>NC_080669.1:77313106-78513106 GCF_027579445.1 Ammospiza nelsoni | reverse complement strand
CTCCTTTCCTCTGCTCCATCCCCGTCCTCCCACCCAGCCATCCCAAGCCTCACGCAGTGTCCAGCCCCTCGGCCAGCGCAGCACACCGGCATGCTGAACGCCCGACACCCTCCCACCCTGTGGCCTGGGTTACTTAATCTCTGTGGCAAGAACTGTCTGCATCCCCATCTCTGTCCAGGGTTCAGCCCGGCAAGGGCGGCAAGAGCGGCTCTGCTAAGTGATTCATTGGAATAACAAAAGCAGCTCCTGGCACAAAACAATTCCTGGTCCTTGCCACAGGGCAGCTGTCCTGGCACAGGTCAGGACAACTCCTTACCAGAGGCAAAACCAAGGACACGCTATGAGGCTGAGCCCGGGAAACAAACCTGTGGGCAAAGCGGGAACAAGGAGCATGAACAGGGACAACAAAGTCCCTGCGCAGGACTCAGCCCCAGAAGAGCAAATCTACAGCACTCCCCCAAAATTCCTGCAGAGCGCTGGCGGTGCCTCAGCCTCCAATCAGAAAAGGAGCCAACACCAAAGACCCAGGACTTTTTCCCTGAACCTATAACTCCGAAAGCCCCCACAACACCAGCAAGACATCTCACGGGGAGGAGGAGGAGGGGCACACAACCCTGCAGCCCTGCGTTCTGTCACGTCCCCCGTCCCCCATGGTCAGCCCCCCTCCAGCTCTGCAGCAGGGCCAGACCCCGTTCCCTGGGAGCCGCGGGGGACGAGGGGGGCGCAGGGCAGCCCAGCCGACATCCTGCAGGGTGAAGGGGCCCGGCCGCCGTTCCCCACGCCGGGAGCGGGGCTGGAACCTCCGGGCGGACCCCGGGAGCAAGCAGGGACTGCTTGGTGCACAGCCCTTGTAGCCCCATCGCAGGAAGCTCTGAGCCCCTCAGTCTGATGCGAGAGGGACTTAGCGAGGGAAAAGGGCTGCGGACAAAGCGAGGGCCCAGCCCCTGGGCAGGGGTCGGGCCAGTGGAGCCGCACGGGAGTTGGCGGGAGCGGGGACAAAGGCAGGGACGTGCTGGGGGGTGCAGCGCCCGCAGCTGGGCGATGCTGGGGGGCCGCATCTCCGCAGAGGCACCTCATCCTGGGACGCACCTGGAGCCCTAACACGGGTGCAGCAGGAGGCACAGCAGCCCCTCCACCCCCAAAACCAAGCAAGGGGAGAACTCCCAGGCATTGGTGATACCTCTCCACAAAGCATCAGACATCCCAAATCCAGCACGCCTTGCACTGGGGCGCTCCGTTCACCAAAGACCCCCAGCCTAGCAAAGGAGGGAATCCTGCACATCAGGGCACCCCATGTATCGGAGACCCCAAACTCAGCACTGGGGTGCTGCACGCATCAGGCTGCTGAGGCACTGGCGGTCCCAAACTCAGCTCCGAGGCGCCCCGTGCACGGGAACCCCAAAGGAGCAGCGGGGCGCCCCACGCCTCATGGAGCCCCGCGCACCGAGGGACCCCCCGCTCACCTTTCCCCGCGGAGTGCGGGGTCTCTTCGCCGCCGTGTTCCTGTTCGGAGCCGGCACGGGCCGGGGCGGGCAGGAGCAGGAGCGGGAGTAGGAGCGAGACCCGCAGCGCGGCGCGGTTCATCTCCGGCAAGTGCGCGGGTGCGGGACGGCGGCTCCGTGCCTGCCCGCCCGCCCGGCCGCACGTAAGTGAGAGCGGGCGGGGAGGAGGAGGCGGCTCTGACTCACGCCTCCGTTACCTTTTATAGGGGCTGGAGCCAAAGTCTGCCGCCGCACGGTCCAGGCAGGTGAGCTGCCCGGCGCGGGACTCGAACGCGGGACTGCCCCGGGGGCGCCCCCGGCCCAGCCCAGCCCAGCCCAGCCCGGTCCCACGCCAGGACACGCGGGGCAGCCGGGGCGGGGGAGCCCAGTCGGCTCCTCAGCCCCTTCAGCTACGGGGTGTTCCCTCTCCTCACCGATGGTTCAAGGACCCCTCACGGGTGGGGGGTCCCTCTCCCAGCAGTTGGTGAAAGACCCCTCAGCCATTGGGTGTCCCCTGTCCTCAGTGACGAGGGAATGGGCTCTCAGTACTCGGTGTCTCCTCTCCTCAGTGATGAGTCTGGGATCTGTCAGCCATGGGTTTCCACTCTCCTCAGCAGTGGTTGTCTGCTCTCTTCAGCAATGAAGTTGGCACCCCTTGGCCGTGACTGTCCCCTCTCCTCAGTGGTCAGCCAGGGACCCCTCCATCATGGATGTCCTCTCTCCTCAGAGTTGAGTGAAGAGCCCTTTGATAGTGGCCGTCCCCTGCCCTCAGTAATGGTGTTGGGACCCCTGAGCAAAGGGCCTCTCAGTGGTGGGTGTCCACTCTCCTCAGCAATGGGTGAAGGACCCTGCCCTATTGAGATGCAGAATCTCCATGGCTGTCCCCTCTCCTCAGTGGGGAGTGAAGGACTCTGCTTGATGATGGATAGTTAAGAAAAACATTTCTACTTGATGGCACAACTCCACTCTGGGCAGAAGTCTTTCTTCTGCTCCTCAGAGGTGGCAGGAAGCATGTGGGTGCTGCTCTGTGTACGTACAGTGTACCTGGATACCAAAAAGCTTTGAACAAGGTTCTGCACCAAAAGTGACCAGGCACATGGACAACAGACTGTAGTACATGTTGCTAGATGCAAAGTGCTGCACATTTGGTGTAATCAAGGATGCACAGCATGAGGGTGAGCTTTAATCAGCTAATGAAACACATTAGAAGAGACCAGAGAGACGTGGTAATGTCAGCTCACCACTTGCCAAGAAAAAAAGTGAAGTAAGCATCAGAGATTATCAAGAAAGAAACAAAACCCAAACCAAAACAAAAAGTCCCCCCCATCCTGCTGTTGAATAAATCTTGGGTGAAAACTCCTCTCATTTTTTGCCCATGGTTTTGTTTCTCCCATCACAAAAGGGTCAGGGACAGAAACAGCATGTATGGGGGCCCCAGGGCTGTTTGGGGGCGAGAGTGATTTTCATGAAAAGAAGGAGCAAAGCAGGCATGGCTGCCCAGCCTGGTGGAGTGAATTCTGTGCCCATGGCACCCTGGCTTGTATCACACCAGAGAGCAGGGAATGAGCACTTACTCTCTCCAGATAGCAGATTTACAGCACAACCAATGAGAATCATCCAGCAGAAAGTTTGAGTCCAACCAGCAAATAGTTTTTTTTCACGTGGTGAAGAAGGGAATGGGAAAATCCTTTCTGTCAACATGTAATTTGTGCACACACAAAAAGGTACTGGACAAGTTAGTGGGATATTGTGCCTTTCTCTGCGGCACTGCCTCTGTGCCATGCCCCATAGGCTCCACACCTCTGCTAAACCAGTTTGCCCAGCTCTTTCCCAGCCCAAATCACTGGTCAGCCCAACACCTTCCTTTACAAATGTGCTCAGCGTAGCTGTGTGAATACATCCATATCCACAGGCTTGCCATTGCTGCAAGAAGGCTCGAGATCCATCAAGCAGTACAGAAGATCTGTCTGGGGCTGGATTTTTTCCTTTTGCTCCTTCTGGAGCAGAAGGAACGCATGCCAAAAAGTTGGCAGCTGGCGACACAAGCTACCATTGGCCATTGGCTACCTGGCACCATGGGCTTCTGCCTTGGGCTGTGCCAGAAATGGTCCCTCTCTTTTAGAAGGCTTTGACAGAGAACTCTGTCCGGGGGTGACCTGCAGGTAGGATCAATGCAATTATTCTGATCCACCTCATTCCTTCCCACAGCACATAAACTGAACCATTGGATAAGAAGATATTAATTTGTCCATGCTCAAGGAAGCAGGGCTGTGGGAGGAAAGCAAACCATAAACTGTAATTCCAGTGCACTCTCCTGCTCATATCCTGTGGTTTATCTAAATGGTCTTTATCCTGAAGGGAGATGAAGAAGGCAGTTATATACAGCAGAGGAATGACAATCTACCCTTTTTTCAGGACAAGACCCTGAGGTTTCCCACCTCACACCTGAGTTTATCACTTCTGCTTGCTTCTCCAGGGAGGACACCCTGCGCTCTCTTTGCTGCCCTGACTTTCTTGGGTTTCATTGTCCTCGCTCTCAATTCCTCTCTGAGGATGAGCATATCATATCACAGCCACTGTAACTGCACGTGTCTCCTTTCCACCTATGATCTCTTACACTTTGTCAGCTCTTTTGTAGAGATGACACTTGGCAGCTGTGGACACTCAGAATGAAAGGTGACTCCATCATCAGGGCACTTGGTCTGGATGGTGCCTCCTGGGAGTGCTGGAGTTTGTAGATCACAGCCACATTCTGCGAGCCTTGCAGGCCACGCAGGGAAGGGCACAAGGGGTTTGTTGTCCTGTACAAGGTTCACACCAGTGCTATATCCTCACCAAAAGCTGTCCCCTGGGATTACCTGTCAGAATTATGTCGGGGGAGATCTGATCAGAGGGATTCAGCCCCTCTGTAAACAGCCCAGCACTGTGTCCTTCTTTGCTGTGAGATATCTGGAAATATGCAGCACCAAAGTTGTGCTCAGCTCAGCACGGATCCAGCCCAAGGCGCAAAGCACTGGCGTACCAGGGAGCTTCTCCAATGCTGTGCAGCACAAGATGCACCAGTCTGAGATAGAGTGGGTGTACTTCTGGAAACACTGGCTGGTCTTGTTTTAGCTCCAGTGCTGTAGGGAGGGACGACCTCTAAATGCTTGTAAAAGGGTTTATTCTCAGGAAAAGGATGTCATTCCCAGGAAAATTAACTCATGTTAAGGAAAGACTTGGATGTCTAGAAGAATTTTGGCACTCTGGGCCTGATTCAAAATTGTACCAGTAATCCTTTCCCACGGGATATACTAGTGAATTCCTGAGCTTATTGAGGGCTTTTTGTTTGTTACTTTTAGTGCAAAAACAGTGGACACTATTTTATCAGTGCTGCTGTTGTGCCCATTCACAATTTAGAGTTAAGTTCCCTGGATGATTTCCAAACAAAATCAGGCTGATCTATGCCACTCACTGAAGTGAATCCCAGGTAACAGCACCTGCAGTTTGTATTTCATTGCTGAGATTCGGGTAGAACTGCCTAAACAACAGTCCCTCCTTTGAGGTGATCTTAGTCTGCTTTGCAATTGCAAAAGCTGCAGGAGTGTCTCCTCACAGGTCCTCACAGGTATGTTTACTTTCACCTCCACATCTGTGTGTTTGTTGTGCCAGTGCCATCAGCTGCCTGAGCCCTACACCAACACAGCGCTTGTCTCCAGCAAATAATCAACTTCCAGTGCTTGAGGGTAGGATGACAAGGGATATTTTGAGGCAAGGACGTTAATAAGGTAGTTGCTTTCCCTTGGATGTCTAGGGTAATAGTCCCTGGTTTCAGAGTACCCCCAGCACCTGTGCTGTGGGGCTCTAGACCCAGCCTAGATCCTCCTCTGCTCTTCTCAGTGCCCAAACTGCAGGAAGCAGGTAGCCAGGGGAACAAACTGGCCTGAGAGCTCCTGGGCTTGGGCTGGCCTGAGATACATGAGCTGCTTTAAAACCATGAATTCTAGCAGCTGTAGTAGAGGTGGGTTTAAAAATACACATTTTAGTGTTTCTACACACAATTATAATGTATAATATTTACACGGTCAATGTTGCCTATTGGTTAAAAATAACTTGGATAATGGGAAGCAGAATTTTATTTTAAGAAGCTTGCTTCCAGATCTGAGTCTCAAAATACCAAAACTTCTTTAAACTGTGTGAGTCTGACTTTGGGCAGAATCTACATGGGAGCCTCTGGATCCTTATGTTCCAGATAGGAAAGCAATCTTCCCAGCAGCTGCTGGCAAGCACTGGCTATAGCGTTGTTCCAGCAGGACAAAAATGTGGAGATTTGAAACTGGCAGCACTCCCAAGAACACCAAGGTGTGCCACGATCTCTCTTTAGCAGTGAATACATCAATCTGTTTAGTTGCAGTAAACAGAACAAGAGTTTACCTATAGCTGTGTCCAAGTTAGGACTGACAATCCTTGCCTGGGCATCGAGTTTGATACCTCTCTTTAAAAAGCAGGTTTGTGGCCTCCCTCACAACCTGATGAAGCCACATGTGAAAAGCAGGGGCCATCTTCCTGCCCTGTGTTTTGCTGATCACGCTATAAAACCTCAGAGTTTATTAATCTTCTTTGAATTTTCCTTTAAAGTGAATTTGTTTGCTCCTATATGAAGGCTGCCCTTTTGGCAGCATTTATTCCTGGTATATTTATAGGCAGCAACTCTATCCCTTCTCAAACTGTGTTTTGAAAGTTTAGAATGAAGTCTGAAAGATTTTAGCTTGTCAGAGGCTAAATGCCTCTTCTACTCAGGATCTCGTTAACCCGCTGCACCTCTTCAAGGTCCAAGTTCTCTTTTCTGAATGCAGACATGTTAAATTATACATTTAACCTGCATGGAAAACCCATGTCCTGCCACATGTGGAGCCATTCACAGTAAGCACACAATTAGGTGGTTCACATGCTCTTCTTTTTTTGTTTTCCTCCACCAGTTTGTACCAGGAGTTCAAATGAGCAGCTCATGACACAAGGTTCCATGACAGGTAGTCTTCACACCTCTGCTGCAACCACCTGATTTTCAGCTGCACTGCAGTGATTCCCAGTTTGTTTCATTGGGGTGCTCTTCCCCCTGCTGTCCCCAGTGATAGTATTTATGAGTGTGGGTGCTAAAATCCACTTCACTGCATTTCTTTACCATGCAGGCCTCTTTTATTTAAAGATAACTCATTATTTTTCCCTTTTAAAATTGTGTCTTTGCATTCCTTGTCATCTTGACTGTAATTAATACTTACATTTAAAATTACTTTAAAAACTTATTGAAATCCTGGTAAAGGAACCCAGAACATTTCCTTTGTCCAGAGAGTATCTAGATTGGTAAGCTAAAAAATCATTGTAGCAAATTTGCATTCCTTTCTTTTCAATCCTTCTTCCTGCTTATTCCACAACTTTTCCTCTTCCGAAGACATCCAGATCCCTTTTCTCCACTGAAATTGAGGTACCATTTTTAGTCTCTGCTGTGCCACTGCCTCTTGCTAGACACCAGACCTGTAGGCCAGCTATTGCTCTTTTCAGGTCTCAGGATGCAGTTTTCAAGCCCTTTGAACACCTTAGATTTTAGGACACCTCTAGATTTTATTCTGGATGAAATGGCATGCCCTTACACCTGCTCTCTATTTTATCCTCTTTTTCTGTTCCCCTGTCTCACAACATGGAGGTGGATGCTTGTCTGGCTGAGGAGTCACACCTGACACTGGATTTTCAATCCTCACCCAGCTTTCCTTCCTCTCTGCTGCTCTCCGTCAAAGACTGCTAAAGACCCTTTCATGGAGCTTGGGAGTTTCCTCTGCAGGTTCTCAGCTGGGAACAATTCTCAGGTTTTCCATGCACAACTTCAGCCCCGAGTCACCACATTCTTTGTTAACATTATTAACTACTTTTATTATTGCTCAGATTCTTTGTTCATCTTCAATGTCATTCACCATAGATATACAACCACAGAGGCTGGAGTCACCTTCTAAAATATTTAGACATTATTCAGGTCACAAATTTAAATGTTTTGTGTGCCTAGAGAACTAAAAAATTCCATGCCACTCCTTGTTCCACGCCAAGTCCTCGTGCTCCTCGGTCCTGGTGACTTCATTAACGAGTCCCTGCAATTTATTGCTCAAAGTTCTGTCCTTGAAATTAAGTATCATAATTGTAAACATTTGTAACCTTTTACTTGCTGCAATGAAACTCTTATCAGGGGATATAAGGTTATTTTCTGTAACCAGCCTGCATGCAATAATTTCCACGCACATAAGAAACAGTGTTAATGACCACCCGCTCAGGACAGGTCCCTGGATGATTAAATTGAGGAAGCCCTGCTGGTGCAAGCGCTTCAGAGCAAACTCTGAGTTGTGTTATGGTCACAGGAAGCTACCAAGCTACTCCCCCGCTGAGAACTGGCATTAGAGAAAGAGAAACAAGTGTCTCAATGAATAAGAAATTAGCTGAGTTGAGGATCTTGCCTGTAACTTACAGAAAATTGTGAAATGCTTTCTGGTGAAATTTCCCCAGCGCTGTAAACTCTATACCCTAGAAACCATACACATTTTCGCTGCCTAGGAGATACTTGGTGCTGGTTAGGACTACTCAGACAGGTCACTGGCATTGTGGATCACTGTGTGGTGTACTGCATGATGACTTTTTCTTCCTTAAGAGCTTCTCCAAAAAGGAGAATCGAGTAGCAAAGCCTCTGCTGGGGCCATAAGACTGCAAGACAAACACACAAAGAAAGGGGAATTTGTAGAAGAGCCATTCAAAAATTCACTTTCAACGATTGTTACAGTGTCTTATTGACCTAAAGCAGTTAAAATAAAATAAAATAAAGGGTACCTGGGATGGAAGATCCCAGTGGCTGGTTGGAGACTTAAGAGCTCGCCAGACCATTCTGCCAGGCATCACCTTACCCAATCACCCTGGCACCCAGCCTGGCAGCTTGCACATGATCCAGTGTTCACTTCTGGGAAATACATAGCCAGAACTCATAAACCTTCAGGGGATTTAGGATTTTTCTTAGAACTCTCCTCCAATGGATGTTGAAATTACACACTCTGTATTTGTTTTTCATTAGTCTGATTAACACAATGCTGCTGCTTCTCATTCTGCTGTGTGGCCAGTCCAGGATTTTGAGCTGTCCCTGTGTGTTTTCCCACACGTCACTTGAAGTACCCCTCAACAGCCACCTTGATAAATTAATTTTAAAAAGCCCTTTTAATTAATATCTGGAGGACCCTTTTCCAGCCTCAGCGTCCATAATTTTTTCCTATGAGTTCTCCAATTTTCCATCAAAATTATTTCAATGATGTGGACACCAGAACAGGACACTTTACATGAGCCACAGCCTCACCAAAACTGCTTATGGAAGAGGAATCCCTTTCCTGTTCCCACATACTAATCCAAGATCCAGGTTGGAAGGTGTCCTTGCCCAGGGCAGGAGGATTAGAACAAGATGATCTTTGAGGTCCCTTCCAACCAAAACTATTCTGTGATTCATTGCAATTCATCCTTGTCTCGAAAAGGATTAGCTCCTTCTGGCACAGTACCCTGGTAGGAATTCATACCACTCTGTTTTGTACACAATACTATTTTCTAACATCTGGATTTCTAAGGAAAAACCCTGTATTTCCTAAGCCTGCCCTGCTCCTTGTCCTCATGCCTGGCTTTCACGTGCCATGATTTTGAAGAGATCAAAATCATGTCATTCAGGCTTCACAGTAAATCCTCAGTTTGAGCACAATTGGGATTTTGCCAGAGGGCCCCGGTATTTACCTCCAGACTAGAGATTGCCCCCACACAGAGCCAGTATCATCAGAACTCCTGACAGTGATCCCAGCAGGTTGTTTAGCAGCAGGAGAGCACTGCTCTGCTCTCAGACATCCTCAGGAGCTCAGCTGTGGAGTTCACATGCCCTGAGCATCTCTGACACTGCTTGTGTGGAAACCCACAGACAGAAAACATGTCTCTTTAACACGTAGCAGGATATCCCAGGGCCAGGGCACGTCAATGCACTCTTTCACCACTGTTCTTAAGAATCATCCTTGTCACAGATGAGCTGGCAAAATAGGCTGAGGAAAAGGAAGTCAGATTCACAAATGACTGTTGCAGGGTTGTGACAGAGGAGAGGAGACCCAGAAAGACACATGGAAATCATGAGGCTCTGGCGTATGCCAGAGAGAGGCCCCCAGGGCAGTACAGCCCAGCAGAGCACAGCTCATCCCCCGGGGATGCTGCAGCTTGCTGTGCCTCAGTGCCAGCTGCACACACACAGCCACGGGACGGGGACTGCCCCTTTCACACAGGGGCGCTGCTCAGATGCAGGGGGTTGCAGCACACAAATAGAAGGGGTTTTATTCATGGCCACTTGGCTTATGACAATCGAACAGGTCTTAAGTCTCCTCAGCAGCTGTCAGCCTTTATCTTCCACAGCAGCACACAGGGGCCAGGCCCTGCTGCACACAGTGACAAGCAGCAGAGGAGTGTCAGGCAGGGATCTCAGGAGGGACGTGCAGCTAGAGCTTCCACTGGCAGGGCTTGCAGCCACGTGATGGCTACGAAGCAAAGCTCACACCCGTGACTGCTGCACAATAGTGCAAACATAAAAGACCTGTATATCAAACAAGCCAAACAGCTCTTCACAGCGGGGCACAGCATGTTCTTCATCACAATGGGATGAAACTTTAATCACCTTGCCAGACTCAGGGATGAAGAAAAGGTGGAGGTGAGCCTGCTTATCGCAGCCAGAATGCCTTGTTTTCAACCATGCAACCCCATCTGGGCACCACGGGTCTGCTGTGCACATCTGTGGCCAATATCCATGCACACATCAGCTGGAAACAAAATCACCATGGAGAAGAGCTGGGAAAGAGTCCTGGCTGGGAAGCAGCCTCAGAGCCAGCCTTGCCTCCTGAGCAGACACTAATGCTGCTGCGTGATAAACACAGATGTGAGGCACCATCACAGAAACAAATTTCTTAGAACAGGAGCAGTACAGCCAAAACATGGTCTCTTGGACTGAAAGGCCCAGTACCCTCATCCCCTCTTAAATCCATTTGAGACTTCATAAACCCTAAGCCAGACCTGGCAAAGCCTCTATTGTAGCCTTATACCACTATAGAATTATAAAATAATTTAGGCTGGAAAAGATCTCTAAGACTATTGAGTCCAGCCATTAACCCAACACTGACAGATCCACGACTAACCCACATCCTCAGGTGCCAACATTTACATGGCTTTTGCACTTCTGGGGACAGCAATTCCACCACTTACCTGGGCAGTCTCATCTAATGCTTGATCACCCTTTCAATTAAGACATTTTTCTAAATATCCAGTTTATAACTTCCCCAGTGCAACTTGAAGCCATTTCCTCTTGTCCTATCAACTTTTCCTTCCATAGGAAGAAAGGAAATATCCCAGTTCTGTCTTGCCTGGTTTCTGTCTGCTGCTGACTTCTGGCTCATGGCAGTGCTCCACCTATAAGTGACAGAGCATTTTAGGAGACAGGCCAGCCCAGGGCCTTGAGACCAGAGGGGCCTGGGAAACCCAGCCCCCCCAGCCTGAAGGCTGTGAGCGATGTCTGCTGGGAACAGAGTGAACAGCCCAGCACCTCTCGGGTGAAGCCTTTGGGGAGCCAGCAGGACTGCGCAGCCAGACTATGTCTGCATCAGATGCATGACACTGGGGCACTGTTTTAATTTAAAATGGATTAGGCTTTGTTTTCTTTTTAGCACAATAACATTGCACGCATTGTTGGGCGATAAAACCCACAGATAGCTCTGCCAGCGGGGTGTTGGGGCGGACGTGATCGGCAGCACAGTCTGAGCTGAGTGAAGAGTATGGGGAAAGCCTATGGAAATGTGCTGCTGCCAGGTCCTGGGGAGGTCCTTGCACAGCTGCTGAAGGGCCCCTACCTCAAAGAAGGCAGAGGGTCAGCCCAGAATTTGGATAGCAGCTGGAGCAGGACATGGATGAGGGGCAGCAGGGACATGTGTGAGTCTTATTGTCCCTCCTGCTCACAGCTGGGCTAGGGGATGGTGCTGATGACTCCTGGCAGGACACTGTGAAAAGGAGACAAGGATGTCTCAATTCACCACAGCATCTCTTAGTTAACTGTTGTTTTTCCCAATCTGGTTCTGCCTCTCCCTGCATGCTGCTCTCCTGTTTTTTCCTGGGCTTAAGCTCTGCATTGAGCTCTGGAGCAAGAGGGGAGCATGATGAAGGTGCACTGGCAAAGTAATTTTGTTCCCTGGGTTTCTTGGCAGGACCTTGGTATCACATGCACCAGGTTCCTTCACTACCTTAATCCACACCTTTGGCTGGCAGCAGCACCAGGCTAAGTAGGGGGTGTTATCCAGTAGTCCTGCCCTTGAGCTGCAGGAAGCACTCCTACAGCACGAGGCCTTTGGGGTGTCTCAGGGCCAAGCAGCTCAGTCTGAAGACATCTACCCATAGCCCACTGTGGTGTTACAGATCAGCTATAATTTTTGCCTCCTACAGAAATAGAGGATTCCCTAACAAATCTTTCTAGAGCCTCAACAGCTCATCAAACCAGTGCTACCAAGCAAACTCGCCTTTGCAGGTTTCTGACCCAGTTGTTCCTGAACCTCCTCTTCACTCACATTTGCTCTTGACACATGTGATGCCTAAGGAAGGTGATGCAGGCAGCAAAATGCAGCAGGAGTGTTCCCAAGATGTTCATCTAGCAGCTGGGGACCTGACCCCATGCAGCCTTCTGCACAACATTCTCCCAGTACTTTTTTGCCTGAAACTCTTCATAACCTCTCATGGCTTTTCTTAGCATCAGTTTTGCTGCTGATGTGCTCCAGACCAGGCAACCCTTGGTTCAGATGCTAACAGAAGGCACCAGGCTCTCCTGGGATCATTTGTCACTGCTACAGGGACTGCTGGGTCTGAGAGGGGCAAATCTTTTAGCAGGGCCTGTTGTGATGGGACAGGGGGCAGTGGTGTAAAACTGAAAAAGGGTCAATTTAGATTAAATATGAGGAAGAAGTTTCTAACAATGAGGGTGCTGGCACAGGTTGCCCAGAGAAGCTGTGGCTGCCCCACCCCAGGCACTACTCAAGATCAGGCTGGCTGGGGCTTTGGGCAACCTGGTCTTGGTTGGAAGGCATCCCTGCCCATGGCAGAGATGACCTTAATTATGTTCTTTTCAATTTAATCTATCCTGTGATTCTTTGAACTCCTGTGCATGTGCTGTGGGTTGGGCTCAGAGCGTGCTGCAATACCTATACATACTATCTATGTACTAATCCATAGCACGTAGTGCAACCATTGCTGCTGCCTCAGGCAGGAGTGCAAGACCTCAGGGCAGCATGAGAAAACCTCTAGCTCTGCGTGACACCAGTGCCCATCTGCCCTGGCCTGCCAGGAAAGTGGAGAAGCCCAAACCAGCCAGACCACAAGTCCGTGCAGGCGCTCCCAGCAGAGAGAGGAGCCAGCAGGCAGCCTCCTCCAGGGAGCAGGAGCAGGGCAGGTGTTCTGAACAGAGCAGGAAACAAGATTCAATTCCTATTGCTGCCCCAGTGATGCCAGGACAGACCAGAGCCACCAGGAAGGGACACTGTCCCCAAATGGGGGGCAGCCTCAGGCAATTTGCAGAGGCTGATGCACCACCAAAGTCTCAAGTGGACAGTCTGAGAAGACAGAAAATGAGGTGGGATGAACCAAGTGTTGTCAGCAAAGCCAACACACCCCCAGAGTCCACCTGGCTGGAGGCCTTGCATGATGTGAGGACTGCATGAAAGCCTCCCCCTGGGCCACCACAGACTTCTGGCCAAGTGGTCCTGTGGTCTCTTGTGAACTTGATACACCATGAATGGACAAGTTCTTTCATAGCTGCAGTTTAATTAGACCTTCATGTTACACAGAGACTCTTCTCTAACAGGTATAATTACAACAGGAATGCAGAGAGTACAGTTTTGGTTCCATCAGACGCAGATAATTTCCCCATCCCGCATAGTCTTGCAGCATATTATTTGTCTGACACATAAGATCCCATTTTCTTAAAAGGGGAAAAAGAGTCAGCAAAACACTTAGCAATAACGAATTAAGTGTCATTAAGTTGGGTAATCACAGGGCTGTGACTTACTGCCCCGATTTATCTACCTCTTCCTGCAGAAGCACTTCTCAGCACTATATCCACTCCTGCTGCTAAAGGACTCAAGAGCAATGAAGATCCTTTGCATTTGATCTGGACTGACATTCTTCTATCCAAAAAGCTCCACGTTTCACCTCCTGTGAGGATGACATAGACAGGACTCTGCCAAGTCAAAGCTCATGCTACAAATTAAAGACAAAAGACCAGCTACCAAAGAAAAGCTCTGCAAACAGTAGATTCTCCTCTCCTACACAAGCCCAGCTAGATCAACCATCTCCTTTGGCAGCAGTCCCACAGGAAGGGATAGAGTTTACATAAATGAGGCAAAAGAAGAGCAACTGGGCAGTTTTGCGCTGAGAGAGGCAGGGAAGGACTCATTCAAGTACAAATTGACCATGCACAGAGTGTACCAAGCCAGTGTGAAGAAAACCAATGAGAAGGTAACATGGAACAAAGATGTTAATCACCAAAACTGTTGAAAGACCACAGAAAAATGTGATAATTTAAAATATATACATATATTTAATACATATGTGAGAAGAGGAAGTAGAAAAGCTTCACATCATGCTGAGTTTGCCCAGTGCAGGCAGAAACAACAGGTGTTTATTACAAAACCTGAACAACTGCAAAGTCATCTGCACATGCTGCAGGGAAACCTGGGCCATTTATTATTAAACAGCAAAGCAGCCTATTTCTCTAACTTTATCTTCTAAAGAGGACAAAAATCTGTCAGAGAAAAACTGGACATGGAAAACTTGAAAACCCAACAAAAAAATCCAAGGAACTCCTACCCCAGAGTTTGGAGTCCCATGCTCCCTGTGATTCCTTGTGTTGCTCTCCTTGCTCTGGTGCCCGTGGCAAGACTGATGCCCAGAGACAGCCATGGGGCCCACGGAGTGCCCAGCCCCATGGAGACCTGGCCCCTGTCCCCTGCAGCCGGACCAGGAGGGGATAACAGGATCAAAAGAGCAGTAACAAGCTCTGGGAACTTGTCAGGCAAATGTGTTTTTAACCAAATCCCAAATGAGCCGCTGAAGGGAAGCATTAGTGCTGTCACGTGGAGCACATGATTTTGGAATTCATTAAGCCTTTGGTACAGAGTTAGCAGTGCTGTCCCCTGCCCCAGCCATCAGCCATCTGGCTGAAAAGCAGCCAGGTTTCCCTCACCCCAGAACCAGAGGAATGGCCTGTGCCTGCAACAGAGCACAGGGGCTACACAGAGTTAGAGCATGCATGCACTGGACAAGCTGATTGCACTGATCCTGAGGAAAAATGGCACCTTTTCTTGGAGCCCTCAGCAGAAACATGCCTCTCCCCATGCCCTGAGATGCTTCCTCAAAAAAATCAGATGATTCCAGAGAATCTCCATTTCTTCTATTGCTAAGACAGTTTAGAGAGGAATGAAAGATTTAGTTAAGGAGAAGTGGAACTAGGGATAGAGGTCCTGCATTTAGATACTGAGAACTAGAACAGACACACCCAAAATTGGATGAAATCAGAAGAGAACTGCAGGTGAAAGCTAAAGGCAAATGTTGCTGAATGTTGTTGGCTACAGCACAGGGTTATGTTTTTCCAGCTCTATCTTGAATACAAAGTCCCCTCTGAAACTCCAACTCTCCCTTGTTTGAGGACAGTTTGTAAATTAACCTTGCTGTGGATGTGAAGACACAGAGGTAGCTCCAGGCTGATGTGAGCAGTGTGGCGCAGAGCTGCCTTGGAGCTGCAGCAGCCCCCATGATAACAACCCCTGCCCCAGCTCTGACATCAGAGAGCACTGTGGGCACCCCAAACCAGCTCTGAGGAAATGGCTTGTGTTGGGATACTGTGCTGTGGATCAACAGTGACAATCCAGGCTGGTTTCTACAGAAGCATTTCTCGGTCTTGCACTGGGAAATATTTTCCATTATCTAACTCGTCAGGATTGGAGTCCATTCCCCCTCAGTCTTCATCCAGCAGCAAACTCATAAGCATACAGAGACACAAGCTATCTCTTACAGCCTTAAGATGGGCTGATAACTGCCTGTTTCCAGCTGGGACCTGCCTGAAGTCATGGCCTCAGTTCCTCCAGGGATGCCACCTCATTGTCCCTGGGCTGTGCAGAGCTCCTGGGGTACCTGTCACTGTCCCCTGCTCTCCTCCCAGCACAGTCATGCAGCATGGTGAGGCTGGGGCACTCTCAGCTCAGCAGGCCCTCAGCTGTGCTGCTGCTGTCATTCCAGCCAGTGTTTGGTGAGACTGTGCCTTGGCAGGGACTGAGCAGCTCAGCAGACGCCTGCCAGACCAGCCACAGCAGGGCTCAGTTGCTGGCAGACACCTCCAAAGCACAAAAGCAGCAGGAGAAACACTTTGAAACTCTTGCAGGTCTCCTGACACTGTGGTGTTTCTTACTAATTTTCCAACATCCTAATTTGTGAAATGTTTTTGCTTGACTGGAAGCCAAGCACAGCTTTGGGAACAAAACCTGTGGTACGCAGGGGGTTTCCCTGGCTGTCAGCTGCCAGCATCTGTGATACAAAGAGCTGAGGCCAGACACAGTAAACAAACTCAATGCACAGACCAAGACACAAGCTGAAAATCTTTTAGCCTGCCCTGCCCTCTCCAGAGCAGCTGTGAGCCTCAGATGCTCTGTGCTTCCTCCAGAGATTCTGCTGGAAAAATGCAGCATTCCCAACATGTGATGAGAGAAAAAGATGCCCAAAGCCTCATGCAAGTGTGAATGTAGCACAGGAGGGGCTGAAAACTTACCAAAACTTTGCTGCTGGACTCAGGTCCATGGTGCTGCATAGGGCGTTAATTCTGCACCTTCTCTGCATGCTTTGTAACATCACAGAATGGTTTGGGTTGGAAGGGGCACTAAGATAATTTATTTCCAATCCCCTGCCATGGGCAGGGACACCTTCCACTATCTCAGGTTGCTCAGAGCCCAATCCAGGTGGCCTTCAACACCTGCAAGGACGGAGCACCCACAGCTTCTCTGGGACACTTGTGCCAGTGCCTCACTACATCACAGTAAAGAATTTTTTTCTAATACCCAGTCCAAGTGTATGCTCTTTCCTCTAAAGCCCATTTTCCTTAGTATTATCACTACATGCCCTTGTGAAATGTTCTCCATGTTCCAGCCTCCTCCAAACTGGCTCTAAAAGAGTTCAGGATGAAACTTCTGAAATCTGGAGTGGCAAAAGTGTGGCTGATAGGATTTTGTAATGGGTTTCCAGGAAACTCCAAATTCTGAAAATTTAAATCAGCATGTAAAAGAGAAAATGAGACATGTAGGAAGAGACAACTCATGCTTTTGAGGATATTTCAACACTTTCAGCAATTCTCTGAAGAAGAGTAACCACAACAAATGAAATGGAAAACCGTAACAGTCTCTTAGAGTGATAAGCTGAAAACTAAATAAAACCGACAAATCCCAAACCACCAAACCATTACAAATGAAAAAAAAACATTTTCACCCTGGAAGCTTGCCATAAATAGTATAACAGAGGTGTGAAAGACCATTCAGAGAAGGTAGAGGCCCAGCCAAAAGCAAAATGAATAATCCACACCAACAAGGAATGAAGGGAAATTTCCATCCTACAATCTCCTTGTGTAGGGAGAGATGATTCAAGTGAAAGCAGTTAGCAGGGTATGTTTAAAAACAAATTGATAACACAAACAGTAAATGATACAAATGACATTTATCCAAGAGCTCTGGAGGAATTCCAACAGAGTGCCATGAAATAGCATCCATGGGCACACAGAGAAATGGGATTAAAGGGGAAGAAAGAATCCACTCTAGCAGAAGAAAGTCATGTCTCACTCTTTAAAGGAGTGAGGAATCCAGTTTAACTAATGTAGCTGTACAGATGGATGTTACTGGGTGCCCAAAATTTTCAGAAAGATCCCTCACTAAGTGTCCTTAATTGCTCTCCTCCAAACCATGCTTATTCCCATGGTTAAGAGCAAGGCAGAAGATAATGAATGGAAAATGGTCAGTGTTTAAAATGGAACACACCAGTGTGTCCCACCAGGACCTCTGCTACGGCTTGTGGTTTGTGATGCATTCATAATTGAATGGTCTGTGTGTGAGCAGTGAGGGGGAAAAGTTTGATGGTGAGGCTGAAGAATGCAGTGTAGTGAAAATGAGTAAAATCTCAGAATGAAAGCCGGGGGATAAAATGACAAATTAAATAATAAAATAAAATGACAAATTAAAGTGTGGGTAAGTGTAATTTACAAGGAGAAGCTCTAACTGTGCAAAGGTGCTCAGACCAGTTATCCCCAACTGGGAAAGTGGCCTGGGGATCAGTTACAGGTTTTCTCTGTTCCTTCTCAGAGAAGGGACAGTGGAATTAAAAGAAGTGGAAAACTGGAAAGGGAAATGATGACTTGTTTTGTTTTACAGTATAGGGAAAAAAAAGCATATTAATTAAGTAATGACATAGCAGGTTGAAGCAAATTAAAGTACTTTTTCACTATGCATTGAGGAATCTCCCTCACTGGAGATATTCAAGAACCATCTGGACTTAATCCTCTGCAAAGTGCTCTAGGATGTCACTGCTTGAACAGGAAGGTTGGACCAAATGTGGTCCTTTCCAATCTTACCCACTTTGTGACTCTGTAAGTCTGAGGAATTAATTAACTGGGATTTCTGGGATGCAAAACAATGCAGAATGGATCAAAGGCAACCAGATTCTCTTATGGAAGAACAACCCAGCAAGGACCACTAGGCAAAATGATGCTTTGGTCAGAATAAGATTAAGCAGTTTAATCTTGATTAAAGATTGGTGAAAATGTGGTTTTCACCAATGTGGTGTGGAGAAAGTATGGCTTTATACTTACTCTGCTCCTCCATCTGCTCCAACCACAGTCCACTGGCCACTTTCACAGCCAGAATCTGGTGCAGGTTTGTCCCCTAAATCTCACAGTGGTTTCTGTGCTCTTGTGGTGCACCAGGTGGAAAAAGCTGATACGCAAAGCCCTTGTCAAAAAGCCAGTCCTAAATACAGCAAAGTCACACCATGCGAGAACTCAGTATGGATAACAAAGTCAGCTACAAGACAGGAAATTACTGTATCGCAAGAGATGCTGTCACAACACTCCATGGTGACATGACACAGGCTGGAGTGACTCCATGGTGACTTAACACAGGCTGGAGTGAAGCTAAGGGTAGTGTGGGGTAGCCCTTGTCTGGGCTGAAGGCCAAATCAGTCTTTAAGACACATTTGGGGAGGAAACGTCAACATACTCTATAAAGTTGCCGAGGAAGAAAGCAAACAACACGAAGGCTGCCTTCGTGAAAAGAGTGTAAGTGCCATATCAGTGCTTGGGTTACAAGCATTCCTAAATTCTTAAATTCCTAAAACGTACATCAGAGATGATGGCCAGACTGAGGAGCGGAGGAGAAAAAACAGAACTGTGAAAAAGGGGAACAGAAAAGGTTGAGAATGGAAGGAGAGTGAAAATTCTGTTTCGGCCAGTCTGGTGGAGAGCTGCTGGCCAGATACCTCAAGGGCCAAAGGTGAGACATTTTTAGTTTGGACAGGACAAAACTAACCTGGAGTAGATCTCAGTCCAGAGGTGGTTGACTAAAAGCTCTGCAGCCAAGATCATTCAAATGCAAAGGATAGAAGGAGGTAACAAAGGGGCACAAAACATTTCTGCAAAATAAGAAAGCAGATTAGAGAAGCTCTCTAAAGGATGGTATGAAACACTAGTTATAGAGAAGGAGTGTAGGGGGATGACTATTAAGGCCCAGGTTATGAAATAAAATTAATCCCAAGCCTTCAGGCTCAGAGAAGCACTTCCAGTTCTCACTCCTGTGGATTGCAAATCCTTCTTGCTGCTCTTCCCATCTTCCTGTGTGCTGGCTCTTCCCAGCTCCCCACACCTGTGTTTCTGTCCCTATCCTTCCTCTCAGAGTCAGCTTAACTTCCATGGGAAATGAAATGCAGCGCTCAAGGGATCCACAGGCTGCCTGACCCTCTTCTGAGTGCTGCCCTGCTCACTCAGCCCAGTAAAGCCTGGTATTTGCACTCTCTGTGGGACAGAAAATGTATAAATCCTATAAATGTATAAACACATTTCATCACACACTAGCTGAACTATAGCATGATGTATCATGAAAGGTCTTCCCACCCTGGCTTACACAATTTATTCTTTGCTTTTTTCTGAGACACAACTTTCCAAGTGCCACGAGGTAAGATGCTGCTGTAGGAAATGAGGTAGGGCTGCTTCTGTACCTGCTGCTCTTCAATGAATAATTGGATTGTAGAATCACAGAAAGGCCTGGGTTGGAAGGGACCGTAAAAATCATCTTGTTCCAACTCCCTGCCATAGATTGGGACACATTGCACTAGATCAGGTTGCCCATCTAGTCCAGCCTTCAACACTTTCAGAGACAGGGTATCTACAGCCTCTCTGGGAAAACTATTTCAGTGCCTCAACCACCCTCACAGCAAATTATTTCTTCCTGATATCTGATTTAAACCCACACTCTGTCAGTTAGAGGACACTGCCTCTTGTCCTATCAATACAGCCTCTTGTAAAATGTCTTCCTCCTATTCCCTTGTAACCCCTTTAGGTACTGGAAGATGTTATAAAGTCTCCCCAGATCCTCCTCTTTTCCAGGCTGAACAATCCTGACTCTCACAGCTTGTCTTCATAGGACAGGTCATCTTCAGTGAGAAGATGAAATTAATTCTTAGCTTTCCCACAGTGCTGACTTTGGCCATGAGCTGGGGACACGCAGGCAAAGACCACAGTAGAGATACCAAATCTGCATTTTATTCTTCAGCAGCCTATTGTATTCCCAGCTTTTCCTCCAGTTTTTCTCAGCTGCTGGCACACATTTGTGCCCATGACAGCCCAGCACTAGCCACACTGCTCTCCAGAAGCTTGGCTAGACTTTGTGTGTAGGCAGGGCACTGGCTGTTTGCTAATGACTCTGCAAACCAGAGCACTGCAGAAGTTATGCCAATGTCTCCTGTGTTGCATAACCTCCTCTGACCAGCAGCTTCTCACCCTCTTTTCCTTTTGTTCCCTCCTGCCTTGTCACAGAAAAAGCAGAAGTAACAGATGTGGGAGAGACTTGACCTGCCAACACAGGTGTGCTGCCTGGGTCTGTGCCAAGCTCCTGGCTGCACACCCTGTGATTCAACTTGCACCCATTGCAACAGAGGCAACAGAAATCTGTGATTGATCTGCTCTGCTCTGGGGAAGCTTGCCAGATATGCCATGGAGATCTACCAGGGAGTCATCCTTACCCCCCACCTCATGTCATTCCTGTGTCACTTGCGAACTGTGCCTGCAGCAGCACCCAGGAAGAACTGGAGGCACTGCTGGGGAAGAGCTCTTCACCACCCTCCCTGGCTCAGCATGATCCCTGCCAAGCTACAGGAGCTGTTCTGCAGCTGGATCATAGCCCTGGGCGTGCACCATATTCTTGGCATAGGAACTAGGAAAGAGTTACTGAGGGACTTCATTACTGACATGCATTTCTCATACATGTCTCAGCTCTGTGCATGAGTTCCTAGAAGAGTTTTGACCACAAGTGGTTCTATGTGCTGCCCAGAAGGCAGGCTTCCCAGCAGCCCAGTGGTGGAGGAAACGAAGAAGAACCCTGGAAAAGAAGCCAAATCTGCCCAGCAAAATGCCCCTGGGCTCAGCCAGGAATAATCTGCCAACAGCAGCCTTCGACTGCCTGGACTAGTTCTCTCCTGAACAGCTTCAAAGCAGC
Organism: Ammospiza nelsoni; assembly: GCF_027579445.1. NCBI lineage: Eukaryota > Metazoa > Chordata > Aves > Passeriformes > Passerellidae > Ammospiza > Ammospiza nelsoni. The sequence goes on along the minus strand of NC_080669.1, from coordinate 78,491,781 downwards.
TGCCAAAACCCAACATGAGGAAGAGAAAAGGTGTGTTAAAGCTGCAAGGCAGTGCTGGGGAGAGCCATGAACAGCCACTGCTTCCCTGTCTTGCAGCCAGCAGCACTGCCTTGTGATCCAGTACAGCTCAGCACCAGAGCAGGGCGAGGCAAGAGAAACAGCCCCATGACTAAAGGCAGTGCTGAGACACTGCAACCCACACCCTGTATCACAGTGATAACAGCACCAGCCTGGACACAGCCACGCTCCCAGGGACAGGGCAGGTGGGGTGGGCAGCTTGGCTGTCCTTCAGAGCAGAGCCAGGGAAACGGAGCCACAGGGAAATGAGCTGGCTGAGAAGAGAGATGTTACAAGTGGTGTAAGGAGCACTCCAGAAGTACTTCAGGCAGAAGTAAGTACAAGAGGAGTGGCTCTTACAGGTAGCAGCTGTATGCCAGGGTCAATGCCCCACGTGCCTTCAGCTTCTCCACTTTCACATGATCCCATGTCTACCCCCAGAACTGTTAGCTGCTCTCTTTCATTTGCCATTTGTGGCTGAACTGACTGCAGATAACAACAACAACAACAAAAAAACCACTGAGTTTCTCCACATAGGCAAAAAAAGAGATTTATTTTAAAAGGTAGAAAAAACAGAACAAGTAGTATGGTCCTTTACATTCCAAGCCCTCTACTCATCCTCAGTGTAAAGCAGCATGTTGTCCAGCCTGGACTTGTAGAGATTTCAGCCAGGATGAGTGAGAGGGTTTCACCAATGATTCCCTGACTTTAGCTCTGGTTAAGGACTGTGGAGCAGTGTGCCAGCACACTGGTGCAAGGGCAGTGAATCCCCTTTACAAGAAAGACCTTCTTGACCTTGTCTCAGCTTCTGTTCAAGTGCTCCTGCACTCAACAAAAAGGACACTTCAGTTTTGTTTTTTACTGCCCAAGCCCAACTTCCCTTGGCTCCCAGAGCAGCAAACACACAGGACCAAAACAGAGAAGACTGAAAGAGAAAGAGGTAGGTAATCAGATATTTGTGGCAGAAGAGGTTGTTGGGAGATACCCAGTTTGTGACTATTCACAGTGCTAGGGGGGGAGTGTCCAGGAACACTGAAGTACTGACACACAGCCTGTCAGGCACTGTGGGTCTGTGCAGAGTGTGACTGTCCCCATCCTCTCCCCTCTGCCAGGATCAGACTGGTCTGGATGCTGCAGTCACAGTCTGCCTCAGTGCTGAGGAAAGGGACCTTCTGCATCAGCCCTGTCTGAAAGCACAGGGACAGCTGGGTGCAGCAAAGAAAAGTAAAAAAAAAATTTAAAAGGAAAAAGGCGGCTGTATCTCTGGATGTGTTCACTGTTAGGCAAGGCCCAACAGCACTGGAAGAGGACAGATCTGAGCCACCTGGACCTGGAAGAAAGTCAAGAAACACAACTCACTGGAGGACACAGAAGGATTCCATTTAGGTATCCCAGTACAACAAGCTTGCAGTTATCTATGCAGATCCCTGTGTTTTATCTTTCTTCTGCCTAACCTCTGACACAGGGAGCATCCCCTTTGTACATCAATGAATGGGACACAGAGAAATGAAGCAACTAAGACAAACATTTCAGGGAGAGGATTTTTTCAGCTATTGAAGAGTTTCTGTCTTTCTCAGCTATGAAGAGAAAGACAAGACAGACCCCAGCTAGAAAGCTTTGCTCCAGCATGACTTCCAGCATGGGAGCAGAACCACGCAGGAAACTTGGCAATCTTGGTGTGTGGCTGGAAGCCCTGCAGTGGGTCAGCAGCCAAAAGCAAGGTATTCTGATCCCTCTCCATGCTCAGTTGACACATACCAAGAATCTTCCAGAGGTGTACTACAGCTCCCAGCTGCCTGCAGCAGGTAAGTGGGACAGGGAAGCTGCACATCCACCAAATACTTTGGATAAGGCAAGGTCAGTCAAAAGGCCTCTTCTGACCCACTCCAGACCTGTGTCACCCACCCACTGTATCACAATCTCAGTCACTAGCAGGGTTTCCACTGCTGAGACTTTGTTGAAAGTCCTCTTTACATCAACAAAGTTGCTGCCTTTCCCCGTGTACTGAGCATTGCCTTCAGCTCGCTGCCTCTGCCACCCCGCAGGGCTCCCCACCACCACTGCCCCTCCACCCAAGGAAGCCACTGGAGCTGACTGCTGCGCCATGCATCCTGGTAGCCCTCATCCTCCCAGCCCCAGCCCTCCAACAAACTGTGAGCTCCCTCCAGCAGTCTGGCCATTGTACTGCAAGCACTCCCCGCACCACAGCTGCTGGGAGCCCAAACTTAGGCTGATTTTCCCGGGTTTCCCTGGTCTCTGTGTAGTCCTGGGATAGAAGCTGACTGCTGCTGTCTGTTTTTCCTGCTCTACTTCTATGTAGCTTGTGGCCAAGAGATGCTACAGGTGAAACGTGAAGGGAAAAGTTCCTTTGCTCCTCCACATCCCAGGAAACAGCAATTGCTGCTTTCCCCCCTGTACACCGCCTCCTCTTACCATGTCACCCAGGCTGTGCATTCTCAGTGCAGTGAGCTCCTCTCTCTAGACATCTTCATGGGACTGGAAGTGAACTGTGATGAGAAGCAGAGAAACAGCATTGGCAGGGGAGCACAAGCTGGTAAAGGAATATTCCAAGGAATACAGTCTTGATCCCAAGACCACCAAATAAAACCTATGACCCAGGAGCTAAGAATTTAAGTGCTAACTGTGGAACCCTCTTCTCTCCTGCCTCTGGGCAGGGAAATTCCATGTGTGCCAGAGGGACTGTGGCTTAGCAGAGGACATGCCTCAGCTCACCTGCTGGATTTCCTGCATTGCCAGGCGTATGGAAGAGCGGAGGCGAGGGAAGGCTCGTTGGCTGCTCTCTCCAGAGCTAGGCTTTGTTCCACTCTTCTCTGGGGTCTGCTGGTTTTGGAAATTCTTGGTCCTCCTGAACCACTGCAGAGCAGGTGTGCCACTGGAAGGCATGGAGGGGCAGGACTGCTTCTCTGGAGGGGTCTCCCCCTTGTCTGCTGGTGAACTCAGGGTGAGGTTCTCCAGATTTTTGTAACTCAAGCTCTCACTGCTTTTCTGGAGAAAGGAGGAGTGGATTCAGCAGTGGTTTTCAGACCCTTCACACACACTGAACAGCACAACAAAGAGAAATACCCAGCTGTGTCCACTGCTCACATTCAGGGGGCAGCGGAGTGTCATCCACCTGCCAGTGCCTCTCCCCCATCCCAGCACTCCCCAGCTAGCAGCGTTTCCCAGTTCATGCAGAAGCAGCCAAGCTGCTTGGCCAAAATGGGACATCCCTCAACAGGAACACAAAAGAGATGCTGCTGCAGTGTCTCCAAGCACTCACTCCAGGCACAGTCCACGCCCCATCCCCTTTTCCCCCTGGAGACGCTGGGCACTCACCTGCCCACAGGGGACAGTCAGTGTCTCCATGAAGGGCTGGATGCCCACGCCCTGGTGGTAGCGCACCAGCTCGGTCAGTGAGGCGTGCGCCCGGTCCTCGCCCAGGATGACATAGCGAGCGTTGGGCTGCTCCTGGATCATGTAGTGTCTGCAGCGCCCTTCGCCCCTGGGGAGAGGGATGGACAGAAACAGTCACGACATGGGGCCGCAGACTGTCAGAACCTGGCTCCTGCTTCCTGCACCCGTGGTCCCCAGAGCCAGCTGTAATCAGGATCCTCAGTAACAAGTACCATGCAGAGGCAGGAGATGTGCTGGGCACTAACATGTGCTCTTAGGTGCTGCAGTCTCCTTCCAACCTGGTTTGCCCTCTCAGCCACAGAGTACAGCCTAAGCAGGACCTCTACCCTTGGAGCCACAGCACCCCACCCACAAACAGGTCTATTTTTTCAGTAAGAGACAGATTCTGCAGTATCCCAGCTGGTACTACAAACTCCCTGAGGCATCCAGTACAGGAGAGGCTGAATATGATCGTCACTGGACTCTTCTGTGAAACAGGTAATGTCTTCCAGTCAAGCAGTTTTATAGAATCACAGAATTCAAGAATTCTATGACTGCAGAATTCCAGGATCACAGAATTTCATGCAGTACTCAGTTTCATAGAATTCCTTAGGATGGAAAAGCCTTGAAGATTCTCAAGTTCAATCCTTAACACAGCACTGCCAAGTCCACCATTAAACTATGTCCCCAAGTGCCACATCTACACATCTTTTAAATACCTCCAGGGATGGTGACTCCACCAGTGCCCTGGGCAGCCTGTTCCTGTGCTTGACATCCCCTTTCTGTGAAGACATTCCTCCTGACATTCAGCCTGAACCTACCCTGCCACAGCTTGAGGCTGTGTCTTCTTGTCCTGTCTCCAGCTGCCTGGAAGAAAAGGCTGATCCCCACCAAGCTGCAGGCTCCTGCCAGGAGTTGTAGAGTGCAATAATGTCTCCCCTGAGCCTCCCCTGCCCATCACCTACCGGTATGTCAGGATGTAGCCTGGCCGGCTCTGGCTGATCCGAACAAGGAAGCAACCCAAGGGCTTGTCAATCAGCAAGTTTTCAGCTTCCCTGGAACCAGGAAAGAGTTTTTCAGCAGAGAGCCAGCAGCTGCCTTGCTACACTGCTGGGTTTCACATCCTATCTCATGTGCTAGCATGGCAGTGTCCCAGGGAGCCCAGCATCTGCCCCGTGTGCCCCTGGCTACAGAACACATCTCACGACTCAGATTGGTGGTGCAGAAGGCACCAACAGGCTGAGGAAGCACCACACTCTCAGCCAAAGCCTCTCCAAGCAGGGCTGCTCCAAACCTGCTCCAGCAGGTTTGATTGTGCAATACCAACAGCTGCCTTCCAGCACCACACATGTCACAAAGCACCACTGAGATGAGGAATCTGTGCATGTGTGCACTTCCTATGGTCCAGGGATGAAGAAGTCAGGATGCTGTGGGGTACTGGGTAAGCCCAGCACCTTGGAAAAAACACCAGCCTGGATTACACCACTCTGGCTTTCTAAACTTCCTGCTGGAAGGAGGTCTTCCCCTCCTCTGCCCAACAGACAAAGCTCTGCTTTGTGCTTTGCTCCAGGCTAAAGGCGACTGCAAATCACCAGGGCAATCTGGGGCTGCTCTGGCTGCTCCATTTCATGAGGCTGAGCTTACACTGCTGTGTGAAAACTTAAGTCTCTGCTTAGCCACCACTGTCTTTATGAAGGATCTGCCACATCCTTCACTGTGCAGTGCTCATGGCTAGTCTATACTTGAATTTAGATTGTTTTGTCTTCCAGACACTAATTCCTTTCCTACATTATTTCATCTGTGGATAAAAGAATTATTACAGGTTAGGGCATCAATAACTATCATAAAAAAATTAAAAGAAATGCAGTTACCAGGGAGCTGTGAGCTAGAGTAGTGTCCTTTACCAAGCTAATGTGCTGTGTAATGTCTCTGAGTAAACAGAGACAAAAAAAAAAAAAAAAACAAGAAAGAAGAAAAAAAATCCAAGAACAAAAAAGAAAAAATCTGAAAAAAATCTAAGAACATAGATCTAATAAGGTTGAAGGAGAATTGCAGTTTCAACAGAAAAAAAAAAGGAAACTAAAGCAAGATGATGAGGGTTTTCAGATGGCAGCAACACTGACAAAGGAATCCTACTAAAAGAAATTACAGGATATTGGCAGTTAACAAGTGTGGAGCACCACAGATCAATCTGCACACAGGTGAGACTGTAATGCCATCCTGCTCCTGTATGAGTACTGGCATAATCAGCACCTCTCTGATTATGCCACTGCTTCACTCAGAAAGCAGTGCTTGACTCAGCCAAGAGAGAAAAGTGTGAGGCAGACCTGGTAGAAAAAGTTCAAGCATTTAAACAAAGTCTTGCAAACAGATCCATAAGAAAGAAGGGCTTAGTGGATATCTCTCCCAGACTAACTAGAAGCAAATGCCACCTATGCTGCATCCTCCTTAGATAGACAGAGGTATCAACAAAAACCCTTCCTCTGCCTGTATCAAAGGGCTTTGGTGGAGTTTTACCACTGGCTACTCCCTAAAGCCCCTCTTAATACTATTTAAAATAAAAGTAAGCTGAATTCTCTATTCTCCTGCTGTAAATTGGGGTCTTCTCCTGACCTCTACTGAAATATGAAAAAATGTCATAAAGAATCAACCCAAAAGTTCATCTTCGTGTCTCTGCAAATGGTCCAGAACAGGGAAAGTTCAGCAAGTGTGTATTTCTTCTCTGATTTCTTTACAAGCCTCCCATCCCTACACAGGATCTGTATTTAGGGACACAGTGGACTTATGTACTATGAGTTTCCACGGTCTTTCCATGGACCTACATAAAGTCTCAGCTTTTACAACCTGTGACAGGGACTCCCAAGCTTTCCCTTAAGGGTTTGATGCTCACAGATTAAAATGGAAAAGTTTTGCTGGTCACTCCCATTCCTATTCCACTTCCTTTCTGGCCAATCCAAGCTACACAGTCCTAAGGACACATTGATTTCCACCTGTGGTCACTGTGTCCAGAGGACTCACCTCCTACTGATCATCCCCTGCAGCCAGCTTGGAAAGGCCCCATCATCCTGCATGACCTTCTGGGCCTGTGTCTCTGTGAACCAGCGGAGAGTTGCTCCTCTCTTGAGTTTCCTCATTTTTGCTTCTTCCCCAGTCTGTTCCTCAGTTCCCAGAACAGGAGGAGGCACAGAAGGGTTCAAGAAGTTATCAAAAGGAGTGGACTGAAAGCAAGGAGAGAGGGTAAGTCAGCACAAAAGCAAAGTCAAAGGCAGGGGACATTTGAAGAGATCACTTCAGCAGGTGACCCAAATGCTGAGTCCCTTCAGAGAAGATCAGCCACCAACTACTGAAAACTGCTTTCAGTTCCTCAAAGGTCCTGACCATGCTTTTTATCTAACCACAGTAGGACTCACACTTCTCATCACAAGAATGATAACATTCTCTTGGGACTGCATGCAGGAGAACATGTGCATGCAGAAGGTGGATGGAGCAGGGAACCAGCACACCTGGGTCAGAGCCAGTATTGCTACCTCTGTCAGTTTGCTGCGTGGCCGTGGCACTGGTGGCTGCTGCGACTGATCAGAAGGATGAGGACTAGACTGAGGGCGCCTCTTTCGTGGCATGGGGACTGGAAGGGAGTTTCTTTCTGCAACAAGAAGAAAAAAGTAGGTGAACTCAAGCATCCCAAGATCCATGAGATCTATTCCCCACAGGCCTAGGACTGGGATAGGCTCTGCTGCATGGATTATGTGGCAAAACCACAGCCTGGCCCTCCTTCCAGCACAGCCAGGCAAATTACCTTCATTATGCTGCTTCCATTCCCCACAGACAATGCCACACTTCTAAAGAGCAGAAACACCATGAGCTCCCTGCCCACCACACTGATGGAATTCCCATCCCAGGGCAGGCCATCATGACCTGGAGCTCACAGCACTTCAAGGTGATCACCACACCAGTGGACACGCCCTGGGTCACTGTGAGTGAGAACAACTCACCCTGGGCCTCTGCTGCCAGTGCCAGCTGCCGGATTCTTTCTCTCTCTGCCTCCTCCTGTAGCTGCTGTGCTTGAGCTCTCAGCTCAGCCAACAGCTTTAGGAAACTCTTCTTGCATCTGAATCCCCTAAAAACTGTTCAGAAAAAAAAGATGCTGTTCATGACTTTGTAATTCTCTTGGGGAAGAACACTGGGTGATATTCCTTCATCCAGTACAAAGCCCTCAACACCTGAATCATGTTAATAAAGAGCAATGGAAACTCTACTGTGAGCAGGCAGCCAAAACCCTGTGAGAACTGTCTTCTACTCTCTAAGCTGCAAGATCACAGATTTATAGAAATCAAAGTATAGATCTAAGCTCTCATCTCTAATGCCAGGGCACTGAATACCTAAAAAGAAACCTCACAGAAGGGCCTGTTAACCATCCATCTCTGTCCTTCTAGACACCATGAAGGAGACAGGATTTCCTTGATGCCAGCCCACAGGAAAAACTTTCCCATAAGCAGCCATTTGCAGGGCTCACCAGGAGGATTGCAGACATTGTGTGATCCCACCTACTCTACCAGTTATTAAAACACATGAAGTGTTTTTTAAGAAAGCTGCACCCTCTCATTTCCCACTACCCACACACCCTCCCCACAGATGACAACCGCGCACAGCTTGTGACCATCTGATGTTTGTCACACTCTTTGGTGCACAGCTGGAAGTTGCTCAGATGCTCCAGCAGTGCAACAACCCATACAGAACAGAAGTGTAACAGAGGGGAGCTAAGCAGGGTGACAGCAGCCTCCTCCTCCTCCTCCCCCTGGATGCATAGTCCTCATGTAGGGAAGTACCAATCTGCCCACAGCCACCCTGAAGAGACTGGCTGCTAGAGCAGATGCTACGTGAAAAGGAAAAGGAAAAGACCAAACCAAAATTTCACCCCCTTTTGCCTGTCTCTGAAAACAGCAATGAGATCTGCTTCACTCATTTCCCTCTCCCAGTTCAACACAACTCACAAACAATCCTTACTCCAGAGGACAGTGAGCCAGATTTCAGGACACAGCCAAATCATGCGCCTGCCTTGCTCAGCCCAGCTCTTCTGCACACAATTTCCCTTTCCAAGGCTGACACTGAGGGCTCTCCCTGATGCAGGATGAGCACTGGGAATATTGGCATTTGCAAGAAGCACTTTCACTTCACAGGGCCTTGGCATAGAGATGGCACCTGCCCTACCCTTCTGTCCTCTGCAAAGGTGGAGCAGGGACTGCAGAAAATGGCTTTCCTTCCCCTGGTCTGAGATCAGCTCCTGTCCCAGCACTCACCTTTCTGTATGATAACTGCTGCTCTTTCCAGTCGCTCCACATACTTTGCCAGCTGTTCCTGATGCCAATATTTAAAGAAAAGTCGAGACTTTCTATGAAGTTGGAAGAGAAAAATGCAGTGAGAAACACTGTCTAAACTTTTATCCATCATCCTTTGAAGGGCCCATTTCTAAAACCACAGAATTCTCCCTAAAGAGAACGGGTGACAGCTTACACATGTAAAATCTTAGGCTTCCCATTCCCTACAGCAGTGATCCACACCTACCCACAAATCCAGCCTTTCAGCTCCGTACTTTGCAGTATCTCCAAGCAGCTGAAAGAGACAAAAAAAGTGAAATAAATAATTTTCCACCCAAAGCCAACAACAATTTTTTTAGTTGCATAAAGGGATATAAAGTGCCTCAGCAATTCCCAACAGTCAGTAAACTGGCTGTCAGTCTGCAATGCACCTTGAGGTACAGCTAGGATCACATTTGGGAAGAACATCTGCAAAGGGGTTCCCAGAGGCAGATTTACTTCAGCTCTCTGGGAGGCAATTCTGTAGAGCCTATTTTATTCTCAGAAGTGTTTTTCCTCATTCTGTTTCCAAGCCCTTTGGAGGACACAAGTTGCAAGGTCAGCAAAGCAAGACTTCTGGGAGAAAGTCTGTTTTCCAATTCAGTTTCATTTTGCAGACTCCAGTGATAAAATTTGGGTCACTCGGAAAGATTCCCTGACACTTGGAACCGAAAGCAGCTCTAGCTGCAACACATAGACAACTTCCTCTCTCTCCTGCTAATCCAGGCTGTGAAATCATAGTGGCACTTTTTGCTAATATCTCACACAGGAAAGCAGAAGTGTTTTTCCTTCTATCTCGGCCAATTTCCACAGTGCCACAATCCACATCCACAGGATTTTCTTTCTGAAATGCATCCCATGATTTTTGTGCCTCTAAACACGCCACACTGCCTTTTTACAATAATCTCTCCCCATCTATGAGATTCTCTTGTGACCTCAGTTGGGTTTGAAATTCTTTCTATTCAGAAGCATCAGGAAGTTCAAGGGAGCACTGTGAAGGCAGGAGGAGCTACTGCCAGGAGAGAATTGTTCCAGGAGATCATTCAAACCCTTTTCTTAAATGACTTAAAAAAACCCCTCAGCTGGCTTCTTTACATGATTCATTCTCACTATCAATCACAGCTGACACTGGCAGGAAGGAGAGGCTGGGAAAGTGGAGAAGAGGAGGTGGGGAACTGCTGCCCTAGATGTAGGAAGGAAAACACTGGCAGGGTAAAATCCTGCTTCTCTGCAGAGCTGGAAGGATGTTTATGTGTGTAACAGTTGGGTTCCAAAAGTCTTGATGGTATATTTTGCCTGTACAGAGACAAAATTTTTGGTTTAGAAACATCTTCTCTAGCCTGGGAGTGCTGCCTGCCTGTTCAGCATTGTCGGTAACTTCTCCCATGGGCCATCAGGAAAAAGCCTGAAGAGGACCCTGGCAGCAGCACTTGAATGCCTGCCATGCTGAGTTTAGTGGACACCCTTGACCATTATTGTCACTACCCAATTAAATACATGGGTCAGTTTTCATTTCACAGCACAACAACACTTGGAACACTTACAACAATTGAATTTAATTGCTACATAACAATTCAAGAAAAATTTAATTCATCATGGTACCAAATGCTTTTTAAACATTTAATGTCCTTGCCTGGGATCCATTTTCCCCATCACCACAAAATCCCCTCCTCTTTTTTCTGTCCCTTTTACTCAGTTTTCTACGCTACTCCAAGTAAAAGCCTCTGAAAAACAAACCAGACTGCACATAACAAAGTTAATGTTCCTACCTTTCTTTTGTGAGGGGGACACCAGGTTTAACTAGAAGAATTCCATATCTGTGGAAAACAGACCAATACAAACACATAAAAGCCACATCCTTGATGGGCTGAGCTGATCCCTATCACCCTGGGAGCAAACAACAACAAATCACTATCTTTCCCACTCAACCTCCACAGCAAATAACCCCATGACCTCAGACCACATGAACTTTGAAGAAACTCCTTCACTCATTGCCCATATCTGGTTATCAGGGTAATTTCACAAATAATATCTAAGGAATATTCAGAGTTTTTAAAAGACCTTTCAGCAAATGCCTCAAAGGAGGGTCTCCAGGAGAAACCATCTCTTCGGATACGGATTGTCTCCAGCAGCCCATTGTACCGCAGCTGAAACAGCACCACAAAGAGGATCAGAGAAACAAAGAGAAACAGGTCATTATGACACTGGTTTTGTTCCTTTGGAGGCAGAAATTACTTCATTCAGCCCTAAACTTCCCCAGTTCAAAATGAAAAAATTTTTTTCTGAAAATGTTTTTTTGGTTAAGAACTGAAATTACCTCATCCTGTAACTCTGATGATTAACCACTCTGAGCTAGAAGTTGGAAACCATAAAAACCAATGACTGAAATAACTTCACCTTCCAGCCATGGGTACTGCTTTGCCTCTGTCCCTTAGAGGATAGCTTCATATTTCAAAATCTGGACACAGAAGTACTCTGAGGCATGGATGAACTTCCTCTTAATCCTATCCTTTCTTACATACATTAAAGAGGATGCTGAGCTTTCTGAACTCTTCCAATCATTTTCAGTATTCTTTAAGGCATCTATACCTCAGACCTGACAGAATATCCAACTAAAATCATATCAGTGCATTTCAGATCGTATCAAAGCAATCCCATCTTGGTTTCTAGTCAAAGTTGCCCTGGCTGATGGGTGAGAACAGTCTCCTCTGGGAAGCAATTTTTCCAGAGTACTGTCTGTACCAGTCCCATCCAGGGGGAGATACAAAGATGAATCCTAGCGCCTGACAAGCAGATCTCATTGCATTCATGAAAAAGAAATGAGAGAGATCAAAGACTGCAAAATCTGGACCTAGCAGACTGTGTCACAAAAACTACCAAGTACTCAGAATCTTTACACATACATAAAGCATGGCCACTCTTTCTCTTGCAAGGGAAGACTCAACTGAGCCACCTTTTCACAGCCTTTTCGTGGAATCTGCCCTCCCACTGAGATGTGGCAGAAATCCCTGTAAAGGACACTGTTTTTGCTCACCTGCAGCAGCACCACCTGGTTGTCCAGCACACCTGGCTCCTTCTGGCTGTTGGGCTTTATGCAGCGCACAAAGTGTGGGTTGGCAGAATACATCCTCTCCATGAGCACCATCAGGGAATGCTGGCAAGGGCAAAGGAAGACCAACAGTCCATCAAGCCACAGCACTGCCACATGTGCAATATCCTTCAGCAAGGACTGTTTTCTCACCCTGCAGCAACTTCCTGGGTTCTTGCAACAACTGGGCTCATCCCACCACGATTAGCCCTGCCTGGCCATCAGGAAAACCCCTGTCTACATAATGTCTGCTTTAACCATGCTTAGCACTCTGGAAGCAGTGCAGTGATACTTGTAGTGATAAAATTATCACTGCTTTCATCTCACGGGGCACCTCAGGGCAGCAGTAGCGTACCCGGAACTGAGCTCCAGCAGACTGCTTCCGTGTGCTGTTGAACTTGTCATCTGCACCTGGCAAAACCTGAAACCAGACCAAAACAAAGGATCAGCCCCAGAAAGAAGTGCTTGACTGGCAGCCAAAGAGCACTGCTGGAAGGCAGATGGCAAAAAAGGAGGGAGAATGGATGTAATGGGAGGGAAGACAAGCTAAACATATAAATGGGAGAAGCAAGCACAAAACATGGTAAAAACCAAAGGTGAAACTGTTACAACCTGATTGCTGTCTGCTCTTATTTTAAACCAACTTCTGCCTGCCCTTTTCCAGACAGTTTCTCAAATAGTAATTATCAGGTAACATTTGTCAATTGTGATATGGACCTCAAGTGTCATACCTTGGCTTTCACATGAGGCATCAGAGTCCCTGTCCTGGAGATAGTGGCTGGAAGAACAAAGACAATTAGCTGATTTTGTACCTTTGCAATGCACTAAGGCTAAACATTCAAACCTCACTCCACACACAAACCTCCTTACAAATACTGAATCATAGGATGTTCAGTTTCACCACATGGAACTGCTGTAGGAAGCACACAAGGCAGTCATTACTAATTTCTGCCACTGAGAAGACAAGACAATCAGGTTATTAAATAAACCTAAATGACTTCCAATAGAATTATCATCAATGGGCATCCAACAGAGTAGAAAAAATGGCACAGGCAGCAAATGGGGAGCTCACCTACAGCACTCAGGAGGTTATTTATCAGATATTTATCAGATAATCATAGATTATCAGGAGGTTATATATCAGATAGCTTATAACTAATTCAGTGACAGGATGACAAAACCAGGGAAGTTTAATTTACTAAAGGATCTAGTAAGAGTCTTGTGCACCCTTGATGTAATGGCTTCATGTGAGTCATAAAATCACAGAATGAGGTTAGCAGTGTCCTCTGGAGGTCATCTGGACAAAACCCTTTGTCCAGCACCCAAAGCCATTGCCCAGACTGGACAGCCAAACTGAGAACAGGTTATATCTGATGTTTATGAACTTTAAAAGAGTTGGGACTAGGCTAAGTAACAGTGCAAAAATGGTAATGAAGAAAGATAGTCCTGAGCAGTAGCTGAAAAACACAGTGGAGAATAGAAATTAAATTCATCAGTTTCTTGTAAATCCCAGAAAGTGGCATGGACTGAATGGGACCAAAAAATTACTATACCAGAAGCACAGTGTTCGGCCAGCCAATTTCCAAGGAAGTATCCACCTGACCTTTCTCTAAATTTTTAATTTAATTAGAAGCCTTGGAGAATCTGAAGGCTTATTGATAACTGGAAAAGGGGAGTGTAGTGGTATGACCTAAGAGTTTTTTTAACAATTTGAGAAGCTCTGTTTTTAGAATCTATGATCTTGACCAGCTTCATTTCTAGACAAGAACAGAGTGTGTAGAAAGGACCAGTGGAGACAGTCATGCACTGGCCTTGGAGAAGATGGGAAGGCATCTGAGGGGTGGCTAATTCTCTGGAAGGGGACACACGTGCCTTGCTTTCCATAGCAGGGAATAAACATGTTGCTCTGACACTCTGACAGCTCCAGTGCAGGCTGCAGCATTCCCAGAGTCCCTCTGGTGCTGCCAGTTGAGAAACACACTCTGGGAAACACAGGAGCCTCATGCCCACACTTAACTCTTGCCAAGGTGAGCCTTGGCTCATGCTGGATGTGCAGAGGACTTGCCTGTGAACAGCACACTGAGCAAGGGGGTGACACTGTTGATGAAGAGCCCACGGACGCTGGCTGGCACGGTGTCTCTGTTCTTCTCTAGAAAGCCCTGGGCAGTATATTGTACCTGGGGAAAGGGCAGCAGGTCACTAAGGACAGCAGGGCACACAGGCTGGCTGTAAAAGCCACTTCCACAGCCTGCTGGGAGCTGACCATGAGTTAAACTGAATGTACTCTGGCCTGCATATGAATTCTTTAAACAAATATGCACCCCAGATGCCAGCCCTGAGGAACCCGACCTTGCACATGCCAGAGGCATCGGAACCACAGGAGTGTGCAGCATAACCCCAAGACGTCCACTTTTTACATGTTAAATGTTAATTTTTGTAATAATGAATGTCACAAATAATAACTTAGTCAACAATGCTGAGTTTAGATCACTAAACTGCAAGTTGCAATGACCTGAATTGTCATATCTGCTCCTGTTCCAAAAATTACCTCCAATCAATTCAATTTAATGGGGACCAATGCTTTCAATACTGGTGGCAGTAAAGTTACATGCAATAATGCTAAGTCTCAAGCTGCTTAGATACCAGTGAATGTGTAAATAACTGCCTCCACTTTCAAAACATTCATTACCCTGCTGTTTACACAGTGCTCCCAGGCGTTTGCAAAAAAATAGTCACTGCTGTGTTCTGGAACCCATTAAGTAAAGAAAAAGCCTTTAACCTCTCCTTTGGTGCTGCACAGAGGACACTGTACTTTAATTTATAAAGTATTATTTTAGGACTAGAATCCTAATAGAATGGTGATTAGAAGAATAGCAGATTCTTGTAAATCTGCTACACTTCTGAGAGGTAGCCCCACTGTCCGGAGGGTAATTTTTACATAAATCCCAGGGAATTCTAGCAGGCAATCCACTGGAACACATCACTTCTGTTAGTGTCATCCTCAGACCACACATTCCTTAACATCAAAACCTTATTTGTCAGGCACACCCCCACCCCCTCCAACATACAGTCCAACAGCATTCTTCTTGCAAACAGTACATACTTTCCCAGCATAGTGAATGATGCTGAAGCCCAAAACACGGCCTCGGGCTGGCTGGAAGTGTAAATGCCCCTTAAAGCTGCTGTTTAGTTTATCCACAAATGTCTTATCAGTTGCCTGCAAGAGAGCAGATTTCATAACCTGCAATAGAGGCCTGATGAGGACACACAGAATCAAAACAATGTTGGAATTATCCTTGGCTGTGCAGTAGTCTTCTGCTGTACCTTCTCTCTGACTCTTCTCAGGGATGCCAATGCCACCAGACTGCCTCTGATCAGGATGTCCTGTCTCATAAGTCACACATGGTGACATCTCTGTTCATCCTGCACTCCAGCCCAAGAGCTTTCTTTGTAGCCCAGATAGACACTGATATATTAGCCCCCGCAATATTTTCCGTGCCTTCTGTCTCATGTATACCTGAGGGAATGCACTCTGCTCATCCAGAAGAGACAGCAGCCCAAGTGGCTTGGCCAGGAGCAGATTCTGCAGGAAAGAAGATGCATGGCAAATACATAAAGCAGTGCAGGACATCCCGTCTCACCCTTACCACCCTTTGCAGAGCTTCTTCCCAGGTGCATCTCCCCCCCAGAGAAAGAGCAAGACTTTTCTCTTGGCTGGATGGACCAATTACATTCTGTCAGTCCTCTCACTCACCAAAATAGGTTCATTATTTTTGAATGTGATAGTTTCCCAAGGCAGCCCTTCTTCCTTATAGGCAGCCTGCTCCAGCTGGAAAATGTGCTGAAATAAAGAAAAAAGAGGTTGAAGCACTCACTAGACTTGGCTAGACAAACCCTGAACACCTTCCTTCCTACCCAGAACAAGAGGATGGGGGTGTTGCACTCTCAGCCACAGCATGAGAGGTCCAAGATGTGGCTGCTGCTCTCCATGGTTCTCTGTAACCCTGGCACTTACTGGTGCTGGTGCATAAAGCAGGAACACTTGTCAACACTTGAGTGTAAGTGTCCCTGCTATTACAACTTTGATCACTGCTTGATCCATCTACCTCTTCCTTTTCTGTCCCAGTGGCTCCCCTACCCCAGCAAGGAAGGTTGCTGCTCTCTATTTTGGTTCACTATTCACTATTTCTGTCCTTACAGGCAATAGATATGTTTTTCCCCAAGCTCTCCTGTATGTGCCAGGTGGAAAAGTGTTCTGCTTTCCCTGCAATACAAGGTGAGTTCACCCCCAGCAGACTTACATGGTTGAAGAAATGCTGCAGCTGCTCATTGGCCAAGTTTATGCAAAGCTGCTCAAAACGATTCACTGCAAAGTTTTCAAACCCAAAAATATCCAAGATGCCTAAAAAAAGGGAAGAATAGAACATAGTGGAGCCTGCAGACCATGCCTGCAGATTACTGTGTATACCAACACACAACTAAATCTCTTACCACACAGCTTTTGTGGCACAAGGAAAATGCACCCAAGAGAGACACCAGTGGCAGCTCTTCCACAGCTTGAAGAGTTAGTTAAGACCCCCTCCAGCTTGGCTTCTCTGCTAAGCCAGAGTGCCCCAGAACAGCCTCAGTTACTTCAGATCAACTGACTGCTCAGAGCTGCACAAAGCCCAACAGACTTCATACTGCTGACTCTTATCTCTGGCAGGATCACTGTTTTGATAATGCACCCCAGCACACAAGCTCTGTGAAACCTCACGCTGTGCCCTGTCTTTCGTCATGGCTGAGGGATGCACATTTGAGAACAGAACAGGAGCAAGGCAGGCAGAACTCACCTATCTCCCTCAGTTCCACATCAGGATCCACGTTCTCAGCCAGCAGCTCATTGATCTTGCAAACAATCCAGCCAAACACTCGGCCATAGGCCACCTTTGCAATGGAGTCCCGAGCATCTGCACAGAGGAACAGCAGCAGCTCACTGATGGGCTTCACAGGAGAGCAGGGCACACAACACAGGCTGTTCCTCTACACCCACCTCTAGCAATAATGGCTATATGAAGCTACTTTAAAGACCAGATAAACATTGGATTGTCCCCATCCTTTGCAAGTGGGTAAAAACAGCTCTTCAATTTCAAAATCTTCACAATCTTTCTACAAGATCAGCCACGCCTACCAGGGCATTTTTGAGTCATGCCACTTTTTAGAATATCCAGAGACTTGCTTTCCTCTCTGAAGACACACTAAGTATGGATCCCCTCACTGCTAAACCAAGGGAGAAGCTCCAAATTTTACTTGGAAAATTGGATGGTTCTCTTCCTCCTAGCCCATAGTTGCTAAGTGTTTAAATTCTGTAGTTAAGAAAAGGACACAATTGATACAACCTTGCTGACATTCTAAGAAGGAGACCAAATTAACATTACTTATGATTAGCTATGTATAGTTTATTGTCCAGAGAAATTTGTAAAATAGAACTAGCTAATCCCATTTTGTTTTCATTTTCTTCTTTCATTTATTTGAAGCAATAATCTCTTTTTAAAATTATCTTTTAAAGTACTATCATTTATATGAACTTTTTGGTACAGATTATTGTAGATTATTTTGTTTTATTGAAAGGAAAAATAACACCTTGTGCTTGCTATTTTACTCTTTTCACTCAATTTCTGACACTGTGACTGATATCTTGTTGCTCTCGTGGTTGTTTCTCCATCTATTTCCTAGAGCTCTGCACACTGCCAGCACTCTGCAACAGGAGCCTTCCCCTGTTTTGCACAAATACCCAGAGTTTCTTTCTGGGCTGGACTGAGGCAGAAAGCAAAGCTAATTCCTTGGTTTCTCATTTAATCTCTGCAGTCTCCTGGAGACCAAACAAAAGCAGCATTCATGGCCCTCCATGTCAGTAAGCGACTAAACAGATAAACACTGACATACTTCCCTCTGTGTGAGAGGAATGAAGGGGCACAGAAGGACACCTTTGTTCCCAACAAGCTGCACATGTGTGTGGGGATACCCTTCCATCAAAATCCAATCTTTCTAGCCAGCACATCTGCAATTCATTGTGTTTCCTACCTTCTGCCTGCTGCTGGGTGTGAAAGCGCTGAATCTGCTCGCCTCGGGTCACTGATGTTGTACAAATCAGGCATTTTAATAGCTCATCTTCCTGGACTCCAAACTGACCCTGGGAAACAGGAAAGAGATGAGGACAGTCAGTTGTAAACCCTCACTCTGCTCATGGGGATTGTGTCTGTGTGTAACGGGGTCATGACTCAGGCTCAGGCCTTTGTGAGCCCCACTGTAAGGCGAGTGCTACTGCTGGCACCAGAGTGAGATATGGGCTCTGATCTGCTCCACCCCCGCAGTGACCACCCTCACACACCCGCTCCCAAACACTTTTTGTTTTGTCTTCCAGTGCTGCCACCTTTCACCTTCTTTGGGAGCCACACCAGTCCCTGCTGGGCAGTTTAATGACTTATTGAACAGCACCACACGGAGGTGACTGTGCAGGTGCTGAAGCATCTGAGCTTCAGAGTCACAGGAACCCACACCAGAGGCAGGAAACAAAGCAAACTCAGACACACACAACCCCTCAGTGGTTTAAGAGGAATTCCCCTCCTATGGGCAAGAAATGAGGAGCAGGCTTTCAGAAATAAGATAAAAAGAAGTTGGCTGCTGAACAGAAGTAGGTTGTTGTTTCTGGTATAGTGTAGGAGGGAAAAAAGCAAAGAGATGGGAGTGAAACCAAAGAGCAAGGGTGCTGGGATTTCAAACAGGTCAAAATGAAAAGAAATACAAAGGGGAGAAGGATGTTACTTTTTTTCTGTCCTATGTTGTTAACAAAGAAGGATAACTTCTCCATCCCATTTAACAAAAATTGAATGGTCCTGGAAAATACTTAATCTGTGATAACCTAATGCAAAATAATAGAAAGCTTAATTCAAAATAACCAACAAAAATGACAGCACTTAGGGTGATATCCCTGGACAAAATCTGATGAAAACACAGAACTAATCTGCAGATATTGCACACCTGAATTTCTCCAAGGCATCAAACTCACTAACATAAAACATTTAATTTTAAAAAGCTTGTGTTTTATGAAGTCAGCAAGGTATATGCTTATTACCGCACCTGAGTGGGCGCAGCTGGTGAGAGAGATGGTGAATCTTGTATCTTGATCAGAAGGCATATTTATTAAGATATTATATATAATACATTAAGACTATACTAATTAGAATATAGAGAGAGGTTTGCAGAGCTGCTAGCTAAGCTAAGAATAGAATAGAAAGAATCCACAACAAAGTTGTGCTCAAGGACTCAGTCCCCTGGCTTGCACTGGTGATTGGCTCTTAATTATAAACATAGAAAATGAGACAATCAAGGTGTCCCTGTTGCATTCCCCAGCAGCTGATAATAATTGTTTACCTTCTCTTCGGGGGCCTCTGGCCTCCCGAAGATGCAGAAATCTGAAAGAAAGGATTTCTGTGGAGAAATGTCTGCGACAATATGCTGGCTGTGCAAGACATTGGTTCTAGACATACAAGAAACAGAAGCCCAGAGGCCTCTCTGGGTATGAATAGCAGTGAACACAGACGCTGTCATGGGGTCAAATTGTACATTTCCAAAAAAAAACTTTGTTCTTTAGAAACCCTCACATTCTGAGGCAGAAAACATCCTCTGGCAGGAACAGCTCCTGCAGCCACACAGCCAGTGGGGAAGAGCATAATACCCATGAGGTTTCATGAAAATTTCTTGTGACTCACCGCTGCAGCCTTCAGCCATCCCTTGGAGGCCTCACTGACCTTCACAGACCCATTGCTCTCCTCAGGCTCAAAGGTCACATTGCCCAGAGACAACACACCAGCCAAGATAGCCTGCATGTCCACTTGCTCCTAAAACACAAAAGAAAGGTGACTGAAAAACCCACCAGCATGTAGCACATACAACACAGATGACCCAGAAGTTGGAGAGGTTAAGGGAAGAGGCACAGGCAATCTGTGGGAAAAAGGTCTCCACAAAGTCTGGCAGACTCAGGTGGTCTGGAAGTAACACGGAAGATCAAGAGAAAGAAGTAGGTCTGAGCTTCAGGAGAGGAGCTACAAAGAAACCCTGTGCCTGCAGGAAGCACAGATGGAAATGAAACAGCCCCAGGACTAACCTGTTCTTGGAAGCCCACCATGTCAAGAGCATTGCAAACCTCTTGGTATTTGTGCTTCCAGTGTTCAGCTACTTCCTGTGTACCAAATCGTCCACTTATGTACCTGAGAAAGTGCACATCCCATAAAAACTGTCACACCATCAGCACTGTAACTCGGTCATCCCTGATGGGCACAAAGTAGATCACCAGAAGGGAAAAGAAACTTTTCCAAGGTAGTGCAGCAGAGACCCCTAACCTCCCAGCTTCCATGATGGTCTGTATCTCTTCATGTAGCTCCATTTAGATCCCACTCCAGCTTCCACTCACTCACAGATAAAACCCCAGTGCAGAGGAAAAAACTCCATTATGCTGTTTTCCCCTTCACCACCCATCACAAAGACTAAACTAGGGTCTGCCTTTGACGTACCTGTAGAGTGAAGGATCCAATAACCCATACATCTCCTTCTGCTCTGCAGACAGTCCAGCAAACATGTAGTAGAAGATGTGGAAATTCCTCTCCCCGGTATCTTGTCGTACCACCCGTGACTTCTCTAACAGGTACTCACTCAGCTTGGCACCTTGCACTGCACACAAAAAGGTGACAGGGTGGGGAACTTCACTCTGGAGGACATGAAGCTGCCTGGGCTGTCCCACATCTCTTCTTTGGTGCCAGGAGCAGAGAATTGTCTAAATTAACTATCTTGTGTGCAAGACCCTCTAGGCTGCCCACTACATTGGAAATGGGCTTCTCCATGCTTCCTGTGGTCTTAGAGATTTCTGTTCACCTCTTTCAGCAGAAACAAAGGCTTCTGGCATCATAGTATTACTGACACTTACCCTGCACTCTCACCCCCATACTCCCACTCTGTCCAAATCCAGGCCTAATCCCATCCAGGTCCTATCCAACAGAGGTTGCTCTAAGATTTTACTTAATTGCACACCCTTCTTACAGGGAGGCACATGCCAAAAGTTTACCCTCCACAAGTTTTGGCTACTCAGTCTACTTCCTCCAGCTCCTAACCCCTCCCCAGGCTAGTAATTGCCCTTGACTTTACCTGTATTTCTCTGGAAACGCAGCTGTATGTATTTTCCAAAGCGGCTGCTGTTGTCATTCATCACTGTCTGGGCATTGCCAAAAGCTTCAAGCAAAGGATTCACCTAAAACAAGCGAAGAAGGAGAACAAACATTATTCAGATTAAGCAATCCAATCTAACTTACTTGGAAAAATTTATCTTTAGCATTTTCTACTCAGAGTTCAGCTGGAAAAGGAACCACTCCATGAATATGGATGAGCACCTGTTTTATCTCTGCCTGGATAAAGAAATTCAAAGAGGCAAATATCACAAAGACAAAGCAGTGTGAGATTAACAATGATCAGTACAATTGAACTGCTGGGATCTCAGTAAGATCATTGAGGCATTTTTTAGAAGATAAGGTTGGTACAACCTATTTCCACACAGTACCTGCTGTCACCAGATAAATTGAGTGCTATACAACAGCTGTAAACAAAGTCACCATGGCACTCAGTTATTAAGTATGACAGCTTAGCTACTGAAATTTGTAGACATAAGGACAGTGTATTATAGAGAAATTAACAGAACAATCAGACCAGCTTGCTAAGCTGGATGCAAAGGTGGCAAAATGAGAGTTTTTCTATATTTGAGTAAAGAATGCCTGTCAACTGAAAGAACAATGCCTCAGAGTAGATGCTAGACAGCTTGTTGAACACAGCTTTAAGATATGATGGCAATCCCCCAGAGGACTAACTATAGTCTTTGGATATATCTACAGGAACCAAGTAAGATGCACATTATTTCTTCACCATCATATCTAGGCTTTCCAAGGGCAGCTCATCTGGGCTGAAGTGAGTTATTTCCAGGGAAGGAACTGGAAGCCAGCTCTAGGCACTCTGCAAACACAGCTCTCCAGCCTGTGGAACCTGCTCAGATCAGAAGCAGCCTGGCAGTGTGGCCCAAGCCAGCTCTAAGCAGAGACAGCAGGTGTATCAATGTCACGTTCCCACAACCCAGCACAGGCCTTCACCTTGGATCCACCATGGATGACACCACACTGCATTAATTCACCATTCCAGGGCCCAAAGCAGAGCACGGGGCATTGAGTTTTTGTGCCAATATACTGGTTGCAGGAGGAGCTAAAGCTGGTTTCTGTGAGATGCCACTTTCCCCGAGTCCAACAGAGCCATACAGACCTGCCACTGGCCAAGGCTGAGCCCACCGCTGACAGCAGCAGTGCCTCTGCGATAAAAACTGCTGCACACCCACAGAAGAGAGAGAGGAGTGGGAATGTGTGAGAGGAGCAGCTCTGCAGACACAGGTCAGTGAAGGAGGAGGGGCAGGAGCTGCTCCAGGCCCCAGAGCAGAGATTCCCCTGCAGCCCCTGGTGCAGCCCTGGGTGAGGCAGCTGTGCCCCTGCAGGCCCTGCAGGCCCAGGGGGGAGCAGAGATTCCCCTGCAGCCCCTGGAGGAGCCACAGCAGAGCAGCTGGGTGTGCCTGAAGGAGGCTAGGACCCCATGGGAAGCCCGTGCTGGAGCAGGCTCCTGGCAGGAGCTGTGGCCTGTGCAGAGAGCAGCCCCTCACTGGAGCAGGCTCCTGGCAGGAGCTGTGGCCTGTGCAGAGAGCAGCCCCTCACTGGAGCAGGTTCCCTGGCAGGAGCTGTGGCCTGTGCAGAGAGCAGCCCCTCACTGGAGCAGGCTCCTGGCAGGAGCTGTGGCCTGTGCAGAGAGCAGCCCCTCACTGGAGCAGGTCTGCTGATAGCACTTGTGACCCTGTGGGGGGCCCACACTGGAGCAGCCTGCTCCTGAGGGACTGTACCCTGCAGAGGGGACCAGACCAGAGCAATCTGCTCCTGAAGTAGCCCAGGGAGGGTCTTAACACTGGAGCAGCCTGCTTCTGAAGGAGTGCATCATGTCAAGGCACCCATGCTGGAACACTCTGTTCCTGAAGGACTGTCTCCTGTGGGAGGGACCCCATGCTGGAGGAGGGGAAGAACATGAAGAAGAAGACAGTAGCACAGGTAAACTGTGATGAACTGACCTCAACACCCATCCCCTATCTGCCTGTGCTGCTGGAGGGAAGAAGGTAGAGAAACTGGGAGCCAAGTTGAGCCTAGGGAGAAGGGAGGAATTGGGGAAGGTGCTTCAAGATTTGTTCTCATTTCTCATTGTCGTACTCCAACATTAACTGGCGATAAATTAAATTAATTTTCCCCAAGATGAGCCTGTTTCATCTGTGATGGTAGCTGCTGAGTGATCTCACCATCCTTATCTCAACTGATGAGTTTTTGTTATGTTTTTCTATCCCTGTCCACTTAAGGAGCGGGAGTGACAGAGTGGCTTGGTGGGCACTGGTTGAAGTTAACCTACCACACAGAGAAAGACCTCTAGGTTTCTACAGAAAATATGAAAAGACAGACTTTAAAATGAAGCTCATGGAGAACTCACTCTTGTTAATCTATCACATGGACGGTTTAAAGTATGATTTGTTTATATAAACCTCACAGCTCCCTGGGGAGAAATTCAAGTGGAAATATTTCAGACCAAAGAGTCAAATATGTTTCAAAATGAGCTAGCAAAGATATATGAAAAGAGCAAGCATGGCAGTTAGCCAGCTAGCAGGTATGTGCCTGACAGTATAAGTAGCCAAGGATGGGTTACTAAAGGGTGTATGAATTCTTCATCCCTCTGTACCATTAAATGAAGGTCTGATTTTTTAATGAAAGTGGCATGTTCTACCTTGTTTTACCTCAAACAGGAAATTATTTAGAGAAATGCCACCAATCTCTTGTAAAAGAGGACATGATAAATGATTGCAATGATTTTCTCTAATTTAAGAACCATCTCCAGCAAACAGAATTACTGACCTACCAACCCTTCTAATTTGTGGCCAGGTATCTCACCATTCTTATCCACTATTTTCTTATGTGTCTTGTGTGTGGCTCCCTGATTTCCAGTGGTGATTCACCAGCAGGCTTCCTAAGCCTAATGCAAGTTTTCTTGCAGCAGTGTTGCTTCTGCACCTTCAAGCACCATCATGCAATGACCTACCTGAAGTATCTGCTGCTCCAGCTGTGAGTAGCCTTTGCATAGGTTCATTATGTGCTGCAACAACAACTTTGTACTCTCTGTTTTCCCAGCACCACTCTCTCCACTGCCAAGAAAAAGCAAAATAAATTCCATCAACCTTAAAGTATAGTTGTTCTGCCCCTTATGGCTCAAGTGCTCCATCACTTGAGAGTGCTCTGCAAGAGTTTCACAATTTTTTCAGCAAAATCACCTGTGTGACTAAAAACTCATGTGCCACAGCTTTACATGTGAACCATGAGGTTCTTCATCAGGGAACTTTTTCCCCTCTGCAAGGGAGTACAGATACACCCCATGCTGTCACTTCTGGATGGAATGTATCAGACAGACTATTTGCTCTGCTTCAAAAACCATCTGGTACATCAACTTCCTTGAAAATGCTGGAGCCAACAACTTCCTCTTTCTCCAGTGCGATTTGCCCTACCTACATCACTCCCACACCTGGATATTGATCATGAGATGCAGTGGCAGTCTCAGATCTCAAGTGTTTCACACATCCATGTGCCAGACAGCTGGGAATGCAGGTGCAGAGCTGCCCACACTCCCACAGTGCCAGCAGTGCACGTCACTGTGCTGTCACACATGCATGGGGCCTCCACCTCCAAGTCAAACAACCAGCTCTTGGAAAGTGCATTTACCCTGTCCTGGGAGAGGGAATGTACAATCATTGGGACAATATGCCCTTAACTGACAACATCACACCAGCTGAGAACTTCAGCATGTGCATGAAAAAAATGAATGCAGGAAATGCTGGAGGCATACTTGAGGGCAGGTCCCCATTTCCTTTGAGCCGACCTTTGAGCATGTGGTGTGGCTTTACTGCTTTGTAGCTGCCAGTGGCTCTGAGCTTGGTATCAAGTGTGTGTCATAGGTGGCTAAAAACCTCAAGCAGGTCCCTGATCTCAAGCACAGGTCAGACCAGCACCATCCAAAAACATACAAACGAAAAAGGACCATTTTGCCTGTTGAGAACATGTCATCAGTGCCCCTGCTCAGTATGCCAGGCTTATTTTTGTTTTTCAGTAACTCCCTTCTCCACAAAAAAAAAAATTCAACAGCACTTCCATGGCTCAAGCTTGACCTTAGACCTCCAACAAGCACAACACCTTCACAAGGCCCTGCAAGCACAGCTGGTGTGTAACTGCCCTCAGCTCTGAAGAAATGCTAAGTCATCTTCAGGTGACCCAAGTGCTGTACTGCAGCACATGCAGGCTATGACTAATGTCCTTTGGGACTGGGAAGGCAAGAGGAGCCAGTGGAATTTGTGGCTGAAGACAATTTGGTAGCAATGAACACTTATGATCTGGCAGCAGCTGCTTCATCCAACATCACGTCTGAGGGATGCAATCCAGACCTCTCAGGCTCAGCTGGAGACACCAAAGAGACCACCAGGGACAGCAGATCCTGGTGTGTTTCTGTGGTGTTGTGGGGAACTGTGATCTGACAGGAGCAACCTCATCCTCCCTTCCCTGTTCACCCCAACTGTGCTCATGTAGGAAAATGTGTTAATTAGTGTTTCACCACCCACAGAGAGGAAAACCATGAACTTCCTGTGACAGTAACACACAGACCAGGTAAAAGGACAGGAGTATATCAGACTCATTTCTGAACTGCTGGCAGAAAACAACCAGACTGCTGACCACAAATTCTCACAGGTTACTCTTTCTTGTCTTCCACCTCCCAAGAGAAACACAATATCTGCTCTCTATCCCCCAAAGCCCCACCAGCAGTGCTTCTTCTACCCGTGACCCCACGGCCACCACTTGCTGAGAGTACTTCATGTAAAGCACAGGCACCAATGGCCTGAAGGCTACAGAAATGAGTGGGGCTCAAGTGCCCCTCCAAGTCAGCTCCCAGTCCCACCAAAACGCTCAGCAGTGATTCAGCAGTGAACTTCCACACCATCTAGACCGAAAGTACTGATAAAATGATCAGAAGGCAAATACAAAGGAGCATTAAATCAAACAAGTTGGCAAGTAGCATTTTAACTGGGAGGACATTTAAACAGTTCTCTACAACACCCAGCTGTAGAGAAGAGGCAGTTAATGTTTCAAGGATCTCTCCACATTTTTCAATGCTTTCTCTGCTAGTTGATGTTGTTTAAGGCTTTCTCTGCTAAATGATGCTACCTGCTGCGCTGCAGAGTTCAAGCAGACCAAGAGTGACAAAATGGAGTAAAATGTTCGTGATACTGGTAGGCTCTTTGGTTAAAAGAACAACTTTTCCCTGACTTCTGGAGCACAGAACTGCCCACGACTTTAAGATCCTCCCCCATATTCCCAAAGATCTTAGAGCAGAAAAGCAAATTTTAATACTTCCTGCTCTTTGCTTACACTTGGGAAGCTCACTTTGTGAAAACTGGTTCTTTCCACTATCACCCTTCCAACTTTTACTACAGCTTTTACCATGGAAGTTGTGCTGCCAGAGCAGAGCACCCAATAGCTTTTCCCAGAGCAGGATTCCAGCGGCTGGTTCCCCACCAGAAGTGAACCCGGCATCTTTACTGTTGTAAAGATTGCTGGCCGAGCTGCTCCAGGAAAGCCAGTTTTGTCTGCCCACACGTTCTCACAACGTGCCCGCTCATCTGTCTCGAAAGTGGCCGAGATGAACCGGAGCAGAGCTTCACCTTAACTCTGGGCAGGGAGATCCCAGCGGGAGCTCGGGGGCACCCCCGGCCCCCGCCGGCCCCGGGACCCCCAGCCGCCGCTCACCTGATGAGGATGCACTGGTTGCGGGGTCCGCCGCCCCCGCGGCCCAGCATGGCATGGTAGGCGCGGCTGGCCACGGCGAAGATGTGGGGCGGCAGCGCGTCGGTCTCCAGGCGCCGGTACCGCTCGGAGACCTGCGGGGAAGCGGCGGCGGAGAGGGGTGAGCGGCCGCGGGGCGGCGGGGCGCGGCGGGGGGCGCGGCGCTCACCTCTCTCCCGTAGAGCGGCAGCGGCTGGAAGGGGTTCATGGCGACCAGGATGTCTCCGATGTCGGTCTGTGGGGACGGGACAGCCGGTCAGCCGAGCGCCCGCCGCCGCCCCCCGCCCCGGCCCCCGGCACTCACGTAGATGCGCTGCTGCAGGAAGCGCTCCCGCAGCCCGGCCAGCAGCGCCGCCTCGTCCAGCTCGGCCAGCGCCGCCAGGTCCCCGGCCTCGCCGGGCGAGGGGCCACGCTCCCCCGGCGGCACCATCGCTGCCCGCCGCCTCCCTGCCCTGCCCTGCCCAGCCCAGCCCGGCTCGACCCGGCCCGGCCCCGCCCCGCCCCGCCCCGGGACCGCCCGCCGGGGCGGAGCCGCGGTTTGAACGCGGGGCGGCGGCGGGACCGGCAGGTAACGGGCGGCGGGGGCGGCGTGCGCGGCGTGCGGCCGGGGTCATAACCATAACCATAACCATAACCGGGACCGCCACCGTTGTTTGTGTTCCGTCCCGTCCCGATCTCCACCCGAGGAAAAGTCCTGGGCAGGATGAACCCCTGAGTAGCCCAGCCTGACTTTGGTGGTAGCCCCGCTTTGGGCACAAGGCTCAACTGCATGACCCATAAAAATCCATTTGGCTAAATTAGTCCCTGATTCCACCAAGTATTTCCTGAATTCGTGTCGCAGTCAGAGAAAAACATTTGGTTAAAGTTTAGTAAATGTTTTCTTAGTGTGCTCATGTGGTTTGGTTTTTAAATTTTTTTTTTATTACTGGAAACATTTATTTATTTGAAACATATTTCATTTGATTAAAAAAAAAGACCAAAACAACAACAACAATAACAGCAACAAAAAACCCCAAAACAAAACAGAACCCTGATAATAAGTAAAATACTTCGGTTTTGGTAAAGAGTAGCTTTCTGTTCAATCCTGCAAGACTTTTAATGCATCTTTTATCATCTACTGAAAAAATATAGTACCCTTGGTTTTGATTGATCCAAAATACACTTTTAATACCCTGCAGCACAGGCGAATTTAAGGAAGGCTAGGCGCGTGTTTTGCTTCCAGTATTAACTCCTGCAGTATTTACTCCTTTAGTCCTCCGGGTGGCTGAGGAGTGGCTGTGAGCTCCAGGGTTTCTCCCTTCCCCTTTTTCTGACCTCACAGTGTGGGATGTGCAGCCATGTGTCCCTTGGAGCTGACTCACCGTGTGTTTATGCTCCTGAGACACCAAAGAGGCTGTGCAATTAGATCAGGACATTTTTTGAGGGTACCCAAAAAATTTAGAAATGGTGAAGGGGATGCTGCTAATGGTGTACTGTAGATAGTTAACAGTAATAGAGGGTGTTCAGTGGTTTTTGAATGTGAGCTGGGGAGAAGCAAGCTGGAGCAGTTCGGCCACTTGTGGGTCAAGTGTTTTCTAGTGCACCCACAGGCTGCAGACAGCTCTCACCCTGCAGACCTCACACAGAATATATTGTGCAATAATGGGAATGTTAGAATTTCTTTACGTGAGCAGTAGATGGTCAAACCTGGTATAACTTGTTTGTTTTAATTATTATGTGTTAAAAGAAATTGATTGGTCTGGAAAGCCTTGACTGCAGTCTACCTGGGCTAGAGGCGCTCTGCGAATGGCAGGACTTTAGTCGATTACTGGTTAGTATTTTGCAACTGCACTTGAATATAATGATGGAATGGTTTTGGTTAGGGTTAGGGAAGTCCTTTAAAGGACTAAAAAGACCATCTCCTTCCAACAGCCCTGCAAAGCCCTAGGACATCTTCCACAGACAGGGGTGGTTCAGGGCCCCATCTAGCCTGGCCTTGAACACTTCTGGACTAAGGCTAAGCTTGAGGTGGTGTTCCCTGCACTGCAGTGTGCACTGTTCCTCTCCATCCATGCCAGGTCTGCCCTGTTTGACCAAGATGTGGTCTTGGCTAGGCTTGTGGTTGTGCTGTGATTGAATATGAGGGCAAGGTCTGGAGAAACTGCTGTTACTATAAAACACTGTGCATGTCCCTCAGCTCTCTGGACTTTTGGCAACTCATTGAATGAGTCCTGAAAATTTTGTTTCAGATATTGATTTACATGTCTGAAATGTCTCTGGAAGATGGTGTTTGACAAATATCCTTCTCTATGATGACACATCTTTCTGTATTAGTGTATCTTGTCCATGTGGGAATCAGAACTTTCCAGAGGCAACTCAGATTCCAGCAAAACAGCAGACTTGATGCTGGGGCAAGTGTGCAACTGCCTGCACTGCCTTTTCATCAAAAGAACAGTATCTAACAATGTCTAATAATAATAGATAACAATATCTAATGTTCTGCTAAAACATGCCTCTTTCTCTGAGCGTGATAAACAATGTTTTTCTGTGCAACAAAATCATGATACTGTTGCAGGAGAGCAGAACGAATCTGGCGTGATTCACGGCAGTTACTAGGCCTCTCTCATCTCCAGGAGCACAAAGAACAGTTAGAAAATGACAAAGCAAACCACTGGCTTCTTAGTAACCTCCATGGGAAAACAAGCAAGAGTGCTCTCTTCTCTTTCCCCGTGGTGGTAGGGGGGAAGTCCTGTTACAGTGCCCCCATAAAACAAATCTTATTGTTATTTTCTACTCCTATCCACAGTACCTCTTCCACCCACAAACTTTAGAGTTTAACAAGAATTTCAAGCAAAGAATGGGGAGGGCAAGGCACAGGAAGCAGTGGTTTGCATGTGGGATTGTGCACTGAGATTTGCTTGCAGATGAATCATCATATACTGCTACTGCTTTCACAGCCTGGTCTCCCTGCTGGTGTTCCTCTGTTTGAGACAGGGCCTCTGTGCCTACAGGAGGGAATGCAAAAGGAAATTGTTAATAATCATTGCTGGCAGCTGACTGTCCTTATTTCCTAGGAAGGTGTTGAGTTTTTAGATCAGAATCCTGCCCTGCAACATACGTTATTCTTTTGCTGTGTGCCCGTCTTGCTTGGCTCTCCAGGATCCTTTACCTCCCTGTGTATCAACCCTGACTCTGCCATGAGTGCCTCATCCCTGCCATTTGTGGTTGGAGCAAACACTGTGGAAGACCAGCGGGCTCGCTGGGAGAGAAAGCGCAGCAGGACAGCCAAGGAGCTGCTGGAAACAGAACACAAATACCTTGAGCAGCTGGATTTGGTGCTCACAGTGAGTATTTCTGCCCCTTCTGATATGGGGGTGCCTCCAGACAGCACATACTTATTCGTGTTGCCATGGGGAAGAGTCAAGAGCAAGACTGTGGTACATCCCTAATACCTGGGACACCTGCTGGGGCTGAAAGGGTTTTTTGTTGTTTTTCTTTTACCTCCTCTGTAATATTCAATAGCTTATGGGTTTGGCTTTTTGGCCTTGGCCTCTACACAGACATAAATCTTTTAAGTTTTGATTGAATAGGGTGCTCACCCTAAGATGCCTGAGATGTATGAAATGTAGGAACACAGAAAAAAATTATGAACAAGATGGTGAAAAACAGATGCATTGGAGGATACTGAAATAAATTCTTTTCAGTGCTGTGGTACTGTGCCATGTGTTCACAGTTATGGTCAGAGCTACAAGTAAGGCTTACGTCTGATGGTGCATATCTTAGGTAGACAGTCACAATATTTGATAGTTTTCCAAGCCAGAGAGTGTTCAGGTTGCAACTTCTGGATTCTGCTGTGTGCCACAAGTGGCGTTTGAGTGACCTCAGAGGTTAATTACCTTTGCAGCCTCCCAATACTTGAAGGGGGCTTATGAAAAAGAGGGAGAGTAACTTTTTACACAGGCACATAGCGATAGGACCAGGAGGAATTGTTTTAAACTGGAAGACAGTAGGTTTAGATTAGATGTTAGGGAGAAGTTATTTACTGTGAGGGTGGCGAGGCACTGGGACAGGTGGCCCAAAGAAGCTGTGGATGTCCCATCCCTGGAAGTGAGCAGCCAGTTTGGATGGGGCTTGGAAGATGTCTCTGCCGAGGGAGGAGCTAGGTGGTCTTAAAGATCATTTCCAATACAAACCATTGAGTGATTCTATGATGATTTGTGAATGCTACCTGTTTGAAATATTTTTTTTTTTTCCTGCTTAGTACTTTGTGACAATTTTAAAGGCCCAAGGGACGCTGAAGCCTGCTGTGTTGGAAACTATATTTGGACCCCTGGAGTCCTTATATTCAGCCAGCCAGTAAGTGGACATAGGATGGAATTCCTGTAATTATTTTGGGAGGACCCTCTGTTGATGAGAAAGTAAGATTTGGGGAAATAAGGCTAACCCCTTGTAAAAGAGGCATTCACTTCTAGCACTGCTGGCCTTGGTGGCACTTGGAGGTGTCCCCAGCCAACTCCTGATCTGTATCACATATCTGGGTGCCTAGTTACTAGACAGTGGTTTAAGCTCAGTATGCCTGTTCCACAAGGTATCTGTGCTTACTCTCTGACCTTCAAGCACAAATTTGGTATAGAAACTGGCTATGAGGTGGAGAATGGTAAAGACAGGTCAGCAAAGGAAGGAATCAGAAGGAGCTGTGAAAATGCCATCAGTAATGTATCCCTCACAAGCTATCTCTGCTCCTTGTGCCCAGTGTTCTGTCACTTCACCTGGAGAAAGGGAATTTGGGACCAGGACTGGAAAATTTTTGCCAGAGTCTGGATCTTTATGGCCACTATGCTGAGAATTTGGAGCATGCATATAAAACCTTGAAGGTAAATATGTACTTTAGTCTTCATATGGTTTCTCTTTTTCCATTCTGTGAATCTGCCACATCTTTCCATTTGTTTTCTGTCTCTGGAGAGATCAGTTTTCTTACTTTTTCTGGCTTGATGAAATCCTGGCTTTCTTCCACAATAAAATGGTGAAAACTTCTCTACTTAGAGCTTCAAATTTCTGATGCCTTTTCAGGTGTTTGTGTATGTATGTGCATATAGTGAGCACTGCTTTCTGAAACAGTGTTCTGTATTTACTCCCACTCCTTCCTAACTGGCAAGTCTAGAGAGTTTCCAGGCTTTCTCTATGATACAGTGATCTCTTTCTAGGAATTGTCAGGTCTCCTAGTCTTTCCCATCACCACCAACTGTATCCCAGTAGTGGGATTTCCTCTTCCTTCACATTTTTTTTTCTATGTTGAAGACTATTTTTTCCTTCCCACTTATGTCTTCAAATACAACCTGTTTTCAAGAAATTTCTAATTTCTGCAGAATATATATATATATATATATATATTTATTTATTTATTCATTCCACAGTCGTGACAGATGTATCTGGAATTTAAACCACTTAACTCCTGGTTTTGTCAGTGCTTGTTCCCAGATACAGAATGTACAAGGATGTTTCCCTCTTTGCATGCATGTATTCATGCTTTTCATTTTCCAAGAGGAAAGCCTTTTTGGATACTTGTCTTAAGGTGAGAGGAATGCAGATGTGCATTGCTTTTTGTTGAAAGGCATGGCAAAAAGCCACAAGTGCACTCCTTGTTTTCCTAACTGAGTCAACCTTCTCTTTTTCTTTAATTTCATGTATGGAGGGGAGAGATCACACCCATTGATATGAACGATCAGGAGAAAGGCAGTGGCTTGCTCATAGCCACAAAAGAAGTTGATGCTTGTGGGCCTGGAGTCCTCAACTCTAATCTGAAGTGTTCCAGCTTCTGGTACATACTAGGGCACATAGTTCTTTCTGTAGTCTCAAAGCTAAATCCCTTTTTTGCTGCACACAGGAGCAAGTGAGGAAAAATAAGTCATTCCGTCGATTTAAGAAGCTCCAGGAGACTCGACCTCAGTTTCAAGGGAGGCAGCTAGAGGATCTGCTTCCTTTGCCCCTGCAGAGGCTGCACCAGTAAGTAAGCAATTGTGAGTCTTCAAGGGATTAGCATAAGAAGAGAAAAAGTATTGTATCATATTTTTCTATGAAAGGGAAAGTTGCCTATTGTGTCTCAAAATCAGAGCATAGAGATAGCAATGAAACAGACCTAAGGATGTGCCTGTAAAGTGGAATCAGTGTACATGGATGGGAGATGACGCAGGAAGGCAGTTTTGTTTAGCCCTGGCTCCCTCCTCTATCTCTTGGATAGAATTGGATGCTTTCTGCTGTCTCAGTAGGCTACTGAAGTTTGGCTTTGAATGAAAACAAGCTGACTGAAATGCTGCAGAAGTGGTGGTCTCTGCCAGCAATGCTTTTGCTCCATTTTTATGCAGATTGCTGACCTGGAGCATTGTGACTATTGGAGATGGTTCTTTTTGGAGAGAAATGAGATTAATGAAGGAGAGATTCTCTTTCCTCTGTGGTTATCAGGGCCGCATGCTTTCCACAGATATGGTGCCTATCACCTTTGAGCCTGGACAGATCCACTCAGGATTGCTGCATCTCCCTCTTGAGGCACCAAGCCTTCCAGTCTTCAAGAAATGTTTAGACAACATCATTGGATATTTGTGATTTTTAGAGTTGTCTAAAAATGCAGAGGCATGAATTGGACTTGATAATCCTTGTGGATGCCTTCCAGCTCAGGATATTCTATGATCATCTCCCCTTTGAAGAGCCAGACTGACTGGCTGAGGAGAGTGCTGCATGCACCCATAGGCAGCCCTTTCCTGGGGTGGGTGTGTGGGTAATAATGGTGGGAACGCAGATTCTGCTGCTATAGATCCAGTAGCTGTTTTTCAACCATGATCTTATCTACACTAAAGCAAACGTGAGAGATTGAGCACCTCTTTTCTTTGAAAATAACTTGGAGAGATCAGATACCACAGTCTTTCATGTAACTTTATGTAATGTTTTTAATCAGCTTGGCAGAACTAAACATGAAACTGATTGGTGGGTTTTTACTGTAATTCTTTGGATAATTTTTTTTAAATTTGCAAAACAGCAGTATATTTGTTGCTGTCCAACTATTTGGAAAAGTATGAGCTTTTTGATAGAAAGTCCAATTTTTTTCATTAATCAGTTCTATCATGTTCAAATGTCTTTAAAACTCTTTTAACATATGCAGTAGGTCATATGAGTTCTGCCAGTTTGTGACTCTGTTAAGTTCCTTCTGTTTGACTTTACTGGGAGAAAGCATTTGCAGAGATCTTATCCTCTCCAGTAAAGACTGGAAAGGAAAAAAGAAAAAGGGGGGTCCTAGTTC
Source organism: Ammospiza nelsoni (assembly GCF_027579445.1). Lineage (NCBI taxonomy): Eukaryota > Metazoa > Chordata > Aves > Passeriformes > Passerellidae > Ammospiza > Ammospiza nelsoni. Next base: position 78,457,647 of record NC_080669.1, on the reverse strand, counting down.
TTATAGAAATGCCTTTATTTTCTTGTGTGGGCAGGAAATATGGTATGAATACTACCATTCATATACTATTAAAATAGATAGTTCAAAAAGAAATTTGTTCTTATTGAAGGCAATAACAAAATATGAGTTCTGAGACAGCCTCATGATCTTAAGTGATTTGTGAGTCTGCTTCTATTAGATGCCCAGGAAAACCCAAAGGTTTGCAGATGTACAAAATACTTGGGTTATTTTAGCTGAGACATTTGATGATAAAATGAATGAATGAAGTGTGACCAAAACTGCCTGATTAGGCTTACTCTGTCTCCTGGCTGAGTGTTGTTCACTGTGCTGTTCTAACAGGAGGTGCTGCTGCTGTTCCTGGTATCTTGTTGTGAATTAAACCTGCTCTCTCCACCTCAGGTACAAGCATTTCTTCAGAGACCTGCTGGAGAACACCAACCCAGACACTGCTGAGTACCAGAAACTTACAAGTAAGTACTGGCACTTTGATCAATGATACACTCCTTGCTAAGAATATTTTGACTCCCAAATACTGCCTGGTTCCAAAGGAAAAAAAAATCTTCCTCTCTCTCTGGGGTTCTAGTGGATTATTATTTTCCTTCTCCATCTTGATCAAGATGTCTCTGAGAACATGTTAGGAATAAAAATATGGAGTAACTGCCTGTGAAAATGGCCTAATATTTAGGTTGGAGAAATAGCAACTGGGTTTTTTTATATTCTGCTGCTTGTGAGGCACGGGAACAGGAATTTGCTGATGCCCCATTCCTGGAAGAGTGCAAGGCCAGGCTGGATATGGTCCTTATCAATGTGATGTATTTGAAGGTCCCTGCCCATGGCAGGTGGGTTAGAACAAGATGATCTTTAAGATCCCTTCCAACCCAAGCCATTCTCTAACTCTCTTGGTAACATGCCTCAATTTTCTAGGATAATTTGTGACCTTCATGCTATATCCAGTCACTAGAAGTGTCCCCCAGGGCTCAGTATCAGGGTCAGTCCTGTTTATCTTTATTGATGATCTGGGTAAGGGAATCAAGTGCCCCCTCAGGCAGTTTGCAGATGGCACCAAGCTGGGTGTGAGTGCTGATCCACTGGAGGGCAGGGGGGCTCTGCACAGGCTGGATCCACGGGCCAGGGCCAGTTGTGTGAGGTTCAACCAGGCCAAGTGCTGGCTCCTGTCCCTGGGTCACAGCAGCCCCTGCAGCTCCAGCTGGGACAGTGGCTGGAAAGCTGCTGAGTGGGAAAGGCCCTGGGGGTGCTGGTCAGCAGTGGCTGAACATGAGCTGGGGGTGCCCAGGGGGCCAAGGAGGCCAAGGACATCCTGAAAGTATCAGCAATGGTGTGGGCAGCAGGAGCAGGGCAGTGACTGCCCCTCTGTGCCGGGCGCTGGTGAGGCCACACCTCAAATGCCATGTCCAGTTTTGAGCCCTTCACTGCAGGAGAGACACTGAGGTGCTGGAGTGAGTCCAGAGAAGGGCAGTGGAGCTGGAGAAGGGTCTGGAGCACGAGTGCTGTGAAATATGGCTGAGGGAAATGGGGGTGTTTAGTCTGGAGAAAAGGGGTGACCTGAGCACTCTCTACAAGTTCCTGAAAGGAGGTTGTGGCCAGCTGGGGATTGGCCTCTTCTCCCAGGTAACAAGCAACAGGAGGATGAGAGGAAATGGCCTCAAGCTGTGCTAGGGGAAGTTCAGAATGGACACTGGGAGGCATTTCTTCATGGAAAGGATTGTTAAACACTGGAATGGACTGCCCAGGGAAGTGGTAGAGTCACCATCCCTGAAAATGTTCAAGAAATGACACTCAGTGCCATGTCTACTTGACAAGTAGGTATTCAATCCTAGGTTAACTCAGTTATCTCAGTAGTCTTTTCTAATCTATATGATTCTGTGGTTTTTACAACCAGTTAACACCACTTGTAGGGCATTTTCCTGTTTTTGCTTCCAAATCCAGGAAATTAGTCCTCTCTCTGATGTTTCATTGGCAAGTGTTTTCTGGAGCTGCAAAATTGTTAGTTGGAAAGAGGCCTCTGGAGGTGTTCTAGTCCAATCTTTCACAGAAATTTCTGAATAAGCTGTTGTTGATACTTGGTTTAAAACTTTTCTTCCTAATTTCATGCTGTCTTTTCTTAGCAAGATGTATAATAAGGTGAAATACACATTCATTTGTGATAACCTCAAAGTATGCTGCTGTAATTTCAGAGACTGTGAAATCTGTTTGTGAGGTATCTCACTGGGTCCAAGACATCTTTGATAAGAGAGAGAACTCCTTGCAGCTTCTTCGGGTTCAGAAATTGCTCAAAGGACAAAAGACTCGGGTTTTGGCTGCAGGTGGGTCTTACTGACAACTCTGTTTTTTTTTCTGCCATGCTGAGATATGTGTATGTATGTTCTCCTTCATCTCTGACTCAACTCACATTAACCAATTTTCCCCTTCTGCCCAAATTCCAGATTTCCAGATAGGTGATAAAGGATTATGACTACTAATTCAAGCACTCTTTTTTCCTTTTTTTTTTTTTTTTAATTAAGAATTTTTGAGTTAGGATAAGCAACAGCTTAATTGCCTGACATTCAGATAGGAGAAGCTGATGAAAGAAAGTTAGGAGTGTAAGTCCTGGGTGGGAATGAAAGAGAGACACTAAATTCTTTTGGCTGAGTGTAAGCAGTGGCATTATTCCTTCTCCATTGCAGGAATCACAGGTTCCTGAGTGTCAAAGGCACAAGAACTGTGGTGTTGTTCACATTAAGTTACAAGATTAATGGCATTCTGCACTCACCCTTCATATGAAGAATTTTCTTTTATCTGCATGGTTAAACTGAGCCAGAAATCACTGTGCTTGTGTTGATTGTTGGGATAGTTAAAGCCACAGTCATTGGCATGTAAGAACATTTCAATGGATAGGTCTCTGATGTGACTGGGTGCTCTCCATGCCCAGACCACCCTCTGAGCTGTGTAGGAAATATTGTGAGAACTGTGCCCTGTCTGAGCAATTATGAGATGGTCATTTGGAGTTTCCCCTGTAGCTTTACTCAACTCTGCTATTGCAGAGGTTATCCAGGCACAGTGCTGCAGCTGCAGAGGAGTGTTAAGTCACTGTGTGTGAAGGTCTCTAATGCAAGAACCTCAAGGCACTTGTCAATGTAGTTGTAATTAACATGTGTGGATTTTGGATGAAAAAGTCTTTCCCCACTGGGATGGGGAAAAACTCAGGCAAAGCTCGTGGGCTGAGATAAAGAGAGTTTAACAAGTAAAGCATAAGCTGTTCATGCATGCAAAACCATTCAAAGAATTCATCCACCATCTGCCATGGGAAGGCAGGTGTTCAGCTATTTCAAGGAAAGGGCTCTAACCAGAGCTCTACCACACATTGTAGTTACCTGGAAAGACAAGAGCCAGCGCTTTAAAACTCCCCCCTTTCCTTCTTCTTTCCCCAACATAACAAGCTGAACATGATGCCATATGATATAGAATGTCCCTTTGGGGATTTTGGATCAGCTGTCCCAGCTGTGACCCTTCCCACATTCATGTGCACTCCCAGTCTCCTCACTTGTGGCTTGAGGAGCAGAAAAGAACCTTGACACTGAGCAGTGCCTACACAGAAATAAACAAAAGATCCCTGTGGTGTCAATGGTGGTTTCAGTGCAAATCTAAACCAGCCACTATGGGAAAAGATAACTCTTTCCCAACCAAACCAGCATAAGTAGAACAAAGTTTACTTATCAGAGGTTATTCTCAAAGATGCTCAATCAATGGGCAAAATAATTTACAATTCTCTTTCCTGTCCCTAGAATATTTGGTGCTGCCAGGTGAAAGGGAGCTAACACAGGTATGCTCTGATTATGCTGAGCAGAAGCATGTGTGGGGGTGCCTGGGCACGCTTGGGCTAGTGTGTAAGTAAAAAGGTCAATCAGTTATCCTGATTAATGTTAGAACTAATACGACTAGTTCCAAAAAACACCCCAAATAAACAAACATTAGTTCAAACAAACACCCCAAAGCAGTATAACTAGACCAAAGATGGCCATTGTCAAAGTGTTTCGTCCACCGATTATTTTGGTCTCTGAAAATTCCTAGACATAGTAGGATAAGTGTTGAGGGTCAGTAAAGGCATTTCCATTATCTAGGACAGAGAATTCTTGTACTCATGTTTTCCATTGGCTGGAGTTACATAGTTATCATTGGATATGAGAAGCACAAATGTAAGAGGCAGCTGGCGCTTGCTAGTTTTGGGCCAGCTTTCCAGAAACAAAATAGCTTTTGCAGGACAGTTAAGACTGTGTCCTATTGCCAGGAAGGAACATGAGAGAAAACAAAATGCTGTGGGTTCAGAACAAAGGGGGAGTGTTGGAGAGGGGTATCTCTCATTTTCCAGTGTCTCTGAGATATCCTGCTCCCACTAAGGCGACCCTGCTTTTCTTGCTGCCTTCCACATTCAGGACAAATACTGTATCAGCCAGAACTGCCTCCTTAACTGAGCACATTGTTCTGTTATCCAGAGCTTCCCCTGGGATATTTTCTTGCCCTTCTTTCACAACAACTTCCTAGAACTCGTACACCTGGGCATGGATCTATATTCCAAGACTTCCAGTACAGTCTGGGCAGATTGTATGTCTGTGAGTCTGATCACAGCATAGCCTGAGGGAAGCAGCTCCCAGCCCAGCCCCATGCTTCTGACACTTTCCTCCTATTTGTTTTTTTAAACCTGGATTGATTCCTCAGTCTTCCTCAGTTTCTTATTCAGGTAAGAGGAGTGATTCCAGTGGAATAAGCTAAGCAGGAATTCACTTGCTTCTTTGTTTTGTGACTGTTGCATTCAAATAAGACACAATCTACAATGAAATCCACTGTATTTTTATTCTAAAAGGTATTTATAGCTCATGCAGAAGCTAAGGCATGAAAGAGTGGCTGAAATTCCCTGGCAGATGTTTCCTAAACAAGATCAGGTGGCAATACCTTGTTATGGATTTACGGTTTTATAAATAATCTTCCTGGCAGGTGTCCTCATAATTCTGATGAGTTGATGGCTATCTTCCACAATAATCTTAGTAAGAAGTCCTGCTTTATTTTATTTATTTCATTATTATTAATTTTAATTGCTGCTTACAGCTAGGTTTATCAAATTATTTTGATTACTTCCCTCCTGCTTTCTTTTGCTCTTTTTTTATCACAATTAATTTCATAGGTGGATGACACTGGGCTCTGTTTTGCAAGAGAGGTTGATAAGGTTGCCTATGCAGACCTTCCTCATTTTCTATTTCCTTTCATGCCTTCTCTTTAGAACAGTAATCTGCAATTGGTATTTTCTTGCTACTGTAGGTCTGTATATAGTTAGATGATCTGTGAAATATGGTTTTGTTTTGCTTTGGGGAGGTTTTTTGAGCTTATTTATTTTATTAGCACACACAAACAAAACAAGGGAAAAATGGTAAGTTTTCAAACCAGAAGCTAGTTTCTGTTATACCACTAATGACAAACAAGTGGGTAACACAATTTGAGATAGTTTATGTTGTGTTTTCTGAAGGCTTATGTTAATGTAAAGGTATGCATACTGTTCTCAAACTGTGTTTTTGTTCTGATCACTTTAAACAGACTTGCATATGATAATATCCTCTTAGTTAAAATAGCAGATTTATAACAACTTCAGCTGCTCCTCATACACTAGATGTTTTGAGCTGGTTTCTGCTTCTGCACGGGCGCTATCAGCGCTGGTGGGCCGGACCCAGCTGACATCCAGTGCCTTCTAGTGGCTGGAATTGATGTAGAACACGGCAGCTTACAAGGGTGGCTCACCCCGTATTCCTGTTTGTCTCATTACATCCTTTTTACTCCTGCCTGCCCTCCCTCAGCTCTCACAGCTGTCTCTGTTTCCATGCCCAGAGCGCTGGTATATCCGGGAAGGCTGGCTTCTGGTGGTGCCTGCAAAGGGAGAAGAGCTGAAGCGCAGGATGTTCTTCCTGTTCTCTGATATCCTCATTGCAGCGAAGCCCTGCCACCCGCTGCACCTGCTGAACTCCAACAAACTGTCCTGCCAGGCTGTCTACCCACTCTACCAGTGCTCAGTGGATAAAGTGTTTGGCCACACGTGGAGCCAGGGAGGGCTCCTCAGTGTAAGTCTTCCCACCTGTGCCAGGCAGAAGTGCCAGTGCAGTCAGCCCTGTAAGGAGGTCTTCAGCTGTCTCAGCAGCAGAGGGACCGAGATGATGGCAGTGGTGATAAAATGCAGTGAGCAAGTCTGAGTTAGGACAACCCTTCCCTTCTTGAGTGATGCAGGTACTTCTCCTTTCGTGGAGTGGCGCCTCCTGCACACTCTGGGGTTACGGGCTGCTGGTTGCTTCACTTAGCTCAGTGAGGAGGCTCCACCAGGACTCTGACATGTCCTCATCATGCCACAGGTCTGGGGGACTGCCCCACACTCGTGTGACAATGAATTACACTGATTACAGACTGAACACATAGAAAAACAGAGAATGAAAAAGATGTGGATGTTATTGCAACAGATGTTGTGCATCCAACTCCCTGAGGGCTGCAGATTCCTTGACAGGGACCAGTCTTCTCTCTACAACCCCCCTCTGCAGGGGTTTAAAAGTCAGCTCTTCCAAGGTTGCACCTGGGGCTGTGTTAGCTCTTTTCTTGTCAGCTATGACAAAGAGCTCTTTGAGCAAGCTGTGAGCTGTAGATGATGGTAGTGGAAGGAGCTCTAGGGACATGGAATATGGTGGAAACTGGATGAGCTGCCGAGAATTGCTCACCTCCAAACAGGTCAGAATGAGCTGTCAACTTTGACTGGAAACAATGGACAAGACTGGCACTTGTTCTGTACTGTACAGTCTCTGGCTTCACTCAATATTAAGACTAAATTTTTCTGTGTGGGAAGAAAGAGGGTAAAAATCAATATGCAGGGACTGAATTCAGTGGTGATGATTTTCCTTTTACTGCAGCTGCTGCCTTGGCAAGGAATGCCACAAATTCTGCTTGTTTTTCAGCTTTCCTTTCCACACAAGACACTGCTGTTGATGTCCAGCAACCAACAAGAGATCAATGACTGGTACTGGAGTCTCACAGCTGCAGTCAGGTGGGCATCCAGGCTCCAGAGGTGGAGGAGGACAGGACATGGAAGTGACCACTGAACCTGTGTGTGGTTATAAGGGCGATGGAAGCAGCCTGACCCTGGCAGCCAGGACACAAGGGAATAATGAGGACAGATTTCCCACATTAACTGAATTTCCCCTTTGTTTTGCTCTGCAGGCAGCTGAAAGCCTGACCCAACCAAGTACAAGACAGACTGGCAGGACAACCACCCTCATGACAGAAGCTTCCACAATCTTATAAAAATGTTCAGGGACATATAGTAGCACTGGATTGAGGACTACACAGTTTGTGAGATTATGAACGCTTTGTTAGTTGCCCTAATGTTCACAGAGATACTGCAAAAAAAGCATTTGTGCACAAAACCCCCCACGTATCAAGGATTTCCCCCAATTTAGCTTAGAAGCTTCTAGCTTTTTTGCACTTTAGTAAAACTCAAGATAACTTAAGGTCAAACAAATGGGAGTGTGACTTGCTTCCCCTCATTAAATGTTTTTTAAAGGAATTTTGGTATTTTGTTAAAGCCTCAGCATAGACTTTAAATCATGTGGAAGTTGTGCAGCAGTTTGGTTCAGAAAATATCTATTTGAATACAGTCAACTGCAAAGAGAACACTTTCAAGGTTATTAGAAACAAAAAGAATAAAGTCTGTCTGACTGACCTTGTAGCAGTTTGACTGTTTTTTCTTCTTCCTTAAGCAGTACCACCCATCCTTAATTTCTCACTCGTGTTTATTAAAACAGAACTTGTACTATGTGAGGTAAGTGTCTCAAGGAGAATATATAATGGGGGTTGTCTTTCCATACAATTAGCTTGCTACACAGGGCCACTTGTATAAATCCCTTAAATTTGTGAAACTTGGGAGGAAGAAATGCAACAAAGTTTAGGAAGCCACACTGGTTCCACTGTGTTTTGCCAAGAAAGGTTGGGCCAGGTGTTATTGAAGTCCTTTCCAATTGGGTATTCCATCCTGTGATTTTATGTTTGGGTTTTGTTTTGGTTTTTTTTTTTCACTTCAAAGTTACAGCTAGGACTTTCAAGTACTAGCTCTGCCTGAAATTAAAGACAAAGCTAACAAATTAAGATTCTTATTGCTGAGTAGTTATATCACCCTGAAAAAGTTCTGCTACTCCCCGTTTTTGTTACAATAGAGTAATAGGGATGTCTTGCAATCCTGCCTTGGAAGCTGGGGTGCCTGTCAAGCTCTTGCTGGATTACTATGATTCACGCCTTTGTTACCACCTTATAAGACAAGTTTCTTTTGGTGTCTCTTTATAGTACTCAGCTCAGTGTTACCATCTTATTTGCATTCAGTGCTTCTTAAACAGCAGAAGTATCTTATTTCTCACCAAACTTCCCACCTTGAAATGCTGAACACTGGCTCCTAGAACACATGGTTAGCAAATCCATTTTTCTGGAATAAGCTATTAACTAAAAAGCACATGAATTAATCCGAGTCAGGGGAGGTTTACTTAGAACATTTAGAAGAATTTCTTCACAGAAGGGGTGAATAGACAAAAAGGACCTGCCCAGGATGTGGTGGAGACATGGACATCACGCCTGCAGACATTAAAATTAAGACTGGATACAGCACTTAGTGCCATAGTCTGGTTGACACAGTGGTGTTTGGTCAGAGGCTGCATTTGATAACTTCGGAGGTCTTTTCTGCCCTAAATGATTCTCTGAACACAACTCAAATACAAGCAAACCGACTTTCTGAACAAAGTTTATTTACACAGAAAATACCAATCATCACGGCTCCTAGCTTGATTTCCTTCTCCTGCTGAGTGTCATCTTCAAACCACTGGGAGCAAGTGGTGACCCTCAGCAGCCCTCTCCATGGCAACTTCCCTCGCCCTCCAGCCCGCCTCACACACCATCCCTTCCCTGGGGCACGGGGGGCCCTAGACGGGGGTGCCGCGGGCCCGCTGCGCGTCCTGCCGGTACCCCTTGAGCAGCTGGTTCAGCAGGGTCCTGTCGGAGTCGCGGCGCGGGCGGACGAGCGGCGGCAGCGGGTTCCCCTTCAGCTCGATCACCGCCATCTTAGCGCGGTCCAGCCCGTCCCGGTTGGGGATCTGCAGCAGCCGCGTGTAGCTGCCGGCGTGCGGCTGGAAGCGGGGCGCCAGCACCTTGAACAGCTTGTGGATGAGGTCCTTCTCCTGCGGGGCGGCACGCTCAGCCCCGGCTCCGCGGCGGGCCGGGACCGATGCGGGGTTGGGGGCTACTTACGGTCAGCCAGAAATCCGCCATGCGCATGGCGCGCTCGTCCTTGTCCCCCCGTTTGGCGTAGTCGATGAGCTGTGGGGAGGAAGGAGGCGGTGGGTGACGAAGGAGGCGGTGGGTCAGGGTGCCTCGGCCGCCCGCCGCCCCCCGGCCCGGCCCGGCCCGGCGCGGTGCCGCCGCTCACCCGCTCGGCGTAGCCGCGCATCTCGTCGGCCCGCGCCCAGGGCGTCTCGATGCGCTCATGGCGCACCAGCGCTGTCACCAGGTTCCGCAGCAGGTCCAGGCGCGACCGCGGGCTGAGCCCGAGGCGCCGGTAGACGCGGCCATGCGAGATGGCGGCCGCCACCGACAGCCGCATCCCGCCGACCGAGCGCCCGGCCTCCGCTGCCGCCGCCTCCCGGCAGCGCCCGGGCGCCGCGCAGCCCGCTGGGAAATGTAGTCACAGCCGCAGTCCCGCCGCCCGGAACGGGTCGGGCTGGAGAGGCTCCACGGCGGGACAGCTGGTCCAGCCTCCGTGCCCGAACAGGGTCGTCCTGGAGCACACGGCACAGGAACGCGTTCATGCAGTTCTTGAGTATCTCGGATAAGGAGACCACGCAGCCTCTCCGGGAAATCTGTTCCAGTGCTCTGTCACCCGAACGGGTAAAGAAGTTCTTCCTTTTGGTCAAGTTCCTGTGCACCGGTTTCGGCCCGTTGTTCCGTGTCCTACCGCTCGGCACCACCGAGCAGAGCCTGGTCCATCCCCTGACCCCTCCCTGCAGACACTGACAGACCTGGATGGGGTTCCCTTTCAGTCTCTTCTGAAGGACGAACATGTCCAGCTCCCGCAGCCTTTTCTCATAAGAGACACTCCAGCCCCTTAATTCCTTTTGTCACCCTCCGCTGGACCCGCTCCAGGAGCTCCCCGTCTCTCTGGCGCTCAGGAGCCAAGAACTGGACGCAGCGCTCCATGCTGGGACACGATCTCCTCCCTCGCCCTGCTGGCGCTGCTGCTCCTCACGGAGCTCAGCCCGTAGCCGCGTACCGGGACAGGGAGCCGGGGCAGGGAACCGGGACAGGGAGCCGGGATCTCTCACCGGGACAGGGAACCGGGACAGGGAGCCGGGATCTCTCACCGGGACAGGGAACCGGGACAGGGAGCCGGGATGTCTCACCGGGACAGGGAACCGGGACAGGGAACCGGGACAGGGAGCCGGGATCTCTCACCGGGACAGGGAACCGGGACAGGGAACCGGGACAGGGAGCCGGGATCTCTCACCGGGACAGGGAGCCGGGACAGGGAACCGGGACAGGGAGCCGGGATCTCTCACCGGGACAGGGAGCCGGGACAGGGAACCGGGACAGGGAGCCGGGATCTCTCACCGGGACAGGGAGCCGGGATCTCTCACCGGGACAGGGAGCCGGGGCAGGGAGCCGGGGCAGGGAGCCGGGATCTCTCACCGGGACAGGGAGCCGGGGCAGGGAGCCGGGGCAGGGAGCCGGGATCTCTCACCGGGACAGGGAGCCGGGACAGGGAACCGGGATCTCTCACCGGGACAGGGAGCTGGGGCAGGGAGCCGGGATCTCTCACCGGGACAGGGAGCCGGGGCAGGGAGCCGGGATCTCTCACCGGGACAGGGAGCCGGGGCAGGGAACCGGGGCAGGGAGCCGGGATCTCTCACCGGGACAGGGAGCCGGGGCAGACCCGGGCGAGCGGGGAGATGCTCGCGGGAGCGAAGGAGCCGCTCCGCGGCCGTCCAGGGTCCCGGCGGTCCTCTGTTAGCTCTTTTTAAAACTATCGGATGTAAGCCAATTAAACAAGCAGATTTTAAAGTGTCTGACTTTAATGCACGGCAGTGTAGCTGGTTAAAAGGAAAAGGACTTCATCGTGTCGTACGACTACCATATGGCTTTCCCCAAATGCACACATCAAGTAACTGAGATCCTGCTTTCCACGAATTCTTGACAGTTCTGTTCTGTTAGGCTCATACTGTCACGGAACAGTACTACGAGCAGGAGTGTACTCCTCAGTACAACCGGGAACTCCTTTGTCTACCTTTCCATTCCTAGATCTGCTAACTATAGATTTTTGTCTTTAACACTTTGCTTCCACTATCTACTTTCTAAAACTGAAGACGGTTGTTACTATGACTATTACAACTTTTTCTCTTTTTTTTTTTTTTTTTTTTTTTCCTTTTCCCCCCCTCGTGTTTCACTGTGATTTATAGATACTTTTCATTTTACTTTGTTTGCACATTTTCCCGCGTATCGGGTATTTCCCCATTAGCGGTGGCGGGATGCCGGAGAGCTCCGGAGCGCCGTGCCGCATCCGTGGGCTGTGCAGGAGCTGCGGTGCTGGATCCAGCCTCGTGTAGCCCTGATGTGGCACAGGAGCCACCAGCCATCCTCAGGGCAGGGGTGGCTGTGTGCTTTATTTCCCAAAGTCTGAAACCCACCCCAGCTTGCAGAAGCTCGTGTCCCAGAGTCGAAGAACTATGACAGTATTGTTCAGCTCCAAGAAAAGTGCTAGAAGGCAGCATAGGGAGATTTCCTGCCATCCGTTTCTTCCAGTTGCAGAGAAAGGGCAAAGTGTAATAAAAAAACAGCTACCAACATTGTAAGAAAAAATATCTTTGTTATTATGAATACATCATAAAATCACAGTCATCTTATACACATTTTAGTATTTTATATATAAATAAAGTGAACAGTATAGTTATTGGAATGTGTAAAAGGAACAAACATATGGATGTTTTTAAAGTGTGAAATTAACAGAGAATTGGACCCCACCCCCGCCTTTTGTTGCTGCTCTGGGACTTGGTACATTAACTCTGAAATACTTCTAGGCAGAAGGCTATGCAAGCTGTGATGCTAACAGTAACTCCAGGCACCACCCTAATTCCATTTACAATCCATTTTACTCTCCTTTTCTTATTTAGCCTGCCTATATAGGAATTCTTGTGTGTCAGAACTACAGCTTTGCAAGAAGGACTAAATCTTTATGTACTTGGCACAGTATTGAAAGAAAACATTTTTCAAGATTCATGATTTTGTTAAACCCTTCAACAATCAGAATTTTCTTATCACTACACACTCTTGCAAATGTTCCCATTAAATATATTTCTAATATTAATAAAATAACAAATTCTTTATTATCCTTCTGCTTATAATTTGATGTCTTAACATCAAAATAATATTTCTTTCTAATAAAATTATACATACCATTTATATGAAACAAAGTTGTCATGTGCATAAGCCTGGTAATGAGACTAGCCATGAGTGTAGAAGTTTCTACTTTCTTGTTTTGGATTCTTGGGAGAGTTTGTTATTTTTGGAGCCACAGAGTAATAAATAATTTGCAAGGTAATGACTTCTGTGGCTACCACTAACAAAACTTAAGATTGGAAATGATTCCTCTGCTCTGGCTTTATGAAACATTTGGTGTGCTCAAGAAAATGACTTTTCTGAACCTTTTTGTGTTTGCCCCAAAATCTGAACGAAATGTTGCTGATACAATGTATTATGAGTGACCACACAGGTAATCAGAAGCAAGAAAGTTCCATGCAGAGATCTCAGCTGGATGTGGATTGAAGGCTGGCCCTTCCCAGCCAGCTGTGCCCAGAGGGACTCTCCCTGCTGCAGGAATTCCTATGTCCTGCCACGTGGTCTTTGCCATAGTGTTCCCTCCTTGCTGCTGGTACTCAAACAGTTTTGAGGCAGGAAATCTGGGCAGAGGAGGGCAACGACAAGGGCAAACCCGAGGAACACATTCCGTCACCTTTCTTTTTTCATGTACTGTGAAAGCCAATGATGCCAGCTCCAGAAAGGGAAGTCATTGAGGTTTCCATTCAGAAAGGCATGGAAGCATGTGCTATGTTTATATTCATGAATCTGTAGGAAAATTTGCTGTACTTACAGCAAAATATGTATTTTATCTGCTTTTCTGGTCCAGTCTCAGAATAGCTCCTCCCCGGGCACTTTTACACAGCAGGGCAGTTGTCACCTCTCCCTGAAATTTGATGGTCAAACTGTGGGAACGTCTCATTGGGTATGTGCCTCTATTCAGAAAAGCAGAACTTAGAACTAAAATAAGTGCCTTTTTTAGAATACATCACCTTGTGGGCAGCAAGCATTAGTGTTTAGTTTGTATGTAGGAAGTGACTCATCTAACAGAAGTTAGATCATTCAGTATCTGATGGTCAAAAACCTGCAGCTACTAATTCTCTAGTGGGAACCTGCCTGATCCAGCAGGGTGCAGTGCTAAACATATGCAAGGGCTCCATAATTTGCTAGATTTAAAATTACAACATTTGACATTTAACAAACTTAATTAAAATTGCATATTCATAAATGATGTAATTATACTTAGTTGCCTGCTTGAAATTAAGAAAATAAGACACAAATGCCTCAGTTCATGCTATCTTTGAGGTTTTTTCCAGCCTGCTGCATATAAGACCATCCCACTTTTGGACACAGGTACCTTCCTCAAGTCTCCCTTATTATGTGATTCACAAGATTGCTTGGATCTGCAGCTGCTGGCAGAGCTCCTCCCAGACAGAGGAGAAGCCCAAGGACCACCAGGGTTAGATTTCTAGAATTTTTTTCAGCTATCCCCACGACTTAGGCATTGCTTTGTAAATATTGATACAGATATAATGTGAAAAGAAATACAGAATACTCAGTGTTCTTAAAAGCTAATGTCCTGGCTTGTGGCTTAGTGGCAGTGAGATGTTGGGAAATGGCTACAGGAATGAACACATCCTCTTAAGACAGTACACAGAAGTTATGGAAAAGTCTAGACAGACAGCTGTTTATGCAGCGTGACCTGTACTGATGCTGTCAGGATTACACCAACTGTCTTTCAGCCCAGAGAATATGGAATGGAATCCAAACCTTTACATAGTCTGAAAAGGCCCTTCTTATATTTTTACCTGTATTTATTCTACTAGAACATGCAAGCCCTGAAAAACATGGCAAAGTAACAACTTTCTCTTTGCATTTGTGACATGGAGACTACCAAACACTAAACATACTGTAGAAGTAGCAGCTACACAGACACAACATTGAAATTTTGTGCTTAATATACTCCTTTATATTCTAAGCATGGCAAAGTCCTCAGCAGCTGTAGTAATCCAAAAGAAATGGCAACATACTTCATCCATGAGGTATGGTATAACTTGTGCATCCAATTTTCCAGTGTAAATAAAGGGCACTCCCTTTTATCCCCATTCACAAGTATAGGATCCCATGTGCAGTACCTCACCTTAGCCATCCTCGTACCAGTTGAAATGTTTTATCATGTGCACTCCTGCACATGCTCACACTCCTCATACACCCAGCCAAACACACTGCCACTCTGTGTTCCAGCCTGGTGAAAGCCATTTAGGTTGGTCTCATGCAGCAGAGGAACAAAACAGGTGGAAGCTCTTTGCAAACATGAGGCCTTTCTCTGGTCTTGATTTCACTCAGACTTCAGAATCTCACCAGGGAAGACATGCACCTGCAGGAGGTGAGAACTTGACTCTTTCTGCAAGGCTGGGATATATTTCGTTCCTGCCAATAAGCCTGCCTGATTCACTTTTGATTTGGTTTCCTGCTTTAAACATCCCCTTTATCTTGATTATCTTTGTGTAATGTACCCAACACAAATCTGTTGAGAAAGCTAACTGGCCTTCACACTGAGCAGTGGGGCAATGGTAAAGAAAAAGTAGTGTTTGTGTGTGTCTCAAAGCAATTTATGACACACACATCTTCTGACTGTCTTTGAACAATACTCTAGCAACACAAAGCTAAATAATTTACTGATCAAGCAGCAGCACCCTTGTTTAACCCTTCAACTTTTTTTTGCCTTTTTCTGCCTTGATGAGGCATAGTAGAAGGTGTGTCTCACTTACAGAGGCCTCTGCTGTGAAACAGGGGTCCACTTCTCACACTCTCCTAAGCCTGGGGACAGTAGCTGGAGACTTGAGTTTAGTGGTATAATTTATTTGCATTCATAAAGTAACTGTGGACCAAAGTGTTCACTATCAACATAATTCAAGGATGATGTTCAGCTAACCCTTTGTCCCTGGCAAAATTTGTGTACTGGGTCATTTGGACATAGAATGCAAAGTAGGCAGATGGAATGCTGTGGTCTGTGTTATTAGCTAGAGCATGCCTTAATCATACTATATGCTAAGAAGGTTTTTTTTGTACAATGCACAGTGCAGGCTTGGCAGTATGGAATTTCTGCAAGGAGGCTACCATGAACCAGGAAAGCTACAGTACAGGCAGCATGGTTCAGGAAAAGCAGAAAGAAAAATGGGAAATTATATATATATATATATATATATATATATATATATTACATTGTCAGTGCATTTTTTTTTATATTGAAGGATTCTAAAGAGGCTTTGTTGTTCAGCAGGAATAGCTAAGGGTGGTCTGCCTTCTGTATCCTGGTGTTTCTGGATGTTGCCCGTGGTTTGTAGTCTTCTCCAGATCCAAAGTCTACTGTGTCGTGATAGTTTGTGAATTCCTGAGGTAATGGAAACTCTTCTGTTGATGAGTGAGTCCTGTGTCCAAACACTCTCTCTTGCAGCTCAGCGATGTCGTTTCTGATGTCTGCCATCATCAGCAATAGGAAATCAAATGAACCCGGTGGGCCCTGCAGTCACAAGGCACTGCCATTAATCACAATCCACCTTGCTCTTACAGTTTTCAAACTGGCTGATAGAATTACTCCTGCAGGGGTTGGGTTGTTCAGTAAAATTCTGCTTTGTATCAATTCCTAAAAGCTAATGGTCTGTTTTTTAACCACCTTTAATCAGGAAACAATTTTTGAAAGAATCAGATGTTTTTGCAGACAGAGCTTAACATTTACAAAATGCTCAGTCCTTTTGTCACTTAACAGTTCCTTTGCTTCATAAGAATATCTTCAGACCTCATGGAAATAGAGGGGATTAATCTTGATTTCTTGTCTTCTTGCTTATTAAACTGACATAAATTACATTCTTAGAATGATTAATCAACAAATTCTTTTAAGACTACTATTATTTGTCTTTTCAATATGGTAACCTTGCTGCAGTCAATCACTTTCTAAATATATTTATTGGTAATTACAATGCAGAGAGTATCTGATTTTAGAAAATTATTATTTCTTTTTAGTTGACTTCACACAGTAAAATAAATTGTTAATAATGAGCACACTCTTAAAAATTAACTCCACCAATGAGAAAATACCATAAATTAATAGAATCACAGAGTGATTCGCGTTGAAGGGACCTTAAAGACCATGTAGTCCCAGCACTTCTGCCGTGGGCAGGGACACTTTTCAATAGACCAGATTGCTCAGAGCCCCATCCTGCTTGGCCTTAAGCACTTGAAGGGATGGGGCACCCAAAGCTCCTCTTGGCAACCTGTGCCAATCTCTCACCACTCTCACAGAAGATATCCTAATATCTAATATCTAATTTAAACCTGCCTTCTTTCAGTTTGAAGCCATTCCTTTGTCCTGTCACTACATGCTCTTGTGAATAGTCCCTCTCCATCTTCCTTGTGGATTCCCTGCAGGGATGCCATTAGGTCACCCTGAAGCCTTCTTTTTTCCAGGCTGAAAAATCCCAACTCTGTCAGCCTTTCCTCATAGGAGAGGTGCTCCAGCCCTCTGATCAGCCTGGTGGCCTTCTCTGGACTTGCTCAAACAGATCCATGTCCTTCCTGTGCTAGGGACCCCAGAGATTTTTTAGACAACTTCACCTGAACACAGATCACCAATATTCATTCCTTCCTCTGGAACTCAAAACCTCTAGTTTCCCAAATCTGAGAGAGTGAGGGGCAGGATTTTAAAAGGTTCCAGGGATCAAATTCCTGTTGGGAGCAGAGGTTGAACTGCACTAAGCAGCACCCTGCCTTCTAAGCGTATCACCTACTGCCTTCAGTTGCACACTCAGCAGAGGAAGAGATTTGTAGGCAAAAACATTTGGATGAAAACAGGTAATTACTTTGTTTCCAACAACATTTTCTGTGTATGTAAATTATCTGTTATCTTGGCACAGGAGTTTTTTTTCTTTAACTTTTGGCTGACCTGTGGTTAGCAGTCAACATCACTCTGTTGTGGAAATTCCTCCTGTGTGGAATACTTACAGGTATCCCCTTTGGTCCTGGTGCTCCTCGCTCCCCCTGTAATCAATACCACCTCAGTTAGTCTGCTGTGACTAAAGCAAATTTTAAAAGTTTGCTTCTGTATCCTCATTTACTGTCCCCAGATCAAGAATCATCAACTGATGCTTATTTGGAAAATGAAAAGGAAGTGAAGGAGGAATGCAAGGAGATTGCTGCTGATTCTAGTGGGAACAGAGTGGGCAATTTCTGATATTTCTCCTGGACAGTAACAAGTGAATCAATGAACATGAAGAATTCACAATGAATGAAAAATCTAAAGCATCAACATTTCTTCATGGAAAAGCCAAAAGAACTGCAGAGAAACAAAATAATTCAGTGTGGCATAGAGCCTAGCAGGACTATTTGCAAGACCTTAGGAATGGCAAACACAAAATAGCAGAAAGATGACATGAAGGAGTCGGAAAACAGGATGCTTTCATCTTAAAAAAGGAAATGAAGTAGCAAAAGGGTGTGACTACAAGTGTGTAGAGTCTCTCTAGCAAGCCTGCACTTCACATGTGCATGTGCCCATGTTATAGAAATTAGTACCTCTCCTCACCTTGCTACCATCTCTCCCTGGGGCGCCAGGTGGGCCCTGCAAGAGAAAAGAAAGTGTCACAAGGGTGTGAGAAGCTGTGGAGCCAAGGGCACTTGTGCAGTGCACGGCAGGAGACAGGAATACTGACCACAGGGCCCCGTCTGCCCTGCTTAATGTGTGATATATCTGGAGATGGGCCCATTGGCCCCATTGATCCACGAGGGCCTGGCTGGCCAGGAGGTCCAGGTAATCCAGGAGCTCCTTGACTCCCTTTAGGTCCTGGAGCCCCTGAAATCAAAAGCAAAAGTTACCTGCCAGGGAAAGCCTTCACGACGCTTCATCAGTGCAAGAAATGAGGAATGACTTTTTTTTTAAAGACCCAGTGGGCTGGTTACTTAAACACACCCAAATCCACAACAATACAACCAATTTATCTGTATCTGCACATCAGCAGCCATCTACAACATTAACCTTTGTCACAGTAGCTTACAAGAGATGACTACCAAACAATTTAATCTTGTGTATAACAAGAATTTCAGTCTGCCAGGTGATTAGGGACACAGACTGGGAATGAAAAGAAAAGCACAAACGCCTCATTTGCACACAAAGAAGAAGAAATCACATTTAGGAGCATCTCATATAAAGAAAGCCTCAGAAAACTCATGGGAATTTTGGGTCATGGGCATCTACATGACTGACACAAGCAAGCTCTTTCCAGTGGGGGGATGCACCTCTCTTTTGCCCAGTGCAATAGCCAGTGTGTTAGGGGAAAAAGAGGCTCTCTTGTTCCATTTTGCTTTACATAATTTTCAGCTTCTGCTGGTTCAGCAGAGCATGTTACTTTTTAGGAAGTGCTCAGGCAACAAAACATATGTTTAGCTCAAGAGAAACTCGAGCCAGAAACATAAACCAGAAAATCAGGCACCTGAAACAACATTTGCAGACAATAAAGACCATTAAAATGCCCCTAGCTCAAATGCTTCATGATTGGAGGAGGAAACACTTCCCTTCATACTGAGGTCACATGAAAAACATAAAGAATAAAAGGCAGAGGGTAAAAAGCATTCAGCAGGACTGAATATGTACAGTTAAGGTTTTCAAAAGGAGACAACTCAGGTTCAGTGAGGACTCCCTGGGACTCTCCTGGGGGCGCAGCAGAGGAGGTGATCAAGGGTTTTAAGGGGGTTTTTAGGGGTGGTTTTCAGATTTCTACAGTACCTCGGACAGCTCAGTCAAGGGGAAACCCAGTGGGTGGGAGACCTGCAGGGTCAGGCCTCCTCAATTCCTTGGAGGAATTGCAAAGCAACCCACTCTACCCTTCAGAGTCTGCTGCAGAACTTCTAAACATACAGTCCTTGCACTTATGGAGAACTGAAGACTGAAGATATTCATTCTCCAGGAAAATGAGATAATGACTCAGAAAACAAAGCAAGATTGCAAAAGGGGATATAAATGGGAAGATGGGGTGAGTTCAGGAGGGAGTAAATCAATCTTCATAAGGAGTATTTGCCAATACTCTGTAAGAATCCTGATGAAATCCAGCACAATGCTTGGATTTATTGCTGATCCAAAATTAGATCTGCATTCAACATAATTTGCAAAATTTTGAGTATTGTTGGCCACCAGATGCAAGGTGTCTGGATTAAGTTCAGGCTTTAGAATTTCTCTGTTTTTCACTGTGTTTCAATCTATAACTTAGCAAAGAAGGTGTGAGTGGAGTTATACTTTTCTTTTTCAGATTGCTTTCAATCTGGGATACAACATAAAACCAACAGATGAATCCTTGAAAATCAGACAAAGAAAAATAAAAGAGTTGGCACAAACTCCTACAAACTGAAAGCACATTTTTTCCTCTAATCCTGACTGTGAGCTAAAGCAATAGATATTCCTGAAATGAAATGGAGAGTGTTTTAAGACAGAGTTAAAATACAGGAAATGACAACTGCAGCAGGTGAGATATCCCAGGGAGAGGGAGAAATTTGACACATACAGGACAAACACAGCTTGCATGCCAAGAAACACACGGAATTACAATGGATGATGTCAGACTGTTGGCAGAGGCTGACCATAACACCCATAAAGTTTTGTTTGTTTGTTTGTTTTAATTTAGCACAAATGCAAACATAATATATCAATCAAAATATGAAACATATGAAATCATATGATATGAAATGAAATATGAAATCACGCTGAAGTTTACTGAAATCAGACTGAAGTTTACTTTTTTAGTGCTAAACATTCCTGCACAACAATCCTGCACATTTCTACCCCTCTGGTATTACCTGGAGGGCCTGGTTGGCCAGGCTGGCCTGGGGGGCCAGGGATATATGCATTAGAGGCAAGCACTTTTTCACCAGTGATTTGCTTGCTAAGATCAGCAGCATTATTTGGCAGCAAAGCAACCTGCCAAGGCAAAAATAAAAAATCTGTATAAGACTTAATTGTTCAGCCAGAAAAACTACATTCTTATTCAAGCTTTCATGTGAACAAACAGCTATTTAAATATTTCAGGAAATATAATGAGTTTATTCATATCCTTGATTGATATAATCAGAAAAACATTCTTATTCTGTGAGCCTGTTCACTTTTCAAGTCACTGTGGAAATACTGCAAGCCAATCCAACAGAGGACAGAGGAAATTCATCAGAGATATAGCAACAAGTTCTGAAAAATTTGAGTCTCATTACTGCTTCTCAGGAAACCTGTTTTTCCTTATTTGAAGTTTCCCCTATTCATTTACTGCCTTTCTCAGGGCAACATTTTCTCAGATATTTAAGTTCTGAATTGCTGCACAAGCCCCTAACTTTCCATAGGTTTTAATGAGAACCCTAAATCCTTTGTGAATCTGGCCCTGGAAAGTAACCACACTGTTTAACCCATCAGATGTCTGGATCTGCTCTGCACAGAGAGACAAAGTAAGTGAGAATACAAGCAGAACTGCATGGTACAGTTTAAACTGTCATTATCCATTACCTGTTTAATTATCCATGAAACATTCACCTATCCAGTTGAATGTATTTAATAATTAAACATATTTAGAAATATTTTGCAAATGTTTAGTCTCTTAAGAGGCAGCTGAAGGATGCCTGGAGGAGCCAAGAGGCTGGTGTGCAGTGAGGAAAGGAGTTTATTAGTGGTGAGTGGCTGCATGTAGACTTGGGGATTTTGCACTGCCAAATTGAACTGGAAAACTCTTCCAGCAATAGCAGCGCAGACCTACCCCTGGGTGAACTTTGTTGCTTCTTGAATGAATTTGGCTCATTGGATAAGCTGATGCTGAATTCTGCAGCATTTGCCTGTGAGAGCTGCATTGAATAATATAGATGATGACTCCTGCTATTTGACAAAGTTTTTTATCAGCTATCTGGAATTCTCTGAGCTGGGCTGTTCTTAAGACTCCTACCTGTTGATGTAATTATTTGACATGCATTCTTCTGCCATTACTGGAAACCTAATGTAATGCACGTGGAAAAACCACAGTGTTATGCACCTGCAGTACCTACTTGAACTGGGAAAATTTCCTTCGGCAAACATGTTATTGCTTAAGGATTACAATTTAAAGGCAGCCTGTGCTGCTTGTAGTTTGGGGTTGAATGCACAGGACAGTTCTGAAGGAAGAAAACAAATCAGGAAAAAAGGTTGAAAATGCTGGAATAACTCTTGGTGGCATTTCCGAAACACCAGTTTGATTTTGAGACTGGAACTCAAAATGTGATGACAGGAACACAAGGATTTATCAGCCATTTGTGAGTTAGGTTTTGGAGAGAATTGCGGTTCCAAAGACCAGATGACTACACTATAGGCAAATTAAGAATCATGACGTATGTTTAACAAGAATTTGGTAGATTCACTCCACCCCTGCAGAAATCAGTGGCTGGATGAGATCATATTTTCACAGAAGTCTCAGAGGGTATTTCTTATATTCTCACTCCTCTGAATTTGCTTTTTGCACAGAAAATGGGGATTCAGCACACCTCTAGCTCTGGGGTGAGCTGTCATCTGTGCTTTTTCAAGGGAAAATGTGTGTTTTGTTTACCAGCGACCTTGCAGCTTTCTCAGCCAGCTTCCCAGCCAGTGCAGCACAGACCAAACTGTGGGGCTGCTGAACAGAGGGCTACCCTGTGGGACACACCACCCTACCCCTGGAGCTGAGGAGGAAAATTCAGTATCTGGGGGCTCTCACAGCCTCACTGGCCTGGGATCAGCATGGGAGCATGTACTGGCTGGCTCTGGTCAGCAAAGTTTTGTTTCCTAGAGGTGTGTCCTGCCCAGAGGACACACCTGTTCCTGGCTGTATACAAAGGAAAGGCTTGCAAGGACCATGGTACAAAACTTCCACTACATGACGCAAATCAGTCAAGGACTCTGTGGTTCCAATGCTGCCAAGGAAAAGCAGAGACAAAAAGTCAAATCCTGTGGCTACCTGAGAGTATTGTATTTTTAAAGTAGTTTTTTTGAGAATATTTTCAGTGTCATCAGTGGGTGCTTTTCCTTAGGGGTGATCACGACTGAGTGGCAGATTAATTGAAGCCCTCTTTTTAGCTTGCATGTAAATATCTAATTCTGGGGATCTACAGCTGTATCAGTTGATAAATAGATGTCACTTTGTACATAGACCCAGCCATGAATACTCTTCAGGTTATACTGCAAATGGTCAGACTGGAGTAAAAAGGTGCCTTTAGTGGCAAAGAATCATCATGAAGTGGATTTGGAAGTGTATTTTCTTCTGATGCTTAAATATTTACTTGTTCCTGCCAGCCAGGCTGTTGTTGAGTAAGTCAGAAAAGAAATCACATAGCTGCTGTGAAAGCATCTATGCATGCTTCCCCACTGACTCAGCTGGACGTGAAGTACACACTAGGAGTGCCAAAATACCCAGGCTCTGGTCTAGCTCACTGCTCTTTGATATCTTCTGGCCAGAAAATGGTTGTTACATGCTTTGGGCCAAACCATGTGTTTTTGTTGTTGACTCATCCTCCTAGCTATTGGATATACTCACTGGCCTAATTTCTGTTTCACCTTTTAACTGAACCAGGATCCTAGTCCAGGGTAACCTTGGCTTTCTCCATCTTCAACTCCAAATCCTAATGGCCCTTGGAAAATAATATTTTGGTTGTTTTTCCCATGTGCATCCAAATATTAGCAAGAGTAAATTCTAAAGAAAGGCTGTTCTAGAAATAAATCTTCCATGTGCTGTTTTGCATGTTGCATTTGGAGTTTTGCATAGTTTCTAGGAGGTCTGTGGTTTAGAAAACTGGACAGTGCTTGTCAGGAATGATGTGGAACATGGCTTTCTAATTAAGATGTTTAAACACATCTGTGCAATAGGACCAAGCTTACTCTGTTTTTTCTTCTTTTAATTGTTGGCTGCGTGTCAGCATGCCAGATATATTTTCCTCAGTTTTTCAGCTTCCCACTCTTCTTTCTTTCATCAAGGTCTTAGATCAACCTAGGACTGCCCACAGACCTCTAGTCTATCAGGATAGTGCATCTCATTGGATGACAGGCTTTTCTGCTAACCACAATTTTGAATAAAGGTCATAAAATCTGAAGGCCTTAACCACAAGACTGAAGACTCATTTCATAAACCATTTCCCTAGCAGACAGAAATTAACTTTTCTATGTAAAACAGAACATCTTTAACCACAGCTATTGAGAGATGTCCTCCCCAGGAGAGCTTGGCCGTGGCAAGTGGCTGGTGAAACATGAGGGTGGATGTCTCCCTGGGCAGAGAAGCACCATGGGGCCAGGTCTCCATTCAGCATAGACAAAAACTCTATTTTCTTTGGGGTAACAGTTACTGAGGGTGTTGGGAACCTTCTCTTTCAGCTCCTTCTGTGTGGAGCACAACCCTGTGGGCTCCCTCTGAGGATGCCAAGTTGATCAAGTCTCACTGGGGGCATACAGGGGGAAAAATTAAGTTAAGGACTATGACAAGATTTAGCTGTGAAGCAAGAGTGAGCTGCTACACAGCTACTACACAAATGCCTACAGTGACAGGTCTCATTTCCTGGAATGAGTTTTGAACACAAGCATCTAACAGCAGAAGTTAGACACAAAAACTTCCCATTAGTTCCATCAATCAATTCTCGAGCAAACAATGTGGCCAACAATGTGACCCCCAGATCCTTCCCTGGAGGTCAGCGTGAGCCTGCTCAGCATCATGGAAAACAGCTGGAGAAACAGCCACTCAAAGGCATGGATCCTTTTTTAACCTCTCTGCTATAATTTTTTTTTTTTTTTAAACAGAATTTCCGTCACACACGAAATTCTGTCACTTCCATGTTTGTGTTCATACTGATTCAGAAGGAATACATGATGTTTTGAGATTTTGGAGATAAAGAGTATCTCCAACCTCAGTAAATTTCACTTTAATAAGGAATATTTCTTTCTTCTTAATATTAAATGAGTAACATCAAATGCAATGACTGAATACGTCAAATTGTGTTTTGACACAATGGAAAGAAATTGGTTGAGTACCCTGGGAAAAATAATTGCAGCCTGTCAGCATGATCTGCTGAGAATGTTCCTACAGAAAG
Source organism: Ammospiza nelsoni (assembly GCF_027579445.1). Taxonomy (NCBI): domain Eukaryota; kingdom Metazoa; phylum Chordata; class Aves; order Passeriformes; family Passerellidae; genus Ammospiza; species Ammospiza nelsoni. Next base: position 78,433,146 of record NC_080669.1, on the reverse strand, counting down.
CTTCAATTTGAAAGAACCTTAGTGTTCAAAGGAGATGCCACCAGAAAAGGCATTACACCTGCATCCCTGCATATGGCTCTCCAAATCTGAGGCTATGTCTTTGCATTATCTCACTACTACTCTTTCATTATTGTACTACTAAAATGCAAAAGGAAACTACATATGTGAGCAATTGAAGCCCAGGAAAAGTTTCTAAATGCATTATTCTCTACTAGCAAGGGAATAGGTAAGAAAATACCAAAAGGTTTGTGACTGAGGGTTTTTCTTTTTTAAGGGGAGAGTCATATTTAAAGCTAGGGATATTTTTGTTTAGTCCCACACCTATTTGGCAAGAATCCTGTACTAGCATCCTATTAATGAAAAATCATGTTCCCACATCTATGAAATGTCTTGCACATGCTTACTCTAGAGGTGGATCATTTCCAAAATCCTGTGCATTCAGAGTGAATGAAAAACTCAGGCCAGCACAGATTGCCAAGAAACCTGGGCTCAGGCTGGGATGGGTGTTTGTCAGACTCTGTTACCACAAGCTTGGTAACACAGCTCCATGAACTTGGGGACCAATCTGCTTACAAATTGTACAAGAGCATAAGGAAGAGATATCATTCCTACATGATTTTAAAATATATTGCCCTTCTCTTTGTATGTGCAAGAACCACATGTCAGTGACAGCTCCAAACATAGAAATTAACCTCAGTTGCTGTAAAACACACAGGTCTGGTAAAGACATGAGTGATCAGTGTTCATACCTTTTGCTTCAGCTGTAAAACTGTCTGCTTTATTTGATGGAATTCCTTACAAGAGGCACAGCACGTCCCCGGTTTTGCCACATTCTCAGGAAGTCCAACTGAAAGAAAGCAGTTTCCACTATAAATGTAAAGATCCAAAGGAAAGAAATTCATAAAGTGATAGCAAAAGCAACTTGAAGGTTGTTATATTTCCCCAGACTGTGAAAAGAGAAGGGAATCCTACCATTATTAAATCCTTGACTGGAATTTCTATGTAAGGCTGAGAAACTTTGCAGGGACAGCTCTGAGCACATTTTTAAAGCAGCTGTTTCCAGTTAACTGTCCCCAGAGAATTCATTTGTTTAATACCTGGAAAAGTTCACACCCCTTCTTTTATCTTTTTGTTTAGGGTAGACTAACCCCATAGATCTGAACTGACTTACAGTCCCCTGAAGGGCAAATTTTCATATGCTATAAATTACAGTAAAATCCCTCAGAATATGCTTATTTTGCTCATTTTGCACAAACTGCTCTTTATCATCATGGGTTATTCTCCATGTGATGGAATTAGCCTGAGCAGAGATGGGGATTGAGATTAATGACAGGGATTTAAATCCACACAAGAGGAAGGGTCACATCTGTTGATACTACTCATGAATAGGATCTTTTCAAGAATCCATTAAATTATTCAAACTGTGAGAGACATTGCAAATGTTATTTTTGTCCTTTTCCCAATACCATACACAGTCAAGCAGTTCTCCATTGCAAGCAAACAAGCATTGTTGTAACAGATGTCTGCTTAAAGACAAATCTGGTTTCCAAACCACAGGGTGACACATACTGGTAAACTCTAGGTGAATTTTTTTTTCACTTCAACATTGTTGAGAAATATCAAGTCTATTGAGGCTTTGCACATGATGTGTAGCCTTGTATGATGTTACCTGGGAGGGCTGCTGGGTGTGTTTGAACACTGACCTTTCAGAGCATGTCCCACAATGGAAAAACTCTGCAGGTGCTCTTGTTAAAGCCAGGGAATCTTCAAAGTCTTCCAAAAGGATCAACTGCATCATGCTGAGTTACTGTGTTACGCTTGTCTCTTGGATTAAATGCCCTTCATCTTTTCAGAAATGTGTATTGATTTTGAAACATCTGCATCTTTTGAAATGAACCTTGAAGCTTCTAATACAAAAAATATTACGTGCTACTTGATTTTAAATATTTGCAAGGTCCAGTGTGGAAGACTACAACCATCTGATGGTTGTCTACGGACCACCTATGCACATATTTGGGAAGGTATGTTTATTCTACTGCCTATAATGGCATATTGATTTTAGAAGACAAAAGTTAATCTAGCTTATCTGCTAATCAGTTAGGAGAGAGATGTAAGGGCAAGATGCTGGAATAACCAGGAGCATTAGGACAGCTATTAGTACTGACTGGAAAATTGGGGCACAAAGGCCTGGATTTTTTCCTCAGTCATGAACTGCCTGTTCCCATGGCTGCACTCCAACAGCCTTCCTATATTACCCATATTATTTACCATTTTTATGGCAGCAAGCACACTGCTGTTTCAGCTTCCCAGCCCTTTCCCCAGCACAGGTTTTGTACCTGATCAGCTTTCTGTGCAGTGCTCAGATGGTACTACTTGATGTTTTCCAATGGACTCTACACAGCACAGAATAGAATTTCACCAAACTTCAGCTCTGCTGGATCCAAAACTATTTAGCCACAAGACCTCCCAGAGGAGCTCCAGCATTTTTGTGAAGGTACTGGAATACACAGTATATGCTGCTTTTCTCCTTCTCTCCTATATTCCTAATGTTAATAATTTTTTGCCTTTAATTCCCTCCAAAACCTCTTTGCCGATAAACCTTTCTCTTGTAGCCGAAATAATCTTCACCATGCAGGGCATTTTCCTTAAGAGGGAATTGATGTGGTGTAATGAAGACACCACTTTACATTTCGGTAAAATAAATTTGCTCTTGACCACAAGTCAGTTATTGCAGACTTCTTCCTCCATCTCCAATTTTTCATCTTCCTTTAGAAAACCCCAGTGTCTTGACATGCCCATTTCTGGACCTGTGTAGGAGTTACAGAGGGATGTATATGGAGCCATAAAAAAAAAACAACCAAAAAACCCAAAAAAACCCAACTTTTTTTTCTTTCTTTTTCAAAGACCAATAAAGTCTGGATTTTTTACTGTTCCAAAAAAAGATTTCTTTTTATAGCTATCTCACCAAATGAGTTCTATCATTGTGTTAGGAAATGTTGCTGAAAGCAACACACAGTCATGTGGAGAAACTGCCAGAGCCTCTGCTGTTGGAAACCTAATGCAATCCCACCAGAATCTGTGGAACTATATGCAGATTAAGAAGCGGTGAATTTGGCCCTGTGTTTCATTTTAGAACCCAGTTTATCTTCCTGAAGGATGTGACACAGGGGGCTGACAAGCACAGATAAAACAATCCATGGAGACGAGCGCTGGGGGGATCAGCTAATGTTTGGGAAACGTCATACCAGTGAGATTTCTGCAAAGCTGGCTGGATTGACTTGTTGGAGGAAGAAGTCCAAGATCCTTGTATGAGCCAGCATGAGCTGCATCTCAGGAGAGAGGTGGAATCCCCCTAACTCATACCAGACAGAAGTGATGATTTGCCCTGGGAAGGAGTCATCCGTCAAACATTTGCTCTACCTCCATCCAACCCTGTATCAGGACCAAACTACAAGAAAAGTCAGAACAAAGTGTGGATAAAGCCAGAATTCACCTAGGACGGGCCAGCAGAGGCAAAAGGCCATTAGATGGAGCCACCCACGCATGATGCAGAAACCGAGGTCATGTACCAAGCTCAGCTGGGCCACCACTGAGCAAGGCACTTACATAACTTGTTCCTATTGCACAGACCTACACAAGGAAACTGAAATTATTTTGAAGAAGGCCTAAAGCAGTCCCATTTCATAGAGGCTCTCAGAACACAAAGTCTAGCTTACACAGGATGGGAGCCCTTTAATCTTGGTGAAATGCTGGTGAGCCCTGTGGCACCTATTGCTGAGGGATCTGCTTGGGGAGTGCTTTGTGTATGGGCATGGAGGCCGTGCCTTGCTGATGCTGGAAGAGGAGGAGATGCTGGCAGGGGAGAGCTCTGCGGGAGCTCTTCTGCGGGCAGTCTTTGCATGGGGGTTCTTGAGCTGATCATCTGTGCTGGATTATCTGGGCTCAGCCTGCTGAGATGGTTTCATCTGCCTGCTTCTGCGTGGGTAGCTGCATTGTCTCCATCAAATGAGAATGTGGGTGCAAGAAAAAATGCTCCCTCTTTTTGCGTCCACCAACTAACCCAAAGCTCGGTGTCAGGACACTTACAGAGCTGAAAAACAGGTGACCACATTACAGCCACTTACAGAGCAAAAAAAGTGTCTGAATCGCATCCTTTGGGCTTGGAACGATGAGAACGCGGCTGTATCTCCCGGAAAACATGCACCCTCGTTAGAAATGGAGAGCGGTGACGAGGTTTTGCCTCTCCCACTAAATTTTAAAATTAAACGTGGATGTTCCGGCTGCGATGAAGAGCGAATGATGCGTGCATCGGGCCGGCGCTCCGGCAGGGCGCGGTGAAGGGCTGGGGCCGGCCGCGGGGTGATAAAGGGGGGAGATAAAGGCAGGCGCGGGTGGGGCGCTGCAGCCGCTCCGCGCGCGGCCAAACCCTATCCCGGGAACGGGCGCGGACACGGCTCCCAAAATTCCCAACGTCTGTGTGGACTACAGCGGGCTAACTGACCAGAAAGCATCCTTCTTTACTTCGCACAGCTGGCTGGGGAGATGTCTGCAGAGATGGTGGGTGTTTCATTCCAGGTTATCTGCTGGAATTGGCACTTTTATGTGCTGCGTACATTCAGTGTAAAAATGGTGGTTTTCAAACAGTAGAATAATTTCTAAAGCCTTGAATATTTTGAATGGTTGGTTATCCTGAATGCTTTGGACATTACTGTATAAAGAAATTTGAACTACCCAGAGGAATATTTTAAAAACCCCTCCTATTTGTAGGGGGATTATCTAGGTTATTTATCACACACATGCACACACACTCTCTGATAAGGAAAAAAATATTAAAACAATAAGGAAGAATTACAGCTAATGGAGTGGCCCCAGATACACATTTTCAGATGAAAATGAAAATTATAAATTGCTCTGGCCATCCGGTGGGATTTGGATCACACTGTGAGACCACATTCAGGCATTAATTGATGAACCTGTGGTAACTCACCATTCATCAAAAGTTGTCGGGTTTTTTTTTCAGACCACTGTTCTCTTCCTCCCTTCTTTTTAAATTTTCATATCAGTATTTATTCTTTAGTATTCTAAATGCTGTAATTTAATAACTAGGATGAGGTCAAACCTTTAAAATAATTTGTGCACAGCACATGTGTACACTCTGAACCAACAGTGAGATGCAAGAACAAGCCCTTACATTTGCTCATTTCCTATTACAATCCATTAAAAAAAAAAAGAAGAAGAAAGAAAAAAATAAGACCCCAGGCACAGGACACACAATTTGACGTAATTACAGGTCAGAAGCATTTGGTCTTGGTCAATGTAATTTAGAAATTGATTTAAGCAAGGCTTAGAAAATGTGTTGGATCCCCAAGCACACATTTTTGAGCCTCTAAGGGCCAAGGGGCACTAGCCATCCAACCCAGGGCCTTTTGCTAATCTCAGATGTGGGTGTGTAAATACAAATTAAAATTACTGAAATTATTTCATTTACAGGTGAAATCAGTGAAAATTTTTACGGCTCTTCATCTGGTAAGATTTCTTCCTGGGTTTCCTTAGCTCAGGACCACAAAAAGTTATAATTCAGGCAGGCTTTTAGCAACTGGATCCAGCAGGAATGACCTCACTGAAGCTGTAATGGTAAATTTCATTGTTCAGCCATTCTGCCTCCCTAGGCGAAGATGCCTTCCACATCCCCCAGTGTACTTGTGCATTGGAGGAGAGAGTTTGGCAGGGCTGCTCCACAGGTGCTCAGGTGCCCAGAGAGCTGCCTGGATACCCCAGGAGCATCAGCTACATCCCAGCTTTGGACCCCCGGCTCCAAGTGTAGCATTGGGAACAGTTCCTCTTCGTGACAGACCAACCCTTTAGGCATCCAGGACATTTAATCTGCACTAGCACCTGCCTTTATCTCCTTTGGTGCATGTCCTGCCATCCTCCTCCCGGACGTAGCCTTCGTGACACTCGCACCTGTAGCTGCCCACGGTGTTGACACAGATCTGAGAGCACAGGGTCCCGTTGCTCGTGGCACACTCGTCGATATCTGGAGAGAAGCAGAGATTAAAAATGCCCTGTAGCTGGAGGTTTCAGACCTCCAACACAATAAAGGCTTCCTTTAAAGGTAAAAAGAGATTTTGTGGTTAAACAAACAAGTAGTTGGAACACCACAATTGCAATTGAAGCTGGAGCCTTTGGTCTGGAGCTCTGTGCAAGATGCATTATTAGAATTATTAACACACCTAGCATTTTATCAGTGAACATTGTTTGAAAGTCTTCTTGCATTGAAAAGCTCTCATGCAAAGCTCAATCCTGCAAACCTTGGCTCCCTGGCATGGCAAACCACGCAGGGAGGGCAGGACTAGCCACAGCAGGACCACATGTAAATGATCCTGAATTATATACTGGCCGAGTCAAACCCCAAGGATTAGTTTTAGTAATTAGGCCTAGTGATAATGCTTCAATATTCAGTATATATGGCTCACAACCAGCAGGAGGAATTAAAGGAAAAATTACATAAGCCCAACACTTCAAAGTGTTTGGGTGTGTAAGTCTTGTTGTAGGTAATACCTCCTAATAATTTCAGGGAGATCTACATCTCTCAATTCTTAACATAGTTAACTCCCACATTTCTTGTGTGATAATATTGAGAATAAGAAAGATTTCAGATTCAAACTGACTCCTAAAAGTCTGAAGGGAGCAGGATAAATCATTAACCAGGGAAGAGCTCAACATGCTCATCTACCCACCCAGGCAGTAAGGCTTCTCTCTGTTCCTGTGCCTCTCCCGATCATAGCGGTATCCAGGATAGCAAGTGCATAAGACTCTCCCAAAATTATCTGTGCACTGCTGTTCGCAGGGAGCTTCAGCACAGACATCGTAGTCTAAGGGAGAGGAAAACGTGGTTAGGAAAATTACCAAAGTCAGTAGATGGATGTAACTTAGATTACAAACAATTCACCTCTCTGCTAATTATTATAAAGATGAGTTACATTGTTTTTAAGGACTCAAGGAACGTAGATATAAAACATTCATGAGACATAAGCAAAGGAATATATTAAAACTCTAATTGCTTTTCACAGCTTTACAGTAATTAGACTATTTCTTAAAGCTGTTAAGCAAGAGTCACTTTTGCATTTGGCAGATTTTAGGAGCTCTTTTCACAGAAATATTAAGTTACCTAAAACATTCTTTTAGCTTTCTTCAACAGATTTTTAGGCCTGATAGCAACATTTCTATGCAGAATATTGTGAAAAACCACGAGGTTAACTGCCAAAGCCAGGCAGAAAGTCTATCACAAGGAAAAGTTAATTACATCACATGTTAATTGTTTGAAGCCAGATATAACCCTTCTGGCAAACAGTGCACTGTTACAAACTCATCTCTCTTAACAGCTGCAGTGTGCAGATCAGGGTATGTCATTGAAATCCCAAAAGACTGAAGTCCCTATTTGAAACCCAAAGGAGGGAAAATTTGTTTCTAATTTCACTGCTGTGTAGCAGCAGAACTGAAGACTCAGGGATGGACACCAGAGCACAGTGGGGTTTGACCCACATCCCTGTCCTGTCAGGGGCTGGATGTGGCCCCTGGCATGGTGCTGGTGGCAGGGCTGGGGTGAAGAACAGCTCCCAGCTATGGGTGTGAGGGTTTTGCAGCGGCATGGGGAATATCTGCCAGGAGACCCCAGGACCTCGAATGGCATCTGCTCTCAAAACCAGCTCGGGCACAGCCTGCCCAAGGTGAGGTTTTACACCAAAGCAAGTGGCAGTTTCTGTTACCATTCCAGAGAACATCACCCTGCAGAGAACATCCAGGTGGCTGTGACAATCCAGTGAGTGGGCACTGGGGGCCACAGCAGAAATATCTCATCCATGCCCCAGACCAAACCTGTCCAAACAAAATCTAAGTGGTTCAAGCAAGTTTCCATCAAAGCATGCACTGTGTTTCCATATACATAATTAAAACTCATTATTGACTCACCCTAATGACTAGCAGATACCTCTGAGTATGGTGATTGTTCCAAACAATTAAAATGAGCTAAGAGATGGTAAAGCAAATGAAAACACATTTTCTGTACAAAGTATATAGAGTACATGCCTAGCACTGGGGTTAAAAGTGACAGCATGCCAAAATACGGAAAAGCACAAATTGAGACTTAACAAGATGCTGTATCTCACACCAGAACCCCTTAGAAAAAAATGTACTGTTCTAATAGACATACTCCTGTAATAGTGCCAAGCATTCTGTTTGTCATCTCCTAAATAACAGACATCCCTTCTTTCCTTCTTTCTTCCCAAACTGAAGTCTGCCCACAGTGCTGTGGTGGTGAATGACAATGCTAGGACACCCTGCAGTAAACAGTGTCCAACAGTGCAGAGCCATGAAAGAAAATCATAACTTTGCTTTCACACTGCTCAGTCTAGGGGTAGTTTGGACTCCTTAGGTGGGCTGTAAATTCCTATTACATTTGGCACTACTAAATAGTCCCGGCTTTAAAGGATTGCTGGTATTTTTCCTAGGCATGGTTGCAATTTTTGTTTTCCACTGAAACAAAATCAGAGTGAGAACAGGACGGTATGTCCAGCACGGGGGTGAACGAGCTGCTCCTTACCCAGTGTACCCACTCAGGTGTGGGACTTGGCCTATGCCATGTTCAGCTATTCAGAGCAGAGGCAAAACAAGCTCTGGCCTCCCTGTTCTTCTGTGAATAGATGTGCCCCAACAAAATCAGGAAAAACAATGCTGGAAGGGGCCAACTCCCATCACAAGCAGGAGTAGCTATGCATAAACATTTCCTAGTTTTCCTTTTCCTTAAGGGATGGATATGGCTTGCCTAGTAGTCTGGTCCCAAGATGAAATATCCTTGCAGACAGAAAGCTTTTTGCTCATATCTAATCCAAACTCCCCTTGCAGACACTTAGGCCCATTATTTTTGTCCTCTTTTCCTCAGCCATAAAGAATAATTTACCTTCCCTCTTGCAGCAAGTTTTCACATACCTAAAAACTCTTATCATGTCTCCCCTCAGTCTCCTTCTTTCTAGACTAAACAATGCCAGTTCTTTTTATCCATCTGTCGCCAAATTTGATGTGACCAGCCTTTGAACGTGTCCACCTCAGCACAGCTCCATCATGTCCATTGCCTCATTTACCTTCACACAAAGCTGCAGAAGGGCCCAGGAAGGACAAATATCCCTGCTGGTGGTCCCACACAGTCAACCCAAATCACACAATAGTTGTAGGCAGGTCCCAGGTCCAGAGCTGCATCCCCAGGGCTTTGGTCCCAGGTAACATGACTTCCCTAGAAGCAGTTCTCTCAACTGAGATTAAACTAGGCAAAAGCTGCTGCACCACCTGTGCATGCTCTGCAGAACTGGAGACGAAATTTCCCTCCTGTGTTCAAACCCCTTGTTTGCCAGCCTAAGCAATGTGGTTTAGGGATGAATCAAAACCATACAATAAGGATCAGGCTGTTCCAGACTGTAGGAAAATGCAAAAGCCAAAGCAGAATAACAAATGTCTCTGTACAAGTTTCAATGAACTCAGAAATGACAATACGGCACGGAAAGTTTACCAAGGAAATTTTTGAAACAACATTACTAAGGAAAGACCAGACTTGACTATAGTTGGCTTGTAATAGAGTATTTTACTCTGAATTCTTCCACAGCCAGCTCAGGAAACAAACCAGCAATAGGAAGGGTGGCCTCCAAAATAAACTACTCCATACTGCATCTGTCCCTTCTTCACTCTGACACCATGGGACAGGACCCAAGACTGGACTTGGCTGGAACAGTGAGTCTCCAAAGCAAAGAAAAAGGAGATCACACAGGAGAAAAAGGTGAGGTGCTGTTCTTTTTATCCACTTTGCTGAACAGGTGGAGCAGGAAGAAATGCTATGGAGAGAATCAGACACACAAGTAACTCCACTCAATGTTTCCTGAGTATCCCTGGTCCTGCAGCTGGAAGCCACAGTGGCAAGGTGAGTACAAAACAGAAGAAATGCAGAAACTGGAGGCAGAGACTCATACTGTACTACACTGATTTCTGTTACTTTTCAAGGGCAGATGAAAAATAACAGGACGAAAACCAATAAGGGACGTGGACAAAGCCACAAGCATTTGGGAAAGAGTCTGTTTAAGGAACAGCTGTCCCAGAAGGAGATTGGTGTGTTCCTCAGGCAGCTATAAAAGCGTGGAAAAGGGAGGATCTATACCTCTGTCAACCCTCCTCCTTGCAGCCACTGCTAAATCATAGAGAAGAGAGGGCTGGAACTACTTCTCGCAGTTTCAATGTGCCAGTACTGGATTAAAATGTGCAGATGTGCTCTAATAAACTCACATCTGTAATGCATTTATGTGTCTGTTTGGAGATATGGATTTCATACAGCTACTCTGTCAAGATTATGCCAAAACAATGTGTGAAGAGCCAAGTGATGTCTTGTAACAGAGTAAGTGAAACGAATACTTCAGTGAATCATGTTTCTTGCCCCTACACCAAGGGCCTGAGATTGTCTCGGCTGTTATAGCAACTGCTGTGGCCTTTGAAGTTCCAGGCAAAATACAGATAAAGCTGAAAAGGGGGAATGGAGAAACAAATGGAGAGAAGCAGAGAATTGAATTAGGGGCAGAAACTCTCAGGTTACTGAAATGCAAAGACAGGATTGGACAAAGTCAGTGGGCACATAATAAAAGCTGCTTTCATAATCACCTAACATCTCAAGAGATGAGAATTAAAAGCCAAAGTAATAAATTGCCATGGCTCTCATTTTATTTTTGCTCCTATTAATTCTCTTGCTGTATCCATTATATTCAGTGAGTAGCCAGTACATAAAATTCTTAAATCCATAGGAAAGCTGGAGGCCAGAATGTAGAGTCCTGGCTTCTTTCCACCCTGAAAGGATTCAGGAATTCTGCCTCCAACACACACAACTGCCTCTTCCAAGTGTCTGTCTCACAGTGGAGCTGTCACCCATATCACACACGCTGAGACAAAACACAGCAAAACCATCAGATGAGGAACTATGTGTGAGCACCAATTTCACCCAAACCCTACCCAGCTCCTCCAGGCACAGGGTCATCATTAGCTGTTTCCCTCTTTTTTTCTTTCTGTCTCCACCCCCATCAGTCCACCAATTGTTTTAGTGTTTCTAGCCAGCAGCAAAGAAGACACAAATTAAAAACAACAACAGCAACAAACCCACAACAAACCCACAAGGATTAGAGTTTGAGTTAGAATCCCTTTTGGTTGGACATTGCAACTCAAAACCAGCTGATTCTCCAGTACATGGATTTGTCACTTTTTTTCCAAAACATCACAGTCACAAACTAGGAAAATTCTCAGACCAAATCAAGGCTTTCCATATATCATCAAATAGAAGAATATGTTGCCATAGATCAACTTTTTAACTTACTTGTTGTAAAAAAAAAGCTTTTTGGCATGTCATCTCTGGGCATTTGCTCCCGCCTGGTAGTTCCCGCGGTCCAACAAATTCAGAGCCAGTTTCATCCCAATCAGATCCATTTTTTCTACTGCATATTGAACTATCCTGATTAAATCTGCATCTTCCTTGGCCCCTGGTGACAAGGAAGCCACACCCATGGGAAATTACAGCGGGACTAACTCACCTACTCACCCTGTGCACTGACAAGTCAAGTCAGCTATACCATATCCGAGGGATAAAAGGGGAAGGGCATCATCCATGAGAGGTGCACAGAGTGCTCCCAGCTACCCAGCCAAGGGCAGAACATGTTCCTCTGTCTGCAGAGCAGCAGGTCATGGCACAAGATCTGTGCAGCCATGTGTACTTAGGGGAGGATCAAGGCTTGGAATGCTAAGCAGCACTCTTGGAAGTTGTTGATCTTTTTATTTTCCCAACAATTTCTGGGAAACAGCTCCTCCCCACACTGATACATGAGATATGGTGAAGCCTGTGCTTCTGTCAGGTCGCTGTTCCAAACAGACAATGTGGAGAAGATGGCAGATGGGGAAAGACAAAAGCATGGGGACATGACGTGTAAGAACAGTGAAATCACATACCTTCAGGGATGCACTGTCCAAGAACAAACTTATAACCCTTACAGCATTTTTTCCTGAAAAACAATAAAATAAATAAATGAATAAATAAATGTATTCTCTATAGATTTGTGCTGCCTTTAGAAATAGCCATAAGTGGATTGTGGATGTGACGAACCAAACAAGACGAGGATCTTGGGCAGCTGGAGTTCAGCATTACAGAACACAACAGGGAAATGCACCACCTGGCCCAGGAGGAATTTCCCATGGCAGCATGTCCAGCTACCTCAGGAGGCAGAGTAGCCCAACACTGACCCACCCAACATCTCAAGTAATTTCCAAAAATCCTGCTCTCTTGCGTTGTCTGGCTGTTGTCTGGGCAGTTCAGTGCTGTCCAAATACACAGCTCAGGTCATCATTTTCATGGTACAGTCAAGGCTGTTTTGAAATATCCATCACTACAATGTGAATCTGCAGGAAGGGGTAAGTCTCAGTGAGGAGTACACAGAGGATAGATGTTATCAGTCATTTCTCATCTTCTAATAGACCTGGAGGAAGTAAACTCAATATATTCGGTACTTCAACTGGAGCAAGAGAGAGTATCTTACATAGTCCGAGGGACAAAATTGCAGGGTGGAGTCAATAGGATCAGACAATTTTTATATGCCTATGACATGAACGAAGTCTGAATGCTGAGAAATTACTGTTTCTGACACACTGGCCAGTAATGACATTTAGGCATCCAGCTAAACCTGCTGGTTTTCTCTCCAGGCATCAAACCACATTCAGTCACCAAGGCTCCCAGCAGCCCTCAGGAGCCTTTACAAATGGCTGTGTGCCTTATCATCCTGAGAGTCTCTCTGCAGGGACCTAGTGACTTTCAAAGGGTCCCAGGTTGGTGACTACCAGGACTGCTCTAAAAGCAAAAAATCCCTGTTGTTCCGTGCATTATTACATTGAGTATACATGAATCTGGGGTGAATCAGTATTTTACAAATACACAGTTTTTTCATGCATTGTGGAAATGCATGAAAACAGGGAAACCATCCATTCTGTCTTTTCCTTTGAATCAATAACTAATGCAGAAGAATGCTAAAGCCGTGTCAGTCACTGACACTACACCCCCCTGGACAACATGTAGCCATCACAAATCATCATTATGTTGAATTTAAATTAGCTATCAGTTGCAACCGATGGCTTAAAACAAACAATGCATTTCTCCAAACAATGTAAAAACAAACTTTGGCTCCCTATTTTACCCTCTTCCTTAAGATTAGCTGGAATATAAATTATGCCTAATGAGAGTTGAACATCTGAAGAGGAAGCCTTGCTTTGTTATGCAAACAGTGGTGCCTCATTAGACTTCTCTCCAAACACTGCTGTGAAGTTTTATCTGCAAGACAAACAAATGCAGGAGGAACGAGTTCAAAGGTGCAGTGGGGAGGCTGTTCACAAGCTGCAAGCCCTGCTGATGGCTTTCCAAGTGCACATTGATCTCCTTCCCTCTGCAGAAGAAAAGAGGTTTCCTTGTATCTGCTCGTCAGAGGAAGATACAGCCCAGCTTGAGAGGGCTGGGAGATGAGAAGGAGAGGAGGACATCCCTGCCATGAGATGCTGACCTGTGGGGTTGTGCCAGCCAGAGCTAACCAGCCACAGGGAGCAGCAACTTCCATAATTTGTACCCTTCTTCATGGAATTCCCACCTTATTTTCAGGTTTAGGACCAATGAGACCTGTGTCAGCAGATATTGTGATAACCTGCTCCTGGGTAAGAGGTCACCTGCTGGGACCTTGCAGGAACTGCCTCTCTGCTCTCAGCTTGTCTGGTCATGGCTTTTGGCTGCATTAATTGGCTTTCTTGTGGCTAAAGTGAGGTTTTATTTGCCTAGCTGGATTCCCCCGAAAGCCAAACTAATTGCCCTGATCAAACCCTTCTCCCACAGCCATATATTGAGAACCCATCACATGCTAAGTTTCAGCCATTAAATGCTGCCCTGGCACCCTGATATTGCACAGCCTTGTGCTTTAGCTTTCACTTAAAACAACCAGAAAATCATGTTCCCATGGCTGATATCCAAGTGTTTGCTGAAATCCCTCCCTCCAGCAGCTTCTTGCTGCAATGGGTTCCACAGTAGGATGAGATGGTTTTCAGCGTCTCTCTCAAATTTTTGTTGGAATTTTCCCAAGCCTTACTGATAAGGGGATTTTGAAATATTCTCTAAATGTGTGAAGATTTTTCTGCATTGTGGAAGTTTTAAATTATACTTAAAGAAGTGTTTAGAAGAGGGATGCCATGAATTCAGACCACATTCCACATCATAATCTCTTCCCAGTTAAAAGTTACAGATCTCTGCATTAGTGCAGCCTGTACTCAACAGCACCCTTATCAGCATGATTTCGCCAGAGAAACTGCTACTTTAGGGTTAATGCAAAGGAAATACAATACAATGCCTTTTTCTCTGAACATTACATTGCAACCCTGGGATTCCTGCATGCTTTAGCTTTCTACATTCTTAAAGTGAAATCTGTCAAAATGATGGACACACGAGCATTAGCAAAGGCATTTTAATAGCAACACTCATTTTCAGACGTCCAGGCTGACATGTCTAATCAACGTTGCACAGCAGCAATCTCGTTGTACATAATGAGAGGTAAGAAGGGGTTCCTACTGATAATTTTAGCTACTGGATAACTTTCAGCAAGGTGGTTGCCATGCAGCTGTACATGTGGCCATGCATGAAACACAAACACATGGCTATGGGTTTGAAGCTCTACCGCTAAAACCTGGAGCCCTGGGGAAATTATGTTGATTTGTTAACCTGAAATCTGGTTTACAAAGGATGAAGCTTCTGGCAGACTTTTATCTGTTGCAGCTTTAAATGGGGTACTTCAGCAATTAAAAATGCAGTAACTTTTGATTCTCATGCAATCTTCACTCAGGAATAAGAACCACCCCAAACTGACAGAGGGTTTGGGGCACCATGATTTTTTTAATGCAGCATTCAGCTTTTGGGGTTGTAAGAAAATCCGTAATGATAGGGACACCCCCAAAACCAAGTCATGCCTTATTTTTTCTGGTGGGTACCTGATGGAAAAAGAGGGAGACATTGTGTTCCTACCCTCTGCTCTGGAGTTTGAGATGTTTCTAGAAGACCAAACGCCAGAAAATGGGATTTAGGGTCAAACTTTTGATACCAATAAATATACCTGTGACTAGGCAGATCTGTGGCAGACAGTGGCAGATCTGTCTTTTTTTCAGGATTTGTGGCCTATTACCTTGCAAACTGAGAGAGGAGGTGAGTTTTCCAGGAGCTCCCCTGTGTCCCACCACCCATACCCCCTCCCAGAGTGCCCAGAACACAGAAGGGTGCATCAGCACAGCACCCCTGCCCCATTCTGCAAAGCAGTAGCTGCTTGATAGCATCGCCTCAGACAGGCAGGACGAGAGGCAAGATGGGAGGAATGTGGCTTAATTAAGCCACTGCTTTATTAAGTTAGCTTATCTGGCAGCTATCAGCAGTAAGTCATCCAGCAAGGACCATGTTTTTTTCCCATAATTGCTTCCACCTGGCGCAGAGCTGCCGTCACCCCAGCCCACCTCCTGCTCTGCACGGGAACCGCAGCGATGCCGGAGACACCGAGCAGGGCAGGCTGAACCCAGAAAATAAATACTCTGTGTGAGAGGGGAGGGAGTCACTCAGGGTCCTACAGCTGCTGAAAATCTTCAGAAATGCAAACAATAACAGGATAAACATTTTAAATTATAATTAACCTGCATCTGTTTGCAGTAACATGGCAGTGAGTTGGGTTATAACAACAGCTGCTCCGTGCGTTTATTGAGGTTTTGGAGAGGCAGCTCTAAATTTCTGCCATGAGTCATGCTGAAAAAGATACATGGTCATCATTTAGTGATAGAAAAAAGGGAACACAAAGGGGAAATGCAAAGAGAAGATGAAAAATACATGTTTTATACTGGTTTCAGACTAAACATACTATGTTAAGGAAGCTCTTGCTAAAGATGTCAAAGTAGAAAGAGAAGAGTCTGCTCTAGGAAATATTATCCTCCTAGGAGCAAAGCAGACACAGAAATCTCTATGCTGAGCCTGAGAGTGAGTTCTTAGGATAAAATATTGCCCTTGCTTTATCCCTAAAATGCTGCCAGGCAGTCAGTGAGCAGGCTGACTCCTCCCAGATAGAGGTAGTTCAAGAAGAGGAACTTTACCTCCCAGTTACTGGGGCTAGGAGAGCACTCACGGAACAGTTTCTAGAGCTCAGCTGAGACCTGAGGTCATGCCACTGGAAGATGAAGCTACTCCCTAGGTGGCCAAGCAGGTAAAATCCCTACTCTCCAAAACACTCTTTCTGATCTATGAATATCAGATCAGTTCCAATTTAGGGGGCAAAAGAGATGCTTAGGATTTCATACAGATTTAAATAGATCAGCACTGTTCTTTCAAGTTGGTACAGGTAGAAAGCAATCATAATACACTCAAGAAATGTCTTTAAATAAAAAACCAATTACCTATTGGGGAAGGGGAGGACTTTTTTCAATACCAGACTTCTTCAGCCTAAATCATAACTTGAACTTAGAAGAACTTGTGCTGTGTTCTGAAGACCTGCCAGTTACACCTGGCATGGTGTTTTTAATTGCACAAAGGGTCTTTGTTAGATCCCTCTCCTTATTGTTCCTGCCCAGTGTTTCTTTTTTGATCACGCTGGCTTTGAGAAATAAATGGTGTAGCAAAAATGCAAATGTAAAATACAGAAATGAAAGCACAAAAAATAATTAGACATCTATAAATGCAAGACAGTGAGGTACGCTAAAAACAAGCCTAAAAAAACCCAACCAAGCAGCAAACTCACTTTTCTTCCATATGAAATCCAAATGAGCAACAGGTTTGTCTGCCAAAGCACGCACAGACAAAGCCCATCTGCAGCACAAGTGCAGCAGCTCAGTAGCTGTGCACAGTTTCGCCGTAATTCACATGGAGAGAAGATTTATGTCAACATGGTGTAAAACTGAAGCAATACACTTTATTTTTGTTTGCCTTTCTGTGGGACACATACCGAAATCTTGAGTAAGAGGGGATGGCCTCCCTGCAGACACTTGCTCAGCATACACTTTGCCACGATTTCCAGACTTAGTCCTTTTTCACAGTTTTGTAAAGAGATAATTTATGTTCACACTGGGTGTAATGCAAGGTCCAAGGCCAGCCCAAGCCCTTCCTGTCATCATCCCAGCTGAGGGGAAATAACCCAAACACAGTGAAGTCTTCCAATACTGCAGCACCTATGAGTGCTGTGGGTACCTGTGTGCTTCTTTATTTCTCTTAACTGACTGATCAGAGCAGGATTTGCCTGAACAACCCTGGGGAACTCAGACCCCTGAGAGCAAGCCACTGCAATTTACTAGCTGATTTCTGTAGAAGTAAAATTTTCAGTGGTAAAAGCATCGCCTGAAACCAACTCTTGTTTTTTGTTAGCTATTAAAGTAAAATAATTTTGCCCACATATAATGGTTTTCTTTTTCTTAGCAGGGAAAAAAAACCAAAACGCCCTGCTATCTGCTCTTTTGCTCAACTCTGGCTATTAAGACAGATACCAGAAATGAAATCACATTCCAGTCATTGCTAATGGGAAGGTTTTGATAAGATTCACAGTTCCTGGACTTCTCTTGTGTCAATGCAAGCCAGGGACCAGATCCTCCCCTGGAAAAAGCCACATACCTCTCTTGACTCTAAGGAACTGTGCCAGTGCTTACCCTGGGAGACCCTGACTGATGCTCTTGAAAGCTTTCAGACACGCTCCTTGGCTGCTCCTTACTGTTAACTGACCCCTTCCCTCCTCCAAGTGCTGTTTCATGTCATCTTTTTATGGCCCAAGTAATTTTTATGGTGGCAGAGCATAAACTGTAGCTCCTTCTTCTCAGAAGAGAACTTCCAAACAAATATGATGGTTTACAGCCCCTGCTGAGCACAATATTTGTGAATGCTTGAAGCTCATTCCTCTATAGAAGAGAAAAGAAATGCTTTGAGGTGTGGGAGAAGCCCTCTACCCTGCATGGGTATCAGTGGGGCTGGGAGGCACTGACCTGCATGAAACTGAAAGATGCAAAAAAACCAAAACCTCACAGGTCTCACAAATTTAGGTACCAATATAAAAGTAGATTATTTTTGTAGGAAAACCTGGGCCTCTGTTCTCCATGGGAACAGTGCAGGACACCTCTCCCAGTGGGGTTTGTGGTTTTACTTAAGTAAATGAGATGTGGTGAGGTATTCAGTAGTGGTTTCAAACAACATCAATGCAGGGACACCATTCTCCCAACACATCCCCCTGCATCAGCAGATCAGCACTCCCAGGAGACCATCTTTTTTGGACTTTCTTAGGGCTTCAGGATACAGAGAAAGGGGTTGATGTGAAAATCCTGCAGGCAGCCACAACAGAAAAACATTTCTCATGAGCTTCTGTTCATTGCAGAAAGAGCTGGCAACTAAACCTCAGCTTTCTATCTCTCTTTTGGGCAGAAGAAAAAGACCTTTGGAAACGTTTCCCGTGATCCTCCCTTTCAATGTGTAACTTAAAGATGCTGCTATTGTGAAACATAAAGATGCTGTTGGGATTTCCACATGGGTCACAGAGACCACGGTTCCACGCTTTTGGGGAAGCAATGACTCTGTGCAACAGGGCCAGAACCAACAATTTCCCTGGTCGGTTCCTGGCCCAACCAGAGCCACGGGGATGCAAACACATTGACCAAGCACAGGCTGATCAGCATCTTTTTCTGCAGAGCAGACCAGCTGGCAGTTCTGGTAACCATCAGGGCCTGTGTCTCACTTAGCATACCAGTGTCCAAAAATGACTGAATAAAAGTCTGCTTGCAAATGTCCCCTTAGCAAAGAAGGAAACTCTCAGCAGGAAAATGTTACACAACTTGGAAAAGGTAATGACCTCGGCCACCATTGGAAAAGCCATTTTTTGGATATTTTACATGTAATGCATGTAAGCATCATCCTCGAAATCACATATGAGATCCCTTCAAGTGCTAGACTGTACTTTCTTCCACTCTTTCCTGGATTTTTATTTCATAGTTGTTTTTTTCATAACACAAGGGAATGCTCATGTGGTTTATCACTAGACAACATGTCAAAAATAGCAGAATGATTAAATAAAAGGCTTTTGACTGTTTTCATCTGCTTAGACTCAGCTGTCAGCTTTGTCTTGCTCTCTTTTCTAACAAATTTTTTTATTTTCTGGCATTGTACCAAGAAAACGATTTTGTTTAGTTTTGCAGGTGAAGTTGGTATGGATTCTGCAGAATCCAAGTCAATGTTTGACAGGTAGGAAATCTGAGGGGAAGAAAAAAAGGAATTTTATACAATGATAGCACTGTTTGCATTTAATAAAAGGTCTAATGAACTGGCAAAGTATAATGCAGCCTCATAAATATATAGTCATGTCTATGAACAAGTAGCCTACTAAATATCAATTTAAATGATCCAAGATTAAGCTTGAGTTTTAAAATAACTCACTGCTTTGAGATCTAAAGCATGAGAATCGAGCAAAAGTCCTTTTTTCCACCATCTCTGACTTCCAGTTAGAGGACTAGGAGCCAAATTTCCTTCCAAGTCTGTAAGTAGTATGTTTTGCTGATGGCACACATTCAATTATTTATCTAACCCAAGGTGAGCCAGAGTACAGAACTAATCACAGCACATCTGTCCTGTCTCTTGGATTTTTTAAACTTCCATGACTCTTCATTTCGTAGCTCCAATTTCCTACCAAGTGTCCATGTGAGATAGAGAGCAATAAATTCCATTTCATGAGGGAAGGCAGAGCCAGAGCAGCGCTGCGAGGAGCTGCACTCATGGGCTGGCTGCTGTGCTGGTGCTCGGTCGCTGGAGTCAAACAGCCACTAATTGCTGGCAAGCTCTCAGACTTACTGAATCCAGCCCAATGCAGCCCTGTTTATACAGCATCTCTCATCAACAAGATCACAAAAATGCTGCATAAGCAATGTCTAATAAACTCCTTTAGGTAAACAGCAAAAGGAAAGCTCCTTTTACGCACGCATGCACAGAAAAACACATCACACAAACTGTGCCAGGAAGTCAGATCTCTAAAGCTGGATCTCCAAACAGGACATAAATCCCAATTAACCTTCAGAGACAAGCCAGTCACTCTGTCTACATTTACTTACTGGAGTGCTGATATTAAAGGGCCTGATCCTGGTTCTGCTGCAATCCCTGGCAGGAACATGTGTCAGATTGGGAACAGGATCTGACCAAGGCTCAGGATGCTGGGTGAGGACATGCTCAGCTCTGAGGATGTGCTACAATTGGACTTCTTGGAAGAATAGTTCCAGAAAATCACTCAGACATAAACTTGATCAAGTCTTGCTGACAGTTGTCTTTGAAACAGTTGCAAGACTCATCTTGGTTTTGATGGATTTGGGATGTGACATCTACCACTGTTCCTGTACTCTCCCCCAGGCACAACATCCATCTACACCTTAAACATCCATCTGCACCCTAGACACAGACCTAGACACTTAATCCAGATATTTGATAGGTCTTTTAATTTGTTTTTTGAATGGTTTTTGAAATTCCACTCCAGGAAAAAGTAAGTAAATAAGTCCAGCCAGGCTAACACTTCCAACTTAAATAGCCTAGAAATGGGGACAGCCAAACACAAAGCCTTCAGCTTTTAAGAAGTCAAATAGCATGGAAAAACACTTGAAGAAAGATACATCTTCGAGCACCTTTGAGCTGTGATTAGTCCTGTACTCTCCACACTGACTCTTCATGATGTCCAGACGATATTGTGGTTTCCATCACTTGGCTGGAAACTGACAGGGGGAGGATGATGTCTGCATTTGGATACTCTGCTTCTCTGTGGAAAGCTCATGGTGAAAGGACAAGAGGCATGCAGGGCACAGAGGTTTATGTGGATTGCTCCTGATTTCTGGGACAATGTGAAAATCTCAATGGTTACTCCCCACACCATCTATAGATAGGGGGTATGTGATGGCTCCTCTCTTCAGAGCGCACTTTGTGCAAAAGGCACAAAGCAATCTAATTTTATACATTGTGAATCACATAAGGATGCTTAACAACGCCTTATGCCTATGAATTTTTATCCTTCCAGAACTGGCTTAGAGTCACTGGGGCATGACCCTGCTTCAGCACAGCTGAGGGGATTTTTAAGGCAAGGTTTCAGCCAAGCAACAGAAACAAAACTCCTATAATTTTAGAAAAATAGATTCACAGCATAATTTGAGTGGCAAGGGACCTTCGGAAAGACTGTGATCCAAGTGCACCTGACAGCAGAGAACTGCTCAGAGACTTGCCCAGATGAATGTTGAATGTCTTCGGGGATGGAGATTGAGATTGCATCACTTCTCTGGGACCCTCTTCTGAATGTTTAACCACTTCACTGCCCATTTTCTCCTTTATATCTGCTTAAAATGTCCCTGCTGCAACCTGTGGCTTTTGTCTTGTGTTGTTTTGCAGTGCACCTCTGATGAAGGTCTGGCTTCATCTTCTCAATACCCCCAGTATGTCTTCCTTGAACCTCCCCATTAGTTAGTGGAAGACATCAATTAAATTCACCCCTAACTCCCTCCTCTCCAGACTGAGCAGACACAGATCCCTTGGGCTCCCCTTGAATACAATGTGCTCCAGCCCCTGAGCATCTTGTCTCCAGCTTGGTGAGTGTATGAAAGTTCACATAATCAATTAAAAAATAACATTAGCAGGTATTCTTTAAAAATACAAAAAAAATGGATACAAACAAAAAACTTTAAAAAAAAAGGGAGGAAAAAAAGGGTAATCTTTTAAATTCCAATTAAATTGGAGCTTTGGTCCAATCACTATTTTGTCTCCCCACTTCATCTCCAAATGGAAGTTTAAAAGAAGAAAAGCTGACAAAAAAGGTAGTAAAACTTGAATGAAATACAAACAATACTATTTTTTTTTCATTAAAGTATTGTCAATAGAAGAGTTGGCTGGTTATCATCACTATCTAAGCAACAAGAACTTGAAGCTGTTTTTTAAATATAATTTCAACATCAATAGCAGCAATGGAATTAAGTTCTTAGTGTAAGCCCTTGGAAATATCTATAAAGATATTAAAAAGATAATATTTCAAGTGTTCACTGATCCAGATGTTTCGCTCTTTTTCCCCTCTGTTTTATTGTTCCCAGAGAAGACCTTATAAATGCTGAAACTGCTTATTAAGTATACAGACTTAATGAATTGGACAAGGGAAGAAATAATTCTTAACATTACATGTTCACAAGTCAGACCCATGTTTATTGTCAACGGAGATGATAGCAAAATACTCTCTGTGCAGAGAGTAGTCTCTTTTAGGATAGAGTCTGTCTCCATGAACCACTTCCAGCATACTGAAAAGATTCATTTCTAAGACAACGCAGTATGAAAGTTTGTTGAATTATGTAGTGATGCTGTACCCTGGCCCCAGTGCCAAGGCTTATTTTTGGAGCCACACATCTGCAGGTTATTTGTTGCAGGATGGGGTGGATGGAGCAAATCCTTAAACAATTTCCTAAGTAGAGAAGCATTACTGGAACGAGCAGTTGTTTACATGGTGTCACAGGAAGGCCTGGTATCTGGGATGTGCACTGGTGTCGGAGCTGCCTGGATAGCTGAGACTACTCCACTTATGCTGCAGTCAGCAGACAGTGAGAAGTTCACAAAGCAGCTTTTTGATGTGGCACCCAGCTCCTCTGTTCAAAGTGGCAGGAGAAGGAATGCCATCCAGCCATGGGCTGCCGTGATTTTGGCACGGAGCGAGGTGCCCCCTCAAAGCCAGTACATCCCACTCTTTAATTTATAAACAAATGAGTGACTAAGACAGTTCCAAACATAAAAAGCAAAGCTATTTTCAGAAACTTCCCCACATTTCCCCACCACGCTGTGTCCTACACAGGGCTCAGCTTTCAACCCAGCCTGAGCCAATTGCCTGTTGGCCACGTACTAATTGCAGGAGCGATCACACCATGCCCTAACTGATCAAACCACTGCCCCACTCCCTGGTTTTATTGCCTAATTTAATGGGACTGGCATTGGCTGCTGCTCTTCTTTCTCATTCTGCTGCTGGAATATGGTTTTAGCTCTGAATAACCTGCTGAGGTTGAACACAGGGCTTCAATGAGATGCTGAAATGCTATTGGGAAAACTCACCTCCATTTTACTCTGTATACTTGATATTTGCAGCCATGTTCCAATTGAAAGATTCTCCTCCCCCCTAGTCCCCTCTAACCCACTGCCTCAAAAATAGGGATGAGGTCTGCTACCAGGCATGGCACCCAGGCAGCCTGAGGCTGCAGGATGAAGAAGCATTTTGCTCTGGACAGCTATGAAACACTGAGAGCAAAGAAGCAGAAATGGGCCAAAGGAAATTGGACCTGTTGTGGGGCAAAACCTTGCTGCTGGGTCAGACTTCTTCTGAAGGCAAAACCTTTTGGGATGCACAAGGGAGGTGAGAGGAAAGGTCACAAACCCAAATCTGGACCCTCCCATCCTCAGGTGGGCAGTGAAGATGTGGTCCCAAGCTGGTGAGGGTGGCTTGTGATGGATGCATGGAAAGCCTCAAGCATGATGAATTCTGAGAGGAAGCCTGATGTCTTGCAGCACTGTGCAATTGCCCTTGTATTAATTACACCTCCCATTAAAATGGGGTCATGTTTTCAGATACTGATGCCTGCAGGCATTCACCAAATTTGTATTACTTCACCCTCTCCTAAAACCAATGCACTCTGGGGGATGACTCTGCCGGAGCTGGTAGAGCAGTTCCAGTTCCAGGCAGCAACTCAAAGCTGCAAGTGCTGGAGTGACTCTGGCATTTGGAGCACCAAAAAGGGCTCAACATTTGGGCTCAAAAGTGAAAAAACCTGACACCAGAGTGAGAACAGAGTCAGGGTTACTGACCAATTTACCCAGGAAGACTGAGTAGGCCCCTCAGTTTGTCCCATTTCATCAGGTTTCCCCTCCCTGCAGTTCATCCTGGACAACTGCCCTACACACCAGCCCAGTTGTGACATTCAGTGGTTTTGTCTGTGACTGCAATGTCTTTTAAACTCATTTGAAAATGTTTGTTTTCTTCTAGTGATGGGACTTTGCTTTGTCTGCCTTACTTCCGTGACCCACGATGAGGGCAAACATCCTGCTGGGTGTCAATTTTAAGACGTGCTTGCTGCTGGTCATGTTCTTGTTTGCCTGTGGGAACCCTTCTCTCCCCATTACTTTTGGTATCAGCTTTTGGTATTTCTCTCACAATGTCACTCTTTTGAATACTAATTTTGGTGGTCTGGGTCAGGCGGCTGTTTCTTGATAATGCTCAGTGCCACATTTCTGGTTATTCCTTTACCATTAGTATATTTAAGGCATTACAGCATAAATATCTCGCTACTGTAATGCCTGTTCATACCTAGGAAATATATGGAAAAATGGTCCTTGTGGTAGGACCTGGGCCTGCCTGCACAGCCCTCACTGGAATGGCACCATAAAGCTGAAAATTTGGTGTTGGTAAAAAAAGTTATACAGCTGCTATCATATGTGCCTTCATTTCTGCTAATGCTTTATTCTCTGTACAGTATTTAAACATCTTTTTCATGTCACAGCAGACATGGCTGAGAGAAGGCTCAGGAAAAAACCATGACCATGGTCATAGGCAAGAGTCATCACCTTCATCTAAAGTAAGCCACCAGGGAAAGTTTGGGTGATTTTTTCCTATTAACTTATCCTCCCGTAATATGTTTCATGCTGTGTCATTACTAAGCTTCCAGAAATTTTCAAGCTGATGTTGCACTTAAATAAGTAAATACAAAGTGACTGCTAAGGAAGTTTAGGAGATAAGAGAGCAGTATATTTTTTCTGACTGGCTTATTATGACTGGTGTAACTGTGGGTGACAGTCACTTTGGCTCTCCATGAGTTAAATTCAGTTCCTCCTGGAAAATGGAAGATGTGTCCAAAATTGGTCTTGCAGGTAATCACACTGTACACTCAAGGCATCTGTCTGTGCTAGCCTGTAGAGACAATGTTAAATTTAGACCTGAGGCTAAATCAGTATCAGTAAAAACAAGATTATAATTGCTAGATTCATCCCTCAGAACGTCCATTTTGAGTTTCTGTTCCTCTCAGAATATATATTTTGTGTCACTTTGTACTGCTTCTGCATTACCACCTATTTATCTTATGCAATACTTGTGCATTGCCTTTGAGTACACTGTTCACACTAGAATACTTTTACAGAGGTAGTATTTTATGCAGAATAAAACAAACTAATTGTTTTCTTTCCTACTCTATTCACAAGTTGGTTTTTATTTCTGAGACACTCCAAGGAGGAAAATCCAACATTTTTACTGGCTGAGATATCAATCTGATTCTGTAAGGCTGTTTGAAAGCACTATAATATAACTGGCTCACTCTAATATATTTGGAATAAAGTTTTGGCATGTGGTGTAAAGCAGACTCCCCCAAACCCATGAGTGCAAACAGCAAAGTGAAATCAATACTGTGTGCATTCCTTGAGAAATTTCACCTTGGTTTGGATTTTTTTCCCACCTTTCCTACTAATGAAGTGCTTGTTCATCAGTGTTACAGCCCAATGGGCACAGTGTGTATTACAATCTCACCATCTGCATCATTTACATTCCCAAATGTGGAATCTCAGCCAGATGTCTGACTTATCTCCAAGGCGCTGACTTCAGACATATGGTTTTTATTTAAATGAATCACAATACTAACAGAAATCCAGTATCTATTATCTGTCACAATTGCAGATAATAACTCAGAATAAATTTAACTTGAGCTTTTTATTGTTGCCCACATAGACAATTCTGTGGATGAATCTCCTAAAGTGCAATAATAAAAATCAAATGAAAGTTAAGGCACAACGTTAAGCAGAGTAGTTCATTATAGGAGAAGTTTCAGATTCTATTGCAAACAGAAGAAAAATGCACAACCTTTAGTAACACAGAGATCCTGAAGCAATGCACGACACCGAGACACAATTCAATGCCAGGACATTAGGTAACCCCAAGCCATAGTTCTGTTAATTCCTTTAAGGGTCCAGCAAAGCCCAGTGCACTGGTGCTCTGTACTGATGATTGCCATCAGGTGTGGGGGTTTTATAACCTGAAAACAGCATCACACTCTCCTGTTTGCATGCAGAGCTTGAAGGTTCTATTCAAAACTTGCGTGGTGTTTGCTGGCACAAAATAAAATGCACACTTTCATTTAGAAATGTGTCTCTATTATTTTGCTCTGACTTGGATTTCTGGACCTTTCCACATTCTTAATTAGTAGTGGTAGGAGTAATAATATGTTTTTACTTCCATGATGTTAACCACTAGGGTATGAATGTTGCAAATAGAAACTAAGTTCAAAATAAAGAAAATTGATCGTTCCTTACTCTGATTCTTTTTCTTCCCACTTTGATAATTCTATGATTCTTATTCCTTCAATTTGCTACCAAATAAACACCATTCTTTACCTTTCACAGAAGAAAACTATTGATGCTTACACTATATTGACATCAAAATGTGCCTGTCACAAACCAGAATCCCAAATCCTTATGCAAACCCTGATCAGAACAATTGTTTTGGACTGAATGTATTTTCAGCTATGACAGGATGCAAGGACAGTGTGAGTGCAGGAAAATCAAAGCCATCACATTCCTTATTATAACTGTACACAATTTCCTGTGAAATAGATGATTTTCATATCAAAACCACCATGACAGCATGCACAGGGACAAATGTGCACTAGTACAGGTGCCTCTGCCCTCCTCAGGGAGGGACAAATGCTTCTGGAGAGCATCTCATCCTGGTGGTGGCATGGCAAAACTCCTAAGCCCAGCGCCTTGCTTGAGACATGCAAGCAGAGAAAACCTGGACTTCAATGCCGCAGATTCCACCAGAGCCAAATGATTTCTTTAAAATCTTTCAGAGCTCCACTCCTAGGGAAGGTGGTCAAAGGCCATGAAATGATGAAATTTGCACCAAAACCAAGAGGAGGAGATGGCCTCCTTGCTCACTCTGCTGACAGTGTCCAGCCACGTCCCTTCTGGGGCGGGAAGACCCCACAGAGGCACCTCCTCAGCCCCAAGCACCCCTATGCACAGATGCATCGCCCCATGTGGGAGGCTGGGAGTGTGCCTGTGGTTTGACAGCCAAGCATTGTGAACCCAGAGCTCCCCCAGAGAGGGGTCAGCCTTGAGGGAGCTCCTAGGGGAACTCTGTTTGCAGAGCTGGAGACAAGGGCAGCCGCCCCCTCAGCTGTGCAGCTCCTCTGACTCTCCCTGTGGGTTCAGCTGTTTCCTAAGCCAGGGAGAGTGCAATACTAAAAAATCATTGTATCTGGACCTCTCAGGAAACCCTTCCAGAAATGGAACTGGAAAAAACCTCCAGACTACAATCATGCAATTAAACACTGAATCACAACAGAGAACCACAGAAGCCCAGTGAAAAATATGCTGGCATGTGGTTAATGTTGGCTTTTCTTAATCCGTGAGTGCCAAACCCCTTTGTATGTTCACAAGGTCACTGTCATGTGCAATGGTGACTTTATTTCTCACCACTCCCTGAACAACAAACTCCCTTTCAGTGCTGCTTGAAGCCATCAGAGATTATGCTTGTCTGCCTGCACATTTTCAGCCAATGTCCAACTTAACTACTTCATCTGCCAGAATGTTTCAACGATGCAGTCCTGTAGAAGATGGGGTCAGGGCACCACATTGACACACCATGGGCTGCTACAGCAGCTCAGTGCCAGCCCTGAGAGGGGACTCTGCACCATCCAGGAGTGCTGGTGGATGTTTAAGGGGGGACAACTGTAAAACACAGGCTGGGGTGAAGAATCGTGGGAATTGGCTCTGCAGTCATTATGTCTGGATCTTTTCTAGCCCAGTGTGGAATGTGTATACCTATGACAGGGTCCATTAATAAACCCCTTGAGCTGAGGGTGCTCCACCCCCAAGCACAGACCATAACTAGCCTGATTCTTCTCCAACAGCTTGTGCCAGGAAGCTTCAAGCACTGCTCTGTTCACTACCTGATGACATGGGTACTGGCCTCACAGGCAAACAGCTTGAATCTCTGAATTTTCATTGATTCAATTCACTGCTCACAAACAGTGTAGTGCAGTAGTGCTCAAAGGTGCCCAAGCAAGTTTTGAACATGCTAGTGTGGGCCTGGAAGTGGGGCAGCTGCCTGAATCCATCACTCTACCCAGACATTACTCTGTGCTGATATATTTCCTTGTTCTATGGTTTTGGGGACAAAACAGGGACAATAGGATTTTTATTTTGCTTTTATTGTTATCACCACAATGACACTAAAGCAGCCACTCTGATTAGTTCCTGCCAGGGTATGATCTTTGGAGTAAATGCTGCTGAGGATTGAAAAAAGTGGCTGATAGTTTTGCTTGAGGAGCAAGCTCATGGCTTGAGATCGCCCCCTTTAATATCACCTATGCAATGCACAAAGTCCAGCTGAAGCCTCCTGCCCTTGAAAGCTGTGCAACTGTTTAGGTGTTGTCTGATGCCACCACAACTGTCCTCTATGGAAGGATGGGCAGGACTGGTCTGCCCTTCCATGAGTGATAAAGCAGTTAAAAGAACATATGAGGTCTTATAAAAATGATGAATTCACTTTCCACAGAGAGTCCGGTAAGTTTTATGCTGCTACCTACAAAAATGTCAACTGCTCAATTTCTCATTGGGATTTAGCTGTTGCATTTTGACAGCAATGGAAAAGAACAGCAAAATGGCCAAATCTGCTCTTATTAGAGCTGGACAGTAAATTACATGCTCTGCTCCATCCACAAAGAAATGTTTATCAACTGCTGCCAAAACCCACAGCACCCTGGTGTTTCCTCAGGCTTGCCTTCCATTCCTACAGCCACTGAGGAGGCTGTTACCCTTGGGAAGTCTCATTTAGAATAAACAGTTCTTTATGTTCATTATCGTGATTCCCAGAGAAAGGGCTGGGGGAGCTAATTAGCAGCTAAGCATGACTGGGAGCGCCAGGCTGGACCCAGAGGATCTGCGAGTGCATTCTCCAGGCTGAAGAGCTACAGCAAACCTCATGACTCTTCCTCTGGCCTCAAGGATCCCTGGGCTTTGAGCTGGGTAATTTCTTTTTTTTTTAGTGGGATGACAACAGTTCACTGGAGGAGGGCAGGGGAGAAACCAAACTACAGCACTGTGTCAGGAAATGACTGATTCTAAGAAAAATATAAGACAGACCTGGGGGCCAAGGCATTCCCGTTCCTCACCAAACAGTGGTGTTTGCAGATCAGACTTGACTGACTTCTTCACAAAGGCAAAAAGGAAACCAGAAGCCCCCAAGCACTAGTGTTTTGGGGGAAGCCCAGTTTGCATTGTTTGGGGTTTCTTTACAGTTCAGTTCAGCCTGTGCATCTGTTTGTCTCTGGTTCAGTCTCACCCCTGTGATGATGGCAGGTCCAGCCAGGCTCAGTGAGCTTGGAGCTCAGGTGGGAGCACCCAGCCATGCTCACAGCCTCCTCACCCACAGGCACCAAGGGCTCTGGACCAAGGGAGCAGTTTGCCCAGCTGCTGAGGCTGGGGGCTCACGCCCAGGGGTGCCCATCTCATTCCCCTCATCCCAGCACACCAGAGCTCCTGGGCCTGGCAGCTGTAGTCCATCCTTCAGCCAGTGAGGGGAAAACAAGACTGATAAGCACCCCTTCTCAGAGCAAGTCTGCTTTAAGTCCAGCAAGATGAAGCATCTTGCCAGTTGGGGAGCTAGCCACAGACTTTCCCAGTGGCACAGATTTTTGGTTCAGCTTTCTGCCTTCAACCAGAGATTTAGCTCAACTTCTAATAGTAGGGGTTAATCTCCTCTAGTCAACACGGCTTATTAAGAGATCACAGTAATCCCTGTATGGGTTCAAAATCAACAAGTTAAAAATGTATTAACCTATGCAACACTGTGGCAGATTAAAAGAAATTTTGCTTGTGCTGCGGCCTATCTGTAAAGTGGGGCTGGATTTTGTTCTGCTGCTTGTTCTTCCTAAAAGAGCTGTTTGATAAAATACAGCTTAATTGCTGTCTAATGTTTTTCTAACAGGCATAGAGATTGTCTCATTTTTGAAACATCTAAGATTTCAAAGACCCACTAAGACAGTCTTCCAATTCCCACTGGCTTGCAGGAAATGCTTGTAACCCATGAGTTTGAATCAGAGCAGTGCTTTTTTTATCAAATCTCATTCAAGTTATTTTTTCCATTACCAGTTTCTTGCCCCCAAATCATTACTTAGTTATACATTCTTTTCTACTTAGAAACACAGGAGGAGAGGAGGAGAGAACAAATGCATCAGTCAGCAATGCACTGAAGATCATCTCTGGGAATGCTAACGACTTCTCACTCAGCAAACAGATTTTGATGTAGGCATGTCTAGTTCTGACAAGGAAGGCAAGAGAATGGCACCATTTCTCATGAAAGCACATAGGCATGGCCAAAACCCTTATATAACACAATGGGATTGTCAGCGTGGTTAAAAACAAAACCATTACTGTGGTGCTGGACTGCGCTGTATGCACGGTGCCCTGGAGACCTGCCTGTCCTGGATGCAGCAGGGTGTACAAAAATCTGGGCTATTCACATGGATGAGGAATCATGGCCAGAATTCCACTGCATCTGCAGAGCCTGGGCTAGCCAATGTGATCTGGACATGCAGGGAGGGATTTGCAACTGCACCAAGATGAGAACGTGCTGCATGGCCCCATCTGCCTTCCCCTCCTCAGCCTACCTGGATTTATCTCTGCAGGCCAGCAAGCAGAAAGGAAAGTGAGGAATTAAGGTCTGGTGTGGGGGAAATAATATTAAATAAAAGGCAACATTTAAGTTTCCTGTTGCACTGAAAATCAGAAAACACATGCAGGATGACCTGAAAAGGCAGGTTTTGATTTGTAGGGAAATTCAGCACCTCCCTGCTGCAAGACTGCATGGGGGCCCCAAAAGGCAATAACTCACTTTGCTTTAGCATTTCCACAGTACCTAGAATGGCACTGTCTTATGAAAGGAGGAGAACAATGAGGCAGCCCTGTGGCTGGGATGACACCGCAGAGCTGCTCCCCCCTTGCAGGAACGTGCTTCCCTTGCCACCAACACATTTGGAGCCAGCAGTTTTCTCCCAGCCAGCACAGAGAGCTATTGCACAGGGATACCCGAAGAGATGGGCTAATCCTAGGTACCCTTCCTCACCTCTTGGCTGCTGCATGCCCTGCACACTGCATCACCCCGGAAACTGAGGCTCCAGCAGCCCTCCCTTCACTGCAGCCCCTGAACAGACTGTGGGGTTGATGGTCTGTAACCAGCTTGCAGGCAGGTGTAAGGTGCTCCCAGGATCTACAGGACTGGGACAAAACACCTGAAGGCAGTTGTAAACATAAAGTGAGTTGCATGCCCAGCTCCCAAAGAGCTCACCAGAAGATACCCCTAGAGGCAGATCCTGGAGTGAGGGAAAGATCTTCAGATGTCTGGAGAAAAAGGACAAGAATGTTTAAAAGCATGGAAGTCTGCAAAGAAAATTTTCAAATAAGGCAAGAAGTTTTCAATGTAAAAAAAAAAAAGAAAAAAAGGACAGTGAAAGGGAGGTGGAACAATGGGCTGAAACTCCAGAATGGTGTGGAGCAGGCAGATAAGAAGCATTGCTGTGCCATGTCTCACTTCATAAAGTCCAAAGATAACCCAGGGAAATGATGAGGCAGCAGAATTAAATAAACTAGATAGCAAGTACTTTTTCATGCAACACTAAGCTGCAATATTTGGGGTGAGTTGGAGGCTAGAGGACAAAGGAGGTTTATACAGGACTCAGACAAACCCACAAGAAGGGCTAGGGCTAGGCAAGCACCACAGGTACAAGCCTGCCTGTCCCCAGTGTCACAGGCAGGCAGAGATGCTGCCAGATGCTGATGGTTGATAGGCACAGCACCAATCCTGCCTTGTGCTGCTTTTGTGCTGCCACCTGCAAGTGTTTTATCCAAGCTGATACAAAAGCACCCTCTCAGGTCATTGAGTCCAGCTATTAACCCAGCCCTGAAAAACCCACCACCAAACATGTCCCAGAGCGCTACATCCACCTGTCTTTTAAATGCCTCTAGGCATGATGACTCTACCATTTTCCTGGGCAGCCTGTTCCTGTGTTGACAACTCTTTTGTTGAGGAATTTTTTCCTACTATCCAAGCTAATCCTCCCCTGGTGCAACTTGAGGCCATTTCCCTCGGTCCTAAGCTTTGAAGCTCTTGCTGCAAGCAGGAATGCTGAGGAAGAGCAGCTTTGTCTCTGCCTACCCAGCTACCTGGGCTAGTTTGAAAGCAAGATAAAGCAGCCCCCTGAGTGTTATGACAAGAAGCTTTTCAACAAAATGAAGCAGGGAGACTCTGTTTACAAGAACCTCTTGTAAATGGAAACCAAGACCCAAATCTGAAAGGAAAACCACATGGCCATAATCTCTCTCTTGTGAAAGGAGCAGTAATTACAGTGTCACACAGCAAGCTAAATGGTCTCTAACCAAACGAGGATTACAACTGCATTCCTGGGTCATACCTGACCTGGAGAGTGCTCTGAAGTGCAGGGAGAGGATCAGGCCTCCCCCCAGCTGCGTTACATATCCCTGGCACAGCTGGACAAAAGGTTACAGATCAGCTCAGTGAAGTTTACCCAAACGATTTTCCTGGAATGAAACCTTGACATGAAAGTTTCCAGTGGGGATGGATACCAGCCTGCTTCCACGGCTTCATTGTCAAGAGGAAATGTGTGAAGTATGTGATGGGATTCTCCACATTTCATAATTCAACCTATAGGTGCTAAGTAAGTGTGGATTGAGGAAGCTGTTGCGGTGTTGATTCTACCAGCAGATGTTCCATGCAATGCCTGGACTTCAGTTTGTACTTCATCCCAGCTGAACCATGTGTCAGGTTTGGATTTGCTCTAAAGGATTGCGCAAGAGGGGGCCCACAGGGGCCAGCATATGCTGCACATGTGCACTTGGACAGATACAGATGGATAAACCAGCACTTCTACAAGCAACAAGCCTTAATTGCATGGCTCTCAATGCTTTGGAGCTACGGAGTAGAGATTCCACCCAGGGGCTTCTGCCCCTCCATTCTGGCCATTGGAATGTGGAACAACTCCAGGTCTGAGCTCCTCTAAACCCCTGTCTGCCTCTGACATGGCACCCATGTAAATGTAGGGCTGGAAGAAAGTCTAAAAACCAGCCAGGAGTTCTAATGCAAGTGAGAAAACATTATGGGATAGTATTACACTGAGTAATACTAACAGAAAATAAGAGACAGCCTCTAAAGACCAAAATCAAGGTCCGGATCAGAAGGCCTTTCTCATCAGCTCTGAAAAGGAGGCAGCAGTGTGCACTGACACAGGACATTCAGCCAGAGGCACAGCTAAATGTGTAAGAAAACAGGCAAGCCCTTGTTCTCCTTGGGAAAACTCCAGAGACAGACACTCTTGTACCCAAAGAGCTAAGCACCCTATTGCACAGCCCTGCAACACGATTCTCACGGGTTTCCACACGGTGGGCACGATGAAAGGGCTCACTGCAAACTCTGACATCAGCAGGGACCTCCCCTGCTCTAGATCACTGCGCACACAAAGAGCAGGGGCTCGCACCAAGCCCTTACCCTCAAACACAGCCACGGCCTCCTGACAGCCACAGTCGCTGGTCTTGGTCCGTGGGGAAACAAAAGAGTCCAGTGAGTCAGTGACCACACAGTGCTGCTGAGCACGGTGGTGCAGACAGAGGCAGCGGTGCCTGCAATTCACAGCGTTCTCTCTGACCAGCACTTCTCGGGGCAAATGCTCACATTGAAGTGACTGACAAACCACTGCAATCAGTGCTTGCCCAAGCCCAGACCCCAGTCAGCTCAGATCCCCAAGATACAGCTGTTTTTCCTGAGTAATTTGCAACTTTCAGCTTTCACTTGAGAACTCAACACGCTGCAAATTCCGAGAAACTGCTGATATTTTTAGCAGCATCACATTCAGAAACCAAAATCAAGAAATAATCCTTAAAGCATCATCCAAAAACAAATAACTCAAGCAGCTAATGGCTGTACTGACACCCTTTTCTAGCTAAGCACGGGTTATGCCTCAACATATTTCTGATAACTGAGTGGAGGCACATGCCAAGCTTTCCCTACATCAAAAATACAGCAGTCCTTTTTCAAGAGCTGAAATTTCACCAGTGGCTGCTTGTCACTGTGCTAACCATCACGACAAGCTGGCTTGTTGCAGAAGGGAGTTGTTTTCCTTGTTAATTATGCTGTTATTTACAAAAACATGCTTTAGATGATAGGATATAAATCTTGGTGGGCCTCTCCTAAGCACATTCTGGCCCACATAAATATCAGCAGTGAAGAAGCATTTGACAAAAGCATTAGACCCAGAAGAGGAACAGTGGGGAATGCTGGTGAGAAGCACAGCTCTGTGATAGCAAAGCAGCCAAAGAAAACAGGGCTGCTCTGAGGCTGTCCTTCATTCAGATGAAAAAACAGATAAAATACATTAACCCCACAGGTAGCAGCCGTGCCACAACCAGTATGTTTCTAGTTCCAGATGCTGCTTATTATTTCTCCTCTTCCAAGGGGTTAGAGCATCTGTAGAGATCACAGCAGCCTGCAGGAGACACAGTGGCATCCACAACACAATGCAGGCTGCAAGTGCTGCACAGGACAGGAACTGAAAAAAACTGCTGTTTTTTTCTCAAAGCTGAAAATATCTTGCACGATAGCTCTATCTGCCCCACAAGACGAAGGTAAAGCTCAGAAAGAACCAGGACAAACAAGACAGGGCTGATCTGCGGGAGGAAAGAGGGAGGTAGGAGTGCTGCCAGTCGCTGCTGGGTGCTCAGGCAGGCACTGCCTCACTGCTGGACATTTGTGACAATAACGGCATCGGACAGGAGGTGGGAAGAACTAACAAGAAATAACCTAGTGCAGATGAGAAGGACCCCAGGAGTGACCAGAAAATCCATTCACTGAGTTCAAATGATTCATCCACTTCTTCAGTTATATGGTCTGCATGGAACTTGGACATTTCCCTGTAGCCTTTGACTGGAGATCTGTGGCTTTGTATTTTTGGAAGAGACATTTCACCTTTCGCAATAAATTCTTGACTGATGCAAGCACTAAGAGATGCAAAGGAAACACTGGAAGTGATCTTACCAAGGGGCTAAGAAAACACTTCAAACCCACATGTCAGCTAAGGACAGATTCATGTGCAGCACATGCTTATCTGTGATACAGCATTTTTTGAAAGTATTATTGCTATGAGAGATAAAGAAAATTTACTAGCATGCATACATTTCCAAAAAACATTTTATAGGATTCAGATTCGAGATCAGCAGCTGCAGCCAAGAGGAGAGATTACAGGATTAAAAACCCTGTATTTAGTACAAAAGTCAAAACATGACTGCTCAGTCAGAATTAGGATTGTATCAGTTGGAAAAGATGAATGTGTTGCCCAAGAGCTGTTTTCTAACAAAAATAAAATTTCTAAAATTTTATATCACAAATTTTATGTATTGAGCTAGACACACTCTCTACTACATACACACAAAAATAAGCAGGTTCTGTGAAATTTGTGGAGTTTCCTCTTTTCTTTGCCAGGTAGTGAGCTGAAATGCAGAGAGATTAAGACACAAAAACCCCCTGACCAACCATACAAAAATCTCCACTTACTGTGGAGTGGTTTGTGCTGCAAAGAGGCTGCTTTTTCAGTTTTTGTGCTGTTCTGTGTTTGAAACCTGGTTCCCACTGACTCTGGGTCTAGCTGTGAGTGGTCCCTACTACAGTAAATGCAAACCAAAGTCCACAGCCAGGCATCACCTGAGAAGACAGCTTAAAATATTTTTTGCACCAGAAAGGACTGGAAAGTGAGCTCCAGTTCTCCCCAGGCTTTGCCTTCTGCAGCCCTTGCTTTATTTCCACATGCTCTTCTCCACCTTTCCAAAGAGCAAAGGGTCATACAGAAAAAAAACCCTCTTGATATTTTCTGTGAGAGAAGGGAGAGAAAAGAGAACTTCACCTTCCACCCCACCTACTCTGCTGGGCAGACACCACTTCTAGGGATGCTGGCCTTGTGCAGAGATGTTCTGGCATGGCCTCATCCATCCACCACCTCCACGAAGGACCCTCCTGTGCAACCATCATGTGTGGGGTCTGCAGCCTTGGGTACCTCCTAGTACATTGCAGTGCCTTTTCTTCCCTCTCTTCTTCACACACTTGCACACAGAATATTGTCAAGCATTGCTCCCCATCTCCTTCCTCTTCATGCTGTTGGATAATAGGGGAAACATAAACCACAGGACAGGAAGTTCTCATGTTGATGATATTGCAAGGTCACAGCTACCCCTGTTTCATCTTACTTTAAAAGATCAGTAACACTGCCACTACTCCAAAGAGAGTTTTAAGAAGTTCCTGTAGTTGTCTCTGTGCTGAAGTATTATTTAATATATTTCTCAAATCTCTGGCAAATGCAGAAAGCCAGCTATGCTATTAGGTTTCTCTTTAATTTTCTTTTTAAACACATCACTGCAATGCTAAGCAACCCCAGCTATTGTAATGAACTCTGCTTTAAATGCAAAACATGTTTTTCAGCTCTTAAAAATCAATCAAGTTGCCAGAGATTGCTAAAATAGCTCATATGAATTCCCTGCCATTTTCTACATGCAAAGGTCAAGCCTGGGAGATGAGCAGGCACTATGAGTTTGCAGACTGGCTCCATCTGTTGCACATAAAGTTTGGGCTTGGCAGTGAAAACACTGGAGGAAGGGGGGGAAACCCAAGACTTACTGTCTGTGTTTACTAGCTGCAGGGCTAGTCTTGCAGGGAGCTGAGTGTCTCAAGCCTTGGTGGGGTGGAGGGGACACAACGGTGCTCACCCATCTTTGGGGTCCTGCACAAAACTCACCTCTGCTTGTTTTTATTAAGCCACAGAAACCTGCATCTCCTTTGAAGCTTTCACCTTGGCTTTCTCTGTGCCTGTGCCACTGGCTGGGACGCCCATGACTGCTGTGGTGTAGGAAACACATCTCCACTTGGGTTGTCCTCTGCACCCACAAAAGTGGAATGGAGGTAGTGAAAGGCTGTGCCTGTTTGAACCTCAAGACAACTGGTGCTGCTGGCCACAGCTGTGCCCTGTCTGCAGACAGTGATAAAGAGGGAGTCATGTTTTTAATACCAGAATGTGAGAAGACCTTGTATCAGCAAGGACACGAGAGAGAGAACGGCACAGCTGCCTCCCCAGCATTCCTCCCCGCGATGATTAATGAGCGCAGACCATCAGCTGCATGGCCGTAATTGAGGGTGACATGCCAGCAAGGCCTTGTGTTTGTGCAAGGATGGAGGCAGCGGGAAGCTGCTCTGGTGGGAGAGGTGAGCAGGGAGCCCTGGGCAGGGAAGGCAGAGGCATCCTTGCCCTTTGGATACTCAGCATTCCAGCACTGCCAGGTTGCCCACTTCACCTCAGCCTAGACTGTACCCATGGAAACACAAGACAAACAAACCTCTTTTCACCTTCATTTCTACCTTACTTTCTGATTCAAAGGTTTAAGTGTTGCTCTAGCACTGAAGGTATTTTTCTCCTGTTGTCCTTTATCCATGACAGCCAACTACTGATATGCCACGGCAGCAGCAGAGGGGATGCAAGGGACACAAATACACCTTGCATTGACCCGGCAAGGCTGGAAAACCACTGCTGGCCTGGGGCAAATCTTCAGTCAGGGCATTCCTCCTGCGTGAGTCACATCAGGGACCAGGAGTGCCAGCCTGGGTTGCTAGCTAAGCAACAACCAAAAACAACCCAATAAAGAGAACAATGTTATTGCATCTTGAAATTACGCTTGTGGTAAAATGAAAATCTTTGCAAGAAATGTGAAAGTCTGCCAGATTGGAGCAGAGGGCAGGAGGAGGAGGAGGGCTATTAAAATGGACGTCAGATCTGAGTTTCTTGTCAGGCTGAATTCCTTGCTGTGAATAATAAGCTTTTGCCACAAAGAGAAAAGCAAGTTTGTTCACTAGCTGGGGTTTTTCCAGAACCCACACAACATCTAAAATTCTACAGCCTTTCTTATCCCAATGAAAATAATTACTCCAAAGAATATTCTTCAATGAACCCTTAGGGGACAAATTATGATACTTCACTGGAAACACTCTGTTCTTTTCCCTTCCCAAAACAATGTTCTTGTGCTCGTTTCCAGGAGGTAGACAGGCAAGCACCGCGACCAGCAGGAAGGCTCTTTGGTAATCCATTCAATATCGTTGCTTTTTAAAATCCATTTAATATTGCGTGGTCCATGGCAGCTTTGCTGCACCACTGGTGATGGAGATGCTTCAATTCTGTAAAATTCAGCAGCACCAATCAGAAGTCCCATCTAGCAGCATCCCTGAGGGAACCCCCAGCAAAGGTGCATTACAGCCCAAGGTCAAGCACTACAGGCACTCAAGAGACATGCATTCATCTGCATTTGTCAGTGTAAATCTTCCTATAAGCACTGGGCCAAATCTGGACGGCAAATTCGGTTTTCAGTATCCAGGAAATAAGGTTTGTACACAGCAGAATAACTATTTTAAACAGGATGCATTAAGCTCCTCTTGTAGGATATTTATGTTGCTGCGATGTTTTATAAATAACAGAGGGAAAATAGTAAATAAAAAAGGAATTGGGCTTTTCATGAGCACACAGACTGTTTCAATCATGTCAGATGTTGCCAAAAATGCTACTTTATTGTGCCTCTAGCTGCCACCCATCCAGATTTTCAGATACACCTCAAAAAATGCGATAAAGGCCAGTGATTCCATGGACAATCTTTATTTTCAAAGACTGTAGGGTGCATTTTTAATATACCTCCCTGTCTCATCTGAAAATTCTTGACACAGGTCTCAGAATCACCACTGCTTCCAAATAGGTACTACCACTAACGAAGAGTAAAAAAGCAAAACCTTACACGCACTGTGGAAGTCCACAATCCAGGATGTTCGGGGACTTACTAATGTCTCATTTACTATGCAATAATTAAAACAGCTATTCCTGACATCATTAAATTATTACCAGTAGAATTACATCAGGAAAGGGGTTACCCCTATTACCTTACAAATTTTTTGATTGAACAGCACCAAATAGAAAAGTGCTGGAATCAGTTCACATGCACGCAAAAATCCAAAAGAGAGTATTTTTGAAAAGCAGCATTCCAGATTGAGCATTTTAAAATAGCTACAATAGGAGTTACTTTATTTACTTTTCCTTTCTTTATGTAGAACAATGGTGGGCTCCAGGCTCCCAGGAAAATTATTATTAGTACTTTGTTGATGCTGAGATTTTGGATTTTGGTCCATAGGGCAGGCAGGGTGCATTCATAGGCTTCTGTCACAACAGCTTTGCAGTGGAGCTGTGCAACTTGTTTTATTCCAAACTATTCCTTCTTGCCATCTTCCAGAGTCTCCCCTAACCACTGTGTTATCTCTGACCTGATCCGAACATGGTTATTACTCACAAAATGAGTGATACCTACACAATCATGTCACAGATAATAACTGAGAGGATGGGATTGCTTGAAGTATTTTCTGTAATTGTGGTCCACAAAGAAGTGAGATTTCATTCTGTGCTATAACAGAAAGCAAATTAATTCAGCTCTATGAATTTTCAAAGTAATCTGATCCCAGTGTCATGTAAATAAATCTATATACATGTACATCCATTGAAAATGAAATTCCATTTTTAAAACTATTTCTCATGAGCTCCCTTCTAAGTGGCTTGTCTCTGACTTGAACAGGCTAGGTCAAAAACTCCAGGCAGACCCATCCAGGACAGGAAAAATGCTGATTAATGGTAATTCAAGTGTTTTCCATGACTATGTTAATTTTGATGACATTTTCAGTAAAAATCCCAGATAATTTAAAGAGCGTTTCAAGTTTTCTGATACATAAATGTTTCAGGCAACAAAATATTTTAAAATTCTTATTTTATCCCTTAAATCAGGAGATAGCATGCCCTAAGTATTGTTATTTCCTGTTTTCTGACACATTTATTTGTGAACTCTTTAATACAATTAGCCTCTGCTCCCAACTTGTGGTGCTCAACCAATCCCAGATCCTTTGGGTTTGCTCCCAGCAGGATGAATGACAGGCCTTGCTCTCCAGAGGACTGAGACCATACAAGTGCTGCCAAACCACAGCCAGGCTTGTGGTGCTGCTAAATAACTCAGGTGGCTTTGGTGGCAGTGGCTAAGAGATTAATTTATGCTTGAATATCAGATCTTTGCTTTTAAAAATGGGTATCTATCTGAATAAGGTGAGATTTCTTTTTGCCCCCTACAAACAAAACCCTTAAGCCTGTTACCCTGCTACTCTCAGTGCCTGTAATTTATCCTTGAGCTCACCCACTGATTTCAGCAGAGAAATCATCCATGCATTCTCCAGCACTGATTTGACCAGATTGGTTGCTGTGATTTACTTTCACAAACACTGCAAATGACAGTGTCCTGTTTCCATGGGTTATTTTTGACCTAGCAATGCCTCATTTACACACTGCAGTCAGTAATTTTTCTCCATGCTCATAATTTTGGTTTGGTTTTCAAACGTGGCAGAATGGTAACGCTAGCCCCTCCAAAAATGCCACCCATTAGGGACATCAGCTAGGTAACTGGTGACACTAAAAACCTGTATCCAGCTTTCAAGCTCATGAAAGGACAATTTCATCTTGTAAATTCATATGGCAACACTCCAGGCCTCCCCATGCCTTTGGACATGATATGTAAATATAGACAGATGCCATGTGTGCAATTTGAGACGTGAGGTGAAGTAGTTTTGTGAACATTTGCATTAAAAAAGCATTAAGCATCTGAGTGCCACCAGCTGCTGGTGTAGCTCGGTGTGGAGCCACCCCATTGCCCAGCTCTGAGAACGCCACAAGGCAGCACCACACATCTGCTTTCCAAACAGAGGGCAGTGACTCACAGTGCAGATAAACCAATAAATCCCTGGGTAAACAGGCTCAGAATCCAAATATCAGAAAGGGGCTCTGTAGCTGAACAGTGAATAAAGACATCAGGCAAGCCCTGCTGTGATCTCGTTATAGCTGCAATTTAACTCTCCAAGTCGTGCCAGGGAATGGTTTGATCCAATTGCCTGGAGATGTGGTGGATTCTGATGCTGGAGCTGCAGGACAGCACTTGGACACAGACTATTAACTCCTTGGCAAAGTGTAGGAAGAGAAGATGTCTGTGTAAGCAGAAGATTGCTCCTCATGACATCCTTGCATGAGGAGCATGCCTTCACAGGCAGACACAGAAGAGACAGTCATGCTTGTCTCTAAATATACAGGAGAATATCATCAAAGGAAATGAATAACAAACACTGAGGTTGAGGAACTGGGTCAGGCATAGGAAGGAGAAATTGTACGTGAGTCATGTAACAGCCTGGAAAATATCCTTCAAAGTCACAATGGCAGCTGACACAGGGCATGAATTTTAGGGAATGTAGAAGAGCACACAGCAGTGTGCACAAGATTTGCAGTGTGTAAGCCTTTCATAAGGAAAGTCAGAGATCATCCTCCCCTGGAGCCACTTGGAGTACCTGTGGGGGTAACTTTACTTTCTCTTCTAATTTTCAGCTAGCAATCAAACAGTGATAAAGAAGACATCTGCCTTAGCTCTGGAAGACAGCAGGCAGTGCTTGCCTTTCAATCCACAGGCTGCAAAGCAGGTGGTTAAGATCTATGGAATTTAGGCTGTAATTTTGATAAAAGCATAAAATTCAAGTTTGTCTCATATCTGCAGCCATGGTGGGGTTGTGCATCCCCCAGAAGCACAGGCCAGCTCATAGCCCCTACTTGTGTGCTTCAATGTGTCAATTAACATGAGGGTGGAGGAACTGGTTGTCCCACAGGCTCCCCAAGGCAGCCAAAGCTGAATTCAGGAAAGATTATGACAAATAGACAGTAGGAATAGCTCTTGAAGATGTGGAAATAGACATGAAGGAGAGTTTCTGTATATTTTCAGGGCAGCAAGAAGTAGTTTTAAGATAATTGGTGGCAACGGATCATGCAGGGCCAGAAGGAGTGTGTGAAATGAGAAGCACAGCAGACTGGGCAGTCTCGCCTCATCCTACGGCAAGCATCCAGGCAATGGTGCCTCCTGAAAACTTTTGGGCAGGAATCAAGTGCTCTGTTTGAGAGATTCGTTCAGCATGATTTATGCTACACTATAATACCAGTAATTTAGTATTTTGAACTCTTTTAAGGAGGCATTCTATCTCTGTGTTTGTGACAGGAAGAAAACTAAACTAGAGGACAAGAAATCTCCACACATTACAGAGAACTGATCAGAAAGAGAAAACCAAGGAAGACACAGAGGAATTAAAAAAGAATACAGTAAATCCACTGACAAGATTGAAAGCGCTGATGCCAAGGTACATGTATCAATGTTAGACTTTTTTGGTGCAGAAGAACCACTGAACACCAAATGGGAGCTGATGAAGATACTTCCTACTTAAATGACCTACAGAGGTTAGAAAATGGTGTGATTCAGACATTGCATAAATTGGTAACAAATAAGGTGTCATATAGACACAGAGATGAGAGGGCTGGTGAGAGGGCTGATGCTACTCACTATCAGGGAGACCCTGCACAGTCTTGGTTTAAATCCCTGTGTCTTACATTGGGAAGCAGCAGCTGCTGTGTAGCCCCTTGGCTGATCCCTTTGCTGCTGTGTGCACAGAAACTTTGAAAGGCCTCTCTGGTGACATGCCACCAACACTCTTGTGTGGCTCCCT
Organism: Ammospiza nelsoni; assembly: GCF_027579445.1. Classification (NCBI taxonomy): domain Eukaryota; kingdom Metazoa; phylum Chordata; class Aves; order Passeriformes; family Passerellidae; genus Ammospiza; species Ammospiza nelsoni. The sequence goes on along the minus strand of NC_080669.1, from coordinate 78,390,313 downwards.
TGCACTATCCCAAAGTTCTTTATCCTCATCTTGCTGTCTTTCTACCGCAAAAATCACAACATTTTGGCAAACAGCCTGTTCTCCTGCTCTGTGTTGTACAAGCATCATCCACCAGAGCTGGGAATGCAGGGTGCTGGGATGGCACAAGTAACAGCAACCCAGACCTCACTTTTACTCCCTTTGCTTGAGTGAACATGGGCATGCACAGGTTGAGGAAGGAAGGATAATAATCATCCTCTTGCTCGTGGATTTGGACACTTTTACTGTTTCAACTGGCATATGTGTCCATAAGCTAAAAGCAGCAGAGCATCCCTGCATACCAACAAGTTATTTCCATTGTTGGCTGGGGGTCTTGATTTACAGCATTGAAACAGACTCACAATCAAAGCATTGCCGTGTATAATCCAGCTGAGGCAGTATTCTTGTAGCAATTGAGAATTAGACAGGTTTTAGAAGCTGGAACCAATTGCAGTTACAATGAAAGAGGAACCTCTGCATAAATGGCTCAGGATTTCCTGTTATTGCAGATTGATTTTTGTGATGCAAGGCAAAATTCATTTCTTTCTCCCCAGTAATTAAACACATGTGAAGTAGCATTCTTTCCAGTCCACAACAATGACTTTCTTGGAGATTGTTTTGACAGCGCTTTCAACTGAAATATTTTTTTATTAATATAAATGTTTGTTTCTCAAAGTCATGACTGCACAATGATATCACAGCTCACCAATCCACTTTCTGAGGAAAGAAAGATGTTATTTTAAGAATGTTGACAACACAATTCCTTGAAAAAAGACTATCTTAATCCATTTGCTGGAAATTTTTGGGCTTGCTGGCAAACATGAGGCTAGTGCAAAAACCTTTAGCAGAAGGAAAAGTAAGATAAGGTTTAAAAGTACATTACTGTTTCATACAAGAAAGCTTTAAAATTACAGTAATTCAAATCCACTGATGTTTTTTGCCTATATGGCATTACAAAGGTAAACTTCTCAGACAGTTTATTGCATCTCATCTGTAAAATAAGTGCTTTTGATATAAAAAATGTGCAGAGCTTATTACTGCCTGGAAGTGGACTATGGCCCTCGTCCAAAACTTGTTGATGTTAGTGGGGATTCTTACACAGAGTTTAGTATCTTAGTTAGCAGGAAGTGCACTGTCAAGAAACTTGTTTTTACAAATACCATGATCTAACCACTAGAGATAACTCAATGGTTTCTAACAAGAGTTGAAAATACTACTGGGGTAAGCAAAAATTAGGACCAGTTTGTGTTATTCCTTGTCAAAGGGGACAGATATTAGTGCCGCAATAGTCCTGCTCAGCACTTTTCACTGCAAAGCCTGTGGTCCCCACAGTCCTGCCACTTCTGGCAGGACTTCTCAAAGCTGCGTGTGCTCTGCACCTCCCTGAGCCCAGCCTCTGCTTCATGCTGCATCTTCCTTTCTACCTACACTCCAAGGCTGAAGCACTCCCCAGTTTGCCCTGTCCCCAGTTAACGTACAGAACTCTATTTGCCCTCTCCCCTCTGCAGAGGCCCCTGCCACCACTGGAAAGATGAAAGTGGGTCATATCAAGGACATTTAGCCATAAACCAGCGAATGGGCAAGTGGCCACACAGCCCATACTTCAAAGGGCAATACACTCCTTGGGTCTCTGTCCTGGAGAAAGGCCTGTGTGCAATAAACGTCAGATAACTGGAGCCTGAAATGATCTCTTTGTATTTTCACTGTTGCTTTTTATTAAATGTGGGACAACGTATCTTTTATTACCTCCAGTGAAGCAATTCATTTGTACCCACAGTAGCTTTGGGGAAAGACCCAACTTCATTTTCACCTTGACTAAGCCCTTCCACCCCTTGCCCCCCCCTCTTTCTGTTGCTTTTTGTGCCGAATGAATGAATGCTCACTCAGGCTTCAAAGTACATGGCAGTTTAAAAGGCCTTGTTTGTTAAGATCTCCCAGCCGTCTGCTGGGGAATTCCACACAAAAGCAGATCTCCCCTTAGGGATTATTTCGCTACCTTTGAAGACTGTTTGCCAGCATGGCTGCTTTTTATTTGCAGAGGTATTTCAGCCTTGTGAACTGACGGGCTGTATTATGCACTGGGGATGGCTTCGCTAAAACAGCTCCACATGCCAAGCGTCTAAATGTTGACTTGCTGATATCCAGCATCCATGAGGATTTTTTTTCCCCACTTAGCCTAGTCCTTTGAAAAGCAGTTGGGCAAATCTTCCCACTGAAGCTGAGATATATTTTGGCATTAAGAGTCCAATACCTGTTTTTCCCCAGAACACACAGCACCTTGTTCCTGACCATGCATCCAATGCCTGAGTTGAGGCTCTCACTGTCAAACAGGGCTCATCAAAAGTATCTTTCCACTTTCCCCATTAAAAAAAGGTGCCTGCAATCCTGAAGAATCCCAAAGATGCGGGAAAGGGCTCTGGGCAGGCACTGCAGCACTGAGCAACATCTTAACTTAAAATTTGTCACTGGCTTGCTCAGGCAGCCTCTCCATCTCATGGGCTTCCATGGTGCTCCCTCATTCAGGTCCTTTGTTTTCCCTAGATGTCTCTGGATGTCTGACTTTGGGGTCTGGAATTCATTAGGTAGCCTGGTGCCTAGAAGTCAGCCACTGCAATACCAAAATCCCTTTGGGATTAGCCCAAAGCGACATGCCTAATGACACCCAGCAGCTGTAGTTAACTCCAGAAGGATTCAAGATGGTCAAATGTGATTGAGAGACCCACTCTTGAACCAAATAGTCTCCTTTCTAAAAGATGTAATGCAGCATTTTCCTGAACAAAACACAGATGCATTCTATCTTCTCAGCACTGAGCATACACATCTCTTCCTGACTCCAAACTGGGATTTAGAAGTGCTGACAAGTTTTGAGAACTGAAATGCAAAGTCTGAGCCTGAAAAGACACCAAGATGATGGCTTTAAAGCTCATGATCTGATGGATGTGGGCTGGCACAACAGAACCAGGAGAGCTAAAAGATGGGAGATGGGGGACAGCCCAGTGCACATCCTCTGTGTGCAGTCAGTGCAGGCAGCCCATCTCCCTTTGCCAAGTTTTCTTAATATTTTAGAGTAGATAAATGATCTCCTTAACACTTACCACACTCTTCTCTAGATAACATGAGGAGAGGCAAAGAGAAAACAGACAGGGAAGACAGGCAACCCCACTACACTCTAAAATGATAAATTTGACTGTAAACACATGAGCTTAACATTTATTTTAAATTAGTAGGTTTAAGAATTAGTTCTGGGCATGTGCTGTAAATAAAACCAAAACAAACACAAATAGTTGGGCATTTCTTTTTATTCCATAGCTATGGTAATGAAGAAGCTGCATGGAACAACTGTAAATGTTACAACTCATTTGTCTAAGCCATTGCTATATCTGTCTGAACTTCATTTTTAGAAATTCACCAGCTAAACCAAAGTATATTTCTAAGGCCAAACTGGAATGAAACAAAGACTTCTTCCATGAGGTAATCCCATAGCAGAAGATTCCTTTGTCCCATGCACAGAGCTATTACCAAAATACTGCCAAGCTGAAGTTTCTGTTCAAACTGTTTGTGTATGCTCAACTGGAAAAGTGTATGAGGAATGGCATGGATTAGCTGTACTTGCTGTTGCTCATGGAGCAGTGCAGGCATGTCAGGCCTGTCATAGTACAAATGGCAGATGCTCAACTTCAAAAAGCTGCAAATTCAAGTAAAGTGCAGTAACTTAAAACTGACCCAGCGACACAGCCATATATTTATGCCTGCAAAAACTCCTGGCATATCAAAGCTGAAAGATTAAGGACCAGAAAGCCACCACCTCTCATTATGTCACATGCACTATGATGTAAATATTAATGATTCATTGTCATTTCTGACATTATGTAACGGACCAAGAAGTTAAAAAATAGAGAACGAATTTTCATAATGAAAATGCAGGCAGTTTCCGACATTAGGTGAAATAGTAGGACAATAATTAATGCAAGTTAATTACCAGCTGCATAAGGTGGGAAGATCCTTGGCAGGCAAAGCAATCTGGAAATCTGCATTCACACAAATCCAAGAGACACCAGAAAGCCAACAGACATCCCAGCACCCTGGGAAACTTGCTGGGAAGAAACACAGCACATCCCAGAAGGAGCTTCTACATATTCATAAATTCTAACTGAATGTAAAACATCCAGGAAAAAGACCTCAGAGATGCAAGGAATCCAGTGAGAACATCTGTTCACTGCACAGGAAGAAAAGTTACATAGCAAAGAAAATATTACATTGCCTCAAGAAAGATAAACTAGGAGCATTAATTTTCTAGCAACAGGTTTGAATCTCTAGAAATAATAAAAGCTTACTCTTGTTTGGGGGAAAACCTAAACCTAGCTCAACCTGACTCTGAACCTCTCAGAAAACCTGGTCTACAGAGAGTTATTCATCCTGTGTAATCACAAGAGGGGATGGCCACATGAGAGAGAGACCCTTAATATGTGGGCACTCTGAGATTTGCTCTGCAGATTCCTGCTGGCACACCAGCCTGTGTCCACAGCACTTGGGATAACAACCCACTGGCAAGGTCAACACTGGGCATTAGCAAAACTTAAGAAATGCTTCCAAGAGTGTAAAAAATATGGAGTTTATGTCTGTGATGTCAAATACTCATACAAAATTAAACTAACTTGGTAAGAGCATGGTTTAAATCGTAGAAGGGACAAAGAAAAAAAGCCCACAGACTAAGAGGAGTTTTGTTATCCATCATAGGGATCCTTCATTTTAAAGACACCCAGCCTAGTAACAGAGCATCCATGCTGACAGTGGGAAAACATCACTACCAGCAGCTGCTGAACTCATTAGCATCCAGCCTCTCACAGCCACCCTGAGGACATCCCAGAAAGTACAAAAATAAGCCCTTTTCTCAGACTCCAATGTTCCACCCAAATGACATCCACAGCTGACAGATATTCAAACTAAGCAGTTATCTGAGGAGCCACTTATCCTGAGTTTAGTTAAAAAGCTCACAGCTGCTTAGCATGCTTCATGGGCTTTACCTCTGCTTTTCAGGACCAGCCTTTCCAGTAGTACTTGGTGAAAACCATAATTTATATCCTGGGTTGCATGCCACATCATGCAGAGATAAGAAGCCTTCATTTCACCAGCTCTCCCTTTTCCTACAGTTTATCAGTAAATCCCATGATCTCTGTTCTGTGTAAATTTCCCACCTATGGAAAATCCCTGTGTCAGAGAACACATCTCTGGAGAGTTAACAGCAGGCTCACCTCCTCTTTCCTAATCTCCATACCATCCATCCCAGGGGCGGCCATTGCACACCCAACCCAGATAGATGCTGGACCAGCAGCTGCTTTGGTGGGTTCCCACCTCTCTGAGAAGCTGACAAAGGGAAGAAGTCCCCACATTCTCTCCTGGCTCCAGCATGGTGATGCACCAGCTGAAGGATGGGTAACTGAAGAGCTCTCCTCAGCCTCAGCAATGTCAGGCCCAGCAGTGGGGATAAGAACCAAACAACTTGCAGGTTACCTGTTGGACGTGTTTCAGGCAAAGAAGGGAGGTGAGGATAAAGTTTTTGCATGAGCTGAGTGGTGAAACAGTTTCCTGGGATCCCTGGAAAGATCCTGGTCAAGACGTTCAGGGTTAAACCCATGCAGGGAACCAGCCCCAGCCATGACCACAAGGCAGTGCTGCCCCAGGGCTGGGGATCAATCCCTGGAGCTGGGCTGTTGGCACTGTACAGCTTTTCATACACCAACCCAAAGCACACACACAACCCGAAGTGAGGTCCTTTGGACATCAAGGACAGGTTACAGCCCTTGCACAGAAATCAGAACAGGGCTGGAGGAAAGAAATGCATCACCTCAGTGGTTAAAGGTGGCCAGGATAAGGCTAGAAATCAGTCACAAACATATAACAATGCTATACCAGTCAGGTGAGGAGGTTTTGTGGAGTCAAATGAGAGGTCAACCAACCCTGTGCCAGCAGAAACAGCCCCAGGCTCTGTGGGTGCAGACCTGCCTGTGCTGAATCTGGCCACAATTCCTCCCTGCTTCTGCAGAAAACCTCAGTGGAAGTACATCCCTCAATAATTTCTTTCCTAATTCACTACAAATGAGACACATTTTATTTAACAGAAAATATGTTTTAAGAGATGTTTGTCCCAGAAATCAGATTTAAGGAATACAAGGGGATTAGAAACAGAGACTTTATAGGAGAACCTCTTGTGATGGAGTAACTTTAACCAAATAAATGTCTGTAAAATATTCTGGAGCCTCCCAAGCTGAAAAGTCTCAAAATGTGTGATTGCATTTTACTACCTGATGCTAAATCATTGTCTCATTGCAGAAAACAGGGGGCATCAGATGAAATTAGTAAGAATCAAGTACAAATTAAATAAACACAAGTTTTACCCACACAATGGCTATCTAAACAGTGGAGCTACTTTCCAAGGGATGATAAAAATTTCTTCAGTCAAAGGGGAAATTGAATTAAGTCAGGCAAGAGTAATCCACTATTTTGACTAAATGTAACTGAATTGATAGAAAATGTCTCCTGCTCATGAAGTCCCTGAATTGGAAATGGTTGAAAACTGGCGAAAAATTACAGAAAACTGCAGCAGAGTATTGAGGAGAATGGCTCTGGAAGCTCATGAAGGTGACATATTGGGACTGATGGACTATCAGCACCACTTAACATGACGATACTGGTGGTTTTAGGCAGCACTTTAGGCTGTAGCATTGAAGCTTGGTGGACAGGAGGTGTCAGAAGTGCTGAGTTTTCAAGTACGGTCATCGCTGAGGCCTGTGAGGAGCATCTGCAGCCTGCTCACCCAGTCCCCCGAGTACTCTCATCACACTGGAGTGGGGAGGACCCACCAAAACACAGGCACAGGCAATTTCTGTGCCCAGCAACCAAAGAACCTTCTCACAGTTAAACAAGTGAAAACACCTTTACCCTACACCATGTTCCTACAGATCTCACAGCTGAAGCCCATGTCCACACCAGGTTTTGTCCGCTCTCAAAGGTGTCACCTCAGCTGCCCTCATGGGGGTGAAACACAGAGAGTTTCCACTGCTGCAGCTTGAAAAGGATTGGCTTTCTTGTGGCTTAAGTCTCGATATTCACACACACTCTGTGAATGGCTTGCAGTTCTGTTTTGTCCCATCAGCTGGCTCGTAAAAAGCAAACCATCCTCTAACAGGCATTCCTGGGAAAAAACAAGGACATGGGACCAAAATGCTGGCAATGCATGACCAAGTTAGAGCAGCTTGTTAAACAAAGGCCCTACCATGATCCCAGGGACCAGGTGCACCTGCAAATACAAAATATTTTTAAGCTGGCACAATGACAATAGCATTACAGGGGAAAAGACCCCAGAAAATAAATTATGTAAAAAAGAAATGTATAATGAGTTGACAAGAGACTTGCAGGCAACCAACTGATACCTTTTGCTTTTCTGGACAGATGCTGACACAGAGTAACATGTCCTTTTACCACTTCCATAACAATCCAACCACAATTCCAAATATTTCCTATGACATGTTATGGAGTATCAGCAGTCACAACACTGGAAGTACGGATATTAGGCAAAAAAAGAAGAATGTAGTTAGCTGGGAAAAGGTTAATGGTATACAAACTCATTAAGCTATGAAATGCAGCTCCTAGTTGCATAACGTGGGTGAGTTTAGTGTTGATTTAAGCTTAAAATAACAGAGTGTCTAAGGTCCTGTATTTTTTTCAGCATTTCAGCAACACAGGGAGCATAGGGAGGTTGTTCAGATCATGAGCTAAAATTGAGGGGATAGGTGACACACAGCTTCAACAAATCCAGGACTTAAAGTTGTCTTCCTTTCCTTTCTCACCAGAACGTGATATTTTGACAGCTGAATGTGTCTGGCTCTCCTGAGAGATGCAAAGATACGGACTGGGACTTTACATTGCCTATTGCATCAACACAAAGCAATAAACAGCTGCACACAGTGTCTGTAACAAAAGTTCCCCTTTACAGAAAACATGGAAACTCACAAAGTAGGGGTTAAAATCACAGTGGAAGCGGAGGCTGCAGATTTCAATCTGTTCAGAGACTCGGTTCCCAATTGCACATCCTGGCGTGCATGATCTGCCCTTGGCAGAGCAGCCAGGCATCCCCCTGCCTCCTGAGGAATTGCAATTTTCCTATTATTTCTCAAAAAAAAGAGAAATCTTAATATAGGCTTTCTCCCTGCAGGAGCACTCAGCCCTCTGGCAGCCCACAAGCAGAGCTGCTTGCCTTTTCAGTGGCCTTACAAAATCAGATTTTCTGAGCCTGGAAGAGAGGTTGTTGTGGGGAAATCTGCTCCCTTGGAGAAGGGGAGGAATTTGGAGATAACACCAACAGAGGATATAAACAATGGACACCCAAAGGACCCACGCACACCAAGCAAATGCCCTTACACAATAAAAAAAAGGCATAAGATACATTAAAATGCCCACCCAGGTTTGACAACACTGCAGACAGTCTCCTATTCCTTATCCTCCAGAGTAATATAGAAAACAAAGAGTTATTTTTTTAAGATTAAGAGCAGAGACAGTGGGATTATATGAAAGATTTGACAAAGTGTATAATGGACGGACTCAGCATGGAAATGGGTTTGGGTGAGTGCCAAAGGCTCAGGTCACAAAAACTACATTGTTTCTTCTTTTCCCCACTTTTAAAGTCTTTATAAATAAGCATCATTGGACACAAACTATTTTTCTTCCTATTTCTAGACATCAAAATGATTTCTTAAGCCTGGAAAGTATTTCAGATCCAACTTCAGAAATTAGAAATTTGAAGTTAAATTTGCTTCTGATGATAAAAACGAATGAATTAAATAGATACTTCAGCTATTTGGAGTTTAGAGAGAATACTTCTTCATATTAAGTTTGGTGACATGAAGAGCACCAAGTTTACCCAGTTTCCAGGATACCTTCTGGCATTAGCATACAATGTGCTAAATGATCATGCACAAAACACAAGTAACCTTAATGCTTCTGCAAGATAGTATTCACTTTTATGCTAATAATTGAAATTAACTTAGTTGTCTCACAGTGTTTACTTCAGGACTGAGATATGAATGGTAGAATTGAACATGAATCATTTAGGGGAAAATTCACAGAGCTACTTGTGGGTGAGGTTGGAAGCACAGATTTGCCTGTGAACATTCTTGGTGCCAGCCTGAAGCTGCTGTGCAGGCAGAGCAGAACAGGGACAAGCACCAGGGGATGGGGAGGCACGAGGAACTCGTAGTGCCAGCAAGGACTCTGCACCACAGAACTGAGGATGGATCTCTGCTTGAAAAACACCAGAACAACAAACACGGCATTTCCAGGGGGACATTCAGGATGATGCCATCACTGTATTTCCCAGCACCAAAGTCAGGCCATTCTGTATGTCACATCAAGGGGGTCCAACAAGAGCAATAGAGAGGGATGTGGTCATCAAAGCTGTTCCTTGGACCCTAAGGTCTTCAAAGCTGTTCTTTGGACCCTAAAACTGCAAGGATGGCCTGGGCCTATAGGAATGTGGTGTCATAAGGGTGGGATGCCCCCAGTAAAGTGCTGAGGAAGGCAGCTTACAGTAGGCACAGGCATACTGCACACCTTGGGGGTCCTTCACTTGATGTTTTTGGCTTTTTTTTTGTTTGTTTATCTTCTTGAGTCCCTCTACAGAAAACAGTTTAAAAAATAACCACCACCACCAAGGAATTCATCCCTTCACCCCACAAGAACAGCTTTTTCTCAGGACAACCAGGAATCATCAGCTCAGGTTAAGCAAGACCTTGGAAACAAGATTCCCAATGAAACTCAAAGGCTGAGCAACTCTGCCACAGCAGCCAAGAGTTCCCATTGATAACTGCACAGGTTGAGAGTACTGTGCTGGCCTTTCTCTATCCAGCAAACTTGCCAGATATTTGATTGGAAGCTTCCCTCATCCTCCAGGAATCCAGATGCAGCTTTTGGCATGATACCAGCTCAAATTATTTTTAAAGCCCCTCTGTGCACTTAAAATGACACTGTAATTAAGATTAGAAAACAACAATCAATGCAGAATTTGATAATACCACTGAAAGCCCAAGAATGAACAATTAAGATTGGTTTTAGTTGTGCAACCCATGTGTAGGATGAATTTGTTAGAGACAATCCGGAGAGGAATCTTTTTAGTAAGCCAAGAAGTTTAGGAGAGATAAAAGGAATGTATTAGTGCATCCAAACTGTTAAAACAAGTTTCAGAGTGTTTTGTCATTTTTGAATGTAGCATTTTGGCTTTTCAAATCTTTCATGGTTTTTTAAGAGACATATTTTATTTTCAAGTTACTGAGAAACTAAATCAGCCCGTCACCTCACTAAGTACATGCATGTGTTCTCCAAATACCCAGAAAGTTGAAACACTGTAAAACAAGATTATTTTGGAAATTATTATACAAAAGAGCAGCATTAATATCCAGTGATGATAAGACCACAAAACTGCCATAGGTAGGTCAGAACAAAAGCCCATCTATCCCAGCCCTGTTTTAAGAAATAGCTTAAAGAGCTAGAAATAGAAATACAAATGGTCAAGCACAGCATGTTTTTCCTTCTGCATCCCTGTCCCAGCAATAAGGAGGTGGCATTCCAAGGAGGTGGCCCACACAATGTGGAGTCTAACAGCCAGAACCAAGAGAGCTGGGGTTTTGCCATGATCCCAGCCAAACAGGGGTGTTTTAAGGTGTTTTTAACTCTAAAACTCTTAGAGTTGCAGTGGACTCTGCTGCAGCCCGAGGTGCTGCCCCTGCATGCTGTGCTCAGGGCCAGCATTGCTGCCCAGGAGCTGCATCCTTGTCTGCCTAAAGCTCCCTAAACTGCTCTGATGGTTGGTAGAAATTCAACAACACATCCTCCAATAAGTTCTTTGTCTGTTCCTCATGGAAGACTGACCCTCAGAGCATCCAGGACCTGGCCAGCTCTTCACCTCTTGGGCAAAGACTTTGGCTGAGGAACCGAGACATCTTTGTGTCCTGGCTGCATTGGTTTGGGTTTCAAAATATTCCCCAATCCATCCCAGAAGAGGCAAACTCCTAACCCAAAAAATTAAGTAAACAGATTTAATTTGCCTTTGAAAATCTTGGCTTCTCTAAGGCCAGTGAGATTCATCTTCTTTTACCCCCATAAACAACTTCAAATATCACAAAGCTTTCTCTGGCACAGGATTTATTCAAAATTTGAATGGACCAGGACAATGTAGAAAACATCCTTTTAAAAGTTCTCCATTATGTAAACACCTCAGCTATTTTTGGTAAATGACTGCTGCTATAAAAAATATGAAAAAGAAATCACATAGCAATTATTATTATTATTGTTGTAACTACTCACAAAATAGTGATACAATTATTTTTGATTAAACAATGCTTCACCCATGGGATTACGGGGAAAGGTCAAACAAAGGCTTTGCTGCATTTACAAAGCTGCTCTGAAATCTTGGAATGGCCTCAAGTTTTTAACAGTTTCATCCACCATTTGGGACTGAACTGCAGCTGCAAAGGTACACTGTGTGAAGGAGCAAAGTGCCTCTCAAGGGGATGCCTCTTCAGAGGTGGGAATTTGTATGTTTTGCTACCAGTTCTCTGCCTCTTAAGCTCTTTGCTGTCCCCCCAACAACAACACTATGTTCCTATTCTTCTCCATCCTTCTTTGTACGGTTGTACCTGAATTGCTTGGTCCTGGCACACATGTAAAAGTGGAAGCATGGTGGGGCTGAGTGTGATGACACATTTGACTCAGAGTGCATTAATTCAGGCTGGATAAGAAATTCCTCACTGCTGGGTACTACTGAGAGCCCAGTGTGCTGGGGAAGGAAGGAGATGGTCCACAGAGCTAGAGGGAGGGGGCCCAAAAGGAGCAATGCAGACTATCCCACCCTCCAGGATACATGAGGATAGGAGGAGTGTCCAAAGGAAGTGGAGCTGGCACAACAAGAGGTGCACTTAGCAGTAATGTGGCTTTTTAGAAACAAAGGATATTTCCCTGGGCATTTTTTTCTTTTCCTTTCTTTTTAAAAATCCCTATGAAAAATCAAATAGTGTTCTTTATTTTAATTTAGAACTTTTGTTTAAAGCTGATGTTAGAAAAGCCTATACTAAGTTATGCTCATATAAATTAGCCAAGATTCTTTTTTCCTTGGTGATACATCTCATCTTCAGCTCTGGCCATACAAATTGTTTTCAGACCCATATCAACAGGATACCCACAAGATAACAAGGAGAGCTTCAGTAAGGAGAATTTAAAAAGTCCGTGCACCATTGACTGCTTCAGGTTCAGAACTCAGGCTTTCTCATTTCTAAAGTATTACCTTTCTTTAAATTTAAAACTGATTTCATACTATAGTTTCACAGAAAAACATTCTGGATGCAGAAAGGCAGCAAAGTAATTCCCCTCTCTTATGCATTACAACTTGAGAAATATCTCAGTGCATGCCTCTGCTTTAAGGAAGGGTGAAACTGGGAAGATGCTTGAAGCAGAACATCTGACATCTGCTCTGACCACTTGGGAAATCTCTCTGTGCAAAAGTCTGAGAGCATCGAATGATTTTAAGGAATCTTTCAAGTGTTGAATGATTTGGTGCATACTGAATGAGATTTTTTGCTGGCAGAGTTTATGTCACTTGGAAGAAGCTGGGACAGAAACATCAGGAGTTGACAGCTGAGTGCTGGCCATGCACATGGCAGCTCTGAATTGCCAAACCACTGCTGCCAGGGGATCCTTCTGCCCCAGGCTTTGCCAATAAGCTTTACCTTCCTTGGTCCTAACCATGGTGATGGCCATCCCATGGGGCTGCTCTTGCCCCTGGAGATTTGGACACAGCTTCAATCAGGCCAGAGACCCCATGTCTGCATCAGCACCAGCTCTGGCAGTGCAACAAGCCCCAAAGGCCTCGCTGGAGACAGGTATCTCACAATCTCTGGTGTGGAGACGGTGCAATCTGAACCCAGCCTGCTGCCTCCCTTAAGCATGGCTCATTAATTCCCTTCTGAGCGCACACATCAGCAGAGGGGCCAGCTGCACCTCTGTGTGAGCATGGACAGGAATGCATACCTTGTCTGGGCTTTTGCTTTGCCTCAGTAAGCAGTCTTATTGAGCAAAATTGAAAAGAGAGATGTCCAATATCAGCGCAACAAATCAATCCCTTCCCCAGTTAGCTCTCCTCCTCTCCACAGCAAGGTTTGGGTTGGTTTTATAGTTATCTACCTTTTTTGCTATCCACTTGAAACACCGTAAAATAAAATTAAACAACATAATAACAATATTCAGCATGGCATGACTGATCTGTAGAATCAAGACATATTTGCAAGGCATTGCTCTGATACCTGTGTTTATACACCTGAGCTTCCAGGCAGTCTGGTCACTTAGTTCAGTGATAAGCACACACAGATGGGCATGTCTGAGCCTATGTTTTAGGAATTTAGCCATAGATAATATGGCAGTGTTACATCACTCTCCCAAAATCTGGCCTCCAGCTCCAAACCAGGTCTTGGTGCAGAGGAAACAGCATCTGCACAGCACAGTTACCCAGTAAAGATTTCAGGCAAAACATGCAAGCCATTAGTATTCATGAGGGCTCCCTCATTTCTTTGTTATTGTTCAACAGAAAGCACTTTGGAAATTCTGCAGCTGAGTTTTAAAGGGGAAAAGCAAGGGATAACTGTAGTCAAATGAACCTTGACAAAAGTTCTCCGGCACTGTACAGATGTGAACAGATTACATATCTGCTTGCAGGAACATACAGGTTTGCTATTATACTTCAGAAGGCATCTCTATTAATAATTTCAAGTATTTGGAAAAGTTCATGCACTCTGTCTGAGGATTTTTTGATTAGGTAAAAGATTTGATTTTTCTTTTTCTGAGCCAAGTATATACACTGGCAGAATGACACCGGCCCGCGATGATACTGAAACTGTATTCATCTTGGGGCAATGTGCTGCAAGATCTTCCTGCTAAGAAGCCCCACTTGGAAAAAGCACATGAAAGATAAATAGAAATGGTATTGTTTCAAATGAAGAAAACAAAAATGTCCATGAAGCGAGTGTCTGTCCTGGTGGAGGAGGTCATAGGTGGAACAAAAGCCTCCAGCAAAAAATCTCTTCAGAGGTTTCTTCAGACAGGTTTAAAAATCACACTGCTCTCTATCGTGCTGGCCTTTGACTCCTGCTATCATCTGCCCCAGGGCACTTGGCCACACAAGCTTTCTGAGGCTGGGCTATGAGACATCTAAAGCATCTTGGTGAGCGGGGAGGGAGTTCAGCAGCTGGGCTTCACGGCAGGGAAGGGCTGATTAACTGGATGGATGAAAAGCCCGATTAGTAAAACACGCATCAAAAAGGCAAGATCGAGCCACGCCAGAAGTGTCTTGTGGAAGAGATATGATTTAAATAAGGAACAGAGCTAATTAGGCTTTAGGAGAATAATTATGGATCATATGACTTACTGAAGAGTGAAATGCTTGTCAAATATCACTGGGATTTATTTAATCTTTTGTGATTAAATCCCCTTTATAACTCTAAGCTTTGGAATCACTCTCTCAGCACCAAAGGACAAATTAAACCCTCTAAATGGAGTTTAATTATACTCTGATGGCTATTCCCACTGCCACTACAGGCTGGTAAAAGACTTTGGTGCAAATACCACTACTAAAACATAACCAAAGTCTAGTTTCTAATTTAGAGCAATTATTGATTTACTGTTCTTTTGATGTATTTTCTTTACATTACGTGTGAAATGACAAAAAAAGCCCACAGCAGTGAGGATGCTGCACTTGCAGATCTCTTCTGAAGGCAGATTGCAACCTCCTCTTTGACAATGCCGGACATGCAGCCCTATGGTAAATCAACAAGAAAAAGACACAAAAACATCACTGAGGCCAAAGACTTTGTTCTGTCCTGCCAAGCAAGTTAAAGTTCTGGTTTGAACTTCATAATGAGCTTTTCTCTCAGCATCACAAAAAGCCTGGAGGAACTAGTTAAATTCGGGGGTGCCGTTGTTTTCTTTGGCCATCACTGAGAAGCACCAAATGATCACAGCATGGATAATAGTCGAGATCTCTCTCCTAGAGCTTTGAAGTCCCAGGTGGTCAGTCATCAAGGCACAACCTCATCCTCAATTATAGAAGAAAAAAAATCCCACTGTTGTTCCTGATAAGCCAACCATCAGTAGTGCTGCCTAATTGCAAGAGTGGTGAAAGCATATAGAGTTTATTTTTTATTTACATGCTCAACTGCTTGCTTAACTGAATTGTCAACAGCTTAAGACAATTATATCAGAAAATCCTGGATCAATTAACTCATAGACCAAAGAGAGGCCATAGGCAAGGAAAGTATGCAAGAAAATAACTTGTAGGCATCTCTGCAGTCTTAAGGGAGGCACTGAACGGGGTGTATTCCCTGCAGTGTCATTTTACCAAGCACTATCAGAATTAAAGACTAAAAAATGTCTTTAAATTTGCAATCTGAGTTTGTATGAAAAAAAACACTCAGGAGATCACTGGTGTGTGAGGATTCGCCTGCCATAGGAAAAATATTAATAGACTGTGTAATGGACACATTCTTGTCCAAAACTGGAAAGGCTAACACTATTCACAGGAGATAAAATTCTAAAAAGCAGCACTTCTGTCAGGAGGATTATGGATCTATTTTCATCTTTAATTAATTGTGTGCTATTAGCAAGTACTAAAATAAAATAAAATAAAATAAAATAAAATAAAATAGCCACCAAAATTGGCATTTCTGCACCTACTCTTACTGAAGATCTCACAAAACAGGGTTTTTCACCCAGAGTTGACTAACATTTAAGTACAGGGAGTCCTCTTCATTTTCAGTTTGCCAGCTCATCTACCCTAAATTCATTAATGATTACTCCATTTCCTGTGGCTATGCTTAAAACCACAAAGTTCTTGCTTACACAAAAACTTCCTAGTTAAGAACTTTCTCTGCATTAATTCAGCACTACCAGAAAAGAACAGGTTCTTCCTTATGCCCAAGGAGAGGATGTACTGTCTTGTCTGGGACACAATTGCCCAGACAATTTCCCATCTAGTGTGTCTGCCCAACATTCATTTATCACTACAAAACCAAAGTCAGGTGTTATAAAACACCAGCTGTGCTTAGGCCAGGAATGAATAATCAAATCACATCCTTTACACACCTATTTTCAAAATTGTGCAGATTTTAAAAGTATTGAGCTGCCACCTTAAAAAGAACACAAATTCCATAGAAAAATCTCACGTACAGCAAGGCACATTCCAGATCTGGAGAAAATTTAGTTTTGTTATTGACACTTGAAACACACTCAGTATATTAGACCTGTACTGGATGTCAGTCTCCCTTTGATTACAGCCCAGGACAGTGTTTGGCTAGCTGGAGATGTCCTTTGGATGTGCAGGATGCAAGTAGAGAATCAGATTTTCTCCCTTGTTTCTGGGCATGGCATCTTATGGAAACAGGAAATTACTCTAAACATTTCTTCATTTTAAAATACTTGGAAATTATGTAACTTCAGATTATGATTTTAGTGTTAAGCAGGCCGTGTTTTCTTATCAATCAAACATGAAAAATCTTATTAAAGAGTACAATTTTTTCATCTTTAGTGAATTTAATGACATTTACCTGTCTATTTGACGTTTACTTGAGGTATTTTTAGTAACTCTTTAGTAACTTTAATAATGGTTTATTTGAGGGTTTTTCCAGCAATGTTTTTGGAACATTACTGAAAAGAGATTATATAAAATACAAACTATAAAATATTATATTAGCATTATAAGCAATCAAGTTGAAAGAGCCCTGTTAAGATTGATAAAATACAGATTACAGTCTGATGATTGTAGAAGGACTTATTCATATCTCCTTGTAAAAAAGAAGATAAATGTAATTTGTTATTTCTGTGATCTGGGTGATTCTAAATTCTGTCTAATCTGATACCCTGTTTTTCACAATGCACATGTACATTGACATGAATTTTTAACAGAAAATTCATATTTAACAGGAATTTAATATTCCCCAACATAGCTACTTGACCAAGCTCCTCTCTCTCTGATGGCTGTGTCAGTTCCAGCCCCAGAGGGTTTGAAAATGGAAAAATATGTTCTGTGTTTGTGCTCTAAGAGAAGGGGAGAGCAGTAAGCTCTGACAAACTTTAATTCAATGAATTGTGACTTTGACAAAACACATTCCTGTAGTTTTGTGTTGTTTGGAGCAGAATTTTCCTTTAGTCAGATCTTAAGTGGTTGCCTGCACGTTTGTTTACTATCTCATTTGTTCTTGATAAAACTTTGTAGTTTGGGAAATCTCTTTCCAAGCATGAAACTTTGGAACAACTTATTCTCTGCTGGCCAGTTATTTTAAATTACTAAAAAAGAAGCCAGGGACTCTTGAAAGATAATTATCTCCTGCTGGGTATCTGCCAGGAGCACAAAAGCTACAAACCAGACCCTCAACATTACCTGAAGATTAATACAGAAACAAACTAAAAAAACCCCAAAATTGTAATATATTCCTTCCTTCCATTGTTTAAAATACATTCTAACAATATGGAGTTGAAATACTGGCATTTGTTTTAACCTCTTATTTTACAGTCTGTTACGCATAATCATGTCTTTCCTTTGGAAAGGATCTCAGGAGTGCAGGGATGTGTTGGCCGTAGAAAAAGCTAATGTGGATACCACCCATCTGCGGGACATGCTGGTTTCCCAGGGGATGTGGAAATCTCATTAAGCTGTGTAATGAAAGACAGTGTACACGGGTATTTGTGACTTCCCCAGCTGTGGGGCAATTCACACCGAGCCGCAGATGCACAGCCAGGCTGGGGGTATGGAAAACAGCTTAATGCCATCAACGCCCGGCGCGGTTTCATGCTTTAGGATACGTATTGTTTGAAGACCATGACACTGTTAAATGCAAGCAGAGCCATGAAACCAGCCCTAGCTCACAGCTTATCTCACATTTACCCAATTAAATGGTCATTAGGATTTCAAAAGCCACAGCAGATGAGCCAAGCCTCTCTCACGAGGCTACGGGCCATTTACAAGAAATGCGCGTTACGGCCATTTTGACAAATAAATCATAAACTAAGCAGAGAAAATGTGAGTCATGGCCTTTGCTGAGAAAACCACCACATTTGTAGAGCCCAGCTGAGACACCTAGCTGGTGGAAGAGGGTGGATTTAGAGGCAGCCCCCCCACCTCAAGCCACCACAACCGTGGAAATTTGACATTCCATGCGCAGATGAAGCATTTGACTCCCCATCACCCTGGGTTTTATGACAAAGTCATCCAAAACATAACCAATGCCAAAGGGCAGATCTGATGCTCAGCAGAAGGGAGCAGATGGAAAAGGTCCCTTTGGTCTGTGTGTTTATTTCTCCAGAACCAACACATGTCTGCTCTTGGATTATGGTATGGGGGCATACAGTGTTTGTTAAAAATGTCAATAATACAGGTGTAAAAGCTGTTATAAAATTGCATTCCAAAACTTTTTTTTTTCTTTTTTTTAACAAAGTGTTTACTGAAACTGTTGATATGAGTTAAGTGCAGGGTCCCATCCACAGCACACTCCCAGGGCTGACTGAAAAAAAGACAGGCAAAGTCGGCCAAAAGAAAAAGCAGAACAAAACCAATAAAAACAGTGTTTCCAACCTCTTAGCAAACTCCATCTCACGCAAACTGAAAACTACATAAATCTGTTTTGAAGCTGTGCCCTCAACAAACACCTTCCAGCCTGAGTTTTCTTGTAGAGATCTCTGCAGTTTTCTGGGTCAGCAGAGTTTACCTGCACAAATGAATGAAGATACAGATATAGAAGACATAGAAAGTATTGGTTGTAAAATATTGTCATAGCATTATGGATAATAACTTTGGTAGTAGCTATCACCAATAATATACCTTTCAAAGTATTCTTTTTCAAATTAATGCTTTAAAAATGTCTCCATTTGCCTAGTGAAATCAAAAAAAGAGATAAAAAAGATTTTTGTTTTTAAATTATCATTGGCATGCCTTAAAAAAACCCTATAAACGAGAAGGAGTAAAAGAGCACAAAGTAAAACTTGTTTCAAAGTCAATGAAACTTATCTGCAGCTTTCAGTTTTTGCACTTTCAGTAACTGCACTTTTGTACTTTCAGTGATTGTATTTTTAGTTTGTCCTGTCTTTTCCCAGATTCCCTCTCCAGGATGCAGGCATATTGAAATGGAGTAAGCTGAGAAAAATCCCTAACTCCAACCTAAGCCAAAGCAAAATAATAAATCTTCTTGAAAGGAAGCTCAACAAAAATAAAAATAATTTCATGGTCTATCCTGAGCCAACTAAAATGTAAAATTAAGAAACAACTAGAATTCAAAAATCATTGTGTTTCATCTTCAACAAAACAGATATTCAGGGTTTTACAAACTAGTATTAAATATGTGACCTTCTGTCATCTAAGTCATTATGATTTCAACATCTAGACTGAAAACCTAATTAAAAAGTAATTTTTAAAAAGCTGCAGACTTTCAAGTGTAATCTCACCTAAAGAAACCTTTGCTACACTTATACAAATACAATGCATGAAATGATGCCTTCGGGAATGATGAAGAGATTTATACATATATAAAATACATATACAAAGCCATAAATATTTGAGATTATATGTGTATTATATAAATTTTATTATGAACATAGTAAAGATGATGCTATATATTTAACATATTTTGATATATTTATGCTAAAAGTAAAGCTTGCCTTAGGAGCATTTTGCAAAAAACAAACCTTCATGGAGTAATTCATAATGCAATCTTTCATAACTGAATGTGTAAAATCCTGTGAAGTAGACTGATGCTATTATTCCTATCATCTTCCAAGTAAACTCTATTTGCTCAAACATTTATGGGGACCAGAATAATGTAAAGCCCATTAAAAAACCCTTTGATCATACTCTTTTTAAGCAGGGCCTACAATCATGCCTTACCTATATTTTCAACAATATCTGACATATTTTTAATTTTCTTGATGAACCTCATCAACCATTTGGATCTGTTCAGCTGTTTATACTGCACAAGCATGCTAATCACACAAGTGATAAATGCAGTCCCTTGGGAATTTTGCGTGTTCAATTGACTCTCAATAACTCTTAAAATTATAAACATTAGGTCATAGTCTCACAGCCTCTCCTTAAGGAGGCAATATATCCTGGAACACCATTTTCCTTGTGTGGTCTTGAGCTCTAAAACACCACTGGCAAAATGTCAGCAAAAACGCAAGCAATTTAGGTTTCTGTCCCACAGTCAGTATCATTATATTGTTCCTGAAAACAGATCACAGTCGGAGTTTTGTGGGCACTTCATCAAACCTCCTATCCCTTCCCCACCCAGTCAGTTTTGATGCCAGCTGATGGGAATGCTGATATTGGCAGGAGCTGACTTATTTTATTAGGCACAGATATGGTTTGGACTTGTTTCTCGAGAGTGTCCTAAGTGGGATGTGCCCCATGCCCACTGTGCACCCACATGGACATGCCACAGCTCCTTCCCTTGGGAAGCAGCCAGAAGGAAGCTGGGACAGTGGGGACAGGAGGGCTGAGGGTTATTTCCCTCACAAGTTACTGTGTTCACAGTGTTCTTCTTAGAGGATTTACAGCTCCTCTGCCTCCTTACTGAATATGAAACACCAGTTGTATCCTCAGGGCCCCTGGGGTGCTTCATTTATCTCATCAGTGCTATGTAACAGAAATTAAAAACACCAGCCTAGTTCGGGAGAAAAAGCCCAAACCACAAACCAACCCATCAAATGAAAAAATGCCACATGAGTGTCTGAAAATCTTCTACATGGAAGATGGTAAATAGCAATCTATATCAGAGGAAAAACCAATTTTTATATCAGTTAGCAGCAGTCATCTCTTTTCCCCCAAAATCCTGCGTGGCTTGAGGATATAAGGAAACATACACAGTTTCTACTCTGAAAAACAGTGTTTCCTGTGCTGATTTTACTCTGCAGTGTGAATCAAGATCATTTTCAAGACAAGTGGAACAGAGATCCTAAAACCTATTAAAATTGTGGCTCTTTGCTAGTTTTGCCTCTTCTTAAACATTACAGCAAGCTTAGAGCTGTCACAGCTGAAAATACTCTTTCACCTTTTCCTATAAACCAGGTAAAAATTATAGATATTGGGGGCTGTCAGAGCCTACGATGTCCTTTCCAGACCTGATTTTATCTTTGGATTTTCATTTCAATTGATAAATAGAAGAGTCTGAGAAAATGTTATTACTGATACCTCTCCAGAGAGTGGAGATAATTCATGTTCTTCCATTTTCTCCCATACTGTTTGTTCATTTTTGACTTTTCCAAGGAAGTTAATGTTTCTTGAGATCTCCACCCATTTTTGCTAAACTGTACCCTCTCTGGAAATCCCTGCCAAAATAACAGCATGACATACAGCTATTGGCTTTAGAACTGGAACTATATTTTCAGATCCTGACCTAGACACAGTAACTGCTCTTAGCTTGTAACAATTAATGGCAGAAAAAATATTTGGCTTATTTCTGGCTTCCTTTTCTAGGTGCCATGCACCAACCCCCCCTCCCCCCCAACAAAAAAAACCCCCAAAACTCTGTACTGGGAAACAACAAAAAATCAAACTGCAAAAATAAAAATTGGAGAATGAGATAGGGTACAATCATCGGAAGCACTACCAGCCACCTGATCCATCTGAAAAGGTGGCTTGGCTCCTCGGTGGCACTGGAGTGTCAGTGAAGCTTGCTGGTGTTCCCACAAGTTCCTCTGTCCAAACTCAGGGAGTTTAGGTGTGGGATTTGTTTTCTTTCAAAATTGCATTTGGGAACACATTGACCCACAGCACATAACTTCATCACATTAATATCCTAATTTTTTTGAAAAGTAAACATAAAAACCAAAATATGCCCACAAGCTGAAATCCATTGCTTTACTTTTCTAGAAATCTTTTCATTTAGCTCATTGTACCTCCTGGTCCAAGATTTGTCAGGTTGTTAAAATGACACAGAATACTAAATTTCACTTAACAATTTCATCAGGATAAAAACCAAACCCTTGGTATTGTTTATTTACTTGAATTTTTCCATTCTGTTCATTTTATATATGAAGTTACAGGATTGTCACCATATGGCATGTACCAAAACCAAGCACCTATGAGGCTGCATTACTCTTCCAGAATCTTCCAGCGCCCTGAGTCCTCCTGGCAACTAGTTACCAGCTCATGTGGTGGCTATTTCTAAAGAATTAGTTATGTCTGTTCCTAGGACTGAAAGTGCCAGTAACTTGCAAATATGGCAAGCTTGGCAATATTTGCCTTCTTTCTGTTGATGCTCATAATGCCTTTGGTGGTGGCCTGCTGCCATGACTCATGATTGCACTGTTCTTCATTCATTCCCCAAGGACCTAAAAACTAATAAAAAGACCAGAATCTACCCCAAAATCTCTGGCATTTTTGGTAATGACCCTTAAATACAGAAGGCTGTGAGAAAACAGCTCTAAATGTTGGGTTGAGAGTGGAGTGGATGGGTGGGACAGGCTTGCCTTGACTTCATCCTATAAATCCTCATTCAATAGTAAAATCCTACCCATGATAAAAATCATCTAGATGGACCAATTTCTACAAATTATGGAAAATAGAGCCATAGCCGCTTTCTTTCTGGCCACGGAGTAATTTAAACTTAGTGGAAATTATGTTTTCAAAGACTCTTCTGTCCTTCTTGGATGAGAGACACACTGAGAAGTTTGACAAAGCAGAGAGCTCATTGTAATAATGCTAATTATCCTGTTTCAGATCCCTGTTTACAGTTGTACAGAAAGGATGTATTTTGTCTTCATGCAGCCTTAAGCAAACCCAGGGTCTGACCCTGCAGCCTCTGGAACGCAGTCACGACTGTTGGGGAGATAACATCACCCATGTCGCTGCTGTATCAGCTTTCTGCTGGCATCGGTTCAGTTCTCCTTACAGCAACAATCTCCCTTTTCTTAGCCCTCAGTTAACTTCCAGCTTTCACTGGTGCAACTGCTGCTTTCTCAGTTATTCCAACTTTAAGGGTCACTGGAGAGCCAACCTCCAGATTAAGTCTTCTCTCTCTTCTTATCTAGTAATGAGAATCTCTGAAAATCACCGTAACGAGACAACCCACTTCTTCACTCTCCTAATGGAAGATAGCAAAGACAAACTATTCCAGCTTGTGTACCAGCAACTTCCAGGCTGGATTTGAGCAGGCAGCAGGCATACAAAATGGTTTCTTTTTACATGTGTCATGAGACATTTAATCCCAAAACTGCCACTTGGAACAACAACATAAAGACCAAAGTTCTGTTCTTTGAACAACATCATGGCTATTATCCAAAACTGTGTCCCTGGAGATACTGTCTAATTGATGTTAAAATCTGTTGATCAGGTACTGAGAAAAGCAGACTCAAACATTTCTCCCCACCCTCAAAAAGTAGTGCAATGCCATACTGCAAACTAATAAAAAATTTAATTTTTCAAAAATTTGTGCATAGTCATGACATTAATTCCATTTCAGGTTTTAAATCATTCTGTACAAAAGACTTGTCATGATTTAGATCCATGAAAGAGACTCTTGACATTTCAAACTCCCCATGTTATCCTGCTCGGATTCAAAAGGAAAAATCAACATTCAGGACTAGACAAAGAATGCTCTGCTCTAAATGTGCATTAGTAAGGTCCTTGGGAAAACCTTCAGTTTAAACACAACTCTGGTTTATAACAAGTATTTTCCATATTTCCTTGTTTTGTTTATTTCCAGGGATATTTGTTCCCTGCTAACAATGACAAGGGAGACGTTCATAAAGAGGCAGCGCCATCGCAGGATGTTGAGCCCAGCCATGGAAGTCATTTGGACAAGAGATAAGATTTCCCACATCCACCACGTTCAACAATAAGGTTAAAATGCCAAAAAGGAAGGAGCCCATGATTTTAAGGCACCAGAGGATGACGGTGTGAGCCTGAGGGTTTCCATCCTGCTGAAGCAATCAGTGGTAGAACCACAGGTACGGGTGCAAGTGTGAGGGGTTGAGCTGGTGTCCCAAGCAGCCTGCTTGTGCTGACACAAAACACCTCCAGGCTGGAGCAAGCAGGACCACAGGGGGCTGCTGGTTTCTGACATCTAAAGGTGGCACTGGCATTTCCCATGAAAGCTGGGAATACCCTGGCTCAGCGTGGCCACTAGATAGTTGGCTACATGGCACATATAAAGACACAGTTTTGATGGCTAGTGAAAGTGTCTGAGCTATGCAGTAGAAGGAAGGCAGCTCTAAGCTGGTTCTTGCATAAAGATATCTGCAAGCTGTCATCAGCATGTCCAGAATTTCCCATGAAAACCAGTTCCAAATCCAGAAGATTTGTTTTTCACATGAATATGGCACTATATCTAACAAGACCCATGTCTTCAAGCTTAGTACTCATTGTCACTCAAATAAATACATCATTTTTAAACTAGGAGTGCCTTCTACCTTTCCAAGAGGGTTATTGCTTCTTTCCATCTCTAGACCACTTCCCTCTTGCCATCAGGCTGTCCATGTTTCTGAAAGCCTTGTGCCAGGTATGCCTCCTCATCCTTGCAAGTTAATGAACCAATTATTCTTCCAGCTGAGGTCTTGTCAAGGGTTTGCACAGTAGTATTAAAAATTTCTCACAACTACTGAAAAGACTTCACCACGCAGACTGTGGCACCACACTTGACATTCTTATTTCCAGTTCCTGGTTGTCCAGTAACCAAACCTTTCCCCCTGTGCCTTGCCCAGCTGCTAAGCTTCTCATTTGCAGTGCCATCTCCTTAAAGAGAGAATTGCCCCAACACTCCCATTAGACCAGATAAATCTATTTTACTTACAACAGGCTGTCTGTTTAAAGGATACACAGAACAGCAAATGGTTTAGGTAATCCCTGTTGGGGATCAATTGCTGCCAAGTTTAGACCACTATTTATTTTCTCTCATTTCCAGACATTTAAGTACCAGAGGCGATGATCCACCACGCAAGAGTGTTAGAAAAGCACAAACATTCCAGCAACTGAATATATTCCTCTAAGAAAACACTGAAGAAATTCTGACTAGAATGACATCTCTGAAGCAGACGGAACATGCAGTTGTCTCCCCTGTGATGCATATACTTTGGCTGTTCTCAGATGACAGAACAAGGAGCACTTCAGAGCACCTCCTCACAGTTCTGGATGCCCCAGGGAAAGCACTATGATTTTCTCAGAATTCTAACAAGAAGACCAAAGTTTTCAAAGACATAATTCTCCCCTTATTTATTCAAATTAATGGGCTTTTTCCTTGTCACTGCCATGACAGACTAGTGTTTTCAGGGACGCTTGTCCTGCATCTCTACATTTCCAAATCTACGTGTCCCAGAAAAAATTACCCACAATTAATTTTCTGTTAAAAATCAAAATCACAAATGCAGTTTTACATTTATGATCAGATCCATGTCTTTAATTTCCTTTCAGACTCACGGCATGGTACCATGTCACACAGCATGGAACAGGGACAATGTAATCCTGCCATGTTCTGATGCTGGTGGGCCTTCCCTCCTGGGCATATCCAATTCCTGCTTTGGCAGACTTACACACTCTCCCCAGACTCCTGAAGTGTTTTCCATCTCTCTGCTTACTTGCTGCACTGTTTCAGCAAAATTATGGTATTTGCAAGCAAATAAAAAAGAAAATTTTGAGGCAGCTTTGCAGGGATCTACACAAAACTTCATGAGTTAAAATGGCACAGTTAGGAATGCAAAAAAATCAGACCTGTAACAAAGGCCACTGCTGAGCCTTCTGGATAATTAACAAGGGAAAAGAGAGAGTATGCTCTGCCTTGGCATCTGGAAGGAGCAGACTCAACCTTAAAATCAAGTCTCTTTTCTACTCTCTGCAGTTCAGAGATGTTGATAAATGCAGGAGAATTCAGTGAACCAAGAAAGTGATGGAAAGGTGAGGGAATACAGAGTATCCTCCTATTTTACTTGACGAAGGTATTGAACAGACTTGATCACATTCTAAAATTATATTTGTGACTTGTTGGTTTTGTTTTGTTTTTCACATCAGTAAGTTGAAAAGTTCTACCACATATCAGGATTAACTGCTCCCTCTCAATTCTTTTGTTCCATCTACCTTTTACTTGATCACAGGCAGATGATACACAGGCATTGAACTCCTACCAAATTTAATGTGTTGAAGCATCCAAATGGTTTGATCATCCATCTCTTAGGGCATCACAGGGCTGAGAATAAACTTACACTGATCTTGACATGACAGGGCTAAAAATGCAAAGTCTCATTTGTTTTAGTGAAGATACACTAGTTCATTGAGGATTTCCAACTTTTTAGAATAATTTCATACATGTTATTTATTTATTTAGAAGCAGCCAGAAGTGCAGATCAGCCAAACAAATTGTGCAAGAAACCTGGGTTTTGCTAGGTTTTTGTTGGGGCTTTTTCTCTTGCTGTTTTTTTCCTTTAATCCTGCATAACCAACAATCAAAAATAACTTTAAAAATCTATGGTGAGACAGAAGAGTTCTAAAAAACCAGAACTTAATTGCTCATACACTGCAATTGCTGAGTTAGATGATTCATTGTTAAATACAATCAAATTGCTTCATCCTGATGGGAACAGGGAGACCTCACAAAAGTTGAATTTCAGGGATGAAATCTTACTTTCACCATTATTTAAAGCAGCATAAATCTAGAGAAGTTCAATCAAATCCAATTGAACTATGTCCAGTTTGCACTAGTGATACAAAACTGGTTTTGACTCTAGCTAAATTTTTTGCACACAGGCATTAAACCCAAACACAAAGTATTCATGGTCACTTGGATGAGAGATTAATTTATGTACCATTTTTATGTGTACACGCTGTCGTATCTCAGGCTAAATTTCTTCCAAGTGAATTCATACTTTGCCATTGCAGACAGCTAAAAGATTGTCAGAATCTTTCTAACTTCAAGAGCTGAGATGGTAAGTTTATAAATAATTTCTTTTTGTTATGGTTTTCAGCCCTATACTGTAAAAGGAAAACCTCAGGGTGGCTAATCCTCCATCTAAACATTGACTTTACAAAGGGAATGGTGAAACATCCAAATGTAGCCTATGAATTACCTCAGAGTAGTTAACACAAAAATACATTGTGGAAAATTTACTCTTTAAGAAGGAAATTTATAAAATGAAGTTGTATGAAAATCAGTATGAAAAAATGCAAACCAAAGGCAGCAGGTGTCTGTGACTCTCAAAGTCTTCCAAAGATGTGCATTTAGTCTGAGTAAAGCAGGCAGATAATCTGCAGTGCTCTATGTATCTGCTACCAAATAATGAAAAACATCTTGCATCTGCTCATAAAACTTGTATTTCAGGAAGGGCTGCAAAAGAAATGTTCTGCCCAATAAACTAAGCTACATTTCATAAAGGTATCACGAAATGTCTCAGAGAGTCTTTCAAGTGGGGAATGTTTTCCTACAATACAGCAGTAAAAGACAGAAAAGCATCTCCAAAGACAAACAACTTCATTTTGTCTCCGGGAATAAGGAAAAACTTGGAATGATTTAAAATCTGCTGTTTAGTCCATTTAAAAATAAAACTTATTTCTAATAGAAGCTAGCATCTACTTCTCTATTTACCAAGACTCTGCTTCTCCAAATAAACCTTCCTCATCAACAAACTTTTTCATACATACAAATGGGCTTAGGTACTACATTTTTCCTTCCAAATAAATCAGGATTAAGGTAGCTTTTCGTTCAGATATTGATATCCTGCTGCAAAACACCAAATTGACACTCAACTTCCAAACCCATATTTTGGGAGTCTCTTCTTATCTCTGCATTGTCATCAGATAGTTTGGGATGATGTAAGGATACATGGTTCAAGTCTTCCCCACAGCAGCCTGATAGGGAAATTGGGATGTGGTTAGGATCAATTCTAAAACTTATGTTCTCAAGCATTTCCCACAAATATCAACCACATGCCTACAGAGCAAGACATCACACAGCCATTTCCAGTTCTCTGCTGCTTTGCAGCTCTTTTCCACATGCATCCCATTGAAGCAGGCAGGATATTAAATCTTTTGAAACACTTAATCTTCTTACAACTGAGACTGGATTTCAGTAATAAACACTTGCTGTAATTTTTCATCCTTTGGGCCATTATATTTCCAGGAAGCAAGGTCAAGATGGCATTTAATAAAAGGGTTGCTAGATTTGTTTGGTTCTTTCTTCCAAAAGAGGAGCCTTACAGAGGCAAGCAATAAATGGAACAATATGGAATACAGCCAGGATCTTCAGACCTAATACACAATTAAGAGGAATCTGAACACAGGAAACTTTTCCCTCTAATTCCATCCTGAATATATATTTGTCCTGTATTAAATCTTTGTCAAGTCCTTGAGGAAAATTTCTTGGAGGAGTTTTCTTTTCATTGGAACTACTTGTAAGTGTAATGACTGTAAGGTCAATGAAAATGTTTGAGGTCTACTTTTACTGGTATTTAAAAATATCCAGAGGTCTATACTGCAAACAAGGATGTATAAATAAATATATGTGTATTTTTGCCATTGTTGTTCCTGACTACTTGTTTTCTACTGCTATTTTCACTCTGTCACAGTTATTTTCACTGGAGATGTTCCAGTGATGTACCATTAGCTTACTCCCACTGTGGAAATACTCTGGATGCTTTTGAAACATAAGAAAACATCTGAAAAATCTAATTTGTCTCTTGGTGGGTATGAAAAAATATACTTTTTAAAATGTGCATTTTTTATTCTTATCTTGAACAGTAGTATTTTGTTGAACTGAAATGACAGCAAATCACTAAAGTAAAAGTCTAACAAGTTACTTGAACATTTGATTTACAACAATCCTCTTTGCTGTAACAAGAGTGCTACATCTTCAGCATAAGCTTTCAGGTTCTCTTTGTGCCTCTCTCTCTGTGAGGCATAAATTAGGCTTTCCCCTCCATTTTATAGCTGGAGAATTAGGTAATACTGACATCCTATAGAGAACTTTAGTGGGTAACTGAAAGCAGAATTTGGCATGATACAGCTCCTTGAGGAGCAGAGGAATGAAGCCCAGGACCTAGAACTCGACTCTTGGCAAGGCCCTCCTAAGGTTAAACCCTGCTGCCTCCCTGGATCACAGTGCTCCCACTGATGTAAATCTGGAAGGGCACTGTCCAGGACCCTTCCAGGCACGGTCAATAAAACCGCAAATTCAAGTCTGGGTCAGTGCGAGGACAACAAACAGCAAAAACAAGACTCTGGCCAAGAATCTCTGCTTGGAAAACCAGGCAGAGAATTCGCTTTGTTGGTAAGATGCATTCAATCTGCTTTAACATCTTTCTGCATTCTTTTTTTTTTTTTTTCATGGAATGCTAAGAATAATTATGAAGAATTCCCCAACTGACGCACTTTGGTGTAGGTCCAGGGAAGTCAGCAGAGCTGTGGAAATGCAAACCTCTGCAAATCTTTTCATACAACCTCTTT
The DNA here is from genome assembly GCF_027579445.1 of Ammospiza nelsoni. NCBI lineage: Eukaryota > Metazoa > Chordata > Aves > Passeriformes > Passerellidae > Ammospiza > Ammospiza nelsoni. Next base: position 78,360,792 of record NC_080669.1, on the reverse strand, counting down.
AGTGCCCATGCAGAGACCAAGAGAGACATCGTTTAACAGAGGTGAGCTTCTAAGAAAAATCGAAAAGGGGCCAGTCCTGCAGACACAATCATAAAATGTTCTTAAGCTCCTGTGCCACATAGAGAAATTTCTGCAGGAAAAGGGCCTAATTTAAGATCAAACACAAGGAGAAGGTTTGATTGCACTTTGAATTTACTTCAAACCAAGAGGAGATTCAGGAATACAGGTCTGTCTTTACAAAATCTTGTGCAAAAAGCTCTTTGCTGAGGTTATATGACAGCAAAAGTTCCATTTCTCTTTAAGTTCTAAAACTAAGAGGAAATATTATGTTAGCCTGCTGTGAAGCAAGCTTTCCCTTTCTCCTCATTGACCATAAACACTGAAAAGAACTGGTGCCTGAACTCCTAAAGTGGACTCCGAACAGAAATATCTGAAAATTGGGAAGTGTCAGATTGTCCCAATTCCCTCTGTCATCCCTAATTTACTGTGCATTGATGGAAGTTAGAAATGTAGGGAACTGAAGTGTGACACTGAGCAGGGCAACACTCTTTGAAGTAGCATGTCCAGTATCTTCTGGTTTGCTACTAGACAAGCTAGAAGGTGAGCAGGATAAGGTAGAATTAAAATGAATCCCACATTCTCTATTTCTAATTACATTCCCCATTCCATTTTATGTTTCTTAATTTTAAAATGAGAAGAGCTTGAAATGAATACTTTTGCATGAAAACTCTAAAAAAAACCCAAACCCCATTAAATTAAAAACAAACTAACCCCCACAAACGAAACAAACTCACAAACTAAACAAAGAAACAAAAAAACTCCAAAAAAACAGAGAAGCAAAAAGTCCCAAACGAAACCAAACAACAAAACAAAACAAAACAAAACAAAACAAAACAAAACAGAACAAAACAACAAAAAAAAAAAAAAACCAAAAAAAAAACCAACCCAAAACCACAAAGCCCCCACAATGATCTATTTGCAATAGGCTCCTTATCTGTCCAGGAGAGTAGGCATACACTTTCCTCAGGAAAACAAAACAAATAAAAAAACCCTAATAAGATTTTAAAATTCAAATATGCATCAAAATAACCTTCATACAACTGCCTAAGCAAACATACTATTTGCATACAAGCAGCCCATTAAGTAATACATCAAGAAATCAGTGTCTGAGGCACCACAGCAGTCACAGTCTGAGGCACCACTTGCCCTTAGACTGTCCAGGCCACTGTGCAGACCAGCAGCTGGGTTCATCATGCTACAGAATTCCAAAGATCAGCCCAGGCTGCCAGCATTGTCTGTCTCCCACTGCTCCTTATTCCTGCCTCAGGAAGCTGCAGTTAAAAGCACATATTCCCAGTAGGATTAAGCACTTACCAAACAGTAGCTCTAGTCCTGGTCCCTCAAGCCTCTTTCTCAACCTCCAGCTCTCAATCACTAAGAACTACCAATAAACTACCAAACCCTGTTTTCTCCTGTTTTTTCCCTCTTTGCACATATAACGTTTTAAAGATTAAATAATTTTCCCTTTGGCTATTTTTGTTTCAACTCTCCAAGGCAATAATCTCTAAATGAAGGGGTTTTGTCAGAATTCCAGAGAGCAGTGTTTAGGAAATGACACCACAATTTTGGTGCAGCTATGATAATAAACTCTTTAGTGAAAATTGAGTATGATAATAACATCTTATTAAGTAGGCAAGATGTCCGGTTTACAACATACATTTAAAGTGTTGAATCTGATCACAGAAATATTAACATTCCGCAAAGACACTGGAACTCTGGGCAGGAAGTTATTTACAAAGAAAAAATGCATCCAATAAAGTAATTTTCTCTCTCTTATACAGAGTTCTGAGCACACTTTTTTCTTGGATGTACTTTCACAAATTTCTATATTTTCAGCATTCATCCATTTCTCATGAGATATGATAATACTTTATGTATTTCTTCATCCATTTTGAAGACTGTGCCCTACAACTTCTTGGACATGCACACTTTGTTACAGAGAATTAGGTGGTTCAACCTTCCTCCTTTACAGTTGATAATGAGATAATGAAGCCAACATGAACACTCCTGCTTTATGCTGGAAGCTATGCACCAATAATTTTTCCCTAGAAAGATAAATAATATGTTTTCTACCCCAGATGAATATTGTTTTATATTTCTCAAAACTCACACTCTACAACAACTTGCCATTGACTTATGCTTATTCATTTTTCCAAAAACCATCCACTTAAAAACTTGGATTATAGCTTAGATTTTGCCTCTCTTTCTCACTTAAAACACTATGTCTACACCACTTTATCTCCCAGTCCATTTGAAAAGGAAGGAGAAGAATTCTGTTTAATGTGTGTTTACTACTAAGTGGCTGCTAAAATTAATACAGTTAGTACAAACACTGTGTATTTCACCTCATTTCAATTACAGCACAGATTGTCAATTAAAATGAATGTGGTTAGAGCTTGAAACTAACAAAGAAACTCAGAAGAAATTATTTACAATAGCTGGATGTATGCTAAATGCTTGATGGTCTTGTACTTCATTTTTTGAACCAGGATCAGCAATGAAATCAACACAACACAATGGAAAACACTCTTTAAGGGAGAAGGATTTTCCAAACACTAAGCTCTGAGATTACTGTCTAAAAGAGAAATTGTTTTTCTCCTCAACTGTTAAACAGAGCTACTCTCACGGAGATGCAAACAAATTTTTTTTTTACTAGGCCAAGAAGAAATCAAGTCAGGACTGCATGGATTCTGCTTTCCATTGTTTCTGCTTACAATTGGAACCACATAGAAGAACTGGCAAAGTTGAGCAGCAGGGTGACATTTGCTACTGTTAGTTTATAAAAGAAGCTCCTATTAGTTTGAAAACTGAAACCAAGCAAGCAGAAAATGGACAACACATTAAAAAAAAAAATCTGAGCAGACTTTGGGGAAAGCAATTTTTTACTGCAAATCAAAGTCAGCTTTGCTTATTTGGGCTGGTGGGCACAATCAAAAAGAGGAACCCTGGAGTGATCCATATGTATGAGATGTAAGCAACACAAGGTCTCCAGAGAGGAGAGACCCATCTCCCTGTCACTGGCTCATGACAAAGCCCTGTGCCATCCCCAACAGCTCCAGGTGGAGTGACATGGGTACTGAGCACTCAGCAGTGACTCACACTTTGAGGCAAAAGTCATCTCAGGACTCAGGGCACTGGGGTGGAGGCAAAACCAAAATATTAAACTCAAGACTGTGAGAATTCACCACAATCCCAAAAGTCACCACAACCCCAAAATCACACCTGCCCAAATGACCAGCACTGCACAAGAGTGAGCATAATCTGAAATGAGATCTATCCCAGGTACAGGGTAACTGCTTACTGTACATCAACATCAGGCACCTCCCTTATACCTGCTTCGTGTGACCTTGTTCCCCACATACAGTAATTTCCCTTCCACACATGCAATGACAGAAAAACAGAACTGCACAGCAAAACAGTTCAAAAACCCTGTTGCTCACACGTTCTTTGTACTGGGCAATGGTTTTCACAGCAGAATATGGGCAATCCTGTTTTACCTGGGATCTTTAGCCTGATCTACTTTTCCACAGGTACCTTAAAAGCCTGATCTACTTTTCCACAGGTACCTTAAATATTTCATGCTTAACTTCTTCCAAAAAACCTCTTTGCTATGACAAGGAACACAGGCAATCTGAACAGAGGAAGGACTGAAAGGGAAATTTAAATATCTGCCTGTAAGTTGTCCCTCCTGCCCCTGCACAGACACACAATTTACAGAGAGGGACAGAGAGGGAGAGAGATTTTCCAGACTGAGGAAGGAAGGAAGGGGAGAGGCTGTCAAGGGAAGATGCATCAGGGCCTGTAGCTTAGCTCCAAATCTAGCTGGGAGAACAGGAATCCTCCCAGGAGTGCGTGCGTGTGGGTTTTTGTCTGATTTTGGCTGATGTTTTGTTTTTATGGGTTCAACTTAAATAGAAGCCTGGGAGCATTTAAATTATACTTCTTTGGGGAGTGATTGCCTCCCTTCTGTCACACACATATCTGTCACACAAACCACCACAAAGACAGAATTTTTGTCTTTTTATGGCTGAATCAGTTCTTTTTTCTGCTTGCTCCATGCCCCTGGGTGTTTTGTCCTTTCTCTTCACTGCTGCTCCATATCTTTATCCTTCCATTCCTGCCTTTTCTGTCTTGCCTGTTTTGTCTGCAATCAGTACAGCACAACTCAGCTCAATGGGTGTCTACCACAATGGGAGCAGTAATACAAGTATTAATAACATCCTGCTGTTAGTAGGAGAGACTACAATCACTTTTTTAAGGACAAAACAGCCCGACCTTAGGAAACATATACAATACTTAAGATAATTACAAACGTCATGCTCCCTTTGGCGGCCTATTTTTATTACCTATTTCGTATCAGGCATGGGAGGCCCTGGGGCTACTATTTTGTTTGTCTGGAGTCTCTGAGCTAGACGACATGGCCAGCAAAGTCAGTTCATATTTAACCCTATATTCTGTAGATGAAAACCATAATGCAAAGCACCTGGGTTTCATTATCAATCAAACCACCAAGTAGGGCACTTATCATAAAGCTCTTGGCTTGCGAGTTCTAAAATTCTCCAAACTGCTTTGATGTGAACATCAAAAACTCCTGGCCTATGTGAACGACCACTTGCCTGACCTCATCCTTTAATTAGCACATTGTTCCTGAGAGCACCACTCACAGTAATTACGCAACGTTCTTTAAGACCATTAATTAAATTGTTTCATTTTGTAGTGAATTGGCTGTACAGAGGAGACACTGCATAGGAAACCCACAGGAGCACCAGGTTTTGCTGCAGGAGTCTCTGCTGCAGCCAATATCATCCACATCTGCTGAGATCTCAGGTGTCCCTAACATCACCAAAAACCAGAAATAATTTGGTTTCTTATTCTTAGCACCTGAGACAGAAAAGTTACACAGAAAGCCACAGCCACCCAAGTGTAGTGTGGAAGCCTAAAGGCAGCTGTATGGCATTGGTGTTACCCTTAATCAGCAGATATTCACAATGTGTCTCAGTAGCTATGAGCAATCTGTTCCTCTGGCAATCACAGTGAAGAAAAATGAATGAAACTCAGGGCTGAATGCAGTCAGAACCATACAGCTTGAAGGTGCTACTTCCAAAGCAATAGTGAAAAAAAATCTAGGAAAGCAAGAAGAATCTCTTGGCACCATTGTAGCCTACACTATTTTGCAAGAAAAGAAAAAAAGTACTGTATTGAAGAAAATTTTGTTCATAGATATGTATAAAGTTCTACCTGTGATGACAATTCCCTGGAAGATTTTTTTTTCATGTGAATATATATGTATATTCTGTATGTTTAGTTTTCTGAAACCAATACAAAGTTTGAAATCATATTCTCTCTACATTTTCAGCAAAATTCTACTATGGAGTTTATTTCCCTTCAAGATAACTGGAGACTAGGCAGTAGTTTGCTCTAATCAGGTTAGTTGCTTGTTTAACTGTTATTTCAGTTGGGGCTCTTTCAATGATATGGAATAGTCAGCAAAACTTCAGAGAGGAAACGCAATAAAAACTATAAAAAGGAAATTTATGAAAAGTAAAGTCAGAAGATAAGATGACCAAAGATTATCCCTGCTTGCTCCAGCTGAAAGCTCCAAAACTATATACAGCATTTTTTCTCATGTTGGAAAGCTCTGCTACATGCTTGCTGAGTATCTGGGAACCAGGAATTGCATATGGTCCCCAAGGGCATATTAGTGAAAGTACTGCTCTTTGTGGAACAGCTACAATCCAACTTCTTTGCAATTACTTTTATCTTTTAAGAATGTGCAAAATTATACAGTCTATAAAAAATAGTAGGCTTCACCAGCAGTATCAGCATTGAAGAGGGTAAAAAGAAATGCTTGTGATCTCTGTTTAGCATCAGAACAAAGTAGGGTATAAATATATATGCATTCTCTTTCACAATACATTTGAGTTGTCTTTTTTTTAGGAAGTGTAGAACAATTTTTAACAGCATAATTTAAAACCTGAAGTGCTGGAAGGACTTATGCAATATACTTGTAGCTGTTAACTATCAGATGAAGAAGCTGACAACCTACACTGAAATGTGTTAGCCCTATTTAAAAGACCTTGCTTGCAAAATACTAAAAAAAAGTTACAGATTAAGTTCTTAGCCAAGATTTAAGTTCCTCAACATGGAGCTTGCTTGCAGATATATATAAAGAGTTGGCTCATCTTTACAAAGATTTCACCATCATTAGCTAGAATTGTGCCCAGCACCCTAATTCTAAACTGTTTACTCCTTGCTGGTCTGCAGAAGGAAGGACCAGGACGTCTCCATCACTATATACACAAAATTAGGGTATAACCTGTCCTTGCATGCTTCATTTTCAACAAAAAATGTAGGAGACTACTTACAATGATGCCAGAGAAAGATGGATAATTTCTCTTACCATGTCAATAGTGTACTTGTTTTAAAAATACTCAGTTTTGTCAACCAATTTAGACTAACAGTTTCATCTGAATAAAAGAAAAAGAAACCCCAAATCTTCCCTTCGCCCATGAAGGCAATGGGTAAAGTGTTCGTCCCAGATGTGCAGATCCAGGTTCAAATTTTCACCTCCCTGATTTACGGCTGTTGGTTTCCTTAATTTAACATTTTATAAAAATTTTCTGAGGAGAAGCAAGATTATTTCTTTCATGTCAACTTACAACAATATTTAAGTGTCTAGTAGGCAAAGAGAATGGCATAGTCAGGCAATAAAAATATTCTTGTTTTCCCACATTTCATGCTGGAATCTTCCTACAGCTTCTAACAGCTTCCCACTAGAAGATGTTTCTAAGTACACATATTGAATAATTCTGAATAATTCACTACACTCTCTGAATTCTAACTGAGTAAAATATTTAGCTCTCCTAATGTACAACAGTTACTGTGGCAATCACGCTTGTTGGTTTTTAAGAAGGGAGAAACTGCAATTAATAAATTGTACCAGATTAGATGTTGATCCTCCTGAATTTGGAAGTGACATAACCACTACCACTCCCTTGTGGGAACACAGGTCCACACTCATGATGAAGCAAGGAAATACCTGCCCCAGATGCTGCTTTTCTGTCTGGACCAGAGCAAAACATGCAGAAGAACTGTTTAAAACGGAAATGAAGGAAGGAATGTAATGAAAGTACTACTGCAAGGATGCACAAACTGAATTGTCACAGGCACTGGAGAAAAATGCAATTTGTGTATTTTTTTATGCCAACAAAGTCTGTATGAGAGTGAAATAGGTTAACATCACATCCAAACTGGAGAAGAGTAACAAGGCAGTGAGGCTTCATATTCTCATGCTGCCCAAATTTCCTAAAATTTGATTAATTTGGTATACAGTAGGATTTCAAAGTCTTATTGGACCATACTGCTATCAATAAATCTGCAGAAATTCCTCTCCATACCTACCTGATGGGGACATCAGTACTGGGTACTTTGTGCAGTTACATACAAAAGTTTAAATGAGATTTCCACACAAAAGATTTTGTATAAGCTCCCTCTTCTTTTTGCATCTGTTCTTTTGTACTCTTATGAAAACAAATACAGAGGACATATAAAAAAAATCACAAATCAAACTAAACCAAGGGCCAGACTGCACACATTCAAAAGAAAAAAAATGTCTGATTGTGTACGTGGTTGCTATGACCACAGGGAAAAATGCCAGTATATTCTCAGTGCTTGGCCCCACTTCTGGCTTTGTCCTCCACTTGGATCATCTTTAATCATAAGTAAATCTGGTTAAAAAAAATAAAATCAAGAAATGTGTTTTGTGATGAAAAGATGCTATTTTTATTAAAGTGCTCTAAAAACATGCTGATTTTCATAATAAATTCCAGCAGGAGGAATAAAAGGATGGTATTACTTTCTATCAAGCATTTTGGTCAGGAATTTTGATATCTAGCTTCATATGTATTCCTTATTTTATTTAACTAATTTCACAACAAATTATCAGTAGTGGTGCACGTTGCCTTATACCTGATATGTTATGATAAATTTTGTGTCAGTTTGTATAATTTCTACACAAATGGTACTTTGACCTAGAAAATAAGTTAGGTGTGTCTGCTAATAGTAAATAGAAGCTGACATTAACTATCCTGTTATCTACCTCTAACAATGTACATAAATTACATAACTATTGTCATTATGAAATACTGTAATAAAGATGTGTAGGAAGATAAAAAATGAAGTGTTGTAAGAATAAACTATAGAACAGCAAAATCAAGTTTATCTGAAACCTGGAGTGAAAGCTCCTAAAACCCACAGCTGAGTTTCTACCAAGCTGAAGTTCTTTAAGAGCTGGTTGTCATTCCAGAGATGAAAACTGAATCCTTAAGCTCCTGAATGTCCTATGAAACAAAATCTGCCTTGAGGCACCACAGGATTAGTCAACACTTGCAAGTTTCCTGTTGTCTTGTTAACAGCCTCAACCTCAAAGTATTAATGAATCTTACATTAAAATGTGTTCTGCCAAGGGTTATCCCACGTGCCTGCTGAGGGCACACCTTGCTACCAGGAGCAGTGGGGTGCCCCTGGGGTTCACCACCTGGGGCGGGTGATGCTGCAGGTCCTTGCCAGGGCACGCCACAGCTCCGAGGGGCAGGACTGCCAGCTCAGGTCTGTGCTCGGTGCAGAGCTGCTCCCTCTCAGAGTTGCTCTCCTGCTCTTGTGCATCTCTCATGAAGGACACCTTGCAGGGTGAGGAATGGAGCTCTCACCCAAGCCTAAAGGTTAAACCTTAAAAAGACATGATTACACAGAAATGGATTTTTTTTCTTTTTTAAAGCAAGGGAGACTTGGAAGTCACAGATACAGAAAGTGCTTGAACTAAAACAACCAAGAAGTCAATGCAGCAATTTCCAAATTCTCATCCACACAGACTGTGCTGATTTGGGACAGTGAAAATCGCTTGGGATTGTGCAGAGGGAGAGCTGGGGAGGGAGGCCTGTCACAACCAGAGCCCAAAGGTCAGAAATACCTCAGGAAGGATGAAAGAAGTGGGAATTGGCAGCTGGACAGAGTCCTGCTTTCTTTGCACAGTGGTCCATAGCTGCCAGTGGAGCCTGTGTAGTCCTCCTCTGTCACACACAAAGCAGAATCACTTTCCTCAGACGGATTTTGGGACACGTACAAAGGAGGAGGATGGTCATGTGTGTACTGTGTTATGCAGCTCCCACTCTGCCTTCTTCAATCAGTAACTCCCCCCTCAGAACTGTCTTGTCCACCCCAGTGCTCTGCCCCCAAACCAGAGAAATGCTGCAGCTTCAACCAAGAACCTGCAAAACCTTCACTGTCCTTCTCCAAAATGTGTTGCCTCTGGATGCTACAGAGCTGCTTGTAAGAGGGCTCTGCCTCACCTTCACAGAGAGAGGAGAGAGAGAAGATAAGGGATGCAGGGAAGGGTGGTCTCCATTCCCCGCACAGCCCTTCCCAGGGACTGGGGAGAAGCTAATGCTCCTAAGAACTGGGCAGTGGCAGGACACTGTCCCAGGAGTCCATGTCTGCCAGAGGGCATGAACAAGCCCGAGAGCATGGGAGAGGGACAGCACTGCTGCAATGTTTGTCTACAGCTCCTTGGAACTAATGCCAAACAGAAGAGATAGACACTCTCTGAAGAGATGGACACTCTCTGTAACACTTTCTACATGTGTTACTGTATTTTTGGTGTACAGAAGTGGCTCCTTGTCACACACAAGCATACACACACAGGCAGAGCACAGTTGCCTCCACAAAGCAGCCTCTCATAAGAAGCAGCTTTCATACATGAAACATCTCATCTGTGGGGATGAGGCTAACCTGAGGGCATCAGTGAAGGGATAGGTATGTGCTCATACTTTGTGTACAGCTCTTCAAAAAAGCACATCCACTGTCAGTTACTGACAGTTCTGGACAGCTATCATCATTAAATAGATTATGTTTCTCAAACACATAGCTGAAAAATGAAAACTCGTGGTTAGATTCATCTTACTTAATTTCAGAGGCCTCTGCTGCATTTCTACCCCATTGCTGAAGAAGTTACCCATTCTGAGAGTGATTAATCTACCTAACTTCAGATACGTTTTGTGAAGCACAAATCCAGACGATCTCGCTGATTATCCTGTAACTGATGCAGCTGTAGCTCCCATGTGGTCCCGGACACTCAGGACAGAGGAAGCCTCTCTCACCGTATCAAAAACTGTCTGTGGCTTCGGTACAGCAACGAGAACCATACGCGCCCTCTCTCTCCAGCGATGTCTCAGAGGTGACGTTTGCAGCGAGTTACCAAAACCCTTCCCTGGGACAGCCGCAGGACTTGCCAGGGGAGATGCGGAACGCGGGAGGGATGTGACCAAGTTACCTGCTCGCGGTCCACGGGGTCGTGGGAACGCCGGGTGGGCTAGCACAGAGCAGGGGGGAGACAAACAGCTGGCACAGCTGCCGTCCCTGCCTCTGACACTCATACGCGTGTGTCCCCCCCGCCTTCCCCGCGGGCAGGGAGTCCCCAGCCGGGACACGCGTGAGCCCCGCGCCCCCTCTGCCCGGGTCCTCCGCGGCTGCGGCGCTCACCTGAAGCAGGTGGTGAGCTCTCCCGTGGGCTTCAGGCAGGGGTACCGGGTGGTGGCGATTTTGTTCTCGGAGCAAACCTCCCTGCAAGGCGGGGAGTCGGAGTATTAAAAAAACCCCGCAGGGTAGGAAAAAGGAAAAAGAAGGTGGTAGATGGGGAGGACACGCACAGAAGCAGCCTCGCTATCGCAACACCCACCTGTCGCCGTCCTGCGGCTCCTCCCGGTAGGTCCAGGCGTGTCCCAGCGCCAGGAGCAGCAGCAGCCGGAGCGGGGCCAGGCTGCCGGCCGGCCGCCCCATCGGGCCGTCGCTCCCCTCCGCGCCGCGCCGGCTCTGCCCGCCCCGGCCGGCGGCGGGGCTGCGCCGACCCGCGCTCCTCCCGCCCCGCCGCGGGGCCGCCCCCCGCCGCCGACAGATGTGCCCGCGGGGAGGGGCCGCGCGCGCCCAGATGTGCCGGCAGATGCTGCCCCGCGGCGGGGCGGCGGCCAGATGTGTCAGGGTCGCGGCAGATGTGCGGAGGGAGTGAGGGGACATCAACACACAGCCCCGCAAAGCCACGCTCCGCTCCCGACCCCCCGGCTGCGGGCAAGGCAGGGGAGAGGGGGAGAAGGGTGCCCGCCCCAGGGTGAGGGGGACGGAAAGTGGTGGAAAGGTCCGGAGCTGCGGGGGTGATCAGCGGCTCTCGGTGCACCACCACTGATGCTTTCCAGATTCGGCTTTATCTCAAATCTCTTCCCCAAAGGAGCAGAGCAGTTCAAAGCATCTCTGCTGCGACGGCTGTTTATCCTTGTGTACAGCTGCCACTTCCCCACCATTTATAAAGACGGAGATTAATGACAGCAGACTCCGACAAAGCAGCACATCGGGTCCGGCCCGCTTTACCATATCCTGTTTTCACGGTTAAGCTGCCTGGGACCAGGGGAGTGAACCTGCAGAACCACCGTGCCTTTGCAAAGTGTTGGGCAGATGCATTGGCTTTAATCACCATGTAATTTCTTACAGGTACCAGAAGCTCCAGGGACATGACAGAGTGCGAATCAGCCTTTCCAGCACTTTCACCTGCAGTGTAAAAGACCTCATTTTGCAGTCAGAAAAATCAGGGAAATGTGAGCAATGGGTTGTACTCATATATCATTACAGCCAGAAAGTCAGGGTTAGGCCAGGAGCTGTAATTCCTCTGTTAAACCAGCACAGGAGTAACAAAAGGGTGTAAGATTGAGAAACACACTTCTATTATTCCCCCTGCTGCAGGCACCATTTAAACAAGTAATTTCACCATTCTGTGCCTCAGTTTCTCATGTCTCTGAGGAAGTTTCTGATAACAAAATAAATAAATAAAAATGCAGATCCCCATATATGAATCAGCTAGGATTAAACTGTTAATCCCTTTGGTATGCTGTACAGTATTCAGGAAAGAAAAAACCTAACTATAGATGAACTGGGAAATTATCTGATTTTTGAGAAGTTTTTCCTTACTTGCACATCATCCACTGTCTTCATGGTCTGCCGACTGTGCTGTGAACTGCCAGCTTCAAGGTATTTCTCTCCTCTAGGCAGCACTGCACACTGTCTGTGCTACTGTGCTCAGTTAAGCAAAGGACTGCTGCACGACAGACTTGTTTTTCCCCATTTGTTTTAGCTTTTGCTCTCAAGAGGATGTTTCAGATGTTTATTCTGTCATAATTACTTCTTTTTCCTTTATACAAATAATGAGTAAGCAAAGGCAGGACTTGCTGTCCTGAAGCCAGAGAAAGCTGTGGGTCTTTCTCACAGGGCTAAGCCCTCACCTCTCCCAGGCAGCCTCTCCTGATTTGGAGATAACAGGAACAAAAGCAGGACCTGGGTGCCCAGACCCCAGAGATCGAGAGACACCTGTCTCCACGCCGTGTTCCTTACCCTCCTGCTCCAAGCAGAAAGTATCCAGTGACAAAGCCTGAAATGAAGAGAGTTTTGCACTGTAACCCCTGTGATGTCTGTCTATAGATAGCAAAGGGTTTAAATTAACACATTCCAGAAGTAGTCACCTACCCTCCGAAAACACTTCTTTTTTTAAAGAGATTGAATCCCAGAACACAGACCCAAAATCCTTTGGATGATTTCCAGCCCAGACCCAAGTGTCATGAACGAAGAAGGACTTTGATTTTAAAAGGCCTGAATATAGGCCTGGCATATGTATGCTTCCAAAAAGGTGGTTTTTTCCCAGAATTTTTGCCACTCAGTGAAGATGTGATTCACTACCTAAACTACTTGTCTCCCTGACTATTCTTTAATCCTTGCCACCCACATAGCACTGTATCAACACACTGCTATCTTTTTAATTAAAAAATATTATTATTAACTTACATATGTATTTATTTAACCCATGCTAAAAGCCTTGCTAATTTAAAGATGGTAACCTGCAGGTGAAGCTAATCCTGTGCTCAGGTCTTTGCCAAAGCAGGGCCCAAAGTTTCTTATTCAAAGGATTTCAGTGTGGTCAATAGTTGACAGAAAAGAGAGGTTAAACAGCACCATACTTTGCAGTTGGTGACTATATTGCAGCTGAACACATTAAAGTTGGAGGTTTGGTCATTTTGCTTCATCAGCTCCATCTCAGCTTTAATGACCACGCAGGCAGGGTCATCCTGAGAACAAGGCTTTCGTCCTGAAAAGTGTTGAAGGGTGACGGTGGTTAAGGAAACATGGAAAAGTTCCTGTTGCCTCAGGGAAGGAATGGCTGGGGCTGTTTTCATATATAGTAAATAAGCAGAATGGGATTTCTCGTGCGAGGGATGCTTTTTCTTGTGCGGGGTCATGTTAGTTTTGACTTGCCCAACTCAAGCACGTATGAAGTTGATTAAGCTGCACACTAAACTTTGGAACGCTCTCAAAGGAAAGAATGAGGAACTCAATGCAGTAAAGTGCTTATCAGAAGTTTTATTTACACTGTTTACATAGGAAGAAGATGCATTGTTTCCTGCAGTTCATTCATAATGATGTTGTTGAATTAATAATACAAATTCAAGTTCCTTTCTGGATATTGCTGGTAATTGGAATAGCCTAGAAGCAAACCTTGATTACTGCCTCCAAAGAGGCTTTTTCTGTAGTGGAAAGGCACAGCCTCTGAACGTGAGGAGAAGGATGTTCAGAGTATCCCTGACTCCTTAGAAATACAGAGGTTGTTTGCATGCATGAAGATCTTAGGCCATTATTAATTATCAACTACTCATTTGTCTCCACCAGGGCAGTTGTATAGGCTCAGTACAAATGCATTCCATAGATTTGAAACTTTGACAGTGATCCTAAACAGATGATTATTTTTACCCCCTTTCTACTCCCACCTTAAAAAACCTATGACCATGATGTTTGGGGAGGAAGGGTAGGGGTAGGGGAGCACAGGATTTTTTGGTTGGTCGGCTGGATTTTTAGACGTTCCACTGCAGTCTTCAGAAGTATACACTGTGATTATTCTTGATCTGTTTGCAAAGAACATTTTCATTGGTGTATTTTCCATCTTCTTCAAACACAAAGCAAGTAACCAGTTATTGTAAATAATCTTAATCCCACTACAGCATTGTGTTTGCATCAAATGCCAGGTCTCCAGCTGTCAGCACTGACATGTTCAGGGACATCAGAGCAAGGCTGAAGGTGTAAACAGACAGAAAACAGAGATTTGCAGGAACATCTTGAGTAGATACTTTGAAAGGCTTCATGTTGGCCATTCATGGATTAGGGTCCCTTCCAGGTTAATGCCCAAACTGAACCTGGAAAACCAGATCCAGACTTCACTTTCAAGGAATATTGCACAATCCAGGCTCAACTGCGACACACTCACTCAGGCTTGGGCAGAGTAAAGATTTCCCATACCATTGGAACTCCAGGAGGCACCTAGAGCAGTGTTCCATCTCAGAAAAAAAATACAGAATCAGATAACAGAGAGATAACAAAAAATCCTGAATTATTATCTCTCTCTCTCTCTCTCTAGATAGAGGTAAAACTTCTTCCTAACCTCTACATGATCAACAGTTACCCAGTCTGTAAAAAGCTGCATGAAGCAAGGAATAAACAGGCAGAGGCTAGGAGTGAATGCAATAGCTCTCAGAAATGATCCCCTAGAAGCAGGTCTGGGGCAGGAAGGAAGAGAGAGAAAGTGAACAAAAATAGAGGAAGAAGAAGAAGAGGAAATCTAGGGAAGAAAAAAAGGTTGAAGAAATGTTAGGGAACCATAAGGTCTGAGCAGGGTAAACAGGTATTACATCCTGAAAGATGATGGTAGAGCACTTAGCAAAGCATCTGTCAGAGCAGGGAAAATGGAGAAAAAGGTGAGAAAACAGTGGCATAGCCACAGCAGCTCCAAGTTACTTTTGGGAGGTAAAGAGCAGAGGACAAGGTGAAGAAGGGCTAAAAACTGTAGAAAAGCTGTTATTCTTCTTCCCTCTTTGTTCCAGCCATTCTTTTACCACTTAAAAGGTATGAAACTGAGGAAGTTAAAATATTTTATTTATTTTGCTTAGTAAGTTCAAGGAGCTGTCTTACTCTGTGCTACAGCCCAACATGTAAAATGCCCAACAAAACTTGCATTAAATAAAAATATTGAGGCAGAGAAAGATACTTCTCATCACAAACACTAGAATGGTACTTAATCCATCTAGGAGACAAAAAGTCTTTGCTATTTGTCTGACGTATTTTTGGTAAAACACATCAACAAAGGACCAAGGCAATTGAAATGTGATGCAACTGTTTCGAAAATAGCCATGGAAAAAGGCATGTTAGAAAACAGAAAGCATCAGGCACTGCCTCCAGAGAGCATCACAGCTACAGAAAGGAATTGCTTCTATTTCGCAGATAATTACAGGGCTCATCTTAGATTAGCAGCAAAAATAAACACCTTTTGAAAGTATCAGCTAAAACAATAACACTGCTGACCAAGAAGAAAACACATAAATGAGAGCACTAATCCACCAAAAACAAATCCTGGTGGATACATGGAACATGGCATCACACTAACCAGACCTGACTTATTTTTTCAGGGGTTAGGTTTGAATTCCGTTTTGTTATAAGAGATTAGAACTGAAGAATGTGAAATCTTCCATGGCATCCCAGCTATCAAACACCATCGACCTCTGCAGATCTTATGTGCGCCTCTTCAGTCTGGGCTCCTTTGAAAGGCCTGGCACACTCCTCTAAGTGCATGGACAGCAAGATAAACAGACCCCTTCTACTCAGTCTTTGTAAGAGTCAAAATGAAGGCACAGTGCTTCTGAGGTTTACAAGGTTATCCACCTAAATTTCTCCTTTGATGAGCATCCCATGCCAGTGTCCTGTTCTAGAAGGCCTGGGTGCTGGGGAGGAAGGTCGCTGACCCAGAAATCACTTTTTAACAACAGGCATTTCCCACGTGTATGTAGAAGGAGCTGAGTAGGTGGGAAACTAAATCTGATGATACAAACTGACCTAAAATTTGAGCACATGTTCTTCTATTTGCAGAGGGACATTGTGGGGGCAGCACAGAGGAAGATATTCCTGGGAAGTATTCCTTCTTTTCCACAAGCCAAAGGTGTTCTTTGACTAAAAGAAGCTGTGGAAGCCCTGTTCCAGCACACAAGCTGTTGGCAAAGGAAGTGCAACACTCAAGAGTGCTGTGTGTGCATGCCACAGAAACACCCTGTAAATGGCCAGACTCTGACACCATTGACCCATTTAGGATTATGGTGGATCCCCAGCAAGGTGTTGGGATTTATTTTGCAAACTCTGTGCCAAATACTGCAGAGACTAGACACAGAGGGGCAAGAGCAAACATTAGTGAAAAATCTTCTCTTGCTTGAGCAAGAGAAAACCTTAGTGAAAAATCCATGGTAACTGAAAATTTACAAATAAAGGGAGGTATTTTTTTTTGTTTTTAATTATATATCATTAACTGACAAGCCTTTATTTTGTAGTATAGAACACTGCCCATAGAAGAAAATAGCTTCTTGCAATGGTTTGCAAATGTTAAGAAAAATGTTCCAGTGACTAAGGCATCAAGACACACCTGTGGCTTATGTAAAGTCTCAAGTATTTATTTGTTCTGATGGCAGTATCAAGTTAATAAAATAGACACCTTTAAAAGTGAAAAAATATTGGAGATTTATAGAAGTTATGTTTTACACTATAGAATATTAGAACATGCAGCAATAGTTTCCTAACTTGCTCCCAGTGCAGATTTCTTCAAGGAGTGTTGCACACTGTTCATCCTAGCTGCTAAAGCAAAATTTTTCCATTATGACTCCATCCACAGCAAGTTGCAGACAGCTCAGGTATCCGGTCTGTATAGATGAAACCTCCCACAGATTTGCCATCTCATCTGCAGAGCAGGAAACATTATCTCATGGGCTGTGCAGCTGTTTTGCAGCTATGGCCTGACACAGCTCCAGGCAGCTCAGGTAGCTGTAGCTACACCTGTGAGAAAGCTGCCCCTCCATAGCTCACTGCAGAATTCCTTCAGCGTGCTCCCATGCTTGGAGCTACGCAGGGGAGCTGAGGAAGGCCTGTGACACGGGGGAAGCAAAGCAGCCCTCATGCTGCTCTGCTCATGGCAATCCTTGGAGCCTGTGCCAAAGCAAATGCAGCCTGGAGACTCTGTGCACGTGTCCCTGCTGTGCCATCTCCTCCCAGATGTGTTGTCTTTGGCTCAGGCTCCTGTGGAGCCCTGGGCACTCTCCAGTGGTAGATGCATTAACAGGATAAAAATCCCAAAGTTTTTGAGTGCTCTTGGAGAGCAAAAATTCCTTGCTCATATGGCTATGGAATCATCGTTCTTGTAGCTATGGGCAAAGCCAGGTGCAGGGAGGCTTGAGATGATTGGTATGCCACAGATTGAAATCCTGGGGTGCTGACTGCACGTGCCCTCCTTGGAAATCTGGGTCACACCCTCATGCAAGCACAACTCCTCTACCCTTACCTTTAAATCTAGCAAGGAAGGAATGTTTTCACTTCCATATAATTTATAAGTGGGCAAATTAACTTTACAAAAATATAACCCCCACATTCACAGACTTGGGTGGGTTATTTAAACTGAAAATCAACCTGACATGAAGTGGAAGCAACAGTTTTGCACTAACATTGCAGTTTTCCCTGACATGGAAATGCTTGTATGTTTCATGCTTTACATCTGCTGCATGATGGTTTTGTTGCCTTATTAATTCTGATACATTTGTTTCCATCTGATTTCCTTCTAAATAAGGCAGCTTGGACTGGGAAGTTTCATTCTGCCCTACAGAGCAACACATGTAACTCATCACAGAAATGGGCTCGATTCAGACCAGTCACCCGTCTCATTGAAGTTAATCTGGCAAAACACAAGCAAAAAAAAAAAAAAAAAAAAAAAAGAAGAAGAAGAATACGACCTTCACTCCACGGCTTGTGACAGCTCACTCACTGCTTATTTATTCTGCACTCCTTGCAAAAACACTCCACACATTCAATCACATCTCAAAGAAAGGGGTCAAAAGGCAAGTGTTTTTAAACTGTCTCAGTTAAAGAGTCCCTTCCCATTAAAGCTGTGCTGGTTGTGTCAGAGATAAAAGACTGTTTTCTATGAGGACTGACCACTCTGACAAATCAACAATAAATTACTCAGAAATAGGCTCTGGCACATTCATTGCAGGAAAATGAATCTCCAGGCACCCTCCATGATTAACAGAGAATGCTTCTTAATTCTATGGATGGCTGTGTGAAATGTACACGAAATTATCTAAATCTGTCAGTGTTTATTTCATGATTAATGGTACTGCTTCTGGCCTGATCCCTGCAGTGGATGGCCAGAGACTAAGAAGTTTAAGGCCATGGTGTGGGACACTTGCAGGGGAGAAAATCTATGACAAAAAAGAATTGTAAAAATCTCTTATTTTGAGCTTGTAGAGTGCTGAATTTCTGCTTTCAGTGATGAATGTGGGAGATTTCAGGGTCTGTCAAGAACAGGCAGGAAGCAAACTGAGCATGTTGGGAAAGATAATTTTCCTGCCAGAAAAGGGGAAAATCCACATTCAGATGTCCATTTATTGAGGTGTTAATTGTTAGGATAAATACAGATTTTTGCCTTGAGAAGGACCTTTCTCTCCAAAACAAGCAATTTACATCTGGTTTGACTTCAGGCTAAAAGAGTCCTAATCCTTGCCTGTCACTGGGTGGCTGATTTGCCACAAGGAAAAATTGTGCGTGCTTTACACCAATGAATCCTAGATACATTCTTTCCACATTTACCCTTCTGCAGGTCCTTTAGTACTACAAGCAGGCAGGGCTTGGTCTCCTGCATCTTGCAAGAAGGTCACGCAAAATGTTGGGCAGTGCCCAGTGATTCATGGTGTGCATGTTCCAGGTGTCCTCAAGGAAATGCACAGTGAGGTCTTTGAGGCCTTGGGGCACTGTGATAACAACGATCCAAGTTCTTGTGAAAGGAAAAATAAATCAATCAGCTCTATGAAAGTGCTTTACAATGTTCAGCATCTCTCAGCAGCGGTCTGAAAGGACCAAAACACTGGAGAATTAAGCTACACTTTTCTTGTAACTCCACATGTTCTTTTGCAGCCAGAATACTGTATTTCAAAATTGTGTTTCTCTTTTTTTAACATATATCAAGCAATAGCTTTTTTCAGGTCTGTATTTCAGTCAAAGAAAAACCAAACCCAAAAACCAAAACAAACAAAACCCAAAAAGCAAAAAAGACATACATACAGAGAAAAAAAGTATATGTGGAGTGATATTTAGTTTAGTTTGATTTCTTAAAGAGGTGAGGCAGATCTCAATATTCCAGAAAATTATGTTTCTCTATTATACCTCTGGCAGCCATTACTAACCAAAGTTAGAAAATCCATTTTTCTGTCTAAAAAATAATGGCTAGTAAAAAAGAGCAAGCAAAGGAACAATAATGATAGTAACTCATTTCCACTGAACAACAGGGGACATTAGCAATGCATACCTTGGCACTTAGCTGAACGAAGCTGCTTTTCCTAACTCACTCTTCTTTCAGGCGTCCTGTCAAAATATTTCCTTGAAATGCGTTCCTAGTGTGTGCAGGAGCTATTTATAATCTACAACACTTATTTTTGGATTAAATACATGTAGGTGGCTAGTTGCCATGAGAGCAAAGGGGGGTTCAATGAATTACAAGAATGTGTATGAAATATTACCCTTGGGACAGTGCCTTTCCAAGCCGAGCAGCCCGTACAAGCAATCAGACTGTCAGACGTGGTGTCAGAGCAGGCACAGCACAGAAACTGGCCGAGGGATGCATCAGCATGGCCTCACCCCACTGCTGCTTTCTGCCTCTTCCTGAGGCAACCCTCCAGATCCTGTCCCGGGTTTCAGGCCAGCACTAAGGAGCAGCCAAGGAGCAGCTCAGGAGGGCTCCTGTTTGTTCAGTACCTGCCCTGATTTTAGTCAGTGTGTCCATCAGCTGAGGTCAGCCCCATGGCCAGCCAAGCGCCTCTGCAGAGGAGAAGAAACGTTTGAGGAGTGGCTGTCTGAAGACTCCCACGTGTGGCTTGGACAGGACAACCCTGGCCTCTATGCCATTCATTGCTGGCTTGCTGCCTTCTCCTCCAAGCATTTTTCCTCTCTGTCTTTCAGCACACCCATCCATCCCAGAATTCCCGCTCCCTCCCTGAGCTGGTGCGGGTGACTCTTTGTCCCCAGCAGCACTGGTTTGGAGCTGGGGTGACAATTCCCCTGACGTGTCAAGCTCCCACTCCAGGGACTAATGGCATCAGCCCCTCCACAATGGATATGATTAATATGTAACCCTAACAGCACCTTCCCCCCTCAGCAGTTTAGTCAGAAGGGAAAACATCCGTTGGCTAATGGTTAGGTACACCAGCTGTGCTGCTTGTGCTGTGCTCTAACAAAGGGTGAGTAATCATTAATAGCACAATGCACTGGCAAACTAGTTCATATGTGGTTACTCTTCAGTCACCCCTGATTGACTACAGCCTTTACCAATTTCAGTAAAATAATTTGGCATTCAGCATGTGTTGGGAAATCCAAGCTTGTGCTGAGAGAGCCCTTGGTGTATTTGACACTCAGATGCTGCCCAAAGCCCTGGTGAGCCCTTCACAACTGAAATACAGAGCAGCAAGTATGCTTTTCCTGATATGAAAGAAGCATGACACTGGTGGCGAATTATCCTTCTATCTATCTATCTATCTATCTATTGCTCTCTACTCTTTTGGCCCAGTCACAGCCACTGCTCTTAATGTTCCAGATTGTCTCATACTAGGGTTTTCATGAGAATTGGGTCTCTCTTTGCTCTGCAGACAAATTTACCTGCAAATTGGCATTTAGTAAAAGGTTTCAGCTAACCTTTGGACCCAAAGGTTGTGTGGGTGTCATAGAAATACATCATATTCTCATACAAAAGAGCCATCATTAGTGCAGCAAGGCAGCAAATATTCCTAAGGATCAATAAACTAGACTTGATTCAAGCCCACTTTTTCTAACTCTGTATTTCTGTCTTCAAAGAAAAGCATTAAGGGTGAATAAGGTCAAAATAAGGCAAAAAAGGCTATGAATAGGAATTGTCCATCTGAAATTAAGGATTTTGTTGCTTTGAAAAATTACTTCTAAGCTGTAATTGAGTAGGGGAAGGGAAGAGCACAAAAAGACAGTTTTTAGTATCAGCTGCCTGCTAGAGGCTCTGGGAAGCTGCCTGCTCCCATGGATGTGGGTCAGGGGCTCAGCACAACAGTGAGAGCCTAAACCTCTGGCTAGTCACAGCCTAGCCAAGAAGGCTGAAGGGAGGGCTAAGACCAAAAGAGGACTTCCAAGATACCTGTTCAACTACGTAATATGGTGGAGTATAAAAACCTGCCCTTGTGTGAGGACTGCTTTGCAAGAACAACCAGACTGACACTGCAGCAGTTTTCGAAGTGTTAATTTTTGAGCAAATTACAAGAATGTGTAACCCAAAGCTTTCTTTTTCAAAATATTTTGGATCGATGCAAATGTCTGGGATGTACATATCGGCTTGAGCTGCAGAGAGCAAAGCTGGAGCAGAGGAGAGAAAGGGAAATACCAGAAACCTATGCATGACAAAATTACTGCATGAGGATGAAACATGCGGACTTAACTGGGCACAATGGCAGTGGAAAACTGCTCATTGTATCCAGTGTTTCTGAGGATAACAAGCCATATAAATTAAGGGAAATATGTCTCCAAAGTATCTTCTGTAACCCCAGCAAACAAAAATGGGAATAAGCAACAAAAGCAATAAATTAGGACTGAATACAAGAAAGATATTTTCGCCTCCACAACTCTATAAAAATATCAGTTTAACAACTGTGAATTCTTATGCTACATTCTCCCAGCATCCTGCCCACTTCTGTAGAACTCTTTAAGTATAAAAATCTCTATGGTAATGCTATCCCTTCTTTTGCCTCTTCAGCTGCTGGGGGTTGCAAATGAGCTGCTGGTGATATCTGGCCTCATCTACAGGTGGTGGCCCAAGAGAAGTGAGCATCTGCAGCCCCATGGTGAGGAAAACACCACATGGAAAACTCTCTCCTCTAGAGGATCTTCATAGCAGTTGTTTGTGACTAGGGAGGAGACATGGCCTCCTATCCCTCCAGCTCATCCCACACCAGTGTATCCCAGTAGCTCAGCTTTCCACCCAAACCCCTTTTCACTCCCACACCCATCACCATAAACACTTCAATCCTCCAAGTGCAGTGGTGGGAAGGAGAGCTCTGCTTTCAGAGTTCACAGCCCATCAGCTTCGGACAATGACCAAAACAGAACCAAAAGCTCTGCCAACTTTCTGACCCAGCTTGCTTTCTGGCTGTGAGAGGTGGCTGGCTCTGATTTCAGAAAGACTCCAGTGATAAAAACCACAGGGTCTTTCTCACAGGGCCTTTCCTACCCCCAGAGGCATCCCAGGTTTTACAGAAGTTTTTCTCATCGTTTCCCCACACTCATAGCTTTTTACTGACCTGCCCCATTGGTGCATTGCTGTGGAGGACCAGCTGCCAGAAACAAACAGCTGAGAGGAAGGTGATGACCTAATTTCATCTCACGTGTATTTTAACAGCATTCCAGCCTCTAAATGCAATGGGAAGGGAGATAATGGAAAAGAGAGATGAAGACCCCATTACAGGCATTCAAGCCCCAAAGCCAGGAGTAGCTCAGATAATGTGAAAAACATGATCAAGGTAAGATGAGCCCAAATAAATGAACGAATTTTTTTCCAAAAGGGACACAGAGGTTAAACTGATGTGAGCTTAGCTTTAGCCTAGCTGCCTGAGCAAGGACACCCTTCCTTTTTCTCCCTCTGCTGGCTCTCTGCCAAGAACAGCCAAGGGCTATGCTTGGGCCACCAACCTACTAAAACAATTACTAATAATTTGTTAATCAACTCAGGACATCGGTACTGTAAGATTTAGCAAGTGCCCACAGCTTTGCTGACACTTTTGTAGTGTGTGGGCGAGAACCAAGCGCACAGGATGTGGTAAGAGGCAGCAGCTGTGTATGAATCCAGAAGAGGCTATTGAGAACTGAGCCTTTTGAGTTGTAAGCAGAAGTTTTGATGACTTTTGCTGAATGGAGATTTTGCTGCTGTCTGCAGTGACTCTCACACATCTCACATCTGTTGAGTGAGGAAATGGTTTTATGCAGATGGCAACACTAAGCCTGATTGCAGGAGAGGTTTATGTTTCACCTCAGGAATGGCAGAGTTGGGTAGGAATAGTAAGGAAATTACACCAAGGGAGTGACAACATTCACCGGTAGGAAAATGCAGAGTTCCCAACCCTGTTGCATTAAATTATACTTGGGTTCAAATCCATCAATCCAAATGAGCTGCTAAACTGTGAAAAGGGGCAGGCAGGTAGGTAATATCACATTTCTTTAGTTGAGATGAAGACTTTAAAAACAATTCCTGCTAACTTACATCTGCAATGTATACAGAAAAGCTATTTGTCCCATATTTTGCTGTCCCTTTTGTACTGGAAAAATCCCTTTGCTCTTCCTCCTGAACTGACTGGTGTTGTACTGTACAAGTCCTTTAGGATATACTCAAAAAACCTAATTACCAAAACAGTTACTGCATTTGAACAGCAACACTGTTCTTGCTGGAATCAGCTGAGAGGAAGACCAACCCAAAAGCAATTTAAGATCCTGCTTTTAAGTTCATCTTGGGCCAAATGCATTAAACCCTAACTGATAGCTTCCTTTACAAACAATCAGTTTAAATTACTTCCTCTGACCTCCTGTTGGCAACTGACATTTCATACAAACTGATCAAAGTTACGTGAGATTTAACTGAACTTCATCCCTAGTGGAATTTCGATGCTGAAGTGAAAAATTGAATTTCCCACTTGTGCATGCACCATCCAACACAAGGACAGAGAGCTCGTTTGGGTGTAGGAGGATAAATCATTCCTAAAACAGCACTGTGACCATTGGGCATGCAGGGCCTAAGCCAAAGTGACCTTGATGCAAATCAATTAGGACCAGGGGTGATCCTCGGTCAGGATTACCCAACTGCAAGATTGAGGAAGCTGGAAAGAAACATGTATGTGTAATATTGCCAGAAGCCTCCTGTCCTAGGATTCAGCCTAGGGCTCAGGCAAGCAGGCTGGTAAGAAGAGGTCATGCTGAGAAGTTGTCTCAGCTCACTCTTTACTGGAAACCTTGCACACACTGACAAACTTCAGTCTGTGTTTCTTGTTCACTGGTCCTCTTACTGCAGAGAAGAAAACTCTCCCTTTGACCCATAACCCTTTTTTACATGCTTTCCCCAGGGCAGAGAAGAGTTTTCTTTACTATATATAACTTCCCTGTGCATATTTCCAAAGTGACTTTTTTACTGCCAGCAGTTATTTCTTTGAAGGCTGGGCAGGGTTTTGTTTCCCTGGAGGAACAATTCCATAGCACTGATCAGTCCTGAGTTTGTAGCATTAATCAGGGATGCAGTCTATTGAACACTGACAGAGTGAACTTCAAATACTTTGAGAGTTTCCCTTGTTTCATTAGAATCATTTGCACTCACAGAGGCCATCATGTGCATAGTTAACTTTAGCACATTATCTGTTTTCTTTAAAGAAAATTATTTGAATAAATATGTGAACTGTTTACATCAGAGACTTTGAATGTGAATTTAAGTTTTCAAATCTTGAGGGATTTAAGCAAGTTAATCTCATAGCTAGACCATTTACCCAGTTGGGCCATTTCAAACATGCCTATTTCTGTAACTATTGCATTTTTATGCAGTCATACCCTTCCCACACCCTTTTACTTAAGTCTGAGATGTGTACCATATTAGAAGAGATACACACAGTTTTTTAGGAGCATCTTTAATTTATGTTTTCTGGATATCAGACAGCAGACAGGTCTGCCACTGAATAGATGCAGCAGGAAAAAGAAGTTACTATTCTTTACTTCTCCTGAAGTCATCAAGGGGAAGACTAAAGGATTAAGAAGCTGCAAAGTGACTGCACAGTAGGACAGTGTGCCATGCACTTCATAGTCCACAGGGCTGCCAAGGGTTGCTCCAAGGAGAGGGGTTAGCATATAATCATCACTTTAAGTTGATCAAGGAACAAATCAAAAATTGGAGCATTTCCCAGGTGGTGCAAATGTGACAAAAAACCCCCACTGCAGTAACATTTCAGTTGCAGGGTTTCTTCTACCAAGATCTCCCTTTGTGCATGGCCAGCCACACACACAACAGCCCCTGTGCCCCGAGTGTGCTCCTGGAATGGTGCGGTGCCAACAAGGTGCATTCAGAGCATGGCTTGAGCCAGGGACACACAGACAGGGAGAAAGAGGTCAGGGGAACTGAATACAGGTCCAATGAGAGAAACAGGTGTGTAGGTGTGTTCAGAGCATCTCCACAAAGTTCTGGATGGTGCAGAAACAGAGCCAGAGCTGGGCCTGCAGAGGCAAGGGGAGACACTTCTCACTGTTAACCATTTACCATTTTCCTGATCAGCTACAGAAGTAACCATCGTTTTCTTGTACATAACTCAGGCAGAACTGTGCCTCCCTTTCTGTGGGATTTCCCAGGCAGGATCCCAGAGGACTACCTTGAACAGCAGCTGTTTTGCTGACTCTGACCAGCACCTTATGGCTCTTGAGGCTCAGGTTTAAACATGGCTAAATAATTTTTTGCTGCTAATGGCAGCAAAATGAAATCTCTTTGCACAGTAGAAATTTTTGAAGACTTGCTGGGAGCACGTATTTTTTCTGCACTTAGAAGAAATCATGGCAAAATGCATCAGGAAGGCGGTTCTCAGCAGAGGAGGTGAGAGACATGCTGACCAACTCCTTTTTTTTTTTTTTTCAGAATGCCACAGGCTGCATTTATTTATTCTCTTTTACCACTAAGAGAGGTCAAGCAACAGCCAAAGGAAGACCTCTCTGAAACTGGAATGCAAAATTGTTGAACTTCTGTTTTAAGAAGAACCATTAAGTTTAATGACACAGACTCAAGAATGTTTCAAGTTATATGCCAGTAAAATACAAATGTGGCCCTCACTTACTGACTCCTGTGACAGACCAGAGCAGGGATATGAAACACTGCAGCACCTCAAACAGTCAAAAAATAGCCAAGTCTGCACATATTCTCTTCAGCATTGTAATTTAAATACACTTTTGCACATGGTAACTGAAAACCTTTTACCTTCCCTCTGAATCTAACAGGAGCCAAGCTTACTCTTGATTTCCTTTACTGCCAGCAAAGCCATTAGGTGGCAGTACATCCCAAATTATTCTTAGCCATGCCACGGAATTTTGGTGGCGCTACAGTACATTTACCATCTGTTGATGGTGTCATTTGAACATCACAAACATTTAGTATGAATCATAGAAACCATTTGTCCAGATAACAGCAAATAGAATGTGAATGTCAAAAAACCAACAAACAAAAGAAACCCACAAAGCACATAAAAAAGGAAAGAGCAAAAAAGAAGAATTTGATCAGAAGCAGGTTTACGACAGGAACTGTGCCCTTCAGTCTGAAAATAGAATGTAGAAAACATCCAAGCTTAAAAAACCCAACAAGCAAAAAACCCACAGTAAAGCCAAACTAATATAGAATAGACCACTGGTCAGAGATATTTACTGGTGTTGCCACAGAGTCTTTGAGAACCAATCTTGTATCAGGACACCTATTGCATGAAGAAATTTTCTAGCACAGGATGAAGGGGCCAGAAAGCAGGAGCAGGTCCTGCCCCACAGCTAGAGCCAGTGTCTGTGCAGACAGCATCCCAGCACAGCTCCCACGGGAACCCCCAGGACCGCTGCCTCGCACACATCTGTGCTTCAGGCACATTTCATCACCAGCTACACCAATGTAAATTACCAGGATGTTTATTGCATTGCAGGGAGGAAACATTTGACCGGCAGACTTATACCACAGTGCTATGATAATTCTGTGGGAGGTCACCACAAGTTAAGCAGTCTGCCTTCTTAACCTATCCTTAAAAAATGTACAGTGGTGTTCATCACATTTTATGTCCATAAAAATCCCCTAAGGAGTTACTAATCATGATAAAAATGTTCCCATCCTGCCAGGCTATGAAAAGTCACTGCTAAATGTAGATTTGCTTTAGGACATCCAGAATCCAGGAAAAAGAGACCCTTGGTCTGTTCCTGGTGCCACTGACTCTGGGGTCAATTGCAAAACTACTAATGTCAGAGAGGGAAAGGACATGGGAGAGAGGACAGGGTCTTTCTCCAACTTTTCAACAGGATACACACAGACATTTCCTTGATAAGCTATTTTGTCCCTGAAAATTGTAGCTTTAATTCATCTGAAATGATTCCTAAGTTTAAGCTGAATTTTACACTTCACAGTTGAGCCAGAAAATTTATCTGTACAGACATAAAGAAAGAAAGAAAAAAAAAATGATACTTTAGGTATCAGTATTGAAAACACAAGGTACTGAATTCTCTAAGCTAGAGAAAAAATACTTCTCAGTGGGAGATTGGAGTCCTAGTTCTTGAAAACCTCATCCCTTCTTTTATTAAAAATGCCTTCCTTCTCCCATATCCTAGATTTAGACTGAGCAGCTATTCACTTTTAAATCTTCTTATAGACTACCAATTATTTATTATATCTCTGCTTATATTAATCTGAAGGGAAACTGAAAAACCTCCTTACAAAGGAGGTGACAAAGTGGTGTCTTATCAGCACAACCAGCCACCAGCAACAGGACTTGACCCAAGTCACTGCTACTGTGTGAAGGCAAAATTTTTGGTATAAGCTGTTCCTTTTGGTCTTTCCCCAGGTGCACAGTAGACAGGTATTCTTTCACACACATTTAGAAAAATACCAGTGTGAATACTTCATTGATATGTTAAATCACAAGGTCCATGTAGTTTATTGTTGCATTAATTGGTATAAGAATGTAGGGAGTGTTTGCATTTGAGACTATATCTAAAAATGCATTAGCAAACAATGTATCACATGAATTAGGATCTTCATTATTGTAAAGGGATCCTCCCTACAAAATACAGGAGACATTTAATAATGTACTCCCTTGCTATTACTTTATCAAGGCTTTGGAAAGCCCATCTACTTGGTGTCATTCCAAAATTATGACATACAGAGCCACATTCATCCATGTGAGTTGGGACTTTATTGCCATGCCCTTTTATTCAACATTTCCTTGCCATTTTTAAATCACAAATCTCCGAGCAAAAGTTATGTGACAAGCATCTTGAAATGTAATGCAAAGGCCAGGAAAGTCTCCATCTTGAGTTGGCTTCTAGGGGTAGATGCACTGAAAGTCAGATTTCATAGAGACAAGGCATCTGCTTATACTTTGATCTTTTAATACTTGGAACTGTGCCTTACTTTGAACTTAACCTCATTAATTAACCTTGGAAAGGGTGAAAACTCTCAGGGGCTAAGCAAGAAGGCAGAGATTTGAGCAGAGACTGTGCCAGAGATGCTGGACAAGATCTAGGCATGAAACAGAATTTATAAAAAGATAAATAGATATAAAAAAATTTTTAAAGGGTGATATTTGGAAAGCACAGCTGATGAAAGGGGTTTTATGAATTCTGTGAAAGATTTGAATTCAATGCAATTTTGTGACATTGTTTCTGGGCTGTAGAGAGCTGAGAGTTCTCCTTTGAGCTCATGCAAGGAGAGCTGCAGTGCCTAGTGCCAGACAAGGAGGGCAACAGAACCCACTGCAAGAAGCCTCCAAGAGATGCTGACAGTATCCCATCCACCAGTTCCATGCTGAGCTTCATCCTGCAGAAGAATTAGCTCCAGAGGAAGTTGAGAAGAATCACCCCAGCACTTGACCTTATGTTACCCCCCCAGCATGGCCAGGACAGAGGAGGGTTTTATGTTGCATGCCCTGCTGCTGCTGAATCACAGGGTAATCTGCTGCCCCACGGGTGCTGTGTGCCAGGCAGGATACACAGGAGCTGCACAGTACCAGACCAGCATGTAAAAATTTTAGTAAAGCAAACACTGACAGACCAGACTTATTTTTACATCTTAAGCCATCTCCAAACAAACAGCAATAGCAGGAAGCTAGAAGGATTTGCATTTCCCATGCTAGGTTCTCTTCTCTCCTTCTAACACAGTATTTTACATGTGGGGATGACAGACCCTAATTTCTGCACCAGCCCTGGGTGGAACAGCAACACGAGCACACATTTCCATAGCAGAGTCATGAAAAATCCAAATCAGCTGAAATGTCACTGGCCAGAAAGCTGGGAGCCCCGTGCACAGAAATGAAGAACCACTTTTTCTTTTTTCACCCAAACAGGAAAACATTTAATTCTGAGATTGCCCAGATTGGCTGGGCAGTTTGTCACTCCTCTGCCTGCAGCCCATGTAATCTTAAACCATTATTGTATCAACTATGAACTCACCCTGCCATCACTGTCTCCTGGTAAGACCACCACCAAGAGCCATATTCATGTTTGGGCTGGTGACAAGAGCTGATGAAACAGGAGAAGTGGCAAAACTACTTGTGGGAGAAATAACTGTTTTTCCTAACTGGGCACCATAGTAGGTAGATCCTGTTTGCCTCCTCCTGCTTGCTACCCTACACCAGTGCAGAGAGCATGTGTAACTAACAGGAACTGGAGGCCACTGAGCAGCAGGAAAGCTGTGATATAATCATGGAAATGTGGTGGGATGACTCTCATGGCTGGAGAGCTGCAGTAGGTGGCAACAAGCTCTTCAGAAGGGACGGGCAGTGGGGTTACTCTGTATTTCAGGGAGTGTTTTGGCCATAGAGCACTCAGGAATAGTGAAGATGGGTAGGAATCAAGGGAAAGGCTAGCAAAGCAGGTATGCTGGTTGGGGGTTGTTATGGACCATCCACCCAGGGTGAAGAGGAAGATGAACTATTCTGTAAGTGCCTGATTGATGTTTCACATTGACAGCCCTCCTTCTTGTGGGAGGCTAGGACTTGCCAGATATCTGCTGGAAACTTATAGGAGACAGGAGGGGGTCTAGGAAATTCCTGGAGAGTGTGAAAGAGAACTTCCTGACACAGCTGGTAAGTGAGCCTACCTGGGATGGTGACCCACTAGATCTTGAAGTTGAGCATCAGGAAGCATTTCTTCACAGCAAGGGTTGTTAAATGTTGGAATGGGCTGCCCAGGGAGGTGGTGGAGTCACCATTCCTGGGGGTATTCAAGAAACCACCAGGTGGGGCAGTCAGTGCCATGGTCTACTTGACAGGGTGGTGGTCAGTCAAAGGTTGGACTCAGTGATTTCAGAGGTCTGTTCTAAATGATTCTGTGATTCTGAAAACTGCTTCCTGTCACTCTTGCTCTCCAGGAACTGCACATGCCCAATAAAATCCCAGGATGTCATTCCCATTTCCCAGCCCTGTGCAAGAGATGTAGCCAGTTGGCTCATTTTATGAGCTCCTGATGGCAGCTGCAGAGAGAAGGGAAGGCAGAGCCTATGCTGCAAAAGCAAAGACATATTTCATACACTGCTCAGCCACAGCTTTGCCCTGTGGCTCATGTCCAGCCACTCACCAAGGTCCAGCTCTCTTCCAGAGAAAAGGCAGTGCTGAGACCCTCCACAGAGCCTTGACATCTTGAAAATGTTGGTACGGGTAGGGAGGCCAAGGGATGCTTCAATTTGGCACATCCCCTGATCAAGTACTGCCAAGAATCCTTCTAAGGTCCTCCTCCTGGCAATTAAAGCTGTTAATTCACACAAAGGAGCTACCTGCGGAAACATGGCATAAAGCCCATCTTTTCTTGAAAGCAAATCTCCTGCCTAGCAAGGGTCTCCTTGGCAAAAGCAGATATTGTTGACATATAGGAAATTAAGCCAGGCTTGGATTTAAATGCTTTATTTCCCCCTTCTTTTTTTTATAAGTAATAGTATTGTAAGTATATGGATTCATATACTTACATTGTAAGTAATATGTAATATTGTAAGTATATGGATCCATTTGGAAAGTTTTAAGCTTAACACGCACTACCCAGCACTCTGAGATATCTGCGTCTGGGTATTCAGGACTGAGTCAGGCCTTATGCACAGTGTTCACATGGATCCCTGCAATATAATGTACCGGGTGACAGCTTAGAGCACTGAGAAGGCAAAGGGAATGATTTGTTTTAGTTCTTGGTGGGCTTGTTCCTGCTCTTGCCCAGCGCTTTTGAAACAACATGAATCTCCCAGACCCACTTGTGTTGAAGGCAACAGTGATTATGTGTTCCCTCATTTATTGCCAGGAAGCATCTGAATAACAAATACGCAGAAAATATGCGTGAAAAAGCAAATACAGCATTAAAAACTATCAGCTTATTACTTGAGAATGGACAATAGGATATCCAGTCGCAATAACGTCCAATAATAACATAAAGCTGAGGTCAAGATTTTTGGATTTCGGCTATGCTGGCATTTGTTCCTGCAAGGAAGAAGGGGGAAAAAAATGTTAAGTGAGGTTCCCACAGACCTTAAAAAGCAGAAACATCTGTTGTTGTTATGAGCAGCTCAGATGCTGAGTTCAGCAGGAGAAAGTCCAGCAGCTAGGCCAGGTCTCTACTTACCACCACATGCCTCTGTGCTCAATGGGAAATGATCAGAGACAGTTTCAAGGGACATATCAATAATTCAAAACAGCCTAAACTAGCATAAACAAATAAGAATTAGTGCTCTCTTCTTTCTCCTGCCAGCACGACTGGAAGATGTTACTGATGCCTTAAGTGTGCAGTCTCAAGCACTGTTGTCAGAGCTGTCCCCAGCTGATGAGTTGCT
Source organism: Ammospiza nelsoni (assembly GCF_027579445.1). NCBI lineage: Eukaryota > Metazoa > Chordata > Aves > Passeriformes > Passerellidae > Ammospiza > Ammospiza nelsoni. The sequence continues at coordinate 78,328,997 of NC_080669.1, read as the reverse complement.
CCACATTATGCATTTATTTCATTTTTTTAACAAAAAAGATTGAGCTGAAACACTGCGCAGAAATTCCGAAGAAGTGAGTCTTGTTCTCAGGAATACAATCTTCTGGGGGGCTGATTGAAATGGCAAGTTCTTATGGACTCAGCTTGTCTGTTGGAGAAATTAACCCCCATTCTAATGATCCATTATTTGCTCTTTCTGAACAGATCTTCATATCTCGGGTTTATTATTTTCAGTTTACACAATAAACATATCTTCTAACATTAGGTGACATGCAAATGTCAGAGATGCTATTTTGATACGTACTGATGCAAACTGTGCTCTATGAAACTCCTTAATCAGAACCTCTTTTGTAAGCAAAATCTTTTGGCAAACTGCTCTCAGCATTTGCCCAGCAAGTAGCATGGGTAGATATTCACAAAAACAACACTGCTTCTACTTGGAAAACATCAAACTGCATCAAGGCTGTAGAGACCATGAGTACTGAAGGAAAATGATGATAACTTGGCATTTTGTTCTGCCTAATCTCTTAAATCTTGCATGTGGAAGCCTCACAGAAGTAAAGTCCTGTCAAAGGAAAGAACTTCTGTATGCCAGATTTCTATGTAAAAACAGATTTCCAAATACAGTGCCTTATTTTGCTTTATGGTCTTACATAAAAAATCTTCCAATGCTGTGCACAGCTCAAAAGCAAGGGGAAACAAAGTTAAGACCTCTGGACTTGAAGGAGTGAATCTTGGCCCTGCTTTCTCTTCACTCACGTGCTGGTACTGACCTGGAGATCTGCCTCCTTTCAACTGCCAGCACAAAGAAACCCTTGCCCAATTTCCAGGGAGAGGGGACTTGAGAGACTGGAAGAAGGGGGGCTTAAAGGAGTACAGTCTTTGGAGCATGGATTTATTCCTTAATTTAGTTATTGATGTTATGGAAATATACTAGGCTGTAAGCAGACAGATTTTTTGTTTTATTAACACATTGAAGGAATGGACTTAAAGCTAAGAATATGATGATCTGCAGTTTAGATTTGTGCCATAACATTTGTGAGGGCACAGGGTTAAAGACAAATATGCCAAGAAATAGAGCTACCAGATATGTAGTTTGACAGTGAGACATGTATTTCTTTTGGCAACAATGACATTGTTAAAAAAAAGCCTTTTTCCTCCTTTGCTCCCAAACCACCACCCCTTGTTGTTGTTGTTGTTGTTTAAGAGCCCCTTGCATGAACACCAGTCAGACACATGACCACATACAGCACCTGGTGTGGTAAAACACAGCATATCTGAGGACATCAGATACCAGTACTGAGGAGACAACAGAAAACAAAGGCTGGTTCAGCCATTGCTGCAGAAAACCAAAGTTTAAAAAGATTCCTTGGGGCTTCATTTTTAGGTCTTTTCCAGAAAGTTACTTCCACATTATACTGAGTGAGATAATTCAAAGAAAACATGTCCTGTGCCTGCCTACAGATCTGGCCTTCTGACAGCATCATGTCTTGCAGTACCTTCCATCTCCACCTGGTCCAAGGATGAAGAAGACAGTATATTTTAATTTCTTTCTGTTTTGCAGAACAGCTGCAAAAAGAGCAACTCCAAGAGAGCAGCCCACCTACACTCCTGTGCTCAGCACTGTTTGACAACTCTGTCTTTGCACAGCTTTGAAAGCAAGTGAAGAATCACAGGCTCTGCCAAGTGGTCTGGAGGCACTTATGTTCACACATCTTGGGATTAGCCCTCTCTGAAGCAGATTTGATTTCTGAGCAGTTGCTTTCCTTTGGGAAACATATGATATTCCACTTGCTCTAAACCACTTGCTCTAAACTGGCTGGGGTACTTTGGAGTGGGAAGAGAAAGGTGGATAAAAAGGAGGGTCACTTAAGCATCTGAATGTAAGCATCTGAACACAGCCTAACAAGGCTGTGTTATGGCCCACCAGTGTGCTGTTTTACTGTGAGTTAGGGTTACACGTGGCACGCATGGCTAGCAGTACTGAGGGGCAGCCCTGTCCTGGGGGCAGCAGGCACAGCATCACCAGCCAGGCAAGGGAAGGGATTGTTCTACTCTGCTCTGCACTGGGATGACCTCACCTCGAGTGCTGGGAGCAGTTTTGGGTGCCACAATATAAAAAAGATATTAACATGTAAGACAGTGTCCAAAGGAGGGCCATAAGGATAGTGAAGGACCTGGAGGGGAAGCCATGTGAGGAGTGGCTGAGGTCATTTGGTCTGTTCAGCCAGGAGGAGACTGAGGGAGGCGTCACTGTAGCCCTCAACACCCTCACAAGTGGAAGCAAAGGGGCAGGCACTGATCTCTGCTCTGTGGGGACAGTGACAGTGACCGAGGGAATGGCCTGAAGTTGTGCCAGGGGAGGTTTAGGCTAGGTATCAGCACAAGTTTTTTCCCCAGAGGGTGGCTGGGCACTGCTCCCTAGGGAAGTGCTCACAGCACCAGCCTGGGCAGAGCTCAAGAAGTGTTTGGGCAATGCTCTTGGGACCATGATGAGACTCTTGGGGTGTCCTGTTTAGGGCCAGGACAGCCCCAAAATGAACAACCTAAACATGCTCTGACACAGCTTTGTGTTGTAAATGTAACATTTTCTTTACACATATTTGCTAATCCTGGAATAGAATTGACTAAGAAATGGGAAGTCACTGCCTAGTGATCTCAGCTCAACATCAATGCAAGGTTCTCAGAAAACAACTCTATTCTAGGAAAAAAACTTCAGTCAAGACCAAAGTGGAAGAGAAAATTCTCCCACCCTTTCCCCAGATACCACTGCAGCAGGAAGCCTTGCCATGTCCAAAATTAGCAACACACAGAGTCAGAAGTCCTGAGTAAGTTTAGACTCTTTACTTGATGTGATACACTAACAGTGGCCTCTTCTGAGAGGTTCTCTCCGTCTGATCAATATAGTATCTTCTGTCTGCTCCCTTTCCATGGGGAATGGAGACATGAAGGAGTTGGGTACATCCACCTTGTTCTTTGCTGCATGGACAGCAGAGACACTCACCAGCTACTGTAGCCTCCTTGACAGAAGCAAGTGAATTTTGCCAAACAAGAAGAAAAAACCCCACAAAACTCAAACAAAAAATAAAATAAAAACAAAACAGAAAACCAAAACAAAACCAAAAAAATCCAAAAGAAAAACAAAAAACACACACAACTAAGAAGAAACAAACAAGGAAGAACAACAAACATGACATCTTAGCTGTTTATGAGTTGATCACATGAGGAACCATTGCAGTCAGACTGTTAAACTGAAGACTACAGATTAATCAGTTATAGATCTAAGGGATGAAACTTAAGGAACTTCCCAGAATGGTCTCCCTCAGTGCTTCCAACTTTTACAGTTTCTTATTCAACTTATCAGATTTAGTGTTTCTCAAGGACCCACCTCCTGAAGGCAAATGATCTGAAATGAGAAGAGCAGGATGAAATGCTCTAAGATAGTACATCTGTTTTAATTTCAGAGAGACACAAGATATTGTGATCTGAGCACTACCAGATGGGAACTCTCTGAAATAAGATTTTTTTTTTTCCTGTTAGGAAATGCTGACTAGCTAAAATTTAAACCCATCACAAAACTCTAACAGTTTTGACAAAAGTTCTCAGATCCAGATGAGAATCTTTGGTCATCAGATAAAAGGAATTCCAGAAGCAAGTAATTTGGAAAAGTTGCTTTGAGACATGCATCTGTGGGTACAAATTTACACAGCCTATAAGACCAAGATCCACCAGCACATGTCAGTTTCTTGAGTTCATCAAAAAGCAAAGGAAGACCTCTAGCCCGTTCATCCTTCTGGGTTGGGGCTATTTTTCTATGTTAGGCTTTAGCCTGAGGCTAGCAGATAATGTTTATTTTTGAGAAAAACCTAACACACTGGGGCTGTGACTGGAACTCAACAGAAAAATAGAGTGATCATGGGGACTCTTGCATAACTAGTTTCACTTTAAAATACTTCACTTCTCTAATTTCCCTCCTTAACTTCCTCTAAAGCTCACCCACTGCCAAAATTTCTTATTTCTGGCAAGTGTCAAAGTGTTTTCCAGGAGACCTTGTTGACATACCAGTTGTGCTTCATTTTAAATTCCTCTGGTTGTTTCAACATACATGACTCCCACTTGATCTAGGCCTCTTTTTTTAGCTAATTTTTGCCCCTATAAAAATGCATATCCTGGTTTTCTCTAGGAAAAAAAAAAGGTCTCTTTCAGTTGACCTTTGTTCTCTTGTTAGAACAAAGGTCACTGAAAGAGAGGGGGAAAGATTCAAAAGGAAAAAGAAAAAATAAAGCACTTCTAAGAAATTAAGCACTAAGAAATTGGCACTAAGAAATTAGTCACCTTCCAACATTTAACACATACAGCCTTGCCAAGCCAGAAAATGAACAAAATATTAGAGTAAAGGTCAGAAGACAGAAAAGGGGTATTCCTTTCTCTCTTGATGCTACATTTTCTAAAACCATTATGATTAAGTGGTGTAATATTTGCTGGTTAACAGAATCACTCAGAGTAATAGACTTGCAGGAATGTGTTGAGAAATAATTCTTAGAAGTTTTATAATTTGCCAGATACAGGGAAGAGAGACATGTTTCTGCAGTAGAAAGTTGTGTCGAACATCCCATTCTTGATCAGACCGTAATAATTATTTGTGTGGTGGTTGGTATCTCAGAGGTGGAAGTACTCATTTTGGTGAAAAAAATTCCCTTTTAAGTTTCAACTTACCAAAGAAGTCCTCAACCAAAACCAACACTACATGTGAACACCACTGGAAGCACACAGACTCCCACTATGATGCCATCAGCCCCAGTCAGCATTTTTATATCTCTGGTGTCCAGACCATTTGCAGGACACACAAAGTCTAGCATCAATTTAAATGGCACCAGTATTATTCTCCTGTTCAGTATTACTTAGAAAACCTATGTAAAAAGCATGACGTATTGACTGAGACATAGACTGAGATTTGAAATTTTGGCAGGTTGTCAAAGTGGCATCAAGAAAACAAGAATTACTTTTTAGTGTGTGTGTGCTGAAAGGATCAGGACAAAAAAAAGGTGACCCTCAGGAGTTCATCATCTCCTAGAGTTATGCCTTTTTGGCCAGCTGAAATAAGTAATAATGTCATATTTGGGCTGAACAGCCATGAGGAAGCCTCAGAGAATAGAAAGAGCATGTACAAAGGAATTGGCCAGATATGACCAGGAATACTTGGGTATAGAAAGTCTTTGGAATCTTTGTGGAAGTGGAAAGGAGGGGGCTAAAAGTAAAGTAGACATGCAGTCACAGTTTTATGAAATCAGTACAGAAAATGCTCTTCTCCCAGTGCCCCCCAAAAATAATATTTTCTGCATATTGGCATACAGATCTCCAGAAGATGTTTATTCACTGAACAGACTTCAAGCACACAACACACATACAGCTGCAATCCCACAGTCATACAAGTATTTTAAATCCACAGCACCTAGTATAAACCAGACTACTTAAAAATAAGCCATTACAACCCCGAGACAGTCAAAGGCACACAGCTGCCATGGGAGTGCTCTTGCAAGCAAGCAAGAGTGATCTCATTTCATTCCCATGAATTTGATTTTTACATGAAAATAGCTTTTGCACATACACATTCAGAACTCTGAAGAGTTTCATATTGATTTCTTGTTTTAAACAAATTTATTCTGTTCTCATATAGTAGAACAGCTACTGTGCTTTTTCAAGTTATTGTAAAATCTTTCAGCATCAGCTACGTTAATCTGTAACATACACTATGCAGCTTGTCACTGATAAATCAGACATTAGAATCAAACATTTTGCTCACTTAAATGTGGCAATTACTGCCATGGAGATAGCAGATATTGTGAAGGAGACAGATGTCAGTCATTACACGCAGTTCTTTTCACAGAACTGCATTACTGCTTTGTATGCTGCAGACAAGTTTGGCAACATTTCTCAGTCAATGTGGTTTGCCCATGGACAAAAACTGGGGAAAATTTCTTATTGCAGATTATCTCATTATGTAGATTTTTAACATCAGACCAAAAATAACTCCTAGGCTAGAACTGCTATTCCATATGGGAAAGATTTCTCAATACAAATCCAGCACAATTTTCCTTTCTCTCTGCCCTGGCTTTGTACTTATTTGAGGCACTAAGCTTGATCCATGCCCAAGCTATGGAGCAGTCCCAAATGATGGGATCAAAACTAAGTCTCTCCCCCGAATTTAAGAAAGGTACAGAGATCATTTAAGATGAACAATTACCCTAACCTTGATCTAGCTGCACCAAATCACTCCAAGAACTCTCCATCTGCAATTGGTTGTGCTTGTAATGACCATCAAATCAACATCAAAGTGCTCATCAGTGATTGCAAGTCAATCTTTGACTCTTATAACCCAACAGAAATTAACAGCAATGATATTTTTTAAAACCCAACAATTATTAGAGGAGAGAATAGCAAAATCTGGCTTTTGGCAGTGTAGAAATGAATCCCCCCTACATCCGCAGATATATAATTTATCACCATGAAAACATGAAGAGGAAATGATTTTTTGGTATTCTTCTTCAGAGGGGCAAATTTGAATAAAGGAGGAAATGACCCAATCAGTGCCACACAAAGACTCTAGCAGATGCAAGTATTGAGTATCTTTTCAGCTCTTATGCAGGACTATAAAATTATTTCAGGATAAGAAGCAACATTGTAAGGACTCAAAACATCTCACTGAGTTTTTGAGAACCTTTTCATATCAGAAAAATTCATACGAATCTAGATTATTCTATGTAGACTTGGTTTGCATTTGATACTCCCGAGAAGATACTACTTCTAGAACTGGTGTTGAAGAGCAGAGATATTTAATATAAAGGGAGTTATCTATAGGTATGGAACAGAAAAAAGTTGCAACTTTTCACTGAAAAGCCACATTGCAGAGGGCTGAAAATGTTACATCACATAACAAAAAGACAGGTCACTCTCCCCATTGGTTGTTTTTTAGCCCTTTCCTTTCCTTTCCTTTCCTTTCCTTTCCTTTCCTTTCCTTTCCTTTCCTTTCCTTTCCTTTCCTTTCCTTTCCTTTCCTTTCCTTTCCTTTCCTTTCCTTTCCTTTCCTTTCCTTTCCTTTCCTTTCCTTTCCCTGTACATTTTTCATGGTAATTCAGGTTTAAATTAGACACCAGCCTCTTTGTTTACTTCTTAATTGGAAAACAAAAATATTACATCACAATTATACAGTCATGCTTTTTAAATTACAAAGTGGTGAAAGGCCTTGTGAAAGACAAAGTGGGAACTTTGTGTCTCTGGCAGCTCCAGTTCTTCACTCAGGGACTCATATCTTAAGTTCAGATTCCCCACTGTGAGCAAGAGTACAGGACAGGGCATGCTCAAGGAGCACCCATGATATCTTCAAGGCAAAGGTTCACTTTCAGTCACTCCTATCTACAAAATAGCAGAAATCTCTTTGCATGTTATGCAAAATAAGCCATGGGCATCAGTGTCTGGAGATGTGACTGCACACATGGTGTTGTCCCACTAAGACAACATGCATTAAAGTTATTCAGATGAATATTTAGAATATCTGTCAGGTGGATGAGAAAACTACCAGTGTCTTTCTCTCAGTGAGAAAGTTCAAACTTTCTCTAGTGAAGCCCTCCCTGTCTGTCTGAAGTCTGGATGATTTGTCACCACGTCCTGACACACAGGAAGCAGCTTACATGACAGCTTCCACAGCTCTCTCTTTCACTGATGAACAGACACATCTGTAAGCTGCTGGTTAGCTAAGAGGTCAGTGCCTCTGTGTTCCAGATGTGCATTTAGAAACACAGCCCAACCTGCCAGCCCAAGCTCTGTAAGTGTCTGATACAGAGGCTTTTGGAAGCTGCTCACTATGATTGTGAAAGCATGAGAAGACAGTGTGGGAACTACTCAGAAACTCAGATTTATTACAACTTGATATCCCCCAGTCAGAGAGTATCCTCCAGAAAACACACATGTTAATCTCTTGCACTCACCAAGGTCTCCTACATAAACAGAAATTAAGGCAGGGCATCCCAATCTACTTTCTAATGAAGCCATAATCTTTTTGTGTTACCACAAAAGTATCCTAGAATTGAATTCCTTGTCGTGATTTCTTGAAAAGATTATTGTAACACCAAGAAAAAAAGCATGGGTCATTAAATTCCACACATTTATTCACAAACCACAAGAACATCTTTCTTTCTGGGACACAAGCTCTGATGTAGGCTAAGGCTACCCTCTAGAAACCACATTCTTTTTTGTCCTCACCAACAACCCTCTACAGAAGCAGAAAAAGGAATATAAGACACAAATGAAGAACACATGTTAAAAAAATAAAAATAAAGGGAGACCATAAGAGTCATTCCTATCATCCATCTACTAGTTCAATGAATGACCCAAGATCAACCTCCTGAAATAGCCACACAACAGCACACAAAATGTTCCCCCTGCAAAAATGTGCTTGAAATGAAAACATGGGGTGGAAGAGTCATTAAACCTGAATAAACTGACCCAGAGTTCAACAAACAAGCTTTAAGACATTGGTGATAAGAAGTGAAAACATCCAGTACAAACACGAATATCACTGCACAGCAAAACCCCTGAGCTACATGTACACAGCTCCTCAGCGCACAGAAACACAGCAACTATTCTTCCAAATATTTGCTGTTTATTCCCACTTATCTCATGTTCAGGTACAATACACTTATGTCATAGGGATAGTCTGACACATACATTTAGTATTTATCATGTTTCTGATTATACAAAGATTTTGATTACAGATCTACACTGCTGCACTCTAGTCAAGGCCTCTCATTAACTCCTCTTGGCATTAATCAGTGCTGAACATCCTCAAGTAGAGACCAAATACAGTGCATGTCCAATTTTTATCTCCTGTGGGATATAAAAGTTTTCACAGCAGCTGCTTTCTAGTAGGTCTAACAGTTGAGATCGTACAGCAGTGTGCAGAGTTCAGGCTCTGAATGGACACAGCCCCAGAGAGGCATCAAAGCACAGGAACACAAACCAGAAATTAGTGGCAGAGCTAAGACAAAGCATTTCCAGGGAGACCTGGGTGCTGGAGGTCCCCATTGAGGCCTCTGGTTCTACATTTTTAACTCCCTTCTGTTTTTCCTTTGTCATCCAGTGCTTCTTACAGAGTTATTTTCCTTTATTTTCAGATAGGAGAGAGGTCCCGAAGGATGAGCCAGGCAAGGCTACAAGAGTAAGGGATCTTTCTGCTCCAAAGCACATGCATGAGTTGAACAACACAGCAGGCACTTACACCTGCTTCTATTAACCTGCAACCACAAAAATTAGGTGTGGGTGTGCCCTGCACAGCTCAGCCCATTCCCAAGCAATGTTCCCCATTCATTTAACAAATTGAATTCATTCAGTGAGGTTGATAGTCACAGGGAGAGAGGAGGAACATCAGTTCAGACTCTGCAGTTTTTGCAGTGGGGCTGTACCTGTGTCCTAGAAGAGCAAAGGATGCAGAATGTCATGCCCTGTACCTCAGATGATCACTGCTGCATGTTATGGCCTGAGAACAGTGGTTGTACAGTTTGGCTGTCTTGATACTTCCTCAAATGACTTGATACACCAACTTTCCATCAGCCAAGGCTGTGCAATTGAACTTCATCCTGTACAAAGTGAACCCTGAGGGACCCCTTCAGGGCTGAATTTGAAATCTCTTATTTTTGTAAATCTCAATCTCCCCACAGTGACTGGGGACAATTTCTGCCCCAAAGGACAGAATCCAGTACATATCAAGTGTCTCTTAGGCTGCACCACAACATCAAGACATTTTGAGAAGCAGAAGTTGGACATGGACTTCTTCACTGACATGATGGTGATTGTTATGGGAAGAAACGGGGGTAACAGGGGACAACACTTTTTTCTACAGGATCACTAGCTCCCTAATCCACCTGCATAGCACCTAGATATTGCTCCTGTGATAATCCAAATGTGATTTGACTGGGTTTGAGTAGCTCAATGTCTCACTCAACATATGTCTTTCCAGAGATCAGGACAGAGGCAAACACCATCTTAGGAGGGTTCCTGTTACATCGGTTACAGAGTTTCCACACTAAGGGTCTCCACACTCTCCCACTGCTTTTCCCTTTACTTCTGAGGATCTTTAATGCTTCCATTTCCTGATTTATGTCTAACTGGAGCAGTCGCTCTGTGGCTGCCTCCTGGCAGAGCACATGATGGGCTGTGTGCCCTGCTGAGCCCAGCCCAGCATCAGCTGCCATCCCTCTCCAGTCTCACTTCCTATCTGATACCTCACAAGGTGAAGTCCTGTGACTTCAGGCTTTTTTCTTCCTTCTCCTCCCTCCAGGTGCCTGTTTTTGCGTTGTGTTTTATTGCTTTCCTGAGCTCTACCCACCAGCACCAGTTGTTCTATGCATTATGAAAGCCATTTCCTGCAAAAAACAGGAGAACCCTTAGCTCTCCCCCTGCTCCCTAGCTGATCAACAACAACCTTGAAGATATCGGGATGCACTTTTTTCTTCTCTTTCTTGCAGTAACAGCACCACCTTTTGGTTCCCGGCGCAATGCTGTGATTTCAGGTCAGCAGCACAGCGATGCCTCTGCAGAACGCTGACGTATCCCCCAAAAAAACCTTGTGTGCCTTAACTGTACTCATATTTCATCTGCAGTAACCATTGCCTGGGGAAGAGAGGATCCCGCAAACCACTGGAGTGAGGAGTCATCCTCTCACCCAAACACACACCACCTGAGTACTACTTCTCCTAACTCAATGCCTTTCAGATAAGATAACTGGGTAGCAAGGAATTCAATCTCCACCCAGCTCTGACCTCAAACAAAGCAGGTGGTAGTACGGCTCACAGCACACAGACCTTTTCAGCTCTGAACATGGATTAACATACCAATCCTTTACCCTTCCCAAACTGGCCTTCAAACATGAGCTAATCAAGTGCAAAGGAGCAGTGCTTACAAACCCAGCTCTTGGAAACAATCGAGACATAGTTGCCTGTCTGGGGCTGGTGGTGCACTTTGGAGAGGAAGAAATACTGGGAAGTTTTGGGAGGGCAAGGCAGTAAGAATCTGACGTGCTAGGAGGGATATGACAACACATATGCATTTAAAGTAAAGGCTCAAATTCAGTGTTCAGTCAAAGTTCATCCTGAAACCCTGGGTGTTCACTTCCTTTAGTGGTGACATCAGTTACAACCCAAAAAACTGCCATGGTTTGAAGTAAGTGCTCTAACACAGTCTTCAGTCGCCCACCAAATTCCCCTTTCCCTTCCAGCTCTGATAAATCAATCTGACTTTATTGAGTTCCTCCAGCTGGGCTGTGATCCTCCTGTTTGCCTTCAGGGCTAGCAACAGCAGCAAAGGTGAGGCTCTCCTAATCAGGGGTAAAGCAGAACAGATGCACCTCTTTAACGGTGTAAATTCAAACCAGTTCCAGAAAGGAAAGTATTTTGCTCAGAATTCAGCAGAATCTGCTTTATTTCAGGGATTAACCTTTCCTTTACACTCTCTTGTAAATCTCAGTCCACAGCCCCAATGCCTGTGACACCAGAACTAAACCACTTAAAGATCAATAAATAAATGCACCTGCAGCTGTCTGATGATGTAGAGCAGGTTTCTGCTGTCCCTGAACTCTGAGATGAAAAACAATTATAGGTTGACTCATGTTTTCTTGGACTATGACTGTATGTCTTGAGCTCTGCACTGGTAGAAAGGGAAGTAGTCAGTCATATTTAAAGATATACTCACAACCATCTACATTCTGATTTATGATGTGCTCCAGTATCTTTGAATTACATTTAGTATATTTAAATCAAAGTAATATTAATTTGCAAGACTTTTCAAAATCAAAGCATAACTATCCAGTAACTTTCCTTAGCTACTTCTCATTAGAATTCTAATCTCAATTAGAATTAATGATTCTAATATCCATTATTTCGTGTTACTTTTCTCTGATTAAGCTGAGGATCCTGATTCCACAGGAGTAACATTAAAGATAAAGCACCAGGGAATGCAGACACCATCATAAACTTGATGTGTCTATTGCCTGGGCTCAAATGCTATCAGTCTCAACAAAACTGATGTAAATGTAGATAAAAAGTCTTGTACACTTTTATCTTTCTCAATTCATCTGTTCCAATGCATCTCTCAGTGGTTTGTCAGGGTCATAGTTTGGCTAATCAACAGCCATCTTTGGAATGAAAACTTGGCTGAAATGAGCATATTAGCCTCCCTATGAGTGTATCTAATAGGAATCCAAATGAAAAGTAAATATTCAAAGACTGGAAAAATGTTTGTCTGTTAAACCAGTCTAGATGACCACAACATAGGAAGGAAATAGCAAAGAGTTCAGGTATACACAATAAAGTTGGCACAGCTTTTTTCATGGTCTCTCCCACCTACATAGCTGTACCTGGACAGGAAATTTCTAAATATCCTGCACTGCTAAAACAGCAGCTCCTGAAGAAAAACCAGAACTTTTGCAAAGGCCATTGCTAATTGCTGTCAAAAGTTTTCCTTTTGCTTCACTTACATCCTGATCCCAAACTCCTTGAGCTTATAGAAAGACTCACATTAGCTACTTTAAGCTTTCATATGGATGCAAGCTCTACTTTTCTAATGGGGCTGCTATTAAAAAAAAAAGGGGGAGCAAATCAATGTGTCCTTCGTTTAGCACCTAATGAAGGATTTGAGTCTTGATCATAGAGTCACAGGATGGTTGAAAGTGACCTCAAAGATCATCTGGTTCCAACCACACTGCTATGGACAGGGACAACTTTCAGCACACCAGGTTGCTCAGAGGCCCATCCAACTTGGCCCCAGGGATGGGGCATCCACAGCTTCTCTGACAAACATAATCTATGTTGGACTTCAGACAGCTGGTCTTGTTCTGGGGCAGGGGAAATTCTTAGTAAGTTTTGATCTTATTACAGTACAACCAGAAAGTACCTGAGAGTGTATTTTGCACACAACCCAACAGGATTTCAAGATTTTTCTGCTGATAGCTCGTTTTTGCCAGTAACCAGCAGCCTGCAAATTTTGCTGACTGATCTCTTGGTTGTTCCAGCTGAAATTGGCAGAGACCATCCAGCCCCAAATCAGTTTAATGTATTTTGTAATCTTAACTTAGTGAACAGAGTTCACTTAAAGTGGCTCTGAAATACAGATTGTTCCAATTCATCCACAGCAGAAGTGAGGCTAATAAACCAACTCACTTCAAATGCCCTGGAGGTACCTTTGATAAGATACCTACTGCCACACAGTCATCAGTAGTTTGTTTTCAGCCTGTAGTGGGAAGTACAACGTGATCATGAGAAGGGAAAGCCATTCCTGAATGAAAACAGAAAACCAGCAAGGCTGATAAGAAAACCAGCAAGAAAATGTTAATACGTAGGCTAAGTATCTGTTAGGAGCAAACAACTCTCCTAGCAATAAGAAGTGCAAATTTACATTGTTCTTTAATTTTATATCCCGCTGCTGTTTAAGCAGTGGGAAGAAAATTAAAATCTTTCCATAAGAAACTGGAAATGTCAATCTCCCGTGAAGAAACTGAGTTACTGTCAATGTTGGCAGTAGTGTCTCTGACCCCTGCCTTGCATGGCTTGTGCTGGTGAAGCTGCTGGGGGCTTGGACACCACCAGCAGAAATACAGCAAATAAATAAAAGCCAGGCACATTCTGACACAAGATCTCCTGTAATTTTTATTAACTGAGAGTCCCCTTTGATTTCCCTGAAAAGCCCATCCAAATCCTCCTGTCTCAGACCAGCTCACACACACACAGCAGAGGGAGCCAAGCTACTAGAAAATATCTCATGGCTGGGAAATAGGGTATATACCATGGTGAGTTCACAGGCCTGAATCTCCAATTATCCACTATAGAAGTTCCAGTGTGGTGAGGTCCTCACTTCCAACTCAAACACCCTCTGAATACACAGCTGGCAGTCAGCAATGCATCTGACTGCATCTCTCTGATTCTTCCATTTTTTCAGGCATTATTTTATTTTTAGGATTTTTTTATTTTTCAGATTTTTATTTTTAAGGATTTTTTCCTTTCGTCAACATGTTTTGTTCTATGGGTTGTATATAAATCCCAGTACTTTAAGGCACTGCAGGAACATCAAAAACTTTTCCTTTCTGTGGTCACTCTAACCCAGCTCCAGATTCCCTTTACCTGGCAGCAAGCCATGGAACTCTCCTGTGAATCTGTCCTCATGTGGTGCTGACCTTGACCCTATCCTAGCCTTGGTCACACCTCTCAGACACGGGAATATCGCGTCATAAACTCACAATCACTGGTACTCATGGGGCAGGATGATTTGTGGAACAGCCTTATTACCACTACACTGTGTTGCAAAAAACTTCTGGATAATCTTGCAGCACTGAAAAGCAATGACATGGCAGATTTAATTAAAAGACAGGCAACTATAAAGGAGTAGACTTGGGGAGGGGAATGAATCCCCTCAGAAAAAATTCAGATGGCCAAAACAGTTCCCCAGACAATTATCCTCTCTTTGACCCTACACAGTACTTTCTAAAAAAGCCAAGTTCCCCTAAATAGTGAATATGCCTTCAGTTTCAGCCTAAGAGCCCCATGAGAACTATGAAAACACAGAAGGTATAACCCTCTTCTATCAGCACCCCCTCTAACACCAGCAAATCCTCTGCGCTTCAGTAGGTGAGCAGAGTCATTCCTATCTGAGCCTGGCTGAACGTCCTCACCAGGAGTCTGTTGTGAAGACCAAAAAGAGGCCTTAAACCCAACAACTCAACCTGAAGAGCCACGTGCTGTATTAAAGGCAGTGGCATTCTTGCACACCCTGCATAGCCCAAGTGGTGTTGGCCTTGACATAGTCACCTGTATGGTGACCTTCAGGACTTTCAGCCCAAAGGCCACCTACAGCAGGACAGCATCTTTGTGCCTTGTTAGTTTGGGCCCCAGAACCAACATCTGTTAGGGTAAAAAGTTAACATTTATGTACCCTATGTCAGATCAAGTTGCTTTTGTATTAGAATAGTTTGGGATGATGAACTTCTGCCTGTACGAAAATAGACATCCTGCCTTTTCCACCTCCACCTCTTAAATTTTAATCCACAGAATCACAGAACATTTGAAAAGTTTGGATTGAAAGGAAGCTTTAAAGGTTATGAGCAGAGCCATTTTCAACTCCACCAGGTGGGACAAAACCCCATGAGCCCGACCTTGAGTGTTTCCAGGGATGGGGCATTTGCCAACTCTCCCAATAACTTGTTCTATCTAGTGTTTCACTACCCTCATTATAAAACTTTTCTTCCTTTTAACTATCTGAATCTACTCTCTTTTACTTTAAAACCATTACCCCTTGTCCTATTACAAGAGGTCCTGATAAAAAAAAATCTGTTCCTGTCTTTTTTATTAAATATTAATAATTGAAAAACCACAATAAGTTCTACCCAGAGCCTTCCCTTTCCCAGGCTGAACAATCCCAGCTCTCTCAGTCACAGCAGAACTGCTTAATCCCTCTGATCACCTTGGTGGCCCCCTCTGGGCTCATTACAGCAGGTCCCTGTGGTTCCTGTGCTGGGAGCCCAGGGCTGGATGCAGGGCTCCAGGTGGGTCTCAGCAGAGCAGAGCAGAGGGGCAGAATCCCCTCCCTGCCCTGCTGCCCACGGGGCTCTGGGTGCAGCCCAGGACACGTTTGGCTCTCTGGGCTGGGAGTGCCATGGCTGGGCCATGTGCAGCCTCTCACCCACAGCACCCCCAAGGTGGTGGCTGAGAGGCTGCTCTGGACAAGGCTGCTCTGGGGCTGGTCATGCCCAGCCTGTGCTGATGCTTGGGATTGCCCTGACTAAGGTGCAGCACCAGCACTTGGCTTTCAAACTCATGAATTTTCTCATGAACCTCTCCTCAAGCTTGTCTGCGTCCCTCTGGATGGCATCCTGTCCTTCAGGTGTGTCAAACCACCTCAGCTTGGTGTCATCTGCAAACTTGGTGAGGGTGCAGTTGATCTCACTGACTATGTCATTGATGAGTAGTCCTAGTACAGACACCTGAGGGTGATGAGTGATGAGGGACCGCCTGTCACTGACCTCCATCTGGACATTAAGCCAGTGACCAAAACGCTCTGGATGCAATCATCCAGCCAATTTCTTGTCCAGCAAATAGTCCATCCATCAAATTCACGTCTCTCCAATTTAAAGACAAGGATGTTGTTGGGGACCATGTCAAAGGCTTCACAGAAGTCCAGACAAATGAAATCTGCAACCCTTGTCCACTGATGTTTTCACTCTGTCATAAAAGGCCACTGGATTTGTCAAGCCAGACTTGTCCTTGGTGAAACCTTGCTGGTTGTTTCAAATCACCTCTTTGTCCTTCATGTGCTTTAGCATAGCTTCTAGGAGGAGCTGCTCCATGATATTCCCAGGCAGAGGGGTGAAGCTGACGAGGTGGTAGTTACCAAGTTGCTCCTTTCTACCCTTTTTAAAATACTTGCCATAATGGTGCAATTAGGAGTTTTAAACAACAAGGAGTTTTAATAATTCTTCAGCTCTAAACACAATTCAAGTACTAAACAATATGGTCTTGATGCAGCAGGGAAGAAACCACAGGACTTCCACAATTTATGGTCAAGGGAACTGAATCACAGAAACAGTGCAATATTTTCCTGAGAAATGTTAGCCTTGCCCTTAGATGTCCTGAGTTTGAACTCACTTTGCTATAAATACAACAATGTCCCACAACCCTATTAGAGAACAGAAGTACTTGGGCTCTCAAGTCCCCAAAATAGCACAGTCATTGCAGTAATTTTCTTTAAAAGACCTGTTTTCAGATCTGTACATCTGCTGTAGATGGTACCCAGATGTGTCCAGTAGGTGTCATTCCTGTCTACCCTTGCTTGCTTTACTAAAGGTTAATGGCAGTCAGAGGTATCATTGCTTTCCTGTTTTGGAGAGAAAACTACGGCATGTGCAGAAATGATGTGTTTGACCTCCAGGCTGAACAAGAATGCTCAGAATCAGTTTGATGCCTGATTATTTCTAGATTGAACTAAAACCTGGACAGGCAGGTCCAGATTTTGCTTGAAGTCCAGCTCTGCAGGGTTTGGCATTTTGAAATTACTATGACCCTGTCCTTCTCATTTCTACATATCCTCAGCCATGGTAAGCCACAGCAAACCCTCTTGGTACCTTTCCCTGCACTGCTGGGATATGAGATATACAGACAATCTACAGGAATTTCTGGTGAAAAATGTGTTACCTCTTTCCCTGGCTACAAAGAAAATCATAAAGCACTGAAAGATAAACTTGTGCACAGGGAAGTTAGGCCATGGCGGCCAGGAATTGGAGTGAACCAGCCAAAAATGGTTTCCTGTCTGTCAGATAAGCCATTTCTGTATTGCACAAACATCTGGAACAGGACATCAAGCACCAATCTCTATCATCATGCAGCATCAGGTCAACAGCCTTGACATGCAAAATCTGGCATGGCTTACTGAGGGAAAGTATAAGACATTTTACTAATTTCATAATTTTTTAACTTCTATTAATTGTTCCCTTTGTCCACATTCAGGAAACTTCCATCCCACAGGACAGTGAGCTAAGGAAACACGTTTCCCCAGGGACACTTTAGAGCCAAGTCTGGCACTGGCTGCCATTGAAACCTAGACTGGGGGTCTCAGCACTGGCTGGGGATGCTGGAGCTCCAGGCAGACATGAGCCCACCTTTGCCCTTTTGGCTGACCCAATGGTAACCTCTGCCAGACGGACACAGCAGCCGCTGCTGCTCCCTGATCCCAAGGGAGAACACACACAGACATGTGGGAATCAGCACCCACGTGCAGGAGAACTCCTTGCTGCCTCCCACGAGGTGCACAGATGGCGTGAAGCCCAGACACGAGATTAAATCGGCAGCAGCCGCAGAGCTGCAGCTGTGTGGGGCCAGGAGAGCTGAACCCATCTGCTTCTCGTGGGCGGCTGGGGCCAGAGCTGGGGCTTGGCTGCCACGGGGACTGTGCCAACACACAGGTGCCAGGCCTGTTCCTCCTCTCAGCCTGCTTGGAACACCACAGCTGTGAAAACTTCACCCTGATGCTGTGAATTATTTAAGCAAGGGCAAATGACCCCCCAAAAAAGGCCATTTTGCATCTACTGTCCTTTTTGGTGAAGTCAGAAAATTTGTCCCTGAGTAAGCTGCAAACTATAACCATACATCTGAAATTTCCACTCAGGCACCTTCACGATGTTGAAGCAGAACTTGCAGCAGTGTTGCTTTCATGCAAAACAAAACAGGTGTCTCCAGCTCCCTACAGCTGTCCCCAGCCTCTCTACAAAGAGATGGCATCAAAAGCAAAAATTTAGTTTATTATTCTCCAATAATTGAAATGACTTCTCTTACTAAAAAATATCTGACTAAAATTAATGCTCTCTTCCATGAGCCCACGCTAGCCATGAGCCATCATTTTATGCTAGGCAACAGGGAAGCAGCCAGAAAATATAATTTTGATAGACTTAACCAGTTTCTCTGGTCAAGAAGTATCCCTAAATACAAAATTCTATTCTGAAATCAGTTTTTGAAATTCAAACCATTAAAGGCTGCTGCTGCTCCTTTCTTCTCTTGCAGAGATAAAATGCAGCTGTTTGCAAACTGCTGACCAGAATTTTTCTTTGCCTGTCTAATAGAGTGTTGTGCCTTCCTCCAAACTGAAGGAATTTGTGCTACGGTGTGAGTTTTGAAAATGTAATATCAAATTATCCATCAGGAAATACTTCTGTGAAGGGGTGAGCTGAATCTGAAGACCTCACACAGTCACAATGGAGCTCAGTTTTCCAAGGTGGGATCCAGCCCCTCAAGTCATGTTGCTCAGACTCCAAGAAATGTGCTAAGCTTCTGAAGGAACCTGCTGCTTTCTCATAACTGGCTTGGAGCCCCCTCTTTCAGAGCACTTTTTTTCTCAGTAGCTGCCATTATGTAAAAGCCTGGGTCCTGAGGCAGGCAACACTCACGTACTCATTGCTTTTTCAACCTGCCAGCAATGATAAAGCAAGATAAAAGACATCTGGAGAGGTCCAGGCAAAGGACAGCGCTTCTTTTCAGCAGCTCATTCAGTCTCATACAATCCTGACAGCAAAGGCCTTCGTAATCACACTGCAGAGATCTTTGATTACAGCACACAATAACTACGGAAAGGAACTGCTCAGCCCACTGTACCCAGAGGGATCTGTTAGTGCAGCTGGTCCGAGAAAACAGATTTATCACCCGTCAGACAGGGCTGAACTACAAGGTGAAGAAAACCTCAGACATCAGCAATCACATTTAATTCAAAAAGATACCTACTATGGAAAGGCTTCAAGGTGAGGTTTTTCACAAAGTTATAAATAGAAAAGATTTATGTACTGGGCTTTGGGAACCTTTCAAGATATGTATTTACAGAAGCGTGATATAACCAGGCTGACCCATTTCACTGTGCTTTGGGAAAAGCAGAGACTTTTCAGGATTAAGCCTTTCAACCAGCAAGTAATATCTGAAAACTCATCACATAGTCCAAAAATTTCAATATTAATTTTCACCCAGACTTGAAAGAGTGTGTGCTTTTTTTTGGTTGGTTTTGAATCAGTAACTTAGGGTTTGGTTTGTAAAATGAGGGCAACTGGATACACAACTCAAGCAAAGCTGGAAAAAGGACATGACTTTTACCCAGCTGAGGGCTGCTTGAGGGGATGACTCACTGCTCTGCTGGGTGACTTCTGCCTGGCAGTGATGAGCCCACTCATGCGGAATAATAAATTAACCCCCTGCTGAAATGATGCAATACCTGTTTTCTAGGTTTTACAGACTCCCTCTGAATTGTCTACTTTAAAGCCTTCATTTTCACAGGATTTTTGTAATGCTTGGGGTTTTGTTTCCATTATTTTTCCTTTCTGCAGAATAGGTCCGTGTCTCCATTCCAAGAACACGGAACAGCCCTTTCCTGGGAAAATCTTTGGTAACAGCTTCCTGCTGTTGCACTGAGCTCTGTGCGTCTCCTACAGATTCTGCTTTACCAGCTGAAAGAAAGTAAGAGACCATTCAGGTTTTCATATTTCTGTTACTGCTTCCATGGGCATTGACCCCGACACATGTAAACACTTTTATCCTTTACCATTTTAGCCCACACTTTTATTCTTTACCATCTCCTGTACCTTTCCCTTTCACTTATTGTTTTTTCTTCCTTCATCCCGAAGCAGCTTGAAAGGCTCTGGTAACTTCAAAACTTTCTCGATCACCACCCTACCCTACCTGAATCCTTCTTCATGGCGTCTTTCACTCCTAAGTGCCCAGGAAACCTACGCAGGCAGCATAACAATGGAGGTGCTACATGGCATATTCACGGGTTTCTCGGGACTGAACTGAAAAACAGCCTGAGTAAGCACCCATTCTCCATCGATTTTGAATGGTGACAAGGCATTTTGAGGGACTATGCTCAAGTTAAATAGAGACCACTTGTCTCCCTTCCTTCATCTGGAAACTATATAAAGGTGTCCAAACAAAGGCTGTTTGGAAACTTGTTGCACCAACATCACTGCATCAGCATTTGTCTATGCAAAGTCTGCTCACGTTCCTCTGCAAATCAAGCTGTTTTCTGCCTCTTGTTAATTTCCCTTTTTTAAAATAAATGCTTTTATGTAAGCATGACTGATAATTATTATGGTCTAGCTAGTACAAGGAAGGAAACTGATTAAATTAGTTTTACCATGCTGAGACCAAAACACAGAATTTTAAAGCCTTTTTCAAAGTGCTCCTTACTTACAGTGCCTTTTCTGCCCTGTTGAACAGGTTGTTCACAGTTATGAGGGCATCTTCCTCAAACATGGGGTCAAATATGGACCATGAGTCATTTCAGGTCCTCTTTGAGTAAACCTGAATATCAGGCTTTTCAGGCCACCTCAGTGAGCAAATTATTGAAATTTTGCCAAAAGCTGTCATCTGCAACTCCCCCATCCTGGGCCACAGTAACATTTCTTGTAGATATCTGAGCAGTCCTACAATGCAAAATTATGAGGTTTTAAAAGGTAGCATACAAATATGTCATCTTCTCAAAGAAGAAAATGAAGAGAAAAGGGGAGAAAAAAGAAAAAAAGTAAGGAAGAGAGAAAGAAGGAGGAAAAAAATGAAGAACAGAAGGAATCAAACTGGCTGTATAGCGAAGTCTATTGCTCATGAAACTGCAACACAGAGAGTTGCAACACCACTGAGAGTTCCTGTGATTATTTCACTTTCTTGCGGCTGGTGGCAGAAGCCACCACAGAGGGGAATTCACTTCTCTGAGCAAGCAGCAGTGTTTATCACCCCACCCCTCCGGGCATGCACGCACACACAGAGACACAGAGACACAGAGACAGAGACAGACACAGACACACACACGCACACACACACGGGATCTCTCAGGGCAACTTCACTCCAGTGCCTGTTGTCCCAGAAATTCAGAAATTCAGATGGGGATACAGGTATCTGCAAGCCAGCAGCAGAGGAAGAGGAGATGTTGCAAGAGGGCCAGATTGCTGTGGTCATGCAGGTGGCCCACTGGAGCAGCTCTTTGAGGATATGCAGCAGTATTTTAAAACCAGGGAGAGCACTGGGGGAAAGGATGGTAATCAAATAATGCAAGTGTTAAACTGGGTATTTGGGTTTGTTATACTGAGGCAACAAAGGAGAAGATGATTTATCCCATTCCCTCCTCATGCATTCTTGTCGCAATGCCATGAGCCTGGCTCAGTTACCAGCTCTGTGGGCCAAAGATAAGAACTTAGGGAAAGGGTACAATTATTTATCTGATGATTATGTCCTTCCCTGGGGTGGCCTCTCCTTCAATTTTTGTCTTCTGCACCAATAGCTTGAAAAAACCCAAAACCTCCCATATGTATTTTGTAAAATAAATGCCAAAGGAATAAAAGAATGGGAAAATATTACCTGTTGGGGATTTCCACTGAGTGGCTGTGGTTAGGCCAAAGCTCCATGACACAATCAAGAGTAGAAAGTATCAACATTAAACAAAGACTAACCTTCCAGCATGCTATCTACCAATTTAGCAATGAGCAGAGCTTCTGACCCCACACAACAAGAAGTGGCTACTCCTCCTCTGGTGTCTGTAGGAGGGAGAGAGGAAAATATAATGATTCCCATAAGGAATCCTTGGAGGCCTTTTCTTCTTTCCCTCTTTCCCCCCCAGGTTTTACATTTTAAGACTCTCTGGGAACACAATTTAAAGGTCTTAATTGAGTGCAGCTTTCCCCACGTCTTGTTCATATATTGCTTCGTCAACTGTAAATATGTAAAGATTGTCCTCCCTCTAAAACTTTAAATTTATTCTTTTAAAATGGTCCCTTTTCCCAGTCACTAACATTGCCTTCAGCTAGTCTACACACAGAAGTAAAAATTCCTGATAATTCAGTGCTAAACAATCAGAGAAACACTATAAAAAGGGATTATGGGTAGGCCTCTTACCCTTTTCTCTCTACCAGAGATTACTGAAGTGTGGAAACATAAATTAAGGCTAAAGCAAAGAGAAATTAATATAGATTTTAATTGTGTTGAGTACTGTCTGAAGCAAGTTTTAAACATGTAGTTTAAAGTTGTTCCATTTCCTCTGTTTCAGTAAATATAAGATCTGTACAGTCCATAATTACATAGACAAGTTTTGATGACTGCTTTCCTCCTTTGCAAAACAGTTTTTCTCAGTTTTGTTCTTAAAGAGGCCCTCCCATCAGCTGATTTTTCATGCCAATGGACATAAATGAAACAGACTAACCAAACATGCTCAGAGACAAAGCAGGCTTGGCCTAGGTTTATTTTTGTGAACATGTCTCATCATTCCTGGATTTCTGAAAGTTTACTATAGTTATCCAGCTCACGTGTCTTGCAAATGATGTAAATCACAAATGAGTAATACTGGCAGAGCTAGAGGAAAACAATTAGGTGATAAATCAGAGCTAGGGTAACCAGGTTGCAGATTGCTAACTCCTGTGCAGAATTTATCCACACTACCAAACAGTAGAGTCCAAGTCAAAAGTGCAAATGGGTTGAGAAGAAAATTTCCTCTTGTAGGATTCAATATCATTATATTTATTTAATAGGTAGCTCTTAAATATACTATCTGAATAAAGGAGTCCCCACTTTTCTAAATTACAAGAAACCGATAGAATAAAATAAGAGAAATATTACTTCATGCCCATTTTGTTTTCAGTGGTCCAAACATCTTCTTTCTAAGATGTCCCATAGCCACCACTACCAGCACTTTTGAGCTGCCCCTGCCTGGCAATGCTTAATGTGTTGTGCTGATTCTCTCTCAAGCCTACAGCCTGTACTTAAATACTTTGCAACTACAGGAAAATGTACTGACCCAACTATCCCAGAGAAAACAGTGACTTTGACCCTCCACACCAGTAACATTATTCTCAAATACTCCTTGACTTACTTTGAGAATTTTCTTCCATCACATTTCACAGAATGGGTTAGGTTGGAAGGGAACACACAGGCCCATGGGGTCCAACTTCCCTGCTCAAGCAGGCCCTTCTAGGACACACAGCCAAGGATTGCATCCAGAGGGTTCTTCAATATCTCCAGTGAGGGAAACTCCACAGCCTCTCTGGGTATCTGTTCCAAAATGTTGTAACCCCCACAGTGGTTCTTCCTCATGTTTAGGTGGAACTTTCCATGCCTCAGTTCCTGCCCATTGTCTCTTGCCCTGTTGCTCAGCACCACCGAGCACAGCCTGGTCCCTGCTCTGACCCCTCCCTGCAGACACTGACAGACATTGATGAGGTCCCCTCACAGTCGCCTCTTTAGAGGCTGAACATGCCCAGCCCTCTCAGCCTTTCCTCACAAGAGAGGTTCTCCAGTCCCTTGATCACCTTTGTAGCTCTTGGCTGGATCCACTCCAGGAGCTCCATGTTTTTTTTACTGAGGAGCCCAGAACTGGGCACAGCTCTCCAGACAAGGCCTCACCGGGGCTGAGCACAGGGGCAGGATCTCCTCCCCTGGCCTGCTGCCAATGCTCTTCCCAATGCACCCCAGGACACCCTTGGCCCTCCTGGCCACAAGGGCACTGCTGGCTCATGGACAGCTTGCTGTCCACCAGGAGCCCCAGGTCCTTGTCTTTCTGCTTTCCAGCAGGCTGGGCCCAGCCTGTACCGGTGCCAGGGGTTGTTCCGCCCCAGGTGCGGGACGCTGCACTTGCCTTTGTTGAACTTCAGACAATTCCTCTCTGCCCATCTCTCCAGCCTGTCCAGGTCCCTCTGAAGGTCTGCAGAGCCCTCTGGGGTGTCAGCCACTCCTCAGCTTTGTGTCATCAGTGAACACCCGGAGGAGGCCTCTGCCCCTTCCTCCAAGTCACTGAGGAGTAAACAATACTGGGCCCAGTAGTGAGCCTTGGGTGACACCACTAGTGACAGGCCTCCAGCGAGACCCTGTGCCACTAATTATGAACCTTTGGGATCTGCCACTCAGCCAGTTCTCAATCTGTGTCACTGTGCCACTGTGTCACTCATCCAGTCCACCCTGCCTGAGTTTCTTTATGAGGATGTTGTGAGCCACAGTGCTGAAGGCCTTGCCACTGGGTGTGACCATACACTGGTTGTTGGGGGATGGAAGAGCAGCCAGATGCATCCAGCTGGAATGACCTTAGCTATTGAGAGAAGGGCACCAGAAAGTCTCTCCCTTCATGTCTGAGAGCATAGTGTTTCAGCAGCAGGCTGCCTTGAGCACTCCCTCCAAAAAACTCTGTTCTGAAACATGCCTTAGCACCAAACCCCTGGGGCTGTGGATGAGAGCTAAGTAGACAAAAATAATATGGCAGGTAGAAAATACCTTTTTGTATGATGACTGCAATGCCTAGAGGTTTTGCTTTTATGAAACTTGCCCATTTTCTTACTCTATAGACAGCACACCATGTTCTGCTCCTGGGAGAAGCCTGTAACCATCAAGGTCTTGGTATCTTGATATCATGGGAGGTCACTGAACAGACCCCATTTCCTGGCTGCCAATGGTTCCATTTCTCAGTTCGCATTTTTCCCATGAACTAGGTTTACAACCTGTTGAATTTATAGGGTCCTATTCTGCTGGTAAAATGTAAAAAATAATTGAAAAATTATATCATAGAATGGTTTGGGTTGGAAGGGACTTTAAAGATTGTCTTATTCTGAATTCCCTGCCATTGGCAGGGACACCTTCTATTAGGTTGCTGAGACCCCCATCCAGCCTGGTCTTGAACACTGTCAGGGATGGGGCACCCACAGCTTCTCTGGGCAACCTTTGCCAGTGCCTCACCACCCTCACAGAAAGAATTTCTTTCTAATGTCTACTCTAATCTATTTTCTTTCAGTTTAAAGGTATCATCCCCTGTCTCATCACTACATACCCTTGTAAAAAGTCCCTCTCCAGCTCTCTTGTAGCCCATTTAGGTACTGGAAGGTGCTAGAAGATCTCCCCAGAGATCTCTTTTCTCCAGGGTGAAGAACCCCAACTTTCTCAAGCTGTTTTCACAGAGCCATCTTCCTGACCTCCTCTGGACTGTTCCAACAGGTCCATGTCCTTATTGTGTTGCGGGTCCCAAAACCGGATACAGCATTCCAGGTGGGGTCAGTTTAGAATGAATACAGGAAAACACAGTTAAGGATGTTTGCAATCTGTTTCTAGTAATGAACCCTGTACTGATGAAAGAGAAGTAATACTGTTGCTCTGGTTTTAGGGGGAAGCTGGGCCTTAGAGGTTTTCAGCATGCAGGTCACTTTGCCTATGCATCTATGAAAAAATGCGATCTTCCTTTAAGCTCTTGTAAGTACCAAGTGAAATGTATCAATTGGGTGATTGCTCCAACTACATGTATACCACACATTTCCAAACATTATGTTATAAATTATCTGTAAATTAGTAATGCAATTTTTCACACATTAATGAACTCAATAATAATAATAATGATAATAATAATAATAATAATAATAATGATGATGATGATGATGATGATGATGATGATGATGATGTCAATTTGATGTCATGAACCAATAACCCTCACCTCAAATATCTTACAGCCTAGGATAGCTAGACAAAAAATAACAACCAAAAAATTTGAAAATCAGTATGGTTACTGTTTACCAGAAGTGCTTAAATGTAATTTTTTGCTTTAATTTTTGGATGCAGTTGATTTTAGGGACATGATTCAGAAGAAAGAGACAAACTGCTGTTCAAAACCCAGAACTACTGCTCAAAACACATTACAAATTTAAAAAAAATCTTAAAAAAAGAAAATAAAAACTTCTTCTGAAGTAAAAATATCAGAAACAGGCACTGTGAAAAATCACATGGATAGATGCAATGATTTTTAGAGATGCCAATTCAGTGTGTTGCTTATTGTACATGCCTCATCATTTGGGGGATAAATTCACAAAGAGGGCTTCTAGAGTTTCTCTGTGCTACCCAGAACTGAAATTAGTCATTGACTGATGGCTCTTGTGAGTCTGTTTTCACGTATACAATGTGAAGACATTTTTAACGGAGGCTTTTAAAACCCTGACAAGGTATTTCACTTGTTGTTTTGAGATATGATGTCATTTTCCAATTTTTGACAATCACTGAGATACCACAAAAAAAGGTGGTTTTTGCAGTGAGTCAGCCCTTAGCCAAAACTGAAAGTTTACGTTATTTAATCCGACTGAGCATCCAAACTTCTGTGGGTATTTCTCATCTGAGCCTCCTGTGTTTTTAGACTTGATACTATCACTGCCAATTTTTTTGGCCAGATCTGCAGTTCCGTGAGCCTGTGAACTCCTGGGTGGAGACCCAGATGCCACAATTGCTACATATAGTGTGATTTCTGCCTCATGTGGCCTCTGCTGGGCAGCAGGAACATGCAGCTCAGGGGGCAATGATACATTGCCAGTCCTGAGACCAACTGGTCCCACACCCTGGGACTTCAGGTAGGCTTCTCCACCTCTCACCCCTTCCCCAAGGTCCTTTGTCTCCTCCTCAGCACAGAATTTCCCTCACCTCTTCCTTTTCACCACCATGCTCTGCCCATAACCACAGCAGCTTCTCCCCTGCTGGACACCTGAAAACACCTGACAAGAAAATTGCCGTGTTAAAACCAAAACAGCTCACAGAATAAAGAAACAAAAAAAACAAAACAAAAACCCCAAAAAACACCCCAACAAAAACAAACAAAAACCCAAAACAAACAAACAAACAAAAAACCAACAAAAAAAACTCAAAAAAGAAAAAAAGAAAAGAAAAAAACCCCAGAAAACCTTAAAACAACCAAACAAAACAGAAACAACAAAAGAAATTCTGACTTCCTGTGCCTTTGCAGATTGAGAGCTCCTTCCAGATTCAGAGCCTGTGTGCACTTTTCTGCAGTTGCACACACCATAGCCCACCACAAGATGATGAAATAGGCAGGGTAGATGGCATCATGACCACAAAACAGGATGCAGCCCAAGATGCTGTCATGTAAGGTCAGTTCCTACACCTGCACCTGTGGGACACAACCCCCACCCTTGGTCAGACTGTCCCCCTTCTGTTTTCTGGGCACCCACACTCCTCCACTCCTCACCTGCACACGTGGAACAGGTGGGAATGGTGACAGCCCTGACAGGGCACAGGGCACGCACACAGCACCCACACCCATGAGGGAGGCATGGAGCAGCTGGCATAGATTTTTCCCATAGCACATGGGGTTCAGAGAATAGAAACAGGTTGTAATGTAAAAAAAATAGTTTGTTATTAAGTGCAACCCTCTTTTTTCTGTTTCCCCTATTTACTTCTCCTTTATTCTCTTTGGAGTCAGCCGGTGCATCTGCAGAGAGGTCTCTGGTGAGGAAGAACACAGTGTCCTTACCCTTGAAGGGAGACTTGTTATTTCTCACTTTTTTGTTTGCACTCTTAATGCCAAAGGTCATGCTCCCAGCTTTGCCTCTCACACCAGTAACCAACATCCCTCAGCAGCACATCCACAGCCAAAGTGTTCACGCTGTGAGGAGACACACCTCCCACAACATAAAGTTTTGGATGCTTGGCAGAAGTTCATCTCCATGTTCAGAGCCAGCATGGATATGGAAAACCAGCTCTGTGCTGGTTTTGCATTCCATGATGCCACCTGGAAAAAAACACGAAGCAGGATCTCAAATGTGGGGTACACTTAGCAAAGACGGGATTGTGATCTGCAGCTGATGGTGCATGGAGCTGCTCCCCCATAGCAGGGCGCTCCTGAAGCCAAGATGTGGATGCATCCAATGGCTAGGTCAGCATGGTAACAGGAGCTCAGGGAGGACAGCACTCTTCTCTGCGTCTGACCACCCTGTCCAACCACATCCGCCATCTCCTCCTCTTCTCTGGGGGCAGAGAAAGCACTGGGAGCCCAAAGGGACTCCTTTCTGACAGGAAGGAACAAGCTTCCTTCCATTTCTGTGCAAGGTCATCGCCATCAACACATTTTTTCTTGCAGCCCCTCATGCCCAAGGCTCCTGGGGCTTGTCTGCAGAGCAGCTGCAGGGGACTTCCCATCTCCTGGGAGGCTTTTGTCTCCCCTTCAGAAAAGGCAGCAAAAGTCAGCCTCTTCTTCTCCTCTGTGTGTGTCTGCAAATCAAAAATAGAAACGGAAATGAGCTCGTTTCAGTGCTATCAGTCATGAAGTTTAAAAGTGAAACTACCTCACAACATGGGATGTTGTCAGCACTCTCATAATTGAATCTGTTGTCAGACTAGTGATGATTCAAGTGGTCCCTCTGCCTTCACAGTTGGTTGCCACCCTGTCAGCTTTCACCAAGACACAGTTCAGCCTGTGCCGCTTCTCTACCAGCACAACCCACAAAGGGACCTCTCGTGTAGAGGTTTCACACTGCCACAAGGCAGCATGCAGATCCTGAAATGGAAATGGTCCAGCGTCCCCCAGCAATGTTCTGGTGGCAGGATGCTGCTAGAATTCACTGCAACCCCCTAAAATGGATACATAACAACAGTGTGTGTGTGTGTGTGTGTGTGTGTGTGTGTGTGTGTGTGTGTGTGTGTTTGGAGTAGGGAAAAAACCTGCTCCTATGGTCCTGCCAAGTCCTGAGGTCTGGGCTGTGATGATCCTCTCACAATAAAGTCTCATACTTTTCATTGTGCCTTTTTTTTTCCTAAATAGACATTTTGAAGGGAAACCTAAGTCATATTCTCTTTTTTTTTTTTCTTTACTATAGTAAGGACATGGCCTCAGGATGCACCAAACACACCTAATGGCTTATTCACATAAATCACAGACAATTAAAATCGTAGAGGAAATTCTATACTTATTATATTGAACATAGCACCTACTTATTCAAATGTATAGTTCTTATCTTTAGAGTGAATGAAATACCAAAACACTTTTTAAAGCTCTAAAAAATTTCAAGGGAATTTTGCTTCACAAAAGATAATATATTCCACCTCGGTTCAGTCCCTGCATTCTCTTGTTAAATCTTTTACTCTTTTGCTCTAAGTTCACAGAATCATAGAAAGGCTTGGGTTGGAAGGGACCTTAAAGATCATGTTCCAATCCCTCTGCCATGGACAGGAACACCTCCCAGCAGACCAGATTGCTCAGAATCCCATTCAAGCTGGTCTTGAGCACTTCCAGGGATGGGGCATCCACAGCTTCTCTGGGCAGCCTGTTCCAGTTCCTCACCACCCTCAAAGTAAAGAATTTCTTCCTAATATCTCATCCAAACCCACTGTCCTTCAGTTTGAAGCCATTCCCCCTTGTCCTGTTGCTACATGCCCTTATAAAAAGTCCCTCTTGGTTGTTCTTGTCAGCTCCCTTCAGCTACTGGAAGGTCAAAGTTAGGTCACTCCTAAGCCTTCTCTGCACCACACTGAACACTTCCATCTCTCTCAGACTTTCCTCAGAGGAGACGTGTTCCATTTAAAACCTTTTCCACTTCATGTCTGTTTTGTGGGATTTAGGCACACTAAGGAGTTCTTTATCCAAACAGAGATTGTTCAAAAGAGGCACTTCCAAAACCCAGCTCACCCGCTCAAAGAAATCATTGTTCACAATAGTCTGAAAATCTGCCCATGCAAAATAGCACCTGTCCCACCTGGAGAGTTTTGGAAAGGTACAGGCGAGACACTGCAGCACTGAGGCACTGGCACTGTGTTACACTGGGAATCCCAGATCACCGTGCTGGTGTCCAGAAAAGGTTGCTTGGATTCTCTAATCTCCTGTTAGGCTTCACTTTAGATTCACTGCAAGTCACCAATAATGAGCCCTGTGGGGGTTACCAGGTTGCTGCCTCAGCTGCAAGGCAGTGGCATCCCAGCAAAGCAGCAACTGTCTCACAAATGAGATTTCCCTTTTTTTCAACCCCACGCCTGCTGCATTGACTATACACAAAAATTATGACAAAATGCGGGGGAGGTGCAGGAAACAAGGGAACCAGAAGAACAAGGGAGCCAGCACCCGAAAAAGATCTGGCAGAGCAGGAAGCAATAAAGAATTTCAGAAATGGAGCACATTCACATTCTGAGCAAAGATAGCAAGACAGAAAACAGCCGCAGTCACTGTCCAAGGGAGGACCTCTGCAAAAACCCAGCAGTAATAGCACAGCTGTGCTAACACTATGCCTGGCGTTTGCACAGACACCTACACACATGGAGGAGAGATCTTCAGCAAATACCAGCCTCATAAACAGTGATCAACGCCAATATTTACTTTACTAACTCCTACCTCTGGATAGCAGTCGCAAAGACTGGCTTTTATGAGGGTGTTGTCAACTTCACAGGTGCTAAAACCCACTTAACAAAGTACCTTGTGAATCTTTCCATCTCTTACAACCTTTTTAGAAAGCTAGAAACCTTTTTGGTGACTACTGAGAGGATGAATTGGGAATGACTTTAAAAGTAGCCACCTGCAGGAGCTCTGCTTTCTGCTTTTACAGAATATTCAGTTCACCAGATAATCTGCTCCACCTAATTTAAAACTGATCTTAGCCTAAGACCAGGAAAATTATGTCAACAAAGGTTCCTTAAAAATACTTCTTGCTTAAAGAGCATAAAATACAAATTTTCTTACACTCCAGCTATATCAAGCAGTCTCTGCTATTCAACCTCATCCTCAAAAAAATGTTACTGCTCTCAGCAGGAGTGCTCGCTGGCCCATTCTGTCTTGGATGGGCACCAGATCAGACACATATGAGTAATTCTTCAGTAGCATTTTGCAAGTAATGGATTACTGCTGCCTGCTTTGCACAGAGGTAGTCACAGAGGAAAAGGTGTGTGTTTAACCATCCGGCAATGACAGAGCACTGTGATACATGAGCAACTATATAGTTAATTTTTACTAAGAAAATTATGCATTTAAACTTTCAAGGGAAGCAGGCAAGAGAGAACAGCATAGGATGGAGAGTCTAAGATTAAATTGTGGGGCATTAGGTAACATTTAAACAGCGCATGAGATCTGCGCAAGTAGGGTTATATCCCAGCAGTGGATGTGCTGTTCTTCTTAGTTTCTTTTCCTGGGTGGTATGGAATCACATTGTCAAATCAAAGTCAAATTAGCTGGAGTATTTCACTCAACTACTGAAAGCTGCATTAACCTTTTCCCTCACCACAGCTGAGGTGTCGGCAGCAGTAGCTGCTGGAGGCCAAAGTTTTACCGCAGTTGCCATCAGAATATTATTAACAGAGAGCAATGCCATTTCTCTGAAAAGAGAAGTTGGGATTAATGCCTAAGGCTGGAGGATTTAGGAAGCTTTACTTGTAACAGTGAGAGATCCCTGGAGGAAAGGTGCCTGAGAAGAGCAAACCAGAGAATTAGAATGATTTATGAAAAAAACCCTGGCAAAAAAAAACCCCAAAACCAAAAACCAAAGCCAACCAAAAACACCACAAAAACAAACAAACAAAAACTTACCCATGGCTCTCATCACCCTCTCAGCATGGCCCATGGCCACATGCCACTGCACTTTCCTGAAATGACCTTGGTTTGTACTCCTGACAATAGAGCCAAGTTTCCTGATCGGTGCAGAGACACACACGGATCAACAGGAACTGCCGACTCTGCAGTCTGCAGAAATGGGAAAAGGGAGACAGAAAAACAAACAGCCTCTCAGTTAACACAAGAACTGTCAACACCAGTCTTGAGAAGATGAGAAGATAAACTCCAATGATGAAGCAGTATCAGAGATTTATTTAAGATCTTAGAGTAAGGCGCAGAAAGAGCTTGAAAGTGATTCAGCACAAATAACTGAGTTCAGAGAAAAAAAACCTAGTTTCCTTTCTCCCCCACTCTTGATTTCGTTTCTGCAACATTCGATTTCCTTCCAGCATGCCTGCTCACTGTTGTTATGTGTGGTGAGAGTATGTCACATGCTGTCTTTTATGGACACGTTCCTGATAAAACCACATCACCCACACCAGTGAAGCTTGGGCCACATTATCTAAAGATAATTTTCTCTTCTCAGCTGTGTAATTGCAATAACTTTGAATGGTACTAAGCAGAAATAAACTGAACAGAAGCTCCAGCTGGGCAGTGCTCCTTGGGCTGCTGCTTTGCTCCCTGCCATGGCTGTGCCCAGCTGGTGACCTGTGGTCCTGCTAAGTGTGGCCCCGGCAAAAAACAACTTTTGTGGCTGCTGGTAGAGCAGATTCCCAGGGGTCTGTGCTTTCCACATTTACACTTCTTTATTCAGAGGAATCGAAACAAGAAAACATCAGACCTTGCCAGTGGCTTTTGAAACCACAATCTACTTCTTTTCGCTCAGCCCTATTGCACAATCCTATAATTAGCAGCAGCCCCACCGTGCGCTGTTCCCACCAAAATGGGCTGTGATTTACACATCAGTAGCTCCCTCATACACCAGGAAAACCCTGTGAGGATGTGGGCCAGATCTGGAAATTGAGGCAATTCCCCTCTAAACAGCAGTGGGTCTCCATGCATTACACCACTGCACTCAGACACATGGCTCTGACTGCAGAAAGAGGGAGACAAGCAAACTTGAGGGACTCAGGCTCACAAGTTGGTCTATTAACCCATTTTGCAGGCTGAAGTGTGCCCTTTTTTATTACATTTTATCCTTCTGTATTATGTTGTATCCTTTATTACCTATTATCCCATTTTTAACACTACTTTAAAATAAAACAAAAAAATTAATCCTCTCAACTCAACTATCCCACTGATTTGTGCCCAGCTGCCCTGCTAGGAAAGAATCTCTCCCACACACACCCAAAAGAAGGGCCCATCTCTGTGCGGCTGCAGGGGTATAGAGACAAGCTGCCCTTTAAGCTTATCTGCCTTCAGGGTGAGGAAGTGTTGCTGAGCAGGACAGGATTGAGGTTAATTTGGGTTTTGCTTCACTAGAGGAAGAGTAATTTAAATAATTTGCCCAAGGATTTCATCTGTCTCCAGATTCACAAAGAAGAACAAGCCTCGGGTCATACCTGGCTCTGTCTAAACATGCAAAATAAATGTGCAAAGTCACACACACGTGCCAGCAGCACAAGAGACCAGCATGACCTCATGGCTTGAGTCTGTGGGTGCTTCACCTGCACTGGGCACTGCCGGGCACTGAGTAGGACAGGAGGGGCATGTGGGCCCCCTCGTAAGGGGGCAGTCTCAATAAGGCCCCAGCCCCTTGTGCTCACATTCTGGAGAGGCTTCCATGATTTGTGGAGCAGCTGTTGGACTGTGGCTGTGACACGCAGCCCCAGGCATCGCATGCTGCGGACCACCACACCTCCTCCACGAGGGATGACGCATCATGCAAACATCCTCCTGACCTGTTTACCTGCCTTGCCATCTCCTAAAACCCAACAAACTTGTTTTGAAGACACAGTTTCTTATATAAGAGAAAGGACTGTCAAAGGCCAGCTCTGCCTGAACAGGGCTGAGTTACTAACAGCAGTGCTCCTACAGCTGAAGGGACCCCAAGCACTTCGGGTCAAGGAAATTAGCCCACGTGCCATATAGGTTTTATACCAGCTGTGAGACAAAGGCAATACATCCTCAAAAACATTAGAAACTTCCTGTGGCCAACCTGAGCTGCTCTGACACCAGGTCACAATCTGGCAGGGTGCACTGTGTCGTGATGACAGAGCCAGTTTACTGTTTTGGCCTTGCAAAAGCTTCATCCAGCCATAGCTTTCATGTAGACATCTCACCCTGAGAATGCCCTCTCTGTGAGCTCGCACCACTGCCCCTCGCACATGCCACCCCTGCAGCACCACTGTGCCAGCTGCCTCCTGTCGGGCACCAAGGGGGCTGAGGTTTCCTACACAGGGAGAGAAATCGGCCATGTTCCAAGTGTGCCATCATTCTGGGAAATAGCAGGGGAAAGGCTGTCTGCACTGAGCTGGTGACGATTCCCCTTTTAATGGAACTTCAAAGTCATTAGCATTTCTAGACACTTGACACAGGCTCCTATCCCATAGAATGGAGTCTCTCAACATCCTGTTGTGGGTCTGTATTACACTATGACATTTCAAGTTGTGTTTTGATGGGAGAGGTAGTAATTTACTGCCTTTCAGCCACAAATCAGTCCTTTGTTATGTCTGACCCATCTGTGCCTTCTTTACATCAAGCAGTTTTAATTTCCCCCTAAAAGCAGAAGTCCATGGCATGTGTCATAACATGAAATATCAACTCTCTGAGAGAGGGGAGGCAGATGAGAGATCCACTGGCAGCTCTCCCAACATGGTGCAGCAATCACAAAGACATGAGGGTGACATTTTTCAGGCTCTTGCTTCTTGCGAAAAGCAAGAGCATCTAAAATTACAGCCAGCACAGGTAAGTGTGCCCGGGCATGTGTCAGCCAGAGCCATGCCATGCAGACCCTGCACTGCCACAGGGAAGATCCAGGAGTGGGGGGGTGGCCCCAAGCTGTTTCAAATGGCACATGAGTATGGGCTAGCTTGTTTCCCCATGCTTGGTTTGAGGGCAAGGTCACCATCACTTTGAAGAGAAAGAAGGTTTAGAGAATTGGGGATGCCCAGCCTGGTGAAAAGGAGGCTCTGGGGATTCTTTATGGCAGCCTTCCAGTACCTGGAGGAGACCTATAAGAAAATCTGGGACAGATATTTTAGAAGGGCCTTTTGCAATAGGACAAAGGGTAATGATCTAAACTAGTAGTGCATTGATTAGATTAACTATAAGGAAGAAGTTTTGCATTTATATGGTGAAATACCAGCACAGGTTGCCCGGAGAGGTGGTGGATGTTCCATCCTGGGAAACATCGAGGGTTAGGTTGAATGGAGCTTAGAGCAACCTGATCTAGTTGAAGATCTTTCTGTCTTTGTGGCTACAAGCAACAAAATACAATGGGGCTGATCTAGACAACCTTTAAGAAATCCCTTCCAAATCAAGCTATTCTAAACTTCTGTGATAATAACACACCCTATCTGTTTCTTCTGCTTGTTCAAGCACTCTCCATCCTTCCACCTCTTCTTCCTCAGCATCATCATTGCAACCCTGTCCATCTTTCCAGAACCACCACAAGCACAGCCCACCCTCCCATCTCTCTTTGCCTAGAGCAAGGCCACCTCGCCCCTCTCCTCTTCTTACCCAGACGATGCAAACCCCACCGTTCATCTCCCCTGACCCACCACAAGCCCACCCCACACCTCCATCCCCTTTTCCCTTAGCACTCCGCATCCCAGCACCTCGCCTGCCCCGCGCACATCCCATCCTCCCGTCTCCTCCTGCCCCGCGCAGCGCATCCCTCCAGCCCTCTCCGGGCGGGCAGCGTGGGCGGTGTCCGGGCCGTGGCCCCGCGCCGCCCGGGCACGCCGCCGCCTGCCCGCCGGGCGCGGGGGGAGGGATCCCCGCGCCTTTTCGCTACGTCAGGGCCGAGGGAAATCCCCGCTGGACTCGCAGCCGCGCTTTTAGCGCCGCGCTCCGCCCCCGAGCCGGCAGAACGCTGCTGCCGCCGGCCCGAGCGCACCCCGAGCGCTCCGTGCCCCGCCGAACCGAGCCTGGGCCCTCCGTGCCCCGCCGAGCCTGGGCGCTCCGTGCCCCGCCGTGCCGAACCTCGCCTAGCCCCGTCCCGCCGCCGCGATGATGCCTGGCCGGACCCTGCGCAAAGCCGCGCCGCCTGCCGCTCCTGCAGGTACCGCGGGGTGAAGGAAAGAGGGGACGGGACGGCCTGGCATGGGGCACGGATGGGACAGAGCAGGGACAGGGATGGGACAGAGCAGGGACACACCGTCCTGCGCCCGGGCGCTGCTGCCCGGCTCCAGCACCGGGTGGGCGGCCAGCGCCTGGAGCGCTGCGGGAGCCCGTGTGGAGGCGAGAGGGATCCAGCGGCTGCTCCCAGCGAGTGGGGGGCAGAAAGGGTGCGGGGTGGGGTGTGCTTCGTGATGAGGAAAAAGTAAAAAATCGGGCAGAAAGGTACCGTGCTGTGGGGATCTCATGAAGGCGCTAAGCAGGCGCGTTTCCGCAGAGCGAGAGGCGGCGGTGGAGTGCGCCCTGGAGCTGACCCGCATCGGCGACAGGTGGGACCTGCGGCAGAGGCTCCTGAACCTGCTCGCCAAGATCTTCTGCCCCGGAACTTGGGCTGCCCGCAGACACGGCGAGCGGAACGGAAGAGCACCTTGGCTTTGTGGGTTCGGAAGAAGAGGCTCCACAGACATTGGGAGATGAGGAAACCTCAAATCTCGCTGCGTTGTATTTGGGTGACTGCAGCTGCTGGAGGATGGCTATCACATGTTTTCTCTGAAGAATGTTACAGCAATTCTGGCGTATGAATGCCAGGTGGGGAAAAAAGATAATGATGGGCTGAGCCCCTAAACTGTGCATTGGTGACTTGGGGCGAGCTGGTGACCTGGGGAGATTTGGGACAAGACTGAACTTGCCCTTCACCATGGTCTGAGAACGCTTTCAGGAACCTGGTTTCCCCAGCCACCGTCTGGTCCTCATGTCCCATAGCCATGTTTCACCAAGGAGCTCAGCCCACCTACAGGATGAAGCAAAAAAAAAGTGTCAGTCTGTTGGAACTTGGGATCACATACCACACAGAATAAGAAGCCAGTTGCTGACCTTTGACTGCTCCTCCTCTCTAAAGTGTGGATCCTGCTGGACAGGGATCTAGCGGTGTTTTTTAAAATTTGTTAAAGACAACCACTATCTTTATTGGAAAGTTATTGTTACAGGATGTTGTTTTGCAGACCAGAAGTTGTAATTCTATGAATTAATACAGTGTTGCATAGTTCTAGTCTATAGTATAAGTATATAGTATAAGTTTATATATATAGTATGTATACCTAAAATATAAATGTGTGCACTGCTAGTGCATGTAATGAATATTTAATAGAACTATTCATCAAAAGCTGTTGATTTAATCTCAAAACACAGTATGAAAAAATGTTCAAAACATGACAAAACTAAATATAAAACGGTATTATATAAACAAAAGAATAATATTTTCTGATGATGAAATAAGTCATGCTTCAGAGAGGGAAGCATACTTTGCATAAAATATGTATCTGAATATATATTACACATACACAGATACATAGGTAATTGTGGAAGGATTCTTTCAATATTACAAAGAATTTTTTGATAACAGTACAATTCTGCTGTGTCTTTATAAGTAACAAAATAACTTCAATAGAAGTAGATCCTAAAGCTGAATCTCAAGTTTTGCTGAGAATGTTATTTATTCAAAGAAAGCAACTACCTCTCTTTGAAGAAATAATATCAATAGAATTGAGCATTTCCGTGGTACAAGAAAGTAGCCTTAGATTTTTGAATGTTTAATTATACTTATGGATAAAGGTTCTTACCTTGTACTTTCTTTCCATTTCATTTCATGGCCTCCTCATCTCAGTTCCAGAATGGTGGATCTGTGGCAGCACATCCAGTGGATGGTGATGCATCATCACCACTGAGGCCTTACGTGGGATTGACCCATCTCACTGAGGGGATATTACTTTTTCCTGGCTTCAGAGGAGCTGAATTAAACATGTTCATTGCTGTGGAGGCAAACAGTAACTTTGATACTCCATTCATGTCATGCTCCATCTTAAACAGTACTTTTCATGGGTCCAAGATAGCAAGAAAAAGGCTGAAGCTGTTTCATAGCTACCTCTAAGGTCACTGGTGAGAGTTCCTTCTCTTAACTACCCTTGTATATAAGCACATTTGAATTTTTAAGGCTGTATAGTTACACTTTGTTATTTGTGTCTATTCAAATTACGTCTTCTCCTGTCTTGCGGTGAATTCTTGTTTGTATTTATAATTTATTTTTCCGTTATATCTTTCTAATCTGCCTTTGCAAAGTTGTCATTTTGTAACTCTGGTCACTCTCACAACCAGCTGTGCAGGGGCTGTTATGTATTGACACTGACTTCTGTCACTGAGCAGAAGCTGACTGACTTTGCCTTCTTTCCACGTGGAAGACTTAACCCCATCCATCCCAGTGGCATTACAGGGAGCTTTGCTCTTGGCTTGAGCCACATGCATGGTTCCCTTCCTCTCTAAGCTAGCCAGTACCTTTTCAGGGAGAACACAATATTTCAAAAATAGTTGTTATTTATCTTATACTGCAAAGCAGTGCATTTTACTGACATGTACATAGGTCAGTTTTTCAGGTACTAAAAAATAAAGGCAAAGAGTTTCAGACCAGCAGAACACCAGCTCCCAGGCTAGCACTGCATCCAGCTGGGCAAAACTTCATCAAAGACAAGTCCAGCTTCATAAGAAGGGTTGCTGTTGTATATCCTGCGCTTGGTGGAGTCTTGGAATCTTCATCAAGGACACTGAACAATGACCACGCCTGTCTGGAACTCTCAGAAGAATTCAGTACTAGCATGCACATTAGTAGCTGAAAAGTATGTGAATAAAACTGTTCTGTTCAATGCATGCTGCTTGCAAAGTCAACAGGAAACGAGGTGTGGAGTTGCAGAACCTACCCTGTTCTTCATCTGTAGCACATATAAATATTACCAAAAAAATTATACTCATAAATGCATTGTCATGGGGATATCCAAGTTTACTGTTAGCACAGTATTTGTCTGCCTGGTTATGCAAAGGCTATTTGCTTTTTTTTGAAATGTTTTAGGTTTTTCTGTGCATTGTCAAGAATGGCAGTGTTCAACAGGAACTCCGGAAAAAGGCACAGATGCAAGAGGTCAGTGCCAGTATACAACCAAGTGCTTGCTGATGTCCACCCTAGATTTCTTTTGTTACTTCTGCAAAGGATCTGCTTTTGACTTTATCAACATGAGTTTGTTTTCCTTAAGGCCTCTTCTGGATGCGTGCCAGATGTGCTGCTGTACGCCTCACACATGTATGTCTTGAGTTCTTGCTAAGATAATAAATACAAAGTGTTTACAAGAAAAATGAGTCACAAAGGTTTCTGTCACTTGGGTTTTCTTTTGTGGATTGCGAAAGCATGGCTTTATTATGCAAATTCCTTCCATGCTTCCATGTCAGCAGGCAAAAGCAGGAGGGCAAGAGCAAAGTGCCAGCAGGTATGCTTTGGTAGATTAGGCTTTGCCTTCTGCCTTTAAAAAGAAAAATAAAACATAACCATGACCTTGAACTTCAAAATCAGACACGTATTCTAGTATTTTTTGTTAACTAATGGCTGCAGAGTATTTGGGTGGCACTGGGGGCCCATTACTTCTACCAGAGTAGCTGCAGCTTTGTAAAGGAGAAAGGAGTGTTCCTTGTAAAGGATAGACATCCAAGTTAAGGGTTTTGTCCAAGATGCAGGCAGAAAGGAATACAGCATTTTGTCAGGCAAGGTTGACAAAATGCTGTATAAACCATTACTTTCTCCACAGTTTGAAGCTGGAGATCGGGAAGAGAGGGAAGTGATGCTGCTTATCACAAGGGAATAGCAGGGGGATAGTGCAGAGCACATTTTTCTTCCCTACTTCTGGGACCCAAAGATGTGTCTGTGCAGATGAGTGCTTGAGGTCCTCCCCTGTTATGCCAAGCACGTCAGCAGGCTCCCTGCTCACTCACCCTGATGCTTTTTCCCAGCTTCACAGGCACCATCCCTGTAGCTCACGTTCCCAGTGCAAGGAGGATTAATAACTTCTGGGCCAAAAAGACTTGTTTCTAATAACCAGGAAAAAAACTAAAGAGTTGCAACTCCCTGTTCTTTCCCACTTAGTCACCAGCAGAAGCCAGGAAGACTTTTACTTTGGAGGGCATCAGTCTGGTGAAAAGTGCTACCGTAAGTGCTGCACAGAGGTCTGGTTTTGCAAAGTTTCACCAGCAAATCTTACTTGCATGACTGATCAGACTTGTGAAAACATTCAGACACTCTCACCTGCTTCCCAATGGAGTCTGGCCCCTCTTCAGCCCACCAGAGCAGTGTCCAGTCACCTACATACCATGATGCTTGTGACCTGCTCCTCCCTAAAGGGCAGGGGGAAAAAAAATCCTATCACTCCTATCACTGGCATTGCAATCTAAATCCACTTGACTCATTCACAAGCATCTGATATCAAAAAAGCAAAACAAACCCACCTGGCGAAGCCAACTGACAGAGTTGCCACCCTATAATGCTCTCCATTTACCAAAGCACCTGCCTGGAGTGCAGTGCTGGGTTGTGTTTGCACTGTGGTCCTCCAAGGGAAAACCAGCCTGGCCCCCTCGGCCAGCTCATGCCTTCACACCTGAGACTGGATGCACAAGTGGTATTTCCCAAACAAAGTGCCAGACAAGGAGATACTTCCTCTTCCGCTCATGAGATGTTTTTGCAAATCAGCTGAAAAACAATGTCTCATATGCTGCTCATTATTTTTAGTAGACACTGCTGGATGGGACTAAGTTGAATCACTTTCCTCCCATCAACACAAGAGGGTGTGAGGGCATGATGTGCATCCACAGAGGCGTAAGGAGGCCGGGCAGGAAGAGCTGGGGATATAATGCATTGCCTTTCAGTCTGGCAGGGTTTCCCCCGAAGCAGGTGACTGTCTGATGGTGGGACTGTCAACGAGCAATAGTCCCAAAATCTGTTACAGCTGTAAACAAGGGTCCTCACCCAAGTGCGTCAGGACATTGTCTGGCCCGTGTAAAAAACAGGCCACACCAAGGCTGCCCTGCCTTCTCACGCATGGGCTCTTTAAAATGCAATTCTCACCAGCCCCCTGAAAGCGTGGAGGTTGCTGTCACTCCTTCAGCAACAGGAGATATCCCATGACATGGCAGTGACCACAAATAAAACCATTTCAGCCATTTCATCTTCAGCCATTTCATCTTTGGTGGCTTTGGTGTCATTCCCTCATCCCCACGGAAGGATGGTGGGAGCACCATGAGGTTCAGAAGCTCAGCTCCCTCATGACATGGTTATCACTTGAAGGGGCAAGGAACCTTTTTGTAGTGGACAGGCCAGCTCACAAATCTTAGGGAAAAAAAATTACTTTCAGCAGCACCCCTGAATAAGGCCAATAATAGGATGCTGGCGCTACCTCCCTCAGCTCTTGGGTCCAAACAGGGATTCCAGTCCCCTACGGTATGGCAGAAATTAAGGGATAGCATCCTGCTTCCACCTTCCCCTTTGTGCTCCTGACAGGGATGTGACAAAGCTGCAACAAAGGCAGGAGGCCACAGTCATGTCTGCCCTGCTTGGGATCAGGAATTAGGGAGGAAATTTTTGACAAGAGCAGCTGGACACTGGACATTATCCAGCACCACTGTAGCACATCACACAAGGAAATGGCTTTGGCATGTAGGGAAAAATCCAAGGAATTTCAGAATCAGGTAACTTGTTTGCTCAGTGCAATGGTATCAGACTGATTCAGCTGTACAGAGGGGTGAGGCCAGCACATATGCAACTATCAGTGAAAATGCAGGAAATTCTGCATTTAATATTGACTAACTTCACAAAATACCCTGACTGACACAAAATATCCTTTTAGTCACAGCTTTACAGTCTATGGGATGGAAGGGCAACTCCTTGTTTTAGGGAATGATGTTTATTTGCATGAAATGTTCTTTCATATCATCATTAAAAGTGAGGGGGTTTGTAAAGGAAAAGAACTTAATTATTGCAATCATTATTAATTCCTGAAGTCTTTTAGCTGGGTCAGGTGCTTTAGTAAACACAGCTACATGAAAGAGGAAGTAATGACTGGCTTTCCCTATAAGCAGAGTCCAAAACAGGCTTTTACTAAAGGCTGATGGAGACAGTCTGGTTTCAGCCATGCTCCTGGGAAGAAGAAACACCTCATTTAACAGAAGCGGTGGGGAATCAGTCCTAGATAAGGCAGATCATTCGCTCTGCAGGCATCTATTGGTAGGAGGCTCCTGGAGACAGGAAGAAGGGACAGCAAAAGCAGTTATGCAACCCAGTATTGCATAGAAAGGAAAAAATCAAGCACCCAAATGCTGGACCAAAAATGTCCCAGCACCAGGCAAGAAGGCATGGGCCAGGGACTGGCAGCACAGAGGCAGCAGGGTGGACATGCCATCTGTGCAGCTATGGCTGGCTCTGTGCTGATGCTGCATGGCCATGGGCACCACAAAGTGAGGCCAGCACCATGGCCTGGGAAGGTTTTACTTCTTTTTGTCATCGCAGTGATGTGCTGCCCTGTGGCATCACTTCTCTGTGTTCATGGGTGTCATACCAGCCACCGCCTGCCCTGCTCCTGGCCAGCCACAGACTCCAGGGTGGCCTGTGGGAACCTTCTCCTTTATAACATCCCAGCTTGGGGACAGTGACCATTAGCATCTGGCCAAATGTGGCAAAATGGCATTTTTGATACATTCCTGGAAATAGAGATGAAGGAACAGATACACCAGAATCACAGACCCTATTCAGATTGCATTCAGTGATGCTAACAGGGAGCAGGAGAGCAGCAAAGCTGTAAAAAAAAAAAAAAAAAAAAAAAAAAAGAGAAATGAAATGCAACTTTTTAGGTAGAACCATGTTTCAAGTTCCTCATTTTCCTGTGCCCTAAGGCTTTCACAATTGGGAGAAGTAAAAATTTTCTAGTACTTCTCAAGTCTTGGTGGATAAATGAAGTCATATGTACTAATCCATTTACAGTAAGTTCATTGTGTCTTCTTGCTTTTGTATTCCTCTTTACTTAGCTACTGACTGTAGCAATTTAGATTTCAATTAAAGATATTAAAGACTAATCTTACATGAGCCAGGCTGCTTGGAGGTTTGACTCCAGCTCAGGCCATGTGTTGGAGAGGTCAGGACAGACAGGGAGATGGATAAGGGGGAGTCAGTGAAAGAGAGGAGAGGAGCTGGGCTGGCCCAGCACTGGTGACAGCAGGGGGAGCGGAAAGGCAGAGGAAATCATGACTGAAAATATCTTCTTCCTTTTCACCATGCAGCCCTGGGGGGAGAAGCCAGGCTCCAACTCTGGACAGATGTGCTGAACCAAGCTTGAGGGGACACCATCCCACAGCCTCCCATCCATCTCCTTCCAACCTGCTGGTTTTATGCCTTGCAGTTTCACTACACAACAGCACAGACTCTGCAGCATCCCTCAGCACCATGGCTGTGTGCAAGGGAGAGGGATAGGGAAAAAAGGGTCCCAAGGCAGATGGAAAACTGGTATACCACAAAGCTCATCCTCTTCCCCTCCAGCCCAGGAAAGATTCCACGTGCCCAGAGGGCAGGCTGGGAGCCAGCCACTCTGGCCTTTCCCACAGGATGAGTCAGCAGAAGCTTGGGCTTATCCCTCCTCACGAGGTTCTTGCTCGCTTGCACCCTTGCAGCGTGGCACCCAGAGAAGGAAACTGAAAGCAAATTCTGCGGCTTCTGGGGCACAAACCTGGGCATGAGGGAAATGCCCTCTGCACCACTGGCATAGGAGGGCAAATGCCTTCCTTCCCCTCACACAAAACCGCACCTGGCCCTTCCAGGCAGCACCATGCAGAGCAGGAAATGGTGAGGCTTGCCAGGCCTGGCACAAGGCGCAGGCGAGTGCCATGGGTACAGCAGGGAAAGGTCAGGAGTGCCCTGTGCCATGTGGGAGCGCTGCTGCAAGCGCCCAACCCAGCAGGCAAACACAGAGCAGTGCACACGGGCCTGCAGCGCAGATATAAACACTCCAAATCACCAGGCCCTTCCTCCAGCTCAGCCTTCCCCGCAGCCACCAGCTGACGTGTCCGTGTGCTGCCAGGCAGCGTAACCACTTTGGGCACCTCCAGCATTCCACACATCAGGGCGGCTGAGAGGAGAACTTCCTGGGCTGGCTCATCTTTCGTGAGGAAGGCTTGCTTCGGCCGGCTGTGCAGTGACTGTGTCTAAGAGAGGCCCACTTGGTGCAAACCTCCCCAGTTTGGAGGCTGTGTCTCCACCTCCCACTATGAGCTCCACTTCAGCTCCACTCCATCCACAGAGTGTCTCCAGCCCAGCCTGTTCCACCAGCCCACTGTGGCTTTGAAGGGAATTTTATCCCCAGAGTCAGTGGGAAAGTAGAAAAAATTCCAGGTTAGGCCTAGCTTTATAAAATCATTCCCTAGACATACAATCCATTCCCCCACAGCCCAGGGTCTGGGCAGGAGGTACAGTTCATAGGCAGCCTGCTCCAGGGACTGCTGCTTTGATGAAAGCTCCACATTTTCCTGGAACAGGGGCAGGAAAAAACAAGATACCGAAGCAAGTTTTATAAAACATCTCATACCACTCCTTAAATGCTTGAGTCCTCTTCACACAGAAGAGGCAGTTTTCATGAGGGTACTATTTTTGTTCTAGCTTAGATGCACACCTGGATAGCATTTACATAGTCTTTGACTGCTCTCCCTGACATGCTCGTCCCTGTGATGCCAGTTCCAACTGTGGACCAGACAGACTCTGGCATAACAAATTAAATATCTAGAGGAGTACTAACGATACAATTTATTTTCAAAATCACTAAAAACCCAAGAAAACAGTTTATGGCAATACAGATGACATAGAAGGGACAGAAATCAAAAAATGTACAATCTATTTCATGTTATTG
The DNA here is from genome assembly GCF_027579445.1 of Ammospiza nelsoni. Taxonomy (NCBI): domain Eukaryota; kingdom Metazoa; phylum Chordata; class Aves; order Passeriformes; family Passerellidae; genus Ammospiza; species Ammospiza nelsoni. The sequence goes on along the minus strand of NC_080669.1, from coordinate 78,284,134 downwards.
CACTGGCTTTTTTATAATATACAAGGCATAATAACAGTTTTAATTAAAAGAAGTTTTATTTATATAAATAAAAGTGTAAATATACAATATTATACAATAAGTGTATCAGACTAACACACAAAATCTACCTACAGTGGGATCCCCATTTCTCTCATGAGCTAGTCTACTCTTCATCAATATTTTCACTTGTACATTTACATACCCTAAACATAGAAACAGGTAAACATTCCCATCTGGGAACACTTCCTTCAGAATTTGACAAGAACCACTGCAGAACATTTATCAGGGTTAATTTTAAGTGAGGGTCATTAGGAAATATGAATCACTTAACAGTTTCTTAATATTTATCTGTCCTTCTATTATTTTTTTTAGCAAGAAAATGATCAAATGTTTTTCCCTCCCTAATCTCAGAGCTTTCAATACAGATGCAGTCCCTAGAGAAGCTGGAAAGAGCTTCCAGGTACAAAAGGTTGCAGAATATGCAATAGCAGTCTCTCACGGCTCTCATATCCATGATGTGCCCCTTCAGCTGCCCCAGGCCTGGATGCACCAAACCCCTAAACCTTCTCCATCTAGGAGCAAACTCCCCTTGTCTGGAATGCCTTCAGCTCCCTGGTGAAGAAGTGCATAATTTCATCTTGATTTTTTGGTCTTCTAGGATGCAGCTGCCAAGTCTCTGCTCTCCTAGAGTTTGGCCAACACTCCAGCAGGGTGAAGGATCACCATGGGGACTGATATGCAAACAGCAAGGCCAAAAATGGTTGTGATCCTACTGAATACTGATGAACTAATGCAACGTCCTCCATCATTTTAGTGCAACCAGGCTCTCAGAAAAAGAACATTTACTTTGCCAGGTGTGTAACCAAAAATTTACTACATCTGCTTGGTCTAACCATCTTGTCTGCAATAAAACAGACACTCATACTGCATAAATCCTGGAGCTTTTTCAGGGCATGTCACCCCAAGAGAGATGTCAGGAAATGCTACTGTAATCATACCAACATCAGTGAAGATGTTGTTCTTCCACAAGGAAAAAAAAAGGTATTTTCAGGAACAGAAACAATCAGGGTTAAATACAATTCTTCTGCTTGCTCTAATGTTAGTAGAGAAGTGTTATCTTTCTACCCATAGTAACTATTATCAGATTTAGAACATTAAACCTATCTTTTAAATTATAGCTACTACTGAATCACACACAAAAATCCCCATTTCTGTTTGCTGTTACTCAGCCAACACTTATCTACGTGCATGTAAAATAAAATACTGAACAGTATCTGATTACTGAAAGAAAAGCCTTCTAAATCACTCACAATGAACAGTACCTGCAAATAAGCATCTGAAAATACCACCACGTATCATCTTAAGACACCTCAAATTAATTTTAATTTACAAAATGAAAACTACCTTTGAGCTCACACTGGTTTAGGAGTGAGGGAGACATGCCTCCCAGCGATGGAACCTTCGGAATTCTAGACTGTGGACTGAAAAAAAATGCCATTGCCTAAAACACAACTGTGATTTACCACATTAAAGTAGCAAAAAGTCAGCACTGCACTGCACGTATTATACGTATACAGGTATGCATTCACTACGCTGCATTAAATTCCACATGCATTTAATGTATCTATTATACACTCTATTACAGTCGGATTTTGGTCATTCCTGAACAAGGCCTCACCATTCAGCTGTCCCTGCTGAATTGTCTTCTCCCTGTTTTTCAGCAAATATGCAGGGGTAACCTCTTCTATCCCATCACAGGCCTGGAATCTGTGTGGTCCTCCAGCCCTAAGAGCTGCATCCTCCTGAAGCCTCTCGCACCACAGAGGTGACTGGAGGCATGGACCAGTCCCGACAGAGTGGCTGAGCTTTGGGTTCACAGGGGACCCAACTCCACAGGCATCTCACAGCACTGAACCTGAATTAGTTTCAGCAGAAATCCTGCAGGCAAAGGAGCTGTAGGACTACATACAGTATTGCCTTTCCTGTAACCAAAAGCTGCATCTCTCCCAGGATTCACATGCTAATACGTCACTGAAAAAGAATTAAACCTATTTATTCATTTTTAGGCAAACATTGCACAGCTTTTCTATTTATCTGGTCTCAGGTTGACTTGCAGAACTGAATTTTCTTCTCCTCATCATGAGCTGAAGTGTAATGAAGCTGTCAAAGAGATGAACCCAAGCGAGTGCTCCACTAACCTGGAAGCAATTGCTTCAAGCACTGCTGAATATATGTAAATAAACTGAACTACAGTATGATCTTGGGGAAGGGCCAAGTGACAAGCCCAGACCTTTTTCTAACAGCTACACAGTGTCTTGGCTCACTGAAAACAGAGGCAGCACTTCAGACTTGGACTGGTTCCAGGCCAAGGACTCTTCACCCTGGGGATGTTGGCTGCAGCAGTCTCCAGCCTAATGTGATGTACAACCTGAGCACTGTGGAACAAACAACTTGTTCTCAGCTGATAAGGACACTGGCCCATTTCCTCCTGTATGCATTTTATGTTGTTTAGCTATCCCAGATGTAGGAAGAGAAATAACAGAGTCTAATCTCTTGCACCCATACACTCTCCTCCCAGCACAGCAGACTAAGCAGCGTGGCCCACTACTGATACCTCTTCTGTGAGTAGAGGTGAGAAAATCCAAACTAAGCTCCTGTGGCATTGCAACCCTTTCTCTTTTGCTGTGCCCAACACCGTGGTTTCTCCCATCTACATAAACAGTTTTCAGTTTCACCACCCAGAACCCTCAGTATCAGCCCAGTCCTGACGCAGTTGGTTGTACTTGCATCATCCACACACATATCCTCAACCCATTCTCACACAAGCAAAAATAAATACTGGACAGGAGAAAACAAAGAAGACCAATTAAAAGCCACCACAAATATGGCCAGCTCCGATTTAATCTGTTATAATCCCCATTTTTAGATCACCACTTTTCAGCTTGGGTCTTTCAAGTTGGGCAGCCTTAAACCTCTTGAAGATAAATAAAAGCAGCCCAACTTGAAGACGTTCTTAGCGGTCACTGAAGCCTGTGGGATCTGTAAGTGCTCAGCACCTGAAATTATCCCCCTTTTAAAAATATATATATTTTAAAGGTGCCTAACATTAGAAGCCTAAATTTGAAAATTCAGACCCCAGTTTTTTATCGCCCCCATTTTAATCATAACTAACAACTCAGTATACACCTTGGTGGACAATCGCCTATTATATGGACATGATTTTCTTACAGATTTCTACCGCATTAACACCAAGTGCCTTCAGATACAATTTGCACCTAGAAGTAGATTCAGTTGTGGTGGATGCTGAGTTAGTTCATTAATTTTAAGAGGATTTTTCAGCTTTGCAATAAAATGCTTGTATTTTAGGCATACAAGTTGTGCAAAATTATACTCTTTTGTCATGCACTTTTAGCAAAACTGCACTTAGAAGAATAAAGTGAGATTGTTCCAGACATTCTCTTATTACAACAAAAAAAAGGACCAGACCCTAAGAAGTGTCCTTAAGTCTTATTACAGCTAAGTGATATAGTACAGTCTAAAACCCACCCTTGTCAACAGGATGGCAACCAACAAGTTCTACTACCAACACTCTGCAAGATACTAAAAATATCAGGGACAGGCACAGTGTTATTTATCTCAGTCAAAATACTTTAAATCAAACCCAGGAGAGGTCTTGAAGTTCCAATAAAACTGCCATATAATACAAAATTGTCTCTAACTTTTGGCTTCCTTCATCCCCAATCATTAGGTGAGATCTTTGAAGCTCATCACACGCTTGCTCAGTGGTTCTCCAAGGCTCTTAGCACCTCTCTGTAAAGCATTAAGACACTTCTGTGTGGCTTTATAAACAAAGACAGCTTTTAGACAGTTATAAATGGTTTGTCTTAGCAAGTGTGATTAGATGGAGTGCTTCCATCATACTGCAGTTCTGTGTTTTCTGATTAGCAATTGAACAGGCCCCTCTGGCACAGATTTAATGATGTTCCAGGCATCGTAATGCATGAGCCCAATTAATGACTTCCCACTAACAGCAAGAATTTCATCTCCAGTTTCTATGTTTCCAGATTGCTCCGCAGCACCACCTAGAAGCAAAAGTGGGGAAAAGTGTTAAAAGAAAAAGAAGTGAACCCACAAAAATCTGCTTTCCACTATGATGAAATAAACAATTTTTTCCAACTTCATTCAATTTCAATACAAGTCAATAATGTTCACGCCAGCTTTAGCAAGCTAATTCATGCTGCATCCCACAGAAAAGGTTATTTTAACCAAGATAAAGGCTTGTTCTCAGAAAAGATGTCTGGTTTTGAAAGAAACAACATAAGTGTATGAAATATACTGAATGTTATCACTGTAGTTGTAAGAAAACCTGGTTGATCAAACAACCCTGAAGGTTATATGCGGCATGGATGCACTTTCTCAGCTTTAACAGGATAATAGGCAAATAATGCAGCAGACTGTAAAATTTGGGATGAACAAACCAAACCCTGATAGCAAACTTTGGACAAACACCACTCACAGAAAGCTTCTAGAGAGAGGCATACCCTTCACTGCTGATGGAAGTATGCTTTCTGTAATGATAATTAAACTAGCATGAGCCATCACAGGGAGGGGGAAAAGGACCGTGTGTAAGGATGTAAATGAACGAGCTCTAAAAATAAACATGCCCTTTACCCTAAGAAGCACTTTCTAGAGAGGGGAAAAACACACACACACACACAAGCTGATAAGTAATTCAGTAAATACATGTTTGACTTTTTTATCTTGATGAGGGAATAAATCACTGAAAAGTAATTCTGTAAAAATGCTGTACACATGTAGTTTCTTCCAGAGTTTCACCCACCTTCAGAAAGGGCCTTGTTTTTCACTAAACTGACATGTGACATATGAAAGTCACAGCATTGTTCTGGGATTTGTTTTCTTTCTATGTGTGGTTCATGTAACTACCTGCTGACAAACAAAGCACCCACAACTGGCAGGTTTTGACTACAAATATCCCATATTCTTAGCAAAACCTAATAATAACACTTAAAAAGAAAACAAAAATACAGAAATATGGTAAAATTCATAACTGGGCATAATGCAGGGTGGTGCTTCAATACCACGCTGATTATATACACTATGCATTTCTTAGAAAAGAGAACTGGATAAGGCATGAATGTCTCAGACCACTGTATAGATGATTGCTGCTGTAGTTTCATGTCTAGAATAGTGGACAGACCCATACTTAGCAAAGCAGATTGCTCCACATTTACTAGCAGATGCAATCCCTAGCCACTCCCAGGAGTATTTTTCTTTTAATGACCACTTTGGCCTAGTAAGTGGCAATAAATGAAAGCCACAAAACCCACTCTTGCTTCAAAAAAGCGCTGAGCACAGTAATTGAAATGTCTGTACAATGCACAGACAAAAGGAAAACTGGGATAACATCCACTGCATGCATGTAGTACCTTTAAATATCCTTTTTACAAGCAAGGGCTTATCTCCAGCAATGGAAGCTTTTCCGCCATCGAGACTGAATCCCAAACCAGCAGAGGTTTTCAATAATTCAACGCAGATGACATCATTCATGTCCAGGTTTGGATCTGCAATTGAACAAGCACAGTATCTTGTTATGCAGATAACAGTAAATAGCAAGTTGTGTTTGGTTGGTTTTTGCTTTTGGTGCCGTGACAGGACACTTGAGAGTTCAGTTAGTCAGAACTAGGAGATGCCACCAAGTTTCTCAGAAGGGAATGTACTCTGTTGTAGCTGTGAATGGGACACAGTACAAAATGCATTTACATACAGGGACATTTTCATTTTACATGTTCAACAAAAACCTGCCAAGGTATCTTTTTGTTGGCGAAATTATAGCTAGCAAATTTAGCAAATACTCTAAATATCAACAAAATAACTGAAAAATTACAAAAATAGGGAGTGGAGAGCATTTCTTTTTCTTTCATTTGCTTCCTTTGCTTATTTAATGAACTATATCTTTTTAAGTAACAGGAATGAATGAAATGTTTAATTAAGCAAACGTTACATTCTCTTAAGCAAAAATATGTAATCACTTACTAGGGAGAAAAATTGTTTCTTGTCTCCTATCTATGTATTTAATTATAATTAACTGTAGTTGTACCATGCCTCCTACATAGCAGATATTTCTGAAGTGAAATATTGCTGTAGCTGACTTAAAACATGATTTTGCTTAGGAGGAAATAAATCTGCAGTTTTGGAAAACGGGATCCTCTTTGCCTTGTGTGAATGTAATAATTATGTAGTCTGTGTTATCACAAATTACTGCTACTGTTATCTTGGACAACTTTAAACGTTATCTAAAACATCTGCTGATGTCCTTCACCTGGAAGGGTGGAAAAAATTTCTGAATAACCCAACACTATTCTGTTTATGAGATAATGTTGCCCCCTAGTGCCTGGACTCAGCAGATATTCTGCATTTGTCAGGGTGCAGGATGTAGGGAGTTTAGGGCAGAGAGGGATTCTGAAGTAATTACACAGATTGTATCCATGGGAGCAATTCCAGAAAGGCTGATCCATTAATTAACAGAGTGCTTTTTTTTCTCTTTTTTTTTTTTTTAATAAGCTGTGTTACAAAGTCGGATCATAAAACCCAGTGTGAGCACAAAACAAAAGAAACTGCTACAGAAAAAAAATCCCCGTGAGAACAGTAATGATTACATCCAACAGATTAAAAAGAACTGAGTGGCAGCTCCATGTCCTTGTTTTGGGGAGGACAGAGCTGAGTGCCTGGTGTTGCCTTGGAGGGGGAAGGGAGAAGCCCCTGGTCATCCCCTGCTCCCAAGCAGCACCATCCAGAGAGGTGCTGAAAGGGTTTGGGTCTTAAATCTCAAAAAAATTTCAGAGGTCTCTTCCTAACACCCCAGGTGCAGCCTTTACACCAAATGCTGTCTAGGTTCCCAAACAGGAACCTAATATTCCACTAATACATTTCCACTTAAATAATTTGTCCCTACTTTCCTATGAGATGGCTGACTTCAATAGGCTTCCATTTACTGCAACATAAAAATATTTTTTCTGTGTTTCTAGTAGAAACAGTATGAAATCTGCTTTTACAAAGAACAAGCTCAGTCCCTACACTTAATCAATGGCAGGGCATGGGACTTTCTTTTTAACATTTTTTTAAATTATTTCTGGTTGTTTTCTGTTTTGCATTGACTACTGTTATTACTTAAAAGGAGTTTATCCTGGATTGGAAGAATATGTGGGACCACTTACCTAAGTAGAAATTGGATTCAGCCCTAAATTAGGTCGTCCAAGTTTGTGCCTTGTTACAATAATTAAAAAAAAGACCAACACAAACAACCAAATCCCAAACTGTATTTAGGTTCCAAAGAGAACAAATAAAATTTAAAGGCAATTTCATTTTCTCCCTTCAATCACATAAGGCAGAGACACTCTTAATCTAAAACACATTGATATTTTTGCCTTCAGTCTGCTCTGCAAAGGAATCCTTCCAACTATTCTTGGACAAAGATCATACCTGTTCCTATTTCCATGGAAACATCCTTTCCAGACCCCACACATTTTCTGCCAGTAGCTGATATCTCAAGTCTGGAGGAATTGTTTGTTTTGTCTTTTTCCTTCTGGATGACAATGACTGCATATTTGTACAGCCTTGCCTGATGAAGAGTATTCAGGACATCGCCATGGACTGAGCTTGCCAGAGATTTGCCATTGATTGACAGAACAAGATCTCCTCGATGGATAGTCCCTTCTTGAGATGCCACTCCCTTTGAAAACACTCTGTGGACCTACAAGGAATTTTAACAAAGATGTTTTAATCTCAAGCACACACAGCATTCTACAGGCCACACTGAACAGAGACACTCTACCAAAACTTACAGCCAGAGCCCACTACCTGGTTACCAAGCACACAGCATTTGCTCCAGTGAACACCCTCAAAGTGACTAGACAGATCTCCATTTGGGGATGAGGGAATTCAGAGATGCTGTTACTGAATGGTCATTTCTAAGACAAAGATGACCAAAACCAGCTAGGGAATGTAATATCACAAATCACTTATGATTTCACTAAACTCCTCACAGGCCTTCAGTTAACATATTTCAAGTGACACAGAGGTTAAATCCATGTCCCTGCCACAGCAACCCCCAAGAACACTGTGGTGTGCAACACCCACTCCCCCAGTTCTCACTGGCTGGGACATGCATCCTGTGCTGTTTTCAAATGCACATTTCTAAACATCTGTGCACAGAAAGGCTCTGACTTACTGCAGCTGTACAAGTATTTAATTGTTTGCCTCAATATGGCTGATCAAATATCATGCAAATAGATGGAAAGGGATGATTTAGTGGCTTGAAATGCATTTTTCTTGAGAAAAAAATACTCTACTCAGGGTGTATTAAACTTTGAGAAAACTTCCATCAAGTTTAGATGTGTATAATTTACAAAAAGAAGAGACTAAAAGACTCAAGACCCAGTATTTAAGGACTTGCCTATTAGGCACTCTAATTTTAGCAGCCAGAATATGGTTTCCCATGGAGACAGTACTAGGTCTGCCAAGCAAATGTTCAAGGCAGCAAATCTGTGGACACATTTCTGCATTATCTTTAGGAATTTATCCTAATACCCAGATGAGCAGCAAGCCATCAGAAGCCTTTTGGCTCCTATTCCATCTCCTCGCAGGGCCATGCTGAGATAGGCACCTGCTACAACCCCACAGATCCAATGAGAAAAATTTCCAGCCAGTCTAAGCCAGCATCCAAAGCTGGAATAACAGCCTCAATAACAGATGAAGGCATGCAAATGCAAGTGGAATACAGGGGTCATGTCCAAAAATCTGCTGCCTTCCCTCAGTTGCTCACCTCCTCAGTACCTTGAAGCTCACTAGACATTTCCATTTCTTCACCCAAGTGTGGATATAACAGCCCATCTAAGCAGCTCAGCACCCTTAAATCTAGCTAGGACCCAGAATCCCAGTAGTTTAAGAACATGATTAAAATCCCTTTACACCCTCTGAACAAAAAGCATCAAGAAAGAGCAGGAACTGACACTCATTTGGTCCCATGGCTAACAGAATTCAGGAAAAGGACGTCATCAGTTCCTTGGTCTGAGAGAGCTCAAGATCTTATTTTTTAGGTGGAGTCACAGTCTCTAAGGACTAAGGTAAGGAATTCTCTAAGGAACTCTCTTGGGGGGAGACTGTTGAGCCTTCCTCTTGCACAGAGCTGCCACTGTTTGGGGCAGTGACAGGGAACAACTTCTATACTGAGAGAAGTAGAGGCCTGCACTCTAGACTTTGACCATATTCTAACTTAATGACACTTTAATATAAAATACATTTATTTATATAGGTCATGTCTAAATGCAAAACCCAGAAGATTCCTGCAAGGGCTTCTTAAGGCCCCAAAACTGAGGACATACCCTTCTTCTAACCTTAGCATTTAATGGATCTCTCTCTTTCAGGGCAGAATTTAAATGTATATTTTGTGTAAAAAAAGCCATCACAGAGGACATGAGTTTTCTTGGATTTTTCTGTCTCACTGATCTGTTTTTGAACAGTCACTTTTTACATACCAGTATCTTAATAGGTCACTATCTTTGGTTCAGAATGCTGCTTAAGACTTAAAAAAAACCCTAACCAGGCAACAACCCTCATTTACTGACCACCCACACGACTTACCAATCTCAAAACAAACTTGTGACATGAAATCCATAATGTTTGCTGAGGTCTGCAACAATTAGTCTTGTGATCTGAAAAATCCTTCAAAATCTTTGCTGCACAAGAGTTTCCTTTCAAGGGCTGGAAATTAAAGTCTCCCCTAAAAGGCTGTGTGCACTGCAGCTGCATGCAGAATTTTATTTACATGAATACATAGGATTTAGATCTAGCCCACCCCATCCAGTAATAGATTTTTAAAGCCTGAAAGCATAATTGTTATCCATCTCCAATAATAAAAATTATACTTCCCAGACACTCTGATTTCAGTAGCAGATGGTAAACTGCTGCTTCTGAGAGACACTGTGAATGACTTGCAGTGAGTCTTGATAAATGAGCACTTGATCTAATCACCAGCCTACTTTAAAGTCAGCTTTGTAGAAAAATGACTTGCAGCCATCACTTACTGTGACTGATTTCTGTTCCAAGTCTATTCCTCCAGCAACACTAAATCCCAGGCCAGCTCCTTCTTCTTTGTGCAAGACTACAAAGTATGTGTCCTCTTTGCTCTAGCAGAAAAATGGAGGAAGGGGAAGAAGAAACACAAAACCAAAGATTAAGACCAAGTACCCACATAAATGACAAATTCCCAGTACTCACAAATTATGGCAGGTGAAAAGAGACAACTCAAGGAATCAAAACTGAGATATTAAATGCATTTCCCTTCATGTTACAGATGAAGCAGCCATCTAGGAGAACTTAGGTGACAAGAAAGGTTTCTTCAGTCAGTCCAAGGCTAGCAAACAAAGTCAAAATTAGGTAGTGAAATGGCATTAAACCTTGGGCAACCTAATTTTTACAGGCTGTAGTCAGTTTTGCATTGTTCAACATTTTGCAGTCAAAATTCAGTATTTCCATACACCTTTCTGGACCAAGCACCGTACTCTTCAGTGTATTATAAACACTTTTGTTATCCAATTTCATCTTCTTTGAAGCAGTAACATAGATGCAATGCAGGGCAGTTGCATCACCATCTTCTCAGTAAGGCTGGACAGTCCTGCAAGGGGAAGCAGCTACACTACTGAAGATTGGGAAGGTCAGACACGACAGCAGAAAAAACTGTTTCTCTTGGGAGATGAAAGTAAGGAGCCTGTTAGTGACCTAAACATGACTGAGCTGTGCTGTTGCAGAAATGGGAGCATCCTGCACAGGAAAAAGATTGGCACAGGTTTGCATCCAACAAGTCTGACACTGTCACAGAGATCACATTTTGTGGTGTAAGAGGACCTATAGAAAGGAATTTGGTGGAGCAGGCACATAGTACTTATTTGTGGGGCAGAGCATCAGATGTGGGAAGTAGAAAGCAGGTTTCTCAGCTTTTCCCCAGGATCCCATCTACACCAGTTATTTCCAGAAATTGCCAATACTCAAAGTAATAGCAAATCATTAGAATCCAATCTCTTAATCTATTTAGTGTTAAATGACATATTTAGTTCACTAAACATATTAATTCAGCATTTGCCTTTTGTTTGAGACAGCACAAGGAGCCACAGATCATTAGATTTTGTGGTGAAACAACAGTCAAATTCTTGGTCTCACAGCATGTTTCTCTGCCACATAGAGTCTGTGCAAGATTTCCTACACTAGAGGCATTCCTGCAATGTCAGAAACTGATGTCATCCTGCTCCACATCACTGATCCATCAGCACTCAAGGAGAGAGGAGCAGTGAGGGCAGAATATCTTTGTTCACAGTGTTTTGTAAATGCTAAGACCTGGCTCACCTGTACTCAAGTGAGAACAGTGTTATGTCTGGCTAGAAATAATAAAATCAGTTAAGTAACTAGACTAGCCCCTTTCCAAGCAATGGAAACACACACATCTTTGACTGTTAAGTACTGCAGAAATCCTTTTTCTTCAAGAGAACAGGCTCTTCCCAACCCATGATATCTCAACTTAATTTATTTATACTGGTGAAGGAAGGGAATAAAGTCAGAAGTTCAGATGTTAAAAGAGTTATCCAAGGATCAGATGTGTTGGACCAGTCAACAACACAGTCTGGATACTGGCTTCCCATTCCCAAGGTGCATTCCCTCCCTCTCCAGCCCTCAAAGCTGCTCCTTGCCAGCAGACAGAATATTGGGCAGAGACCTGGCTGTAGATGCTTACTGCTTTACTTGGATACACAAAAGACACACCAGGCCTCCAGTAATCACCTCTGTTTAGACTCTTAGCCAAAGATACCAGTCACAGAGACCTAAATAAAATTACTGTTTTTAAATTAATACTAGTAGCATTTATTAAATGCTAGTAACAGTAAATTCAGCACTGTTTAATGCAAAGGATGGTGACAAACTCTTCCCAGAGAAGCTCTCAGTTCAAATCAGGCAGTCCATCTCATTTTTCAGCAACTGGATAACTATGAAGAACTGTTCTATTGTACATTCAAAATCCACAATTTGAATAGCATAAAATTTTCCAGAGAATGTGCCACACTGGGCTTAAATATGGATAAGAAACTATGCAGACAAGGAGTGCATTCCAAAAAGCATTCAGCTTTATAAATATTTGAGCTCTCAGGCTTTGAAAAGTGGCATAAATAAATAATCTCTCCAAAAACACATGCAAAATACTTTAGAGAACACTCAATTACCTCTGTCCAGTTGTGCAATCCAACTAATTTTATCAGTAAACCTAGCTAGCCCTCTTGGCTCACCAAACTTTTGAGACTTGCATTCTTTAGCTATGCTGTCCCCTGGAAGGAGATAAAGCTGGATATTTTGGGGAGGTCCTTTTCCCCCCAGCCTGTTCTATGTTTGAAATTGCAATCTTTGTGAACAAAACTCAAGAACACTCTAGATGCAGCTCAGCCAGCAGTTATGCAGACCAGATGGCAATTTCCCTTCCAGCACCGTCATTATTTTATCAACTTCTGTTCTGATTTAAAAAGGATGTGGATGTATCCCACAAACAGAAACACCAAAAGCAGGGAAGTAATGCTCTGGCAGGCACTTCACTTTGGAAGCCTTCTTCAAACACCTAGATAATGAAGCAGGTTATCTTGATACAAAAACCAGTTTCCACAAGAGAACAAGAAAGGTCACAGAAGTCTCTTATAAACCCTTCAGCAGCTGCATTCTGGTGTTCAAGTTCAGCATTGAACAAAATAAATTCAATTTCTTGATTGTAGCTTCTAGCAAAAGGCACCAGACACAAAGAAGAGCAGATTCAGTTTCCTCTGCACATTGGGGAAACTGAGTCTGACCCAGATGGCTGGTGGAAAGCTAAATTCTGATATGCAGTTACTGGGGAGCCCAGATGGAGGAACACTTTTCCACTTAAAATAGGTCTATTTATTGTGACTCACAACTGCTTTTGAACTTCCTTACACAAAAAGCCATTCAAAATTATCATAGGTTTATAGCAGGCACTTAAAAACAGCATTGGTAAAATTAACATCAACTGCAGTTGATAGTAAAAGCCTGTCATGTGCCTACTGGAGGAGCCCTGAAACAGTTTGGAAAAGATTTTATCTGCCTTTAAGAAAACCCTATTAAATCCACCAATAACCCAGTTTTATCTTGTGGTTTTTACCTTTACTTGTGCTTTGACTTCTTGGAGCATAGCAGCAACATCACATTTTGGTACTACCACTGACAAAACAGATTGCAGTTTTTGCTGGTCCAGGCTTGAGATGAGCAGCTGATCCAAGCTAAAATAAACATAAAAAGACAGAAGAGCTCTATATTTCTCAATTTTGTAGAGATACATTTCATGTATACAGTATAGGCTTTATTAGGATAAATGACAAAGAAGGAATCTCGAAAACTGGTAAGAAATGGTGTATGCTGGGAGAATAGGAAGGGGCAGAGAAGATTATTTAAGAATAACTCTGAAAGTCAGTCCCTGTTCTGTTCCCCTCATGTTTCCTTAATGGTTTTAGCAACAGACATTAACAGGAGACAGCTACATCTGAAGACTACTTCTGGCAGGACAACAAGCTCGCTTGTCACCACAGGCTGCGCTGGCAGGCAGTGCTGTGCAGCCTCCTCTCCACCACTACTGCTGTGCTGTAACATGGCCAAAAACTGACCAAAACCAGCTAGAGGGGCCACAGAAAAGGAGCCCTGCCATTCCAGGATAAAATGTTTAATTCTGTACTGAAGCCAAGACACACCAGCGTGGCACTCCAAGGCATCAAGGTCATGAATGGCAGCCTCAGACTGAGGGGACAGCAGGCTGAAACGTGCTTTGGGGCAGATCTGTGGCACAGCGGAAGCTTTGCCTTGGGCAGGGATGAAACAATAACAGCAAAGCTGACACCAACCTGATAGACCAGCTGTTTCCCCCATCCAGAGATCTGCCATGGGGCATGTCATCATCTGAGGCAGAACCCGGCGTCCCTGAGCCACTGTCCCGGGGGCTGCAGGCTCTCATTCCCATCCCACCCAGCTCCGCTGGGCTGCAGCGGGCTGCTGGAGCTGCCCCGCTCTGGGCAGGTGTGCCAAGGACTCTGCGGGGCGTGATTTCCAGCTCTGTCTTGAAGCAGGTGGGCTGTGGGGGCTCCGAGAAGCCCTCTCCACACAGCTTGTCCAGGTCGGGCATGCTGAGGGCTCTCAGCTCCCGCAGCCTGGAGCGGGACAGCAGCGGCCGCCCCAGGCCCCGGCTGCGGCGCACCGGCGAGGCCGAGCTGGGGAAGGCGGCCATGTCTGCCCCAGCGCCGTCCTCCTCGCTTCTCTGGAGCTTTCCATCCCCTTTGCCACCCTCGGTCACACACACAGGCTCTGTGCCAAGGGAAGACTTGGCCATGGTGCTGGCTGGGCTGGGACTGCCACAGTAGGAGCTCAAGCTGCGCCGCAGTGCCCATGGTGAGTCAGTGGAGCTGGATGTGGTGGCCAAGCCACCACACGACCTCCTGGCAAGGGGCAACCTTGCAGCCGAGCATATATCAATGGCCTTCACAAAGGGCCGGTCAAAATTTGCCAGGTTTTCAAATGATTTGATCCTCTGTTTGACAGAGAAGGATGAAATCGGCTCATGGGGCCAGTTCAGTTCATAGTAATAGTAATTCCGCCTGAAGCTTCTCAGTTTATCAGCAGTGGGATAGCTAACGTCACTGGCCGAGGGGGATGTGTCATGAACCTTCTGGACACTTTTAGACGTGTAAGCCTGCTCCTTTCCACTCTGGCTGTTAGGCAGATTCAGGTGAACCATCTTTAACATCCCTGTTGCTGCCTGTGGGTATTTCTCCTCTACAGTTTGGCCCTGAGGGCCTTGCACAGGGTGAAGCTCTGTAACATGGCAGTCCTCCCTCAAGTGACCTGATAACTGGGATGGCATCGAGTAGGTCCTCATCACAGGTTTTGACAAGCCACAGAGACGTCTGTCTCCAGCAGTATGTCCTCTTGAGAAATACTGCGTAGTCCCCATCTCCTCAGTCAGCCGAGGCACTTCTGCATTCACCTCTTCTGCTTTCTCCAGCAATGGCAGCCGCAAAAATGATGCTGGTGAGGACGAGGCAGAGGAGGAGGAGGACGGGGATGAGGAGGAGGAAAGCTTCACCTCAATGAAAGTGCGTTGGATCTCCTGCCCTTCCAGCTGCTCCTGCTGAACTGAGGGGGACCCTAATGAAGAAGAGCAGGCTCCAGCAGCCATTCCTACGTTTTGCAGATCTAATTGCCTAAGGTCATCTGCACTATGGATGC
Organism: Ammospiza nelsoni; assembly: GCF_027579445.1. Taxonomy (NCBI): domain Eukaryota; kingdom Metazoa; phylum Chordata; class Aves; order Passeriformes; family Passerellidae; genus Ammospiza; species Ammospiza nelsoni. Next base: position 78,268,795 of record NC_080669.1, on the reverse strand, counting down.
TTTTGATTGTGTTCAGGTCTCCTCTGGGGTTATCAGTCCTCCCTTTTACATATTCAGCTTTTGGTATCCCCTGAGGAGGTGAAGTGACTATGGACTGACTATCTCTGGCTCTGAACTCATCCACCTTAGCATCCTTACCCTGACACACCACAGCCTGCATGGAAACTTGCTTCTCTTTTGGCTTTCCCCATGATAGCTCCCCACAGCCACATTTCACTTCACCACTCATGGTTGGACTGCTGCTGCCATTCAGGAGAGGCAGAAGTGAATCTTCAGAAATTACCAGAGATGATTTATTTTCTAGCTCAGATTTCAGAGTCTTTGAGGCTGCTGAAATGCTCTTTCCAGGATCTGAGTTTGTAGGTGAGTTACGGGACAATGGTGCTTTCTTTCCCAGGAGTTTGGGGGATAGTTGTGGAGAAACAGAAGCCCTTTTCTGATCAGCTCCGTTGACTTTGGTAGGAGTAGTGCCAGAAGAATCTGAATTTGTCTTTGCTTTGCTTTTGATGGTGAACCCTTTTAGCTTTGGTCCTGCTTTAGATTTCTGATTACTTAAAAGGGTGTCCATTATACTTTTTTGTGCCATTGCCTTAGACTCCTGACAGGATTTTTTCTGTGAGGATGGGCTGTGCGGTACTGCAGCTCCTTTGCAGTGATTTGTGCCTGAGCTTTGGACTTTTCCATTTGAAGTCCTTCCTGAAGTCACAGAGTTAATTTTCTCATTTTTTCCTGGCAATTCATGAATTGCATTTGCCTTTGGATCTTTAGATCTAGTGGGAAAGGGTGACCTGAGTGATATTCCTCTTGTTGACGATGCATTCACATGATTGCTGTCTGTTTTAGACATGGTGGACAAACTGTTGGTTTCTTTCTTCACCGAGCAATAATCCACAGCATGATTACAGTCATCAACTGCCATTTCACTTTCAGATTTGGATCTCTGCTCATCATGACATCCTTCCTTCTCAAACAAGCTGTTCTCCAAGACATTGACATTTCTAGCAGAGCAAAAGCTTGTCTTTTTGCAGTGCAGAGATCCTTTCTCTTCAATGGATTCACAGCATTTCTTATGTTCATTATTGCTCCCCAAATCTATCTGTTCTTCTGTACGTAAGGCACCATTGTTACAGAAAGAGTAAACTTCAGGGATACTGACTGAATTCTTTAGGATGTCTTCTTCTGGCAGGAGAACTGAGGAAGGAGAACACAAGGATGCAGAGGACACATCTGGACACTGTGAAGGACATGGAGTGGGACCACCATGATCTTCCAAACCTAGTTTGTTGATGCTTGTCTCCAGTGACCCACACATTGTACAGCCCTCACTCTGCAAAGCTTTGCCACTGTAAGTGTGCAGCGGGGACAGTGAGGATGAGCTTGTTCCAGAGGTGCAATGCTGTTCCTGTGCAGGCTTCTGCAGCTCATCATTCATGCAACAAATCTCAATTTGCTCCTCATCTGACTCGGTTACAGTAGAACCTGCGGGGGCATTAGCAGCAGCACATTGCCCAAGCAACACCTCACTAGCACTGTCAAAGGCTTCTGTGACAGACTCTGCATCCGAGTGAGAATCCTCCGCAGCCCCATACATCGACTTTGGAAATGGGTCACTTCTCTTCCTTTCCAGAGAGTTTGCAGCAGGCAACTCATCCTCATTTAAACTGCTAAAATTCCTAGAATAGTTATTTAAAGAGTTTTTATTCACAGTAAAAAGTTTGCCTGTGTTGATGGAGTCCAACACAGACAGCCCCAAAACCCCTTGTGCACTAGCTCCACAATTCACAGTTTTTTCCAGCAGCTCCTCCTTGGGCGCTCGTGGCTCAGAGCCGGGACAGCCTTCGTCAGTGCCACAGCAGCACATGGTGGTGTACTCGTCCCGGAGGGGACTCTCTGCGCGCGACGGGGTGCGCGAGGCCCTGCCCTCGGGGGCACCCATCTGGCTGAGCAGGTCATCGATGTCAGTGACAGGGATGGCAGCGCAGTCCTCCTCACGGGCGGCCCTCGGGCTGCCTCTGTGCACGTCCCTGCTCGGGGCATCGGGCGGCAGTGTTGCTCTCTCTGCCACGCAGCCGCCGACAGCAGCCTGCAGACCTGCTCTTTCTCGCTTCCCAGAGCTCTGTTCTTCCTCTGCTGCGAGGATGCTGTTGACATTGGCCTGATTTTGAGTGTCTATCCCTGGAGACAGGATGAGGTTTGTAAATCTGCTGACAGCTGCATCATGATTTAAAAAAAAAGAAAAAAAGAAAAAAAAGGCAAAATCCTGTCAAATAAATATAAGAAGTGATATAGAAAACACCAGGTTTTATTACAAAAATAGACACCCACATAGACTACATGTTTTCATTTTGATCTGCACTCCTCCTCCTCTGTAATGATGTTTACAACAACTCAAATTAATCATAACCATGTGTATTTGAGTAGTGCACAGAAGGGAGCAATTTACTTATCCAAGGTGAGCAGTCATGATCTGTTTAACTCTCATCTTTGAAATTGCAGCAGTCAAGCAGCCAACTACCAAAGTGTCAGCATGCAGTAAGTCACGCTGAGCAGTACTGCTTCTCATCACTTGTTTCATCTCTGAAGTCTCCAACAGAGACCCCAGGGAGCACAGAAAGCCCTGACATAGCAAAGGTGACCAGATACCACAGTGACAGTCTGTGCATAAATAACTTGGCTCTGACCCCTCAGCACTTTTGCAGGTGTTCAATGTGACATACATGGGTGACGTTATGCACACATTAAGCACATGGGCTTTACTGCATTTCTGGCACAGACCTCTCCTGGCTTCCAGAACATGTTTAACCCACTCCTGGGCAGCACACCGAGCTCCCTGTCACTGCTGCACTCTGACACATTCCTGCTCACCCATTTCTCCACATGTTCAGCTTCCAGCACTTCACTCTATGCACCAGATTCCATCTCTCTACACTGCTTCTGAGACATGCATCCCCACTCAAGCTGCCTTCCAGAGGCCAGTAACTATGACATGGAGCCCAGAAAGTGTATGGAGAAGGAGAGGCTATTCAGTGTCAGTGTCCTTTCCTGCTCATTTAAAGATGCCTGCACATCTCTGTACTTCTCACACAAACCTGCAGGATCATCCACATTATTTAACTTAGGAATCCATGTTAAGAAGTACTGATTCCTCCTGGAGTCAACAAGGGATAAACACCTCAGGAGGGCAATCTCAAGCACGCAGATTAGAATTTGAAGTACTCAGTACTCCCCCTGCTTCAGCATGGTGGATTACCACCTTTTTTGCCAGTGGGATAGGACAAGGGGAAGGGTGAAGTGCCTTACAAAGTGCTGCCAATGTGTCCTTGCCCCAATGCTATTGGTTTGAAAAGCCACAGCAGTCTAAGGAAACAAGAACAAGATCCTGCCAAGCCTGGAATTCCTTAAAGAACAACTGGAAGTCAAACATCTGGAAGCCCTTTAGGTTCCCAGGTACACAAAGGTACACAGAGAGGATCATAAGCTAGAACAAAGCAAAATATTATGTTCTTCCTGAATTTGAAAAGTATGCATTTCTTTTTCAAATACTCATTTCCACACCACATAATTTGTACAGTCTGTGGGGACTCATATATTGCTGTAGAAGCATAAATCAGCCCTTAGCAGAAAGCAAGAAGGTATCAAGTATTTCAACTCACACTAGAAAACTTTCTGTAATGAAACATGAAAATAAACGTTTTTGTAAAATTTTAGTTTTCTGTTTCATCTTCCTGCACTTTAGAGAATTCTGATATAATAAAAGGGAAGGAAAGAAAAAAAGAAAGAAAAGAGTGTTTTAGTGTCTTATTGTCCATTCATAAAAACATTACTAGAACTTCAGATTTAAGAGAGACAGATTTGATTATAAGGGGCCTAAATATTTAATGAACAGGCACAGCAATAACATGATTTGTCAGGACAAGAGTCACTGCCATTTTAGTTACTGGACTGCATCAAATGACTCAGACCTCTGCAAACACTGGCAGGAGGGACCTACTCTATGTGGGAACTTCGAATACTTCACACAGGAGTAGGTTTTCTCCCCTTATCATGGTGCCAGAGAGGACCTGAAGCTTGACTTGGTGATGAAGTGCTTTGCTTGGCTCACCAATGCAGACACAATGTCCCCCCGTCCTCTTCTCTGAATCCATGTGGAAAGCCAGGACAGCAGAAGGTCAGGCCCAGCAGATCCAAGGACGTTTTGTTCACTTGTACCCAGAATAAATGGTACAAAAGCAAAACTGCTTTCTCACCTGACGCTGCCTTCTGGATCTCCAGGGTTACGGATGTGGGAAGACACTGCATAAGCAAACAGATTTCCTCATACATCATCTTGCTGACGGGGATGCTGTTGATAGTGGTAATCTCATCTCCTACAGCCATCTTGCCCATTGATCCCTGATGCACAGAGAGATTCAAGGAAATTATAAATACACATCAGAAGCCCTGCAGAGATTGCAGGGAAGCAATTAATAGCTTATGAGCAACATCCTCTGTTTCACGTCACTGCAGAGCACAGGTACCACTGCTGTCAGTTTGCCAGCACATAAATAAAGAACAGACTGTGTTTCTGCCAGGAGGAGAATTAAAGATCAATCTAAAACAGGAAGGTCAAAAGATCTGCCATTTTTTTCCAGGAGATGAGTATCATGATGGAGGACATAGCCCTCTTAGTTAAATGAAATGGGATGGATCAGCCCTAGCTTCTTCAGGACTGGAACACTGTGTGTCATTTTTTAAATTCCATGCACGAACTACTTCTCAGGTGAAATTCTCTTAAACTAGTGAACAGACATGATCTGAGCTCTTAAGGTAAATGTTTGTTTCTAAATACTGCAAAAGAAATCTGAGAAAAAGGCAGGAACAAAACCAAATCCCCAGGTCTCACAGCCCTATTCAAACTGCTATGCCATATCCCCTCTTACACTAGCGGCCGCTAATGAGATTAAAAATGCTACAGCCAGGTTTGTACACCAGAGCATTATTCTTCTTTCTGGACTTCTGCATCTAGCAATTCCACAAACAACGTGAAGCACATATCCATACTGGTATGGGCATGTATGAGATGCAGAAGAGCAATGTGTTACTGGTTCTACTCCAGCCCTTGGCAAATCTGGCCAGCACCTAGAGCCTCATGGTTCCAGATTCCTGTAATACGGGGACATGCGCATATAAAATAGTAAAGCATAATATACATTTGTTACCACCATCCTCTGCCACCAGGATTTACTTATTTTGTCTTTGCCCATACTTAGAAAACAAATACAAAAATCGCATTCCCTCAAAATTGTAATTGCAAGAAGGGATGAGGCCATCTCAGTGATCTGTGTCCTGCCTCTTTTAGTTTCAAATTAGCCTGGGTGCACCTCTGAATCAGAAACAAATTATTTAGCAGCAGCTCCAGAACAACATGGGGTGGGACATTTTGCCCAGCAATGACAAACACCTCAGTTGTGTTTACTCTCAACAGACCACTTGCTTAATAATAACCATGAAAATAATAACAATCAGCCCCACAATGGGAAAGCACATCACTATAAGGCACTCAAATTACAAATTACCATTTCTGCTGGCCCCCCTGGCCGCATCCCTGTGACGACAACCTTTAAGGGCATGGCTTGGATTTCCAGATCCAGGCCGAATGACTCGTGCTCATTGCGAACCAGAGTGACGACTTCAACCTGGCCCTGCCCGCCCACATCAGGGGCTTCACACTTCCTGCTGTGAGGGAGCATCCTGGCAACAGGCTTGTTGTAAGAGCCGTGCTCCTCCGTCCTGTGTCTCTGAAGGCTTCGGCACTCAGTGCTCATCATGCTCTTCACTCTGGTGACTGCTCTGTGCTCAAGTTTTGGCGATCTCTTGGATTCAAGCTGTGCTTCCCGGAGCTCCCTCAAACTCAGGCTGCCAAGACGAACTTCAGGCACACTTGAGTAATCAAATGCTATGATTGGGAAAAAAGAAGATTCAACTTGCTCCAGCGTGCTGTCTGCAGACTCTACAGAGTTGCTGAAGACAGAGGAAGATGTCTCCATGCCACTGTATCTCGATGACTCACTGTCCTGGCTCTCATCATCGATTTCTACAGACGAGGTTGTAATGACAATGCCAGCATCCTCCTGGCTCTTGGCCCTCTGGCTTCTGTGCAAGTGGGAACTTTCATCGTCATCACTGGCATCACCATCATAGAAAACAACCCGCCTCTGTCGGTGAAAGGGGCTGCGGGCAGATTTGGGGCTGTCGCTGAGGATGCCAGGTCGGACAGACTCCACAAGCTTGTTGTGATGGCCAGATGACCTCCCACTAGCTGGAGAAGCCAAACCATTTGCTTTTGTCACTCCTGCATCTCTAGCAGCTGGGGAAAAAAAGAGTTATACTTTAATTGTACTTACAGATGATCTTTAACACCGCGCATCTCACTGCAGCAGAATACATGTGTGTCTGTTTACAGAGAAAGCTTAACTCTTCCTCACAAAGCAAAAAGCAGGCTTTTCATGTCCTCCCTCTAACTACAGTAAACATCAAGAGGACAGCAGATAGCACTACAATTTATGGGTAATTCCCAAAATCAGTTCATTAGCATGTCTAGTTCTATTTTCAGTTTACTTCTAAATTATGACTACGACTCAAAGAAGAAAGGGATGCAAATTCAAATGTGTATTTTAGTTTAAACAACAGATTTTCTATCACATTTTCCCTGAATCTAAGCTCAGGACTTCCTGCATTAACTCACAGAGAGTAAAAATTGCTTTCTTGAACCAAGACTGAAATACAACAATCAATTTCAAATTAGCAAGTAACAAACCCAAGAACCCTTCCCACGTTCTCCTTAGAAAGAACTGCATCTCACTTTGTGGGAAGTTAATTTGTTTTGCTTTTTTTGGTGGCTAGTTAGAAATGCAAAAACACTTTTAAACATTAAATAATTTCCACAGAAAATAAGATGAGACAAAGAAATTACTTGAAATTACTTTACTGAAATTACAGGAAAGGGAAAACAAATTACTCCTTTGAATTTGTGATGAGGTGCACATCAGTAAGGACACACAAGCTTCTTTCAGTCAGTTATCATGGGGAGAAATATACCCAAGCAAAATATCTGATGTAAAATTGCACATTTGTTTGTTTTTATACATATATTGACCCTCTCAAAGTTTCTGAGATAGCTATGAACAGTCTCCACAAATGTAATGAATAAGATGATTTGAAAAAAAACCCCAAACTCTGCAACACTATCAAATCTAGTTTCATCCAAACCAATCAAAGTAATTTCCACACTATCAGAACAGTGTCTTGAACAAAATATCATGGAAACAGGCATTTCTATGGATTGTTGTAAATTCCTTCAATTTTCCAAACTTCATGCGATCAACAATGGCTTATAATACACAGCCTGGCATTTCTTTCCAGCACAGGGACCACCATAGCTCTCCTGTACAGGAACCCAGCCCTCAGTGACTCTGCCCCACCAGCCCAATGACCAGACACATTTGCATCACTTACTCAGGCTGCCAGGGAGAAGAGAGCCATCATCCAGCCAGCTGTTCCTGTTCTTCTGACGGAGCTGCTCCTCATCACACGAGCCAGGGACAGCATCAGAGAAGGGGAGATGGCTCGAACCATCGTGGGAGAAGTACTGGGAAAGCTCTGCCTCAGAGCTGACGGATCCCTGCTGAAGAGAAGTGACCCTGGTGACCTGCTGTCCTCGATGTATAAAGCCCCTGCCTGCATGTGAGCCTCACACAGACCATTTGTATTGCTGTGTCAATAAAATTTAAACCCTATTTTTAAAATAGAGGACTTGTCAGTATACTGAGAGCCAAACTGTTGAAATTGGATGTCTGAAACACTGCACACCAACACATTTTTAGCCAATACAATAAATAAAAAAGGATTCCAAATCCCACTGCTTTACAGGGGTGGTTCAATGCAGAAACAAGGGATGAAACGATTCAATTTTAGAGCTCCCTTTGTTCTACACTGAGAGAAGTTTGTTCTACACTGAGGGAAGGCTTTGTACCTCCAGACACAGTGTCAATGGCTTCCATGGCTTTACCAGGAAAAACGGATTCTTCCCTGCAATGGCTATATAAGGGGACTTAGTCTCAGCCTTCTGCCCACAGGCTCAGATCCCTCCTGATAACTTTGTGTTCCACAGAGCACGTGGGACCCCATATCCTTCTCTGCCATGTTCTGCACATCACTCCCAAAGGCTACAGTCACAGAGAAAAAGAGAAGCTTGCTGCTGTCACAATTTAAATGTGTGACACAAGAAACAAACCCTTTTATGGAGCTCATGTGACAGGGAAGGAGCCTGCAGGTTTGGTTTTGAACCCCTTGACCAAGTAAGAGCTTCAGTAAAAGCTGAATTTGAAGCAGGCTCTATTTTTATTGCATCTAATCCTTTTACCCGGCTTGCTGGCTCCAAGAAGCGTTTCATAGTCCAGCTGAGGGGAGATGAGGTCTCTCCTTGTTTGGCCTTCACACTAGGAGATGGACTTTTTTGCACAGCTCCTGTTAAACACAAATTAGTTAGATGCCAAAAATTAAAGTTGCAGTCCATATAATCAAACAGGCTTCCCATTAGTTTTCTGAGCTGGTGGCTGCATTTAATCCCATTTACTTAGTATCTAAATTGCTTTCCTAGAGTGAGATTTATTCAGCATTTCACAAGTTCTCCCTCAGATCAGATGGAATGTTACACTAGCCAGGCCCAGGGCAGTGCTATGAACAAGAGAGGAGCAGGAGATGGTCTTCCCCATCTGTTGGAGCATGCTGCTGACCAGGGGCAGCCTCAGAAGACAAATCAGCAGCCACTGACATGGTCAACTTGAAAGCAGATCTTAGCTGACACACATAAAAAGGGGATCATAACAAATCTAACATTTCCGTCACTCTGCCATTGCCAAAAGTTTGCTTTCATCTGTGAGACTTTGGGCAATGCTGGAGTTCGAACACATCACAGAGATGCCAGAGTACACATCTTGACATGACTTGAAAGATCAAAATGGTGCTAAAACATATAGTCCAGCATGGAACACCTGGACTTTTTCAAATGGTCAAAATACTTTTTGGAGTTTTTCTGCCATTAAGGTCAAGCATACATGGATGGAGTAGACCCCTCCTGCTCTTTCCCTCCTGGAACATTGTGGTTCCTCTCATCTTGAAAAAAGTTCAGAACCACCACCTCTTGATAGCCCTACCTTTAGGTCATGGCAGCCCAGTGAACAAAAGCAAGTTACATAAGCTGCAGAGCTGATCCATCTGAACTGGATGCTAAAATTTCTGCAGTGGACAGAGTGATGATACTCCCTACACTGTTCTGCTGTCTTGAGGGCTCTCAAAATAATAATGCTGGGGAACTTAAGAGCACGCCCTTAAATGCTCCTGCATCTGTGAGAGAACAGGCACTAGAGAAGACAATATGTTGCTACCTGTGACGTGAGAGGAGCTGGAGTCCTTGCTCTCTCGGTGGGTAGTACGTGCAATTGCTTCATCCATCTCCTGCTCTGAAACCTGAAGTGGGGTGGAAGACAAAGCTCAAACAGGGTACAAGAAATTACAAGAGTCTTACCACTTATCTCAAGTGTATGATGCATCAAATAATCCACTATTTTTAAAGATGCAATAAAGAAGACCTAGTTGAGTGCTCCTAAGCCCTTGTCCCCTGACTCAGACTCTCTCAATGCCACTTTCCTGCAAAAACCTGGAAGCAGAAGCCTGCCATCTGCAAGAAGACTGCTTCCAAGTGACACAAAATATAAACAAATAAAACAGTCCCAGACTTAAAGAAATCAAATGAAGCTATTAGAGCACAGTTCTAACTCAATTAAAAGCTGTCCATTGATTTGTTGAGAAAACGCGACTTTAAAATAGACAAAGACTGCTTTGTGCAAGCACACATCAGAAACTTAAGCTATTCTACACTTAACCCACCGGAAGAATACCAGACTTCCCATAATATTAGCTGTCTTTTCAATTTTCTTTTCCCCTTGCTTTTAAAAAGAAAACTTAAATCAGTAATTGGAAATTAATGTTTCTCTGGTTTAAGAATAAATACTGGTTTACCATATTTGCTAATTTAGCCCATAATTACTACCATACATTTAATTCTTATTACTGGAAAACATATGATTTTATACAGGAACAACTAGTCTGCAGGAATATATATTTAAGAACAGAAAGCAAATTAATTCTGTCAAAAATACTTTCTATGCACATTGATTTACATGAATTAAAATTCAGCATAAATAGAGACTACAGACTTGAGTCTTCCTGAACCATGAAGATTTGAGAGATTCTGAAGCAAACTCAGCAGTTTAAACAAAGCATAAATGCCATACTCAGAATAACAAGCAGAAAGAAAATTTTGTGGTATTTCTTTTGGAAGTACATGAAAACACCAAAGCAAACATACTCAGCAGCAAAATGTACTGCGGATCTTTTGTGTTATAAAACAAGAAATTAAGTATAAAAATGTTCGAAACAACATGAACCTTTGTAAAAACACATCTCTGTTTCCAGCCTGTGTCATGACCTTACAGCAAACCAAAAGTCCCTGAGCTTCTGGGGCACAGGGAGTTCCTGCAGAACACGGACCAGATCCTTAGACTATGCTCCATGGCGTTAACACAAACTTTTAGTAAAACATATCCCAAGAACTAAAATAGGTCCCAGGCACAACGCAGTGCATTTTTTAAGTTAACCAGAAATCCATGCTTCTGCAAACTCGGCCAGCTTTGATGTTTAGCATGCTTTCTGCTCAGGCAGTTCGAAATGGAAAGGGACAAGTTAATTCCTAACTCCAATCTGCATGCTGGCGTACTATTATAAGCAAATGAAAACAATAAAACGAAATACCCACACTTATTTATCGATCCCCCAGTGCTTTCAGAAAATGGGTGACAGTAACAACAATAAATATGGGTTCCTATAGGGATGCTCTTCCAGAGATCCAGCCATGAGAGCTTATGGATTCAATATTGCCAGGATTATGGATTCAGTACTGGAAAAATGCTTTAGGGTCTCTCCAGCTCAACTTTTAGCTTTTCATACATTTCTTGGCAAAGGATTTGTTGTCATCTTAAATATCACTTATGGAAAACGGTAATAGGAGCCACTTAATAGTTTCCCTCTGTTACTGAGTAATATCAAGCAATTAGCTTAACTCAGTTCATCCTTTCAGCAGACACCAGGTTAGGTCACTCATCAGCTTTCAAGACCCCACCACAACAAGAAGAGGGACAGATGAGAAAGGGCAGGCTCTACAGCACGGCATTTTTATTTCATGCTTCTTACAGACAATCCAAAAAGTCTGTAAGCCTTAATAATGCAATCACATTGAACCATTGTTTTGGTTCAGCACAGTACACAGACTCACCAGAAATACTGTTATCTTAGGCTATAAGCCCAGTTCTTACCCTCACCTCTTTCTTTCTAGCACCACAAGGCCTTCCAACAAAGATAATAAACTCTGGAAAGCAGGCCCCTGTTTGTTGACTGTATATTTGATTTAGCAGAAAATACACTATTAATTACAAAATAAGAAACCTGAGTTCTCCTAGATATGGCTTTCTTAAGGCCATTTGTAGTTATGAGTTCAAAAGTCAGAGCTTTCTGGACCCACTAATGCAAATATTTTTACAGCTTCATTCCTGTTTAAACAGGAAGGTTTCGTACACTCATGAAATTCTTTGAAATACTGAAATAAAAGAAGCTGTTATTCCCTATAGCTTGCCTAATAGGCTTTCATCTTCTATCATCAATTTTTAAAAAATGCTTGAGAACACTTACTTTATAAATACAGCCTTATTTCCAAAATGACCTTGCACGGATTCAGTAGCAGTGTGCTCCATATTCTCATGTTTTAATTCCTGAAGGAAAACTTTGATCTTTGGATAGATTTTACTTTATTACAGTTGATCAATTCAAGCTGTTGATACATATATTCCTGGCCATAAATTATATTCTACTCAAAGACAAATTAACTACAAAATAAGTTTTAGGAGGAAGAGGTCTTGTGCTGTATTTGTGTTGCTACTTCATCCAAGTACCAAGAAAGATGGGAACACTTCATTCAAGCAGTTCCAGGAAAATGCAACTGATCAGTGGGTGACTAAGTGAAAAGCACCAGGAACAGTCCAACATTGCTATGACTTACAAAACTGGGAAGCATCATTACAATTCTGACATCTTGCACAATACATGCCATAGCAAGAAAAAGCCATTTTCTTCATTTTTCGCTTTTCCGACAGCAAGACTCAAATTACAGTGCCAGATGAAAACAATCCAGATACACTTACTCATTTTCTCCTCACCTTTGGGTTAGGATGACGACTAATGATTAGGCTGACTGGTCCTGGTCCACACTCACTGAGGATTGCGTAGGCTTCGCTTAGCGCTGCGTGACGCAGGCTCACAGAATCCGCCTCCAGAATCTGGTCACCCCGGCTGCACAGAGACACAGAGTCACCTAATCACAGCCACCTTCCACGCAAAAAAACCTGTGCTTTCAACTGATGGCCAAGATTTTTCAAAGACATAAGTGTTCTGGAAAAGATGTGACTTTCAAAGAAGGTGCTGCTACCAGTGACGTGAATGGTTTAAGTCCTCTTGAGTTCACAATGGAGGCTCAGAGATCCCTTCTGCACTTACTGTCAGTGCAAAAAATCTCTATTGAATCAACCAAGAAAACTGCATTTGGATCAGGGTGAAAGCAAGCTTCAGTTCCAGTTCTGCATTCAGATATTTATTGAGCACAGAAGAGGAAAAATGGGATTAAGATGGGCTGTTCCTTCATGCCATACTGAATTACTTAGCAGAAACACTGATAAGAAATTCATTATTTAGATATGAGTTTATGAAATTACTCCAGGAAAAGATTGAGCCTGGTAAGCCTGTATATGTTAAAAATTATCACAGAGAACCCATTAAAAAGGAAAAAGAAAAAACAAAACAAAACTCTCCTGAAAGAAAAACACACTGTATGATTTAAAAGGGCATGTAGTGATATGACAAGGGAGTATAGCTTCAAACTGAAAGAGGGTAGGATTAGATCAGGTGTTAGGAAGAAATTCTTTACTGTGAGGGTGGAGAGGCACTGGAACAGGTTGCCCAGAGAAGCTCTGGAAGTGTTTGAGATCAGGATGGATGGAGCTTTGAGTAAGCAGACCTAGTGGAAGATCCCTGCCCATGGCAGGGGATTTGAAACAAGACGATCTTTAACATCTCTTCCAACCCAAACCATTTTATGATTCTATGATTGTTTAGCCCTGTTTTCTCAGTTTTGTAACTCTTGCTTATGGTGCTCAGACATCTGGAACTATTCAAAAGAAAATATCATCAACTAGGGATATCATTAAAGCATTCTCCATAATTCCTGAAACATTTGCTTTGAACAGACCCTCTCAAGGAATCTACTACTGCCAGCTTGTGTTGGGCTACTTGTGACAATGACACTGTGGTGTGTGACACTATGAGTACACACACCAAACGCAAAATAACAATTGCAATTCAGTAACCTGCACTTCTGGTACAGGCTGAGGAAAGTAAAGAGTGACTTATCAGCTGTGCAATCATTTCACTGCTCTGCCTATTCCTTTAGACTTGCACAAATGGAGTCACTTACACAGCCACACGACGGAGAGAGGGAGCTCAGATACAGAAGAGCTGGATTCAAACCTCCCCTGGCATTGCAAAGCCAACATTTGATTAACAATGTTTTCCAAAAATCAAAACCACCCTGTAAGTCTTGGCCTATGAAGCCATAAATCACTGATGGGACAACAGAAGCAAGGTCTCAAAGAAGCAAGCTAAAAATTTGGGAAGCATGCCTGGATATAATCAATCACATAAACCTAATAAACAATGCAGCTGTTACATACAGTCATAACCAGCACTGCAATGTTTTCCAAAGGGGCCTTCAAGAAAGCAAGTTACCATTAAATGCTGTCTCCTGTAGACATTTCTATATTATAGGAAGTTTCAAGGGTTTTGGCAGCAATGACACCATAAAATTATCTTCTCCCCTTATTCCAAGAAATCAAATTTCTATTGCAGTTTTCCTGGTGAGCCAGGAAACAGAAGGCACTCTCTTGCAAGGCATTTGCTCAGCCTCTCTGCACCAGTGCTCACATCACACACTCAAAAAGGATCACACAGTCCCAGCACCTCTTCAGCACAGTCTCCACTCTGGAGCCACGCTCCCAGCATCCACCAGCATTTATGGAGGAATGCAGAAAGTGGCAAGGCTTTCTCCAATGGTTTTCAAAAATGAAGCCTCCACAAGAGGAAAAGCAAGTTTTTGTCACTTAATCCAGTGTAGGCACAAGTGAATCCTGGGAATGACTGCTTCCTAGACACATCCCTTCTCCATGACAGAGTGCTGCTGGTCAGCCTGCAGCAATCCTACCAGACTGAGAGTAAGAGCCTGAGCCATGGGCACAGGCAGCAGCAGGAACATTTATCCCAGCTTTTCTGAGGAGAGTTTCATGTGACTGAGCTTTTAGCAGTGCTCTGCAAATTTCCTCCCAGTCTGGGGTCTCTGGCTGCAGCTCTCACAAAAAAGCATGAAGTTGCACTTCTTGCCGCTCCCCTTTTTCAAAGGGTGCTATTAGGCTCAGCTTTCTGTATAGAGAATTAAAAAAAAAAAAACCAACCAAACAACCCACACCTTAATGATTATGCTGTTTCCAGAACAAAGAATAATGTTTCCTGGGCATTTAATACTACTTTGGAATGTCTTAACATAAATGTTTTCTTTTTGATGAACTCTTAAGTATAAATTTCCTCCCTGCTACATGAACCAATAGGTGAAAATAAAATCTCAATCGATTTTATTGTAAAACCACTCTAGCATGTTTCTGCTTTAACCAACCTTAATCTGCCATCCATTTTAGCCACTGATCCTGGGGCCAGGCTGTGAATGTAAATCCCGGGTGAACTGTTTTCCAGTGTGAGACAACAGGCACCAATGCCGAGCCCGACCCCTGGCTCTGTGAAAAACAAGAGGCACAAAGAAACGTGGCAGATTGTAATCACAAAGGACACACAAGTGTTTGTGTTCCCACATACCATCTGAGTTCAGGACTTGTGTCATTGTTTCAGGGCTGGCCTTAGGTGCAGTCAGTCAGGAAGCTAAGACCAACAAGTGGAAATCAGGACTGAAAATAGCTGATCCTGGCTGTTTTCTGAGATAGATGTATCTCAGAAAATACTCTGTGCTCCGTGGGAAGCTCTTGGAAAGGCCTGATCTGGTCCAAGGCATAAAGGAGGAGAGGCAGCAATCCAATCAAGATGTCATCTAAAACTACTGCAGAAAACATGAGCACAGAAGATGCTACCAATTGTATTGCTCTCTTTTGTTAAATATCTGTATGGCATTCCTCAGCAAAGAAGCACAAAGGAAGATGAGGCATTATCTCTGGTTCAATGGTCACCTCTGTCCACTTTCACCTCTGCTTTCCTTCAGGTAACAACATCCCTGTTTTAGGGATCACTGGACATCTTACATTCTCTCTCAAAATTTTGAATCCAACCTTTAATATCACTGTATTATAAGTCTTAAAAATAGGCATCTTTGTCTACCACATATAACATATGCTTTAAGTTTATAATGAGCAATTATTAATGAGAGCAACCCTCATGGAGGAGTTCAAACAGATTATCGGGGAGCTTTTCAACACTGTTCAGCTTTGCCTTCCCTGGAGACGCTCTTTAAGAGAAAGGCACAGCCTCTTGGGCTGCCAGGAAGCTGATTTACATTTTGCCTGCTATCTCACAGCCCTCTTCTTTCAGCAGCATGGACACTCACTGCTACCCATAAGAGGCTTCTGATTCTGGGAAAGCAAAATGCAGGAAGGGGAACTCTTCAGAAGTTTTTGCATTAGAGGGTACTTTCCCCCCCTCATCCTGTGGTTCCATGTCAAATGGGCATACTTGGGTATACCAGGCATGGGAATCTCTAACCTATTCCCAAAAACTCCCCAAAGAAGCAGAGATTTGTTCTCCCGGCCCGTTTCGATGGACGCTCACCTTTATTGAGTGTCACATCCATGACGATCCTGTCCTTGGGGCCAGGTCCTTTGCGGCTGGAGGAGGAGCCCTCGGGCTCCTCGAGGCCGGGGACGGGTGTGGCGCCGCTGGCGCTGGGGGAGCTGGAGCGGCTCAGCAGGGTGGGGGTGACGCAGGGCGTGAGGCTGGGGCTGCGCAGCCGCGTGCGCACCGTCAGCGTCACCACGCCCTTCTTGAGTTGCTGCAGAGACAGCACAGAACCACCACCGTGAGGGGACCAACCTTTGTACACTTCTCACCAAACCTGCACACGGCAACTCGTGACAGCGCAGGAGTGTCAAGCTGAGGGTAGGAGGTGGCAATGAGTGAAGAGGAGCATGAAGCTCTTCAGTGCTATATCTGTGTTACCTTAAACCTCTGGATGGCCTCCTGATGGGTCAGTCCTTGCAGAGACTCTCCATTAACTTCCAGGATTTCATCCCCTGGTAAATAGATACAAAAAATGAGGTCAGTAATGTAAAGACTACAAAGATTTAAAACATCCTTCCTGAACATGAGGTAATCTACTACTATAAGGATTTCAGTTAACTATCCAATAAAAAGCCTTTTATTGTTCTCAATTTATTTCCACTTGTACTAATGTCTCTACAAGCTACTAGTGATGGATTACCAAAGTAAAAACTGTTCTCCAGCAGAGATTCTGAACTTGGCATTCCCATTCCCACAAACAAGCTACAAATGCTGTGGATTTTAACTGAAGTCTGAAAATTATTATGACATTAAGTCCAAAGGTACTATAAAATTGCCTTTCTTTTGTAAGCTTTAACAGGAGAAATGAGGAACTAAGTGAAACACTACAGCACATCACTTCAAAGCCTGTCCGAGAAAACGAACCTTGCATCCACGTGCAGAAAGCAAATGCCTTCCCTTACTAAATGCCTGCGGACAGAGAACCATGTAGTAGCCCACACGCTGTGACAACAAATGTCTTTTTCACCTCAAGGAACATGTCCTGTCAGATTTCTACCAGCTTCCAGGCTCTAGGTCTTACTACTTACATCCAGCTGAGCTATCTACCTTCATTTTATTAAAAAGAGAGTCAGCATGATCCAGATCCACTTCCTGCAATTTTACTTGCATCTGTGCAAAATGACATGGGGCAATACTGTCAGCTAAGTCTACCCCTCCTTTCCTAGCTTCAGTCAAGAAAAAAGAAATGAAGAATTTTCAAGCTATGAATAGCCTGCAAATGATTCCTGGGTTTAAGGGACAGCTGCTACTTATTGGCTTCCCACGGCAAGTGCACAACCTATGATGCAGGGATGCGAGCTTCCCTCTGGCAGCAAGTGTGAGAGTTGGCACCAAAAGCAGCCTCAAATACAACAAGTGTGATAAGACAGAAAGAGGGGAATGATGATATGAGGAGAGAAGTAACACAGGAGCAGCTTGAGAGAACTAACACAGGAGCAGCTTTCCATAGAAGCAAAGTAGCACAACCCCTGTAGAAGGGCTGTAAACCACCACTCTGAACTCATGGTCACTTTGTACTTTCAACACTAAAGAATCTGTCTGTCAGAATGCTGTGTCACAGCACTCAAGACCATGGTGCAGCACACACAGAGCAGGCTACGCATTCAGCTCAGATACTAAGATTGGAAAAGCAGTAATAAAATCTGGCTATATCTCCTTCTCTAACTAGAGTGATCTTACTGCCAATCCCATCTTTTTTTTTTTTTCCTTTGGTTATGATTCTTGTCCTGTCAGAATCATACCAGGAGGCTTAGAGAGTACAAGGGCTCAAAAGAGCCTCTCCAGACTCCATGTCCCTTTATATAATGCCTTCTCAGTCCAGCATCTTTAAGCTAGGTGCTGTTGGTTATCTATATTTTCCTGCTGTCACTGACCCCCTCCAACTTTGAGAGAGAATTGCAGCTTGCTGTTTGGGCAAATAACGTTCATGAAAGAGAAAGGGTAAAACAAAGCAGCCACCACTATTCTGTAGCTCCCCCTTCTCAATATGAAATACAGTCAGGTTAATTGCCATGAATGATCTTCCACAGGATGAACAAACAGGCAATTTTACATTTTCCATAGCCTCTTGCTGCTGGCCAGGTGCCTAAACATATCTGTACTTGAATTTTCCTCCTGGACTGAAATAATATCCCACTGTGGTTGTTTATGTGAGGTTGGATTCTCTCTACCATACCTTCTTTAAGCCTTCCATCAGCAGCCGCTGCTCCATTTGGGAATATAGTCTTCACAAAAATCCCCATGCGTCCACGAGCAGAATCCTGACCTCCCACAATGCTGAATCCAAGACCCTACAGAAAGAAGAGATTTGAAGTGATTTTCTCTTTTCCTACAGAAGAGAGGAAAAGACACACAGCTGGCTCCTTACTCTGTTATCATCTGTGTGAGAAAGTCTGCCAGGATTGTACAAGACAAGGGAAAGATGAAAACCTAAAATCTTCTGATGAATTGTTTGGCCAACTTACTCTCTCATCCCATTTCTCATTTACTTTCACTCCATTATCAACACACTCATCAGCCCAAAATATAGCAGCAGGCACCCTAAGCTGATATAGCAAAAACTCCGAGAATATTTTGTGTTTTGTCAAAACATGGGGTCAATAGATTTCCCATTTTAGAAACAGTAACAGATTCATTCTGAATTAACAGACAGTCAATTCCTAACCCCGAGACTTATATCCAGGATTAACTACACGTTTCTCTTATGTCACAGAACCTACATTTCCTCAGGAAGAAGAAAAGCTTCAGAACATGACATAAGGTCAGTGCTGCAATGTAAGGAATGTAGCTGAAAGGAGAATGGCATGTGGGGGCTACCACTCACATGTACATTTTTAATTATTCTGGAGACATATATCATGTTGTATTTAAATAAATCTAGATCAATAGACTCCCCAGGGCTCCATCCATTAGCTGTTACCCCTGCGCTACCCCAGCAGGCTATGGGACCATCTTACAAAGCTGACCTGAGAACTGATGAACACAGCAGAATGAACCTCTCCCCCTTCTGCTGAGTTATTTCCTACACAAATCGCTTCCTTGTTCCACAACCCTTTCCCATATTTCCCCTCTTGTCACTGCTGTTCATGCATTTTACAGAATAAAGAGAAAAGTCACCGACCAGGTGGACAAAGGATGTGGGGAACTGTTGTGCTTTAGTGATCTGAAGCCATGGACATTATTATTGCCTTGGGCAGCACTCTCCAGCTGAGGGCAAGCACCAAGTTCACAATCCAACACAATCAGATCTTTTGTTTTACTACATGAACAAAGAGGAGGCCACCACAAGTCTAGTAACTTACCAAGTCCAGTAACTTGGTACAACATTACTGATTTCTGGACAGGCAGCAACTTAGCTCCCTTGTGCAGAACAAAATAACTCTGGTAAGTGTTCAGCCCTGTGCAATTATCAACTGCAAATCAACCTGCAGAAGGCAGGAGGCTCCTGGCACTCCCATGCCTGGACACAGGAGGTCTCCCCACAGCTCCATGGGAGGGGTGGGAGAAATATATCTGCAAAGTACAGCAGTTCCTACACTAGCCCATGTTCCCAGACAAGCCTGCCACTACACAGCAGGAAACCACCCCTTGCAGATCTGGATGCAAACCTAAAGGCAAAGTCTTGGCTCCTCACCACCAACACTGAAACTCTGCAGAGAAATATTTCAAGTCCTAGGTCTGCACAGGGATAATAAACTGAGCACTATTGCACAAAATGTACAAGGTGCCATCCCTAACAGAGGAGATCATGAGGCAGATGGAAGGCACACAGAATAGCAGCTGCCTTAGGTGGTTCATGATCTCTAGGGTCTGCATTCTCCCAGCTGCTTACTAAAACCTTGGAGCTAAATGTAAAAAGGCAGGAGAGGGTGGCTTATCCCAGGGGGAGAAATAATCCAATTTAATGAGAAAAACAGAGTAAAAAAATAAGAGAAATGAAGAAATATTTGCTCATCATAAAAGACCCACAGCTCCTAAACCAAGGGAAGTTAAAGTAACTGTGCGCCAGTCTACCCATAGAAGTAACTATTTCTAACTCTTTTTCTAGCATAAAGCACAACAAGGAATTGGTTTTGCATTTGAGCTTGAAAGTCAAAACAAATCTTCTTAGTCCAAAACAAATCCATCTGATGACTTTGAAGACTATTTCACAAAAGGACATGCATATTTTTAGCATATTTAAATGACAGCTCCAATACTAGCGTGGATTTGATTAGGGAAAACAATGTATACCTGGGTTAATGCTTATCTATTTTTTCTTAGCATTCAGCCAGCTGGTATCTAGCAAGTGTGTAAACACATTATTGAGGGAGACAGGATGACTCTTTGACCCATGGAATTCAGTGCTCTCTGAGAAGCAGTCAGCCAGTAACCTGTCTTCAGGTTTAATGCTTAATTTGCAGTAATTTATTTTTTTTAAAAATGCATCCAGATTCCACAGAGGGAAAATATGCTTGTCCATAAATATACATGTGAACAGGTATTGTTCTGTAGTTGCACTGACTTTGCATAAACATATATATTTAGAGATCCATTATAAATATTTGATATCTCAGTAATGGCGAGATGCACCAAACCAGAATGAAAGCCACCCTGTGTCAAGTGGACAACACGAACATCGCATCCCCTGTATTTTGCAGGTGTTACTTTGGCACTTATGTTTGGAAATGGGATTTGTTTATCATTAGCACAATTACCAGCTACCTTGAGAGCAGCTGGAAGCACAGGAGATACCTCTCAAATGCCAGTTCTCACTACATGTGAGACACATGCAGAAATCCTCACCTTGCCTTGCCCTTTCATCAGGACGATGTTGGAAATGATGGACGGCTGGGTCAGTCTCCATGGAGATTCCACCTGGGCAGCACTGAAGGAACGGGTGGATTTCTTCACTATATGGTAGTCCTAACATCAACAAACAAGGATAATTGCTCTGATTGCTTGGCAAAGATACTGCAGATGTCATACTGGGAAAATTGCATGTGTCAGGGAAGAGGGATGCAGTATCTTA
The DNA here is from genome assembly GCF_027579445.1 of Ammospiza nelsoni. Taxonomy (NCBI): domain Eukaryota; kingdom Metazoa; phylum Chordata; class Aves; order Passeriformes; family Passerellidae; genus Ammospiza; species Ammospiza nelsoni. The sequence continues at coordinate 78,247,752 of NC_080669.1, read as the reverse complement.
GAGATATATTCAGAGAAATGTTCAAGGGATGAAACCCCAGCTTACTACAATCAAAGTGAATCTTGCCACAGTAATTTTCCCACATTTCACACAGTAGAATCATTTTGAAATGTATCAGTCACAATTTAAATTAAAAGGATTAAAGATAACCTCATGATATAATCAAGTCCTTATTTGCTAAAAAAAAAAAAAAGAGAAAGGAAAGGAGAAGGAGAAGGCCTACATTATAAAATAAAATAAAAAGCATTAGGGATTTTTAAAATTTTTTTTAAGTCCTCAGATATCTAGAACTGCAACTCCTAAGACAAACAGCCTTAGGACCTTGGGGCCACAAGCAAGCAGTACTCTCCTTCACAAGACTCAAAGAAGCTCTTCACAGGTGGCCAACACATCCCAGGTTGGTGTCCATGCCTGGTTTCAGTCCCATGATGTACCTGTGTGATCCTGTTTCATGACCCTTACCCATTTCTATGAGCTTCAGGCAGATGCCACAGGACTGAGCGCCATGAGGTGCTCACAGCCAGCTCTGCCTTCCTGCTCACCTGTCTGGCTCCTGCTGACTCCAGCTGCTGGGGCAGAGAGTGCTTTCTTCCACCCCGGGAATATTTCACTGCTATTTCGTAATTTGATTCACCATTTTCCACCATCAGCTCATCGTCTTCTCCCACAGACTCCAAGCGGGATCCGGCACCTAAGAAAAACCACAGAAACACATCCTTCAACATCTGAGAGCTGCTTTAGCCTCTCTCACCAGCAGGCAATAACCACCTTCTGCAAATCCGAAATTAAAGTGCCTTAAAACAATACTATGCAGTTCCCAGCAAGGCAGTTGGAAACCAGTTTTGATCACACTCAACCAAGAACTTTTCCTGCTGTCATAGGTTTTCTGCAATCTTTCATTGATACTGAACTCATGGTATTAAGGAAAAGCAGAAGTTAATTGAGTCGGTAGCTCAGGGACAGGAAAGAAATTCATCTGTTCACACCCAATGGCACTTGCCAGTGCACTAAGCTCTCAGGCTTCATGTATTTAAAATTAAAAGACCTGACACTGCAGCAGTATTCATTTCTGGAGGTGTCATGTCACTTTGAGGGAATTTTTTTCTGGAATGGAAAAAGTAAAAATGTGCCAAAAAATGCTATTTTCTTTCCTTCTGGCAACAATTCTAGGTTTCTTCTGTAGATTTGTCTTAAAGAGAGGAGTGCAGAGTTCATGTAAGAAACAGAATTATTTGTCTTGAAGGACATCCTGTAATTAGCCACAGAGTACCCTACTCCTCGCAACAGGGCTCCTCCAATTCTCATTTTCTCCAAGGTCCCTGCAGAACCCCCAGTCACAGCAGTTCCCGCACATTTTTCCTTGTCATTTCCACACCACACAGGGAAAGGACATTAACCCCTATTGTACAGATGAAAACCCAAGACACAAGCCGAATTTGCACAAGCTGGATTTCATGACGAGGATTTCAGATTACTTTAAACCAGCCTTATGTTGTAGCTGCTACAGAGAGCAACAGCCCTGATTTCCTTTCATCCTCACTGTCTGTACCCCAGGAACAGGGAGTCATGGTCTGAGGTAGATGCACTGAAAATTTGCCCAGGAGAGCCCCAAACACATTTTCTGACACCTCCTTCCTGCCTGGAGGCTGTGTGAGCATTGCTGACAGTGCCAGGGAGGGATGGAGCACAGAGCTGGGGCAGCTGCGTTTTTTCACTCAGCATGAAAGCAATTCTGCTGATGCATCCATAGGCAGAATTGTGCCCACTAACCAGAGTGCAATTTCAACCTGCTCCCTGCTTTGGGATCTGAAATTGGAATCTCTGCTTTTCAACTCCCCTTCCCCTGGCACACAGGCTGCTGCTGCTGCACACAGACAGGATAGCAATCTTGGCAGGACCAGCATCCTGGCATTCTTTCATTCCCTGGCACCTACAACTAACCCTTTCCCATCAGCTCTCCCTCTCTTCAGGAGAACAGTTGTGATTCTGTATTTTCTGCCCATCTCCAAATGCATCTTCCTTTCTCATGCTGCAGTCCTGGCTGGCGGATGCTCCAGGCTCACCCACAGCCCAGGGGCATCAGCACTCACAGCAACAGGGTCTGGATTCCCAGCGACCACCAACTCACAGCCTCAGGAACCACAGGCAGAGGACCCCCCTGAGGTATCCTAAAAATACCTCAGTAAATGGAAATTAGGGTGAACACAGGAGGAAGGGAGCCTCAGAAAACATTAGGGTTAAGAACGTGATCAAGCTCTGCACACAGGTTACTGTTATGACGTGGGGACAAAGCAACAGAAAATCTGGGGATTGGTCACTGTAATTGGCATTTTGATCAGAGCACGCTGAAATATACAGACAATGCTAACAGTAAAAATAAAAAAAAAGGAAAGAAATGCACAAACAAACAAGACACTTCTAAAATTTGCATAATATTTCTGTTCCTACAATAGCTCAGCTCAGGAGGCAGAATGCAACTATCCTACAGATGGGATTTTTCTTCCAAAATAAACTAATATGATTTCAAAGAAATCCTATCTCACTTTTAGAAAGTTAAAATAAATACACTACAATAAAAAATCTACAATTGCTATCTTCTATCAGTACAGCTTTACCTTGAGATCGACTTCTGTATTTCAGTATGCCACTTGCCAGAGTTGAACTCTGATTGTTTCCTTTGGACACTTCTGCACAAGCTGGATCTTGAGACTTCTCAGTTTCCATCACCTAAAAGAAATTAAAAAAAAAAAAGTTCTTGTAAACCAGAGATGTTGATGACATTTTTTTCATTGTCCTTATGGGACAGAAAATTCCATTGCATGTCATCTTTGCTTCCAAAACATGTCATTGTATTAAGTATTTTCTGTAAGTAACTTTTTGTAATGCCTTCAGACATTATGGTCATGCATCCTCTGCAAGACACCACACTAATGCCTCCAGAATGCATCCAGCACTCTGTGGCACCTCACTTAGTTGCTTCTTTATGTATTTGAACAAAATTCTAGCTTTTATTTCCATTTGTCCTGCTCTGCAGGCTTCCAGAGACATCACATCTTTACAGAGAAAATTACTTTTAAAAAGCATTATTTTACTGTTAGTGTCTGCTGAGCACCAATGCAAAGCTTGAGGATGAAAAGCTTATTTAACAGAAAGTTATTACAGCTAAGCATTTTAAAAGCCTGGAAATGAGCAATTAAAGTTTACAGGTGGAATCACAACCCCACAACCCTGAGTAAATGCACCAGGACAGGAGGAGTCTCTTTACCGACGGTGTTTGCCCAGACGCCAAGTAACAAGGTAAGCAGCACGGCCACATGTCCTCTGCCTCCTGCTCTCCTGTGCTCAGGGAAAACCAGAGCTGCCCATGGGCAGGCTCTGCCCAGCCCCTGCATTTTGGAAGGTGCTGGTGAACTGCTGGAAGTCAGTTTTTAAAAAACCCCACCCAAGTAGCCAAACGCTTTCCTGTAAAAATAATTTCTGCTTCTGCTATTCAATCTTAAAAACATCAGTCTTTCCCACAACCTGCCTCCCATCCCCCAGTCCCTCTTCTACCCAAGCCAACAAAGCCAAAGTTTATCTTTTGTGCAAAGTCTAGACTTTGTGATTTTAGTTTGAACAGTAGAAACTTCAGGAAAACATAAAACTGGCAGAAACAGGAAGCTGGAATGGGAACTGCTTTTTATTCCTTCCCCTTCAACATGAACAGCTACATTTAATTTACACAGGGTTTGTACATCCTAGCTAGTAGTTGTTCATCATTCAAGGCACTGCAGCAACTACTTTAGAGTCCACTTCCAGCACCAAATGCTTTGCAGCTCACAGCTCCATGTAAATTTAGAACCATCCAAGTCATTCATCAGTCTGAAAAAAAACCAGCACTTGTGATTTGGTCACCCTGAAAAGGGCCTGATTCCAGAAGACATGTAAGACATCAGATTCAAAACCCCACCTAAGAAACCCAAACCATCAGCAATTAGACCTCAGCCAAAGTATCCCAAGTTCTCCTTCCAAGAGACTTCTGGGATACCCAGAAGACAGCAGAAGCACAAGGAAATGAGACAGGACCTCATGGATCTCACAAAGATACATTGCAATTTGCCATACAAGTGGGAACACTCTTTAAGAAGTGAGGGTGCCTCCCCTGTAGAAGGGTAGAAATTATTTGCACAGACACAAAAAATCACATGGTGATCTTACAGGTGTACAAATCAATTGCTGCACAGGGCCAGTGCTAACTCTGTGGTGGGAAAATACGTGAAGCACAGAGATGAAGAAAAACAATACGAATGTTTCCCTAAAGCAGCCAGTTTTGCTGGCATGCTTTGGGCATCCAACACATGGGGATGGGTCCAATCTGACTCTCTGGAGCTGAGCACAACACAGATCAAGTCTGGAGCTCTAGAGCCGTTTGGTTTTTGCAGTCTGCATGGATATGGGCAGCTGTAGCTGGTAAGACCACACAGCTCCCAGTCCAAAGCTGGACCACCTCCTCCAGCTCACAGGAGGGGAGAAAAAAAAAATACTTAGTTTGTAGTATTTTACAAAGAGATGCTGAAATCATCTCTGCCAGGGCCAATTTCCACCCAGAGCTCAGGCTCAAGAGTGATCTATTCAGCACATCTTATGCCTCTACTACATGGGGTTTGAGTTTGGTTTTTTGTTGATCGGGTTTTTCATTACTTTATTTTGACTGTGCCACAGGAGAAAAGTACCAGTGCATACATTTTCATCCAGTGGGGTGGGAAGAAAAACAGGACACAATTTCCACTTGTATTGAAACTGCACCTCAAGCCACCTTCCCCTCGTGGCAATCCTGGAGCCTGTGAGCCTACAGATAGCAAACCCCCAAACCCCATGTATGATCCACAGAAGGTCACATATGTGCAAACACCAATGCCAGGGAAAGCCTCAAGACATTCTCAACAGCTTCCTGAAATTACAGTTTATCCAACTAGGCTTCAGACTACAATTAGGAAGCAAAAACATGTAAATTATCTGTGTCATTAAAAACATTTAAATTATCTGTGTTTGGGTTTTCTTTTTTATTTTAGCAGAAGTATTTTTCTGACACTAATTATAAACACATAGGGGAAGATATTAACATTTGCAATGAAGCAGATATTCTTTAAGTTGTTGATCTTGCCTAATAAATCACCAGGAGTTTTATCCTATTCAGAAAACACTTAGAAATCTGATCTACAAAGCTTGCAAGAACTCCCCAAAGGCATGTGTCTGTAATTTTTGGCTCTCTCATAACCTAGACAAGAAGCAAAACCCAGCTCCACCTTATCCTTCTGGCCATGAACATATCGCTTTACCATCTTGAGGTAGCTGCCCAGATTTAAGCATGCCATTTTAATTTTCCTCACTTTCAAGGAAACGAAGCTTATTATTTCAGTCCTGTAGGTCTCTTATTAAACTAAACCAATAAATTCCTCCCAATGCTGTCCCAGTGCTAAGGACAAGGGGAGCTTTAACACGCACAGTAGTTTAAAGGGAGATCTAAAAATAGAGCCCATTTTGCCAGTTCATTAAGCAGCTCTGGGATCAAGTGACGGTGACATCTCAATTGATTTCGAAGGAAACTGCACTATCAGGGACACGCGGTCCTGGCACTGCACCAGAGCGAACAACTGCCCTCGGAGTCCTCGCCTCGGCAAAGCTCCAGCGTGACCAGGCGCTTAATTAGGCGAGATGAGGAGCAGGATTATGACAGTCTGCACCGTTTAACTGCAAACAGCTTGGCAATCCCTTGCCGATCTACAAAAACAAGGCGGCACACAGAGGTTGATACAATTTAATAAGCAAACTGCTTTTCTGCTGCCCTTGCAGAGCTCCTCAGTTGCTGCCTTTCCCCATCAGCGAGCCCACCCAATTCCCCACAGCACAGCCTGGCTGGCTCTGCCAAGGAGTGCTAGCAGCATGCAGACCTGCTTATCCTGGTGGCTTGGGAATGAAGCAGTGAGAACCAGGCTGAGAAGTCTGCAGCATGACAAATTCTGTCCTACCTGCACTGGCAAAGCAAGTCCACCAGCAAGACTAGTGCCCATCTTCAGAACAGCCACGTGAAAGAGGAACGGCTGCGCACCAGCACAAACTCAATGGGAAAACTCCACATCTTCTCTGGTCCCATTCACTCTGTCCTTGTCTTTTCCTCAAGCAGTACTACCCCAAACATTTAACCATTAATTGCCGCAACACCACTGTCTGTGGGGCAGCCATCAGGAGGAACCCAAGAGGCCTCCACGAGGAGCCAGCACAGACTCTTCAGAGCAATGCCCCAAACACCCAATGCAAACCTTCACCTGTTCCCTGCACAAAGTCTTTCTTCCCAGTCCCTCGAGACAAGCTGATGCCTTAAAGGCTTTAACCTTTCAAAAAATTTTCAAGATTTTTTTTCTATGATCTGGTATAATTCTAGCTGTTTCAGTTATTTGTGCAATTACTTATTGCTTTATGGGGCACAGCATGCTTTAAGCCTTAAATGTTTCTGCTAGGCAGGGAACGCCACATGCCCCTTTGCCTTGCACAGAAAGTAAAATACCTTCACTTTTAAATTAGCTCTTTTTCACTTTAAATGAATCCATCTCACAGACAAATTACAAACTGCAGCACTATAATTTACGAGAATTAACATTGCAAGTGATGCAGAGGACATGGATTTTCTAATCTTGGACAGCACTGAGTTTCCCATGCCTTACTGCTCTGTTTGAGGGCATGTACAAATCTGCACAGATCCTAGAAGGAGGCTGATGCGCAGGGACACACTGCATCAGGGGCTGCAGTACCCAGGGACATTTTTCCAAAACACAGTACATCCCAAAGCCCAGGGAGCTCCCTAAACTGAACCACAGGGCTCACAAGAAGTCCAAACTAAATCCAGATGTAGCAATTTTTGGTGCAAGCTAGAGGACTAGCTTGCTCCCCTCTTGCAAAGAAAGAAGCTCCCCTCTTCCAAAGGGCACTTGCATTGCTGCTCCCTCTCTTTCATGACACAGAAGCAGAGAACCACTTGGAGACAGGGATGGAGGAAAAGAGAAGGAACATCACCTTCAGGTCAGCACTAATTCAGAGTCTTGAACTGGCACCTCTATAAAAAACAGTGCCCTGGTTGCTTCCCTGGTGCAAAGCTGACAAGGCAGACAGTAGTTCTGTACATTTACCAGAGAGGCCTCGGGAGGGCAGAGATTTGGGCTGTTTTTAGCAGCACTGGTGAAATAAAGCCTCCACCACCTTCCCCAGAAGCTCACCTGAGAAATACACATGCTGGTAATACCAGGAGCAACCCATACTTCCTCCTGCCCAGCCAAAGGGAACGGGAACCCAAGCCCTCCTTTACTTAATTTTAAAGAAAGTGTTGGAAAACTCTTGGTTCATGTGCAGCAGGAGATCAGGAAATCTGATAAACAGTCAAGAACTGGAGCTGCCCAGCTTTCTGAATAGGTGGAAATGCCAAATAAACAAAACAAAAGCTTTTAAAGTGGTGTCTAGTCTGCCACTTAACTAAATGCCTGCACTCAAAAGTAACCCTAAGCCTTCAGTACAATGCAGTAGTTGCTAGACAGGGAATTGCTATTCACTTCACTAGGCACAAACTCCTAGCAGTTATTTTTGTGTCTCTTCTCAAAATCTACAGAGTAGATACACAAGAGTAGATTCAGAGCCATACACAAACCTGCACAAGAAACAAAACCTGTCATTAACCAGCACAAAGACAGCAGCAATATCTGCCTATGCCCACTCTGTAAACAGACTGGAAATGCACTGTGGCAGAGCTGAGCTACTCTCATCTTCAGTAATGCTGTATTTATTTTTATGAGACTCTCCAAAACCCTCTTGAATGTGTTTGACACCAGGAGCCACCATGTGTTGACCACTGCTCAGAGGATGCTGGCAGGTTCTTTCTTGATGAAGCAGGGTCCCAGCTGTGCTGGCTCCAATGACTCACTGGTCAGAGCTGCAGCTAAGCAAAGCACACTCCATTTTCGGATATCCATAGAGTCACTAAAATTATTCATAATAATTTTCAAAGAGAAAAAATTTCTAAAAAATATCCTTTTAAATATGAAGAAAAGCAGGAAATGGCTAACGCAGCTACGTTTTCCAAGAAACACATATCGCAGACAACACATGCCTTGGAAACAGTAAGATGCTCCCAGCAAAACAGTTCCCAATCCTTTTTGGACAAGATTACTCTTCTTCTGCAGTATATTATGATTTTCCACTAGAAACAGCTTTTGAGCTAAAGGAAATCAAATGCACACAAACAGATCCCTGCTGTTCTCTTTTTTATGGTTTATCCTTTTTCCTCCCCCAAAACATAAAAAAAAGCAGGACACATGCTTTCCATGCAGTTTAGTCACTGCCCACGAGATGTCTCTATGTGCTGCAGAGAGATCCCAGAAGACCAGTCTCAGTAAACAGCAGAGACCTAAGGGATTCCATGAGTGTATGACAAACATGGAACTCAAGCAGTGTGAAAGCTGGTTCAGCTACTCCATTATTTTGTTTAATACATGCTCAGTTCATGCTTACCACAAATCTGGAGCCTTTACATCATAACAAACAATAAATAGCTTATCTTTTTTTCTTTTATTTTTTTTTTAATGACAATCTTTTAATTCCCACTGAAGGACAAAATATGCAATAATCACTCCTCAAAATAAATAGCTCTCCTGAGAACGAAACAAGACCTTCTTAATATACCGACGTCAACCAACAGCTGCAGAGAGTGTTCCCATGACACCACTGGTGGGAGCTTTGGATTTCAGCTGCAAACTGGCATTTTATAGCATCCTAAGTATACAAGAAGATATGGAATATGTAAGAATTGTCTTTCATACCTGGATGACGTGTCTTTCTTACCTGCATCTTCAAGGATCTGAAATCTCGTACATTATGGATGCTACACAGCACATCTCAAATTATTTTTACCTGATTCCAGCCAAGACTGGACAGTGCACACAGCCAAAAATTTGCAGATGTGGCTCTGAGACATTCACACTAACTCAAAAATTCTCGAGTGTGTATCATACTTCTGCTAATGTATGTGAACTGCATGGCTGTGACAGCATTTCTCTTGTTCCAGTGCCATGAGGGTGTTATTTTTAGCTTGTTAAAGGCAGTTCATCTCCTTCAAAACCGGGCAGTTATCCAAACAGCCAAACGAGAGACAGGCTGTACTGTATCTGATGCTTTATGGGAAAAGCCCTCATTCACAAAAACAAAGACCATGCAGAACCTGTACCATAGATAAACTTGTGTTTCTATAACTCTGCTGACTCGGCTTTCATCACATGGGAAGAGCAAAAACTGTAACTCTAGGCATTGTCCACACTGTTATTTATGGTCAAGTAAGAAAGATTATGTTCCACCAGCCCAAGCAACAGGAGGCATTCATGATTTGGAGACAGCATCACATCTACAGAGAACCCTTCAAGTACTGGACCCTGGGTGAAGGAGTTTTCTCTGGTCTCTGCCTTTAAGATGGAAGCAGTAGGAAAAGGCCCAGAAAGGCTGGGAGCCAGGCAATGGGAATGACAGGAGTGCTCTGAGGAGCTCCCTCCTGACACGAACAACGCACTCATGTTAATGTCTCCTTGACAGGTGAATTTTACAATGTGTGAAAAACAGTAATCCAGAGATGCTGCACCCCTGGAGGCCTTTCAGCACTCTTCCTGCTCCCCCAGCTCAAGTGACACCTTCCCCCAGCCCTGACCAGTGTCACACCACCGCAACCAGCCCACTGCTGAGCAACCCCCCACAACAAGTCCAACTGCAATTGCCTATTTTAACGTGATAGGGCTTATAGAAACACTAGAAACCCTAACACTGTGTGAACAAGATTTGGTCTCCAAGCATTTTGTCATTTTCTGTTGCCCAAATTCCTAATTACATTTACTCTGAAAAGTTGCTTCTGGTGTCACTGAAGGACCCAGTGTGTCTCATCAACCACAGCATGAGGGAAGGGCACTGCATGGGCACAGAGCCCATTGATATGCAGGACATATACTGTACCTCAGAAAGGTACAGTACAGCCATACTTCCAACAAATTCAGCATTTACAGCTGAGCAGCAGCTGCGAGCCATGCCAAGGTACAGCTGGACCCTGCCCTTGCCTGCCCCTTCCAAGAGAGATGGGGCACAGGGCAGGATCTGCAAACATTGCCAGTCATCACCACAAAGAGGAAAAGAGTTGTTGAACCCTTCCCAGTACATAAAAAAGCCCCACACCAGGCTCTTCAATTTTTTCCCCTTCCCCTCATCCCTAAGTAAAGCCTCTCATTGCTAAGCAAATTTCTGCCAGGAAAATATGTTTCTTGCTTTTCTCCCAGCCATGCAGCGCTGTTTGAGGAGTGAGCTGTGTTTCTGCAGCCTGTGTTGAGACTGCAGTGCCCTAATGGGAACAAACACTCCAGTACTCCAAGTAACGAGGGCCCCTCTCCACGCCCTGAACACATTTAATTGTTGAGTTATGCTTCCTGTTCCTTCTCAATGCTTTCTCTGAAATTTTCTCTCAGTATTTCCAGAAGAACTTTTGACCCCAAGACTGTTTTTAAACTTATGGCATTGTTATCCTGTTCTTCATTATGCTTGCATGGCTACAGGTAATTATGTGTGGATTCCCTGGTAAGACAGAAAGGCTCATGGCAGAAAACAACTAGTCAGTCCTGCAGCACAGAGAAACAAAATATGAACTGAGAGGGAGCAGAGTTAAACAAATGCAATCTTCACATTCACCAAACAGGTTTATTTATCCCCTTTCAGCTACATGTCGCATGAAAACCACAAGTGGGCTTTGGCAGGGATCAGGTAACGTGGATCACACAAGGAACCTTTAGCAGCAGCCATCCTGTTTCTGCTACTGGTAGGAGGGTGAAGACCTTGCAGGGTCATGGATGTCTCTGCATGCAACACGCCTGGCACTGACATGAAGGCACACATCCCACACTTCATGTCATCTCAAAATGATTAAATATGAGTAGAAAGGCCCTGACACCCCACAGCAGAGGGTCACGCAGCTGGGGGTGCTGCCAGAGGTGGTGTCCCCAGGACTTGCCTGCATGGTGAGCCTGGGCCCAGTGAGGCAAATTCCCTTCCCAGCACCCCCTCAAAAGGAAGATATGAGGGTGAGCTCCTTTTCTCTTTTTACAGTTCTATTCTGCATGGAATAGACTCAGCTCAGGGTCCTGCCTCCAGCATCAGCAATAGCAGATTTAGGAATCTGGGAAGAACACAAGATTTAAGTACAGAGGAGCAGTCCCCAACCTTCCATCCCTGCCTCCAGCAACTACAGATCCAAACCTTCTGAGGCAGACATCCTCTTGCTGTGTTTTACAAACCTCTAGAAATTTCAAGCCATTAATATAAAGCTGGTCACTGAAGCTGAACATTTAAAAAATATTCAGACCATCAGATATTGAACCACACAAAGGCAAGTAACTTCTGAAGGAACTACGAATGGCACATGCTTCTGTCTAGGGAGCAAAAATCCCCAAATTCATTGGACACTTTGTAAATTCTTGGCAGGCGAGCCTTCTCTTTAGAGTTCACTTCCCAGGTTCATCCACCAGCCAGCAATGCAATGGCAGGTTCAATTTCAAGCAACAGAAACATTAGTAAAAGTGAACTAGAATTAAAAATAAATCATGCAAGGCAAATACTATCATATTATACTATTTTGCACTTGGACATAAATAGTGACATTTTAGAACAGCAGTATCAACTGCACATGGCAAAATATGGATTGGGGTGGAGGAGTTAAAAATCCCCGAAATGTCTCAGGACCGTTTAGGATAACACAACTCTCTGGCCAGTGCTTCATGTCTGAAGTTAAGGAACATTTTGGACAAACTACTCCTGAAAGAATTGCACTTTAAGGACATTATTGTAATCCTTTTTCTGCCTGGCAGCACAAGTCTTAATGAAGTTAAAACTTTAAGGCATGTTTCATGTTAAACAGGGCTTTACATAAGAAGACTGTAAAAGCAGAATTCCATTTAAATTGTATTATGTGATTTTTATTAATGAAACTTAACAAGTGGACTTTCAAGTAAGACTTAAATTACAGTTTTCAAATGTCACTAAACTCTTCTGCTGTGTTCTGCAGAAGCTGACTAGCTCAGACTCTGTTTTCCTGTCCAAAAATGCTGGAGCAGAACTTAAAAGACTTGAAAACAACTGCTCATGGGGAAATTTTTTCACGACCAGCATCTAGAAAAGATAACTTTAATTTTAACTATTTTTTCCCACAGATTTTTAAAATAAGCCAGGTTGGAAGGGACCTTGGGGTGGTGTCCCATTTCAAAACAGTGACAACTTACGACACTTTCCTTAAGAGCCTGGTCCAGCTGAGTTCTAAGTAGCTACAAGGATGAATATTTGAATACAAACCTTCATTCCAAGTGATTGTTTTTTCTGCCTGGTTCAGCCTTTAGGCAATCAGGTGCTAAAACACAAGTCCATCAGGTCTATTAATTATGGCTTTGAACGCTCAGCAGTGGATTGTACTCACAGAGAAGTTAATGACACAATATCTCTGACAAACCTAGACGCTCCTGCAAGTTTTTAGTATCTTCTAGACTTTTTTAAGAATTAGATAGACATTGTTCTGGGTCAGAAAAGGGACAGTGAAGCCTCAGCTGACAATAAAACACTCTGAATTACTCATTATGACATAAGCACCTGACAGCACCCCTTTAAGTCCCTCCAGAGCCCTGCAAAGTGAACAAGAAAATCCATTAACCACTTGTCAGAGGTGAGAAAGGTTAACTCCTGGACAGGGCTGAGTTGAGAGTCAGCTTCAAATCTAAGACTGACTCTTAGGCTGAGATCACAGTCTCACTTACCTGGTGCAGACCTTGAGTACCACCCATCCTGAAAGTCCAATACAATTACATTTGCGCTGATTAAAAATAGCCCAGCTTAGTTCCTGCTTTAATCCTCAGCCACACTGTCATCCCTTATCTACAGTACAGATATAATAGAATATATGTGAGAGAAAGAGAAGACACATGAATATCATCAAAAGCGTGAGAGCAGCACAGAGCAGTGATTTCCAGAGCAATTGTGCAATAATAAATTGGACTATACATTCATATAAATTTAAAAATAAAATTTTGTGATGCTTTGATTTCATACTGGCCTTGAAATCATCTTCTAAGCTTTGCTATGAAAAATCCTCCCAGTCTTGCCAGGAGGAAAAAAGCCACATGAATTTTATCTTTTCCATACATTTACCTTCCTCTGTGATATGCAGTATTTGCACAGCCCAGCCCAGCTCAGGCTGCCCAGACCTGAGTGGGATGGATGAGGATAAAGGTAAAAATGAGAGGTTTACACACTACAGACTCTGCCCACCCCAGGCTGCAGAGAGGCCTGTCTGCACTCTGAGGCTGACACAGCAATTGCAAGGGGAACACAACCACATTCTGTGCTTTGGATCAGAAAAGCAATGACTTCATCTGCAGATCAAGCAAAAACAGAAGAGGTCCTGAAAGTCACCAATAACTTACTACATTTCTTTAAATTACATCCTTTCAACAAAAGAAATTACTAGAAGCAGAGAAGACAATGAAAAAAAAAACCCTGCTGCTACACCTCTAAAGTGTTTATTTCTGTGATTTCCCCTCAACCTTCCAGTGCTGCATTCTGAAAGCCAAGAGCTATTGCCATCAAGGGTGAGAGCGCCCGACAGGCAGGCAAATCCAGCTGGCTCTGAGTTAGTGGCCACCACCACTGCCAGCTGCAGTGGCACTGCGATGGACATCAGGGCAGGCTCTCAACTCAAGTCCAAGCAGAAGGGCTCTGGGAGGCTCATGCAGCTGTGTCCTCATGGTCACGAGCACCTCAACCATCCTGAGCCTCCCTGAGCACAACATTAATCTGGAAAGGAAACACTTCATGAAAAAGCCATCACTGGCAACCAGGCAGAGCCTTGCTGGAATAGACATGAGCAAACCAAGTGACAGATAACTCCCAGTGTGTGCTGAAAGAGTTAGTGGAATGCCAGGGAGCTTAATCCTAAAGCCACACATAATTAAATTTTGTCAAAATTGATTTTTATATTTAAGAGCTGCCAAGCCATAGCCTTATTAGAAATTACCAGAATAGAAAGCATGATATGTAGAAGAATTCAAAGTATTTTGATAGTCGAAAGAATGCTTAGATGCCCACTCAAGTTCGCACACAAACACTACACCAACATCAGCATGCTAAGAGTCCCACATTTATTTGTTTTTCTCTTCATCCCCCAAAAAAGGCACCCTCGCACATAGAAGAGAAGACAGTGAAGAAATAACAAAATTTGTCGGAGTATTAAGATGTGTGAGAGTGTTATAAACATTGACTCAAAGTAAGTCAGAGATGACAGGCATGTAGGAAGTAAACATCAGCATCATGAGACTCATCCTGGGGAAAAGCCTTTTTGCTCAGGTGTAAGTGTAAAAATATAAAATCAAAACAAATCACCAAACCAGTATCATATCTGAGCCATCAAAAGGTTTAACTGATTTATTTTACCAGAAAAGAGTGTGAGGGGAAGACAAGAAGGGAAAATAAGAAATAGATAAAATCTTCAAGAGAATCCACCTGCCTTCCCTTGTCGGAAAACCAGTCCACAAGCTCTTTAGATTAGAAACATAATTTTATTTTTTGTCTGCACCATACAAAAAAGGCCCAGAAGACCTATGAAGTTTCATAGAGCTGCTGCATTACAAATAAATAACAATAACCCTCTTAATCTCTTCTTAATGCAGCCCTGAAGGGAATGCAAGTGAGATTATCAACCAGCAGCATTTATTCAGAACTTCAACTATGGTTCACCGCCAGAAATTCCTATCCCTCCTCCAAAATGTCTGTTGGCTTTGACAGAGCAAATATAAACTTCAAGACTTGGATCATAAACTGTTAAATAAGTTTTGTTACAAAAGGAGGGGAAAGAAGAGCATGTAACTGCGTAAGCATGGCAAGAGACTTTGCATTAGATCCAACAAAAGCAGTGGAAGTGGGTGGAAAACAATCAAAGAGAAAAACAAAACCATGATTGCAACATAGGCTGGAGGCCTCGAGAGCTCCTGTTCCCTGGGCTGCTGCCTTGCTGCAGCTCAGAGGTGGCAGGGGCTGTGGTAAATGCCATCCCCTTTCCAGCTTCTCCCCCACATCCCGTGCAGAGAAGGGCTGGGTGGGGTGGGATTGCCTGGTCTCAAGGATGTGCTCCTTGTCAGGCTGTAGAAGAATGTAACGGGCAAGAAGATGCAAACGGGCTTTGAGAGAGAGAGTAAAAATGTCACACCAAAACCACACTTACAGCAACCAGTTTTTCAGGAGACACATTCACTCCTTTCACATCTTCCTCTTCCGGCTCTTCATTTTCCTTATTGTCAGTGCAAGAGACAGAGTCTTGGACTGAACAAGTGCTAAGCAAGTCTGGCAAACTGGTAGATGGATACTTCAGAAGATCCCCTTCAGAAGATTCCTACCCGAGAGACAACACAATATTTTACATCACATGCAGAAAAACACCAGTGCCACAGTAAAGCTGCCCCATCTCACCTGCCCAGTGTGAGCTCCTTCCACACACTTCCACATGCTCAAACTTTTAATGGTCTGGTTATAAACAGCAGGCTTGGTTTTAAAGTTTATATATAATAAATGTAGGCCAATTCATGCTTAGAATATTTAGATTTCATAAAGAAGAACTTAAAATAAATGCTTCTTCGGCAGCCTGTTCCTCCCCACTTTGGATTTAGTAAATGTCACTGAGAGTGAACTGAGAGTTGACAGACCTCATTACTCACGCCATTGAAACCCAAATCACACCCTGTGCTCCTGTTCCCTCCCTACGGACGGACGTTCCCTTTACATGTTTATCTACCTAGAGACAAAATAATACACTGACAATGCTACTTAGGACAATACAATGAAAACTAACCCACCAATCCTCTACCAACTCATTCCCGATGCTCAAGCATCTGCTTCCAGTCTTTGCCATGTTTTCTGGTAGGCACACGTGCCTCAACCAAAAGCAGTGGCCAGACAGGCTCACTGCTTTCAGAACAAATTCTGTGTTACTGATCACCAGACCAAAAGGCAAAGCTACATTCCTATACCAACAAATAATGAATGCCCAGAGGGAGCTACTAGGGAACACTTCACCTATCTACACCTTTTCTGGGGCTGCCAGAAATACAGGACAGGCTGTATTCCCTACTGCTTGCCTTTCCAAGTCCCTCTTCAAGGATATGAAAACTGTCCAAGCGTACAGAGCCCAGGACAGGCAGATTCACAGTCTGATCAGGAAACTGAAGTTTTATGCCCTAAGTTTTTGCATGATGATTATTTTGATGAGGTCACCATAGGAACAAGCACTTAATTTTAAGGAGAAATAAATGCAGTCTACTGCCGTGTGCTTTGGCAGAATCCAGCTGTCTAAAGGAAACACAAAATGTACCTACTTCAGGACAAAGTGTGGTGTTTCCAGAATAAACACTTGTGGGGTTAATGCTAGACTGTGACCCTGAAGAAGGTCTGCAATGAACTTCAATGTCTAACAGAAATGTTAGAGAAGTCACAGGCTCTTCACTTTGGATATGGTGGAATAGAGACTTTTCTTGAAAAACACGCGCATGCAGCATCCAGGGAAGCCTTAAGAGCAAAAGACATTAAAGTCACAGAAACCTGCTTTGGGTGGCTGGGGAAATCTGAAGGTGAAGCTAAGAAAAAGATCTAAAATTCTGACACAGTGGCATGCTGACACCGTGGAAATGCAGGCATATGAGTGCTCCATTTGGGCCAAGATGTTCCTGTCACCACCTCAAAGGCCCTGGTGACCCCCACGTTGCAGTCAGGTCCTAATTTGAGATCCCTGGGTGCTTTTGGGAGTTGGTTGGCCATGCACCAAACACCTGCGGCAACCCAGGTCCAGGGGCAGCAGGATATGCTCCATGGAGAAGAGCAAATGGAGGTGAGCAGAGTGTTCTTAAACAAAGAAGCAAAATATTATGTAATATCCCCTCAACTTCTTCTGTGATCAAGGCAGAACGAAGAGTCCAGCTGATAAATGAGTTCCACTCTCATTTCCCTGAAGTTTCATGTTCCTTTATCTGTAAGAGCTCCATTCCATGCTATTAACAAGGACAAAATAAGGAACTCAAGCCAAGAGATAATTTTCAAGAAATCTCAGGCACACAGATAGGACAGAGATGAGAGGTACACAGGCTGTGCAGGCAGGAAGCAGAAGAGGCTCCGAACAGCCGGCTCTACTCAGCATGTAATTTTAAGAAAACGGTTTTGGCCAAAACTTAGGTAACGTGTGCATGAATAAATGCTCATCTGCACACTGAGTGACAGTGACAGTACAAGCAAATCATTAATTTGGTCTATACTGTGCTGATTTGCCACAGATTTATGGCAGCTACTGATATATTTCCCCTCGCTGCGCATTAAATTTAGAGCAGCAGAAGTGCACACGTGATTCCCTATGGAAAATACGCCCTTTTCACGCAGCACTTGCTCAAACACTTGCGGATGTACGTTAGTGAGCCCACCCAGGAGATGTCTGTACCTTGCTGGAGACCACCAGCTGCACCAGGCCAGCGGCCGAGCGGAGGAGGGCCACGGCGTCCTGGTGGGAGAGCCCCACCAGCGACTGCCCGTTGATCATGAGGAGCTCATCGCCGGCCATCAGCCTGCCATCCCTGCAGAAACACAGCGGGAACACGGAGCTGCAGGTGGTCCTACCACAGGGCCAGCTCCGCTGGAACGTGGTGGGATGCGGAGGCATGGACAACGTACAATCTCACTATGCTGAGCTTGCACTGATCAGTGCAGTGTTACTTTCTAGAAAAAGGGGCTCAAGAAAGGTGCCCACCTGAAATCATTACTATAACCAGGGGAATTTCACCCTCTTTGCAGGGCTGAGACTCCACAAGTCCTCTCTGTGCCCCACTGGATTAGGTAAGGGAACAGTAGCAAGCCCCATCTCCACCCCATGAGGAACAGCCGGGCAGTCAGTAAGGACCCTGGGGTTGCACAACTGATCCCATGGGAAAGGCACATCTTCCAAAAATGGACTTGGGGGAAAAGCCCAACAAGCCATCAGGCTCCTTGGTTTTCCCTCCACCACCAAGGAAGTGTTTGACCTGTCTACAGTTTGGACAAAACCTTCTAGAAGAAGCTTCAGTGATCAAACACAAAAATAAATTTTTAGTCTGACAATGCCATATTCTCACCCTCACACCATGGGAGGGCAAAACCCTGAACTCCTCTCATGAACCCAGATAACAGTGATGGTTATCCCATCCCACCCACCACCATGAAGGCACCACTGTCACCTCACCTGTGTGCAGAGCCACCTTCCTCCACGTGGGTGACGATGATGCTGTGAGGGGACCGCTTTGACCCTCTGCCTCCCGTGATCTGGATTCCCAGCCCGTCTGTCCCCTTCAGGATGTGCATCTTCCATATGCGGCAACCTTCTCGCTGAGAGAAAATGTGCAGAAAGTCCTTCAATTTGGATTTGGAACACCAGGAGAGGGCTGGAGGGTATGGGAGGGAGCTATTTAGCACCTTGCTGCCCATCACCACACACCTGTATAGCCCAAGCTATACTGGTGTTTCTGCTGAGCTTTGCTATGTTAGCTGTGGTCCAAGCGAAGGAGGCAGAAAGGAGGAGGCAGCACAGAGCAGGGTCAGCATGTAGAAGTTTCCTTGCAGGGGTGTTTGCAGCTTTTCTGAGCCACGCAGAGGCACTGCTCTCAATGCCCTGGTCCTTCCTGGAGCAACCAGTGGCCTCAAACCCCTTCGCCAAAACTCAAGGATGAGCCGTGCAGGGCTGCAGAGGACCAAGATGTGGTTCAAGCGGGACCTTGAACATCAGGTGGTGCACCTGCTGTTGCAGCAGGGACCAGACTTGCATCACACAGCAGTGCTTCCCTCTCCAGAAGGGTTTGCAGGATTTGAGACACAGGAAAAAAACCACCAACTTCAAATTATCGGCTGCCAATCAAGTATGTCTTACTGGGCAGCTGTGGCACAGATTGTAAATAATGAATTTACCCACTGTGGAGAATAATTTTCAGCATAAGCAAGGTAATAAGCAATGTTCAGGACACCTTTATTGGTTTTGCTTATTTTTAATTGCTGTAAAGATTTACCCAAAAAGCAGTTTACAAACTTCAGAGCAATATGAAATGCAAAACAGAAACTAGCTCCCATGAGTCCTACTGGCAGGACTGGGCACAAGGAAACACAAGTGTGACAGTATCAGCAGAGCAAAAAAGGAAAGAGAAAAACAAGCAAGCAAGATAAGTAAGGCAGTTGCCAGGATGCTGTCAAGAGAGGGGAAGAACCAAGACTACAGGATTATGAAAAACCCTTGGAAGTTTTCAAGCTTGTAAGACAGCAAAATGCACAATTCAGAGGCAATTTTTAAGCCATGTGTTGTAGTCACCAGGCACCAGGTCAGCTATTTCTGACTGGGTGTGTTATGCACACAAGTAACATTCTCGCACTACCCAAACGCCCAAGTAGCAAAGATGATTAAAATTTCATAGCAAACTGTGAAGAGCATGCACAAATTGCTGCTTGTTTCTGAGAAGGAGAACTGCTAAGTATATCAGCAAACCCAAGGGCTGTGGCAGCAACCTGCAGATTTTAGGCCACTGTTGTTTATCCGAGTATTAAGTGAAAAAATGTGGATTTTTTTCACTTGATCCCTGAAACTTTTAAAATATTACTTTTCCAGAAAAAAAGAACAAAGAGGTCAGTAGCTACAACGATATCTTAAGAATAAAGTGAAAAATAACAATAATTAATTATTATCAATACCAACATTACTAATGTTAACATGAATATTAATAATAACAACATCTATTATATTAATGAATCCTAGCCCTTAGACCACAGGTAGGAGAAACAGAAAAACCAAACCAGGTTCTGTAAGAGGTGACCAAAAGTTTGAGCCTGAAAACATACACCTGTGGGTAATTTGTTAACTTGAATACCTTGCAGATGGGCAATATCCCAGCAGGCTTAACTGGGATCTTCAATGCCTTTATAAAGGGCCAGTCTCCAGCTGAATAACAGGACATGTCAGGACAGAGGATGCTTTAAAATAAATTAAAGTGACACATGAGATGCTGTGTTAAATGCAGGGGCAAGAGTCAACTATATTTATCTAGCTAAAAAACAGAACTGAACTACAGCATGAAAATGCTCCAAAGAAGTTTTATTGCTGTGAAGTCCTTGCACACATAATGAAGACAGTACAGCAGAGAAATACAATCTCTCTATCTCCCCCAACCAAGCCCAGGCTGAAAGGATGACCATCATTCTCCTCATAAGATGCCACTTTGAATGTCTGTTGAAGTGAGGGGAGAACGACCATCCTTTGATGCATCGAACTCAAGTTTATTGATCGATTGGTCACTTTAAATAACAGTGTTAATTAACTTCATGCATATTCCAAAATCCAGGTTTATGATAGGCTAAGAGAGAAAACTCTAACCACTCCTTTTGTTTTACAATACCGTTGATTGTTTACACAAAAAAAAAACCAGTGTTCCCACTGTGATATGAAAGGTTCCCAAAACTTCCATATCTGTTCCCAGGGTGCCATCTTTTCCCAGAGAGGGTGTTTCGCTTGTTATGGGAAGACTGTCTGAGAATCTTATTGTTTATAAAGTAATGCCTGAGAGAATCTAATTGTTTATAGAAATCAGGCTGGGAACTGCTTTTGGAACTGCTTTGCAACTACCTTTTATTTTTCTCTCAATTGTATGGCTTCATGGCCTTTTTCTTTAAGCCATGCTTGAACTAAACTCCCGACAAATGCCCCTTTGTTAAATCCAGTTTGGAAGCAGACTTTCCAATAAAATTTAACAATACAATCATAAAATTGCCTTCAATGACTTGGAAAAGGTTTTTGGAACATAAGTTACACCAAGGCCCACAATGTGCCTGGCTTGGACTCCTAAGTGCTCTTCTCTATCACATATTTTATTGCAAAAATTCCCAAATTTATTCTTAACTGACCAACTCTCAAATATTCATATACATAGCACTTAATAATAGCAAATGGCAAGACTACTGCTCTTGATGCAAGTACCAATCTCTTTCCTTTTGAATGCCCACTAAAATCAAAAGCTGTTGCAAAGTAATCAAAAGCACTTGCGAAGTAAAGCACTGCTCAATGCAAACATGGGCAGAAAAACACATCCACAAAGACAACAAAACCATCTGGCACATGCCCAAACATGAATTTCTTTCACTCATTTTCAAATGCCACTGCCACCAAGTCCCGTGTAAGAAAACGCTGTCCCTTCAGTCCTCGGTCAGCTGCAGGGATTTCACTGGGAATAAACAACTCAGCGTCGTCAGCTGGAAATCAGAACCCCTCACTGTTCTTTCCCTTTCCTTCATAAAACATTCATAGCTCTTCACTTAACCATGCACTGAAAGCAAATGCCCCCCACCAACACACACGTACCTCTGAGGGATGTCACTCCCAGGTTTTGAAGGCTATGTATGAAGAGCAGACTGCCAGCCTTGCCTTGAGGCCTCTGGAGAAAGGGGGTGTCCAGCAGAACCACCTTTCCCTCCCCATGAAGCTGCTGTGTTCTCTGTACAGAGCAGCATGGGATACTTCACAGCTGGCTAAAAATGGTGCTGCTTTGAACATGCATCTTAAGTGGGTCCATCACAGGAAAGCCTTAAAAGTAAAGCTCTGTGCCAATTCTAAGGATTTATAAATGCATTTAAATTTTACTTTAAAGCTGGTTTTGTTGAGGACTCCCAGGTTAAACTACACAAAGCTTAAATGCTTTAAAAAAGAAGAAAAAAAAAAAAGTAATAATGAATGTGTTTATTTTTGAAAATGATGAAGTATCCTATTTTCAAGCTTTCCCTCGTGAACAAAAAGGCTTCCAGCTCACTTAGTGTTTAAATGAAAGCTAGGATTTTGGTGCATTCACTCCACTCCAGAGACTTGCAATACTCAAAGGAAACTCCAAGTGCAGTTAGTTTTGGCATTTTGTAGGTCTGATGTCACTGCCCTTGGAGCCTGCTTAATCCCTGCCCAGAGGATGAGTTTAAATGCTGACTGCTCTTTGATCGCCTGCACGATTCCGGTTGCTGCTCAGCTGCTGTCAGTTCCACATTTCTATTAAGATCTGAATTTTCCCATCCTCTCAGAATAATTCTCAGAGCTTCACTTTTAAATAACTCAGAATGACATCCCCCCAGCTGTGTTCACCAGAGACACAGGAAATCTGTACATGTGACCTCACAGCTCTTGGTGCAAAAGCGCTTGAAGCACAAAGCACACATGCGCTGATGCCAGCTCAGTCTCAAACTCCAGAAATCCTCATCAAGGACAGAGAGCGGGGCACTACCAGCCCCTACCACAGCCAGGAACCAGGTGATATCCAGCCTTGCTTACTCCTTAGGAGACGGAACTATATTCCTTAGCCATAGGCAGGTCACAAGCACCCTGCGCAGCCCTTGAGGACAGGTTCATGACATAACTGGATGTTACCATCCGCTACACAACAGTTGGCTTTTGCTACTATATATATGCTTTTGCAAATTATTAGAAATTGTAACTACTTCTGTAGATAAAGTGCAATCGTAATTGCTTTTGTGAACAGTGTAACTAAAACTGCACCTAAAGCAAGGCTATCACAAGATGCAAACCTGCTTGCAAAGGATGTATCACAAGATACAACCACTCTTGAAAAATGTATAAGCAAGATAGCACAGGCAGAGAACAAAACACCACAAAAGGAGTCTAAAGTGGCATCAGAAGACAAACCTGGACTGTCCCCCTGATGGACCATTGGAGACTGTAGCTGTGGACTTACACAATGCTGTGGCAACCAAAGGCGGAGTTGTAGTAAACTGGCTCCAAAAACATGCAAAATCATGTGAGAAAGTAATGCAACTGCAACTGTATAAAGGATTGCTGGCTAAAAAAATTGAGTGAGCCTCTGGCTGCTGCCATGCACTCAGAGCTGCTACTTTTGCTTCATTGATCTATCCCGTATTAAACCCTTCAAATTTTGTGAAGTGGGCTTTGTTTCTCACCATGACATGAATACTTGTATAAGACAATCCAAAGAATGCCACGCAATTCACCTGAGATTTGGCGAAGATGGACATTCAGAAAGACACACTTGCTTTGAGAGTTTCAAAGCAATAAGAAGCAAAAAATTGTCAGGGACTTGAATAAACCTTGACTCTGCCCAGATGCACCCCATGGACTTTGCCTGAAATCCCAGGCAGCAGCAGCCCTGCCTACATGGATTCCTCCCAGCAAAGGATTTCATGGACATGATGAACCAACATTTGTCAAAGCCAGTCTCAGAGGATGAGATGAGATTGGGTCATCTCTTGAAATCCCTTCCAGACTTGCATTTTTTTACTTCCTTTACACAGCAAGCAGAAACACAAATGGTCAAGTCAGGCTGCAGCTGGACTAATGGCTAATTTCTATTCACCACAGTTACATCACTCTTAGTGACTCAACTTTCCTCCCAACTTGGCTCTTTCAAGCAGGCAGTCCTTTGGACCACAACATCATGCCTCCTCCCGCTTGAATCTGATCAACTTCAAAGTGCTTAGGTTACAAATAATTAAAATGTTTTAAAAGACAGTATGAATATTCTACTTGGATTAATTGCGAAGTGGGGGGCCCACAGGGGAAGGGTCATCTTATGTAACCGACCACAAGTGAGAACAGAGAATACAACTGGAAGCTTCCAGTGGGTCCCCACAGGCCGTTTTTTCTCCGCCATGAAGCCATTGTACATCAGGCAGCCTCTGCTGAGAGCGAGCCTACATCTGGAATGAACTAAGAGAGCTGCAGATCAGAAAGGGAGCGTGCTGCCAGCACGACGTGGGGAAGCTCGCCTTCCGCCTGCTCCGAGTGCACACCATCAAACACTCCATTTCATAAGCACATCATTAATAAAACAAAAAGGAACGTTTTTCCTCCGAGTGTTGAGGAAAATAAATAAATAAATGAGCAAAAGACACTGGAGCCATTCTTTCCCCCGCCTCCCCTTCACTAGCTAATTGCAGGGGATTTAAAAGGGGTTTGACTTATTTTGATGATGCTGTGTTCAAGAAGCTGCAAATCTGTATATACAAAAGAAAAAAAATTGCTTTGAAATCTTTCATAAAAGAAAAGCTTGGCAGGAACAAGGTGTAAACAAATGGAAAACAGAAACACCGTAAGTAGTTAAAAAGCCAGACAGTAAAATGGAAAATGTAAAATAGTTGTCTATGAAAAAACACTTTCTGTCACAGCAGCAATTCAGATGAAGCTGATACAAATATGTAACAATTTTAAAACAAAAACAGAGATAAGCCCTGATATGACTATCAATAACCATGCAAAGTCTGTATGCACACACCAACTGACTGACATGGACCTGAATGCAGCCCATGGGATGACTCCCGCCCTCAATTCAACATGGATTGTTACTGTCTGTCTGCAGGGACCAGTTCCCACTTACAAACTTCTCAGGGTCTCCCATCAGGAGCAGCAGAAGCAAGCATCTTCCTCACCAGTCACCAAGCTGCTCTGGAAACGTGACACTGAACAGAAAGTTCCAAGTTCCATGCATTATAAAAATTTACTTCGAGAAGCTTCACAGCAGCTGGCAACCAGCATGCTGATCACAAGAGCTGAAAACCAGCACAAAATGCCCCAAAGAGAAATGCATTACATTAGACCTGTAGTGCAAGAAACCCTCTCTACATGAACAGGGAGAACATTGGGATGGTCCCAGCGCACACCACTGCCCAGCATCCTTCACTGATGTGAGATCAATTAAAAGCACTACTCCCAGCACCCTGCCCCACCCTGGATCACATCATGCCTCCTCCCACACTATTCCTCATTCCCCAGCAGGCAGGTGGGACAGACAGATGGGTAGCTGGGGAATTAACTGGCACCATCACATACCAGGTGAGCAGCTTGAACGCATCAGTCTTAAGATACAGTCAAAAGCCATCACTCTTCACATCTCCGATATTAATGTGAATGACTTAGCACCAGAAAATCATGCCAAAATCTGATTTTTGCAGATTCATAACATTAGTGGATAATGAGTGTATTTTTTATCTGATCTTAGCCATTTTATTTTTAAGGTTGATCTGAAAGCAGGACCCCTGTTGTCATCTACTACCTTGGGTTTTGTTTTCTTTGTTGCACAAGCACGCTAAACAACTCCAAGATAAATCAAAAGCAGGGGAGGGAAATAATCTTAAATTTCTTTATCAATAAATTATTCCAAGACAGGAGTTCTTTGTCCATCCTTACCGCCTATGAAAGTTTCTTAATGCTGAACCACTGAAGCCTTTGGTTTCTGCCCCTGGGTGATGCAAGCCATACAGTGTGTCTCCTACACTACTTAAAAGAGGGGGGGAAATCCCCAAACCCAACAGGAATCACACAGTATTGACAATATAAATTCTCCATGTCCTCAAAGCCAGAAGCACAGACACAACTGTGATATCATTCAAGTGTTCATTTCTGATCTCACAAGTCCCCTTGTTTGGACAAACAGCCGCCAGACGTTTGGCATCTTTTCACAAAAATGTGAGTACTTTCCCCATGAAAAGAGAAGTGTCCTAGGGGATGAAGCCTGGG
This sequence comes from Ammospiza nelsoni, assembly GCF_027579445.1. Lineage (NCBI taxonomy): Eukaryota > Metazoa > Chordata > Aves > Passeriformes > Passerellidae > Ammospiza > Ammospiza nelsoni. Next base: position 78,222,098 of record NC_080669.1, on the reverse strand, counting down.
GAACAGTAAAAAGCAAAAACATACCCTCCCCCAAACACAAACACATAATTAAAATACACAAAACAGGCAGCACAGCAGAGTGGATGAAAATTTCTCGACTTTAAGCAAGACTGTCGCCCAGGGATCCATCTCCCAAGACAGACTGCTTGTTGACATCATTTCCTTGGCAAGGGCTTTAACATTTTATCAGCCAGTGCAAGCACCTGAACGACACCATCACCCCTCACAAAAACCTGCTGGAATCATTTGTCATCCTGAACCATCACCATCTGGATTGCACCCCTCTGAACTGCTCCACTCTTGCCATCAGCTGAATCGTTATTGAGAGATCAAAGGATTTTCTCCTCTGTCTCTGACCCTAGGGGGTTTCTGCCTGGCAATTGCCCCTGAGGAGGCTCAGGCTTTTACAGGTGTTTGTACCCTACTGGGTACTGAGTACCCAGTCTCATGCTCTTGGTGGGCTTTTGGGAATGGCTGGTTGCTTAGTCTGAAGTTTCTCAGAAAACTCCCGTGCAGCCTGCAGCAGATTAAAGCCCAGCCTAGAGTAGGTCACCACACACTGATGTCAGCTAAAGAGGGGTGTCTCACAGGGACTGGTATTACATCTGTCCACAGCAGGAATCTTTAGGATTTGCTCAGTGCTTTCAGCTTAATTTTTGAGGCAACTCTGCCTCAAAAATTAAGTAGCTTTGTAATTCCAAATTATGTAGCTTTGTAATTCCAACAAATGCCTGAAACATTGCAGCACCTAAGCAGACAACATACCCTATTTTTAGGCATGTCCACTTGGTTTCAACTATTCACACTTAATGATTAAAATATAAAATGGTGTGAACTTGAATTTCAGCTAAAGCTAGTCATTTGCATTTCAGTTGTGGGTTTGCTGTCTCTATACTAGGGCACACAAAATATTAAGAGAAAAGGCCCAAAGACCCACTTTCTCTGTGGGTGGGAAATGCTTTCATAGAAGGGTTTTCACCTATGGTTTATGATAGCTGAGCATGGCTGAGCCCTCCTGCAACAGAACCTTGAACATTCCGGTGCTGCCTTTGGGGATAGCTCATTTCCAAGACTGAAGACCTCGTTTCAAGGTGACACAGTAAAACCAACACATTGTAACTTATCCATTACCAGACCATCTCTACATCCAAGCACCCTTGGAAACTTCAGTACAAAAACAAGATAAAAGGACAGGTCGGTATTCAAAATTAAAGTCTACAGCACCACAGCTGCAGCTATCACTTAAATCACAGCAAAGGCAAGCAGAATCTTAAGTCAGTTGAAAAAATTTGGCAGCAAGCGACTTAACCCCAGAAAATCGGGATGCTTGTTGTTTTATGGCAAGGTGGAACATAACTGGCAGCAAAAAATATTAACTGTAATTTCACTGCTAGTTACATCAAAGCACTTCCTAAAACCCCAAGCAAAAACAAGGCCAAGTTTTGTCAGTGCTGTACAGCTGCAATTAAAAGACAGCCCTTGTCCCTAAGAGAGTTTACAACCCAAAACAGACAACAAAGAGGAAAGACATGCTTATCACAGTGCACATTAAAACTTCAAGACAGCAGATAGCCCCAGGATCCATGTTAATGAAAGTTGGAAGAAAACACAACAGATAAAAAGATGTTAAGAACTGAATCAGATTCTGAGGAAGGCCTTTACATGACTAAAAGTATCTACATTAACACCTAAACCCAGCGTTATTTATGTCTAAACCGTGCATCACAAGAATCCCATAAAAGCCTTGATGAAACTGTAATTACTGCTTAGGCTGCCAAAAAAAATAGATGTAAAGCAACTTAGCTTCAGTAGCTTCACTGGACTACCTTGCTCACAGCAAGTTATACAGTTTGGTACAGCAAAAGGGTGAGAATTTTTTTTTTCCCATCAAGTTTAACAAAATAGTAAAATGCTTAAAGCCATTGCATTATCTCAAGCCTCATGTTTTGATTCCTGTAATGTGCTATTAGCCTTCCTCTTCTGCTTGGCAAGATAAGGAACATTTTCCACTAACCAAAAGTCAAGGTAATGCTGGCATTTACCAACACTAATTGGCAAGTACTGCTGTAGAATGGCTGTCAGCCTTCCCTAACTGCAAAGTAAAATGCAATTCAAAAGCATTCATCCCTACCCAAGATGAGCCACGTCAGTAAGAAAGCAATAATGGGCCCGAAGAATGAAAAGAGCTGCTGATAAAATGTATCATGCAGTACAAAAGCAAGTCCTGGCTGGTTCTCTACATACAGACACGTCTGCGTGCACCTGTATACAGGCTCACACGTCTGGAGAGAGTTGTGGTCCATGCAAGCTGGGCTCAGTCAGGCTGTCAGAGCAAAGCTGGCTAGGCAGGCACACTGCTCTGGGGACTGAGACCAGAGCAATGGCGTTAACAGCATGGAGCCGAGATCCTCAACTACTGCCAAAACCCAGACCTGCCCAAAAACCCCTAGGAGGCAAAGCATTAACATTCCCTTGCCTTCCCCTTTCTCTCCTTTTGTAATAGATGGCACGCTGACTTCAGAAAAGCATGGTGCACAGTTTGCAGAACCATCAGATGCTAATCTGTTTCCATCCTGGAAAGGCATCCCACCACAACCCCACCCCACAGCGCTACCACCACCCAGGACACCCTGAACTCCTCCCGTGCCACGTATCTTTGGCACTGGAGAAATGCTGAAATGCACAGCCCCAGCTCCTCTCACCTGCCTCCCTTAAACATTAAAACATTTTCACGCTGCCTAATGTTCTTTTCACAGTTTCCACTAGTCACTGATAAATTTGGATCTGGATTTCAAGACTTTAATAATTTGGATGCTTATAAAGAAGAGAATTCAAGGCCACTCTGGGGGGTGTCTTGTTTTTGCTCTTAACAGCTGGGTTTTTCAGGGTTTTCAGAGCATCCTGCTGAGGACGGAGGAAGCCAAGGTGGCTAGTCTGTTCTGGTATAATTTATCTTTGTCCAAGCTTCCTCTGGCTTCATCAGTGAAAGCCAAACCTGGCCAAACCTGAAAGCCAAACTTCTCATCATGCCAGCAAAACCTGGATCAGTTTAGGTCCCCTCTGACAACCAGACTCCAGCCCCTCACACTCCTAATCTGATCTTTGCAAACCCCAGTCCTACTTCTGATCCCTGCCCATGCCAGCTGTATCTGGCCATCTCTGGGCACTCCTTAGGGGCTGAACAACAACAGAAAGCAGTCCACAGATCTTCTAAAAAGACCAGGACAGAGAAACTGAGAACAAAACTGAGGGATTCTGTCCTACAAGTCAAGACAGTGAAACCACAGGACTGGTATATTGAGTGGAAAGTTCACAGTTTCCTTTTCTTTATAATTTTTAGTGGGCCCCAGAAGCCCCTTCCCATGCTTCTCTTCCATCTATGCCTGTATAATCACCCTGCAAAACTACACCCTGTCTCAGGCCACTGAATAGAAGAAATAAACTTTGATATCTGTGTTTAAGCTTCCAATCTTTACAGGATATGATGGGTCATTACTCCAGCTCAGAGGCTGCCTAATCTTAAATCACTGCCCTTGACTCCCACTGCTGCCAGCCTGGGTCCTCTCCAAGGTCAGGTCTGCTTTCCAGATCTTAGAGATCTTCCTGTCAGGTAGATACACAGCTTTGCTGCTTTGAATCCCCACATTTTTAAAAGTCATTTAGGTTCATCCTAAAAACATTGCAGCATAACTTAACCACCTGTAAACATTAAATGCTGCCTGCTAATTGACAGGTACAATATTTACTGAGGGTAACATACCAGCAGACAGCCTAGCAGATTTGTTTATACACAGTGATAGCAATGCCAAGTGCAAGGAGAGACAGATCAAGATCTGAGAGATGAAAGCAAGCCTGAAGAAGGGCACTGGCACATGCACACAAACCAGTAACGCAGGAATCTCCTGGCAGGTTCACTCGACAAACAGTATTAATCTCGCCTGTCGCCTCATGATCCAGCATTGCTGTTATGAGCAGCATGCACAGAGAAAATGGGAGACAAAATGGCAGAACAACCCCTTGCTTGTGGGAGAAGCACCCTGAAAGCAAAAGGCACTGAAATGGAGCGTAGATGCCTCAAAAGCTCTCTCAGCACAACATTCCCTAGGCACTGGCCATGAGCAGGCCACTGGGATCAGCACAGCAGTGGCTGAAGACATGCAGATCAACCCAACCTCCTCTCCCCTATTTTGGTTACAACTTCAAACTAATTTCCTACAGAGAAGAAAAAAAAAAAGAATTTTCCTGGACTCCCCAATTCAGTTTCAGTAAAGCTCCAATCTGCCTCCTGGCGTGGGAAAAGAGCAGAGGAGAGGGGGACCAGGGAGGTCCTCCCACATCCATGCTGGTTGGTCCCTGAGTGGCTTCTCAAAGCCTTTCCTCCCACCTGCAGCCATCTAGTCTGCCACAGGCTGGGGCTCCCCCAAAAGCAAATATAGTGCTCCCCAGGGGCACAGGGCTGACAGCTGTGGATATTCAATTAGCCAACATGTGGAGGAGATGGTGAGCACGGGGCAGGCAGCAGGGAGGGAGCTGCTTTCCCCATGGAGAGGGTGCCCTGCCAATGCACCCTGTCCCTGCTAGGGAGGAGATAACTCATCCTGAAGCTACGGGAGGTTTGGCTTGCACTTTGAAGCCTGGAAGGAGGCTGCAACTTCTGACAGGATAGCCTGGATGCTGTTTTCAAAAGGCTCCTGACACAACTGGATCTCACCTGCCTGAGTGCCAGGTCATGCTTTGAAAATGGAGCTGGAAGTGAGATCTGAGGCTCTCAAGTGTATTCATTCCTCAACTTTTTTCTTTATTTTAACAGGAAACAAATAATTTTGAAAATTTTATTCACCACTGCCCCTATTCAATACTTAAGAAACTTAATTAGGCCACTCATTACTCTGATAGCAGCTACACAACAGATGCTGTAAGTGATGGGCCTCTGTAAGCCCCCCCTTGTCATTAAAAAGCAAAGGATGAGCTGGGCATACTATTCAGGCTTCAGATATTCACATTTCTCCTCATTCAAATGTCAGGAAAATGTAATTAGTACTGACACAGACGGAGGTCATATTTCCAAGCAAAATATTAGGGGGGAAGGAAATAAAAAAAAAATAGAGAAGCAATTTTACTAAATGACACTAGACCACAACTGAACAGATTACAGCTCTTGAATTTTTCCAGTGCCTCAGCTATATTTTTACATTTCACGAAGCCATCCTTTGCATTAAAAATTTATTTATTGCTCACATTGATACATATATGTTCTGAATTTAACAATTTACTCCTCAGACCAAAATGATTCAAAACATAAAGGTAGCACTAGCACAAGATGGCTCTGGATCAAGAGTTTCTCTTTTTTTACACATATATTTTTGGCTTTCCACTTCAAAAAAAAGTCTGATCAATTTCATTTACAACATGTGCTTAGATATCTTCAGAACAGATTCAAGAAGCCTTTATATGGACCAGAACTTTCAAAACACCAAATGAATAATTTATTTATTTTTAAGCTTTTAATGTTTTCTTTCAGAATGACTGCAGTTATGAGGCTTGCAAGAACACACCCACAAGCACCCTACCCTTTCTGTGGCACCATAGAATCCAACATGTCTCACTGATGCAAAGAGCAAGTTTTTGCAATTACGCTTCTTTTAAAACCAGAGGTTTTTTTAATTGCTTTTAGCTCCTACAAAGTACTTTAAATTAAATTACTGTAACTTTTCAACCATGATCACCACTACCCTGGAGTAGTGCTGAGGAGCACTAATTCAGAGGGCACGTTTAATTCCCTGCTTTTCTCAACAGAATTTAGTGATGAGATGTCCACTCGCAGTGCTTTGTTACCAGCTTTGAAGTCCTAAAACCAAAACCAGCTGCTGCAGCCAGCCCCGAGCCCAGCAAAGCAGCCTTCATCTGTTTATACTATCAGTGCCTCTGGAAAGATTGGCAGACAGTGCTTCTGGTGATAGATGCATACTGAAACCTGATCAAGGCTTGGGTTATTTTCCTCCATCCAGCAATGCTGCAATTCCAGACAGGCAACAAACCCCAAGATCTCCATTAGGGCAAAGAGAGAAGCAATGAAAGTCCCGATCCCACTGTCGTCCCAAACATTAACAAATTGTCTATCTCATCAACTCTGAGCAAAATCCACAATTACTTCCATGTGGTTCCCAGACACTGGCCAAACAAGTTTTGTATCACAAATAAATGCAATGCAGTCTGGTGCATCAAAAAGGGAAGCTTCAATCCCAATGTTAACATGAATTGCAAGGTGACATCAAGTCCAGGCAGAGCTAAACATGAAGCTCCAAAGGACAAAAATTATCATCTTCTACTGACATCTCCTCCTCCAGTGTCAGAGGGTCATCAGTTGTATCAACAAAAAATCCTGAGGCCAACCCTGACAGGTCAGGAGATTAAAGGACCTACCCGCCATCAGAGATGGAGTACGACAGAGGTTTCCAACAATTACTATTTCACTCTCCAATCCTCCTGCCCCCCTGTTTTAGATGCCATCCCACAGCTGTTCAGTGCCCGAACAGCTTCTCTTATCACCTACAGGCTCAGCCCAAGGTCAGAGCATTGAAACCAGAGAGAATTACTTATGAAATCAACCTAATTTGCTTGCATACCTGCTGCTTTCTTCTCCAGAAGAATCAAATTAAACATACCTGGGCAGCCTGGTCCCCAATGTCTGGCATGCCATCATCTGACAGCTGGCCCCGGTAGGGAGCCCCGGTGCCCTGGTGCTGCTCCTCCCCATTGCTCTCTGCTTCAGAGGTCTCTGGCTGAGCAACCTCCACCTCCATCGGGGTGCAGTGCCCGTTCCCGTGCTCCGAGCCCAGCTTCTCCTTGCTGTCCTTGCTGCCCGGCGTCCTGGTGATGACCCCAAACTTCCTGGTCCTTTTCCCATTTTGAGCAGCTCTGTCTCCGGGCTCGGGGCTGGGCTTGACTTTGGGGTCGCAGCTGTTGCTGTTGTTGCCGTTGGAGGGAGGCAGAGGCGCTTTGCGCTTGATGCGGCGCAACATGATCAGGTAGACAAAGCCGCCATTCCAGCACTGCTCGGCCAGGTAACTGCAAGGAAAGGGATGAGAGATGTGTGAGAGCCACGGACCACTCACCCTGCAGTGCCCACATCCCACCTCAGCATCCCAACTCGCTGAGCCCCGTGATGTTCGTGCATTGTCTCAGCCAGCTGATTACCTGGTGTATGGGCAGGTTAGGATAACGCAAGGAATTGGCAAATGTTCTTTCCTCAGTATCAGAAGAAAATACCAGGAATAATTAACAGTCCTATCAGCCACCCAGGCTGATCCCACCACAGCACAACATGACAGCTGATAAATGCCACCAGTTCACATGCCCTGACCTCCATATCTGCAGCACAGCAGCATGTAAAGGTGAAGTAAGGAAAGGAGAGCAGACAATGTTCCCAGCAGAGTATTAAAATAAAGAAATACTTTCTAAAAAAAATTTTTTAAATCAGCAGGATTCATTTGTGCAGAAGCCCATACAGCATCTGCATCTGAAATGAGCCTTCTTAATGAAACTAATCTTCTGCTTCAGCATATGTACATGCTTTGAAGGCCACTGGGAAAATAAAAAAAAACAGCCACTAGGGTAAGCAGACACAGCACCAATGGCCCCAGTACAGCAAGGCACAGCACTACAAGGCATCCCAGATGCTTCATAGAGACGTGGAAATCAGGCGGGTTTCCTTCATAACAAGCATATTCTAATCAAAACAGGGACCAAGTCATCTCAGTTGTGCAAGGAGCAGCCCCCAGGTTCTCCTACCAGAGCAAAGCATCACTTCCCCTCCCAGAGTCTCGGAACATGCCTTGGAGGAATTAACATTTCTGCTTCAAACAAACCCTCTGTGACCTTACAGAAACTGCACCCACTGATGCAAAAGGGGAATCCAACTTCATGCTTCTTTTAGAAAAGGATATACCTCAACCCAAATTCTTGAAATATTTGGGTTCTGAGCCAAGGGTGTAACCAACTGAGAGTACAAACAAGCTGGAATTTGTATGTAGCAGGTTTGTATGTGCCCTTTCACACTAATTTAGGCCCCAAAACTATATTGCCTTTCTCACTAGTGAAGGTAGCATGAATTTCCCACAGCATTAAGTAAGCCTGTGCTGCAGCTGCAATGAAATTAACTCTTTACTAATACAGAGCAGCAGTTGCTGAACCTACAGCTTTTAGAGGAGATGAGAAACTAGGTGTGGAGTGGAACCACAGATCGTAAGAAAAAACAGCACAGCACAGAGAGAGGAGGAACCACGCAGGAGTCTGCCACCAAGTTTTTTGCCTCCCTGCTGCTTGTAGGCTAATTTTCCGTTTCCCTTTCTTAAAAGTCGTTTGGCCATAAAATAAATCCTTCAAACTTCATCCTGCACAGTGGTGACTTAATGGCAAAACAGGAAAAGCAGCTATGATAACCCCTGAAGCAAAGGGGTGAGGAAAGCACCCACAACTACTCCAAGTAAGCCAGACCAGCCTGGCAGTGGCTGGAAGTAATACGATGGGTGTGTATTTCTGTCTAGGGACAAGGACTGGTATTTTCACTCCACTTCTCTGCAAAGCTTCAATGTCCCCCACAGACAACATTGGCATTCAAATCACTTATATTTAATTAGGAAGACTGATGTTTAAATGAATACCACAACTAAATAACCTTAAAAGCAGCCCTGGAGCCACAGATGGGAAGGACAACTATGCTTGCTGTGCCAAAGTTCCCAATGAATACAAATTGAACTTCAACTCCCTGGACAGTCCTTTCAGTTTTCACCAGGCAATCCTTTTTTTCCTCCCCTTCCCCAGACATAAAGAATATTTAAATAAAGCCCTAAACCCATCTTTTTCCAAATGGCTGAAAGCAGACAGCCAACAAGCCCTGCCAGTTGGGAAGTCTCTGCAGCAAAGGTCAACTGTCTGGGTGGCCACAAGGTGACACTTGGCTCTGGGAGACACATGAAGCAGGCAGGACCTGAAGGGTTAGCATAGAAAAAAAAAATCCTGAGCTAACATGGAATTATTTTTGATTATCAAGTTAAAAGAAGAATTCTTTTAATCAACTGAAAAGGGGCAATTCTGTTCCAGAAACAATATGGGCTGCCTGTTTTTCACATTTATCTTTCAACTCAAATTTCAAGGCAGCCAGTAAAGTTGATTAAAATTCATGATTTTTGCTTGCAGCAATACCAGTGCACTCTGATCCATCACACATAAGCCTGATAGCACTGCTTCTCTTGGCACATGGAAACAGGAAAGCAGCTCCTCTTCCCATAGTCGTGTGCCTTATGTGGGTGCTGCCCACCCTGTCTTTATGCAGTGTCAACTCTGCCTGATTTGTTTCTGTGCAGGTGCACGTATATGGGGCTTTTTGAAACACCAATCTCTGAACTAATTACTGATGTATTTTTTAATGCCAGCAACCAAGTGCATGCATATCAACTACTTGATTTAGGAAGTACGGAGAACAAGAGGGAACTTCACATATGTCCAAATAAAGTAATTCTAAAGAGGCAAAAATAATTTACTATTTCACCTCCACTCATGGCCCATTTATTCTGTTCATAAAGTGTAAAGCTGTAAGAAAAAAGGGAGGGTTTTTTTCCTATCCACTCTTCATACACAATCATCCCTCCAGTCTGGAGCAGGGTTACAGCAAGTGGTTATAGATGCAGCTGCACTGAAGTCAGCAGAGCTGCGATGATTTACTCCATATGTTGAGATGGCCTGCATGTTCCAGGCATGCAGCCTGTAGTAACTCACAGGCTTATGTCTTGAGTACTTCTCAGCAGTTCAAAGAACACAGTAAGTTTCCACACACACACAAAAAGAAGTGTTCTCTGGGTCAGTGAGCAGTTACCTTTGCATGGCAGCAAGTCACTGCATACACTGGATCATGTCAGGTATTTCCGGACAGGCTAAGTCCTGCTGGGAGCAGGGATGCAGTAAGTGGCACCATTATCTCCAGAGTTTCTTTCAAACCAAAGACCAGGAAAACTAGCCCTGATAGAACACTAAACTCATAATACAAGATAGGAGACAAGTTGAAAATAATATACTAAGAAATTGTGGTCATTTTATTGTATTGCCCTTCCAAGATGGGGATGATAACCAAGGAGCCTGATCCACTTGCAATTTCTGCTAAGTACATGCCAGCTACTTGGCTGGTTTCCTTTTCCTTCACCATTTCTTTCCTGTTTAAGTAAAAAGCAAAAAACTAAACCACAAGGGAAGCACAGCAAGCACTCAACACTGTGCAAAGAACATGTAAGGTTGTATTAAATGAGTGAGAACCTTCATATTTTAAATTGTTTTCTATCAATCCAGGAGCATCCCATGCCAGAAGGGGGTATTGAGACAGGCTCAATAAAATGTAATTATACAGTTTCTGGATAGCAGAAAACTGCAAAAATATGGAAAGTACCTCAAATCCACCTTCTCAAGGGGTTGAAACTGTGCAATGTCGGAAAGCTTTTTTTTTTTTTTTTTTTTTTTTTTAGATTTGGTCCCTGTAGAGCACTTGCAGAGATTTTTGCAATCAATACACCAACAGTGTCTCAGGCAGGGCAGGATCAGAGCTGATGAGCATACACAACAGCTCTCAACACAGATATGGGGAATCAACAACAACCTCCCAATTGTCACTGAGTTTGAACACAGACCTCAGCTTGGATGGAGAAGGTGTATGGACAAAAAGCATCCCTAATTCAGCTTTGATTTATCTAATTTTATTGGAAAATGAGACTCTCTGTTCTCACTTTGGTTTGCAGAGGATGGAATATGTTTTGGTTGAATACACCAGCTAAGAAACCTTGAGCAGATACTTCAGCTGCCACCAAATCACAACACATAACAAATCCTATTACCACTGATTTTAAGAATGCAAGAGATTTTACTAGCTGTTCATACACCTATCAGTATCAGTAACCAAACCAAAACATTGTACCAGCAGAACACTCATCCACACTTTGCAAGGTAGTGTAAAATCTCCCTGGCACAGCTGGGAGTCCCCTCAGACTGCAGCATCATCTCCACAAACAGGATCTAAAAAAAAAAATCACTGAAATACTGGCTTGGAAACATTTCCCACTGGCATGCTCAGAAGGAAGGACCACCCAGCAGCTCCTGCTGCTTTGATCTCACCCTGGCACCAGTGCTGGTGAAACCCCAACCCATATAAGATGTAACCCTTAAGCAGTGGGAAGACTAGTTCTTCTCTGTAGTAGCGAAACCATGAAAATGTTAATAATCTTTAAAACCAGAGAAAAATTGTTTTAGACTTGAAACAAAGCTGGAAAGTTACCTCTCGCAAAGCTCAACCACAGACTGGAAAATGCAACCTGTAGCTGGTATCAAGGGACATTTAATACCCTTTTTGTATCAGAGCTATAAAGACAGAGACACACATTCACTTCCTTGGGAGACTATTTTGAGTTATTCAGGCAAATCCCATTTCTACCCTACACAGCTGAACTGACTGCTGTGATCATAAAAACTGATAAACTCACTGAGTTTATTCCAACCTCCCTGGCACACATGTGATGTGTCAGACTCTGAAATAGTGTCTTAGACTAAGACAGTAATTTTGTCCTCCTTTTTTACGTAAATATATATAATTGAGTGTGTGCATGTATAAATATAAAGGTTTTCTGACTTGACAAGAGCATGCTGTGACAAGCTCTCTGTCACATCCTATCTCACTTTAACAAATACAGACAGCCACACTGAGCCATGGAAAAATCAAAGCAGATCCAGCAGCCATAAGAAAGCATCTGGATCCACTTTAGGGTCAGAAATATTGAAGTATGTTTATTTTACACTAATAATGCTATTTAGCATTTCTTCAGAAACCTTCATCCTGACAGATCAGAAAGTGCTTTGGAAATGATACACAGAGAGTATCACTGACATCTTGCCAGCCACGCCACCATGAAGCTCACCAAGACAGAAACCGAGGCAGAAACTGAGCAGAAACCTCAGTTGAGCCGACCACTTTCAGAGCCCCTGCCTAGCCCTCCTGGGACCTATAATGTCCTTTGCAGGACAGACAGACCATTTTTATGCTCTTCTCTAAAGGACGTTGGCATGGTAAAATGTCTTGAAACTCAATCTTCTTCAGGCTGGAAAGATGAAGGGCAGTGCAGATCCTCGCAGAACTGAAACCTCCAGACCCAAGGGGGATTTTAAAAGCTAAACTTAACATTTCTCCAGGATGTCTGCAAAGGAGCAAACTTGCTTTTCAGGTAAGGCAAATTAATGACTAACAGATAGTGACTGATGTTCCTGATGAAACCCTCACCTCCCTGCTGTCACTGTGCAAGAACATCCGTCCCACTAAGGACTGATTTTGGCAAGCACCAAAATGGAATTTTCCACAGATTGCCACGTCTTCAGCCAGGAGTTGGGCTTGCCTTAATGTCTGCAGGCAAAAGGGAACACCAACCTACAAAGACCAGGGCAAACCTTGCTACATCCAAGCTTGCAAGAGGTTCCAGTTCCTGAGAGCTGCAAGGACGGACACCGGATGACCAGCCCTCTCATGGACCTCCTTGGAGGATTAAGCTCTCCTGCCATAATTTATCTTAGCAGAAAGCAACAGTGTTAGTAAACCTGGCTGTTACTTCAACAGTCTTGGGCACAGAACTGAAGCACACCAGGAATGAGCTTGATCCAATATCTCATCACCAACAAGCTCTTTCCTGCCCCAGGCTCTGCAGGCAATGGCACAAACAAGGGACACAATGTTCTCTGCCTCCCTTAATAAACTTGAGGAAAGGCAGGGCAGAAAGGGCAAAGAAGTCAGCCATGGAGCTCAGCTACTAATCACACCCAGGGGGAGCATTCAAACAGCACAGACAACACAGAAGCTGCTCCCATCTCCCTTTTCAGGATGAGCAACCCTCAGCCCTCAGCTTGTGACCAAGGTTAAGCAGCAACAGCCCTAAGTTTCTCAGCAGCCATGGCTGTCTGTGGCACACCATGTTTCTCAGGATAGCCTAATTGGCAGCTTTCCAAAAAACAAAACTGAATCCAGTGGTTTTCTCTATGGCATGTTTTTCACAATTAAAATTATAGCACAGAATGCAACTAAATTTAGCACAATTTTGAAGAAAAAAACAATTTTGGAAGTTAAATTTCAAGGTATATTTAATAAGGCTGGCAGGAGGCCTTGGGCAAGACCTCTTTGTACACTGTGAAATCCCGAACTCTCAGGAATGGTGGAAAGGGAGTGGAGGGAGGGTTGCTGCTGTAATTCCATGGACTTCGTGCCTGTCTACAGCTTTTTCTGGAAGATGGAATTGTGACACAGGACCAAGATAAAGCCTGGTGAGACACCTCACTCTACCCGGCACGCAATGATGTGGCTTTGAATTTGGGAAGACAGAATTCCTTTCCTCTTCCTGTACTCTACATCCCTGACAGCAGCCCAGGCAAGTCTTTCCATGGAAAGATAGGGCCAACAACATGGCATTCCACAGAGTTACTGTAAGGTCTGAGGTGGTGAAGCCACTGGATTTAAACACTGCAGTTTCACAATCAACTTATATCTGGGATCAGCCTACACCAAAGAGCGCTACAGCTTTCCTCCCACCCCATATCCTGCCTGCTCGGGTGCTGGCACAGTCATGTGGGCAACAGTACAAATGAACCCAAGGGGGGAAACGATCCACCTTGAAAATAACCCAGCCACAGCAAACTTTTAAAAACTCAGTCCTCAAGATGAGGATTTTAAACACAGACGACACCCTCATCTGATCACACACCCTCACCTGGTCCCAGAGCACAGAGGCGGGAACAGGAGAAGAATGGCAGTGGCAGGGGACCACACTTCCATTCCCACCAACAGCCCTCACCTACACAGGGCTGAGACGTGTGTGGCCACAGCCCAGGGCAAGGCAGTTGCACACACCTTGCAGACAGGAGCAGTGTCTGGCCTTGGCTGCATGGCATCCACACCTCCCAGTTCTAAAACCCAAACAATGGCCACCCTCTCCGCACACAAGGAAGCCCAGCTGAATCACATCCCCAACACAGGTGGGGAGAGAAGACCATTTAAATTATGCTGGCACAGCACAAAACTCGCATACTTCTGTCCTGAACATTGATGAGATGCTTCAAAAGCACATGCAGGGCTTCAGGAGATCAACATGCAGAGCAGGGACCCCTAAATTACAGTGCACGTGGAAAAATGATGTGAATGGTCACTGATCCCTCTCTCCTCCCAGAACAAACAACTGAACAGGATGACTTGAGGAGCTTTATAAATTCTCCACACCCGAGGATCCCCCAAGGCTCTGACAGACACCCCAAACCTAGCAGATTTTGGAGCTGCAGGCATCATAAAATCCTTTGGGATTTGCTGATGTATGGCTGTGCTGGCAGGGGAGAGCAGTGATGCTGCATTCCAACTGCTGAGATTTTGGACTCAAGCTTTACAGAGATCCTGATCTTAGTGAACATGCAACTTCCACATCTGCATTTACAAGTCACAGTAGACAGAAACACAAGGTGCTTTTGGGGTTTGGGTCCTAGAGACAGACTAATGGGTGTTAAAGAGCCAAATTATTTTTGTTTCTTGGTTAGTAGTAGAGTGTACAAACAGAAGTGGGCTAATCCAAAAACCATCCTGGCTCCAATTTGTTAGCTCATAGCTCTGCTGCCAACAGACATTCTGCTGGATATGCAGCCACATTCACAAATATAACTTCCAGTTACAATACACTAAGCAATTTAAACCGGCTAGTTATCAATTTAAAAATTACAAAAGCCTTGGCTGTAACAGGCCAAAATGACACCAAGTTTCATATGGGCATTATCACCTGTGTTTACTGAGTGACCTATGCTGTGTTACTGCTGATCAGATAGCCTCTCCCACCACGATGACTTCCTTTAGAATACAAGATCCTGGAAGCTCCAAATATCGTCCTGCGCAACTCCTCCCAGTTTCCAATGCCCCCCTGTACACCTGATGTTTCACTGAGCACTTAAGAGGCAGGCTGAGTTTTACACCTCTTCTATGTTTTTAACAAAGAAGGCATCAAATTCCCTGTCTCTGGAGGCCCAGAGGTGGATCTGCTCTTTCCTGCATGACATATTGTTCCTACCAAGGTATAAAACTCACTCCATTCTGGAAAGCCCAAATAAGCCCATTTGCAAAACATGGAGCAGAATCACAGAACACTCTTGAGTTGGAAATTTCCAACTTTCTGAGTTGGAAAGGATCCAACGTGGATCCTTGAGCGCAATTCCTGGTCCTGCACCGGACACACTCCCAAGAATCACACCACGTGCCTGAGATCAGTGCCCAAAATAAACCACCCAGCTGGAAAGCACACATGCCTCACACGGAGGAAGAGGGAAGAGGGTCAAAAGCCATCCACGTGTGACCCATGTACAAAGTACCTCCAGTGTGTGATGCTGCTGCCAGTTCACCCTGAATTCTCAAATCTTGTCACTGTGTTTACACCTTGCCACCCTATTTCCAGGGCTTCCTGCCTTTCCTCCATGCTATTTTAGGATCTTCCCTCTAAAACAACCGCTTTCTAAGCATCCAGCTCACATCCTTCCCTCTTCCTCCCTGCAAATCTTTTATCTAATTCTGCCCCCAGCTTCAAATCACACCAGGAAGCAGTGACAGCCAGGAATAGATTTAACCGGAGAGAAATGGTTTGTACTCAAAACTGAATGAGTTCAGCACAGACGATATTCTTCACCATAATCCAGGAATTTTGCACAGACAGAGCTGCCAGGGAGGATGCCACAAAAATTTCCATGTGTGATTTTGACAACTCCCTGATGCCAAGCTTGCTGGTGGGAGGACTGCAAGACCATGGGGTCTGAATCTGCCCCCAGCCAGCACTGCTACAGCAGCACAGGGAAGTACTAGTGGCAGGTACAGGCTGTTTCTGGGAGGTGAGATCACCCCTTTGCCTATTTTTCCTCATGCAGAAATTATCACAAATGCCCAAAAGGTAAGAGAACAAACACATCTCACTGAAATATCTTTTATTCCAGCAGCAAAATTTTACAACGGCATCTCAAATGGGGGAGAAATAAAAAAAAACCATGAAACAAAACAAAATAACAATCTCGGCAACATTGTTTTGGCAAATCACATTATTTAGGTTTTAACATTAGTTGTAATTCCCAATGTACCTCTTTCCACTAAGAAGTGAAGGTTTGGATGTCTGCAAGCAATGAAAATGAGAGCCAGAAAATTTAATCAAGTCTACTTTACAGCAGGAAGCAGTATGCTGGGTTAGAAAAGACTTATTTCCAACGCTATTGCAGGCTCACTTGAACTCCTGAGAGGAGCCCTATTAACAGAGAGAAGCCAGGCTTCAAATAACCCTGCAACTGCTGGGGGGCAGATAGGGAAGGAACAAATTCACAGCTCTCAGATTTATTTGAGGGGGGCCAATTCTAGCAGCAAGGGCTACTCGCCTTCAGAAGACTGCTTGGCTTTAAGCATTTTCAAGGATTCTTCCTAATACTGAAAATGGTAGCTACTTAAATCAACTGCTTCCTCTTTCCTGTTATTCAGCATCCCCAGATCTTGCAATTTGACCACAAAGCTAAGAAATGTGTATTTGAGATGAGAAATACAGCTCTTCACTAACAGCAAAATGGAAAACCGAACACTCCATCAGAGCAGGGGAAAAGTTGGAAAGTATGATTCGACAATTCTGCAAGAAACCTTAAGAGGTGGGAAAGAGCCTGAACTCATACAAATGTACCCATACATACATTACTTTTTGTGATTTCAGGACAGCTAGGCCCAAGGAAGAAAATGAGTGAATTTTCCACAAGTGGAGAGCCTCTCAACACGCCCGGCAATGCCGTCACCCACAACCACAATGCTTACAGGCTGCCCAGACTCAGCCCTCCCTACCAGCCTGTCAGCGTCTCCTTTCATTCGCATCCACTCTTGCAAACAATAATTTTGCTTTTTGAGGGCCATTGCCTGCAGGGACAGGAGGTTTATTTAGCTATTTAACTTCACTGTGTTTGCTCTCTGCGATGGGGACCGGCTGCACACACAGTAAATCCTGGGGATGAACTGCTTTCGTCTCTGACTATGGGCTTGCTGAACCGTGCTTCCCCTGCGTGCTGGGACAGGTCTCCAACCATAATAACCCTGCACAAAGCACCATCTCTTGCTCAACAGTTTCCGTCAGTCACACCAAACCCTTTCTCTCTCCCACTGCCTAAACAGATCTTTGATATTCCTGCTGTTTGGCCAGAATAAAGGACTAGCCCTCTCTAAAACAAGCAAACCGTGCTGACACTCATTCAGTTTTACAATTCCCCATGAGAACAAACATTTCCCAGTGAGCTGCCCAGTGATGGGGCTGAGGTTACTTATGCCCAGGCAAGTGCACTGCTTTGCATTCAGGCACTTCACCGATGGATGCTCAGGATTCCCATCCAGAAGCAGATCACCAACAAAAGAGCAGCATCTACCAAGTTGCTGAGGCTGTCACTGACCCAGAGGTCACACCTGCTCAGGTGACAACTGCCCCCAGGATGGAACCTCCACCGACACTGCACCTCCCCAAAATCAAATGCTCAAGTAAATTTTGGGAACTACAGCAGGTCTCACAAAACAACCTGCAAGTCAGGAATTGAACAATGCCAGATATACATGTGCCTATCTGCCTGTAGGGTGTTTGCCTCTTTCCATGGATCCTCACATAAACAAGCTTCTAATTACATCCTCACTTTCTGTTTTTGCCACAGTGAGTTTGAATGAAGCCAAAAGGGACAAGAATTAAGGAACACACATGGCAGTAGCCATAAACATTTCCCAACTTTCATTTGGTTTTGCAACATGAACAAGCCAGACATGCCCTCCTCAGAGGGCCCATGGATTAGAGCCTGCAGATGACTTCAACTTCCCAACAAATGCTTTGCACACAGTCGAGTTTCTGGATTTAATACAGATCTTGCAGGCTGTTGTAACCACACTTCCAGCTACAAAACACACAAGCATCCCTCTGGCAAGCCACGATGCAGACTAAAATCACAGAAACTGCCTTGGGACAGTCCTTACCAACACCCCTGGAAGTGAAGATTATTTCAACAGTCAGGAGGATGGATAGCACTCTGCTTTCTGCAGCTATTCACATAACTGGCTTTTCCCAGTATCAAATCAATCTTCTCCAGCTGCTTTTGCAGCCAAAACTCATCAGGATTTGCCCCAAGTTGTAGCTTCATTAGATGCTGCCAAATACAACACAGGTGCAATGCAACTTGGAACATGACAGCAGAGTTAAGTGTATTTTTTAAATTAAAACAAATCGGAAATAGCAAGCTCTCACACTTCATCCCATGTCAGGATACCACCCCATAGCTTTTCTGTCCAACTTTTTTCTGCCTCACACCTCTATCAAACCAAGACAATAGAGAGAGTTGTTCATTGATCTGTGCTCCTCATGGACTCAGGAGGAGCTGCCTGCAGCCCCAGCCTGAGCTCTGAGCAGGGGCTGATGCAAAAGGTGTCTGCAGGTGCAGCAGCCCAGTGACTAAGGACAAAATCTATGATCACAGAAGCAGGTACAGGCAGGCATCACTGTGCACCACCCCAGCTGAGCAAAAAGTCCCTGTCACAAGCACTGGGACACCCTCCTGCCTAAGCAGGGGGGACAGTCCCATAGGAGAGGCGTCACCCAGAACTGCAGACCCCACTGCAGTGGGGTCTGAGCAGCTCCTGGCTTGTAGGAAATGCTTGGTGCTGTTGTACCAGAGGCATCAGAGGCAGAAATACTCCTGGGAGCCCAGTGAAGAGCTGTGCCAGATGGTGAGGAGGTGCAGCACCAGCCCTGCTCACCTTGCACAGTGCAGAAGGGAAGATGGCCAGGGGCATCCCTTCCCCTCCAGCTGCCAGACCCGGGGGCTATGAAGGGTCTGTTTTGCTGTTGGGGCACTGCTGGCCTGTGGAAAAGCCAGAGCCAAGGGAATTAAGCATACAGCACTCTGCACTGTGGCTGTGCTTCCCAATGCATCACGCCATCAACTTGATCATCCAAAGCGACACAAAACAGGAATGACTGCCCTCCTTTTTTTCTTTCCCCTTTCTTTCCCTCTTTTTTTCTTTTCTTTTTTTAGATTTTACGATCTACCCAGAAATCTGCAGCTCTGGCATGAGACAGACCAGCACCACGTCACAAGAAATCCCCTGTAAGCCTTTTGATGACTTTCATCTATTATTCACTTACTGCAAATCCTTGCCATTAACAAACTGCACTAAGGGAATCCAAACTTTCAAAGCCACAAATCTCCTAATAACTACGGCCGCTTTATACATGCCTTAGGATTAGCCATGTCATCTGGTTAGAAACCCAAAGCTGCTCTTCATTACTGGATTCAACCTGCCTGCAAACAGGGAACAGACTGGTAATACTGCCCCTGATTTCAATGATGCAGAGGCAGTCATTACATGACATCCCCCTCCTGGGCACATCCAGCCCAGTGGCACACATTCACGCTGTGCTACTGTGCCAAAGACCCAGAAACCTCCCTGGAGCACACTGACACCAACCCTGGCAGATGGAGCAGGAGTAAGCCTGAATCTGAGCACATTCAGCTTCAACTGGCTCCTGGTATGCAAACTGAAGGCAGTTTTACAACTATCTGCTCTGTAAATTAAGAATGCCTTTAGTTGCTTTGAAAAATAAGAGCTTATTTAGTCAATACATCGGCTTCTTCAAAGAGCCTTAAAACTAATTAGCCATACTGAGTTACTATGAAAATACAGAGCTTGCACTCAATACTCTTGATGATAACAGAGCTGGTGCTTTGGTACTGAAGCTATAGAATTAGCACAAACTTCATCAGATGTATTTTCCTATAGGCTCCAAATTATATTTCAAACTGAATATTCTCCTTTCCTGCGGTGGATGTGGGAATTCACTTAATTCATTTGTAAGTTCAAAGCAATAATGATTTTTAGCCCATGTGCAGATCAAGAGTTTGAATATTCAACAGTGACAGCACGAGGGGATGGAAGACAGACACACAAGAGAAGACAAAGCTGCAGTAAAAAAGAGTAAAGAGGGTAAAAAAAATAGTTGCTGTACTACAGATGAGCTGTACAGCTGTTCCAGTTCAGCTTTCACAGGACAGAGAAATGGGGATTGCCTAATTTAATGCAAAGGGCACACTAGCCAGAGGCAAACCCTCCCTCATAGATGCAGACAGGCTGTCAAGCAAAACAAAGTTTACAAACCCCCACAAGATATGCAAAGGGCAGAGAAGCAGACTGCAAGGCTCACAAATTTTAATTTCAAGAGTTCTTGCCCATCCCTGCTTCTTAAAGAGCGGGTTTACTTGGCAGATAAGCCTTTGCTTCTTAAAAAAAAAAAAATCAAAAAAGTAAAGAAAGTCAAAGGCAACAGCATCATAGGAAAAGAAATTTCCCTTTTTTCTGACTTCCATTTATGTGATTTATATGCAGGTTTACTTACAGCAGAGACCAGCAGGGATGCATCCGAGGGCTCAGCACCACCGGCACTCTCTGCAAGCCCAATCCCCCCTCCTCTCTGCTCCTCCTCCACTCGCTGCCCCACCCAAAGCACCCAGCTCTGCCATCAGCTCTTCCAGCTCACTTCCCCTCCCCGAGGGAATCGACAATGCTTGCTCCAAAGGTGTGACAAATCGTAATTCTGAATTTCAGGGCAGAACCTGGCAGCAACTACAGGGAGGAGAAAAAAAGCAGCAAGTTCTGACAGGGGGAAGTAAAAATTAACATTACAAATCATCACAACAACTTCGTTATTAGTTTATAACATGTCATATAGCTGATTTCCTTCCCCTCCTCTTCCTACACTTTCACTGACTGTATTGATTGGACCTGTCAGCATGTTCTCACATAAGACTGAATTCAATTAAACAAAATACAACCAACAAGCCAGCAGGTATTGGATGTTTGCTTAAAAAAAACATCAAGTAGCAACACATGCAGACAGCCAGTGTCACCTGAAAGGAGGATGCTCCAAAATGTATTTAGTAACTGCTATCTGCACAGAAAAAGCGAGAAGCAGACTTTAACCAGCAAGTCTCTGCAAGTGTCAGGACAGCAGCAGAGCACAACAACTACTGAATCTTATTTCACACACCAGATCAGAGTTTAATCTGAGCAGCAGCCACATAAATCCAGAGGGGCTCTATTAAAAACCAGTGCAATTACTCATCCCACAGAGAAAAGCATAAATTCAAACTCTGGGCATCTATGTATTTCTTAAGAAAGCCTTTTGTTTAGCAACAAGAATTTCTTTGTTGGACAAGCAGGGGGCTGGACCACATCCTTGTAGCAGGACATTTCTGCTCCTTCAGCAACACAGAAGGCATTAAGACAGCCCACCTGCAAAGCAGAGACTGTACATGTCTATGCCAAGTAACTCTGCCATGGGCACTTCAATACAGTGGTATTTTCACTGCAACCTTACAGCAGCCCTAAGGCTGCCCTCTGTCCTCATCCACCCCTATCTCTAGCAGTAAAACCCTGACAAACCCTAACCCTCCCCAAAATCAGCTGGCATTTTGCCACCTGCCCCGCACAACCAGGATTTCCTCCTGGGAGCACAGCAATGGCTCAGAGCCACGGCTGCTCCTTCACAGCCTTTCGAAAAGCTTTGGAAAGACCAGCACAGTGTCTTGTTTTAGAGACACATCCCCATTCCTCAGGAGGCACAAGACCCTCCTTCCTGCCAGCCAGGACAGGAGCCCTTAGCCCTGACACCCAGCACAGCAACAACTGCCCCAGCGACTTCCAGCTTCCACATTCTTCTCACTTAATAGCAACCTTCTGCAGCAAGGAGGTTTTGGGTCCATCTCCTCCCTACCAGCAATTCAGTGCAACACCAACTTCTTTGAAGATAGAAATATCCAACACCACCACCCCTTCCCCAAGGCCTCTGGGATCAATGATAAAGGTGATTTGTGGGTCCCATTTGTTGGTGTCTACTCAGATGAGAAGCAACAAAACACATGATCTCCATTGGCTGTGCTCCTGGAAGTCACACACACCAGATAATTTCAGCAAATTGCCACAGAGCACAAGAAGAGACACTTCAGCAACCACACGGTCCCAGAAACAAAAGACCCATATCCATTTTAATTGCCATTGTGCCCGTTTCCATGACAATTATGGCACCACCCACATTATACATAAGGAATGAGGTATTAAAAACAAAAACAGGAAAATACCAAAACCAAAAGATGGGCACCTGTTGATTATCTCCTTTTTCTTTGGTGCTCTCTTGATGCCAAGATGCTATTAACAGCTTCATCTGTTATATGTAAAATCTTAAAATTAGGCTGCTTCAGCCTTTACTCTGAAATATTGTGGCAGTTGCTCTCCCATGAACAATTTTTCTTTGTCTGGGATATGTGCTCTCACACTGATCAAATACAGAAATACATATCCACACAAAAATTCTGCAGTGTGCTGGGCAATTCATTTGGTTACCAGCAGCTCAAGTGCCAGCTCAAAGTCTGGGGTCTGGATGATTAACACAATACATGTTAAATCTAAAATACTACAGAATGTAATGCTTGGCATTAAATGCAGGACAATGATATAGATATTATCAAAGTTATAGGATATTTTAAAATAGAACAAAATGGTTACCCTAACCATTACAGTTATCAAAATGATTAGCAAACTCCAAAAGTTTGATTAAATCTGACGTATTCTACTGGATTTTTCACTTCTCTTGTACATACATAAAACACACATATTCCATGCAGGTAAACAGAAAGCTCTGGACTACCTTGAAGACACTGAGCCAGTACTAGTTTTGTCTTCTCATCATGCTGTTTGCAAACTCCTGTTTCATTTGACCAGGCAGAATCACCCTGCTACAGCTGTTACTGCATTTTTCATATAAGTTACTACATGTTCCCAAAACCAGAGCTGGCCTAAGCTGCCTGTGACACAAAAAGCAAGAGAGGACAAGGGCCAGTACTGTACTCACAAAGCCCTTCTTGTAGTGGCTATGACTAAAGTCCCTCACTTTGGGGAAGTTTTTGGCAAGGACTCTATGGAAATGTGCTTGCTAACAGCAGAGGAAGATGCTGTCAGCTCTCCACAAGCGCCTGGCCCCTGAAAATCCCAGCCTACCTCCCACTTTAGAGGTTAGCCCTCCTCTCCAAATGTTTTTCTCCTCAATCCCCTCCGCATTGTCAATTTTTTCTGCAAGGGAAAAGAGGCACAAGTTCTTTCCCTCCCTAGCTCTAAATACATCAGTGGATGTCAGGGTTTCAAGGCAGCTCCTCGCTCAAGCAAGGAGAACGCAAAGCCAAAGCATGAGGCCAACTATTTGATCAATACTCTTTGATTTAATTAGCTTTGGACCAGGCTTGAAGTTGATGCCTTAGAGGAGTTGCCACAGGCAAAATTCAGTTTGCAAGAGGGATTGCTTTCATAAAAAAAGATCTAAACCTTGGAGGGACTGAGGACAATTTACCACCTGGAGAGATTTGCCTTCAGCAAAGCAAGAGTCATCTGACTTACTTAATAGTTGAAGTCCTATAAAGAAGAGAGCTACCACACCAAACTCACTTATATATTTTGTGCCATTTCACTTTCATTTTTCAACTTACTTAGTACATTCCACTTACCTTCCTTCTGTACCTTCCTAAGTCAGTTCTTTGGATAGGAGGCCAGTACTGCCCAGCAGCCGCTAGTGTAAAACTTCCAGCTCTCTCCAAAATGGGTCACAAAAGCCATTTGCTGTACATAAAAGCCTGTCACCTCCTCCAGTTTATTCAGTTTTATCTGAAAATCAAGACCTTGATGCATATATATGAAACAGAGCTACGAACAGAGCACACCAATAGTTGCCATATTTTAAGGTCTACTTGCACTTGCCAATATACATATATTAATCCTAATGTATTGGATCTGGACCAGAAGCTAAAAGCCAGGACATAAGGCTTGAAGTAGTAGTCTGGATTGAAGTCCAAACTTGGCAGTTTAAACTCATATATAATCATCATTACTCAAATTCAATGAAGGGAGGGCAGACCTTAAATCCCTATTAGATTTACTGACCTATTGATTTACTCAGTTTATTAATTTCTTTTGCACCTTTACAGATCCTGTCACAAAGAATTCAAAACAGAGCTTCTTAACCTAAGGAAATTATGGCTGCAGCTGAACACTTGCTTTATATCATGACATTTCCAGGATGGGTCAAGCACCCCTGCAGACTCAAGTGCCAGATCCTGCATTTCATCCCCAGATGAGCAGTGAAGCCTGCAGTGGAAACTTAGTGGAAGTCAGGAGCTGGCAAGTGTCTCCCCACCCATCCCATCATACCCTTTTACACACTATTCAATGTCTGCTAACACATCCTTGGCACCCATATCACAGTTTGCTCACTGCTGGTCAAAAATATGCATGGCAGAGAGCAGTTAATGAGTTCAATGTGAAATGAATTAAATCAAATCACGACCTCCCAGCATCGACACTGCATTAATCTCTAACACCAAAGCTGTGCAAGGATACAGCTGCAAGACCAGAGCGCTACAGGCACTTGCTGTGAATCCGCCCCCCTGCAGACACTGAGGGCAAGCCCATCTTTTGGATGTGCTCCACCCTGCAGCAGCCAGGACCACATACACCCTGCACCCCTCAAACTCAGCTCCATCTTCTGTCCATGAAAGGAGCACCATAGCAGACCTGCAGCTCCCAGCACCCAGGGCTGACCTTCAATCTTCTCACAGGAGGGCAGGCAAGGAGTGAGTACAGCCCTGTGAACAGCTCTGGTCTCAAACACGTGCAGAGGTGCACAGATGCAAAGATGTGACAGAAAAAACATAGGGACATCTGCAGCTCTGCCAGGGTCCTGACTACCAGCCCTCCTTCCAAGTGATCAAGGGGAAAACTCCCAGATCACACATGCTATGTGAAGTGTGTTACTGGAGTAGCTGCCAGTTTTAGCGCAACCAAAGTCTTCAGTGTTTGGAAAATGAGAAGCTCTTAAGCACCTGCAGCTCATCTGACCAGGGCTAACGTAGGTGGGCTGTGGGTCAGCTGGGCTCTGCCCTCACCAAATCCAACAGCAGGACAGCTCTGCCAGGCAGCCAGCAAGGGCCCACCATGGCCACTGATGCCTCAACGTGCCTGTGGTACAAGAGCAGACTAGGAAAGAATGATTCACCTTCCATTTTCAGGGTCACACATCATCTTTACTGCCAAGCAGGTGGTAAGGTCAAACTACAGCTAGGGAAAAGGCAATTAAAGGAAAGCAAAAAAACAAAACAGACCCCCCTTCCCCAGCAACTAAATGAAGGTAACAACAACAGTAACTGATACATAAAGTGAGAAAAATGGGCTATTGGAGGAGGAGTGGGGGGTCACTAATCACAGCCAAACTCTGAAGTCCAGAGAACGTGGGAAAACCTGACAATTTAAAACTTGCCTAGCACATAAGAATTGCTTTTGTCCGCATTAAATGCTGCACTGCTTTCACTACCAATGTGACCAGCAGTTACAAAGAAGAAATCTCAACAATAAAATACTGAACTATGCCATGTCAAAAGGCCGCTGTCCCACGCCAGCAATATTCAGAGCTGGACCATGCTGCCCGCTCACAGCCACCGTCTGCAGGACAGAACAAAAGCTGTGTCACTACCCTGCATGCAGAAGAACTGACAATAGCTCCCATAGAAAGCTATGCAAAGCTTTTTAGTGAGATTTCTGGTCTGGGATCTAATCTGATCCACCTCTTAAAGGTTTAATCAGCTGTGCAGTCAGTTGGCACACCACTCTTTTAATATTAACCCTTTTTAGTATCTATCTGAGCACTCTTCCCTAACCCCAGGAAGAAGGGCACTAACCCCACACTCTGTCCCATATTTCTACAACACATGAGGGCATTTTGCTACAAGGTATCATGTCTGTATGGGAAATCAGCAGAAACTGCCCTCATCTCATGTCTTCAGGCTTTTCTGTATGCCTATTTTTACTCCACAGATCTCTTCAGAGCCTTGCTAGCGGCCAAGAAAGCTGCTTGACCACAGCAGCTGGGCAGGATGAGTCAGGGCACATGCATGCCTTTTAACCCCCCTGCACCTGTGCACTGAGAGGACTGGCTGCTCAGCTGAACACAGCTGGGATTAGCTCTCTCCCATGGAGGAAAACTCATGTGCTCCCAGCAAGGTCAAACCTTCCTAATTCTCAACACCCTTCAGCAAGGTTTAAGAGAAAAAAAATTTAAGAAAGAGAGAGGGAGAGAGTGAGACAGACAAGCCCCAAACACAAGGTACACTCTCCAAATGACTGACAAGTCAAAGAAATGCAACCATCAGAGCACAAAACATGTTGAGATAGCACAGCACATTATACGATATAAATCGAGCACACACCAGAGCCTCAGCCGGCTTTATGCTTTGCAGAGCCCACAACTTTTGAATTCAATAAAATAATAAGCACCCTGACCTTAATGCAGTCATCAACGCTAAATAAAGCCAAGCACAGTTGTGCTCCTTTGATCAGTCTTTTCATAAAGGCAGTATAAATAGTGTTGCTGCTTTTCCATATCCTAAGAGGCTTTTACATTTGGAAAGTGTTACATGGGCACACCAGGAAAATAAGTAGTGTTTTGTTTCTTCTTCCTTTTGGGCTTTTTTGTTGTTGTTGTTACTTTTCTAACTGTAGAGAGAAAAGTTAAACAATCAACTCCCAGTGATCCAAACAATGTGTTTACATAAGGGTTTACAAAATGAAAAAGCAAGTTACTCCACAACCAGATATTCTGTGGTCCTGCCAAGTGTCTCTACAGACTAATGTTCTCTGAGACACAGACTTGTGCTATAACGTTTCTGGCCAAAGCATTTGAATTTTAAAAGCCAAATACAAAGAGAGAGAACCACAGCCAGCTGTACAGCAGTGATCCCTGCTGTGAAGCAAACTGAGGGCTCAGTTTGCTTGGGTCAATGTTTCTGCTTCCTTGCCATCATTAGGAAGGCAGGGATGGATCTGACCATTTCTGTAGCCCCAAGGATTTTAGCAGCCTTCTCCATTACCTGGCCCACATTAGCTCAAGGAGCATCCTGCATGTCCCTGTGGCTGTCAGCCAGGCAGGACTCCCATGCTAACCTAGCCCCTTAGCCATGTTTAGCAAAGTGTCTGCACACTTTTGGCAACTCCAGCCTCTCCAAAAGCACCAACCCACTGCGATGCCAGTCAGCTTAGGTCCTCGAGCCAAGCTGCTTTCTTTCCACTTAAGTCTTTCCACAGGTTGTCACAATGCCCCAGTAATTCAATTAGCATTGGCAATTAGAAAGGCATTCAACTTCTAGTTTCGCATTTTAAAACCAAATGTGGATATGAGTGTTTTATCCAAGGGTTGTAGCATGGCCTTGCACATGCTGTGCAGTAGTGGGACCCAGCTTTACCTCATTTAACTCATTTCTGCTAATAAGTGAAAAAAAATTATTTCTGTAACAATATTATAGCCATTACCCTTCCAGTTGATGCAGACATGTTCTGGAAAGAAGCTGTTATCATGAAGGTGGTATTTTAAAATACTGCCATGAACAGAAAAGAAATTTAATCACAAAATAGAGATGTTTTACACTTGTCATGACTAAATACACTGGCCCTTACTAGGGCGTACTGAAGCCTGTGACACTGCTTCATGCTTTGATCCAAGTCAAACACAGGCAACTCAGAGACCCAATAGAGCACTATAGTGAAAAATCTTCAGATGCTGCAATACCACTGATCTTTAGAAAATTAGGTAAATAATACAAGTAATCCTGGGTAAATCACACAAAAAGAGCAAGGAAACAAATCTGGGTTTACACATCTCATCTATCTGAGTGGCCTGTCTACTTGGGCTAACTTGACAGCACATCAAGGGTCTGAAATAAACATTTGAATCCTTTCCTGACCTAATGGCTTAAGGCAGCACCAAGGGAATATGGAAAGAAGGAAGGTATTTCCCCTCATTCATCAAATGGATGTGTTTCCATATTCTCCATCTCATTTTCTCCCTTCTCCACCCCAGGCATGAGTCCCCCATGCCCAGCAACCTCCCGGAGGCAGCCTGACCTCTCCTCTATATGCAAAAAATACCTTCAAGCCTCAACAAGGATAGAAGGAGAGATCTTTCTACACAAAATGTGAGGGTCCAAAATGCAGTGACAGGAAAGACAACCAACAAAATATTTGAAGTCCCCAGTCACAGACTCAGATTAGAGCGGCTACATCACTGAGAGTAGCCTGACTAGCAACTCAGACACCAGTTGGGATGAGAAAAATTCTCTCAGGAGCAGAATTTTGGAGATGCACAGCCCTGAGAGCTGCCTGTCATACCTTTTGGGAGCTCACTTCACCCTCTACTTGTGGGGAATAATGCTTTCAAAATGCAAGTCCCAAGAGGTTTTTTTTTTTCCTAAGAGCGATTTTTCCATTGTGAGTCCTTTAACAATGCTATTTTTTAACTTTTTTTATTTTTTTACAAAAGCTTTATAATCCTCTTCTTTTTCATCTGAGTGGAAACCACTATATGACAGCTTTAAACTTTTCTTTCTTTAAACCCAGCACTCCCTCCTCAGCTATAATCCTCCTATTGGAAAGATCAGTTTGCAAGTCCTTGCCTCCAGGCAGCCACATCACAGCAGCGATTACAGACCCAAAAATCCAATCAAAACCCCTCATCTTTTAGCTCAATGGCCATGACATTAATTGCATGACAATAACAACAAGAAAATTAAGTGACAATTTGAAGTTATAAACTGCTCCCAACCCACGCCATTCATTTTGGCTCCAGGGTCCTTGAACTCGAGCATGGCACATCTTAAAGCACCAAAATGGCTTTGACATCAGTGTCCCATTTTTATACTCTCCCAGGCACACTGGCTTCTGAGACCTTCTGATCTTTTGATCACCCTCTGGCTCAGCCTGGCTTTTCCTCCTCCTTCCAATTTTATCCCCAATGGCAAACATTTAATAACTACAGAGGCACACTCAAGTTCTTACATTTTCTTTGCAGCATGATATGAACAGTGCCTGTACAACTAAAATGGTAGAATTTTAGCTCTAAAATTAGAACTAAATTTTACCTCCAATTCTGTGAAATCAGAACTGAATAATTTTTTGTGGAGAATAAAAAGATAGCAAGTTAACAGTGCCTGAACTAAAGCTCATTGGTTTTCTCCTCAACAAAAACCAGGGGCATTTATTATTTGTATTTCAGGGACAATGCAGTTAACACAATTTTGCTGTGGATATGCTTTGTTTTGGATTAAAAACACAAACCCCTCCTTTTTTAAAAACTGCAGTGAAGTCAGAGGAATTGCCACCATCCAGAACAAATCAATGACACGCCCTGAAATCAGCCAGTTCCGAGAGCAGAGCTTCGGCCAGTCTGCCGCGGTCACAGGGGAAAGCTGCAAAGTTCAGCTCAGGATCCCATTAGTCGCAGCTACGCTTCAGGTCTGCTTTTCTCTTGTAGAAAATACGGGGCAGAAAAAAGCCCCTGTGGAGTTCCCTGTCTACTCCCTCCTTCACAGTACATTCCAGGCCCAGAAATTTTCACTTCTATAGCACAAATAATCCCCCGTCAGTGCAGTGTCATTTCTAGAAGCACCTGGCACAGTTGTGCTGCACAACTGCAACGGCACATACACAGGCAAGGCTCTCCCAGGTGTGTTCTGCCCTGCATCCTTGAATAACCAGGCATCAGGGCTTCCCCTGACTGGAGGTCCATGGTAGCCCCAAGCTGTACACCCAGCCAGCAAAAGCCCTGAAATCACTTTAGGTTGGAAGCAAAAGCTAATCCCCACCATCCAAACCCTTAAAATTACAGTTTTTCAAAGATTTTTTCATTTTTGAAATTGAGCTACTGATTCTCACTGAGGTTTTCCTCACAGAAAACAGTAATTAGGCAAAGAGGGAAAAGAAAACATTCCTTTGAAAAAAATGCAAAATTCTGGAAAGAAAGAGCATGAGATACCAAGACAGTTGTTTGAAAGCTCTCTCCCAATACACATAACACAGAAGCCAATTCTTATTTTCACAGTACTGCCCATTTGGAACAATGTCCCCAAAAATGGAGAATTCTTTTGGTTTCTTATTTTTACTTCTCTCCTTGTTCCAAACTCTTATTTTTTTTCTTTCCTAGACAAGAAGAAAGTCTAAATCTGCACCGCTGACCCAACCTGATTCTAACTATATGGCAGACAGCTGCCTGCCTTGTTGGATCTCTTCCAGACAACACACAGCACCAGCACCACTCCCCAAACACACCCCCTCCCCAGCAATTTGTTTTGCAAATTATTAATCTGTCTTCAGAACAGACAGTAATCAATGAGACGTAATAAACATACACAACCCCTGTACATCCCAGCCTTTTGTCAAAAAGGCACCCTGATGACACAAACAGGAGCTGGCAACATCATGCTACAGACATCTTGGATGCGCTTGTGTTCAGGCTGGCTTTGTACACTCCAGCCTCAAGTGTATGGCCTTGCCCACGCCATTACTTATTCTGCTGCCACAGGCCACAGCTTCGCAAGAAGGCCTATGAAATAAGGCCTACTAAAAAAGCATAAAATTGTGCCAACCACTCTGTGCAAAGGGCCAGGTTACTGCAGCTACAGAGCCCAAGTCTTCATTTTCAAGTGCCATAAGCAATCCAAATACTGCACTGAGTTTTCTTGCACTTCTTCATTTAAGTAATCTCTTGCGTACGTCTTCATGTCTTTTACACAGCAAATTCAAATTTAATTGAAAATGAAGCTAGTAAATAACAATTTAATCTAGTTCCAAAAGCAGCTTCCATGAGGAGAAGGTATGGAAGAAGAAACAGCACAGAAATCCTGAACAAGAACAGCATCCAAGTGGGAAGAGATGTCTGTACTTCTTTATCCATGAAGTGAAGCATTATTTGTAGTGCCTTCAAATTTTGTTTGGTACATCGAAGTCAACAAGCATCATGCATAAAGCCCCACAAGACTTCAAGTTCTTCAATTCAGCTCCTTGTCACATCATCATCCCCTACACCTACACTTAGCAACTGCAAAGCACCCTTCAGGTAAGATGCAGTGGCTGATTTAAAAGCTTTCACCATCAAACAAAGACATGAAATGAATACAGAAGTGGGGAAGCAATTAGTATTGCTGAAGACATGTTGAAACTTCCAGCTTTTTATTTGATTGTCAAACGGGGTCTAGGCAGCTTTAGTCAAAACAGCTTTGTGCTTGTACTCTAAATATCAAGTACATGTAACTAAATCTAACACTTAAAAAAACCCTCCCTATACTTTGAGCTAAAAGTATAATCACAGTGCATCTGGCATTTAAATAAAATAACCATTAGCACAGGAAACACACAGCATAAAAGCACAGGTCAAGAAAAGACAGACTAACAGAGAGAAGCAGCATGGGATTGGGTTTAATGCCATGTTTACTAGGGATCTGCTGCGTTGAGAAATGTAGAGGACTTACTCTGGCAGGCTGAGCTACAGGATTAAAAATGCTGGCTATGACTAAAAAAGGGAGATTTAATTATCTGACTTAATTGGAGAAGAAGGAAAACCAGCTCCAACTTCAAGAAAGCAGCAAACTAAGAGCAGCTAGGACACCTACAGAGCTCTCAAGGCTTGAAGGGTTTTTTGTGTTTTCCATTAAAACATGCAGGTTATCTATTTGTTAACTAAAGCAATAGAAAGGAGCACCAGGATTTAAAAGGAGAAACATGTTACTCAAGATGAATTGGATTAAATCATACCAAGACTACAGATTAGCATGAATTAGCCTCTACTGTCAGCAAGTCCTAGCAATGCTCCGACCCACTCCACAAAATTTCAAGTCACATTCACAATTATTAATCAAATCACATCAGCAGACAAACCAATCACAGGAAAACTATCCTCCTCAAAGCAGATATCATGCCCAACCCCACTGACTCATGAAAGGCCCTGCAGCAGGTCGTTTGAGGGCTTTGTGCCTCAATAAAGTAAGAACAATATTTTTGTGCCTTCATACTAATTGCCGCTTTAGATCTATAGATGACAACCACTATGGAAGTGACTACTAATAAATCACATCATGATATTCACAGCCCAAAATTCACTTTGCTCATTACTCAGCAGTGAATAAGAGCACTTTCCTCTCAAGTGTAATCCAATTTGTTGGGTCTATTTTCACAGCAGCCACACTTACTTTCACAGTCAGGTAGGGTTTCCATGATGTCTTCTCATCACTGCACACCACTCACACAATTCCATGTCCTGGGTCCCCTGTACGGACATAACTGATAGCCCAAGCTGTTCCAGCTTTCATCAGACCCTGCAATAGGATGTAATGTGAATGTGTGTCCCACACAGATGGGGGCTTACCCATGGCCCCAGAGCCATGAGTAGATAAGAAACAAACAAGAATTTCACCAACAAACTGGGCTCAGCTCTCAGCCCTTATTAGTCCACATGCTAAACTGGATTAACTAAAGCTGGATGCATCCCTCTGCTTCACACAGGTCACTAGCATTAGATTTGTCATGGAGAAACCTGTGATGGATTACAGCCACTGTCTGAGGCCACTCAGCAAACCCAGAGCAGAGCCAAGAGCAGAAGCAAGGTTAGGACAAGCAAAATCAGTGCCACCATGGTGCTGTGCCTTTTGCATTCCCATCTATGTGCCACAGCCACACAGCTGCTCCATCAGCAAACCAGGGATATGATGCAATTTAAAAAAGCAGCCTCCCAGGGATGTGGGAGAGTCCATATTGCTGGAGGTTTCCAGGATGTGAGCATGCAGAGTGCTAGATAGAAAAGCCCATCCAGTCTCCTATTCCCGCAAAACGTTTGATCAGATGATGTCTCAAGTTCACTTCCAGACCGGGCTGATGTATAAAAAACCAACCTGGGAGTGTAAGCACAAAGAATTTGCTTTCAACAGCACTAGTCCCTTGACCTGTTTGACCATCCACCCATGCCAAGAGTGGCATCAGCACATGGGCAGGGTGAGAAAGCATGGCAGTGATCAAGAGAAAGGGAGGAAAAACACGATATTCCTGTTTCCCTCTGAAAGAGTTCTCAGGAGGCACCAGGAAGAACATCATGTGCTAATCCGTCCCAAGTTTCTACAGGAAAATAGTAAGTGTGCTAAGAGGCCTGAACATGGCTCTCACCAAACAACTGCTCTCCCACTTGTTGTGCTGCTTGCAGAGATGAATCACCACCTCCCGACAGCTGTAATTTACTGGGACATCAGCCGGCTCTTTGTGGTAGGCAGGGGAAACTGATGCCTCCCCACTTAATTGCCTGTTTTTCTTCAAACTCAAACCTGGTTGACTAGTAGCATCTCACAAAGATTTCCAAACTCAAGAGACAGATTTAGTAACACCTTGCCTTGCTAAAACACTGCCCAGTTAAGAACAAGGCACCACTGGGAGGAGTTCCTTAAATTCAAAAGCTTTGTTTTGCTTCCTTTCCTAGCTGATGTCAATGACCCGATTCCCAAGAAATAAGATCTTCTCTTTACCAAAGGTTTGAAATTTGCGTTGAGGAAGCATGAGTCAGATCAGATGCAATGAAACATCCAGAGCTAATTAATAGGATGCATCTAGCTTTCCTCTCATTAAAAAAAAATAAAATCCAACAAAAAAGCAAAATGCACCCCATGAAAGAGAAAACATTTGGATTAAGGCTTTAACAAGGTCCTTCTATGCAATTGCCTATGAGCATCTGCCCCAGTCCCAGAGACCCAACCCCAACAAAGCCAGGCGTGGCCTCCTCTAACCACTTTTAAACTATTTTTTTATAATTAAAGAGCGGTCACAAGAGCTCATCTGCACACTGTGCCCGTTGTGCGTATGCACATGACTGTCTGGCACACCCAGAGATCACCTCACTGATCAGACCTGCGGGGAATTAGGTCTAACTAAGAACACGCAGTTCACAAGTCACCGCAGCATGTCCAGGCATGAGGATCAGCACTGAGCTTCCCGACCCAGCCACGAGGGCAGTGGCATCGAGCACGTGCTGCTGCACAGATGCCCTGGAAAACACAGCCCGAATCCAGGCCATGTGGGTAAGTCACTGTGAGCACACCCGGTGCCAGGGCAGGACAGAGCTCTGTGCTGGCAGAGCACACAAGCCCTTGTTGGTGCTTACACACATTTTAAATGTGACTCTCACTCAAACTAAGCAGTTCCCAGGGGAAGGGGAGTAGGGGACACTGCGCCTTATTTCCTAGATTGTAAAGGAGATCAAAATCACTTCCTTGGTTTAATTTCTGCATCTCATTAATCCACCATGAATAATCGGGTGCTGCGTTGTTGAGAGCCATGCAGATGGATATCTGAGCTGCTTATGGAATTGGAACTGAGAGCAAAATCCCATCCCAAAGCTTGGACGAAGTGATTATATGTTTCAAACATCACTCAAGAAGGTCTACAGCTACTTTTTATACACAAGGTCAGACTAAATGGAAACAACTGCCCTTCAGACCTGACAATCTCTCTTTTTGCATACCCTATAATTTCTATCCCTTTCTCCTTACAATTTTCCTCTGTTTCCACTATTGGTTCAGACAGTAGAAATAATCAGGATATTTAGGACAATTCAGCTTAGATCAGCTAATTCATTGTATCCTCCAGGCTAGAGGAATCAGTAAAGACTAGAAAATTCAGAGATGTCATTTGTCAAAGGCACTTCAAGTCAATTTATTGTACAGATACAATGAGCTTATCGGGTGTTACCCAATGGAGAGGCTATGAGTGGAGATTGATTTTCCCATCACAATACAATGCCATTTAATGTAAGTGTATGAAGTGTCTGTGTCACATCATCACACATTTAGCAAAAGAAATTAAGGACACAAAGGAGAGAAGAGGCATGAATTCTCCAAATGCATTGCTGTCCAGACAGTAGGAAACACTGAAAATACTGTCTCGTGCATTTGGAGCTGAGCCTTTCTGAATAAATTAGCATTCAGCCAGTGAGGACACATGGAAAGAAACTTTGCAAAGTGCCAAAAACGACTTGTCTGAAAAGAATTCAGTAAATAGATTCCAGTGCCTGACAAGTGTAAGCTGCATGGAGTATTATCAGAGAGCAGTACCTCTTAACCGCGTGGACTGATTTGCTAAATGGCAGCTCCTACCGGCTGAAGTCCAGGAAAGATAATCTGAAAGGTCCCAACAAGGCGAGACAGGAATGATCACAATGACAGATGCTGCCCAAGCAGGGCACTCAGGAGTCAATGCATGAACCATACCAATGTGTTATTTATTTTCACAGACTCGTTCCAGATTGTATTTCTGGCACAAGGGGTAAGATCAAGAGCATTTCTCTCAAGAAACTAAGCTAATGAGGATAATTAACGCAACTCCTAAATATATAAACTGTGCAGATAACGAGTCTCATTTGAATTTTGCTTTTCTAGCAAAAAAGCAGATGGATTGATCTGACCTGTTTCATTAGACTTTTGCCTTGCCAAAAAAAGACACTCTCCCTTTAGCTGAAAAGCCATAACCAGGCCAAAAGTCCTCTCCAGCGCTTTGAGGACATTTCAGGCTCCACTTTAGCTTACTCCTTGACTTCTGCTTCTTCTGCCAAGCAGCTGGCAGCTGGGGGAGAAGGGGACCCCTCCACCCTGCTCTCATTGGCAGCAGCATCCACACTGTGTGCCCAGCCCAGGTCTCACAGAAACACAGGTTTCATTCCTTTAACAAAGAAGCAACGTAATGGGACTTTGATTCAAAATTCTGGATTAAGGCCAAGTTAGCACTTCAGCTGTGAGGTCTTCAGAGTGCAGGACTTCAAAAGATCAGGAGATACTAGACAACCATGTAATGCAGGGGGGAAAATGAAAAATGCAGTATTTCATTTTTCTGCATGGATGAGAAAAAGATCCAGGAAAATAATGTAGTACTTATGATCAATAATGCTTCAATTTTAACCAATTTTGCTATAGGCCAGGAACCAAATAAATGTTACATGAATAGGGCTCCTCTCACAGGGCCAATAAAGAATCATGGAATTAATTAGGTTGAAAAAGCCCTCTGAGTCCAACCATTAACCCAGGACTGCCAAGCCCAACACTCAATCATAGCCCTGAGTGCCGCATCTACATTTCTTTCAAACGCCTCCATCCAGGATGGTGACTCCA
The DNA here is from genome assembly GCF_027579445.1 of Ammospiza nelsoni. NCBI lineage: Eukaryota > Metazoa > Chordata > Aves > Passeriformes > Passerellidae > Ammospiza > Ammospiza nelsoni. Next base: position 78,185,954 of record NC_080669.1, on the reverse strand, counting down.
CCACTTCCCTGGGGAGCCGGTGCTTGACAACTCCTTTGGCGAAGAACTATTTTCCTAATATATCCAATCTAAACCTCTTCTGGAACAACTTGAGGCTGTTTCCTCTTATCCTGTCACATGTTACTTGGGATAAGAGACCAACCTCCACCTGACTACACCCTCCTCTCAGGTAGTTACAGAGAGGGATCAGGTTCCTCCCTGATGCCTCCCTTTCTCCAGGTTAAACACCCCCAGCTCCCTCAGTCACTTCTTATCAGATTTGTGCTCCAGAGCCTTCACCAGCTCCACTGCCCTTCTTCAGAAATGCTGCAGCAAGAGGGCAGAGGAGCAGCCAAATCGAATCCTTTTTGATCACAATGATCAAAACCTCAACCAGCAACTGTTAAGCAGATCTCAGAGCCCACCCTCAGGAGACAGTCACCCAAAACTTGCCTGTCTACAGACACAGACTTTTGGACTCCTTTCTCATGTGTATTTGCTAAGTGGCCCAGAATCTTCACTATTGTCACGTCTGAAAATTGTGTTCCTGCCATCACCCACCAAGCTCTCCCCAGCCTCCAGTAATGGTCACCAAGCATGCACACACCAAATGCTGGCCATCCCTGCAAGTCACCCATGCATGCAGGTCTTCCAACACCCAGGGAAGAAAGCGGTGAGGGGGAGACATGCCTGTGCTACTGCTCATCTCTTCCAGTCAGAGCAATCCATCATGCTGCAAACATAAAGCATTCTCAGGAATATCATATCCTGCACCGAAACTGCTCTGAACCCCCTGACCACCAAGAAAATATCCAAAAGCCTCATCTGCTAACAAATTTTGGCATCTGATGGGAGGAAGCACATGGCATGTTCCCAAAGTCTTCTCTCTTTCTTCTAAGTGCTTTTTAAAAAGGCATCCATACAGTCAAATTAATATGGATTATATTTAAACTGTTTTTAAAATGCTTTCAGTGCACACAGAAAAAAGCATCTATCATGTGGAATCCCTGCCATTTAAAAGATATATTAAACAGAAAAATATCGACTGCAACTGTCTTTATAATACAAAGAGTAATCCTGTCCAGCGGTTCCAGCAAGGCAAGTGATCCCTGCCAAGTTCACACCTGGCAGACACATGGGTCTGATCTTTGCACACAAACCTGTGACTGTATTTACAAAGCAGGTACGTATCCATGCATACCTGGAGCAGCACATGCTGGCAGGAAACAGAAGCCATGCCACACCAAATGCACTGCTTGTACTTCCCTGCTGCCATAGTAGATCTTTAAACACTTAGAAGGGGTCACATCTTTTTCTCAGTTTAATATTAAAATGGACAAAGATGTAACTATTTTGAATGGGGATTCCTAGAGTTGGCTGCCACAGCCCAGGTTTGGGGACACAATCTCAGCTGCTCAGGCCCAAACAGGTAAAAACCCTGTCCCTCACGCACTTCTATCACCAGGACACACAGTCACCACTTTCATCTTTTCTCCTTGCTAACACATAAGACGACTGCTGTACCTGCCTAGTCTGAACTCAGTCCTGCCAGCAGAATCTGGGCTGAATGACGGAGCAGACCAAAGCTCAGCATCGTCACCAGTCTGGGTACCAGACACCACAGGATCACAGACACTTCCTGGTGCAAAAAGCTCTCACTCAGCAGCCTTGCCTTGGAAGTCCAGACTGAGTCAGCCCTATTTAAAGTCCAAGCAGCCTTTGTTCAGTTTTCTCCCATATGTCAGGCAAAGACTGCAACTGGCCTATTTTTGTGGGGTTTTTTCCATTCCCCTTTTCTCTCAAAGTATAAAATGCTTTTTGTCATTCTTCCTCCTATGCATAATTCCACCCATTTCAAGTCCTCCTCTCTGCTCATTTCTTACATGATGCTCCAAAGTTATAAATCCACAGTGCTTTCTCACAGATGACACTTTCACAAACAATGACATCCCAATCATTTCCTCTCTGGAGTTCTCTGGCGCTTCCTGTTTATTCCATATCTCTCTTGTTTGCATTGCAAACTCTTCAGAATAAGGACTTTCCATATTTTGTGTCCTATACTGCTAGAAACATTACTAGAGCTACTCAATTCAAGGCTTTGAGGCCAGGAGAGATCATTGCAATTGTTGAGACTGACCTCTGGCCTACCACACAACAAACTGCATCAAGCAACTTCTGCATTAAGTCCCTGATAGTCCTCATAGAGGTATTCTACTAATGGATGATGATCACCCCACCATTTTTTATTTTACATTTTCACCAATTTTGTTACATAGTCACTGTTACTCTCCTTCATACTCAAATCTTTCCAATACTTCCAGCAATTAGCCCATGGTCAAATTTTAGGAAACATTCTAAAATTAACATGTACGTTACTTCTATGATGTCTACACTAAACCATTATCATTAATTACTTATTATACTTTTAATTTCCCCAGTTTATATTTAGCGTGCTTTTGCCAAGATAATATATATAAAGAAAATAGAAGTTTATTACAAATTATAGACTTAAAATCCTCTTGTAAGGAGGTACATCTGTAAAAGATTAAAGAACTGAAATGGTCTGAGAACAAGGTAAAGGGAGAGAATAAGCTGATGGCATTGCTGGCATGCAAGGTATTTTTGTGTTAAAAATGTATGTATAAAAAACCTTTCATACACTCTGAATACCTGTATTAACTTTAATGGTCAACATGCTATAAAATGATCATCTTCTGAAGAAAAAAAAAAGATTAAATTCCTTTGAGCCAAGTATTAAAAGCATTCTTAAAGCAAACAGACACAAGAAGAATGCTCACAAAAAATCTGGTTTTCATCTGTCTAAAATACGTACTGGCTTCAGCTAAAAACCAATCAATCAATATGCAAAGAATACAAAAAAAGTTCTAGCCACTTATAAATATTTTTTTAACTACAATCATCTGGCAGTGGAGCACCACTGACCTAACTTCATGAGCATCTGTCAGCTGGTGATGGCCATGGTGCTGTCAGGAGCAGAAAACAGAGACATTTTGCTCATTTAACTGAGACTAGAAGTGACCCACCACAAATCACAGCAAGTGGCACAGCCTGGAGGGGAAAATTACCCAAAACAAATGTTCAAGGAAACCAAAGAAAACCTGCCCTGCCCAGTGCACCCAGAGCTCTGGGAGGCTGTGAAGCACCAAAAGGCTGCAAACATGAAGTGCAACAATTCCACCACCACAAGGTGGTTATCCATCAGATTCTAATTTCATGATTTCTCCTAAAAAAACTATATTATCCTACTCAGAGGTGAAGTTTCTATGAACATGGCATCATACAAGGCATTATACGAGAACGACAAAAGTGCTTCTCCAGTTTTCTTTTAATTGCCATGGCAACTCTGTTTATTTGGATTTAAGCATCATCCTGGGATGCTCATAACGCCAACAGCACAACACAGTGAGGCAGAACGGGAAAGGGAGAGTCAGTGAGACACTCATGTGGCCAGCTCTTGTCCAAACCAAGTAATTCAAAACCCCACAGGCAACAGCTGTAGTGAAAAATACAGGGGGACTATGAATCAAACAGAGGCAAGCATTTTTTGCCATTTGCACTTTTTTGTAGAGGTGGCAGCCCTCTTGCAACTCCAGCAGCTTGGAAAACAGAGAACTCTACCAACCTGCCCAGGTGCCTTTCTGCATTTTCACCTGCCTGCAAAAGTGGGGTTTTAGGTTTGGCGTCTTACAGTCTGCTCTGCACATGGGCTTTTAGGCTCATTGAAGGCTCACCAGTTACCTGAAGATCCACTGCACCCACTGTAACAATTTCCACTAGGACTTTCTCCTGGGCTCATAAACAGGGCAGCCTAACAGGACACCAGCACTACCTGCAGCATGCTTAAACCCCATTTCCCCACAAAATTAGGCCAAAATTATGTAAGCAACACCCAAGATCACAGTGAAACTCATGTAGCAGCACTTAACTTTAACTACCTGAACTGATTTGAGCTCAGGATGCCCTATTTGTGGGTTATGCTGAATAGACAGGAAGTCCACAGAAGTACCAGCCTGTAATTTCACAAGATATCTACAAGTACATGCAAATCCTAGCACGCATAAGTTAAAGTAAACAGAGAATCACAGAACACTTCAACGTGGAAGGAGTCCATACAGATCACCAAGCTCCTCACAAAACTGCCTTAGTTTTAACTAATTAAGTGACTCCTTGGACTCTGAGAGACATGGTGCCATGACCACTACCCTGGAGTGCCTGTTCCAGAGATCAACCACAGGGGAGGCAGAATTACCAACTTCCACCAGATTTATGACTCAACAAGGCAGGAAAAAAGAAAAGGGAAAAAATAAAAGAAGAAAAAAGCCAAACAAAACAAACAAACAAAAAAATCACCAACCAACCAAAAGACCCCCAACAAACCAACTCAAACAAAAAGAAAAGAAGCATGCAACCTAATTTACAGTCTTGCCATGGTTAAAATGAAGAACTGAGCAATTGTTTTCAGAAACAATAGGCAACTGATGAACGAAATCAAGAGAAGATCCTGCAATCCACCTTGGAGACTGCCCAATAGCTTGGAAAATGGACTGTCACTTCATCCATCAGGAATTTCTACCACCCAACTGGCTACAACATGGCCCTGGCTGGCAGGGAGCTGGACTGATGTCTTCAGGATTCTGGGAATCAAATAGTTTTACCCTTCTAAACACATACCAATTTACCTTCACATTTTCCAGAATTACCAGCACAAGGAAACTCCTTTCAGTCAAATACTCTGCAAGCAAAGAAAGTTCATCCAAAGTAGTGTAGAGAATTGGCAAAGATTAGCTGATTGCCCCAAGCACAATTTTTTTCTCCTGCACCACGGGCTGGCTACTATCCTACCTTCAACCTCTCCAAGCTTTTGATGAAGGAAGGATGTTTGTTCCACGCACGCCGATGACTTTTATTACCTTGGAAGGGCTGCAGAAATGTTTTGTACGCACAAGTGAGCTCACGCACCAGATGAGGAGTACGGCAGAGGTATGGTGGAGTCCAGCCTGCAATGAGCACACTCTCAAACAGCCTCTGCACTAGGATTCACACATACAGAGTTTAGATGCCTCTGCATAAACCACACAGGTGCTATCCCCACCCACACACGAAAGAAGGAGTTTATTCAAGTGACCCTTATTCCCTCAGTGTGGCAGAAAGGAGTCTGGATAGTCTGCAAGCACAGCAACAAACATGGGAAGTACTGAACCTGCAATTACAGCAGCCCACGGGGACAACAGAAGCACCACTACTCCACGAAGATCAGAAACCACAGAGGAGTTCCAGCTCAGCCTCCCAGTGTACCCAGGGGCACAAAATCCATCATCACAACTGCAATGTCTTGCTTGCTTAACTACCCACACAGAACTAGTTCTGTTAGGACTGCATGGAGGGACGAGTCATACAAGCCAAACACAAACGCCTAAAAACAGCAGCAGGGTGGGGATTATATTTTTAATTATTTTGGAACTGAAGTACTGCAGCAGCCTTTCTGATACTAAAAAAAAAGCTTTCCTCAGCAAGCAATACTCTTAAAAGAAGTATGCAGAAGTAACATACAACAGATCCAGGTGCATTAAAAAATACCATTAGCTTCCAAAGTGACTTTTTTGTGACTGGTCAGGCTTGGACTTAGCAGTAAATTGCAGCAGTCCTTTCTAAAGAAGAAATCACCTCTGACTGCATCTATGAAACAAACATACAGAGATTAGAATTGCATGGAAAGCCTCTTCTTTGATGAACCACCCCAAATATTTTAAACGGTGCATTTCATTTTAGCCCCATCTCTGCAGAACATGGTTAGTTAATCTCACATTTAACCCTTTGTGCCAACATTTGCATGGTTTCTGTTGCCGTGCTGGAATCTGCACATAATGTTATCTGGCTCAGTGCTCACAGAGCTCCAGGGATCAATTACCATTTTATACATCAGTGTTTCATTACTGAGCCGTGAATGTCCTCCAGCCAATCAGACCCTCAGCTCCGCGCTCCAGGACTCTAATCTTTGAAAATTAGGTATTTGGCAAGATACACTGTAAGAAAGAAAAATTGCTGCACTCATGCTGTTTTGAATACATCCAGCCTCCATTCACAAATACTGCCATTGCAGTGGCCACTCGATGTTTCCAGTGATGTGATTAAAAAGGAAGCGATGATAATTGTGGAGTGGAAATGCACTCTCATCTGTCACTTCTCTTGGAAAATAATGAGCTCTCTTCCTTGTTATGTTCACTGCAATATATCTTTGGAAAAGTCTTATAGAGATTAATGCTCAATTGCTCTAAATGAGCTTAGCTTTATTTATTCTAGGAGAGGATCTGGTCCCAAAGTCCCAATAAGCAATTACTTCACTATCCTCATTAAAGGAAAATCCTATATGGTAGCTAAGACAGGACTTTGGCCCTGTGTCTCTCCTGTAAATTCAGCAATGGAGATTTGGCATGCTTTACATAAACAAGCCATGCCTAAGTGCGCACTTTAATTGAGGCTAAGATACACAACAGCAAACACTGTAAATCTTTGCACAATAAGGCAAACTCGACATTTCTGCTGCTCATCTTCAGCTTTGCTGCCTCCTCCCCATGTACTGCCACAGGACCAGGAGCCTCACTGAGCTGGCAGCAGAGGCAACTCATGTGCAGAACTATAAATACTTGAAATAGTTAATTTTTGAGCAGCAGCTCTGCAGTGGAGACTTTGGGGAACAGAAGCACTGCATGCCCAGACAGATTGCCTGGGCCCCTGCTGGACTGGAGGTAGCAAGAAGGGAACTTTGCCACTAGGAGGAAAACCCTGGGGAAAAAGCAAGTGCACTCTCAAAAACCACTGCAATTCCAGTCATCTGTTTTGAAACTGCAAGTGCTGTAAAGTGACAACACACAAGCCACAACCACATGTTGGAGAGTTTGTTTTAAATCACGAGGTGAAAATAAGAATCTATTATAACCCTGTTTAACATTCCCGGGCTGGTATGCAGCTATGCAGCCCACGCAACGCCACAGCTGTGGTAGTGAGGTCTCAAAAATCTGTTCCAATAGGAGAAAGCACCAGAACCAAAAATTAGACAGTGCCAAAATTACAGACAGACAGCTGCAGTCATCCCCATGCAGCCTTTCCTCCTCCATTACCTCTAACAAACCAGGTGTATCCAGGTGGTAGGACAAAAACTGGCTCATGTTTGGAAAGTACTTTTTGCACAAGTTTCACAGTTCAGCAGATCTAACGATCAAAGCCTCTTATACTGGCCACCCAAAGTACAAACATTCCCTCAAATAACCCCTGTAGAGAACTGGGGCTTTCCACACCTTGTGGAAAGTAATTGAACTTCAAGCAGAAAATTTTTGAACTAAGTGATAAAAACCCTCTGTCATGCAACTTAAAGGGATCAGCCCCCATAAAGGCTTCAAGAGGCATTAAAAAGAAAAAAAAAAGGAAACCGTACACTGTACAACTGACACACTACTGACTAAATAGTAACAACCAATCACATGACATTTCCATTACTTTAACAGAGATTCTGTGAACCCAACGCTGGCATTCTGACGAGCAAATATGTTCAGAACAGCAGCAGGGAACATCCTGGAACAGGACCTGAAAAAATATAAATTTTTTAACCCTACCTTCAGATAATCCTTTAAAAGAAAAAGATCTGTTTGGGATGTGATCTGTCCTCCTCCAGATACTAATACAAGGACAAAACTCTAAATTGTCTCTTCAAATACACCCACAGAGAGCAAGTTGTCACATATGGATTTTTGTGGCTGGACAGCAAATGCTGTTCATTTTCAAACTAGTGTAGTCCAGACTCTCACTGCATCAGCTGAACATCTCACAGATGCCACAGAGTTCCTAATCCCCCTCCGTGCCCAGGAATGGCCTGCTTGCTCCTTTTATGTGCTAGAATTCTCCAGGTGTGCTTTAAAGCCACTGAACAAAGAAAACATAGCAGTTAAGAGTGGGTTTGTAGTACTTCACCTTCCTCAAACACTGATTTTAGTGAATATCATGCAAGTACAGACTTCTCTCTCTGACACATGTATTCACAAAATGTATAAAGCTAACGCCTTAGATTGTATCCTCCATTAACAATTTAGATTGTTGGCCAATTTAGGTATATATAACATATGCTTCAAAATATAGCTTTTTTTTTTTTTTTTCCCATTCTATAATGACCCACTTGGTGCATTTGATGTTTTTAGAAACGGCTGTGCTGCTTGCTCAAAGCTCTGGGAGACCACACTAATCCTCTCCCAACTTGAACTGGGCTTCTATGAGGCTCACAGAGATGATCTATTCTGGTCTTTTGGCACTAACCATAAAGAAAGACTAGATCAAGATTTTCAAGACCATTTCTGCCAGAGACACACTCAAATAAGCAAGTGAGACAGTGACAATTCTATTTCAGTTATGCCTTCAATGCTTAGAGATGACACAACTGGTATTTTCAGCTCTGGTCGTTGCTACAGTTCATAAGAGTATAAATTCAAAATGCCATTCCTACTATATATTAAAATCATTGGTTACATGTATCTATTCTTTTTCTGAGTTTGTGTGGGGTTTTTTTGGGGTGTTTTTTTTTTTGCCTTTTTTGTTTTCAAAGATGAAAATAAACCTTCTCCAGGAACTGCTAAGTGTTGATAATAACAGAGCAGAACACAAAGCCCTTTTTCTCTGTCCAAGAGGAAATATTTACCATCACAGCCCTGACACATGTACTCTTGCTGCCAACACTCCACATGCCTGTCTGCATGTGGATCCCCCACCAGCCCAGCTCCAGAATGCATCCTGTTTACTATTTAGGACCAGGGTTAAAGTCAAACCAAGCTCCACCTCCCAAAAGGCAGAAGAAGGGCAGCTTATGCAGATGTTGAAATTCTGGTGAGAAAGACAAACTACAAACAGATTTCCTAAAAGATCTGCCTTGGGCCAGTCTTATCTAGCAATTCCACTAATTCCCTTGATAGGAAAAGTAGGGGACTGTGAATGAAATCTGCAGACAACATATAGCTGAGAAAGTCTGTCAACTCAGAGGATGGGCAGAAGTGTATTCAGAACATTTGAGGACTAAAACAACTGACAGGAGGTACAGCTTGTAATAAAGCCAAGAGCAGTCATGCACTTCAGGATTAAAGAAATATGTTTTGCAGCTTGAAAGCTCAACAGTTGGAAGTGATATAGAAAGGGAAAGATTTGGATGGTTTAGTGGCTCATGGCGAGAGTTTAAAAAGACAGATGTTGCTCGAGGTCTCACTGAGGAATGGGAAAATATGCAAAACACTAGTAAGGTCTCAGCTGGAACAATGTTGCAATTTCAGGTTACAGAGTTCAAGAAAGGTTATGTGACACTGGAATAGTGCAAGGAAAGGTCAGCAGGATGACCTCTCCCATGAGACACAAAGGCAATGGCTTTGCTACTAGAGCAAACTCTTTGAGGGGGAAAAAGGAAAGATACAGCAGTACAAACCACCTAAGAAGAGGCTTAGGCCGCAACCTGAAAAGAGGCTTGCAAAAAAAGAAGAAAAACCTATTAGGCAGGTAGGATACTGACTGTTCAGTACTTGAAACTCTACAGGATGGCTGTTGAAGACAGCCAAAAACATGGCCAACCATGCAAGAAATGCAATGTTGGTCCTAATAATAAACATCCTCACCACCTACAGCCCAGTGAGCTCACCAAACAAAGTTCAGGAGCTGCTTTGCTACCCCAGAACCTCCCAGACCTTCCCCCACCTTCCCTCAGGTCTTGTGCTGTCATCCCAGCGACACGGTGTTTAAGTGTATGGAGAGTCCACACTCATGACACAGACACTACTGCTTTGTAGCCAAAGCTACTTTGGCTTCCCAAATCTCTATAGAGTTGAAAAGGGGATAACTTCTCCCCAGAAAACTTGAGGCTATGCCCAAATCAAGTTTAAAAAAGTCAACAAAGGGAGGCTGGTGAAAATCACTGCAGGTCTCTCAAAATTAGTTAGAAGATACACACTTCTAAAGGAAAGGAGGTGGTTGGTGGCTGAGGGCTTTAGAAACCATCACTATGACAGCAAATGATTCACCCTCATGGCTGAACTCCCTCACTATACCCCAACACTGCCCAACAAAATTAAGAGTGCAGGCAGGTTCAAATAAGGGCAATTGACTATCTTGCTACTCCAAATTAATCTCTATTTCAAAGGAAAAACATGAAGTTAAAAAGGGGACAAGGGTGAGAGAAGGAAAACATAGAGGCTAATTAATGTCAATCAGTATAAAGACCCATGACTGATGCTTTTGACACTACCCTTCCAGACAGTGTTCCTGCAGACACTCAAGTGAGCGTGAGGCGAGTGCACGAGCATTGCATCAGAAGTGGGATTAGGGAGGAGGTGCCTGGAAAATCCACACAACACAAAAACATCTTTCTCAAATATTTATATAAAAACACCTTCTCCATATGTTGCAGTATAGAGACCTGTGGATGTTTACACCTTCTGTAGCATCTCTGCAGAAGGCATCTCTGCTGCATCTCAAAATGCCTCTGTAGCAGGATAGAAATTAGACTACACATCACTTCCATTACCTACTGCCTCTGCCACAGGAGATGGGCAAGGAAGGAGAACTACCCCTACAAGGTAGCCTTTCTTCTCTGAATTTACCATCCCACCACCACCTTAGATTTAGAAAAGACACAAACAGAACAACTAGCTCATTTCAGACTTTTTTTCCTTCAGCCAAATACTCTGCCCACAGAGGGGCTTCATGTATATACATATATTTGCAGTTACTGTACTCTACTCAAGCTTCAAACCTTACAATAAAACATAGGGTATTTTTGGGTCACCTAAACTCCCTATGTATGAGAACAAAATTAGTCATTAGTCAATTACACAGTTTGTACAAACAGAAATTACCAATTTCCCTCTATTTTTCAGATCACAATCTGGTACTTTCACTGTCCTGCATCTTTGGGATGGCAGATCCAACATTCTCTTCATTAGACAGAACTCTGAAAGTCATAATTGCAACACCAAAGACAACAACTTCCTGCTCTTAACCAAGCACTAGCAGGAGGTTTTGCTAAGCAATGGGAACACAGTGTGGAAACTATTTGTATATCGTAGCTTTTGAGTTCCAAATTAAATGATAATCAATTCTTTGAAGTGTCCTTAAAATTATCAGTATGTGTTCCCATGTTCCCTGAGCACTCTCTTGCAATTCACCTGAAACACAAATAACTGCTTTGACCAATTCTGCACTGTTTTCACAGGGCAGCTGAGCTCTTGCAAGACAATATAAAATTATTTACCCCTGTTCCCCCAGAAGGGGCCTGGCTGCTCAAGCCAGTTGCTGCACTTTGCAGGCACCTGCACTCTCTTAAATTTTAGTTTTAATGGCAAAACTAATTTTTCAGCCATGAAAAGTTTAGCTTTCTACATCCCCAGCAGCTGTTTCTGGAAGGCTGCTCAAGTATCATGGCTGAGTGACAGCTTCTTTAGAAATTTCTTTGCTGGAGGATAACCTCAAAGACCATCTTGGCTGGTCTAAACTTCTGCTTCATGGAAGGCACATCATGGTTTTTAAGTGAAAGCAACACTTTTAAAGGATTGCAGCAGATGGACATGAGAAGAGATGAGACACTATCCTTATCCAAAGTTTAAAACAGAGCCTACAGCTAGGAAAGAGCAGACACATTCTTACAGATTGGTGTAAATCACCAATAATTTAAGTCCAGCTGGAGAGTGAGTGCTCTGGAAAGAGCTTTCCCTTTGAAGCCCCATAACTTCTGAGCTCCCTTGGAAGAGCCCAGCAATATCTCAAGCAGACAGAAAATGCTGCTGCAAGGACAGACACCTGCTCTGTAAACAAGACACATCCCACCTGTCTCAGTTTCCTTGCACTGCTAGCAGGCACTTTTCAGAGCTTCTCCCGTTGCTTTCTCTCACAGATGTATCCATCACCCTAGAGGAATGGAACTCCATTCCCAAGCCCTTTTCCACTCTTTACTCCCTACTCTGCTATTCAGACATCAGCACGGGGAATTCAGCAGTGCAGCACAGTTTTAGGTCTTGCATCATTGTTGGGTCTTGCTAAGCGGGCGGCACCTACCAAAAGCATTTTACGTTTTTCACCTACATTTCACGAACAACATGAAAAAGCTGAAGTGATTTCATGCACAAAACATTTCTACATCCTTCACAGCCTTCTTCCCAGAAGAGATACAGGAAGTAACTTCCTTTTGCTTAAGAAAGCAACTTTCCCCAATTTCTTACCAGTTGGCTCATCATCAACCAAGCAATAGGGAATTTACACCGGAGATGTCACTCAGTCAATAAACAAATCTGTTTTGTACTCAACCACAAAAAGCCTGAGTATCAGTTCAGCATGTCACACTTCTCCCTAGGTCACTGGTCAAGACCTACAGAATCAAGACATCAATTTCAATAAATATTTTCACATTAAAGAATCTGGGAAAAAGCCAGGAACTTCAGCCAATAGGATGAATATACAGGATAAGCCAAGCAGTCCCCTATGGTTATCCTGTGTCTGGAAACTGGCCTCTTAGCAAGTCATTTACATCTCACGTTCATTCATATTTTAAAAAGGTCTTTTAAAAGCTGTTTCCTACATGTCAGTGTGTTTAAGGATCTCAATAACTTTTTGCTTTCATTGCTGCATCCCCTCCCCTTTCAGCTTTGACCTAAAAGAGCACCAGAGCTATAACTGGATCAACCCACATCACAAAATATCCTGCCCCAAAAGAGGAAGGTCAGTGTTCAAAGACAAAGGACAAAGGTCTTTTGCCTGGTATCATTAGTTGACTGCAAAATAATCTGTGAACAAACAGCACATAAGTCTGACCCCACCAAAGCATTCTTGACCATCCTTACGGACAAGAACTTGAAAATAAGCTTCCTTCCTGTTCGGTAGGACAAGATTCCTGTTCCTCTCTACAATTCCTGTGTCAGCAACATCAACACTGCCCTCGATGCTTTCCCAGTTCACCAGCAGCTGCAAGGATTTGGAGATACATTCCCTGTCTATTTTGTATATACTCACAGTAGTACTTGGAAGCCACAACATGGTTTCTTGAGACAAAAGGTCAAATTCTGCAAATTACTGCAAATTTCAGCTCTTTGCAGAATTCATCTGCAGCCAAGAGCTTTTTCATGCTCTTGGGACATGCGGGACAAACCAAGATGTTGTGGGACAAGTGAACTACACCAGTGAGGATCTAAATTTTCAGAAAGCAATGCTGGCAGCCACAGTAACAGTCTTCTCTTTGCAGTGCTCAACTTATGTTTCAGATTTACATTGGATTTACATAACATTAGTTTGAGTCAATCACTTATTGTCAGGAGGAGATTTGCATATGAAAAAACAAAACATGACATGGATATGACATGCCCCAAAGCCAGCACACCTGGGCCAGCTCACTCCAGTGCAGGGCTGAGCAAACACAGCCACACTGCATCCCATGCAGGTCTAGGGGTAGCAGAGCCACCTTCTCCTAAGGTTTAGGGATCTACTGGACCTGAGCTGAGCTAACACAGAGTGCTGTGACCACCTTCCCACAACCACTAGTCCTGCAGATCTGCCTCTGAGACATTAGATGCACTGATGTTGTGTCCTCAAGTCAGTGTGTTTCTGACACAGTGCTCCACAATACACCCCAGTTCTCCACAATTCTGAAAAACAGACCAGGATCTGTGCCAGGTTGTGGCTCATGTGACTTCAATCACTGTTCACTATCAACATTCACAAAGCACTCTGCAGAAAAGACAACATTTTGCCTGAATCCTGGACTAAGCTCTTCATCATTTACTACATTTTGGCCTATAATAGAATTCCACTGTGTATTTTAACTGAATATATTATTCCTCATTAGCAGTCTCAGGCTGTTACAAGTCTTTAGCCTAGCAAAACACTGAGTGCAACTACTCCATGAGTGATAACATTCCCATGATGAGCAAAATGTTTCTTGCTCATCAGGTAGAGCAGAGGTACCAAATCCAGCTCCACAAGTTGTGAACCATTTCACAGGCAGTGCAGGCTCTGCTGCAAACCCAGCCTCTACACCAGAGCTACCACAGGGCAAGGTTGGGGGGAGGAGAAAGAGGAAGAGGGAAGAAGAAAAATTACAGGACTCTGAAGAAATCTCGGCCTACACTGAATGAAAGTGCATGTGTCTGAGTCTGTGTGTGAAGTCAGGGCATATTCAGGTAACTCAAACCTAACTAGGATGCTTGCAGCCAGTATTTTCAGCTAGCATTCCTCAGGGGCTGCTGCCTTCCTGCAGTGCCTAGCAAACACGCAGTACTCACAGCAATATCCATTCCTACCCCCACATGTCAAACAGGCTACCACCTCAAGTTCCCCGCAATCACAGTTCTACCAAGACTGTGGACCTTAAATTACCTTACAGAACCAGCCAGAGAGAAGAAAACTTGACTGTTGTATCCCAGGGCTAAGAGAGTGTAGAAAAAAACTTAACACCCAAACCAGCCAACAACCCTTCACACCAAATGAGCAATTTTATTAAGGAAATAACATCTGAACAAGGCTTGCTGCACACACACACATTCTGCAGCTGGAATCTCTTGAGCTGATGCATCTCTTTGTGATACGTAAGTCAGAAAATAATTCAGCTCAGCCTTGGAGGGCTGGTGTTAGTGGCTCTGTGATCCTATCAAGCCCAAAGGTTGGTAAAAAGCTAAGCACAGACATTAAAAGTTAGACAGAGCTAATCGGCTGAGAATCATCTTTCCCCGCCCCAGAGCACTCTGCAGACAAAAAATTATTTCAGAGAGTCACCAATGTCCAGCCTCAGGGGAAGGGTTCTGGATGACCAGAGAGAAGCTGTGAGCCACTGGAGCTCATGGGAGCTATCTATCCCCTTGGCCGAGTCCCCCTGCTGCCAGACTGCATGTGTGAGAAGGAATGTCTCAGCATGCAGAGAGGCGACACTGCTCCACGGCAGAGAGAACTGCTGCCCATTGGTACAGTTAGAAACACCTCTACTGTGCCCCACAAACAAAATAACACAGGCAGCACGCGGACCACACCATGCTGTCTTTGTAAATTCTTACTGTAAACCCATGTGACTTATTGTGCTTTAGGCAATAACAACGAAGCACTACATGGCACTGACACACTGTTTGGCAACTGCTGGAACACAGAGCTCATCTATACAGAAACAAGAGAAATCTTCCCAATTTCATACAGCTGGCCAGCTCTAGGAGGTTACACCTTATTGCTTTGTTATCCCCACAAGCACCTCAAACACGAAGCATCCATCAGTGACAGAACAGCCCAACACCTTCCCCCCCTTCCACTTCAGGGTACAGCGGGTGGATACAGAAATCTGGATGTCACAAGCAGGACAAGCACCCTGGTTCTACAGTCTGGCTAAGGCTCTTTCCCTCCTGTCTCTGGCATTTGAAGGAAGCTGTTCTCCACCAAAGAGAGGGCACACAAAAGATGCTCCACAAAGGAAAGTTCCTGCCATCTCACTGTACTTGCAGAATAGGATTCCTTCTGCTCACACACAAAGTCAATCATAGTCATACATCTGCTAAATCACAGCAAGATCCTTCCACAGCACCACAGGTTTTCTATTTCAAGTGGATTAATAATTTGCAGGCAAGACACTTTCCTGACCATGCAGAAAAATCATGACATAAAAGATATATCATTAACACATTTCCACTAAAAGATCACACAGAGAGATGCATCAGGAAAGATGACTAACCCTTCTGTTGAGAGCAGATCCATGAGAGGGAAGAAATTCTAAATTATGATTTTTCTAAATACCATGATAATATTTAGTCACTAAGTGAAAAATCTTTCCAAGACATAAGAAGTAGCATAGGAGACATGCTCTCTTTTCAGGAAATAAAAGTGAGAACCTAATTTCCAGCTTCTACCAGAGTGGAGAGACCTTGCTGTAACAGATCCCAAGACCACGCAGTTCAAGATGAAGAAAAAGCCTTCATCACCCTTTTCACTCACTTTTTACCAATATCACCCAGGCTTTCCCATCTCTCCATACCCTCTCAAAAAAGGGGGATCCTCTTTTTGAGCCAGGAGATGGAGCCAAAGGGACACTCCCTACTGTGAAGAAAGGGTGCGATGCAGGGATAAAGAAATTGGGATAGCGAGCCTCAATTTCCATTGTTGAGGGTGTTACTATCAGTCTATTGCTATCAGTCCGTATGAAAGGGCAATTCACAGGTGCTGTACAATACAAGGGACAGCTGCATAACTCACAAAACAGCTCTTAAAAAGTTGAGCCACCACCCACACGAGCTTGCAAACACCAGTTATCCCTCTTAATAACAATTTAATAATATCTCAGAATTCGAAAATTAGGACATAGACAAATTTCTAAGAAACATGCTGATCAGAGGTGTCAGGCACCAAAACTACTGTCAGGAGAGAGATGAATTAACCTTTATCATCAGAACTGCTGCTGTTTCAGACACTAATGCACGATATTTCTGAACAGCACAGGGTCCAGTTCAGATTGTGGATGCACTCACAAACCCTAGTTCCGTGATCCAAATGCACACAACAGCGCACTGTTGTGCAACACAATACTTAAGAGGCTTCCCATCTGCATTCCATTTCAAAACATATTTTATTTGTTAGCTTCATTTAGAAGGTCCCCCAGTTCCGCTGCAAGAGAGGACCCTGCCAAAACTCAGCTGAGCAGAAGCACTGGATTTGTATCACCGCAAACTATGAAAAAAGAATGAAGTACAGATCTGACCTACATGTACCAAACACACTAAACATCAACAGACTTTTGTTTGCTCGGGGATTAGGAGATATTTAAGGAACATGATGGTTGTGGCACTTGAACGCCACCAAAAGCTCTCCTAACAGAAAGCCAGGAATCATGATAGATTTAGGAAGTAATAATTCAGCTCTATTTTTTGCATCCAGTTGAAAGACTATATTTTCCTTATTAAAAGCCTTCAGTACGCTGGCTTGCCAAGAGAAGCTCCTCTGCAAGGCTTTCAGCAGCGCTTTCATTTTAAAAATCTGGTGCTCGTGTGTCTTACAGGAAAGCAGTTTGTGCCTGGCGTTGTAAAGATTTTCTCCAAACGAACTGTTTAGTGGTTTTGAACCGAGTCCTGTCCCCACGGGAACGCGTACCCTCCTGCCAGATCCCAAATGAAGTTTCTGCCCAGCCCCGAGCCCGAGGCCCCCAGCACGGGGTGGGGAGAGTCCCGCCGCCCGCTCGGACCCTCCGGCCCGCGGCAGCCGCAGCCGGGTCCCCCCGGGCCGCCGCGCACCCGCCCCGCTCCGGCCGCCGGCACAACTTGCGGCTGCACGCTGCTGCCCGCCTCGCCTCCCGTCCTTCCGCCGGGCTCAGCCTCCCCGCTACGGCGGGCGACGCGGCTGGTGCCCGCACCCGCCCCCCCAGCTCATCCGCTCCATCACCTGCCGGCGCCGAGCCGCGGAGCCGGTGCGCGCCGGCGGAGGCGGCGGCGGTGCCCGTGCTGGTGCCCGTGCTGGTGCCCGTGCCCGTGCTGGTGCCCGCGCTGTGCTGGTGGCTGTGCCTGCGCTGGTGCCTGTGCCGGTGGCTGTGTCTGTGCCGGGGGCTGCTGCTGCTGCCGCTGGCAGTGCTGCCGCCGCTCCCGCTGCCGCTGCTGCCGGCGGGGAGGCACCTTCCTCGGCGGCGCCGCCGCCTCCCGGGCGCGGGGCGCGGCTGCAGGCGGCCACGCACGGCCCGAGCCGCCGCCCCGCCCCGCCCCGCCCCGCCCCGCCCGCCGCGCAGGTGGGAGCGGTGACCCCGGGGCACGGCCACCCCCCCACCCCGCCCGCTGCCCGGGGACAGAGCCGGGCCCTCGCCCCGGCGCCCACCCCGCCCGCAGCCCCGGCCGCGCCCGCCGCGGGGATGCGCCGAGCAGCCTGGCGCTGCCTTCGGGCACCTTCACAGGTCGCTCTCCAGCGGGACCTGCCCTAGACATTGTGCTTTTCACACTTGCTCCACCCAAACCAGGCTCCTGTTGAGAGGTGTCCTGGGTATGCGCCCCCCGCCCCACCCCCCCCCGCGTTGAAAATATTTCTCACTCCCGGCATCCAAATTAAAATCCCCACTGCTGCTTCCACAAACCTGCCAGGAGCTGTTTCCTTCCCCAGAGCCTGCCCTGTTGTGCCAAAGCCAAGTGTCTTTATCACAGGCTCTCATTTAACATCTCACGGCCATTTTCCAGGTGTGTGGCAGCCGATTCCCGGCAGACCTAACAGCAGCCAATATTTTCTGCTTCTACCATCTAAACTATACAGCTGTGGACACGGCCATCTCCTGATACAGAAGTTTTGGCCATATACAGGTAGAAAACCCACTGCTACTACTGGGGGGGAAAGGTATATTTGCCCTATATATATACTCCTATATTTGCCCAAGGAGTGAGCAGATCACAGCTGTAATCAAGATGGACAGGGATTAAATTCTTCCACTGAGTCCCATGCTGTACTCAAGCCATCTTTTAACACCTTAGCTTTGCCCACAGCAGTTCTGGCTCCCCGAAGTACTACCCTGCAGAGAAATAACTGTCCCTCCTGTTTTTCAGGATTTTCAGCGTGATTTTCAGCCTTCTATGAGTTTAGAGGGAGACAGGAGTTCAGAAGGAGACAGAAGAGCTTCTAACCTGTGTTCCTTGGAGCAAAATGCATGGCCTGATGTCAGTGCCTCAGCTCCCCGGGAGCACAGGCAGTTAAATAGGTGCCAAAATGAAACATACCAATAGTTAACATACCTAGAGCTAACCCAAAGGGAAGCTTTCAATCCTTGGGATGTGCAACTTTCTGGGGCTCAACACTGCTAACCAGGAAATGCCTCCCTTCCCACCATGATTCATGGCCTGACATCTCCCGAGGAAAAAAAAAAAAACAAACCAAAACAAAACAAAACAAAAAAAAAAAAAAAAAAAAAACAAAAAAAAAAAAAAAAAACAACAAAAAAAAAAAAACCAAAAAAAAACTCATAAACCCCTTCATTTTAAAAGCAGAGACCAGATTTTGAGCACAGTGAGAGGAGGCTGTGATGGCTGCATGCATCCTCTGAGCAGCAGAGGGAAATTCATCCAGGATATGGACAGAAAATTCCATAGCCTCTGTTCAGGAGGAGAGAAATGTTCACCAGCATTATTTTCCTAGGAAAATAAGTAGCTCTCAGATGACTCCCGCCCAAGGCCTCCCCATCACCTCTTCTTTACATGTATTCCTCTGTGCAAAACAGAATCCAAAATTCAGGACATTAATGTGGGAGGAGAGGTTGTTCTGCATCCCCACCCAAAAACTGTTTGCGTTTTGCCCATGACCTGGTTATTATAATAATACAAAAGAGTTTTGGAGTAGGAATCACACCCTCCTTTGTGCCTCCTTTGGTGTCACTACCTATTTATGCTATAGTCATAAAGAGAAAAGAGACCACAGCAGTTATTCTGCACAATTTCCTATTGTACTTGGAAGTTCAGAAGGATCCAGCAAATGTTTTTCCTATGGGCCACAATATATGACCCAAACTTCCTATTCAAATGCAAAGTAAAACGCAAAGTCCTGCCTGGTAAAACCTTGGCAGAAGCAGCCCAGGGAGTGGGAAGGTGGTTTCTCCTGCTGACTGGCCTGAGGAGGCACAGTGGAGAGGGAAATGGCATGCAGGGTCCCCAAGGCACAAGGAGACAGATGAGCTGCTCAGGCTCAGGCAAGACTGAAGCACCCTGGAAGAGAGCACCTGGAAGAGAAACTGCCTCTTGGGCATCAGGAAAGTCTAGAACTATTAGACATCTCCCAGCTTGGTGACAGCTGTGCAGGGCTTTTCTGGGTCTGTTTAGGAGCCAACATCCCACTGAAATTTGGGGGATTGGACCCTAAATCTTCTTAGCTTTTATTTTAAAGAATATTGATAGCATTTACATATTTTACGCACATACACGCAGCTGTGCATTTCAAAGTAATCTGTTGTGCTATAAGCCAAAACAGGATTTGAGTCATACAGTTCTATAAAGATAAAGCATTGATTTATCTAAAGAAATCTGTCTAAAGAAAATTGGCTTCATACATATGCAAGAAGAACTACTTAGCACAGATCATTCTCTTCTGCCCCACAGAGTTGGGCATCATATTAATTTCTAGCTTGAATTTCAGGAGTACAAAAATGAAAAATTAAGAAAATTAAGGATGGTGGACTGATGAAACCATTTCCCAAGGCAGTCAAAAGAAAGCTACAGAAAAAGCCACTTCAGTGCTTAGCTAATCAAGGTGCAGTTGGACCCCACACCACACCACAGCGGCAATACTGCATGGCATTTCTGGGACTGCCATTATTTTTGGCTCTTTCCTTATGATTGTCTCTGTACAAATAAATTCTTGATTCACATTCAGAAAAACAACAAATAGCACAAATCACCACAGGGCCACATTAGCACAAACTAAATGTCACTAAAATCGTTTCACTAATGTCTGAGTATAAGAAGTTAACACTTCGAGGAAACAACTGAGGAAAGTTCTTAAATATTAGCTCTGTTCTTAAATACCTTAAACTGCACTATTTTTAAGCCTTACCTTATCTCAAGCATTATCTGCAGAAGCTGGAAGCACCAGAAACATTTGTTTTTTACAGCAGTCATACACATTTGCATTCTTTCAACATTGCTGTGTCCTGGACACTAGATGTCTGCCATCCCTGACACACAACACACAAAGATAAAGTTAATTATACATCATCTTCCCAGGATCCAAGACTTTTGTGGATCTAATGGGCATCAAAATGAATGTGCATATTTAAAAGAAATTCTTTTAAAAACACAATAAGCATCCACCAGGACCACATATAAGCCAGGACAACAATACAATGTTCCGTTTTTTTCCTAAAACGAAACAACAATCTTCAGGACTCAGCCAAAAACCACAAAAATTACACAAAAGAGAGTGAATACTGCATGGGCATCCATCATGCCAGGGCGGAGTCAAAGACTGCAAAAGCCACAATCTGCTCCCAGCTGTGACAGTGTAAATACAAAAATCCCTTCCCTGATCTCTGTGGCTCCCCTCACAGTTCACTCGGCCAGTCTGTGGCATTCAGGCCACTGAGTTTCCCGAGCCTCTGAAGCCACCACCTCCGAAAGCCCCATTTCTGCACCACATGCTCTTACACTGTGAGAGGACTGCTGCAGAGAAAACCTTTCCATCTCCATTTCTTCTGCACACAAGCAAAACAAAAGTAGTTTGGGTTGGTTTGTGTCTTTTAAAAAATGCAAGTTTAAAAGCTCCAACACACAGCTACTATGAACAGCCCTGGAGAGCTGAATACCACAGCTCACAGCCAGCATGCCCCTAGAGCCACCCAGAGCTCGGCTGGGAGTTACACCCTCATCTTTTTGTGCTGGCTGCAAGTTCATGGAGTGTGCAGAACAATTTTAATGACAAAAAAAAAAAAATCCAAGTAGCTCCAAGTTTGGCTGAAAACAACCCAGTCCTTAATCTTTATGGGGTTTTATGTGCAAATTGCAGGCAGACAGGCCTTTACAAGACCTAAACTAGAATTATTTGTAAACACTCACTTATTCCTGCCACCATACAAGTAGTAGGAAATTAAATGCTTTTTCACTGATTTTTGAGAGATATTCTGATGCCCTGCCTCTTTGTGTCAGCAAGATTTTCATCTGTGCTCCTTACTTACATGGGCTACAATCAGAGACATTTTCTACAACAGAACACAGAGATTTTTAGGTAAAATCCTAAATTTAAGGAAAGCAATCCATAGGAAACTGAGAATGGGAATCCATTGAGAGCTGTCAAGAAATTGAACCTCTCAATTTTATTTTTCTATTAACTTGTCCATAATTATTATTTTTATAGCACTCAAAATGCAGTCAGTAGTTTTTAATGAAAACACAGACATAGGGTCTTTGTCCCAGAGGGCTGACACTGTGACTTCCTATGTTAAGGCTAATTGTTATTTAAAATGTTATTTAAGATCACTAGTCTCCAGTAGACTCTTTTTCTTTTCTTTTTTTGCTTGCTAGTTTCCTTGCAGTGATGTAAGGTAAGATGACTGCATTGATAACCCCCTCCCACTGCTCCCCACAAGCTCCTTTCTGGAAAATGATCTTCAAAATATGCTCCATTAGCCAGAGGTTGAGCTCTGAGAGCAGAGCTGTTTGTGGAAATATTTATATTTAGTAAGCAATCATATTAGAGCTGATTTTATGCATTTGCAGTTTATTTATAAGCCGTTATTTTTAAAAATCAATTATATAAATTAAAAAATACTCACTTTTAGAGCATATTCCATGAAACTCCAAGCCATGATGCAATGTATCTATACGATATAGCTCTGACCTCACTTTTTAATTATTTTCCTTATGTGCTTGTAGAATTTATTTAGAGGCTTCTGTAAATTTAGATAAAACTTTCTCCCCCAGCAGTTCTCTAATTCAGGTAAATTTGTAGTGCCAGAACAATACGATATCACATAGTTCAAAACAATGGTGATTTACATGCCATTAAGTATACTGGATTTAATTTCAAAACACAAAGCAATAGCTGAGGTTGGAGAGCAGAAAACAGATATAATGAAATGTACTGGTATTGCTGAAGTAAAACAGAGAGCAATAAGCCAGAAATCATACGGCCTTTAAGCAATTTACCTTATCTGCTACATTTAACTCCAGCTACAGTTATTAGAATGAAAAAAATCATCAAGCTGTCTGTCACATTGTAATCCCTATTTACTGTATGCATTTTTCTCACTAATGTCCTCTGTTTTAATTTAAATTTCTGTTCACTTAATACATTCACTTCTTTACAGTGTATGGCCCAGTTCTGAGACTCTACACAGGAGCATGCATTTGCTTAAAACAATCTGTTATCACTAAGAGTGGTTTTTTTTTTCCAGGGTGGAAACACATATCTAAGCTTGTTTTTAGAAATTATAACTTGCAGGCCAAATTTAGAATTACATTACCCTCTAAAATCAAATAAAAAGTGAAAAGCCAGGCTTTACCGTGCCTTGAATTCAAAGACTCCCAGCAAGACTTTCATCCACTACACATAGTCACATAGTCAGACATTTTCTTCCAGATAAACTTTCAAGCTCTGAAGGAACAAATACTTAACAAAGATATAGAATCTTACATTACATACTCACCCTTAGATCTCCATTTAAATTCCATTCTTCCCCTCCCCAAGGTGATGCACTTGCCTCTGCTCCTAAACTTTCTCCCATATTGTGCAATTAAGACAAACTCTTTTTTTTTTTTTCAGCATTAAAGACCATGTTCTAATTTCTCCTTACCCTGTTACGTCCGAAGATTACCACTTCACAAAGTATACTAAGGACATTTTTACTACCAATAAATATTTTGACAACAAGAACTATTTTTAACTCTACTAAGCTCTGCTGAGTGTAAAATGTGGCACGGGGTGCTCAGGAGCCTAGGGGAATGCAGCTATCAGGGTGGTTTATTTCCTTTGCACAAGAACAGCAATCTGAATATTCTCTGTACACACAGAACATGATGTACATCTCATTATAATCCCAAAGGGTCAACAGAGAGGAGAAAAAATGTACCTCAGACCCACTAACCCAAATCTGGAGGTAGCAAGGTGCTGCTGCAGAATGGAAGGGTTCTGCACACCTGTGACTGTTCAGGTCTCATACTGGGATTTCCAAAACTAACAGAGGAAATTGATTTGGGCAAGACAGCAACTAGCCCATCAAGGTCTTGCTGGCAATCTGGTGTAAGAACGGTGCCAGGATGGTGCCTCCAGGTGCTCACCCTGCTTTCCCTCACTTGCAATGTTGGAAGTGATTTAGCCATGACACAAAATGGAACATGACCACACATCCCAGAAAAAGCATAAAGGAGATTAAGCATAAGATAAAGACAAGAGAGGGAAGGGCCATGGAGAGGAGGGCTGGTGCCAGTTCCCAGCCCCTGTCACTACCTTGCCTGCAGGATAATACTGGGCCAGGGGTAGCAAGACCCCTGCTAAAGAAGGCTGCTGTGAGTGCACTAGCTCCCAAGCACATCTCAAGGTGAGTAACACAAGTTCTGCACTGTGTGTTTTCAGAGCAGACCAGGGAACAGTGTGTCTTACCCCCTTGCAAACACCCAGTAGTATGCTTAGGCTCTACTTGCACTGCCAGCACCCCAGCTAGCAGGACTTGTGTAGCAGGTAGGGCCACACAAGCTCTCAGTTCAGGAATTAACTTTCCCAAGTTCCCAATCCATTGCCCAGATGTGCTTGCTCACTAGGATTTCCCATGAAAGCAACACTTTTCCCTTCTCTTTAACTACAAAAATAATGTAGGTTATAACAGAGGCTGTCCCCTCCAGCAACCTGTGCTCCACCCTGGAGTTATTTTATATTACCCACCCCAGTGTCCTAGACCAGGGCTGCAGAGATTGTGGCTTTCATTTTATGCTAGAATAGCCTCCATTAATGTAATATGCTGTGATCCTTATGATATTCCAAGTAGAGGCCCAGATCTTGTCTGCTTTTTAAACATTGCAAACCATCCTGCATTTCATCTGTGCATACTTTCCAGCACATATCAGAATATGCCATCCACTCACCACTTATTAATGTTTCAAAGAGTCTTCCTTAAAACACACATAAAATTTAGGGGAGATCTTGTTCCAGGAGTCTTCTGACCATTCTGTGCAGTCAGAGAGAGTAGCTTTATTTCACAGACTGGATTTAATATACAGAAACATACTGCATCTGTTTCCAAATATTTTCTTTCTAAAACCGTTACGAAAACTGGTGCCAAAATGTGCTCATTCCTCTTTAAGGAGGAAACCTAATTTGGGTTTCTTGATCCAGATCATCTTAACACCCAGGCTCAATTTTGCTTGCAAAAGCAATCTACAGGCTCCAACTAATACAAATTTAATCTGCAAGGCTTCCTGCTTGGGTTGAATGGGTCCAGCATTTCTTTGTTACAAGATCCACATCACGTATCAGCAGCATCTGGTACTGATTGCAGATCTCAGACACTGTGCCTATGGGCTCCATGGGCAGGATCCTTCTTGAATTTCTGATCCCTTTTGGATTTTTTCCTAGGCTATATCTTAATCTTTTTGGATTGAAGATTTATGACTTATCCTTAGCTTTTTTTTTTTGAGGTGTGATGTTTTCTTATGGACCAATCTGTGGTAGCTGACCATATTTCAGAATGCATCCTGCAGGTTCAATTCTCCTTTTACATGGTCATAAACCAAGAGTCACCTCTCAAGTTAATCAATCTGCCTTGCCATAATGCTTAAACATATGAAAATCAGGAACTGCTCCTCTATCTCCTACACTTGGGATTCACCTCCTTCCCCCTGAATGAATATGTAACCATTTTACAAGGGATGAAAATTAGTTTGCCTTTTGATTGTACTAAGAAAGAAGGGGTATTTCAAACAACAAATGCTCTTCTTTGGCTTCAGGTTTTCATTTGGTAAGGTTCCAAGCCTTCCTCCTAAGTCATAAGCAGATTTTGCCATCAATTGAAAGAGAAGAAAAATAAAAATCAAGCTTTAGTAATGATGCGGGAACATTTTGATCAATTGGCACAATCTAAAGGTTAAAAGTTCCAAATGCAGACAACCTGGGGAAAAATAGGAGCAATGCTAAGTTTAAAACTTACATATTCAAGCTATTTCTCCAGGACACAATTTCCAGGCTACTTTGATGAATGCTGCTGAAAGAGGTGCAGCAAAACGTGACAAAAAAGGAAACTCTCAGCCCAACCTCACGTTCACTTTTTTGTCCCATTCCATGTACCAAGTTAGTCCTCAGAGAAGGAGCCTGAGGAATCCCAGAAACCCCATGGACTACATAGAAACTTCCTCCCTGTGTCTGCACCTGAAACTCCCACATCACTCCTGCACATACCCCATGGGCTCCTTGACTGGCAAACTGGCGACCACAAAGCAATGGGGACATGTGAAGTGACCATGAAGGAGAGGGTAAAGTTTGGGAGCTGGGGTTGCAGAATGGCCCCTGCATTACCAGGCTGCTCCCAGTATGTGTCTGCCATGCAATGAATTAACATGGTTATATTTAATCCTGTTATTCTCTTTCTCACACGCTTACCTTTTAATACCGGCTTCTCCTCAGCTTCCCAATTAGCCTGTTCATACTTGCAAGGAAGTCCTCACAAAATAAGAGTTGTGTTAAACAGGAAACTATTAAATCACATTTTCCGCAATAAAGCTATAGAGTGGCCCCTTTTTCCTTAATAAAACCCCATCCAAAGTCTTCAGTCCTTTGAGACTTTTTCACTGTTTCAGCTCTAAAAGATAATGCAGTAAAGTATAATATGCAAAGTTTTATAAACTGGAGCAAGCACTCCAACCAGATAACTGGCAGCTCCAGCAGAATTGGCTTCAGACCTTCTCAGTTCACAACAAATCTCAAATACTGTATAAGGAAATCAGACTTCAGCTGTGTGTTGGCTAGATCACCGTGACAAAAACAAGGCTGAGGAGATTTTTTGGTTTTGTTTTTGGATTTTTTTCCCCCACATAGCAAGCAGTAGGCATAGGAAAGAACAGGGTTTTGGCTTCAAGGCCTTGGAAAAACAGAATTCAGTTTTTCCATTCTGTCATTACTCGAGGAAACTCTACATGTAAATAAATCTCTCTCTTGTACACAGACACCTCTTGGAGATAGTTGGGAAGACTGGATAATAGCTAAATTCATAACCAGACAGGTATCTCCTAAGCTAGAGCTTTTTGGTATTGCTCAAATGTACTTCTGCAGAAACAGGTTTTTCAAAGAATTTTAGCCCTTGTGAAGGTGCTCTGACTTTATAACCCTGCACCAGACAAGCAAGAACCTGGAAAGAAACTCTCTGCCATAAAACCCAGCATTTAATAAAGTGCCCTGAGAGCTCAAGGCCCTGCAGAAAGTGAGCTGCTGTCATCACCTCCCTGTCACCAAGGCCATGACTTGTTCACAGCATGGGGAAAAGGCTTGACCAGGACCCAACACTTCTTAAGTCCACACATGCTATCCATTAGGCTGTGAGACCCTGACAGGAGGTAGATACATAGCTCTAAGTCATATACAGTTTATGAAAGCATAACTTACAAGTCAATGATTTAAATAGAAGCACGTGGAAGAGAAATGGAAGGTGAAGATGGAACCAGCATGGCCCTACTGTAGACAGCAGCATGAGCTACAAGCAAATAGCAAATGCCACTAAAATGTGAAGAAGTCAAAACTCCACATGGAATTTAAACTAGTTCTTTACACTGGGCTCATGCTGGATTCTTACACCAGCTTATGACTCCATATACAGCACGGTATATGACATTTTTAATCTAGAGGAGATCTCCTCTTGTCTTTGCAAAGTCACGCATGATTCCCCCTGATGTAGGACGTGGACAGTGCATCCCAGGTGTGCTGCTCTGCATGTTGAAGATTATATTAAAAGGGAGACTATTACTTTTCATATTCTTTAATACTATTATTGATACTATCATTAAATGAGAGAATATCCCTGAGGCCAGGAAAACCTCAGGGAGTGTGGGAACTAACACCTGGACTCAGGATTGGTTTCCTTGGTTATTAGAGCTGGCTGAATGGTTTTAACAGATAATGATATCTAATTTAATTACATATCAGACAAAACATTTCTGATTATTATTCATCCAGCCAGGATTAATGAATTTCTAAGTCCTCCTTCCATCCTAAATCTTTTCTACCTTCTTGTCATTTACCTCTTTTGTTTTGAACCTCATCTGAAATCTACCTGTTTGAAGAGAGATGTTTACTTCTCTAACTTGCATGATTTTTTTTCTTAGTGAGGACACTGCCTAAATTCATTTCCACAGCTTACAATTTGCTTCCCAGGTCATCAGAGAAAACATTTAAGCCACAAAATCATTCTTATAAGGCACTGATATTCCACCTTTCTCATCCACCATATAATATAGAGTCCTTTTAAAGGCACAGCCCTGTAGTAAACCCTTGTTGATTTAGAATTCCATACACCAGCTATTAACTCCTAATCCATGTGGCATCTGTACACCTTTTTTAACTATTATTTCTTTCTCCACAGCATAACTGGTGAACTATTGAAATCCGATGTATTTTAACCACATAGTTCACCGTGATAAAACTGGATTGCTAAATAATTTTCTGCTCTGCTGTATACACCACTTACTTTCCATATGCAGGCCACAACAGAATACCAGATCGAGGATTAGACTATTTAGTGTATAGCTGGGACAGATATGCAGTGGCAGGAGGAAATTTGGAAGGCAAATTGGAGTGGGAAGGCATTCCAGCAAAGCCCATGGTGTTAGGGAATTGTCAGAGAGGTTGAGCATAGCAGCAAGAGAGCTGCACTGCAGAGCACTCACCACAAGGAAGGCAGAGGGGGCGAGGGGAAGGCGAAGCTGTGAGCCTTGGTGGTGTGACAGCAGCCATGCAGGTGTGACATTTCCTGGGCTACCCATCAACAGGGATCCCAGCCCAAAGTGAACAACCTCCCCACACACCCACAGCCCCAAACATTGCTCCCGTCAGCCAGGCAAGGAATAATCCCCCTGTGATTAAGCATTAAGCTGCCAGCTAATTTAGAGAGAGTGAGATCTAAACACAAGCCCTAAATGAAGGTGGTGATGAATATAAGGTTCAAACACGAAGCTTCTCGTGCAGCAGGAGAAAAGAAACTAAGAATATTTACTTTCCTCTAAGGTCTCTAAAATTTTTTCCAGGAACTTAACATTTGCAAACTGCTTATCATACTTCTGTTAAGGCAGAGTTTAGGAAGAAGTCCTGCCTGGCCAGCAGCAATAATTTAAAAGCAATTTTCACCTATTTAAGCTTTTAAAACTTACCAAAGACCTCAGATTTTTCTTAGAATTGCTATTACTCAGAAGTAGACGACAAATCTTACTTTGGTACCTAATGCCTGCAGGCTTCGAAGCTAATGCAAATACTGCTTTTTTATTCACAGGCCATTGTTTTCAAAATGAAGCACTTTGGGGAATAAGTGTTTTACTTCAATTAATTGTGTTTCCTGTTTGGGGAAAAACAAACTAACAGGTTTATTCATTTAGAGAACCTGACAACTGCAGATTGCCTGCTACTACTTTGGAAAAATATTTTATCAAGAATGTTAACACACAAATTCAGTAAATGTATGGGATTTGCAAGACAATCCCGTAAAGCTATTATGGTGAATCTCCAAAGGACTAGTGGCCATCAGGACAGGAAAGGAGACAACACTGTAAAAAGATTTCCCAAAGGCCATTTTTATGTTTCAATTTCCAGAGCAAATTTTCCTTTTCCTAATGTCAGTGTGGGAGAACGAAGGAAGATAATGATACAAGTGACAGAAAATAAATTTATGCCCATGGAAATATCTTTCAAATCCTACACCCGAGCTTTATGGAAAACAGCCTTTATCTACAGTTACCATTTTTATACTACAGCGACTAAAAATGTCCCTTAAACTAAATTACTAAGGTCCAGAGTGACCACCTTTGAGTCATACTAATTTTAGCAGTCGTTTATGTGGATAAATAATTTGGAAATTGTGCTGTTACCAGCATCCATCAAACAAGCAATACAGTTAGTAAACCCAGGAATATACACATAAATTTTTATGGAAATAAATAACACAATACCTTTCTGTTTCCTAGGTCTTATGAACCACTTAGACTTGGTATTTAGATTTGTGCTCTGCTCTGAAGTTCCAGCTACAGACATAAACTACAACAACTGATAACTTTATTCTTAGACAACTGGATTATAATCTTTTTTACAACTGTCATATAAGGGGCAATTCCTAGAAGTCCTTGAAGCTGCACAGGTATAGAAGAGAGTCAAATCTTCATCAGCAGTTCCTTCTTCACATTCCAGAATAGCCAAATCTACCCAAAATGCTCAACATATTTATTGCTTCTTAAAGGGATTAGCTACTGCACTCTACAAGCCTGAGAATCAGATTACATTACGTATATACACATCTTAAAAGCATGTAAAGAAACAATTTTCTCTGCTGTCTTGCAAATTCCTAGATAAGACAGACTAAAATTCCCGGTTGACAGAACCAAGAAATTGCTTAAAATATTTATATGACATTGCCCTCTAGAGGAAACCGAGGAAAATCTGTTTTAGTAGAACTCTTCCAGAGATGAAAACACGAAATATCATTTTCAGCAGAACAATTAGTGTTTGTTAGAAACCATTTTCACTGAGAACATCACACACTGGTTTGGCTCCATTTGTCATCCACAAGTTTTCAAGAGAGAATTCCCCAACCTCTAGCCTAGGGCTCCGTATTCAGAGAGATGGTACCACAGAATTTACTGGCTACCACATGTCTGATTTTTTCTCTTTGCTACCAGAATAAAAATAGCCCAGTCTATGAAAAATTGGCAAGCACTTAGTAATTCTTTATTTATGATGGCAAAAAGAGACACTGGTCAAACTGTAGAAGGATGGGCAGGAAGACTTCCCTGACTTTTGTTTCATCAAATTGTTACCCTGCTAGCCTGAACCTATTCCAATGGTCAAATAATGGCATAGGAAACATAGGTCAAAGTTATTACTACATTAGTCAAGTATTTATTTTGCAAGTTGTTTGTTTGTTTGTTTTGTTTGTTTGTTTGTGTTTTTTTTTAAGATCATCTGGTCATCTATACTACTAACTATGGAGAAGGGTTAAAACCAGACCTTGACACCTTTTTAAACAATAAGAAATGAGTCTTAGGCATCAGCTGTAACAGTAACCTCTTTCAGTCATGTTTCAACAATACTGTTTTATTTTGAAAAAGCCTGAATCCATTTTCCATTTACCTCTAGTTTCTCACATTTTTGTTAGAAAGGCTTCAGTTGGATGGGATTCTTGAGTCTTGGATGCTCTAGGGTGAATTTTGCTGCTAAGAGTCACCATTTGCCTTACTCTTGTCTGTTTTGGAAGGTACAAGTATTCTTGAACTGCCCCAAATCTTGTCACAGTGCCTGCCAACTTATCTTTTTCCTGTTACTGGTCTGTTAAACATGTTTTCCTTCCGAGGCTCACATGATCTTGCTGAACAACATACACTTTACCCAGAGAAAGAAGCAAGAACAGTGAGCAGTACTGCAGAGTCAGCAGTTGATACATATGCCCTTTGCCTCTTAGCCCACATTTGATAAAAAGGAGACAGAAAAATAAGTTTCAAGGAGCATGTGATACTGCTTGGAGCTGGAGGCAAGTGTCACATGAGCTAAAAAAAGCAATGAGCTTTCCATGTTTAAAAAAATCCCATCCCAAAAGCCATCCACTGCAACAGCTGTCTCTGTGGCTATGTACCTGTCTCTTTGCTGATCTCACCTCTGTGTATTATATTTATCCTCTCACTTATGTCCATAGATGGCAGGTTCATGTTGACAAACCGTCTCTCTGAGGCTGATGTTGAGCCTCTGACCGTAGAACTGTCTCTGAAAAATGTTCACCATTTTTCAACCCTCCCTGCTCCTGTCCTTTCCAGTCCAGGCCAGATTTCCAGTGACAGGGGATAAGTGGGTTTTAAGCTGCCATCGCTGTTAATGCTTTTAGCTCTGGAGGGTCACAGTTCAGTTCTAGTCCATCTTTCAGGACAGCAACAGTCACACCCAGAGGCTGCCAAGCAGGTATGATCATGTCCTGCTTTGCAGAGCAGCTACAAAAGACATCTAAGAATGAGAATGCTGCTCACTTAGACCATGCTGTAAGAAAAACTATTTGAATGAGGACTGGAGAGGCTGTGCCTTCGCAGGGCTCATGGCACATCAGTCAGTACAGGCGGAAAAGAACAACCTCCCAGGATTCTCACTGCCACTCAGTAGCCTGGCTCCAGTCACCTCCTACTTTTGCAGCAGCTCAGAGCTTCTGTCTCAAGAAAACCAATCTTTAGCCCACAGCCTGCTTTGTGCAAAATTCTGGACTCCCAGAATATGAAGAGAAAGTCACATTTACCATTTAGAAGATGCTGTGAATGACTGCACATGGCAAACTGGTGTGCTTGGGCATAAGCATTACAGAAAGAGTAGTAATAATGGGCACGGAATGTTCCTTGCTTGTGTCTTTGAACATCTGTATTTTTAATTATTGATGGCTAAAGCACTGTTCTGTGCTAGCAAACACACTGCTGGAGAGGCTGTGAAAATAACTGATGCTGTGGCTGAAGGCCTCACCTGTTACTTGGCTGAGAAGTGGAAAAAAGCAACTCATATTTTGCACATTCCAGCAGTTTGCCAATTAGCTACGTTCTGCTGCGCCCTGACTGTACTTCCAGATGACCTGAGAGCATGAGATGCTTGCTGTGTGTCAGGCTGAAAACCCCACTCAGGATGTAAAAGGGATCCTGCTGGCACTTTGGTATCAAGGTAAATGACAAGGCACAAGGCTGACTCACCAAAACAGGCTGTTCCCACACAGGATGAGCAGGGAGGGAAGAGCAGAGAGGGCAAAGCTCCCTCCCAAACACTGGGCTTGTTCTCTTGTACTTACAGCATGGTCAGAACAGCAAATTAAATGGAGAGGCACAGCCATATATTGGGCAGCAAAGTACAGATTTCTAATCAGAACTTTCACCCCTCATTAAAACAAAAACAAAGCACAGAAAAAACCCTCTCTATAACCTCTGAAGTTTTTACACCTCCTAAGGCAACACCACCAACCACTGTCCAAGTCTTTTCAAGCCTGATGCAATGTTTCTGAAAAGCAAGCATGCAGAGGCAGGGCTGGGAGCAATTTTGGCAGATAACCTGAGGATGTTGTCTAGTTACACATGTATGCTCCTGGGGAATCACAATTTCTAGAGAGAGGCCAGCTCTGTTGTTCAGTGCTGACACTATGTAGGAGGCAGTGATGGGCATATCGATCCCTAAATTTTTGGACAAACATGCAAATACATAGAGGATGTGAGCTATTTAAATCAGTGGAAGTCTTTCCACCATTTTTAATGGGGTTTAGATAAAACTTGTCTGAGCAAGAAGCTAAGCAAGATTAAAATTTGAGGCAGATGAGGGGTTCAGAAAGTCTGTTAAGGAGGCAGTTGTGACAATGGGATGTTGCTAATGGCCACTCCTACAAGGGAATGAGTTCTGCCTCCACAGAATATCCCTGGCCTGGGGAAATTGAGGGACGGCAGGAACTGGAGGATGGGGAGTGAACACACACTCAGATTAATAAAGCAAAGAGGACAAACCAGCTAAATGATCTCTGCTGAGTCTGGGGATTAGTGACCTTCTATTTAAGACTTTGGCTCTTAAGAGAGGATTTGGAATAAAGCTCATTTCTTCAGAGCAATTTATTTCTCAACACGTGTGGCTAAGTCTGTTCATACCTTCCAGGAAACATAAAAGAAAGGAAGAAAAACATCTCTTTCTTAGTCTCTTAGTCCTGCTATATTTAAAGGGAGGGGAGAGGGAGGAATTTATATCCACTATCAAGCAGGGGATTTATATCCCCTATCAGTGTAAAATACAGCAGCCATGCTTCAGAGGGGACTGCATGCTCCAGACTTCAGGAGCACATGAGACTTAGGCTGTGCCTTGCAAATGTTAGACACCCACAGGCTTTCTCTCATTTTGTGCAGGTTCAGCACACATTTACTGTATCCCAGCTCACAGCAGTTCAACAGGATGAGAAAAAACTCAGCCAAAATCCCTATGTGCTGCTAATTTTCCACCAGGCAGCTTGGAGGGCACATCAGCACAGGCTTCTCATCCTTGTCCATGATAACAAGGCCAAGGTTTCAACCTCTGTGCCCTGATCCATCACTTAAAAGTATGAAGATCGGTAATATGATATGAAAAAAGAAACTAATTCAATTCCACAACAGGTTGGGGTATTTTTTAGGTCAGTTATGAGAACTCTATTCCCTGAGACTGCATTTGGAGGCTGTAGTCTCCAGGACCACTGTATTTATTTTTCGCTGTGTAGTCAGTGCTGTTAATATTTTAACAAGGAATTCACACAGAAATGTTTGCCCCTTGGCCAAGGGCAAAGGGACGGGATAAATTTCCATTATTTTTCCTATTAAAACAAAAATATTTTCTTGTGGACATAACCAAGAGAAGGCCCTACTAACACCAGGAAAAGCAGCTGCTTATACTGAGCAGCACTTTGTGTTGGCAGCACTTTTGCTTTAGGAAGGAGGTGAGGAAACACAGTAAAGCAGAGCAATCAATCCATGCAACCTGATGTGCCTGGGAGGTGGGGGTGCTGTTAGACAAAGCTTTCTGTGATGACCAGTGGTGGTTTTCTTGGGGTGATTTTTCTGTTACAAAAAGGATGTATAAAGGAGATTGCACTGCCGGGAAGATAAATCCCCAAAAATTCCAATGAAACACAATCCCATCATAGGCAGAGAGACCTGAACTACCCCCTTCCACCATAACACAGGCATTCATACACCCCAACAGCCAACCCAGCTAAGGAATGGATTTGTTACCCAAAACGTGTCCTGGAGGGCTGCAGCTGATGTGCTGAGGGGGTTCCCACAGTATCCCATCCCCACACATCAGCAGGGGCACATGGATGCATTTTGAACACACTGACGAGTAACAGAGTGCAACAAAATCTTGCAGATGCTCCAGAGACAACTGCAGCTGCCAGGACAGGGACAAAGTAGTCATGGCAAGGACAGCCAGCCTCCTGGGGCAGTGACAGCACCTTGACACAGCATGGCAGGAAGCAGTGCCCCATGGAAAATGCAAAACTGGAGCACTTGAATATCAAAGAGGGACCACATTTGGAGGGGAAGGATGTTTCTCCCAGCAAGAAAATATTTCTTTTGCAGGAGCAAAGCAGTTTATTTTTACAAAATAATCCCATTCAAACTTCTGAGGAAAGGGGATCTCAACAAAAAAGTGCCTTAAAAAGCATTTGTCTTCAGACAAAACAGTTTTCAAATCACACTCAGATTTTTGAGCAGCTCTTCTCAGACACAGAAAATACTTCACTGCTCCCAGCCCCACAGCACATGCACTGCTCTGCAGGTACAGGTCTGCTCCTTGTCTGCAGGGCTCACAGCACAGGAACAAAGAAGACTGCCCTCATGAAGACCCCTGTTCAGGGCAGAATCTTTCTCTAATTACAGCCAAGAACTTCAGGATTTGTTTCCAGCACAAGCAAGAACCCTTGTTTTGACAAAGAACATCAAGATTTCACCCAGCATAGCCCAGGACTGTTAATGACCGCCACAGCAGGCAGCACAGAGTGCTACGCACATTTTGAGACCTGCAATTTTGTTGGACATTTTGAATTGTCCTCTGTAATCAGCTGCTAGCACTTACAGAGAGGCAGGACTGTGCTTAGAATGTCCATATATCACACACCTACTAGTGGCACTGACGTGTGAGGAGGAGCAGGACTTTATCTTCATAGTTCCAGCTATCCTGGAGGCATGAACATAGGATGTGCAGCAGCACCAAGCATTCAGGAAAGACCCTGGCTCTACTGAAAACCCTCAGCTTCAGGTAAAGTAAAAGATTTGCCTTCAGTAGTGGCACTTGAAGCTCCCTCCCCACTGCAGACCTGATTCCTGAAGGTCTTTCTCAGCACCTCCGAAAATAAACTGAATTCCCTGAAATTTGGCATGCCATATCTATTCTGAGGAGGAGCCTTAGCAACTCCCCCTGGACACTGACTGAAGAGGAGAGACTAAGAAAGCACTGTGCAAAGGTATGGCTGTCGAAATATTTCTCTCTTTGTTTTTTTGGAAGTAATTCCAGTTTGTGGGTTAAAAAGAAGCCAGCCACTTCTCTGACTGTATTCCCACATATTGCAATGTTTGGTAATTTTTGGCAATGAGAAAGATGATATCTTGAAGGAGTGGTTGGGTTTTCTCAGTGACAAAATTATAATAATAACAACTCATGTTTCTACCACACTGTCAACACTGGTAATGTATCTTACTCTGCTTTTTACAAGCATGCATTTGAAAATCTACTTAACACTGATTTTAAAGATTAAATGTATATGGTAGCTGTGTCCAAGCGCTGCAGCTATGCTTGATGAAATTCATAATCAAATATTTCAAACTGAATTATATTCATGGAAAAATAATTTTTTTTGCAGTGCTCCAAGGACTTGCTCAATGAAGCTCCATTCAGTTATGTTCAAGAAATGAAGGATTCATCTGTCATCTGTAGAAATACTAACAGCCTTCGTTCAATAAGTGAGTAATAGCCCAAAATGAGTAGACTAGATCCAAAATACCTAGGAAGTTGTTGTCTGGGGGAACATAACCCACATATTTTGGAGATACAGTTGTATAGACAGAAGATAAATAAATAGGCAGAGTTTTGACTAACCTTTGTTCAGTATTCCAATACAGCTCATTTCCCTGCAATTGTGTTTGATAGACACACAATTTGCTAACTCTAAAGAGAGCAATAATTTTCCCTCAATCACTAACATCACCAAAAATGACACCACCTACATTATTCCTCTCTAATGTAATAATACCCTGTTAAGCAAAGAGCTTTGATGATTTTATTACTGCATAATGTTGCTCTAAATGAAAGAAAAAATAATAAAAGAAACAAGTTCAGCAATAATCAACCCGTCTCTGCTGTTTACATGGAAATCAGGTGGAATTTAAATAAATAACTTTTCTTTAAAGAAGTCATATTCAGCTTTCCTAGCAAGGAGAGACACATGAGTGGTACTCACAGCTGGCTCCTCCAGGAAGTGTTGCCCTGCTCTTACTGTGTCTGACCCCATCACCACTCTGAGATGGGAGGACGTGTAGGCACACCAGGCAGGTGCCAAAACAGCCCTGTCTGTCCAAGGCTGTCCAATCTGTTCCAGCTCCCATCATCTGCCCCTGCATCCTCTAGAGGCTGACCACATCCACAGGACTGCCAGCAGAAGGGACTGTGTGCCGTCACCTCTTTTCTCTTGTTTTCTGGCGTATTAGTTTAGCCCCTTGGAAAGGGGAGGGTTTGGATGGCAGGCTGGAGCTAGAGCTGAGGTTACATGAAGCCCAGGGTCTGTGAGAACACTTCTGCAAACCGTGCTGCAGAGGTGGGAAATGGCAGAGCTGTGAGACCCCCATGCCAAATCCTCCACTGCTAAGGGAATAAATCAGAAGATTCCCCACAGTATCAGCACAAAAAACTCCTTCATCAGGCAAGATGGGGCTGCTCTGGCACACTTGGCAAGTGTGGAATAAACACACAAGAAGTGATTTTGCTTGCCCAGTCCAACCTGGTGCTGGAGGAGCTCAGGCAGTATTTTACTTTCACTGACCACGCGCAGGCTCCACAAAGTAAATCACACCACAAATCAGAGCCCCTTGTATCGACCTGGAAGTGTTTCTCACTCAGCCAGGGAATAATTCGGCAGTCAGAAACTGAGTCAGAACTACTATTTAGCGCACTGTCCTGCCCCAACAACACCTAGAAAAAACAAGGGGAAAAGGGCTCTGCTACTTCTACCATAGCAGCAGGAATATGGAATTCCCTAGGAAAGTTTCCTCTTGGAAGCAGTCTTTCCAGAAGGCAAGCTGATGTTGTCTTTCAGCCTCTTGTAAAGCGAGACAGAATTATGTCCCTTCTGAGCACCCCAGTGGGGAAAGCTCCTGAAAGACTCTCAAAGCATCCTGAAGCATTCCAGATGCACAGTGTGGGAACACGGGGCAGGAGCTGCCAGCCAGCTCCCTGATAGGAAAAAAGCCAGCTCTCCAAACTGGAAGCATCCTCAAGGTCCCAAACTGTCATCCATCAACATCACCCTTGTCAAATAGCAGAAAACAGCAAGTTAGGCAAGGATGCTTTGGATGCTGAAAATAAAGCAGGAAATGTCCTAAATTTTGGCCTAAATTGGATGTTGAATATTCTAAAACAGGATTTTAAGAACAACAATTTTAAGTAGCTCCACACTACCAAAACTCTGCCTTTGTAATGGCCAAAAAAAGTAAGGAAAATTGAGCACTTGGTTCCCATTAGCTGCAGTCACAGGTTGCTGGTTTAATAACAGAGCTTTCCAAAAAAGCCTAAATTAAGCCTTCAGAGACAGGCCAAAAAGGACAGATATCCAAATATTTCCAACTTCATTGGCTATTGTCTCTCATTTTGCATTATTAATAAGATAACATTATTGCTGCCCACTGCAAGCAATTCCCTTGTATTTGGAAACAGTGACATCTCATAAAGGGCAAACAGCAAACTAACTGCCTTTTGCCATAAACCCTCTCAAATTTGGAGGTGCCACTGATTGATACTGCCACAGTACCAATATGTACACACTTTTTGAATCACAAGCTAGGAATTACAGAGGGTTGTTGTCGTACCTGTAAAACCATAGAAGGTTGAGCTGACCAGCACCCAGAGATTGAGGAGTCACTGCTTTTATTCTGCCACGTGTCAGAATTGGGAGTGATGGTTAGCCCAAACTCCTGACACATTCAAGTGAAGTGATCCTGCCTGCTGGGTTTCCCCAAGTGTCCACCCCCAAAATAAATTCCCTTTTGGCAAGAGGGGGAGGATTTCATTCCCTCAGGTACATTGTAACCTCAGGTATGAATGAACGTTTACATCCTCATCTACACCAGAGAAAGGGTTTTGCCTTTGCAAAGGGCAATGTGAGAAAGTCTACCAGCCCACAAAGAGCAAAACTGGGACAATAACTGATTTTACAGCACGGAATAGCTGAATTAAAAAAAAAAAAAACGCCACAAGAATAATCTGTAGCATTGCAAGAATCCTAATTTTTTATTTGAACTCTTAGAGACTTCCAGTTTTCTGGGTCAGGAGACATTAGAAGAGAGCCAATGCATTAGAATCAAAGGGAATTTATTAAAATGAAGTTGTTCCAAACTGGAAAACACAAAAATGTCTTGCTTTGAGAAAGTCTCAAACAACATTTAGCTGTCAAAAACGCTTCCCTCAACTGAAATAATTCAACAAAAAATATGAGCACCTGTAAAAATATCTTCCAGTGCTGCTGCATCTGTGTTCATTTTTGCTTAAGAAAACAGTTTTATACAAACCCAGGAGGGCTCCTGCTTTAGTGCAGCCCCTCTGGTGATTATGACTTACAATCTTTTGACCCAGTGACCCCAAAAAATTTTCCAGAAGAAGTGTGAGTAGCACATGTAGGCTAATTATCAATTTGATTTTGTTAGTTACTTTCTACAAAATTTTAAGAACGAACCCAGGGCTCTCTCAGGGGCTGGAAAACAAAGGTCAAAACCTCTTCTCCTGGACTTCTGTCAGTACGAACTGTGCCCTGCACCATGTGGCACCAGAGGCAGCTGCTGCTGCTCTGTCACCCTTACCTTGCTCCGGTGACATCCACACCGACCATCAGCTGCCCGTTCAGAGAAAGGATCTCGTCTTTCAGGCGCACTCTCCCGCACTTCCCGGCCGGGCTGTTCTTCTTCAAGTCTGTCACCCAGATGCACCCGACGTCGAGCACAGGCCCCTTATGTGCCTTCCTCTTCTTTCCTCCCCGACGCTTCTCCCCATAGTCCCCCAGAGCAGGGATATTCCCAAAGCTCAAGCCCAGGACTTCATTTTTCCGCATCTCTTGGGCCAGGTACATGGTGCAGATCTCCGTATCCATAGTCCCACAGCTCCCTGGCTGCAGGTTGCTCTCGTCCACGGAGAAGTTGAGCTGGATGTACTCGCTCAGCTTCTGGACTGCCGAGCGGCAGAGCTGTTGCTCGGCTCCCTCGGCCCCCTCCCGCCGGCTGTTCTGCAGCCACTGGCACAGGAGGGAGAGGAAGACCCCCGCGTTGTCCTGTGTGATGGGCATCGCTGTCCCTCCCTGGGCATCCCCTCACGACCTCAGCCCCGGCCCCACTCGGCTCCCTTGTCGCCCGCCGCGGCGCCCCGCAGCCCCTGGGGACAGGAGTGGGGCTGCAGGCCCAAAGCAAGCCCCATCTAGTCTCACGGAGATTTCTGGGGGGTTCCAGCTGACCAAAAACACAGTCAAGGAAGGATGTGTGGTGTCCAGGCGCTGCACCGGCCCTTTGAACAGGCTGGTGGGTCAAGTTTGCGAGCGTCTCTGGCTGTCCAGGCCTGCCTGCCGCCGGTGTCCGCGCTCCGTCGGGAACAAAGCGTCCTTCCCGCCACGATCACCACGGCGTCTCGTCCTGCAAGGATAAAGCAGCGTGGTTAGAAGTGTCCGAGCCGCTGAAGGCGCCCCGCAGCCCCGGCCCGGCGGCCCAGGGCCGGCTCGCACGGCCTGGCCGCTCTCCTCCTGCTATTTACCACTTGAGGGCACCAGCTGCTCTCCGCAGCAAGGGAATAAAAGGTCACCATTAGCTCCTGACCTTGGCGGTGAAATGAGGGCTGCAGAGACCAGGGGATGCTCTTGCCGCAGCTCCGGGGCTCTGACCGGAGCGGGGGAGACGCTCCTGCCAAGGGCCGCTGGAGGGGCACCGGCCTCACCAGCGACTGAAGCTGACAGCCCTGCCATCCATGCCAGTGATTTTGGGCTGGGAAAGGCTTAAACCGGTCTCTTCCCAGACGTAGCTCCACACCAAGCTGCTGAGGGATGGGCAGCAGCAAACGCGAACAGTGAAGATGCCAATGGGGTCCCTGCCTTCGTGGCAGCAGTGGCTCACAGCCACCTTGTGGGTAAACCATCTAAAGAAGTGACTGTCCAGTTTCCTGGGAAAAGAGTAGGGCAAGTGAATTCCCCAGTTTCCTGCAGTTTGGAGAGGGAGGCACACAGACAGCCAGGAGTCAGTGGGAGCCGGGGCTTAGCAGGCAACAGGGCAGACAGGGTTTTTTGCCAGGATCATTAGGATCTATGAAACAAGAAAAACCCCTGACATGACTGAAGTCTGGTTGACCAGATTCTTCCAGGGCTTTATTTTCTAAAGCAATGGATGATGCTCAGTGCACTGTGCACCAGGAAAACTGAAGAAAGCAGCAGCTTCAAGCTAGCAGCCTGTAGGTCTGTTCTTGCAGATGTGCATGAAAGGCTTGTGTTGGGTAGAAAAGCTGTAGGAAGAGCTTATAAGCCCAAAAGAATGAGGGTAGAGGAAGGCTCTTGCAAAATGCTGCTGCCCAGAAGCTGTATCCAAAGTTCTGCCACCTCCTTGGCTGTGGGGCAATACTTAGATGAACAGGAGTGACCCCAAGAAAGCTCAGGCAGGGACAACAGCAGCTCAGTTCCACGTCATGCTTGTACAGGAGGACACCAGCATCTTCACCAAGAGGCTGGAGTTACACCAATGGCTCAACAGGGATAGACATCAGCTTGGGAAAGGAGGAACTGGCTCCCTGCTTAGTGAGAGGGACTTCTGAGTTAGGCTCAGGGCAGGCAAAACAGGGAGGAAAAGGGGAAGAATAAAGAGAGAAACTGCTCAGGCACATGTCTAAAACAAGAAGTTTTAAACACAGACTGATCAGGAGACAAGGTTAAATCCTCTGAACATTTTAGATACCTAATGCAACACTGGTGAATATGTGGAGGTTTTACCACAGAACTTAAGTCTTATTTAAGATCACATATTTAAGACGAAAGCAATGATTTAATTGACATAACTGGAACTTACTGTAGTAAGACCTAGATCTGTAATATTGATCTAAAAATGCATAGCTTATATGTGGACCAACAAAGAAAAAGTAGAGGCAGAATGTCTTGGCATACTGAGGATGATGTGTATATTTGCTCTGAGGTCCAGAACGCAGGAGGAGTAAGAACTGCTAAATTATCTGGTTAATAATAAAGGCAGAAAGCACAAAACAAACACAGGAGAAGGCACAACAAACCCTAAACCAAGAACCTGATAACAGCTGACTCAATGGTAATGGGAAAGTAGAAACATAAGATTCTACTAGGAATGGAAAATAGTAAGAAATAGAAAGTCCTGGTGCCTTCAGAGCAACATTCTCACATAATGGACGGGGTCAAGGAATTAGCAGGGAAGTGCCTCCAAAGAGAGATGTGTTGGGGGTAAGAAGGTGAAAAGAAACTCATGTAAGAATG
The DNA here is from genome assembly GCF_027579445.1 of Ammospiza nelsoni. Taxonomy (NCBI): domain Eukaryota; kingdom Metazoa; phylum Chordata; class Aves; order Passeriformes; family Passerellidae; genus Ammospiza; species Ammospiza nelsoni. The sequence continues at coordinate 78,144,037 of NC_080669.1, read as the reverse complement.
CCTGTAAAACCAAGGGATTGGGAACAGCAAAACAGAAATTCCTGGTTTCAGTACATTAAAAAAAAAAAACCTGCTAGGAGAGAATTCATGGAGAAGAGTTGAAAGGAAAAAGAAATCAAGGTGAGCTATAGTTTCTCGAAGAAACAATATTTTGTGCTTAAAAGGCACAAGCACAATAGCATCTCAATGAAGAAGGATCAGAAGACTTGGCAGCATCACGAGCTTTTTATTTTCCTCAAAGACAAGAAGAAAGAACACTAAAAGGTTACTGAGCCCAAGTTTAAAAAAATAGTGTGAACACATAGGCAAAAATAATAGAAACATCAGGCTAAAAAAATGAAATGAAACTTGCAGAAGATTAAAAAAAGTTACCCTTTATATGCATATTAATACCAAGAAGGCAATCCTTAAAAATGTTGCTCAGAGAGAAAGTTATTGAAAAATGACACCAAAAGAGGCAACACTGGTTTGAGTTTTCTTTAGTTCTTGTTAAAATTACCAACTATGCACAGGGGATTAGTACACAGTGTGACAGAATATCAGTACAGAGGCATACTATCCTCTTCTCTGCCTGTAACAGAGTAGGACATTATTTCAATTCAGGTATTTCCAGTCCAGCAGAGTGGGAAAAAACACCATTTAAGTTTCCTACAAAACCAGCTAAAACCATCTCAGATGGCTGGTCACTTGTGAATACTCAAACAGCAAGGGGGTTGGTCACTTGTGAGAACTCAAACAAGTAAAGGGCCAGAATTAAGGACAACAGCAAATGCAGTGGCTGTCTTCAAGGGTCGAAAGAGAAGCAGCAGAAAAATGTGACATCAGTCAATCTAGCCTCAATCATCCTTAAAGTTCCAAATCAAACAGAGAAATAGTTTGCATGTATGTGGAAGAGAACAAAAATATAAGCAGCAGCAAACATAGGAGGCAAGAATAAAATCATGTGAAATCAAATTAATTTCTTTTCATAATGGAGACGTTGTTGAATACCACTTATCTGGTCTTTATTATAGCTTTTGTCACTGTCTCAACTTTCTCATAAATATACTAGGGAAATATGATTAAATGAGACTTCTACAAATCCATACCCAGGGAGTAGTTATTAATGACATTCTGTGAAACAGAAGGACACTGAAAGTGGAGCTCTGCTGGATCTATATAGTGTGGTTCTGCTCAGCACATTCATTAGTGACCTGGACAATGAAAGCAAGTACACATATTAAATCTGCAGATTACACGAAGCTGGGTGTGTCTGCAGACACACTGGAGAACAGGATTAGCATCTAAAATATCTTGGCAGAAATCAGAAAAACAATCTAAAAATTAGGGTAAACTTCATCAAGGACAAATGCAGAGTACTACAAAAGGAATACCTCATTTAGAAAGGATTGGCTATGTGGCAAATCTTTGTCAAGAGATGCAGCGTTTTCACAGAATCACAGAATGGATTGGGTTAGGAAGGAATGTGGTCCCAAGCCCCCCTGCCATGGGTAGGCACACCTTCCACCACAGAGCCCCACCCACCTTGGCTTTGAACATTTTCCAGGGTTTATAGGGAATCATTCTTGTCAATCTCCTGCTGTTGGAGGAAAAAAAGGGTCATTGTCCCAGGCTGAGTCAATGGGGACAAAGGTAACATGGCATATTAAGTATTTCTGTAGCCTCACACAGGGATGGGAAGGTCTCAGCAGCAAAACTGCCCCGTTGGAACAGAGTTCTGACATAATTTGCCAGTCTTGGAAGTGTGAATTACTAGGAAATACTGAAAAAAAAATTAGGGTCTGCTAAAAAGCAAAAAAGTATTGCAGGTAGGGTGTGAGAGCACAAGTTAAAGGTCCTCATGTACTTCACAATGCCCCACCATGACCATGAGGAGAAAAGCAGTCTGCTCCTCTTGTCCATGATGGAGTAATGTATGTGAATCATGTCCAGGTAGATTTAGGGTAGTGGTTAGGTAACACTCAGAAGGATGAAGAAAATCAAGACCCTGGGGAGCACCATCTCAGGTGCTGAAGTCTCCAACACGGTCTCTGCAGAAGGTCAGAGATCTGCCATGAACAATGATTGGAGCCAATATCTCTTGGATTGTGGGAGACATTAGATCTCTTCATTTCAACCCCTCTTTTACTTCCTTCAACATCATTCTCTGTCCTAGTGAAAGTCCAGTAAGAGGTCATTTAATGGATATCATCCCATGAGTTATGACAATGACACCCTTGTGACAATGACACCCTTTGCTAAAGGTACAGCTCTCACTGACCATACAGGGTTGAAAACCATTCAAGCTCTAGAGAAGATTGGACCAGATCATTCTTTGAGGCCCCTTTTGCCTAAAAACTTAAGAGGTTTTGTTCTCAGCTGTTTATCAGTTTTGACACTGGGTAGACATGTTATGGACTGTTTTTTGCCAACTATCCCCAGATCAAAAGCACTGCCAGGGTCCCTGGAGATCTTGGGGCTCCTTGAAAGCAGCTCAGAGTTGTAGGTCAAGTCTCCAAATCTCCTCTCTGCATTGGCAAAGGGCACTGATGTTGACTTCAGCTTCAATCCTGCAGTTAGCCGTCTGGAGTGTTCAAAGGCATCTGCATTCCACGCAAAACTCATCCATCATTCATTTAGCAGCACTGCTGGAGGGCTCTCCCCCTCCAGGCACACACATCCCTCCAGAGATAGAGGAGGACAGCCCCCTCCACGCCGCCGGAGGCAGGCAGCCTTCAAAACCCCTTTCCTTCTCCCCACAGGAAAAGCTGCGGGCATCGATACGCTGCGGGTTGCCTGTCTATGCCCCTGAGCTCACTGCAGAGCCACGGCAGACACTTAAATTAATCATGTAGATAATTATACAGTACTTTCAAGGGATTTGATAGTCTCAAACAAAACCTTCTGGCTTTGGAAAAATTACTCCAGACAAGCATAAATAGGAAATACTCCTTCCAGATGTAACAGACAACACAGCACTGAGCTGAAAGCCTCTGGGCTGGTGAGAAGAGCGGCTCAGGTTCCATTGCCATAGAAGCAAAAAATAGAAAGGTGGTAAGCTGTTTGTCAAGGGAAAAAATAGACCTGCCTGATAAAAATGGAAACCTCAATGCTAAGAAGAAATTTATTTTTACTCTTGACTTCCACAAAATAGACTCAAGACCCATGTGAGAAAATTTCATGGAGTCACCACCACCTTGCTTACTTGCTGTAGGTGACAGATCTGCCAGACCACCCCACCTGCCTTGCATCGAGTACAGTATACAAAATACTCTAATTTTATGCCCACACTGGAATTGTCTGGAATAAAACAAGGCAGAACTAGGAATGGGCAGCCCCCTGGGCCCAAAGTCCCCTGTCTTGTGAAAAGGAGTCCCTGTTCCTGGGGACAACTTTCCACCAAAGAGATTCTGTCTGGTTGCTCTGAATCCCTCTGAGGGCTACTGATTAACACTCTCTGGTAATTAAATCTCCCACCTTACCTACATCTCAGTAGTGTGGTCTGTTGAGATTTTTCATTAGCAGTTTCAAGAATAAAATTAACTAAGATTTTGCAGAGAGGATATTTGCAAGCACAGAACATCTCAGCTGGGAAAGTACTGGGGTGGGAAATGTCAATTAATATACTGAGTATGATATGGAAACAATATTAATCCTGTTCAAATAGAAGGATCTATTCAATTGATGCCATTTAAATGATGGTGCAGAGACAGTAAGACCACTCAGTTTGAGGAGGACCCACAAAGGGGATCAGCCTTTCATGGGATTCAATCTTTAAGAGACTCTCACCATGCTAAGTACTGGTTTTAGGGCTCAGGCTTACACTCCACTGCTCTGGCAGCCCATGGACTGAAGCCAGAGCCAACCCACAGCACAAGACAGGTGCTCTTCTTTGCAAGAAGAAAAGCTTTTGGGCCAGATGTTCTCAAAAGATCAAAAAGATGCTGCAAAAACCTTGATAGAAGCATGGTCCCCTCTCACTCAGCAGTGCCAACAGCCAAGTCCCACACCTTTCCATCCAACCACAAAACAACCAGCCACTTTGCATGGCTGCAGCCTGGGTGCATGCCTCTTCCCAAGGGTGTGCCACACCAGCACCTGGTGAGCAGAGCTGCCTGGTCCCCTTCCTTGTGCCACCAGCCACAAAGATCCTCCTGAGCATCATCAAATCCCGACCCCAGCTATCACAGCAACTTTTTCACACTTTAATTAATAAAACTCATTGAATTTCAAATAGAAGTAAAGAACACTTACATCTCTGATATTTTGCTGGAAAGCTGCCCCAACACTTTGCATAGTTGGAAATGGCCTGTATTTTGGCTTAAATGTATTCATAATCAGTTTATACCCCCAGACATGCAGCTTCTACAGCCCTCTGCTCTTCTTAGTGTTTATCAGCTCTTCTCACCTTCTTCCCTGGAGTATTTACAGCCAGAAAAATCAGCTCTTACCTGCCCTTGTTCCACCCTGCACGTCCACGTAAGATGTGCTCTCAAAGGCTGAAATACCACCCACGTAAATAAACTGGCTATCTCCTTCTCCATTCCTCAGTGAAAGTTTTTAGTTATGGCTCAGGAAGTAATACACTTTCTTCCTTCATCTCCAGCCTTTTTGTTCAAAATACTAAGCTAAACATACGTTATGTAGGTGAAGAGAGGCTCCTTCTTTGAGGCTTTCTTAAGGCAGCACAAAAGCTGTCTTAAATGACTGCTTATGGAAAAATAAAAATATTTTGTTTAAATACATTGAGGCTGGAACTGTCAAAAAGCATATGTGGATATTCAGTGCATAAACAATAAGCTTTTTTCTTTTCTGACAAATTGAGCTTTTTCTTCCTATGTTGTCCTCGAAGGAATGATGTAAAGAGCTCCTATAATCACTGTCTCATACGGGGAAACAGAAATGTAGAGGGTCATTAAAATGTCCCATTACTGATTTTTGAAAGGTGATTTGTGCAAATGGCTAAGACCCAATCCTCCAGGATAACCCCTTTGGCATTTCCAGCCTGACCAAAACTTCCAGAAAAACATACATACAGTTATTCCAAAAATTGTTTTCATCCCCTGAGTGAGATGACTTTATAATTGCATTAAAGGTTATGTTTGACATATACTGTAAATCTTTTTATATATATAGATGAAGGCATTGTACTTGTTTTCCTAAAGTCATCTGGGCACTTCAGCACCAGAGAAATAAATCCACTACCAGCAAAAGACATTAATGTACTAATTTCTATTCAAGTGTAGCTTCTACTTATTAGTTAGAAACTAATAGGGGAAAAAAAAAGCATCAATAGGAAGAAAACCACTTTGGAACTGAATCAGGGTTTTCACTAAAAGACACACTGTTATTTAAAGATAGTTTTTCTGTCATGGTCTGAGGTCTGAAATCCTTCAGGACAGCAGCAAATCAGTTTTATTCTGGATTACCCAGTGGTACAAATCAGATCCGGGCACACAGTTATGTTTCTGCTGAATTAGCCAGAGTGCACATTTACAGGTCAGCTTTATGCTAGCCATAGGAAGACTTCTGATATTTGACCTGGCAATAAAAATTTAAATCTTATGCTGGGAGGCTTTGAGAGATTTTGAACAAATTTGAATTGACAGGAAGTTTTATAGCAGTCAGCATTTTATATTTCATGGCCTCAATGCTTTTAGTACAGCTGTAGGAGCCCTAAAGCTGGATTTTCTGTGCAGTCAAACCACAGCCTCAGGTTTGACCTCCCCACAAGTAAACAACAGGAATACAGGAATATTAAAACCAGGATTTTTGTTCTTTAACATCAGCTGAATCCTCATCTGAGATTGTCGCTATGGGCTCAATTTCTGGCCAAAGGAGAAGAACAGGCCCTCTAAGGAGAAAATAGTTATCTGGTCTCTTGTAGGTCTTTATTTTCAGACTAGATGCTTGACATCTTTCAAGTGCACTTTCTGCTCCATTGCCTAAAAAATGTGTGGCCAAGTAAAACAGAGGTATCTGAATATGATCAGATGAAATCTGCTTTAAACCAGTTAACCAGGCAAACTGGGCACAGAAAAAAATCGAATATAGCATAGCTAAATAAAAGCAGTGGTGAAACTGTATCAATTCTTGCAGACAGGTTCCCTGCAATGCTTTCTTAACTGCTTTGATTTTCAAGTATTTATGTCCACTATATTAAAGATCAAAAGGCCCGTGCAAACATCTAGACTTACTAAATCAAACCTAGTAATTGCCAGGACATTTACAGTATCAGCCCTAGCAAGCCCTGAGAACAAAGAACAGTTCACCAACAGGACACTGAAACAGCCAAGCATGGAAATGCGAAATTCTTGCAGGAAACCTTACACTCTAAATGGGGGCACAACAGTTGGGTAAAAACCTAACCATATGCTTGGATTTGTTTTGAAAACCATGCCACCAAATAGCTCTCTAGAGGAGTTATTTATTTCCAGGTGCTCTCACAGTACCCATAACACTGGCAATTAGCAAAATCTTTCCTTAAGGAAAAGAGATTGTGCCCATTTTTGTAAAGAGGAAATGGAGCTACAAGAAAGTAGGCATGGTCATCTGAAGCTTCCCTGTAGGCTCAGGGCCACTGGAAAATTTCATAAGGACAATATGTGCCCCCACTACTGGCATCACGGGAAGAGAGCAAGGCTCTCCTCATTCCTTCTACCCTTGCTCCAGATCGTCTGAGTGCACTGCAGGACTGGATCACTCTCAGCCCAGGGACAGTGTGAAGTCCACAGCAGCTGCCACCACCAGGGTTACCTCAAAGGCCACAGGGTATGTCCTTGTCAGCAGCACTGCTCAGGAGGAGCTGCCTCTGTTCCCACAAAACCAACCAGTGCCTCTTGGCTTATCCCTTCTGGAGCTCTGAAGCCATCCACTTCCTCCTTCCCCTTATTTCCCTACAACATAAGCAAGCTCATAAAAAGAGACACATTTCCAAAACATATCAAATGAAATTATACCTGAAATCGGGGATCATGATATCCTATAAAGTATTTCCCACTGGACCAGGAACATGGTGGGATTTCAATGATAGTACTAAAAATAAAGTTAACAGATGAAAGCTGAAGAACACACCTGCTGTCTGTCAGCAGTTAACAATGAAGCACTGAACCCTGGTGTTGACCAAAAGTTCCCACCCCAGTTCCCACCCTAGCTCAGGCAGCACAAGCCCTTCCCTCACTGCACGTCCTTGCGGTCTTGCCTGTGTTTAAGAGGCTGGTGTCCTCTGGGGACAGCAAATATGATGTATTTTGGGATGGTGAACAGTCATGCAGGCAGCCCTGCTCTGAAAGCAGGAATAACCAAAGCCAGTTGGGTTGCAGATGGCAATAAAATGCTGAGCCAGGGCTGCGATGATACAGCTTCACAGTTTTGTGTATTAAATAACAAGGTTGTTTGACCTGCTTGGTTTGGTAAGGAAACCTCCCAAGTGCACTTTTCAACATACCAAAACTGCTGTGTTGCAAGAGGAGATTCAGAGACAGACACAGTGGGCTTTTAAACTGGAGAGACAGCTGGGCTCAAACCACTGGGCTGCATTTTCCACCATCATTGAGAGGAATTAAAAAGAGACAGCAGAGGAGGAAGTATCCGTCTGGCCATACATTATTAACGAGAGGATCAAATCTAAAACTCTTTCTGATACTGATACAGAAGCCCTTTAGCAAAATCAAATTATTCTCTTTCGTCCTCACCCTCTTTATACACAAACTATCTCCAGCAGCCTCCTTTCCAAGTCCAGGTCAGGTGGGAAAATGAAGAAGCTTTGCAATTTCTAAGTGATTTTCTAAATCTGGCCAATATTCTTATTCTCAACATAATTTTGAGTATTGAAGTAAGACAGGCTTGCCTTTTTGCATTCATTTAAACCAGAATGAAACAACTTACTTCAGACAGGAGTAAAAATCACCTAATTCTCACATGATCTAGTGTCCCAGACTATATCAAAGCAGACTTCTTTAGCTGTCAGATCATTAAAACTAATCTACCTCTAAGCCCTTAAAGACTATTCAGTTTGATAGCAGAAAAAAAAGAATGTTTAAGGAACCAAGTTATTGCAAGCTTGTTCAATGATGAAAGAACTGTATTTAAAGAGTTTCTTGAAGAATGGTACCCATCTAGTTCTGCAATTATTCAGCCTCCTCTGTACATCAACATGCCTAATCATCCTTTGGATCTCTTCCACTTGCTGAAGAGTTCAGAGCTGATGCTGGGAAGCACCATTATGAATTTTTCAGAGTACTCAGAATTCATTTCTGACATAATTTATAGAAGTAAAAATCTGCAGTAACATAATTAGTCAGAGATGCTTTTCTGGATTTACTCTACAATTGTGTAACCACAGAGGAAATCTAATTTTAAGTATGCAGATTCCAAGAAACATCCCTTTTCCAAGTTTGAAAATAGCACAGTTCTATCTATCTCTCTCTCTCTTTCTCTCTCTCTCTCTCTCTCTCACACACACACACACACAAAGAAAATTTTCACATAGAAGACTAGTCACAACTACAGGCATAAGGATGTAAGTAACAGAGTTAGGACTTCAAATTTACATTTAGGCACCTTAATAAGTTTTTAAAGGCCCTTGCTCATGTCACCTACTACTGTATGACTTTGAAACAAACCCCTATTTACCTATTACTTTATAGTGAAAACCCCAATGTCTCAACCACAAGGCTTCCTGAGGGACTGGCCTTCCATGTAATGTTTTGAACACTCTATAGAAATTTACTGTACACTCCAGATCTTTCTGAAAAAAACACTTATATTAAAATAGGTACAAAAGTAGATCTGTAATTATTTTTAAATGCTTCCACTCTTCTTAAGAACTTCCTGTGGGAAAGATCTCTGCAATACTTATTCATAAAACAAGAAAATGTAAATAACATGTTAAATTTGGACTGCATTGTCTGCAGGAGTCATCCATCTAGTCTTACAAACAAACCACAAACATCTCATGTTCCAATACTGTGATTCTATATTAAATAAACAAATGTCCCCAACAAACTGTTTAAATTAAATGCTGATAAGCACCAAGAAAACAAATAGCTTACAACACTGCAAAATGAATACACTTGGAAGGTGGACTGATGGGATGTCACCGTGTTACTGGAAAGGCTAAAATTTTAAATAAATAAATAAATAGTTTTCCATTTTCCCATAAGTCTGAATTAAGACAAACAATATTTTTATTATTATTGCTAACAGATATAACAAGGCATATTTCCACATTGCTATTCCCAAAATCCATTAATCATCTCTAATCTGATGACCTGAGCACTGGAAATAATTAACAACCTGCTATGAGTGCTCCCAAGCAAGTGTTCCAAGTAGAGCTTAGGAAAGGACTTTCAGAGAAGATCCTCTCTGTCTTGGCTTTGGCAGTGTCCTGGGGTGACTTCATGATGCTGAATTCACCATATCCCCACTTCATGATATATCATATCACTTCATGATACTGAATTCACCATATCCCCATTCACCTGTTTAGCCCAGCAATAAGTTCTGCACTTCTGAGACAGGTTCTGAGAGGGAAGGAGAGGGAAGAAATGCATGGTTTGTCTGCAGAAACTGCACTCACTCTCTTGCATTCCTGCTCACGGACTGCGCTGTCTGCAGCACGGACAGACAGGGGGACAGAGCTCTCCTTTGCCTTTAGTCAGTTTTTAGTTGGCTTAGGCAGAGAAGTTCCCTGGATTGTGGCTTCTCCTTTTTTTGGAACTGATCAGCCCCGCTCAGGCCTGAACACCCAGAATGGCACCAGGAGCTCACACCGGGGCTGGGACGCTGCGTTCCAGTGCCACAGGGATGGATGAGAGACTGAGCGAGCTGAGCTACAGCCCATGACAAGCCCTCTCTCTGAGTCTGCCATCTCTGCAGAACAGGGAGAGGTCCCATTGTTTAATGCTGTTCATTTTTTCATGTTTGTGAGTATTTTGCCTGTTAAATAAACAGTTTTTTCCACTATTCTCAAAGAGGGGCAGCTTGAATTTACTTTCTAGAGACCACTTCAGAAGTTTCCTCCCAAAATTTACCCGAGACAATGACAGGCAGATCCCATAACACTGTTCACTTACTCATGAGCACCAATGCTCTTTCACTTCCCACTCATCCAGTAGGTGAAAAACCACAGGACTTTCAGGTAACAGTTTACATTTCTACCACTAATATCTACCTGGAGGCAATACCTGCATTTCCCTTCAACACTGCATACACTTCACTCCTTCTCCATGAAGGGCTGGTGTGAAGACATCAACAGAGCTCAGCTTTCCTTCATATAACCCCGACAGACAAGAACACACATGAAGCTGACTGTTCATCACCTCCTCTAGGGAATGCATCTCCAAAACCAGGACAAGGCTTCATCCACAGCCAACAGCAGGATTTCCATAGATGGAGGCTCAGTCTCTGCAGTTTTAATTTAGTTCCCATTCATGCTCTCAGATCAATGCAGAGGTTCTTGAGGCACAAAGGGTTCATCTGTGACCTCTGAAGGACACAGACCACTGAACCATAACACAGTCATTGTTGCCTCTGTCCTCTTAACCTCCAGCTGAACTCCCTACAGCAGCCTCCCAAAGCATGCATACCAGACTGAATTTTTCTTTCCCAAACTGAAGGTTAACCCTGCAGGTAGAAGCTCACTGGAAGCAAGAGCTATCACCTCTCAGGGAACAGATGCTGCAGATGCTGACCACAGCATGCATTTCTTTCATAGAATCATAGAATCATTTAGGTTGGAAAAGACCTCCAAGGTCATTGAGTCCAACTTCAGCACCTCAGTGTCTCTCCTGCACCGCAGAACTTAAACCTGAGCAGTGCCCAGCACAGAGGGGCAGTCACTGCCCTGCTCCTGCTGCCCACACCATTGCTGATACTTTCAGGATGTCCTTGGCCTCCTTGGCCCCCTGGGCACCCCCAGCTCATGTTCAGCCACTGCTGACCAGCACCCCCAGGGCCTTTCCCACTCAGCAGCTTTCCAGCCACTGTCCCAGCTGGAGCTGCAGGGGCTGCTGTGACCCAAGGACAGGAGCCAACACTTGGCCTGGTTGAACCTCACACAACTGGCCCTGGCCCGTGGATCCAGCCTGTGCAGAGCCCCCCTGCCCTCCAGTGGATCAGCACTCACACCCAGCTTGGTGCCATCTGCAAACTGCCTGAGGGGCACTTGATTCCCCTTGTCCAGATCATTGATTAAGATATCACACAGGACCTGCCCCAGTACTGACCACAGCAGCAATGTCTTTCTGCACCCATACCTCTTGGATCTGGAAGCCTCCCAAGCCTCTTCTGACCTTTCTTGGGCAATGTGTGATTGTGCTTTTGGAGGCAGCTGAATTTTATGGCTGTTTCTGAAGTTCCACACAAGCAAGCCCAGGATGGTACTCTGGTTCCAGAAATAACTAGATGAGGTAATCACTGCAATCTTTGGTCCAGTGACTTTCAAACAGAGATTTTTGCCTAAATGAAAATGATCTGTCAAGGAAAAGGAGAGGAGAGTGCAGCTAGAGATAGAGCAAGCTTCTTAGAATATAAGGGGGATTTTACCTTGATAATTGAGAAGTATTTGCTGACATAAGAGCAGGACCTACCCCCAGCCAGTAGAGCCTGTGCTCTCAGGGGAAAGTCAGAATATGCTTGCCTTCCTGGAAGTCTGCACACAGCGTTCATCAGAGTCCAGATACTGCAGCCCAGACATGCAGAGTCTTCAGGAACACTGTCACCACCATGTATTGTTCAGGACACTAATTTTCTACACATTTACACCACATCCCATCTCACTAAATCTGCACAAAGTCTGGGACAAAGGTTTCACACACAGAAGTTGCTGTCGTGGTAGTTCTTTTGTATCTCTTTGCTGCTTTAAAAGACTTCAGTGCTGAATTGAGCCCCAATTAAAAATACATAAATAAATGTTATGTTCTATAAATAATGATTCAATGCTTCATCTAATCAAGTGCTTATATGCAGTCATCATCTCTACAAAGACAAGAAGCAAAGCCTGGAGAGCAAAGTCTTGCCTTCAGGCATCTTAAATATTCAAGTTTCTGAGTCAATGTTCTTACTGGGCTGAAGGAACAAAAGAGGGAGTCCATTCAGAGCAAACACACACAATAATCTTTACTATCCCAAACTGTATTGGTGCATTAATCACACACTGGACTTAAAGACACATCATCTGCACTTTCATGTATTATGTTGTTCAGATGGGTGTAACTGCAGATCATATCTGAAAGAAGCTAGGCAGGCTTTCAGAGACAGGTCAGAGATTAAGAACATGCAACACATAAGCTCTCATCATAATCATTCTCTGTAACAGGATATAGCCACTAAAAGAAAAGACACAAAACAGAACTACCACACACCTCCGTTTTTCCCCCAAATTTACCATTAAGCTCAAGCCTCAAAGCGAGCCTTATTTAAACCAAGCAGACTTCTTAAAACTAAATATAGTGCTACTACAATATTGTGCTCATATATTATAAATTAAATACACATTTGGGGATATTTTTAAGAAAAAAGCAAGTGCAGCATAGGCAAAAGTCCAGTTATCAAAAACTAAAGTATTAATCCTTCAAACACTTAAGGAACTATGTAATATTGCTCATATCAACAGACTTACAATGTATCTGTTTCTTCATGTGCTTAGAAACATGCTTGGGATCAGGAGCTGAAATAGGTATATGTTGTCACCGGAATATTCCCAAAGACCATATTACCTATATCAATATTCAGAATATATTTCAGCATTAGAAAATTCAACCCAACTCTTTGTATTGGAAAATACTTTTCTTAAACACTTTCAGCTTCAAAGTCACCACAGCATCCCAAGCAACATATTAAGATGCTGTCAAAGAAAGTTATTTCATAGCCATATCACTGCACTATGTATCTATGAAAAAAAATCAGTTTTACTGGTGACTAATGTTTTACTATGAGCAACCTGCAGGCAGGGAAGACTCAGAGACAACAAGAAAAACAACCAAGAAAAGGAAATACTCTGAAATTGCAGAAAGAACCACTCTTCCCAAGCAGGAAAGCTCACAAAGAGTTGCCAGCAAGCATTCACAACCCAGGAGCCAGGAAAGCCAGAGCATGACAAAGTGTAATTCTTTCCACCCAGTGCCAGAGAAAGCAGGTACAACCTTCCCTGCTTTGCTAGTCCCTCATTCTCCTGTTCTGGCAACAAGCAAGCATGGACCTGATTAAACAGCATCTCTTTTGCAATACTGCTAGCGTGGTTCAATTTGGGCAGGGCGGATAAAGAGAGGAGGAGCAGGGTGTCACACACAACTTTAAAAAGACCCCATAAAACCTGAGCGATCCCCTCCACCAAAATGAAAACGGAGGAGAGGTGACAAACCCAGAAATCACCTTCACACTGATGGCAGTGAGTGGCAGGAGAAGATTTGCTCCACTGAACGTGATCCGCCCTTAGAGGTGCCAGTGAAAGGCGTCCTGCCTCTGTCCCTCACTGGATTATTCAGTCATCTTCAAAGATCTTCCTCAGCTGGCTCCAAGTGGAAACTGCGATATGTGGAGGCATTTCCCCAAAGGGAGAGGTAGCAGCACAGTGGACACCCTGCACTGTGCCTGCTCTCCCAGGCACCCCAGGAAAACCACAGCCCCTGGAGATCAGACTGTCCAGAGCTCCACCCAGGTGCTAAACCAGGACTGAAACCCTCAAACTCAAATGCAAACTAATGACGTGGCAGCACCGAGAAACCGTGTGGCAACAGCAGCTTTATCAGCAGCCTCAAAAGCAGCTGGGCTGACCCCTCCAGCGCCAACCTCAGGAGGGCAAGGTCCTCTTCTGTCTGTCTTCGCCTACTTTTCATCCATTATTCTACTAAAACATGCGGGCCTCTCTTCAGATCACTGCATTTCTTCATATTTTGGCTGACAGTTTAGACGATACCCAGGGCAGGAGCCTTCCTGCAGCTGTGCTGTGTGCAGGGAGGCAGAGACACACCACAATCCAAACTTCACCACTGAAATTATTTCTAGGAAAATGTGCTGAACGAGACTACAAAATAGTCAGAAAATTGTAAATCAGAAATTATAATTACAAATTGCAATGAAAACAGTGACTGTATTTCCTGGAAAAGGGTATTCTTCTTTAATTCCCTTTTGGATTTTACCAGAGCCATCAGAGCCCTTGTATAAACTCCTGTTGTTACAAAGCATAGAAACTCATTCAATTATCTTCACATCATTTGGAAAGCAACAACACAACAGTCTTGTAACTCTGGGCTTTGTCAGGTGAGTCAATTTGGTATCACAGCATTTATTTAGCATATTATAATACAGTAGTTTGTAACTTTGGTTTCACTTTCTTTGTTCTGTCCCATGATGAAACACTAAGTACGTATATGTCAGCACAGCACTTTGTTTCTAAAAGCTGATTTAAAATGCATTCTTTAAAAAGGAAATATATGGAAGTGACTTTGGAGGCCTAGATTTTAAGCTTCTTTCTTTTTTTTTTTTTGACATCTGTTTGCTGAGCGCATATAATTTCTCCCTTGAATTATTTAAATGTCCCAGTGCTTTTTTCATAAAACAAAAACTGAACCCAGATGCCCAGCCTCAAGATGGAAAACCTTAAAAATACAATAAAGTAGAGTTAGTAAAAAATTGGAATTCTCATCCACTGGGAATACCCAGTATTTTAAAGAGACATATTCACTGGAATATAATATTTAAATTCCTGGGAAAGTTCCAGAGAACTATACTAAGAAATCCCCAAATATTTTCTTTTCTTTTGTCTTTTTCTCTACCTTCAGCCTTAAAAATCAGAAGAGTTTGGGTGTCTGATACTGTTCTTGCAGACAAGGCTGATGACCACACATCCTCATCCTGCCGGTTCTCAGCCCAATGTGAAAAGCCCAACGTGCATTGCAGGAGCCAAGCCTGAAAAGGAGATGTTTCCCCTTGAGAGGAACAATGTCCCACAGGAATTGCCACTGCAGGCTTCCCCATAAGAAATAGCTAATTTATGGACTCTCTATTCCCCACAGACAAAACACACAGAAATTTTGCCCTGCTTCTACAGAAAGCCTAAAAGTGTAAACCGTAACAGGAATCCATTAAGGAAAGAAGCAGAATTAAATGGGATTTCTTAAAACCATAATCTGCCAAGAGATATTTTGGATTATTTTGAATAGACTTGACACACCAGGTAATAGCGTTTCTCAAAGAAAAAATTAAGCCCTTGTTTAACCCATCTCAGCTACTCATCCCTGGGGTTTCCAGCCTTGCATTTCTCCTGGGGATAGGCAGGTTGCTCCCAGCTTCCCTTCTCCCATTAGAACACCATAATCTTACATTTGTATTCTGAAACTGCTAACCTTTAGTTGGAAATTAATTGTACTTAAGGAAAAAAATTTAAAAAGAGGATGAATGCAAGCTTTCTGGATTGTCATATAACAGGGATAAATATAAAGCAGAGCTGTTTCCAAAGCAGAAGTACAACACTCGGAGAGGAAGAGAGAAGAAAATGCTGAAAATAAGGTTGCTCGGATAAATTATGTTGCACTTCATAATTTTAAGATGGACAGGGATGTGGGAGATTTATTTTCTGCCTCGTTATCCATATGCCCACGGTTCATTAGGGCACCAGCTCACCCCACAGCCCCAACCAGCCCCTCAGGGCAGCAGGGACTTGCAGGAGTGCAAACTCTTCCATCAGACCTCAACTTGGGAGTGCAGGACAACAAACAAGGGATTACAGCTTGGCCACAACCCAGAACAGCTCCAGTACACTCAAGTAAAACCACTGAAATGCACCTTAATGAAGATCAAGCGAGCGGTCACCAGTCTGCTTCAGACATCTCAGGAGTGTGAGCCGTGATGCCAATCTTTACATTTAAGGCAGAAAATGCTTTGGAGAGCAGAGATTTCTTTAGGACCGCAGACAGAAATCCAGCTGGGCTGCCCTTTTCAACTGGCATGCAGTGAATCAAGAGCAGGACCAGACCCACAGAGAGGGGTTTTGATTTCTTCCTCCAGCAAAGAAGACCCAGTCTTCCCTCTCTTTCCCTCTCCCTCCCTCTCTCTCTCTCTCACACACACACAAACCAGACAGTGTCTTTCCACACATCTTCTCCCTCCTCTGCCCTCTTCCACCCTCCCTTCCTACCATCATTACTTTGGGATGCTGCTATCAAAACCTATCCTGCTCCACTTTCAATGACTGAACAGCCTCACCAGTCTGAACCACAGCAGTGGTTTAGGAGGCTGAAGGCGGAATTTTCAACCCCCTCAAAAGACTTTTAGAAACCAAACTCATCATGCTAAAAGCAATGGTTTCTAAAAACCATAAGCAGCCTCAGCAAACTTCAGACATACTTTGCAAGTCACTAGAGTAGAAGCAAACCTCATCTGGCACCAAGAAGCAATTTTTTCTGTCTTGGAAGCCACACAAAACATTTATTGTCATGAGAGTGGTGAGAAAGTAGAAACTCAAAATCTGACAATCTTTCTAGAAAAAAAGCTCAGAGCACAAGCCAGTCATCACGGCTGAGCAAGCTCCTTGCTGCATGTTTGGGAAAGCACAGTGTCCTCATATGCTCTCTCATCCCAAGGATTCAGAGGGCAGCTGGTCTGGGGCAGGACCCCTGCCACGGCCCCAGGGAATCAGCCAGGCTGGAGACCCGGCACAGAGGCTTTAGTGCTTGTGAAAGGGAAGGTGCAGGACGTGCCCTGGCAAAGAGCAGGGCAGGAGCTCCACAACAGCCTGGGTTTGACCTCTTGCTGTCCGTCAGAGGCAATCACTGAGCCCCAGTTACCACAGGTCTGCTGAGCTGTATGACTTGTTACCCAGTGCAAGCTCCACTGTGTGCCTGAACCTGAATTTCCCTCCCAACACAATGTAATGGCTCACTCTCAGGTCACCTCTAATTTTTATTGCCTGCTATGAACTAGGTTGCAGGCAGTGCTGTGAACTGTCTCTTGGGGATATTAGGTTTCAAGTTATCATTAATCAGCTTTCCATTGAACAACGAGTTAAAAAAAAAAATCTTTGGTTTTACTTACATATACACCACTTGTTGGACAAGAGTGACTCAACAGTGGAAGGAAATATCTAATTTACAGTTCTGTGCAAATATGTACAACCAGGTGCTGAAGAGTATGAGACCTCAAAAGTCATCTCTGTTTTGGAGATAAGAGATATCTTGGGCAGTAATAAATAGAGAAATTTTCCTGAAGCACCAAATAGCACTTTTGTTCACGGTCTACTGAACTATAAAGTCTTACAAAGCCAAAGAATAAATGCTGTTTTAACATCACAGAAACAGTTACTTTTTGAAGCTTATGACCTGCTTAGGGTCAGGGCATTCCAGTGCAGCTGTAAATGTGTTATCACGATTACTACATGTCTTCTTGGACTTACATTCAGCAGAAAAATATAAAATTAATCTCAAGACCTGCCAGCTTTAGACTACCCATTTTCTGAAGAGCCCTTAGGCAGAGAACTTGCTGCTAAGAAACCCAAAGGTCTGGAAAAAAATCAAAGCGACTTTTTGCAGCCATGGGGATCTGGGTCTTATTCTGCTCTGGTTGTACATAATTTTTTAATGTCAAATATTCTTTGCATTAACACGCTTTTCTGTCTTGCACAAGGACAAAGGAAGGTAAGACTTCTGCTTTCTTGATTTTACCCTGGTATAACCATCTTCAAAGGCTGACTGCCCTTTTTCTGTCACAGAAAGCACACTAACCTAGTTTGCAAAGTACCTCAGTGGGCCTCTGCTCAACCTCCCTGCTTGAAATAGTGTTGGACATAGATGGCACATCCCTGCAAATTCCTGCACAGCAATCTCCACTGGCGTGGATTCCCCAGCCTGTCTGGCTAAGTGACCCCAACCCTTACAGTCAGAATTTTCTTCTCTAATATCTGAATTATCCCTCCTTTTGCTGCAAGCTTATGTCCATGGGCCATTTTCCATCTGGTGTTAGAAGGGGAGGGGGTATGAAAGCTTGTGTCTTTCTCATCTTTAAAATTCTTGGAAAATCACAGGCACAGAGTAAAGGAGAGAGAGGACCAAATGATGCAGACTGAGCAGAATTTCTGTGTTAGTTTTATTCTCACATTAGACAAATTTGTCATTTTTATTTTATTCTAAATGCTAATGTGTGGCAACACCAGCTGCCAATTTAGAGAGACATACTTGTCATGCCAAGATTTATGTCAAAAAAGCTTTGCATCCCTTACTTAATTCTCCTGATAGTCACCAACCCTTCCAGAAAGCCAGATTTACTTGGCACTCTTTAAAAAACACTTACTTGATGAATGATGCTGCCTCAAATCATGAGACTCCCAGACTCAAAGCTCTTTGTCTAATGAAAACTATTACTGCTTTTTAATAAGTTCTTCAGCATTTAAAAATAGCACTCCTAATTTCCTGCTCCACCGAGCACCACCTTGACTTCAAGTCAAATTATTCACAACCTCTTCTCCGCCAGCCCTGGGGGATACAAGTCTTGCATTTTGGGGCTAAGTACTTCTCTCAACAGCTGTGAGAAGCTCTCTGAAGCAGGAAAGAGCAACTCACTCCTAACAGTATCAGACATCAAAGCTAAGCCACCCTTTTTTTTCCTGCTATTTTAACTCAAATGTTGTAGAGTAACAAGCAGCAACACCAGCAGGATTTCTTTGAAGCTACTTATACTCAACTAAATTATATTGTGGGAGAGCAATAGCCCATGAAAGAGATAACATTACCACGCAGGCAAGCTTTAGCAGTTTTGGCTTGCTCTAGTTCTCACCAGGCACATTTCTCTCACAAAAACACCAGAGGCATAATATTCACAACACAAACCCAAACAGAAGTGTGTTACTGTGCCACAGTGTCACAAACCTCAGCACTGATTTTTAAAGCAGCTCTTTCATCCACAATACCAGTACATGGGTGCTGCACAGAGCCCTCCAGAGAACAAGAGATCTCCTTGCAGGTGTCATCCCAAGATCCAGGCATGCAAGGCTCCAGAAATTCACAGAGCCTTCACACGGGTGGAAACTTCACCCTTCACCCCAGCATGAGCAGCATCAGGACCAAGTGTACCCAGAGGGCACAAACATCACCAAAACCAATGATCTCTACATTCCATTGTCTTGCCCTTCTTCAAAATTGCCACTAAATACTTCTTCCACTGCTTCCTGAATTTTGTCAGACATCCAAACCCACTAAATTTCTTTATATGTTTCTGTAAATCACTTTTTGAGTTTCTTTGCTTTTTCTTGTTGTCATTTCAGATACTCTTAAAAGTCGGGTCCTTTCCCAAACTGCCAGACTTCCTGGAAAACTGACATTCCTCAAATATTTTTACAAATCTTCCTGTTAATTGCTTCATTAGAACATCCTTCTGTGATTACATTTTTTGTGTCTTACATTTTTGTCTGTAAGACACAAAAAGAAACACTGCACCCCAGTGTGACCTACTTTTCTATAAAACTAGAAAAGATGTTTTTAACAAACATGGCAGATAAATTCTGCACAATATCTGCCTTTTTAAGTTCAAACAGAATTTTTCTAAGGACTTGAAGGAAAGCACCATTTTTCTGGAAAAAATGCTGTGAGTGAGGGCTTGGT
This sequence comes from Ammospiza nelsoni, assembly GCF_027579445.1. Taxonomy (NCBI): domain Eukaryota; kingdom Metazoa; phylum Chordata; class Aves; order Passeriformes; family Passerellidae; genus Ammospiza; species Ammospiza nelsoni. The sequence continues at coordinate 78,124,466 of NC_080669.1, read as the reverse complement.
CAAATGGTCAATGAGACCTTGCCAGCTTTCTCCTAACGATCACTTTATATTATTTCTGATTCTGCAGCCTGTACAAAGGAGAAAAAACCAGTCAAATACAAGTTGTCTGCATTTTCTGAGTCAGTTATCCAACAGCTCTGATAAGATTTTTTGCCCTGATGCTATGGATCTGTGAAAAAAATACCAGCAGATTCCTTCTCTGCAAAATTTTTATTAGGGCTATTGACCCATTGAGTTCATGCAAACTGCTTTTTCCTCAGTATACAAGTTGCTCATCTTGAGGGGAAAAAAAATAAAATCCAAAGCCAACTCCTGGTTTTCCATGTGGCTAAAACTCTACTGACTCCAGGAGAACTATTTGTAAAGGTTATAATGCAAAGCCAAAGCATGACTACAGTGAGAACACATACTCATAAAACATGAAAATATTCATTTGCAATATATAATGCTTGACCTTCAAAATACATTAAAAAGTCCATTAGAAGCTTTTAATCCAAAAGCTTAAAAAAACCTTATTCCATTACACTGAACTGTAGTGTTTGTCCAAATATCCCAGCAAGCTCAATTGCAGCTTCTCCCTAATTTTTCCCTTTGCAAATGGAGACAACCTTTATTCCACATGTACATGCAACTTTCCTGTGCTAAGATCACAAGTTTTATAGAGACTCATTTCAAGCATGACAGGAGTTTCTCTAAAAGAAACAGGGCACAAGGATGCCGTGCCTAACAGCTCTTGCCTTCATTCCCTGTATTACAAATCTTCCTGGAGGACTACTTATGCTATAAACAGTCTTGCTGGACACAGATGGATGGAGAAAACAAAATAAAAATCTGTTGATATTTTTCTTAAGATTTTTTGACACTGTGTTTAAGTGTTTATATGCTATTGCATATACACAGAAAAACCAGACACAGGACAACGTATTCTCCTATATAAAAACTATTAAAAGAGCTAACAGTCCCAAAATAAGGCTAAAATTGTGACTGCAGGGATTTTTTTTTTTTCACTAGGCCTTCTTGGGAAATGACTTGTGATAATAATAACAGGTATATGAATTCCTTAAGTAAACATCATGCTCTCTATTGTTTTGTGCTAACACTGTCTTGGCCTTATTTATATATGCAGAAGGATCTGGACTTTGGCCATAGAGCATTTTTGCACTGCCTTTAACCCGAGCTTTCTGAAATCAATAGAATCCATACGCTCCAGTGCACCCAGCTTGTTTCTCCAGGGACAGGAAAGAGGCCCAGTTTAATACACGCTTAATTCAATTAAGAGCTACACAGCGATAGCCTTTAGTAAATTTTAACCTCCTCTCCATGCATCGTTTACTAACCCACCATTAATTAAACACAGTTATTAAACTAGCATGTTTATAATTACTGCATTTTCAATGAATGAACAAAAGCTATTTATGGGACCCAACCAAAGGGCGCCCGTGCCTCCGCGGCGCGGGACTGAGCGCGGATGCCCGGAGCCAGCTGGCATTCCGACAGCACAAACAGCAATCCACAGACACACAGTGGCAGACCGGCACAAATGTCTTCTGCCCAGAAGGAAACTCTGCACTGGAATGCTTCAAATTCCTGCTTTGAACATTTACTGCTGAAAAACACTCCACTGCCAGGTGCCTGGATAGCCAGAGGACCCACTAAGCCCAGCTCACCAGCACAGCCCTTCTGCAGATCCAACAGGTTGTGATCCATTGTCTTCATGAGTGCCTTTCAAACAGCTTGGCACAAAGTGCCTTTAGATAGTAGGAAATATTAAATACTAGTGTTACCACCACCTTCAAGCACGTGTCTCTCATCAAACAAACCTCTGGAAAGAATCTGCTCAGGGTAGAAAGGCATGCTCATGGATGATTGACTGACAACTCCTCTGCGCAGCTGGTGGCATGATGCCATGAAACACACAAGCCTGCAGAAGTGGACAGGGATACAGAATGTGCAGCCCACACCTTCCCACTAAATCACATTCAGCACCTTCAGGTAAAAAGATTAAGGTTCTTCAGATGAGGCAGGGTAGGACTGACATTGCATGGGGTCTAAGGCAGCAGCAACGCCCAGATTACCCACAGGCCTTTCATCGTGCGTTATCAAATTCAAACAAAATAGACAAGTGACAGCAAAGGTAGAGAAACAAAGGATTTCTAACTTACACCCCTAATCCTGAAATTTGTAACAAATGCATGAAAACTCAAGCGCAGATTTGAACTTTTAAAAAGGGAAAAGACAGGAGTTTTGCCTGTCTTTATAAAAATAAAATGCTAAATGTTTGTGCATGTGACTTTTCATTCATGTGTAAATAAGTGTATGACCCAACCCTCCTACACTGTTCTATGCAGGAATGTTTTTAGCATAAGTGGAGCAATGGGAAACTTAGTTTAAACTTAGCTCACAAAATCAGCAAGAAAATTCAAAGTCTTTCTCCTAGAAATACAGTGACTAGGGCATCTCAAGAGGTAACATGACATATTTGTTACACTGTTTTCAAATAGTTCACAGGCAGGGGATTATACCCTGGCCACCTGCCTTTTGGATAGTTTCCATTAACATTTTTTTTTTCATATCAGATACCTGTGATGTTTGGCAGAGATGGCTCGCAAGTCAGGTGAGGGCAAGACCTGGGCTGCAGCACCTTGCTGCATCGAGCACTGAGCTGCAGTAGGGAAGAGAAACTTCAACACTGAAAGAACCATCACAATTGTGTCCCCTTGGATGATGGTGTCCTCAAAGTGGGAGAGGCTTTGCATGGAAAGGAGGGAACTGGGTGAACAGTCTCACCATGTGGTCAGTGGCAAGAGCTGATGCTGAATGCAGACCCTGCGCCCTGAGTGCAGGAGGGTCGTTCAGCAAACTGAGAGGCAGCTCTTCCCACAAAGTCTTATCTTGCAATGGATAAACACCTCACTGTTGAAATGGAGATCAGTGACGAGTGGTGTCCCTCAGGGGCCTGTACTAGGACCAGGACTATTAAATATCATCATTGACAGCATGGACAGTGAGATCAAGTGCACCCACAGCAGGGTTGCAGATGACACCAAGGTGAGGTGGTTGGACAGGAGGCCATCCAGAGGGACCCTGACAAGCTCAAGAAGCAGGCTCATGGGAGCATCATGGAGTTTAACAAGGCCAAGTGCTGGTGCTGCCCCTGGGCTGGGACAGCCCCTGGTGCCAGCCCAGGCTGGGCATGAGCAGCCCCAGAGCAGCCGTGCCCAGAAGGGCTTGGGGGTGCTGTGGGTGAGAGGCTGCACATGGCCCAGCCATGGCACTCCCAGCCCAGAGAGCCAAACGTGTCCTGGGCTGCACCCAGAGCCCCGTGGGCAGCAGGGCAGGGAGGGGATTCTGCCCCTCTGCTCTGCTCTGCTGAGACCCACCTGGAGCCCTGCATCCAGCCCTGGGCTCCCAGCACAGGAACCACAGGGACCTGCTGGAGCCAGGATCTGATCATTCTCAATGCCCAGAGGGGCGTTGAGAATGATCAGAGGGCTGGAGCACCTCTGCTGTGCGGACAGATTGAGGGAGATGGGACTGTTCAGCCTGGAGAAGACTCCAGGGAGACCTTGTGGCTTTTCAGTAAAGGGAGGCAGACTTTTTAATTAGTTTAGTTTATCGTTTTCTTTTTAGTTAAAAAGATGGGGACAGACTTTTTAATAGGGCCTGGTGTAACAGGACAAGCGGTAGAGATTTTAAACTACATGAGTGTAGATTCAGACCAGATGTAAGAAATAATTTTTTTTTTTTTTTTGTTATGACAGTGACACAGGTTGCCCAGACAAGTGGTAGATGTTGCATCCCTGGAAACATTCAAAGTCAGACTGGGGCTGTGAGCAACCTGATCTAGTGAAAGGTGACCCTTGCCCATGGCAGGTGGGTGGGAACTAGATTCCCTTTAGAGAGCCCAGCCTATCTTACATGATTTGCCAAAAACCAGCAGAAAGGCTACTATAGAACAGGACCATGATGTCTGTAGACCTCATCCTTCGGTCTCTGCTTTAACAGATGTGCATGGTTCAGAAAATAAGTTAGATAAGAAGCACAAAATCTTTCCTCTTTGTCATTATTTCTAAATTATTATTAAATCCTTATCTTATTTTACTTCATGGTCAAAAGAAGCACCATTTTGCTTTGCCAGCAGCATTAAAAAGCTTTCACACCTGTTCCCAACAGCATTGCTACACAGCCCCTGTTCACTGAACACATTTGCAACTCAGGAGCAATTACTCCTGAAGCATATTGCAGTTTAGCCTGCTCATTTGTCTTCTAACAATTATTCTGCTTTTCAAAGAAGAAACTCCTCCCCTCACATGAGCAGATGGGGAAATGTCATTTCTTGTTCTTATAGAAGCTTTGACCAATATTCTGACTTGGGCATTAAATAGAGCAGAAGTCTGCAGAGCTACCTATGCTTTATGGCATAAATTTTTTTATGCATGAGCTCTGCTGTCAACAATGTCAGCAGGAATATGCATGATGTTACATGCCGTGTTTGTCAGCTGGTCGCTTACTATGCAGCAAGGGCCCGGGAGCAGCAGAGAGTGGAAAATCAGAGCCCTCTTCATTTAAATTTATAATCTGCAAAATCAGGACAATGAAGGAAAATACCAGAAACTGGCCCAAGCAGTAGGAATCAGACCAAGATTCAAGATGCTGAAGGTGCAGGAGCTGTGGTGATGACTCAGCCCATGAAAAAATTCGAGAGGCAGAGACGAACAACTGCATCAGCTGGGGGAATGCACTGACAGCCAGGAGGCAGCAGGGCCTGCCCCAGAGCAGAGCAGGACAAAAGCAGCTGAGTGACAAGGCGCACAGGGAAAGGGGAGGCATCTCTGCTCAGGCAGCACCCCAGGAATGTGAGTGGCAGTGGTGGGCACTTGTTCTTGGGGACAGCTAAGAGGGGTGTCCCCCTCTCCGAGGCAGGGCGTGAGGGATGCACTTGGCACCATTCAGAGCATCACTGGAGACAGCAGTGGCAAGGAGGGCACACAACAGCACTCTGTTGTGGCCAACAGCTGGCAATGGCCACTACACTGCAAATCGGTTTGCATTTTTTATAATCTCCTGGGTGTGCATGCTCGAATCATGTCATATTTGGTTTCCAGAAAAAGGTCTGTCATTGTATTTTTCAAATTTTTTGTGGAGGAAAAGGAGTAAAAATTAGTCTTCATTAAAAACGATGGATTTTTGCACTGCAGTGAAGATGAGTGGAAACAGTAAGGTTGCCAAAATAAAGAAGAAATGTAACTGCATTTCACTGAACAAATTTCCTTTGAAACCTGGGATAGGCATTCTCAGGGAAGGAAGTCAGTGACAGTGGGGAAAGAGGAGCCAAGCAGCAATGGGAGAGGTGAGCTGCACGTGGCACAAAAAAATCTCCAAAGCAATGTGTAACAGTGAAAACAAGCACAAGATTTCTCTGTGCTCACCATCAGGAGGTACCAACACTCCCAATATTTAGCTGCTCTTTACAACTAAGCTACCAACACTGCTTAGGACTGTGTCTAACAGTAACTGGATAGAGAATGGAGCAGCCACGTTTAGTTCCAATAAACTGCTTATCTGCAGTTTTTCCTCCTGCTAACTATTTGCTAAAGATGTATTTTATAAACTCCATATATTTGAAAGCAAACTGTGGCATGCAGGCCACTGTTGTTACCTATGAAGTTTGCTATCCCATTTACAGGCTGGAGGGGTTTATTTGATTTTTACACCAAGCATCAAGCAGCGAGGGTAAGACAAACAGCACAAAGCAGTTAGTCAGCCAAGTTTCAGTGCCTCTGATGGGACCCAAGCAGACATCTCAGTGATGTGCTTTGGCTCTCAAACCAGACTACTGGGAGCACAAAAGAATTGATAAAACAGTGAGTAATTATGCATAACAATGGCTGAAAGATGCAGTTGCAGATGCAGCTGCTAACACATCTTTAAACTGTTGTTTTGTTGGCAAAACGAGTGCTTAGAAAAAGTAAAAATTACTGCAAGTACCAGGAAGATTGTGCTGCACACCCTTTCTTGTCTCCAGAGGGAACAAAGACTTAAGTGTTGGTATGGTTGAGGACCCTTCTTGCGTGTATTTTGTTTCTACTTTGAGTTGTTCCTATAGCATAATTGTTCTCCTTTGCATACCTTAAGGGTCAATGTGAGGTTGTGCTCCACTTTTCTGGAAGAGCTATCAGAATGCTGGTTGCAAACTTGCCCTCTTTCTGACCTGTTCTGAACTGAGTGTTTACATATGCAACTATTTCTCCCCTTGTTTCCAGACCTTCATTCAGGGATCTGCTTAGAGGCTTCCCCTTTTAACCATTCATTTCAAAAGAGCATTTATGTCCCCAGTGATGCCTGCGCTAGATTTGGATGTCTGAAATCCTGTCTTCTCTTCCAAAGTCAGGAAAGGTTTTTGGCTGCTTTCAGTAGCATACTGAGTTAGCATACCTTCCTGGAGCAAAGGAGGGGACAGACCTGTGCAACCTGGGGACACACGAGTGTGCCACCAGCCCACAGGGCTGGGCTGCACCTGGAATGCCAACAGGACCCAGGGCATGCCACCAAAAGCTTTTGCAGCAGACAGAACAAGAGTCTGCTCAGGGAGATTACAACCACTCTCACCCCCAAAGAGTCTGGAGCATAAAATATCTTGCCTGATGTTTCTCTACCAGACAAGAATAGGAGACGGTGGGGAGGTTGGTGAGAAAGACACAGACTTAATTTGAGAAGTTAAGCCATTTTATTCATGGAACTGCTCTGCAACACTTGCAGTATTGACATGACCAGACTGTAATTGCCAGGATTGTTTTCTGCTGAGTTCTCACTTTTCAAAAAGTCATTACCCAATCAGTATGGAAAGTCATTAGCTAATCCCCTTAGGATCAGCCTGTTAACAGAATTTGGTGGGCTCCCTGGACACTAGCCGAAAATGTCAACACAGAAACGAAGGAAACATCTTAAGGATTACTCAGCTGCACGGGGCAGAGCCCCTGCTCAAAGGCTGGGTGCTTTTCTGTGCCAACTTCAATCCAGCCAATTGCCCAAATCCAATCTGGGAGAATTCCTGACCTGTCCTAAATTGTGCCAGTCTGCAGTCCCCACAGTCACTGCTGCACTTCTGACAGCATGTTTCCTGTGCCAACAAGAAGAGCTGCAGAGGTGGCTCTGCGCTCGTGGAGAAGGTGACCATCAGTGGGCAGCCCGCTGTGTTGCGAGATAAAGCAGGCATGTGCAAAACCCAGATTAACTAATGCAAAACCGCAGGCTAAAGAAGAAAAACAACCTAAGGATTAAAGATTAGAGTGTAGGGAATTGGCTGAGGCACAGGGAAAATAGAGCAGGCAAGGGATATCAAGGATACCTGGATTTAACAAAATCAGGGAAACTGGGGAAAGAGAAAATTACAGTTTGAGATGAGGATTTGCAAGGACTACTTCTTAAGAAAAATTCCAAGCAGAGTCTTGTGGTTTGGTGGGAGACTATTGCTGGCCAGGGTGAAGGCAGCTGGGTGCCAGCTTGGCTAAACAACTTTTCTAGAAGTAATGATTTAGCTAAGGCACATCTTGTCTCTAAATGCATGGCAGCTCTGCTTTTTTTTTTACCCGTTTACTCCATTTAAAATGTGTCTTCTGATGAAAGACAGCCATTTGTGCTGGGCAAAAACTGGTGGTTACTATGGGAGAGAAAATAAAATTCAATTCCCAGTCGGTCTGCAAGTTCCAAGTACTTCCCTAAATGAGCTGCATGCATGCAAAACATCCCCCATGGGATCCTGACACAGAGGAAGGTGCACTGCTGCACAGGCAGGAATATGATGATGATGATTTGATGACCATCTGCACCTGGCAGCATCCATAGTATGATGGTGATGGAAACATGTAGAGGTAGAAAAGAAAAAACCCACCCTGATTTATAAAGTAGAATTTCACATTTTTAAAGAGATGGCAATGCAAAACTACATAGAGACACCAAGCACCCCTTGGTAAATATTGTGGGTTTTTTGGTTTTACTCTCCAGAGTTGAACACTTACAGATAACAGAAGCCTTCACCCAGCACTGTGAGCACCTCAGCTGTTATAAAGAATTCTCCCAGCATCTGTGGGCAGCAGAAGTCCTAGCATACAAAGCACTTTGTCTTGGATGCAGATATCTTGTTCTCTACATATAAGTCATTATACCAACTGTGCTGCTGTCACAGGCACTCGTGTCAAGCCCAGGCAGTGCCTATCAGCCCTCTTCAACAACATACTTATTGTCTGCAACAAAGCACTTAGAATGTTTTGCAGAAAAGTGGTTGAAAAAGGAAAAGAAAACCCCCTACCTCCTGCAGATGCACATCCTTAGGTTAGGCTTTGCTTTGTTATACCCAAAGCACTAAAACCTGCCTTAGCTGGAGGAGTAGCTCCAGCCCTGCACACCTGTGTGACAACCAGAGCCAGAGGATGCTCCTTGCATGGCTGCTCAGTGTTTCCAGCCTGTTGTCACAGGCACCCACCAGGGACTGGCACATCCTTCCTCGCCAGTGCCCAGCAGCAGCCCAGGCAGGCAGATGCTCACACCATATTGTTCATGGTAGCCCAAACTCTGGAGTGTGCAGCATCGGAAACTGCCCAAGAGGCCAGGCCAGGAGCTGGCTGCAGCCTGGCATCACACTGGCAATTAACTTTGGCTGTCTGTAATCTGAGGGGAGGACACGCCACGCCACATCACATGGCACAAAAATCCCTCCCAGTGATACCGACTGTGCTTTTTATAAACTAAGTACCAGTTTCTGCTGCAACACTTCTCCCAAGAAACTGAAGCAGAGTGCAAAATAATGCTTGGAACACACTGATTTTGTACATGTTGAGAATCAGGACAGCTACATCACAATATTTTGCTGAAGAGAAATATTAATTGCAGGTCTGTGGCACTACCTCTTTTCTTTGTGCAAAATATTAGTGATATAATCTGTATCCATGGTACAGAAACTGTGATCTGTTGAATAAATTTGGAACTATAATTTACTTCATGTTTTCTTCCCCCGTTTTTTCATTGCTTTTAGGAGAAAACCCTCCCACACAGTCAAATATTCAGCTGCAAAAAAATAGTCTGAAGTCATTCAAATCCACAAAGCAACTCAAGCTCTGGTTGTCCCCACATTAACAAAATTGCCCTGTGGTATTCTGGAAGATGCACAATTTTTGCAGCAGGGTTTTGAGGTAAGAAGGAAGAATAAATGCCCGTGATTCCCTAAATCTTTCTATCCTATATTTTGCAAGGAAGTAAGAAGCATTTAAATTGTTGCTGTATAAAAAGGAACTTCAATAATATTTTGTGTTAAAGAAGATTTTTTTTTTTGCTTACATGTACTCATATCTGGTAAAGTCATCTTTATAAAGAGGTTCAAAAAAATCTTCTTAGAAATAAAGATAGCCATGACAGATTATAACCAGCATTTTTCCATGAATCATCTCCACTGCACACAGTGAGAAAAATTCCCAGACAACCTAGTAGGTGACCAAGAGAAATATTCCAGATTTTGGATATTTTACTGCAGGGGTGGATGTCCCTCTGTGGAAAGGCTCAAAGAAAGGAATGTATGTATGCCCAGAAAGAGATGTCTGAACACATTAAGTCTTCAAAGCTGTGTAAGGCTGCAAAAAGGACAGCAGTGAATTGTACTATATGTCCATTGAGAGTAAACCAAAAATTAATCAGCTTAATTGCCAACACAAAGGAATATCTAGGGTACAAAGTAGAAAAACCTGCAAGTAGAGCAGTAGAGCAAGATACTAGAAGATGATTTTGCCTTAGGTTTTTTGAAGAATAGGCTAAATAAGCTAGGACCCATCTATCAGGGATGGCCTAAGCATATTGTTATGCCTTAAGATGGGTAGCTGGATTCCACAACTCCCATTATCCCTCTGGACCTACATTTTGTTGACTTTCTGGTCCAGAAATCTCCTCAAAACAAAAATAGACACCCATCAGAAGACAGACAAAAATCCCTAAAGGCTGAGAGCACTCCCACAGAATGCTGTACCCTCTCTAAGAACAAAGACATATTTTTTTTCCATACTGACCCCAGAGCACAGTGCAGAAAAACAGATATTCACAGAGTTGAAGTCAATACCCGTCTAACAGCAGCTAGGCATGGGTAAAGCAAACATCAGTGGAAGAAAAGTTTCAGCTCTGACTTCAAGATCAACGCAGACACTTTCAATCACCAAGCAAAACAGAGATCATGTCATTCAGCCAGAGACAACCATTCCCAAAGTACCTCAGAAAGAAAATCCATGAGTGAAGCAGGACAGCCAGCTCCACCAGTGACAAGGAGTGCCATTACCTTGGTTACAGACCCACAGGAAATTCAAATAATTTGCAGGAGCAGTGCACTGGAGATGATGAGTCAGAGACACGTCTGGTCACGGAGCTTCAGGCCAAGACCGAAGATCCCCTGGCTTCCTACTGAGCTCTGGATGTTCAAGAGTTCAGTGTCCACAGGCAGCACAAATGTTTGGGATCCCTCTAGGTTTCTGCAGTTTGTGCAGCAGCAGATCTCACCAGAAGGATGAGTATTTTCAAAGATATTCCCCTGAGGCAGAGAAAAACATCTGGCACCCCCCTACGAAGTGTTCCCTGCCACCCACACTTGGGCTGGACACCACATTGTGCCGTCAAAAACCTCAATCTGTTTTTAACAACTAAGGAAAAACATTTCCGGCAAAACGAAACTTAACCTAAATGTTCCTTTGCCAAGTGATGCCTCCTTCTTTCTGGTTACATTTAGGGGGCTGGTAATTCATGAGTTAGAAAAACAATTTAGTAAATCAGTGGCCACTGCCCTCTCCCTGCCAAAAAAAAAACCAACAAAACCCACCAAAAAAAAAAAAACCACCAAAAAAACACAAAATAAAACAAAACCCAGGAAAAAAAAAAAAAAAAAACAAAAAAAAAAACAAAAAAAAAAAAACAAAAAAAAAACAAAAAAAACACCTCTCCAATGAATCTAAGTTCTACCTTGTCTTGTTTTCTAATTGATCTAAAACTCACAAGCCTCCCATGTGAAAATGCCAGAAAGGAAGCAGGACACCGACTGCCTCCCCCTGGGATACACACAGGCACAAGGAGGCAGCAGCAGCAGCAGAGGATTTTCAGCCAAACCCCAGGGAAACCAGCTGTGAGAGTGAGCAGCTCCTCCCCAGAGAACCATGGAGCAGAAGCCAACATCTCCCAGTTGCAGACAGATTTCAATTTTCAGGGCTGAGCTCAGTAAGCCAAGTGCTTAAATCAGAAACTTACTCTTTTCTTGCATCTAATTAACAAAGAGGAAAGAAAAGGCAAAGTGCCTTCGAGAAGATGATGGTTCTGGTGTGCTGGCCAACTAAAGAGGTTTGTCAGGGCTCAGCAGTATTTGCTCTCTGCAGTCTTTTATTGCATCCCCATCCTGTAATGTCTAAATGCTGCATCTAACACCATATACCCAAATGCACACCATTTAGTATTCCCGGGGTATAGATGGGGTTATTTGCTGCTTGCTGCAGCTCCTTTGTGTGCCTTCCCCAGGCAGCATATTTCTGGGGTTTGAGGATGTGGAGCTGAACCCTTCCACTCACCAAGTCCCACCCCCAACACCATCTCTGGCCTCAGTGCCCCTCCATCAAGCCTCTTCTTTCAGTTTCACAACTGGCACACACTCCCCACTAATATTTAAGGGAAACTATGATAAACAATATGCAATATACCCCTGATGTTTGCCAAAACAAAGGTGCAGGATTCTAGCATTCAAAATCATGCAGGCATCTTAATCCCAGTCCAGGGTTTCCAGGACCTACCCTGGCCATGGGAGATCAGACTAGCTTGAAGAGTTACTTGACATCCTGCCTTGCTGTCCTACTTTTTCCAGTTACCCAAAAAGAGTTTAATTAAGCCCCTCTAAAGGACATAAGAAGCACTGACTTACATAAGAAGCTTACAAATGAACAATCAAATTAACAATCAAATTACTGAGTTTTGGGCTTTATACTTAGATGACAATTGAAGATACATGGACAAGCATGAAAGGGAAGCGCAGTGCACAAGCCTGCTGTTCACACAGATGCATGGTAACACCAGGCACATGGCACCCCTGAGTGTTAACCACCCCACCAAACAACAGGATGAAAGCATATTGCAACATCAACAACAGACAATATTCTCATTCCCTCTAAATTCATGATTTCGTGTACCTCAGACAGGGATCTCTGCATATCTGACCCCATAGATACAACCTGATATTGCATACTTCATTGCATTAATTCCCTTTTATTGAAAGGATCTGATGTTATTAATTTTTACATCCATTCAATTTCACATGCTTTTTCCCTGACAAATACTTCTAAGACAAAGTATTTTAAAAATCACTGCAATTAAACCCTTTGTGATGGCTTCCATTTAAAAAAATAATAGCCAAAGCCATGAAAGAGAGGCAGACATTAATTAATAAATGCATTTACAAAGCAAGCTCTAAACTTCTGACAAGACTTTGCCAGAAATACTCAATAGCTCTCAGTTTCTGTTCAAGGCCCCACTAAGTCAGGTGGTAAATCAATTCCAGCCTGTCCTCTGTAACTCAAAAAAGTCTTAGGCACTTCCAGAAATTACAGAATTTGAAGAGGGGGAAGGGCAGGCCAAGGCCATAAAGCAGAGGAGTCTCACACCAGATTTTCTTAGAGCTATTATGGTGTCTATCACAATTTAGCTTAAAAACCCTACACACTATAGGCCAGCTCAACAACAATCATCATCATAACTCCTTTCATAGGAAAGGTGCTTGTCAAAGCAGAAGTAAATGGACATTAGTTTGTTCATGGCCAAAACCAGACCTTTTAAAGTCTGACAAGGGTGAGCCCAGGACCACTCTGCAAACTGAGGTTTTCCTGTCTGTTTTTTTGTTCAGCCTGATCAGCTGGTGGTGGCCCCTCCAGACAAGCACTTTGTTTAGATAAATTGAACATTACACTTCAGGACACAACATTTCAGCCACCAAGGCCCCACACAGGGGCTGTGGATGGAGCAGGGGCTGGAGCAGAGCCTGGCTGCCTCCAGCAGCCCCTTCCTGAGCAGGCAGGAGCCAGGCAAGTTCTAATGACCCAAAGCCCCAGAGTGGTACCTCAGCAGCGCTGGCAAACACTGAGGAGGCACACACAGACTTCAAAGAGGGAAGGGAGTATTTCATAGGAGATATTTTTAAGTTAGACAGAAAACAAGATTCTCTTTTACTTACGTTACACACAAATATTCAGCTCCCCTCTATCTTATTTTCCCTTTCTGTGTTTGCAACATTTCTGTAGATGCTGTCTCTGGTTAAAAAAAAAACATACTTAATTGTACTGTTGCATGCTCAGCTTTTAAAGCCAACAGTTCTTTATCAAGGCATAAAATACAGTCCTATAGCCAGAGTTAAATAAATGACTTAAGAAATCATCCAGCTGAAATAGGTTTTCCACGATTATGATAAATTATAGATGTGATTTGTTGGCATATTAGTTACAGATGCATGTGTACCATGCAAACATTCTGAGATCAAAGGAGAAGCTGAAAGTGGACAAGATTATTTATTATCGTGATGAATACCGTGCTCAAGAAGTCGTCATCACAGCCGTGGGCTGTGCAAGTCCAGAACAAACAGACACTGTCCTCAAAAGCTGCGTGCTGAAGCAGAGATCATGAAACAGATCCAGGGACAAGTCAAGGATGAATTAATGCATCAACACCTCACTTTTTAATTTCACTCTATTAAAAAAGTATACTTAAATCGCTTTCTCTGTCTCTGTCATCGTGTAACCATTATGTAAGACAGTATAATTAAAAATAAACTTTTCACTCCCCAGCAGCAGTTATGCAATAACTTTTAATTAACTAAGATCCTTCATGTTCAAGAGAACATTTAAGGAGTTTAAGTAATAATTCAATGCCCTTCTTCATAGCTTCACATTCAAATCCTCTAACATAAAGTATCTGCACTTTTCCTCTCATCTCTCCAGTACAAAGACGGTTTGTCAGATTTTATTTGGTTTTATCTGCTTGCAAGATGCTGTCTCGGAGTCCTAAAAATGCAGGGACATATTTTGTGCAATCTGTCAGCAACTGTCTTCAGATGCAAGGCTACAGGGAGTTGATGAGCTCTTTTCTTATCAGAATGAGTCACAAAAATGGATTATCCACTCTTAATCCTCCCTACACTGGCAAATTTCTTTATTTGTTTTGTACAATAAAAATAAAATAAAAGTTAAAATTGGCCTGATGAAACCATATAAGAACAGATTTCCCTTGGAATGCTCTGGCAGAAGAGAACATCACTCTGCCATTTTAGAAAGCCACAGAGTTTCCAGCACCTGTTTCATTCTTCTCCAAAATCAAGCATTCCCCTGCTTCCAAGGACCCATTCTGGCACTATGGATGGTGTCCCCCATCACTCTGGGTTTTTGTCATGTCCTGTTCCCCCACGTGATGTTCTATATTTTTGGGGATTCTTTAATGCTTTTTTGAAAAGTCATCTTCTCTCCACAAACTTAACAAACAAGAAATCATTTAACCTGGTTTTTTTAACAAAACCATAAAAGTCTTTTTCACCGTAAAAGTCTTTACTAATCTGCATTCGCTTGAAATGCAAATATTTTTCACAAAATTTTTCTGCTAATTTTCATGAAAGCCAACACCTTACAGGATCACAACCCCCTCACTGAAACTCTCTTTCAGTTAAATCTCAAAAGAACAAAACCTGGGCTTGAGTAACCTTCCTTCCATTTTGAAGGGGGATTTAGGAAGAGAAGTGTGAGTTTTGCTGCTGTTTGCTAATCCCAACAGAGAGAAAAAGGAATCCAAACTGCCTGAGAGCTCATCCCTGAAAATAATGTGATTTTCCTATAGGATTTTAAAAAATGCATCTCTTCATAGATTTGAGCTTAAAGAGGAAAAAAGTAGGGGAAAAAGAGGTCTTCATACTTCTAACACATGGTCCATGGCCAACTTTTAGTGCAAAGCTGCCCCATCAGGCAGCAAGCTGATGGACAGAATGGAAACCAGGGCTTCTTCTTTATGGTTATTTCCTTGCTTATTGGATTTGGATTTTTAGCTTCACTCTGAAATGCTGCCATGCTACGCTGAGTACAGAGTAGCTGGCACCACTTTAAAGGCCCCGGCAGATCTCAGTCAGCAAACCAGATTAGTTACACCGCGCAGGAAGGAGGGCTTGTGTGTTTTGGGGAGCAGTGGGGAAGCAGGAAGGCATCCCGTTGTGCTGCTGAAAGGGGCACTGGTGCAGGGAGAGGGAGGGGAGGGAAACAAGCCTGCTCTGAAATTCCACTTTCATCCCAGGCAGCGTGTGCTCCACACAACCACACCAGGCCATTGCGCATGGGTACGGCCTGCACGGCCTGGGAGGGCTCGGCAGGCCGCGCTGCACGTGAGCAGCCTTGCTGCCAGGGCAGAACTCAGTGTCCTGTCACCATGCCACACCAAATCCAGGTTACAGAGAGCTGCCAAGGCTGGGGAGCAGCACTGTCAGTGTCTGCATCAGCACCTGAGTGGGCTCAGAGGGTGACAGCACCGCTGGGTGACGTCCCTGTGCTCCAGAAAACATCCCACAGCTCAAGGCTTCATCTCCCACCCACATGAAGGAGGCTTCACCCACTGCCACTGTGCCATACCTACTTTGCCAGTCACTTGGAAGGGAGTTCGGGGCCAAGAGCTTCCTGTGAATTACTCCTTTCTCTTCTTTCCTTTCTGGAATTAATTAAATGAAGGATCTGTTTGGCCCATGGAGTAGGTGAAGTGCAGAAATAGATTTTATCTCGGTCCATTACAGAAAGTTTCAAAATGGAGACAAATTTTCAGTCATAGATAGACAAAAGTTATTACAAAAAATGCAATGTGAAAGTGTGAAAGGATTTTTTTCCTTCTACAAACCATTTTGAAATAAATGGTTTATTCAAAGCATGTACATCATTAAAGAATTACAAATGGCAGCTACAGAGGAACTGAATAAGGAGAAAACTTTCCCAAGAGCAGGCTGCTCTTGGGAAAGGTGTCCCTGTCTATGGCAGAGGGGTTGGATTGAGATGATTTTTAAGGTCCATTCCGACTCAAGCCAAACTGTGATCCTATGATCTCTAACCTAAAGTTAAGGTACCATCTTTTCCCCTCTATACTCTCACACTTTTTTTAATATTTCAGCACTTTTTCCACTATCAAAAGAAGAGGGAGTTATTTCATTATTTTGGACCTACCCCTTGCAAATGCTGCTTCCTCAGCAGTCAGATTTTGCTTAGGGCACGACTCCCTTCCCAGTCAAAGAATTGTACTCTGCACCAGAGGAGATAAAGGAATAGCAAAACAATTGCATGAAATGTTATGTATTATGGGAATTACACAACCTTATCAATACAAAAAAAGCATGTAAAAGGATAGAAACATATTAGGTCATGTTTTGGTCACAAACCACTAGTTCCCTTTCGGCTGTCCTCCTCCTATCTTTGCCTGCATTACCTCTGACAACGCTCCTGATGCCCTCACTGACCATCACTCAAGGGCTGGTGACAATATTTGCTGCATGCCTGTCACCTCTGGCTTGCACCTTACCTCCCCAGGAAGACACACATGCAGTGCATAAAGATGGTCTTTCAGAACCAAAAGATTATTTCAACATGACATGCACACAGAGTGCCATCTTGGGGCAACCTGCTATGAAGTTTTACAGACATTTTCTCACTATAGGAACTACAGACTGGATTAATTTCAGCTCAGTTCTGCTGCCTGTATTATATATCTGAGTGCATGTCTGAGCTGCTCGAAAAGAAAGGTGGTTTTTTGAAGGAACAATTGATCAGATTTTTCTATTCATCAGTGTGAAGGCTACCTGAGCTGCCCAGAGCACTGCCAGATTCTATGCCCTGAATTCAGGAGCAAAAGCTCTGACAGCATTTATTTTTGGTCAGGTGACTGCACATTTATACACACACCTGTATAGTGATTAAATTAATAAAACCACAGAAAACACAGCCTGCAAGAAATCAAGCCTCTGCTTTTAAGAAGTCAGCCATTGCCCGGGGGGGAAAAAATATGAACAGCTGATTCTTGGAGAAATTACTAAAAATTAAAGCACTAGCACAGTGGCAGTGCTTCTGCTATTCTCTTGTGCTGTGGAGGCAGTGCAAAGCACCAGGTCTCAGGGCTTGGCTCTGCTTGAGGATCCATGCAGGATCAGTCCAAAATCAGCACCATGTCTTACCTCTGATGTTCAGCCTTAGCCCCACACGACTCTCAAACCTGTGTGACAAACACACAAACCCCATTGACAATCCCTCAGGGGGAGCAATGTGGTGGCACAGAGGGGTTTCCAAGACCTGTGCCTAGACCACAGGAGAGCAATGATCCAAAAATGACCATACAACATCAGTACCACACAGAGTTGTTACACAGCAGAGAATAAATGCTCTGAGGAGATGAAGAACTGCATTGTAGTAACACTTCTATCCTTCTTACCATAATTTAACACCAACAGGAAAAAATACCAGCCCTTTCTATAAATACACTTAAAGTATTACTACCATGTGTGTGGAGAAGGGTTTTTGCACTTTCTTTCATTGCAGAGCTTAAATCCTGGCACGATCTCAAGTGAAAGATGAAGCCAGGGGTCTGCTGAGAGCCTGTGTGTGTACCACAAACCACCAGGCGCCCTGGTGCAGCCCAGCCCTGCCAGCAGCTCAGCTCCTGAGGGCCAGGACCAAAATAACCCTGTGGGAAAACTTCCAGAGCCACTACCTACCCACTTTAACAAATACAGCTCACACTAATTTTCAAAATTCCCCGTTTTATTCACTGAATAACAAATATGCATGAGAAAGACAGCAATGGAATTTAGAAGAAACAGGTCCAGTGTTTAAAATTAGCCCCTATGAAGAAGCATGAGAAGACATGGGACAGGTAAAAAGAGAGACTACAAAGTAAGAATACATCATCTGTAGAACAGATACAAAAGCAGTTTCTGCTTTAATACAGAAGGATGGCATCCCTGCACACAACTGTCCATACAGAGAGCATGAACAGCAAAGCACTCCTATGGGAAATGCCCTAGGTTGGAACAAGCTGGTTTCTACCTCACAACCATCAGGCAGACCCAGAAGTCCATCTTTCTGTGCCAGTTCCTACAGGGCTGAGTGCTTGGACCTAGAGAAGCGTTTAGGAGAAGGAGGGATGTGCTATGAACAGTCTCTGCAGTGTGGCCACCAACCAAGCAACACTGTGCAGAAGGGTGAGACCACGAGTGCTATCACAAGCTACAAGGAGTCCTCATCTGGGTGACCTCTTGCCCACATGATTGAACCTACCAGCCATGAAAAAGTATGGCAAAGTATGGTAAGTACAGCAAAGGAAACACAAAGTGGTGTCTCCTATGCTGAAGAGTCAGCAAGGGTCAGCCAAAGGCTGCCACAGCACCAGACCAGATTTGTATTGAAGACCCTCTGATACCTCAAAGAATGTCTACACAAGTAGATTCACCCAGGCTGAAGCAAATCTGGATGCAAGCCAAAATTACTCTTCTTGGTTAAGGGGACATGGGATGAAACAAAATCAATTTGTAGTAAAAGCTCCAAAAAGTAAACCGTCAGGGAATTCATCACGAACAGCATCTCATGAGGACAGGTCCTTATTTTCCTCCTACACCACCTGAGATCCTTCAGCCAGGCAGGAAACCACTAATACCAACAAAAACCATGAAAACAAATGGCCTCATGCTTTTCCTGCAGGCCTTTGCAGTAACGAGTGGGGCCAGTGCCAAGCAGAGAGAATGGATACTGGCAGCCTTGTGGTAAAACACTCCCAACCTGGACTACAGCTTTTGGGAGAGAAGTTTCTGCAGCCTGCAAAGACAAAGTCGGGCCCCAGGCTTGCATCACCCCACCCCTGAGTCATGCCACCAGGCAGATCCTCTCCCCTGCCATCACTCCTCAGCCTGGCTCACGTAATTATTACTGCAGAGCTGCGCAAAGCCAGCATCCCCACCCACACACAGAGAAAAGAGCCACAAATTCAGCACCTGAACACGAAACTGAGACCCCGGGATAAAAGGAGAGGCAGGGAGGGCTCCCCTCAGGCTCCTCAAGGGATTCAGGCAGGGGATGCTGCCTGAGATACAGAATGCCCTACATAAAGGGGACAGGAGAGGGGACAGAGCAGCGGTGGGGGATGGATAAGCTGCCTGGCTCATGTCTGTGACCAGGTTATGTCAGGTGCTATTAAGGCACGAAGTGTGAGCACGCGTGTCTGAAACCCCACTGCGGACTGCCTTGAAATGAAACTTCCTTTAAAAAATAAAAATATTTTAAAAATAAAACAAGAAAACAACAACAACCAAACTGAAAACAGCACGCCATATGCAGCAGTTAAGAGAGAAAAACACGCACCCAGATGTGCCCAGGGGAGCAGAGCAAGGAGACCCACGCCTCCAAGCACACCCTCCTCCTCCGGGCTGAGCGCTGCCGCTCCGTTCCGCCTGCTCAGCTCCGCCGCCCATCCACGGCCCCCCAGGGCAGAGCCACGGCCGCCGGGGAGCTCTGCCTGCCTTCAAAGAGCCTAAACTGGGTCAGCAGAACGCAGAGAAAAAACCTGATTAAAGCATGAAGAGAGCTAGCAGACCTGCTAGCTGGCTGAGAGACAGCAGAAGGCAGGGAAAGGCACTCACAGGCTCTGCATCTCCTTGGAGGCACAGAAAGACAAGGACAAGGGCTGCTGGTCCCCCATTCCACAACTGCAGGGAGGGAAATGTGTTTCTCAAATCTGTAATGGGATGCAGGCAACAGAAACACATTTGGGGATGGGGGAGTATAAGGAGATAAGTGTGTCCCCCTGTCCTCCATGCAGCACTCTGCCTGGGGCCACCCTCACCCACATTTCCAGTCAATTTATTCTGACTTAAACCAAGTGAAACAATTTAAATCCATGCAAATCTAAAATCTTTCATGAGCCTTATGGCTACAACTTGCACAATCCTTTCCTGTGCCTGAATAAACCCAGAGATATTGGAGGAAGAGCCCCAACAGCTGCCAAACTCAAGCGGCATCTTTTGGAAGCAATTACAAATGCTAAACAGGATAAACAGGAGACCATAAGGAGAAAGATTTGTTTCTCTGACAGCGTCTTCTGACCTTAAAATAAAACAAGCCAAAACCACTTCTGCATTTGCAGGTGAAGTGCAGCAAAAGGATTTGGGGGCTGCCAAGTTCCAGGAGGGAGGTGGATCCTTAAGAAGCACATGAGTGCTGGAACTGTAATTCGGGTGACATTTGGACAGAGAGTTTTGCAAACCACAGAACTTGGACTAGCTGAGAGCTCTTGCAGTGACCAAGGCTTTACTGATATCCAAACCAGGTGCTGGTGGATAACAGAGATGCTGTTATCCCCTGGTACCACCAAAACTTCCAGGACCATGCACCCCATCTGCCTGAAACCTGGCATAAATCAAACCCACTCTGGAAAACACCTTCCCCAAGCCTCATCGCTGAAAAGACAAACAGGTTTTTCTCCACAGATGCTGGGAAACCAGCTCCAGATCCCTCTGTGGAGCTGCACACCCACCACCCCTGTGGTCTGTGGGCCCACACAAAGCCATTGCACCCTCGTCCTGACCGCTGGCTCCAGGGTGGGCTCTGTATTTGCTCAAAGACGTCCAATGAAAATATCAGCTTAAGAAATCACAGCAGCACGGGATGGGTGGGGAGAACATTCCCTGCTAGAAAGAATCCGAGCTCTGCGTTGCACATGCCATATCTAGATGTTGTTGTAAAGACCTCTGTCTACATAAGGAGCAGGAGATTTGATCTAGTACGCAAATAAAAATCAGAAGTCTCTCCTGTCAGCCACGGAAAAGGCTATCAATAATTCATTTTAACAAAAAAGGAGATCAAAGAAAAATGCTGTGTTAGTTTGACATTTTGATATGTTGGTTCAGGATTCTTCTTTAATGTAATATGTAACAAACAGCACAGTTCATCTATAAATGCCAGACACGCTTGCAAATTGTTGAATATAGCAGGTCCTATTAATATTCACTTAGGCTTTTCAAATTAATTCATTTTCACTGCCTTTATATCACTTTTACTGCCTCTACCCAGCAGTTGTAGGTCAAGTGGAGCTCTCAAAAATGCTACACAGAGTTTCCAAAGATAAAGTTTCAAATTTGTAACCACATTTCCATTTATTTCTTCATGTTACCCACCACACAGCCTAATGTCCAACCCAACTTATTTGACTATTACGTACTTGCTGTGAATTGCTTCTGAAAATTGTACAGTCAGGAGCCAGAATGAGGTGCTTTTGTCCTAAATCAACTGTCTGTGCAAGTTGACTCTCATATATTGTGGTTTAATTTCACTTACAATTTCCTTATGGGCTTTTGGTGGAGTGGATGAAGTATGTTATACTCCAGAAAGCACAGGCTTGCAATCCACAGATTTCAGTGTTATGTTGCAAGAGGTATTTATTGCAGTGGAGAACTGCTGGCAAATTTAACATGTATTGCTCAAGCTCAGTCTGTATTCCCTTTGCTGTGCAGAAGACACAAGGGGACTCACATCTTCTAAATTTAAGTAGGGTAGGGCAAATTTCTTGCAAGATAAAATCCCCTCTAAAATGCAGAGAATGGTTAACTCTCTGTGACTTATCTGTTCCAGGGTCAACTAGAAAAGTAAATACTCCTGTTGTTACATCACTTTGATTAAGGATTCTCTTTAAAGTACATTTTTAGGCAATATTGAGGCAGTTCTTTTAAAAGCTATTTCCCTAGAGTAAAGTCCTTGATGGTAGCAACCTTTGTTAGAGCCTGACACAGTATTGTGCTGTCTTTGAAGGAAAAGCAGTTGTCACTCATGTCCTGAGCATGGCTGGACAGTAGAGACTCTTGGATATGGACTTGTAAATCCATGGCTTTTCTAGGTATTGCAGCTTTTAAATTACTATTTACACTGGCTGTTCTATCTAGAAGAGAGCTGTAGTTTGCTGGAGGGGGCAACAATTACTGAATGTGATGACACTCCAGATGGGAAAGCTGTTACCTGATCCAGGTGATAAAGTTGTATCACTCTTGTTACTTCCAGTCCATTGAGAACAGGAAGAGCCAAAATTACAGATTTTTTTTTTCTCCACATGTCTGCAGAGTGCCATGATGACATTTGCATCTACTGGAATCTATGGCACTGCCACATCTTCATGAACAGAGCTCACAAGACTGAACTGCTTTTACCCATTTGGAACCAGGTGGGTCAACCTCCCTGCTAGGGGAAAAACTGCCAGAGGAATGCCTTTTCCTCACACACTTCAACCCAAGGACTCCCATCCTCAGAAAATCCAATCCCCAAAACTCCCACCCCCACACACAGTGTCTCTTGGATCAGTGCTATTTGCAAGGAAGCAGCGCCAAGGACAAGATCTTAAAGCCAGGGCCACCCACATCTCTGTGTCTGCCTGACTATCTCCTGGGCATCTCTGAGACCATGCAGGTGTTGCACCATATTGAGGAAAGCAAGTCCTGGTCATGCCTGCAGATAATATACCTGCAGGTGGGACCAGCTGGTCCCAAAGGTGGCCTTGGGTCTTCCCTTAATTACATGTGGAATATGCACAGGGAGTAGAAGAAAAATGTTCAAGCTAAATACAGCTCTCAAGTCTTCCTTAGTCTTGTTTTCACACATGCCAATAAATTTGTTAAATCACTTAGATGCTTTTGAAAATTTTAGTCACTGTTGGAATGATCCCCAAAAAAATCCCCAAAGAATCTCAAAAAAAGACACTGCCACTCACTCAGAGGGCTGCAGTGAGAACTACAAACCTCTGAAACCTGTTTAGAAACTGTTTAGAACTACAAACCTCTGAAACCTGTTTAGAAAAGCCACTCTGGAGCAGGAGGTAAGGAATGGCCACAGCCAGCCAGTGACAGACTGACATGCAGCAGGGTCCCATCTGGCAGCATGAATTTTATTTCTGATTACAAAAAACACAGCCCAGAGGCGCAGCAGCTGGACGACGATCTGGAGCTCAGACTGTGACCCCCCACTAACATGACAGCTCCCAGCTCCTGGGATAGAGGTCTGAAGCTGGTACCCTGCCCTGGTCCCAGCAACACCACAAAACGGAGAACAGAGCACTGAGCTGAATTTAGGGGAGATTAAAGCACAAGACACAACTTTACATGAGCCTGACCATTCTCAGATCTTCACTTGTATCATGAAATCAGGAGCAGGGGGGAATCCTTCCCTGACATGCAGTACGAGCACAAACAAGTTATTATTTGAAAGGCTGTACAAAGGTTAAGTCTTTAATCCCCTTAATCCAGACGACAAACAAACAAAACCCCAAGAATGGGATCCTGGAGCACAGCTGAGTGCTGCCAGGTCTCTTGTGGGGGGTCTCTATTCACATTGCTGCAGCCAGTTATGAGCCTCCAGCTAAAAAGTTGCTGCAATGAAAATAGATGCAGGCATGGTTTTATTCCCAGTTCTTTAAAGCTTATCACAGGCAATTTGGCAGCCTGGGCTCATGTTTCAGTGAGCAGGGTTTAATCCTGAGGTCAGTGGTACCAGGGTTACTGGATTTCCAGGTCTGGCTGCCGTTGCCCTCCTGCCAACTCTCAAGTGCAGTGACTTCTCCTGCTTGTTACTCCTGCACGGGGAAGATGCAGATTCTGCTGAATGAAATCAAGAGTGGTGAAGGCAGGGGAGGAACCACATAGTGAACAGAGCAGCATCAGAAGATTAACTGCAGTGTGTTTGGGGGCCAAGGAGAGCTCCTCTTTTCGTGCACCTTACGGAAAAAATTCGGGTCAATGCAATGCATGCCAGCATTTGTACCACTTCCAAACCATGACTCTGTGGTAAGCAGACAGCAGAGCAGGCACTCAAAGGGTTAAGCGGATTTAGGACCTGACCTGGGTTTATAGAATACTGGGAAATTCTTCCACTTATTTCAGCAGGAATTGGGTCAGCTGCAACCATGCATCCTAAATGAACCGCAGGAAGAGTGTTGCTAATTTCAGCAGTAGTATTCATGCAATTCAAAGTAGATGTGTGGTTATTTACCTTGCTGAATCAAGTCTGCAGGAAAGGTCTAAGCCAGTGAAATAAGCAGCACATTTAAAATGGCACCATCCTCTCTGCCTCTCTATCCTCTCTGCCATACAGCCCATCACAAGCTGATGAGCTACCAAAGCAGGAGGTGCAGGAGATTGTAATTAAAAACCACATTTCCTCTTAAAGTTTTTCTCATCTTTTCTGTATCTGTCTTACCAAGTATGAGCCATTCAGTGCAGAGTCTGTCAATTTAAAGAGAAGAATTGGTGCACATGATCTAAAAGATCAGAACTTCAGCAGTACTTAGATAAGCCAGAAGTAGAGTTAACGGCACTGGCTCAGCGCAACCCTTGACAAGAATTTCTAAGTGTCTTTTTGGAAATAAAATGTCCCCTTTCTCCTCATTTTGAAGACTCTTCAGATTGCTGCAACAGCTCCCTCGGCCTCTCCCCACATTGCTAGAAGTTGAATTGGACCCAATGTCTCACTCTGAGCAGAGGTCAGCCCAGTCTCACTGGCAGAGCAGCAGAGCACATGGAGGCTGGAGGCCTGTGAATGTTCTCTGGTTGTTGAGCAGTCGCTCTGGTGAGTATCAAGCACACCAGATCCACATCATCCCTGCAGTCCTGCTCACTGTGTCCCCACCGCAGACAGAGCTGCAGGTCACACACAGAAAAGAAAATGCAAAAGGCAATTGCACGATGCAGACAGAAATTATGGGATCCAGACTCCAAATGCCAGCACACAGGGCTAGAAAAAGAACACAAAGGCCCCTACCTGAGCTGATGAGACCAACACTAACCAGATCCAAAGGGATGTGCAATGACACAGCTGTTCTCCGCACAACTCTCTGTCTCTGGTCCAGCAAATTCTACTAAAGCATGTTATCCATTTGAGATTATATGTGCAGTGAGAGGAAAAACTAGATGGGAGGAGGTAAAGAAAAAGATACTCAGCACAGATCCCAGTTTGTAACTGGGCCCTGAATTACTGTTGGAACAAGGCTCTGTCTGCCATGAGGATGGCAAGTGTCTGATCTCATTTTGTAAAACTGCAAAGGTCACTGTGAAATTACAGTTCAGTTCTGGTTTCATTTGGAAAGAAAAAAATTCCATGGCTCATTTAGATCATTTGGGAGCAGTCAGTCTTCTCCCAGCACAGAATCCCATCTGCCCAGTGTTTCACCCCACTTTTGCAGAGCCCAGCAGTTGTGTTTCAAGATGCATTACAAAATCGAAAGGAAAGGGGCAATGACTGTAGAGCCCAGAAGGGGTGAAAAGGACTATGAAGGGCAATAAAACCCCTTATTTACAGGGATACTGCTCATGCCATCCACTATCAGGCTGGCAGGCCCCCTGCCTGCCTGAGTGCTGACAGCGTTTCCATCCCTGACAGTTCACAAGGTCGTGGTCCCTGCTGACATTTCATTCCACTCACCAGCCTGGTTTTCCTTAGCCCCACCAATTCCAGGTCTGATCTCATAGCCAGTAGCTCAAGAATATGACAATTAAAGATTAATGTTATAAGTGCATGGGAAGTTGAAAAATCCAGATTTTTTCAATGTCAGGCCAGACCTATTCGCTTTTAAACCTTACCCTCGTGATTCAAGACACCAGGCCAGGAGTGTCACTTTTCCCCAGCAGACTGCAAATGCATTCTTCCTTTCAGCTGCCAACTAGTTTTGTGAGCTAATATATTTTTCTTTATTTAATTATTCACTGCAACACATGAAACATTAAGCAGCTTCTTTCCATGAAGAAATGAGTGCTGTTTCCCAATGACAATATGCTAAGTATCCTTAATAACAGGAATAAGGAAATGAGTTTACTAGAACAAAGGGGGAAAGGGCAGGGAAAGCTCAGAGCAACTAGAACTTACTAAAATTTAAAAAAAACACTAAGACTTCGTTTCTAAGAAAATGGTCACAATTAGCTGATCTGGGAAATGAAAGCAAAAAGAAACAGACCTTTAAAGTGCAAAAAAAAAAATGTTTTCTGATATGAATTCTGGGCTACAATTCTTCTCTTTCTCAACACTGGTGGCGACGGGTCAGTGAGAAAGAAGCCACAGATGCGATGTTACAATATGTAACAGTTGTGTTTTCTTAATGGCGCTAAACTCCTGATAGCTGTGAGAAATGTGTGTTCTCCCAAAGAACAGAAAGTTAAAGGCTGAAGTCATCAACAAAAGCCTATCCAAGCCACAGTTTTTCCTGTGAAAGCAGGACTGCAAACACAACTTCCAGTCTGTGCCCTACTCATTTAATGTCTTTTGCAGCAGCAGCAGCAAAGAGATGGTCTTATCAGGTTACAGAGTATTGTGACCTCCTGAGAGCACCCCACACCACAGCACTGCCAGCTCACCATCGATCCAGGGTGGGACAAACCTGGACACCTTGGCACCTCCATGGGCTCTGATGAAACTCCTCACTCTGCCCTTGAAAGCCTGGGTAGGATTGTGTGGGCGAAAGGATTTTTCCTGATTCTGGTGTTTATTTGTTGGGTCACAGAGGTAAAATTATCTCTGTTTGATTACTTAAAGCTGTTGGCTGTGGAGATAATCTGTGCATTAGCAGCTGTACGGTGGGTGGTTTGCAGTTCTGAATCTGTGGCTGGAAGCAAAGAAGTCATTTTGCACAGCACTTTAAAACCTAAAATTGAGCACACAGGACAAAAAGCCCTCCACGGCACCATGCAGAAGCTGCTTTCTGCAAGGAGAAATCCTCTCATTTTCTGGAGATGAGGAAGGTGAGTGTCCAGCCGTGTCCTCCTGAACTCCCCCACCTCCCACGGCAGCACCCATGGAGAAAGAGCACCTCGAGCAAACACTCAGTGGAGCCTTAACTCCTGCATTGCAACATCTGTCTCTTTATGCTTTCACAAAAGCAGGCTGATTACCAGCAGCACAGCTTAAAACAGTCCTTCTCAGCAACTTTGTTTAAGAGCCACAAACTTGCTATCACAAATCTAAATCCCATTACCCTTGGGAGGAAGGGGGGCTCAAAGCTCCTACCTGAGCACAGCTTCTCTGGGAAAGGTGGAACAATGCTCCTGGGCACAGTGGATAAATATTTAGAGTGCAAACACTGCTGGAAACAATGATCTAAACTCTCCATCTGCTAATCCACCAAGCACTTGTGTCTGTAGGAGAACCATAGCAAGCTGCCCCTTCCCAAGGCATTACTTCCCAAGCATTACTTTGCTTTGCACATTTTTCTCCAAGGATTTGCAATTTTTCTCCTCTTACCTTCACTTTGTCTGCAGCTGCTGAGCTTTAGTCCTGCCAAGGAGGAGTGGGGGCAGTTCTGGGCAGATTTCAGGCTGGAAGATTTATAAAGAACAGACATCAAAACCAAAGAGCAGAAAACTGATAGAAGATAGCAAGGGACATGAAACTTCCCAGGGACAGGAATGACAAGAAGCAGAGATGCATACTTGTTTTATTAAAAATCTGCATATGAAAGCAGAGAGGAGCATCCTCACACACAACAGACCTGCTCTGTGCTATCTCTTCACTTTGGCATGGCCTGAGACAAAGCAGAGACACACAGCTCATGTTAAAGTTTAAAGTATCACCTACAGGGGGGTTTTGGTGGTTTGGGATTTTTTTTGGGTGGGAGGGGGCAGCAGTTTTGCCAGCACCCTATGCACAAGTGCCTTACTGTGGTACACAGACACGTGCAACCTCCACACAGCCACAAGTGCACCAAAGATCTGTAGGCACAACTGATAATATCTGGAACACATTAAAAAATTAGAATATATAGTTCCCTGAGCAGCTGTACTACTTTTCTCACAGTCTACTAATTAACATACATTGAGGAGCTCCCAACAATCACAGGCCCAAGGTCGTGTTTAGCTTCCTTTCTAAACAAGGCACAGAAAAATACCTTCAGCATTGGCAACGCTGCAGTCTCACATGTCACAGAAATAAAACTTCAAAGAGTTTCTTTGCCATAAGCCCCCATTTTTTTTTTGTTTGTTTTTAATTTTAAATCACATAAATTAATCAAATATGGCATATTCGTGGATTGGTCCACCACCTCTCTTTTTCCAACCTCACCCATTAAAATCCTGCCTGACTTTGTGAGCGAAACTGGAGTAAATTCATCCCTGTGTATTTTATAATGCAAATTATCACACTGAAAAATGCACCTCAAGGAAGACAGCCAACAGACAACTCATTTTTGTGAAAGGGGTGGGAATGGAGGACAGGGAGACAGCCAAGGCAAGAAACTGCTCAGGTTTGCAGATCCCAAAGGCAAGCATTAAAACACATTTTGATGCCCTCCCAACATTTCCACTGCCATCCTTCGCACACTTTAAAAGCTATCTCCACTGTGGCACCAATTTTTATCTTTTAGCAAATAATTTAAGATAGTTTTATCTGCTCATTACCATAAAGAGTTAAAAGCGACATGGTCTGTAGTGTCTCAGGATGAGAAAAGGGACAGACAAGGCAAATGTTTTATTTACGCTTTAAAATTGGATGTGGAAAGATTTATAAATGGATTAATTTTAATTAGTGTCCTCATTTTATTAACAAAAAAAAAAGCATGCCTTAAAATTAATGCATTGCTACCCTGAGTATTAACAAATATGTCAAGTCTTTGCTTCTTTTAAAGCTCCTTTGTTGCTTAGAGTTTTTTTTATTATTTATCTAAAGCAGCCTCTGATGAGGCTAATTTTCAAAAACCATGATGGAATACAGCATGGCACAAACACTTTTCTTGTTTTTTAACAAGGCAGACCAAATAACCATCATTCTTTGGGGTGAATGTTTGCACTGTGGCCTTTGTGCCCCTCCTCGCAGCCTGGTGGAGGCAGGTCCATCCCCCAAACTCATCCCAAAGAACCTCTTTGCTGTTTGAGAAGTTAAAACTACGTACCCACCCCAGAGCAGAGGCATTTGAACAATGGCTTTAACATTTGTGTTTCCTTGAACTGTTTCTCTGGTGGCTGCAGGAACTGGATTCCTTGCAGATAAAGCACAAGTGTGGTACCTGGGAAGAATTTTAGAAGCCCACATGAGATGCCTTGGCATTTGTGCTGTATTTCATTAAGGCACCAAGCAAAATGGAGTCACAGCAAGGCCAGAAGTAGACATTTCATTTCTCTGGGGCTCAATAACACAAACTCTGCCTACCTGAGTTTCTTCTGCAGATGCCAGGACCACAGACAGCAGAGATGCCAACCATCAGCCTTTGTGCCCACACTGACTTGTGACAAGCACAGGGAGGTGTCTGCCTTAGGGGGTTTACTTGCTGTACAAACCACATAAAAGATCTCAAGCCATTTGCTATCTCCATGATACCAAGGCTCAACCACCTCAGACACAAGTTCACTTGCAATATTCACTTGTAGTATTTTTCACATTTTAGGACCATGTCTGAAGGCATCCCTTCTCCTAAACACAGAGTCCTATGAGTA
The DNA here is from genome assembly GCF_027579445.1 of Ammospiza nelsoni. Lineage (NCBI taxonomy): Eukaryota > Metazoa > Chordata > Aves > Passeriformes > Passerellidae > Ammospiza > Ammospiza nelsoni. The sequence continues at coordinate 78,094,966 of NC_080669.1, read as the reverse complement.
AGCTCTCTCATCTGAGCTGCTTCTTCTTGTGGAAGTTCCATCAGATTCAGCCTTCCCCCCACCCACACCACCTGCACCCAGCACTTAAGTTCTCTTCAATTCCCATTCGGTCACTGCAACCTCTTCCCTCCACACTGTTAATCTGACTTGCCTCCTCTACAGCCAGCACCACAAATGAATTAATTAATTTTAAAAATTAACACCGCTCTATTCCTGCTTTTTTTTCTTCTTCTTCAGCTCCTTGCTCCAAGAATCTTCCAGTGCTGAACTTGACATGTGCTTTGACTCTGCACACGAGGAGGGCTTGGCCCCCTCAGTCACTGCAGCCCTTTTCTCACTCAAGCCACTGAAATTATTTCCTGTGCTGGAAGGGGCTGGAGAGGAGCTCCCATCAAACATTCCTATATCTCCAATGCCTCCATGGCCACCATGAGCTGCCTATGTCCACACCAGGTGGAGGGGACCAGCACAATGACACAATGCCCACACCCACACAAACCGGGTCGTCTCTTCATTGTCTTCTTCTCTCCCACATTTATCCTGTCAGCACCCTGCCCTCTCTGCACTGCCCAAACATGTGGATGTGACTGCTCTCTAGCTCCTGGCAGCCTGTCTTCAGGCTCCTGCTCCTATTCTGGCAGTCCAAGAAGGAAGAACATGAAACCCTGGCTGTTCTGGAGGGCGTGCTGCTGTTTAACAGCCTCAACAGAACCCACCTGAGCATTTTAGGGTATCACAGCTGTGAATGACTGGCTTGTGAAGGATGGAGTCTGGCACCTTCCTGTGCTCCAGCCAAACAAAAGGGAGGAGGAAGAGAGAGAAGTGACACTTTCCCCTCCACTCAATGAAAGCAAAATCTGATGGAGGCGTGGAGGGGGGAGAAACAGTCTGGGGCACTAAGCCCCTTATTAATTAATGCATGTTTTGAATAAAAGAAATGCAACAGTGCACTCATTTCAGCTGGTTTCTAGGAGCTTTTGTGACCTTAATAATTCATGTTTATGCAAGCTGCTTATAATGTTAAGCAGTTGGGTTTTCTAGATTTTGTCCATTGCATTTAACTGAGATGAATATATCTAGCTGTGAAATGAGGTTGGTCATAATACTCACAGGGAAGCTTTAAAAAAAATTAGAGTGTTTTTAGAAGGGCTAACAAAATTCACAGCTTTGTCTGAAATAATTTTCCATCTATTAATATTACACACAATATAAGAAACAGAAAATAACTTTTTACCCAGACTTGTCCTTTCCCTTTGCTTTTCATGTTTTGGCAGCACTTCCAACACCATTTAATTGCTTCTTGAGCACATAATCAGCGTCTCCTGCCTGTTTTGCCTTTCTTCATAGCAACAGGAGCGTAAAAGGGGGGATTACAAATACTAAAGTGGTCAGGAAAACTAAGGGGCAGGTGGAACTCATATTTTGGATATCAGTTTGGGCTCCTGCAATGCAGAGCAATAAATAGCAAGAGCACTGCTAGCACAGGGAGAGGGTTTACTATTCCAGGCTTGTCATCTGCAGACACACAGCTCCTCTGGGACACCACTTCAGACAGTGGCCTGGACTGAGCAGCAGGTTACACCTGACACTCCAGGCAGTCAGAAAAAAGCATGCCAGCACCCAGAATAAGCAGCTGCTTATTGTCCTGAATATCTTCATAAGCCTTTCCCAACACACCAGGAATATGACTATTCCTACACACTCTTCACTGGAACAAGCAGGTTTCTGAAAAAAATCTGCATTCACTTTTTATCAACACAAGATAGGCCACTTTTCTCACTATCCCTTCAAAAATTTGGTGATATTTAAGGGAAATTGAGAACCTGCTCTTTCCTGAACACCTTCAACAAGGAGACAGGGACACTGCTGTAAGGGGTCACCTCTCTGAAATGCTGGCAGGTTTGTCCATGTCCCTGCCAGGCCATGTTTAAACTGGAAGCTCTTCCATAAAGACTCTTAGTTGGTTTTTAACCTGACTTTATTTAAACAAGTTCTTATTTAAAAGAAACAGTGTTCATTTAAACTGAAATCACAGCTTGCTCCCCAATGCAAACTGCCAAGGGCACCTCCCAGCAAACAGAAAGTTTCCGAGTGCAGCTGAGGAAGAGCAAACTGTCCCTGCAGTGCCAACAGCATCATGAAATAAATGGAAGTGGGAGCTAAAAGGAAAAGATGACTGCAAAAGACATGGGGTTTTGCTCCAGGATTGCTCTGGCTTTATAAGAAATGCGCCCCAATGGGTCTTCATTCCCCCCTGCCCCCAAATAAGGGATGTTGACTCTTGACACAACCTACACTCACTGACACTCAGAGCCCACACAATAGGCTTGAAATACCAACCATTTTCAGCAGTCAGGGCAGCCAGGTGAACTCCAGGCAATTACAGACCAAAATGAAACCTGGTGATTTTAAGGCAAGTATTAGGTTTTCCATAGAAAACCTCAAGTTCAGTTTTAACAGACTAACTAGTTTGTTAAAAATAAAAAAATAATACTGTAATCAGTTTTAGCAGCTTACAGTAAGCCTTGGAAGAGCCACCTTCCTCCTCCCCACAACAAAAAAACAATGGATCCAGAGATCCCTATGAGTATGAGCCCATGGCAGTAACATTGCCAATAGCTAATGTAATGTCCACTGTCTGGACTATCAAATAGTACATAAAGTTCAAAATATATTTCCTTGCATACCTACATGACTCAGACTAATAGTTTTACTCATTATAGATTAGATACCTAAATCAGTTGTCATCTAATCCAAGCTCCATCAAATTTAAGGCCGTCCCTAACCCCAAGGTAGGATTAGCCCCTATGAACACTGAAGGGAGGCATTAAAGATGTCATATCATGCCTTCCAAACAGCAGGACCTCCTGCCTCCCATCAGAGGGATCAGTCCTGAGCTATCCTCCCATCTACAGGAGGTATTAAAAGGCCACAGATAAAATCATTAATCTCAAAGCAGGCTTTCTCCAGTCAAGGCTTCCTACTCACAGGCTCCATTTTTCCAGTGTCTGTATGTACTGAAAAGCTCTTCCCTTAGAGGATCACTCCAAACAAGAAACACCAATTCTGAACAGTTTCCCCATGTTTCTCAAGCTGAGCTACCATTTCTGATGCTTGCCCACACCCACAAAAGTCACGTAGGACAGACTGCTCTTCAGACAGACAAACTTGAAAAAGCATTTAAGAAACTTGCAACTGTGACACCTAAACCTTTCCCTACCTCCCAACCCTAGATGCACATGAAAAGAGGGCAGCTACCCCCTCTTTGGCTGTGATTCCACAGTGATCACAACCAGTGATTTCACATCTATCAGATGGCAGACTGGAGCACTCAGGCTGCCTCCATGCTGGGAGCGCCACAGCCAGCCAGAAGACTCTGACAATGAATGTTCTTTCTGCAACTGCAACTACAGGCCATTACCTTTCACATGGAATACATCTAAATGTAAATAAATATACAAAGTACCAAATTATTTACTGGGATGCTCTGCAGACAAACAATGCTACCTACCCCTAAGAATCAAAATTAATTGGAGGAGGAAGAATCTTTTAATTGATACAGCTCTATATTGTAAAATGGCATTTGAGTGACAGGCAATTACACTTTAAGCAATTTCTATGATATAGTGTCTAACAGAACAGATACAGGAGGAAGTAAAAAAACCAGCAAGCCTAAATACCGCAAGAAATAAAATTTGTGTGCACTCTCTGTGTGATCAATGCAAACATAACCACAAACATTTGCATTACAATAGTGCAGTAAATAACAGCCTCACAGCTGAGACATTTACAGGCACATTAGTAAATACACTTTCACATCTCACAGAGAGGACAGCAATTTATTCAACCACCCAAATAAGACACCTTGCATCACAAGTCAGCTTTAATTAGGACGGATCCTCCTGAAAGTAAAGCACAGGTGACCCAGCAGGTCCTTTCCACCCTACACCTCCAGGAGCTGTGATTCACCACACTTCAGACTACTCACGGCACAGAGGTTTAAATCCTTTGATGAGCATGTGGACGTGGCCTGAAAGACAAGGCTGCAGGCCAAGCTGAGCCCATCACAGCCTGCTCCCCAGAGCCCACACCTCTCAGCAGCCACGGCACACCAACCTGAATAACTGTGCATTCTGGAATGGTGCCACCCATTTGTTTGCTGCATTTATTAATTTCCAGCTGAGCTACAAGACATAGCTCGTTTTCCCATACAGGAATGCTCGTAGTTTTATTCAGAAGATAAACAGGAGGATGTTTTCTACTCCATAATGGATTCCTGCTGGAATAGGATGTGTCACATGTCATCTTGCAGCCCAAACTCCATCATAGCAATGAAGACATTTCTCTGCTCAGTTCCTCAACCCAAGATGTCGAAGATTGAAATACAACCCATGTGGAGGAAGGTTCCTCTGTGGTACAGAACAATAAAGGGTGGGGAAGATGATTAAGAGAAGGGGAATATAATCTATGCTGCTGAGAGCCTGGGAAGAAAACTGAAAGCTGGCCTGAATTCAGCATATTTGTATTCCCAGATAAACATGGTGAGCATGTTTCCAGCAGAAACACCTGTGAGGAAGGCTTGAAAATTGGAAACAGACACTGCAGATCTGGGATGACCACAAGACAGGCAGCCATCACTTGTGAAACTCCTTCAAACCCAGGCACACTGGGAAAACAGGTAAGAGCATAAGAACAGGATTAATATTTTAAAGATGAACAGCTGGTTAAAGTTTAATACCTGCACCACTTGTCATCTGAAATCCTTCATGAAGGGAACTGAGTTCAGATGAGACAGGGACTTTACTCTTTAACATGAGGTCAGTTGCCACTGAGGCTCCTGCCAGCCTTGATTAAAGCTGATGTGCCGACAGCCAGGCACAACAATGAGCAGAGGTGGCTGCCAGGGTCCCATCCTCCCTCCTCCCCAGCACAGGGGACACAGAGGAGCTGCACCGTGTGCCTCAGAGCATTGGGGTGGCATCAAGAAAGCAGAGCCTTTGGGGGTTGTGCTCTGCTGCAGACTCTGGGCAGAAGCTTTCTCAAAATCCATGGATGCCAAGTGTCTCTTCGATCTTTGTATTGAGAAATGCACACCCCAACAGACCGCAGTCATCAGTTTTCATTGGCAACTTATCTTCCCACATCCCTCAAGTGGATGGACAGCAGGATGGAGACTGTGGGGGACCAAACACACTCCCGCTCTAAGTAGAGATCAGGTCTATGACCACCTGAATACATAATGTAAATAAGGCACCACCACATGTGTAAGCTCACAGGACCAGTGAGGTGCATCCCTGAGAGAGCTGACTGATGTGGTTTGCAAGACACTCTCCATGATATTTGAAAAGTCATGGCAGCCAGGTGAAATCCCAGGTGACAGGGAAAGAGGAAACATTGTACCCATCTTTAAAAGGGGAAGAAAAGAGAACTGCAGGAATCACCTGCCACCCTCACCTCTGTGCCTGGGAAGATCATGGAAGACATTCTCCCGGAGACTGTGCCAAGACACTTGGAGGACACGGAGATGATTTGGGACACCAGCACAGCTTCACCAAGGGTAAGTCCTGCCTGACCAGCCCAGTGACCTTCTGTGATGGAATGACCACATCAGCAGAAAAGGGAAGGACTACAGATGTCATTTATCTGGACTTCTGTAAAGCCTTTGACATGATCCCCCCCAACATCCTGCTCTTTAAATTGGAGAGACATGGGTTGATGAGTGGACTGTTAGATGGATAAGCTGGTTAAAAGGTCGCATCCAGAGAGTATTGGTCAGTGGCTCAGAGTCCTGATGAACATCAGTGACAAGCGGAGTCCCTCAGTGGTCTGTACTGGGACCAGTGTGATTTATTATCTTTATTTATCACACAGATGAAGCGATCAAGTACATCCTCACCAAGTTTGCAGATGACACCAAGCTGAGGTGTTTGACACACCTGAAGGACAGGATGCCATCCAGAGGGACCCAGACACACTCAAGGAGTGGCCCATGGGAACATCATGGGGTTTAACAAGGCCAAGTGCTGGTGCTGCCCCTGGGTCAGGGCAGCCCCTGGTACCAGCCCAGGCTGGGCATGAGCAGCCCCAGAGCAGCCGTGCCCAGAAGGGCTTGGGGGTGCTGTGGGTGAGAGGCTGCACATGGCCCAGCCATGGCACTCCCAGCCCAGAGAGCCAAACGTGTCCTGGGCTGCACCCAGAGCCCCGTGGGCAGCAGGGCAGGGAGGGGATTCTGCCCCTCTGCTCTGCTCTGCTGAGACCCACCTGGAGCCCTGCATCCAGCCCTGGGCTCCCAGCACAGGAACCACAGGGACCTGCTGGAGCCAGCATAGAGGAGCCACCAAGGTGATCAGAGGGATGGAACAGCTCTCCTACAAGGAAAGACAGAAAGACTTGGAATTGTTCAGCCTGGGAAAGAGAAGGCTTTGGGGTGGGACCTAATTGTGGCCTTCCAGGACCTGCAAGAAAGATTGAGTGAGACTTTAGTGGCATCCTGTAGTGACAGGACAAGGGGGAATTCCATCAAACTGAAAGAGAAAAGATTTAGATTACGTATTAGGAAAAAATTCTTTGCTGTGAGGTTGGCAAGGCACTAGAACAGTTTGCCCAGAGAAGCTGTGTTCAGGGCCAGGTTAGATGGAATTGGGAGCAACCTAATCTAGTGAAAGATGTCCCTATCCATAGCAGGCAGGTTGGAATTCCATGACCTTTAATGTTCCTTCCAAACCTGGCCATTCTATGATACTAAGACTATCAGTAAAAGACATAGCTCAGTATTAAAGCCAGACTTTCCCCACACCACCAGGCAACTGCTTTTGCCCCGTAAGCAGAGAGAGAAGCAGGAGTGTGTTTCTTCAGTCATATCACAGTTAGTGATTTATACAGGTGTTGCATTTGCATACAGCTGGGGGAGTGGAAAAGCCCTGCTCCAGCAGGAAACAAGCTGTTTTTCACCCATCTGGGAGGAGGAGAGCATGGCTGAACTTACAGACAACATGCAACAGGACGGCGGCACGGGTGAGAGGACACCTAGGGAAGTCCAAAGCACTTACAGGAGACCAAGCAGCTGGGTCTCATGCAGATCTGCTCTCATGCAGATCTGTAATACCAGGAGGCAAAAGCAGGATGTTTTCCCTGGAAGGTAACAGTGAACACAGTGGGTTTGGCATCAGCATCAGGAGGTCCTACCTCTGTTGAAATTCTGGACAAAGCCTGTTTGTCTGAGAATTTGCAAAGAGTGGAGGAAGCATCAAAGGTCTCCTTCGTTTTGTAGGTCAGGAAGGCTTCGGGTTTGGCAGGGTGTCAGCTCGTGTATTCTGTAAAGTGCACTTTAATTTTTCATTGTAGCAGCACCTACAGACTTTGATTGAAATAAATAATGAACAAATTTGTATCATGAATCTAGGAATCACTCTCTTCTGGTCCCCATCATGGAGAAGATTTTCTTCCCAGTGACAAGTGTTAATGCATTTATGCCCTAGTTTCCCACAGTGGGTGTCACTATTGAAGTGTCAGGAAGGAAGGTTAGAGCTGCTTTTTCAGACTTTCCTGTCAGCCTCAGCAGTCCGTTTTGGATGAAAACATCCCGGCAGAACACAGCCTGAAAGAAAGCTGGATTTTAAACAGCACAGCAAAAGTCTTTGTGTTGTATATGATTAAAATGTAACATTGAATAGGTCTTTTTCCCTCTCTGAGTCAGGGAGGACAGCTCCACTGTGTAAAAATTACAGGGTTTTTTTGCAGCATGACAGAAGTTTCACAAGTGTTTAATGTAGTTAAGAGACCATTTTCCATGGTTTTCTCATTTTTCAATGCTGTTCTTTCTGACAAGTCCCCCAGCACAAATCCTGGCAGGTACTGTTCCACTTGTGAGAGCTGACAGGGGACAGCTGGCCATCCACCATGATGAGGCCCCAAAGCAGTGCCTACCTTCACCTCTCACATAGCAAAAATGGTCAGAACCAAAACCCAGTAGGATCCAGACACTCTGTTTGATTTGAACCGTTCTGTGTGAGGTCATGACAATTTTAATAAACACAGTTAGTTGCGGGGGGGGGGGGGATGACTCAATTATCAAAAGCAGCCTGTAATTTCAAAGTTTTACTGAATTACTTTAATACAATTCAATTTTGAGAGAAATTTAGATTAAGTGCACACAGTAAGTGCTGTTACCCACCCAGATACTAACTCCCTTTGCAAATTGTCTAACACTGCAGAGAAAGTGAATAAAATGCTGGCCAAATCGAACAATAATGAAATTAAAGCTCAACAGCATGGCTTACGACAACACTCCAGCAGCATCCTTGGGAGGCTGCACTGAAGAGGAGGTGCCATTAGGCAGGTATCAGAGGAGAAGTATTGGATTGCAGCATTACAGCTGCTCCCACCTCCCTTGCCGAGCTTTACAATGTCACAGCAAGGCAGCAATATCAGTATGCTGATACTGATTAGGAGCCCTTTTTAGACAGAAAAGGATAATTGTTTTCTCCTGGAGAGGACCTGTAAATTAATTTTATTCACCCAGACCACCTCTGTCATTGCTGGAAGCTGCTGCTGAAGGACCACAGACTCTGCCCTAGATGACACTGCAACGCATGCAAATCTCCAGCTCAGAGCAGTGGTAACTGCACAAGATATAATGTCTTGTGACATGGTGAAGGTCATATTAGACTATTTGACCTTCAGGCTAAATTTATCAATTCAGTGAAATATATTAATAACACAGTCTTTAATTAAGACAACATCATAGAAAGAGCAATACTGCTTGGTCCATTGCAGATCTGTATTAAAGTACAATATTCATTTAATCACTTTGGTACATGATCTAGTTAAAATTAGCCGGGAGAGCTGTTACTATAACACGTGGGTAATAGAAGCAGAAAGCTGAGGTTCACCAAAGCAAAGCCACTGCATCCATTACAACCACAGCAGCCTCAGCAGGGCCAGGCACGCCAGTGGGGAGAGGCACAAGGGGAACGCTCAAGCATCATACATGCTGCAACTCAGACCTTAAAGAACAAAATGCATTACCCTGCTATTGTTTTGACAGAAACAGGCCCCAAATTACTCATTTGCTGCTGCTATTCTCACCCCAGCAGCAGTCGGGTATGCCTGAGTCAGCGATGGACACGCTGCCCAGCCTGGTGTGAGGCAGTGCCAGGCTTTCCCAGGCTCTGTGCAAGACCCAGCTGTCACAGGGACAAGGGGGGCAAATCCATAAAAACACTCTTTTCTTTTCATAAAAGCACTCCTTCTCTGCATACGTTAATCTACGTGTTTATTCCTGTTTACATTATGAGGTGTATGTCTTGAAAGAGCTTACAGGATGTGTACTGCAGCCAAGTTAATAGTGCTGCTGGAGCCTCAGCCTCTGTATTTCCTGACTTAACATGGCCAAGTTAAAACTACTTTTTTTCTTTTTTGTTTTTTAAATTCTACACTTGTCTAATGGAGTTTATGAGGGCTTGGAATTCATTTCAGGTAAGAATGCTACATAGAGCACTCAGAAACACCTGCAGGAAACCCAGCAAGAGAGCAAGTTCCATACTGGAGGCAATAATGATATACAGAAATAATAGCTATTATAGAAACGTGTACAAATATAGTAAAGAAGCTACTTTTAGCAACAACATTCAGAGCAGTTTAGAAATGTGTCTGCACTGTAAGACCTTTTCACATATTACTGCGGTGAAACCCAGACCTTTTAATTTAGGGCAACTCAGCTGTCCTTTCAGGACACAAAGTGTGCAGTGTACAAGAACTATAATTCTTTTTTTAAAGAGTTTTTCTCTACAGATGTAATGACTTGGATTTTAAAGGCAGGAAGCATTTCCCAATGCTTGTGCAGATGAGCTAAGGCAGATGGACCTCATATTAAAGCCTTCCCTACCTCCCAACACAAGCGTGCACTCTTGCACCCAGCCAAAATCCTGCCCAGAGATGTTCCCTATTTCACAAAGCTACTGAAAAGCTAGTAAAACACGCATGGCAATAGCATGAAGATATGCAATAGCTTTTAAATTTGACCCTTACAACATTAAGATTTGATGTCACCAGCATTGCCAAACAACCCTGCAGCGGATACCTGCCACACAAGACAGCTGCAGCTCTCCACATTCCTAGGAAATCCTTTGCAATACCACTTAGACTCCAACCTTCTCTCCCCACTTCCAACTCATTTGAGACAATCAGTGCCTTGATTTCCACCCTGGGAAGCCTGGGCATCCCTGGCTGGACCCAGCTCTGCTGTGCTGCTGGCAGAGCTGCTGGCAGCTGCATTTGCCAGCTCAGGAGCTGGTACACCAGACTAAACATCTACTCACACGTCAAGATTTTAAGACCAGCATTCCCCTGTCAACATTTCAGAGGGAACATATAAAAGACCTCATGCCATGAAAACCAAAATACTTAAAAAAAAAAAAAATAAAAAAAAGAAAAGAAAATAAAAGAAAAATAAATCCTTCCCACTTCTGTAAGTTTTATAAAAGTTTAAAAAATAGGTTTCCTCCAGGTTAGGCACTGAATAAATTTAAAGAAAAAAAAAACTTCAAAGACACATTTTCCATTCTATTTGCGTTCAGGCATTTTGTTTTTCAGAAAATTATTAACTCAGTAATATCGGTAATATCACAGGCTGTTCTTCACTTGGCATGAGCTTTGGCTACCCAGATAATTCATCGAGTGCAAAGACCCATCATGCAAGAGAGGGAGAAAGCACTCTACAAAAGTTTGTGAGTCATCCCAAGGGCTTAGCACGGTATTTGCAAGGACAGGCACCCTGCACACGAAGGTGAGAGCTGCAGAGGGTGTACAGGCATTGCAGTGTGCCTTAAAATGAAGGCAGAGGAACCTGCACCAAGGTGGCTGAGCACTCTGGTAACAGCTGCTCACAGCCACTCTGCCAGCAGTAAAACGGAGCCCCAGCCCTGATGTCTCCACTAAAACCATGAGACTGGAGCAGGGACAGTGCTTGAACGTGCTGCCCCTGCTCTGGCCAGAGCGCACCAGCATCTTGTGCCAGTGCCCCACAAAGTCCCGCAGCACTGGGGAGGAGGGACTGAAGGCGGTTCTGGGACCATTCCTCTCCCAAGGCTCCACAGCGCTCTTTCCCAGCCAGAAGCAGAGAAGGTTTGACAGCCCGTTGAGAGAAATTCACGAGCATTGCTGTTCATTAAAAGGATACCGAGGGAAAGCACTGAGGTTAACGGGATAGGCTATATTAAGCGCATTTGCAGCTTTATGGCGCCTTCAAAGGGGCATCAGAGCTTTTTACGGCCACGTGGAATGGTCAGATAGTTACAAACGGAGACAGGTTTAATAGAGTACCCCAGGCCACCCGAAGGAGAGGCAGCACAGTTAACTTCAGAGTTTGAGGTCAGCTCTTGATGTTTTCCTGTTACATATCTCATCCTCAACTGCTCCCCGGCTTACAATACTGCATATATCACAGCCCGCTTTGTGCCAACAGGAGTATTTAATGACACAGAGAACCACCTTCTGATGATTGGGGGGGAAAAAATCGGCCACATGCTTCATGCTGTCTGATTTTATTAAACTGCTCTGTACATGGAAGTGGGGGGTGGTTGCTGTTTTTTCTGCAACAGCAGCCCCTCTTCCTCACATCCCCGGGTCCTGTGCACTGCAAGACAGTAACAGGCACTGTCACAACATGACCTAATCCACGCCAGGAGATAGGACAAAGTGTCACAGCAGGCGATGGAGCTGCCCCTCGCCCCCCCAGGGCAGGCAAATCGGGAATAGCAGAGCGAGGGCTGGTCAGAGACCCTACAAGCACCCCCAGATCAGGGGATATGGCCCACTAACCCCCAGAGGAATGAAACCCCACCAACCCCGGCAGGATGGACCCTATCAACACCTGTCCCATTGACCTACAGAGCGATGCACCCCGGAGGCCCTGGGCATGGACTCCAGCAACTTACCAGCCCCGTGGGGATGGAGCCCCCAGCATGACGGGGTGTGCATTCCCGAGGGGATGCGACCCTCAGCCCCCCTGGGCATGGAGCACGGGGGAGGCATCCCACTGACACACGGAGGAGGGGCTGCTAACCCGCACAAACAACTCTGGGTAAGATGAAGAGCCTTAGCCCCGGGGTGGGGAGATGCACCTTGCCCTCCCGCAGGACACAGAGCCCCCACGCAACCGGGGCAGGCACCCACGACCCCCGGCAGACGCAGCCCCGGTGGCAGCGGCGAGGAGGCTGCACCTCACGGTCCGCCGGGGCACGCAGCCCCCGGTGCCGATGCCGGGATGACCACAGCGACCGCCGGGCGATGCAGCCTCCGCGTCCCGCTGCGGCAGCGCGGGGGGAGCACCCAGTCCGGCCCGGCCCGGCCCGGCCCGGCCCCGCGGGAGCGAAGCCGCCGCCGGGGCAACCCCGGCCCCGCCGCTCCCGCCGCCCCCGCCGCCCCCGCGCCGCGCTCCCCACTCACCTCGGCGGGACGGGGCCCGACACCTGCCCGGCGTGCCCGGGGCAGGCGCTCCCGGCCCGGCGCCGCTGCCTCGCCCGTGGAGCGCCCGGCCCGGCCCGCGGAGCGCGGGGGCGGCCCCGGCGGGGCGGGAGCGGGGGATGCCGCGAGGGGCGGCCCGACGGGGCGGGCGGGGCTCCCTCCGCCCGCGGGGGCTCCCTCTGCCCGCGGGGCTCCTCTGCCCGCCCGCCCTGCGCGGGACACCCGGGCCGCGCACGGAGCGCGCTGCGGGAGCTGCCCGACATCTGCGGCCCCCGCCGAGCAGGCGTTGCTCTCTGCCAGGGTTTTAATGTTTTAGGGCACATCGGGATTTTTTCAAGTCTTTTAAACGTTTTCCTTGTATCGCTTTTATCTTCGGTTCTCGCTCAGCGGGCAGTGCTGGTTCCAAGGATGATTTAAATGAACAGTGAATTCACTTTTTTTTTTTTTTTTTAATCTAAGCTGATCCGTTCTAATATTTTTAATAAAGTTCTTTTTTTTTTTTCCCCTTAGTAGAAACCTCAAGATTATCCAAATGAAACTACATTCTAAAGTGTTTAGTTGCTTTTTCAGGTTCGCGTTCCTTAAGCACTGCAAAAGGGAATGGTCAGTGTCTCTGCTTTCTTTCAAGCCAGAATCCTCTCCTGACTCATGGCCCTGTACAAGGCTCAGGGAGTGTGTTTCTATCACTGCTGTTCTAAAATTAAATTTGGAAAAACAAAAAAAAGAAGAATTCAGATCAACCAAAGTGTCTCTAAAGTATTGTCTTTATTAAAGACTCTGTCAGGTAATCATGTTACAATTTGACCCAGATGCTCTGCCTATCACTTCTTTGAAGATGATTGCTCGTGATGGCAATGTCTGGGCTGATAACTAAATCAAGCTCAGCGTTTAGAGCAGAGGGTTGTCTACAGGCACTTGTTGCAGTGACAGGCTCACCACAAGATACCAGGCAGTGCCTTAGGACTCTTCAGCCCGGGAAGGACGCTGCGAGCTGAGCAGAATTGTCCTGTGAATGCATAATGCTTCCATGCAAACAATACTGCAGAGCACACCCCGAGCACCCTCCGTGCGGAGCAGCGAGCTTTGCCTGGTGGCGCCGAGCCCATGGCCTGCAGAGAGAGAAGAAACCCATTCCCTCTCACACGGATGAACTCCAGGATGAGGCGCAAAACACCAGGTGTGTGATTCCTGTGCGAGGGAATCCCAGGCACAGGAGCGAGCAATAACTGCTGGGACTGGCGCCAGAGCAGCTCCCAGCGAGGGGAGGATTTCCCACCAGCACTGCTGGCAAACAGGCTGACACCTCGCCAGACCCCACTAACCTACAGCACTCAGGAGGACCTCGTCCCACCCTGGTTTTCCCCTGCGTCTCCCCTCTGCAGTGTGAGCCCATTAGGTGGTTCCCTGTGGGGCCAGGGTTAATCCTACACACAATTCAATGAAATGACAGCAGCAACAGATTTGGGGCTGCAGCAACTTCTGCCGCTGCCCAAGACCCCATGTGGTTAATGCTGCCTTGTGCCCCTGCCAGTGTAAAGTCACAGGGTATGAAGGCCTCTCTAAAAGCACTGTAACAGGAAACTAATTCAGCCCCCATTTGTGACTTTTCCTCCCTGTTTCTAGGAACCTGCCTCTGAATGATGCTCAGTTCATTATTTATCCCCATGAGAACAGACATGCTTGCAAATCACTCCTCTGTGCTGCCAGGTAGCTCTCTGGAAATGGTGCTGGCTCACAACAGCAAGGTGGATGGTGAGGTGAAGGAGGGTAACTCTGAGAATTGTACCTTTTGGCTCTCCCGTCCAAAACTGTGATTATATCCCAGTGGGACATGAAAAATTCCCAGAGGGCCCATGGCAGCCAGAGTGCTGACCCCTTATTTCAGAGTACAACTTTTCCTTGTGATCAGTTCTTCTGCAAAATAATATCCAGTAGCCATGCAGATGTTATGATTAACTTTAGCAGCAGTGTATGGATCAGAATCACCAATATACACATGCACTAAATTCTGATGACTCATTATCTTCATTTTTTAAAGATACACAAGTCCAGCCTATTTGTACAGCTCACTAAGGCAAAAGAGCAGATTATGCCTGAATCACTTCTTATTCAATCAGAGGAATTCTGTTCATTTCAGGGGTTACACCAATAGAGAAATGGCATGGAAAGGGACTGCTTTATCTTTCTTTCCTCCCATATAACAGTATCATTTAAATCTCTCTAAAGTCAGTTGTGTCCGTTTTCCCCATTTTCTGCATCAATTACAAAACAACAATATAAAGCACTGAAGGCTGGGTGCTCCTGCTGCAGGGCATTTGGCCTCTGGCAGGATTACACACTGGAGTCAAAACTAATGCTCATAAACAATGTCTTTTACTAAGCTTTCATAGGCAACTGTTGGCCTTTGGCTTTGTGATGTAAATCAATCACCGCTTACATCTTCTGATTTCAGGACAAAAGGTGGAAAAAGATATTGTGCTATATGTGTTAGGTTTATTCTGCAGATCTCTATGGAAAGGTCAGCTTTATCTACCACCAGAATCAGTCATTCTGGAGGCTGACAGCAATATTTTACATTCTCCTGTTATACCTCTGAGAAACACTGCTTTTCCTGCTGCTCTTCCTGAAGGTTATGCACCTCTTATGCAATATAAGCATCAAAATCCTAATTAAATGGGGTTTCAGGAGTATGGATCTCCCAACACTGATATATAAGAATTGCAGTAATTGTATTTTGCAGCCTGGTCAGATGTTGATAGCATCAGTAGCATTCTGTGTTCTTCTCAGACACCAGCTGAGTAGAGATTTAATATATCCCTCAATGTCTTTCATACTTCACCTCCCAGAGAGTGCCCAAAGTCCCATTTTGAATTGCTTTAGATAAGGGAAGAATGCTGAAAGTAAAACAGTTATCTGGAAGCCAGAGGAACCTTAAAGAGGTTCTAGAGCCCAAGGAAAAAGAGAGAACTCAGAAAGCAGAGAGTAAGATCAGATTAGGCCAATTGAGTAATATTCAGCTTTTGAGATCCAAATGATCCTGAGATCATATAAGGTTGTGTGGCTGTATCAGCAGGACTAAACTTCAGTAGCATATTTTCAGAAACATGGAGTACTTTCAGAGTGGCTACACAGCAAAATTTCGTCATCCTAACAACATTTTATCCCAATGCCATCTTCAGCAATCTGTAATTTTGTCACATTTTCCAAGACCAAGCAGGATTTTTCTGCCCTGACCAAGCAGGATTTTTCTGCCCTGACCCATGCCACCCTGGCAGTGTCCATCTTCTGCCAAGCTCTGGGGATGGCTGGACAGCATCCAGCAATTCAGGCAGATCAGCTGAGCTGTGACCTGCCCTCAGCTCTCCCTGAAGTCCCCAGATGTGAGGGGTTTACATTATTCTGAAGTTTTCCTGTGGCTGACTTGATAGGGCTTTTTTAGAGGCTTGGGGACAGACTGTCTAGCAGTAGGTACAGAATAAGGTGTAAATGAAAAAGCACAGCCTCATCATATCCAGGTAGGGTGTACATAATGCTGCCACTACTGACAGCAAAAAGTGGGGCAATAAGTATCTGGGACTGACTAACCTGAATTATGACTTTCCCCCAGCAGCTTCCAAATTTCAGGCTGTGATTTAAAAACCTCAGCATGAGTCCTGACACATTGTGAGCTCCACTGGCAAGACTTGGGTTTGCTGTGTTTACAGAACAAAACTGGTACCCTTCATTTTTATTATGATATAATAATATTCTCTCTCATCTTATATCTGCCCTTTACACAAACTCCCCCATGGACATAGCTGGTATGAAATAGACCAAGGATGAGCCACCACTGGCTGTGCTATTGTAAATTCCATTCACAAGGAGGCTGAAATGAACTATTCTACACGGAAAAATTAACCAGCATGATTACAGTAATAACCCAGAGTTATCATGGTCCTCAGGAGGGCACACTGTTCCAATTTTATTTGGAAATAATTGCTTCAAAAGCAGAGCAATTTTTCCAGGATGCTGTCTTACTTTGAAGGAATGTATCCGTGCTGCTTCCTCTGCAGCAGCAGTGACAGTGATTTTCTTTGCATAAGCAAAGCCCAAGAGAGGGAACACATTACATATGTCTCCTCCATAATGTGCTGGAGTAAATATGAGACTAAAAGGGCTGAAAAAGAGAAATCTTGGAAGTTGGATAGAGCCTTGCACAGAAAATGAAGAGTCACACCAGGCTGGGAGCCACAGCCTTGTGTCACTTGTAGCAGTGACATTCCACTTTGTTCCAGCTTTGATTTGGATTATCAACCACAAACAGGAACAGCAATAATGAAAAAACAAGGATCCTGCTCCAAAATTTTTTCACTCCTTTCTGAAACCCTACATCTTTACAGCAAGGGGGAAAAACAAGCAAAGAGCTGTGAATCCATCAGCAGGGATTTCTCTCCATTTATGCCTCCCCTGGGTTTTCATAGACAAACCACAAGCCTAACTAGGATGTAAAATTCTGCAGATACAATGAGTTTCCCTCACAGCACAAAAGTGGTCAACCCCTAAGAAGTATTTAGTTTTGATTAGTGTGAAACAAAAGCATAACTGCCCTGAACATATGGGATGGAGAGGTAAAGGCAGGAAGCAAAAGGGCCATTATCAACAAGCTTTAAAATTTAAAATGGGAAAATATACACTAGATACACTTGCTATATATTGTTTGTGGATATCATACATTAAATTTTCATTTTCTGCAAAACTCTAAGATATGTATTCTATATAAATACTTTAAGGGACCAAAGTCAATATTACTACTCAGAGAGTCTCAGATTCAAACATGCAGCTACAACTTTTCATAGAAATATTATTTTTCCAAGCCCCTGAGGGTAAAAGCCTTAGATTATTTTGGTATACATAAGACATAGTTCTCTAAAGACCTTCTTCCATGGAATTCCAAGACCAATACTTCTTCATGTTCAGAGGACAAAAGAACCCACTGGATGATCTTGACTGTAGACAAGAGACCAAAGAAATAGATAAATCCTAAGGTTAAAATAAATCAGTCACTAGAGATCTTAGAGCTTCTCATCAAGGTAAGACTTTTTGCTAATTCCTTCAACAAATTAGTCATGCCCCTCTTTGTATGGTGCAGTGTTTATCAAGTCTGCTGTGACACTGTGTTTGTTTTCCTTTGATTTCTGTTATTAGGTAATCAATTCCTCCCTTTGCCTACAGCAATGCCTCTGTGTGTCACAGAATTCACTAGATTTCATGGTTAAATATATGGTCACATATATAAAACCATCTACCATTTCAAAAGCACCTTCTTCAATTTGAACTTCATCTTTGCACAAAAATCTTTATCTGCTCATACCTATAGGAGAAAGCAGAATGTTTTATTTACAATAGTTGAGTGTGTGCTGTCTCGACAGGATGATAAGAAAAGCCCTGATTGAAGCCTTTCTGCAGAGCTCCGGCACCAAGGAGTTATCAAATAACTCTGCAATAGATACCAAGCCTTGCTTAAACATTTCCAAAGGAATCCGTCAGCAGGGAATGTCCACAGCCTTAATGCACAAATAGCAGAGGCAGTGCCTAGTCAGTATCACATTAATCAGGGGCTGTGCAAAGAGAAGTGTTTCAAGAGATTAAGGAGTTCTGGAGAGGCACTGCCCCAAGGGTACCCGGCTGCCAGCACTTCCCTGCTCCTGGGTATTGGCACTGCTCCTGCTTTCCCCCTGCTTTATCCAACACGGGCCACAGTCCACCAGAACCAAAGGGATCATCCTGATTTCATAACACAAACAACCAGTCTGATGTCCTCTCCTTGCAGGAAGCACTTGCTGCAGACAAATCCCTTAAACAGTCTGCCCGTTGTTCAATAAAATGCTTGTCACACATGTTCATCATTATAATCCTTTGCAGTCAGATAGTACCATTCTTCTGATGAGCTCAGCCTACAAATTTAGCTTGAATCTGGTTTGACATCTGCCTCCAAGTATGCTTTGATTTGAAAAATCACATTAAAACCCAGCCTAGAATTGTCTCTGCTCATGCATGTGGGTCTCTGTGTGCCTGGACACATGGATAGAAATTCCTAATATTTCAGTGCTGTTTGAATGAGTGCTGAGCACTGCAGGCCATCTGCCAGTAACTATTTTTCTAAACTTGGAAAAAAATAAGAAAGGAAGAGATATTTTAAAGCTTTTGCTCATAACAGCAGTGATTTTTCTGGAAATTCAAGCAGATCTGAAAGGGATGTACCATTTCCAAAGGCAGCTCTCACTCAACAGGTTTTTTTGAGTTCTCCATATCTATATGTCTTCATCTTCTACCATGTCAAATAAGGACAAAAAATTACATCTTCATCCCCAGGGTCCATATGGCAGATGCCTGTCCAAGGCATTTGGAATCTCAGATGTAAAGTGTTGAAGAAAGGAAAAATCATCTTGTTAAATGAGGGCAAGGCAGAAATTAGGTGCACTGTCAGATTGTCTGAGTGGATCAGGAAGGTCTCTGTAATATTGCATATAGATGTTCAATATTCACGAGAGACTTTTTAGTTTAATCTGTCAGTTTTTAACAGTATAGTATATGCAGTTTCTTTTTTTGTTTATATTTTTTGTTCCTACAGGTTTGTCCCCAAATTTCATTAGTTACAGTTAGAAATCCTTCATCACAAAACTTTTCTGGGAAAGAAACAATACAAAACACCCAGAAGAGCAAGAATATCACTAACTGCGTGGGCTGCATTAGTATTTATCAGACTCCCATTGCACAGGCACAGCAACCTTTCTGAATATCTTTTAATTGAGGCATTTGCACCGTAACATTTTGCTTTTGTATTTATTCTACGTCATTGTTAAAAAACAAACAAACAAACAAAATCCCTAAAAATAAACACGGGGGAAAAAAAGAGAGATCCAAGGCTAGCAAAATACTAACTGGCTAATGAAAAAAACTGCACGTCAGAGTTCTGTAGTCCTCAGAGCATATGATATGGAGACCTGTGAAGCAGCAAAAATCTCTCAGAGCTCCCAGATCTTCCCTCAGTGGTCATTTCTAGCAACCAATATTTGGTTTCCTTTTTTGGGGTCAAACATGTTGTTATTCAGCTTGAACTACCTGGGGTCTAGCATTCTGAAAAAGTTAATAAAAAATGTTTTCTATACAGTTCTATTTTTGTATCATATCCAAAGCCCTTCAAGCCAGAGCTGTTACTTCAAATAAATGTTTTTCTGTGCCATTGGGACACAGGTGTGTTGTAACAAGCATAAGAAATCCAAAGGACCTGTGAATCAAATAAATCTGCAGAAATCCTGATAGAGAGGAAGAGACAAAAAGACAGCCCTAGAAAATTAAACTGCTACACTGCTCCTGAAGGAGTGCAATTTGCAGTGATGAAAAATGTCCTTGCAAATAACGTCATCAAAAAACTTCCAAGAGATGAAATGTCAAATACTAATGCAATATTGCTAAATATCCCCCATACAAATCTCATTTCAGTCACATTAAAGAGTCAGAAGGCAGAGAATTACCATCCAGAGAAGGGTGGAGTGAAGATATGCCTGAACAGAGACGGGTCCAGCTGTGGGCCAGAATCAGCAGCACATTAGGCTCGCCAGCCTGGTGAATTCCCACATGGAAATGAATCAGCACAAAAGATGTTTATATGCCTATTTCTTTCTGAGAGTGGGAAATGAACAAGCCTTGTCCTTATCACGAATCTGCCAGGTTAATGGAAGGCTTAGACTGATTTTGAGTTAATTTGCTTGGAGTAAAGGAGCGTAAGTGCCATAAACACCATGAGTATCAAAGGCGTCTAAGTGACACTTGTGTGATCCAAGTGGCTGTTATGCAGGCAGCCAAAGGTCTTGCATCAGCTCATTTCTTTTTTTTTTTTTTTTTGAAGATTTCCTTGCCAATGTCAATCTGAGCAAGTATCTGGTGCCAAAGGGATCCAGGGACACCCAGGTACAAAGCCATCACTCCCCACAGCAGCTCAGTGAGCAGCTGCTCCTGCCCCACTCCTTTAGGGAGCTGCAGCACCACAGATCTGCCCACAGAGGAGGAAGAGGCAGCACAGCAATGTGTTGGTAACTCCCAGGTTATGTCCCATGTACCCAGTCTGCAAGCTGGTAATGGGGCAGAGGCACAGGAGCCTCCTGCATCTCACTTGGTCTCCCAGTTGGAGGCCAGCAGAGAAATAGTTCCCATCAGGTCTTTATTTCAAGGGGCCAGGCCTGCTTGGGAACACCTACAGCCTTGGCCTCTGGGGTCTTGCATGACAGTCCGGGCTCTGCCAAGTTTCTGTCTTACAAACCAGACAGGTTCCTGTCTGCATGCAGACCACTGGACCATGGGCCATGTCTGGGTACAGATACAACTTTTAAAAATAATATTGACTGCAGTCTTTTTCATGTCGTAATTACAGGGCTGGTGGAAGGTCATTGAGCAAATGCCATTTCTGATGGTGCCAGATTACATACTGGTAGACCTCCTTCTGACAACTTCCATCAGTCACTTTTATATTCCTCCCTAGCTCAAGATGTAAAGTGCCAGAGTCCTTCACATTCCCTCCTGGCCTGGCATGCTGTCTACTCTGGGGCACCTGTGTGGCTGGGGCTGCTGAGCACACATATCTGCCCAACCTCATCTCATCCTTTTCCTGTGCAGAAACTCCTGCCTGTACCCATCTGGATGGTGGTGGGGAAAGCTCACACAGCCCCAGGACCATGGTTCACCAGCTTAGATCAACACAGGTACAGCAATGAGGACAGCTGGCATTCATTCACAGCACCACAGAATCATTAGGGTTGGAAAGACCCACAGTGTCATCAAAGACAGCCTTTGGCAAACACCATCACACCAACCAAGCACCAAGTGCCACAACCAGTCATTAAATATTGTACCTGTGAGTGTAAACTTCCAAAGTCACAGAGCTGCAAACCACATCTGTCTAGGAGATCAATAAGGGTTTTCCACTCTGCATTTCTGCATGGTGCCCAGACATAGAGGACAAGGCATCAAGGCAAGGAGCCTGCTGTGGGCCACCATCCTGACTGAAATGCCAACCCAACTGTGATTCAGAACTCTTGTTCTGCTGTCATGAAAAAGTGAGGCTTTTGCTGAGAAAAATCTCATTGAGAGCAACACCAAAGCTATTGCTGGGGGCAGAGCCCACCTGCTGTGGCAGGTACAAGGCTTCCCAGCTGAAGTGGAGGAGCCCACATCTGCTTCACTTTTCTCTACAGCTCTCCCTGTAATGCAGAAAGGAAGAATATGCCATGTTGCTTCTTGGACAGAGAACTTCAATAGGAATTCACAGCTTGACAGCCGAGCACTACCCATCGTCTGTTTCTGCTGGCATTTCTTTGAGCTGCTGCAGCTCTGTGTAGACTAAGTGGGGACTGTGAAGCCCTGACAAAGAAGAGGGAACCAGTGGGATATTTCTATTTCTGGAATTGCCCATTAGAGAAGCTATTCTATGGTACACAGCATGCCAGCACACTTTAAAAAAATAAATAGGAAGAAGAATACTAGCAGAGGAGAGGAAGCATATGAGGCCTCAAGACCATGACTCATCAGGTTAAATCAACCAGCTGAGGTCAGTGCTTCTACTTATCAGCTTTTAGTTGCAAGAATGGCAATGGGGACAGTGATTCTATTACTTAAAATTTTACATGCTGTGAAAAATACGGCAGTGATTAATGTCTGTAACAGGCAGCTAGATGTGCTGCTTTTAGAATCTAGAAGCTATTTCAAGGTCAAGAGTTTTAGTTTTCTTTCTAAAGTGGGTTTTCAGCTGGTAAAGGGAACTTCCCACAGATTTCAGGGTCTGTATTTATGGGCAATAAAAGTATTTTTTGATCTCATCATCATCCAAAAACAGCTGAACTACAGCTTGATAAGAAAAGCCCCACTAATTGCACTTCTGGAGTCACCCATCCCTCGTGAGCTGTGGGACCATGAAAGCATTGACTGTAAAAAGATTGACAAACATGAGGCTATCTTAACAAATACAGAAAACATTTCTGTGGTGTGCTGTTGAATTTCTCAATGATGCCCCAGAATTTGGCTACCTAGAATCCTCACCTTAGCTAGTCTGTACCCTGGTATTTATACCATAATGTGGGGGGCTCTGGACTCAATGCTGCAGGGACAGAGGCCCTCGCCTTGGTTTGCTCATGGGCTGCTGCATCAGGGCACGCTGAAACTCAGGCTTGAATAGCTGGGGGAAAAACCGCCTGTCTGAGGAAGGTCCATTGTTGCTGCCCGGATATTGCATACAGATCATCATGATAGGTGCAAACAGCCTTACATTCCTGCTGTCTTATATGTGAGCTGTTACCATTTTCGCTGTGAAATTATCCCATTCTGGTCCTTAGTGTGAATTTAAAGAAAATAAAACAGAGGTATTGTTGATAGGAGGACAGAAGTCTGTAGACATGTCTGGGTATCATGTGATTGTGCAGGAGGAGAAATGTCCTGCTCTCTTCCCTTTCACCATGAAAGCACAGGACGATGAGAGGGCAAGCCCAGAGCTGGAGAGTAACTGCATTATCTGCAGTTATCTCCGATTCCCAGCAGAGAAGCAGAGGTAAGTTAAAACCAAGTGACTCATGACTCTGATTCACCTCCCGCTGCCACTGCCCTTCATCCAAGCCGCTGCCGCACAGGCAAACAGGAGCTGGGCAGATCTGCCCAGTGAAACCCAGACGGATTTGGCAGGGGAGCTCACCTCAGGCTGGCGTGGCAGCCAGAGACTGGGGCTTGGTCTGGTGTCTGTGGGAAAAGCCCAGAGCAGCAGCCCAGGGAGCCCAGCCCAGCAGCTGTGCAGAGCAGCCGGAGGCAGGCCGGGCCTGGCCCTGGGCAGCATGGCCAGGCAAACACCGATGGAAACACACCAGGATGCAAACACACCAGTGGAAACACACCAATGGAAACACACTGGGATGCAAACACACCAGTGGAAACACCCCAGTACGGACAGGCCAGTGTGGGCCCAAGGCCTGGCCCACACATGGCGGAGCTCCCTGGCTGCCAGCCCAGCAAGGAGCAGCCTGAGGGGTCTTTTGGCTTATTAGCCAGGCATTTGGGATGGTGCTCATATGTCCCCCTTCCCAGGCAGGTGTTGGAACACCAGGAGTCAGAGCTCCAGCAGGCATTCCTGTTGGAACACCAGGAGTCAGAGCTCCAGCAGGCATTCCTGTTGGAACACCAGGAGTCAGAGCTCCAGCAGGCATTCCTGTTGGAACACCAGGAGTCAGAGCTCCAGCAGGCATTCCTGTTGGAACACCAGGAGTCAGAGCTCCAGCAGGCATTCTCCTCACTGGAGCCCTGCTCCTGCAGGGCTGCTCCGGGGACAAGCCCCATCCCTGCAGCGCTGCCCAGCCCCGCACACCCATGGCTGTGTCTGCCCACAGCCTCCCAGCAGCCAGACACAGCCACTGGAACAGAAACCTTCCACGGTAATTACAGCAAACGGTGGGGCCGGTTGGGCCTGTGCTGCAATTGCCAGCAGCAGAGATAAAACTTCAGTGCAGGCTCTCAGAGCAGCTTGGATGATAACCCCACTCAGCTCAGGGCTCTGTGCAGCAACATCCCTCTTTCAGCAATGTCAGCTGGTGTCCGTGCAGGGATTCATGCAGAGCTACCTGCTCTCTCATTCTTCAGGTGCTTTGTTTGTTTGTTGAATTTTTCTTTCTGTTTTCTCTTGAGGCTAACTTCCAAATGAGGTACTTTGGTAAGATTTTGTCCCATAAAACTCTCACTAGGCGCCACTTCCAAGGTTCACACTCATGAATTTCATTATTTCTGATGGAAACTGCATGCATCCCAGGTCCCTGGAGCATTGAGAGGAGGTGATTTAACTACTAATGTCAGTCTGATAATTTTCTACCTGGGTTTGGAGGCATACTCTGTGGCTGGCTCTCCACTAAGTGCTTGGTGTGTTGAATTTTTCATGGGTAAGACATCTATGACTAAGGCATCCAGAAAGATTATTCTTTTTAAATACAGGTTAGCTACTCTTTTATTTGATTTGTGTGGGTGTTATTTCACTCAGCACTTGTGTCTTGTGACCCACTTACAGGCTGAAACAGGCTCTAGTGAACTTTCATGGTTTTATATTCCTATTGCTCTTAACTTACCTCAAAAAAACCCCCAAAACAAACAAAAAACCCCACCCAAAACCAAAAACAACCCAACAACCTAAACCAACCTCTGAGGCAACTATCTTTGAGGTATAAATCAGAAGTGGCTCTTCTGTATAAGTGGTTGTAAAAGTGTTCAACCTGTGTGTCTCTTGGGCTGTGACAGTGAAGTGGGGTCCCAGCAGGTCTTGGGGTGTTGGGCTTTTCTAGAAGGATAACTAGTGGCAGGGACTGTCATGAGCTTTTGTCAGCCCTTGTAAAAACTCATTTCCCACATCCAAGAGGATCCATGGACCCAGGGCATCTCCTGATTTGCCTGTGGCATTTGGGGTGAAGCCATGGCAAAGGCTCAGGTGCTCCTCACCTACCTCCAAATCTTCCCCCAGGCAGAAGAGAGCCCTGAGAGAGCTTCCAAGATCACTTTGGAAGGAGTTTAAAAGAAAAGGAAAAGAAAGCCTATTTCTACTCCAAAACAACAGTGCCCTTGTGGGGAGCTGTGTTGGTGCCTAGCACTTTATTTTACTGGTATAATTGTGCCAGGAGAATGTGTGTGCTCTTCTGCACAGACATGTTCTTAAGCAGTTCAGTCTGTCTTTGAAGATGTTCTGAATTTACTTCATTTCAATGTCAGTAAATCTTCAGAGGGAAAATATCTCAATATAATGGCTGGAAGTTACAGTCAGGATACTTGCCTTGGAAATGTAGAGCCCTTGCCCAGTATCAGCACCACAATAATCTAATCCAAATGAAGTTAGTGAAGCATGAAAAAGAAGTGTAAGGCTCTCAGTTTCCAGCCATCTCCTTTTCTCACGGCAGGATGTCTCACCAGAAAATCTGATGTAGCCAAGACCCATGATACACAGTGGGTAACAGATACAGGGTTTGGTGAGGAGATGGGACTTGATTTACTGACAGTCTCTGCTCACCTTCAAAGTAACATTCTTAACAGCCATGGCACAAGCTGCTGGAGCTTCAATGAGAGGCTTATCCATTTCAGAGCATGCCGAGTGATGATGTAGATATGTAATGACTCTTTACAACTTGGAGTACCTGACTTGTGTGGAATACTGTACATTTTACTTTGGTTTGGGTTGGGTTTTTAGGAACCACGTGATACAGCAGATCATGAAGGAAAGCTAACAAGAAAGCAAAGTGACTCATTTAGAGAAAACAGAGTGGAGACTAAGAATTGTCCCTTCAGTCCCAAAAGTAAGAAGCACCTAAGTAAGGTGCATTTAATGTAAAAATTTGAGAAGTTCAGCTCATGCATTAGAGAACGCAGAAACTTAAATGTTGGGTGTTTACTGAAACATCCACATGGTCTGTCCTGTGATAAAAGCTGGAGACATCACATCCACATAAACAGAGGCAACAAGGATAAGAATTGAACCAACATAACATTTTTATAATCACTTACAAATAGAGGCAACAAGAACAAGAATTGTCATGGTGTAACATTTTTACAGTCACACAGAACACACTGTTTTCCAAAGGCAACAAATGCTTTCAGAGCCACTGATTTCCCTGGGCACTGGGCTCAGCCTGTGGTTCCAGTGAGTTCAGTTCAAAGCTCTACCCCTTCCTTTCTGTTCCATCCTGTCTCTGGCACATCCCACTGTGTAGCCAGGGATCCAGTTTCCAGTGGCTGCTGTAAAACACTCTTTTAGAAAACTTGGAGCACCTGTTTTAAAACTTCCCCTTCCTTTTCCCAAAGATTTGGAAAAGTTGGTTCACATGCCCTGTGGCTTAAAGCGGACAGTAAGACTGAAAGTGGTGGGTAGTTTCTAAAGAAATCTGGAACGCCTACATGCTTTTTAATTATATAGCTATGTGCACTCTTAATTTAATTAAAAAACAATTACCACAATTTATGATATGAGTACAACTGTTTAGCAAACCAGAATTGCAGCTGAGTTTGCTTTTTAAGTCTTCTTTTTTTTTTGTTTTTGAGTGTAAGTGATCCTGGCTGATGTTTCTCCTTATGGAATAATAAAAGTTTGTTAGGACAGGTGCTCTGGCTGCTAATTTCTGAAGTGGCATTAGACTTTTTCTCTTCCTGAGGCAGGTTGGACAGAGGTGGCAATTTGCTTATTGGACTTCAATTATGTTGAATTGAAAAACAGGAGACTACAAGAACTTGTGCTGAACATTATGCTGTAAATGAAAGAGTCTCTTACTGTGCAGAGCAGAACAGCAGGAGTGATCCCTGCAGGGAATACAAGCTCATGCTACACCACTAAATTCCTTGATATTCATTCATAGAAATGAATGTGCAATAATTAGGAAAGAAAAGTATTTCACCAGTGCAGATATGCTATTCTGTCTTTGAAGAAAGCAATAGGTGCATGTATTTCCTGAAAATACTCCAGAAATTCATGTTTTGAAAAATAGTTTCTCACCTCCCTTTATTTAACAGAAGTATCCACAACAATTTTCTTCATGAAGAAGTGAAAATAACTATAAACAACACCCATGGATTTGAAGGACATTGCAAAAGCTCAAAAAACTTCTCAGCTCTGCTGTTCTGACAGTAGTGGGCAGAGGTGCAGCGTTTCTGCCTCTCCCCACATACTTCATGCCAAACCACAGTCAGGTACCTTCCTTGGGGTTTGCTGCCTGGATGAGACCTCTTGGTGCATTACTTGCCTGATGCTGTCACCATCTTGCAAAAGAAGTATTTATTGTGGCAGTTTAGCTGGCAATAACTCCAGCTTATCTGTCAAATTAGACATTGAAAATCTGCATCTAAATCCAGTCCCATGAAAGAACTGAGCAAAGCTTCTGGCACATGTGAAAAATTGGGGCATTCAGGACAAAGCTGAATAATATTGTGAGGACTGAATTTCTGCTGCTCTAAGAAAATGAGCAGACCACCCTCTGTTTCCCTGCTATCTGACCAACCTTTTGAGCAGGAAGCTTGTTGGAGTATCCAATTCAGCAGCCACAGTCCAAGCAATGAAACTGATCACAGGATTACAGAAATATTAGCTGAGAAGGACCTTTGGAGGTCATCCAGCTCAACCTCCCACTTGGAGAAGGGTTTTTGCCAGCACCGAATCCGGTCAGCTGTGGCTTTGTCTAGACCAGTGCACAAGACCTCCAAGGATGGAGCTACCACAGCACCTCTGGTTAGTCTATTTCAGGGCTGTAGCACCCTCCCAGGGAGGAAATTTTCCTGAAATTCAATCTGAAACTCTAAAAGTGCAGTTTGATGTTATCACCCACTAGTGTATTATCTGCTGCTACTACTAGTTGTGGACCCCTAGTCCTTCTCTTCCCTAGACTAAAATATCCCAGCTCTTTCTACCTCTTCTTGTAACCATGTCCCCCAGGCCCAGGATCATCCTGACTGCCCCTTGCTGGACCTTATTTCCGCAATTTTCTTTCTGAACCAGGGTACCCCAAGCCACACCTCACATGGTATTGCTAATGTTGATAAGCTCTTCCACAACTTCCTTCCAAAAAATGATGAGATGGTGTCGAAAGCCTCTCTGAAGCCAAACATCCATTGTTACTCCTCTCCCAGTCCACACAAGAGGCATTTCATCACAAAAGACAATTTTGTCAGTCAGGCCAAGCTGGATTTAATGAATCTTGGACCATTCTGCATGGATCTGTACACCCAACCTCCCTGAGCAGTCCCTGATGCTGGCTGCCCGCATCCATCCCAAGCTCTTGGGGCACACCCTGAGCTCTGGGGCAGGCAGAGGACAGCACACATCAGCGTTTCCTCATCTCTCATGCCATTTGGTTGTCTCCCTCACTTTCAGACTCATAGTGCTCACTATGGGCTGCTTCATCTGGGAACACCACACGTGGTGCTGCCTTGTGAACCTGACAGATCCCCAAGGCTGCAAGATGGAAGCCCAGGGACATGAGGCTTCTAGTCTTGCAGAGAGGAAGAGCCTGGGAGCAGAGTAGCTCCCACGGCAGCCTTGACAGTTGGCTGCAGATCTGAAACAGGCAAGTGGCAAATCTGCAGAGCCCTGGGCAGCTCAGAGACATTGACATGGGAGAGCTGGGACTCATTTGACTGTATAAGCGAAGAGCTGAGGACCAAGCAGAACTAAACCTCATTCATTACTGCAACCCCACAGGGTTTCTGAACTCCTTTCTATGCTGCTGATGAACAGAGCCTGCAAGACACCAAGAGGAGCACAGTCACCAAACTGCTTGTACCTCTAGTTATCTCTGAAGCAATTACCTTCAGAGGACATACTTCAATTAAGGCTGCTGCTTCTCTCTATCGCTGTGCAGAGAAATTGAAAATGTGCCAGACATATCTGCTGTGTGTGGCTCACAAATCCTTAACCCTTGTGCTGACTGTTAGCCATATATGATCTTGGCAGAAAGTCCTATCCAAGAAGAAAAAACTTAAAATTTTAAGAAAAGGATACTTCAGTACAATCAAAAGACAACTTTGTCTCCTCTTAAAAGATAATGCTAGAAGGTGGTTCAAATGCTGTGTGCAAATTTCTTTGCATATCAGTACTGCTTGTACATTCTGATGTTTTTTGATGAGCATCTCAGATTTGGGTATTTTAAAATGGGTGCAAATCTTCAGCTGGATCTCAGAAGGAAGCTCTCAATAGCTAGAGCCTAACATCAGGCAACATCCTTGCAGTGAGGCATCTACTAACGCAGCGAATTTAGCTCCGTTTCCTGTTTGCAATGTATCCAACTAACAGACCCCAGCTGTTATTACGTGTTTATAATTGCATTTTATTTCAGGCCTGTTTTATTTGTACGTATTCCAGGTTGGGGAAGGTCACATGCACTCCCTTGTTTCAGGCAGAGCCACTCGCCCGCGTGGCGCGGCGCTTTCCGGGCTGCGTGGGACCTTGGTGAGCAGCTGCTGCTCCCTCCCACGCAGGCACAGGCGCAGCCCCAGACACATCTGCAGCACACTCACTGGTGGGCACAGCCAGACTCTCACTGCACAGCTCTCCCGCCTCCTCTGCTGTGCTCCAGGATAAACCCCTGCTGCAGATGTCTCCCTGGCACACGGAGTGGGACCGCTGCGGGAGCAGGCTCCAGGGGAGGATGCTCAGGTCTGCCATGGATGTGCAGCTCACGGCCTGCCTGGATGGAGACCAGCTGCCACATCACCTGAGAGAGTGCTCCCAGCCTCTGGCCCACAGCCAACGCCAAATGCACTGAGAGTGAAGAGAAATGAAGCATGTATCCATGCAAGATCTTAGGAACACTGAGGGAGGGTAATGACCAGAGGAATCCTGAATCTTTCCAGGACAGGAAGCTCCCTTGGACCAGTTTTTGTTCAGTCAACAGTGTGACTTCTCTGCAAAGGACTTGGCTTACTGTCACTGCTGAGTGGGTTACCATAAAATTCCTGCTTGGAAAAATGATCTGGCTTTGATAAATTTCTTCTGCAAGTTCTCAGAAAACATAAGGTTTGAGATTTTTAATAGTGTGCAGAAGTTGCTCTGTTTAGCACTGCAAAACCTATTCATGACTTAAAGTGTATTTTTCAGAAGTGTCTGAAGTCCTGAGAAGTTTAAGGAGTCAAAGCGAGTGATTTGGTTTCATTTGAACAGTCAGGAAACAAAGAAAGACCTATAAAGATGCCAGGGCAGTAGCAAAGAAAGCTTATAAACTGCCTGTCATTGCACTTTACAACCACCAAAGCCTTCTTTAACATCTACCTTCAAGATCAATCCCATGTCAAAGGGACAAAAAGCCAAGATTTGAATAAATGTAAACAAGAAAGGGGCAGCAGAATACAAATCTTGAAGGACTAGTGCATTAGATGATGGCAAACCCTTTTTGAGCAGATACCAGATTCACTAGATGAGAATTAACTGAATGATGAATTGGTAATCAAGAAAACAAATGGAAGACCAAAATATTTCAATTCGTTGTGCCACAGAAATTACTCATTCCACCATACTGTTAGTGTAATTATACCTTTTTCTTCTCCCACTTAACCCTTTTAATCACATAATATACACATAAAGTAACCTTGTAAAAATGTGTGTCTACACCTTTGGAAAAATAAATACCCAAACAGAGCTGCTTCTTTGCCCTGCAGCACACACTCAACTCTTTTAATAAGCAGAGAGCCCAAAAGAGAAAATTACCATTGTATAGAATTCTCTCACTGTAGAAAAAGCTTGAGTGAGAGATAGCAAGTCCTTGAAGCGCTGGCTCACAAAATCTACTTATATTAGAGAACTAGTAAAATCATTACTCTCGGCTGCAAGTTCTCCCTGCTGCATGGACTATAACTCGCTTTAGAAGCTGGCAAAGAGAAGTTTCAAGGTAAATTAGCACCAGGTTGTGCTCACCTTAACAAACCAGGTGTTATGAGTTGTAGCAGGCCACCAGCTGCTTCCGTTCAGCCATCAAGGCTTTTTGACAAACTCATTTGCTGAAAAAGAGGAGGCTCCTTGAGGCTTTGATGGGCAATCAACTCAGGTCCTTTAATTAAGCTAGGACCTACCAATTTACTAGACAGATGGGCTTTGACCCCATGACACTATAGTTAACCGCTATATGCCCTAACCATCAGGCCTCTAACGCACACCAATGAACTTGCAACTCACTACGAACCCAAAACACAGGACTAAGTGCCACATCCAGGTGTTTCTTGAAAACTTCCAGGAATGGTGACTCCACCACCTCCCAGGCAGCCCATTCCAGTGCTTAACCACCCTTTCAATAAAAAAATTCTTCCTGATGTCCAACTTGAACCTCCCATGGCACAACTTGAGGCCATTTCCCCTTGTTCTGTCACTTTTTCCCTGGGAGAAGAGCCTGATGCCCACCTGGCTACACTCTCCTTTCAGGGACTTGCAGAGTGACAAGGTGCCCCCCTGAGCCTCCTTTTCTCCAGGATAAACCTCCCCAGCTCCCTCAGAGAATTTATGTCCCAGACGCTTCCCCAGCTGTGTTCCCCTCCTCTGGACACACTCCAGCACCTCAAATGGCCCCACTGAATTACAGGGTCCAGAACCGGACACACAACTCCAGGTGTGGTTTCACCAAGGCTGAGTACAGGGGGACAATCACTGCCCTGGTCCTTCTGGCCACACTTGCTGAAGTCACCAAGCAACAAGACAAGAAACAGAAACCAGAGTCCAGAGTCAGGGGAGAAAAAGTTGAAACAGCAAATTATCTGGAAGAACAGAAAGGTGGAGGTTAGGAGGAAAGCCAAAGGCTACTATTTATCAGCATTTCTTTCCCTAGTTTTGTCTGCTGTCCTGGGAGCCAGGTTTTCCTGTGTTTCTACAGCAGCTTTCTTCAGGGTCAGAAGACATTTCTTACCATCAGCTTTCCACAGGCTTCATGCTGCTGTTCTGTGGGCAGGAGAAAGCAAGACCCACTGTGAGGAAACTCCAGATCTTATTCAGAGATTAACAAGGACAGCAGCTTCAACCAGGCTTCTTCCCAACCACTGCCCCAAGGCAGTCACCCCATACACACACCTGAGATCTCACTTTATATTTAATACTTACAAAGCACCTGACAGCATCTCATTTCCTAAGTAATTAAATTGTTAAATGCATTAAGCATTTCCACAGAATAAACTTACTTTTTCCAAAATTATTTTCAAAAATAAATTACTTTATAAAAAAATTCATACTTCTCTGAAGCTGGAAACCCCTCCTCCACAGAAAAAGGTGGACAATAGGGATAACTGGGACATAACAGAATCTGGCTGCCTGAATTGCCTAGAGCCCAGCTGAAGGAGAGCTAAGACTTTGATGAAAACCTTTAAAAAAAGGTGTTTCTTAAAGTGGTGAATAATGCAGCCTGAGGAAAAACTGGAAATTACTGACCAAATGAAAAAAAATATGTAATTTAGGTATTGCATGCATGCGATACGCAGTAACCATCTGCAGCTGATAGCATGAAAGAGTGCTTTATTTTGTTACAGTACAGATTCAGTCCAGTTCACAGAGAACACATCAGTTAATACATATCTTCACCTTGTAGGAGAAATGGGCATGAACACACGAGCACACAGTCAGCAGCCTTTTACCGCCACTTATGCAAATTTTGCCTCAAAAGCGTAATTTATGGTACACACGTTTCACTACCAGTCCATGTAACAGCACTGTAATGCCAGCTCTAGAAACACAGGAGAGGACAATGTCAATCTCAAGACTGAAAATATGTGTGTGTGTGTGTGTGTGTGTGCACACTTGAAAGTTTGTTTTAAAAGAATGTGTCCCTGAATAATACATGCTGTTCCTTGAGGCACGTGTTCAAGCTCAGGCTTTGGAAAGAGTCTTCACTTGAAGCAGCCACTGAGAGCCGAGGGTTTGGAGTAGACAGAACTGTCTGGAAACCAGGGAGGTCTCCGTGAGCTGCAGTAGCAGCCCACAGGTAGAAGGGGACCTGAATCTCATCAACACGGTCTCCCATGTTTAGCCATTTTTTAAAACCTGAAATTGCAACAAATGCAACAATGTCAGCCAAATCAGTTCCTGTTAACCGACCAAACTTACCTTGCTGGAGGGTTTTGGGCTTTTGGAAGCACAATTTTAGGACTCAGGACTCCAAAAGCTCATCTATTTCCCCTGCACATCCAGGCTTACACCAGGTGGTCCAGCAAAAGACACTGTTGTTCTTCCCAAACCTTTCCTCACTTACATCCAATTTCTTTGACATGTCCAGCACAGACTCCGCCCATCATGGTCAGAGGTACTATCTGAGCAAAATAAAGCTGATAAATA
The DNA here is from genome assembly GCF_027579445.1 of Ammospiza nelsoni. Lineage (NCBI taxonomy): Eukaryota > Metazoa > Chordata > Aves > Passeriformes > Passerellidae > Ammospiza > Ammospiza nelsoni. Next base: position 78,061,671 of record NC_080669.1, on the reverse strand, counting down.
CTGTGTGCAGTTATCCTCTGTGTAGAAAAAAAAACCCAACCAAAAAACCCCAAATAATCTTTCAAGGAGGGGATTAAAAAAGGATTCTAAACCACAGATTTCTTCTAAACCATGTAGACTATAAGGGTGATAAAACTCCAATATCCCCAACAACCAAACATGAAACCAGAAAATGGAAAATACTCACAGGATGAAGAGAGGCCAGAAAAAGGACTGTGAAGGATACTTTCAGTCTGAAGCATGCTTCAAGTAGCTTAGATTTTCAAAGCCATTTAAAAAGTTTTGTGCACATAACTTGCTCCTGCACACTCCACCATTTTTCTGACCTTTCTGCCTAATTACTTTCTCCTCCTCTCAAAGAGCAAAAGAAAATGAGAAAACAGATCACATGAGAGAGACAATGAAAGCTGTGAGCTGCATGTACTAGCATGTATACAGAAAGTATTCCATAAGCTGTCAAATATAAAAGCAACACAGCAATTTTCATTTTGCTTTCACTTAAAAGCAATCACAGCTTGAAACGTTTAAAAGACGATGTCCCAAGTTCATGCCCAAGCCACTCAACGTTTTCAACACAGCATCTTACAAGTGAGAGAATACTGTTTGTCTTTTTATTTGTAAACCAGAGTTTGAAATACTTTACAATATACTTTTAATTTCATTTGTCTAAAGAAATAGCATTAAGAACTGAAAGAACAGTGTGCCATTAAATGTCAAGGACCGTATTTTTAAAAACCTTTCTTAAAAAAGGTTCTAGAGGTACGATGAATTTAAGTTGCATTTTACAGTCAACTACTCAAGCATATCAATGATTGAAAATGAAGTGCAAAATTGGAAGTCCAGTCACAGATGAGGCTGTAGAGCTGTGCTCAAGACTGAAGAGGTCTACCTAGGGCAGGCACAGTTGCACACTCCCCACATTAATTCAGCCTGTCCCAGCAATGAATCCTGCAGATCTGAGCAACACCACTGATTAAGTCAGTTTGAACTACTTAATATAAATTCTCCCTTTCTAATAAGAAGGATATAAACTAAAGCTTTCAGTTAGGCAATAAAACCTTTCTAATTAGCAACAAAAAAGTATAAGTGACATGCTTACTCTGTTTCAGGCACTTTCAAGATCATAGTTTATTTACTGTAGGTAAAAAGCTAGTATACAGATTAAGGGATTTCTTAAATTTCAACTCTACAGTTATACACCATCTAGTATTCTTGTTCTGAATATTAACCAAAAGGTTTCTAAACACCTGTAAGCCCCACTATAAATCTGCATTGGTATGATGAAAAAAGTATAGAAATCAATGCTTAATTCTTTCAATGCATAATATTTACACTGAGAAATCAATGGGAAATAACAAGCAGCAGCAAAGAGGCAATAAATTTTAAAAAGCCAGGGTTTTACATAGGTTTTGGGTTTTTACAATAGTGTGCTAATCAGCATAATTGTATATATAAAAATTAAAATATAGCAGAGCATCCCATTACAGATATCTGAATTCTCTGAACTGCTGCCATTACTTGCTAACCATTTACATGCAACACCTGCTAGGACTTTTTGTTTTTGAAGTGTCAAATAGTTCAAGGTTTATGAGACAAACATTAATTTGTGAACAAAACAAAAAACTGCACTCAAGAATTGTACTGGTCATGAGTCTTTTCCATACAGAAGTGGAGGGAAAGAAAAAAGTACCAATGATAGAAAGCAGTCTCTTTCCATTCACTAATTTTTAAAGGCAATGCATAGACTGAGAATACCTGGATGGCAAACTCCAGAGACTCTGGAAACAAACAGCTTTCACACACAGGACCTCTGCAGGAGGCCTTTCTTTGCATCAGATGGCAATGGCTGACAGCAAATAAGGGGCACCAGGTGTACAAGTAAGTAGATCTTGCAAAATACTAAGATGGGGCAGTAGTTAATATACAATTTGAACTATATATACACAATATAATGGAATGTATCCCCTCCCAAAACTGGTTTATGAAACAATTGGACCTTTCTAAACTAGTGTTATGACTCAGCTATCATTCTAATGAAAATATAAGTACACAAGAGACCTGCATGAAAATTAAAATTTATGGGGCATTTTACAGGAACTATTGACAAAGCTGCTTAATGGCATTTCTGCTTTTTAAGTAATTTTGTTATATGTAATTGAAAATATCTGTGTATAAAATGTCCTGACAGACACTTCAACATGGAGCTTTGGTGACAAACCACTTCAATAACAATGAGGTGAAAAATTAAACAAAGTATTTAAGGTAACTCAAACTGAATAGGAAATGGAATGCCAATATGGCAGTTCACCCTTCTTCTGTTGTTTTAAACAGGAAAGTCTCTTGTACCAGCAAAATCCTGTATACAGATAGAGAAGTAGGGAATACACCACTTATAATTCCCATTAAACAAAAGCCGATTCATCATGTGAGAAGGTACAAATTACAGAAAACATGAATAGTCAATAAAAGAGAAAAAACTGGTTTACATGAAAGAAGAGAGAACGCTTCAGTCTGAATGCAGTTACTTTGTGAAAGCTGCTACAACAGCCCACAGAACCTCATTCGTGTTGGTTTTCATACATTCAACCTCGGGGTCTAAATCCAGGAGCTGCCGCACTCTCTTTGTGGCTAAATCATACTGCTCATCCAGGAGGGGGGCAAAAGCGTTCTCCAGGACGTCTGAGGCGTGGGCTAAGTACACGAGCGCCAGCAAGCGCTTGTCCATGCGGTGGGGGTCGTTCACCCACTTGTCAAGAACTGCCTCCTGGACCTTCTTGATGAGGCGCTGTTTGATGTTGTTGTTGGTGAGAGGGTGCGTGGTCATGTCAAAAAGAAGGAAGTTCTGTTTCTCTGTTGTCAGTACACCTTTTTCCACTAGATTTTTAGCTAGCCGCTCGCGGACATTTCGTAGTTGGTAGTGCAACTTGAGTGGGTTCCATGTTTCACCTAAAACAGCAAGAAAACCACACAGCAGTCAGACAAAGTTTAAGCTGCACTGCCGCAATGATTTTTTTTCCCCCCTCTGTGGTGCAGAATGAGCTGTCAAAATCACAGAGCAGACTACAAAACACTGTGCTCCTGTCAGCATTTCTCTGATCCCTGCCATGGAGGCAGAGACCAGGAGAACCTCCTTGGAGCAGCTCTGGGGTACACTGACAGTTTGGATGAAACGATAGCTAAGCCATGTCTTGATTACAGATACGAAAAATAAACAAAAAAATTGTATTGTAAAAAAAAAAAAAATCAGTTATGCAGTATTTATTTAAATAACAATAAAAATAAAGTAAAATTAAGCACCTTTCTACAGTCTTTTACCATGTCAGAGACCAGGAGAAGTGTTACTGCTTTTCTTCTGCCACAGAGACAAGCTAATGCATAGTTACCCAGTGTATTTCTTTATTTCTGCAGGTTTCCACTCCTCTCCCCCTTCCTGTCTCCGCCATATGAAACAGTGACCATGCACTGTGAGTGTGTGTGGGGCACAGGTGTGCCCACATGAACCATGTATTAGACAGAGTCTTTAATGCTTCTATATAAATTATTTCTAATGCCTTTTGTTACAGCAGCACAGCTGGGCCCTTCAGAGTGTGTGACTGTATGCATAGAGGAAACTGACAAAGGACAAAATCAGCATCAACAGCTCCAACTAAAACTGTTTACCACTGAAAATTCTACCTTTGCTTAATAGCTTATTTAACAGGCTAAAAATTTTAATTCCAGCTTACTTAAGAATTTATCATAATCTCTTCCTGATGTCAAAGACCTATGCATTTTAAGGGGCAAGAAAAGGAAAAGCTTTAAGTATTTCTTAAATAGATGGAGGTTTTCCATAAATGATATGAGAATTTCTGTACCAAACTTTAAAAAATTTATTGATGAGCATAAAATAATAACAACAACTGTAAGCCACAGGTGACTTTGAGGTTTCTCCCACTGTGATGGAGGGTGACACACACTGTATCCAAGTAACAGTCAAGATAAGCAAACAAATGAGGTGACTCCCACTGCAGAGTGAAAGGCAGAAAACCCAACCAGGCCTCAACTACACATCACTGAATGCGATTCCCCAGTTTGATCATAAATGAAGCTATCACACAAACACAAAAAAGTGGTTTCCTTATTACCTTCTACGGGGCAAAGGCTACTTCCTAGATTTTTGTGCAGTCGCCATGCGGCTGAAAGTCAGTGCTGTGGTGACACCTTGTGACCAAGCTCTTCAATTACACAGACACTTTGCAGACACGGAGATGCTTGCTACATCTGCAGGAAACCTGACATTTTGCTCCAAACGTCTATATTCCCTACCTTTGCTTTCTTTAGAGACTACCTTATAAACATCAGCCTGGAAACATCACCTTACATGTCCACATATTTATTCACATGACGGCTCTGAACTCACATGTACTGTAACTCCAAGCAGCACTCTGCATCATTGACAACCATGAGTAGATTTTTTTTCCAGGATCGACCTGGTCCCCAAAGGCACAATTCTAACAGAGTTTATGAATTTATTAAATAAAGCAAAATAAAGCAAAATAAAGCAAAACCAGTCAACCAATAAAAATAAAAACCCCCACCAAGACCCACTGAAATATTTTTCTTCAGAAGGACAGATCTCTAAACCACGGGAACCAAAGAACACTAATGCCATCCAAGAATTAGTAATTAATAAACATATGTTAGTAAAAATTATTGATTCAAGCCTTAGCCACAGCCCTGATTATAACTATCTTCACAGAGCCAAAGCTCAGCAGGGTCAGGAAAGCCTTAGCTTAACTCAAAGAAAACCTACAACACTAGTTCATTCATTAGCTGACCCTTTTTGAGCCAGTCCTAACTTGATGTGCACTGCACTGGGAAAGGAGGTGAAATGTCAGCACAAATTATGTATTTGGGACAAGAAAAATGAATTGTTTTTGCCGGCCGTAAGAGGCAAGGGGAGCTGAGTGAGAACTGAACTGCACGGCTCCACAGCAGCCTCGCCCCTGCCTGACAGCCAAGGAGCAGGAGAGGGGGGATGGCAAGGACCTGAGAATGAATGGTGTGCAAGGAAGGCTGTTTAAGGTGTGCAGAATGAATGGGAAGAACAAAGAAAACAGGAAAGCAGAGAAAGGCAAAGAGATTTTGCTCATTTCTGCAGCTTATCAGTTTTAAGAAGTAGCAGATTTTACACAGGCAACTTCCAAATCTCATTACCCCCAACCTCACAGCCACATTGTTGACAATGAGGGTCAACAGTGCAGGGTTTTTTCCTGTGCTGTTTGCACAAATGAAGCACAGCTCTGATCTACTCCAAGAAAGCTGCATTTATGTGCTTTGTGAAAACGGACGAAGGCTAGTGATCAATTCTGTCTGCAGCTCAGCCTGGAGAGGAGAAGGCTCTAAGGAAATCTTGCTGCAGCCTTTCTAGGCTTAAAGGGGGACTGCAGAAAAGATGGGGTCAGACACTTTAGCAGAGCCTGGGACATGAATAATGGTTTCAAAGTGAAGGAGAGCTGGCTGACATTGGATACAAGGAAGAAGTTTTTCACAATCAGACACCAGAATGGATTGCCCAGAGAGGTGGTGGATGCCTTGTCCCTGGAAGCATCCAATGTCCAGCTGGATGGTCCAGTGGAAGGTGTCCCAGGCAACTGCAGAGGGGCTGGACTAGATGGCCTGTGAAAGTCCCTTCCACCCAAACCTGTTCAAAATTCTATGATCACTGACACTTCATTCTTTCTCAACTATTTACTAGCTTGACAGGGAAAGCTGTGTGCAAAGTACTCATCCTGAAGACTTTGTTTTGATCAACAAGAAGTATCTAACATTTAAAAATATTTATTATGTTTCTTCAGTTAATGAAAAAATAAAACTCCTAACACTTTATTTTTTCTTTATGATTAATGGCCAAATCACCCTCAAGTTTTATGTGCGAGCTATGAGCTCTTCGCCTCCTTTCTTTATTGAAAGATCTGAATACTCAGTGCACACGCTCAGGCTCCAAACTTCCACCAACCCTCATTTCCAAACACAGGGAAAGGCAGTTACATCTCCAGAGTGCAGTCCTGATTTACTTCAGAGTCAGCAGAAGGCACCTCTTCCACTGAGCTGAGATGTCCTCTGACACTTCCATACAGATCCTCTCCGTACCAAGTTAAGTCAAAAGCAGTTACTTATATTTGATTAAAGGCTACAATCAACAAGAGACTACCCTAGAGGACAAACTAATTAACTTTTTTGCATATTTTCTCTCAAAAAATCTTGCAATATAATCTCTAGTGATGCCAGATAATTAGCTTTATTTGGGTAAAAAAAGCAAACACGTTACGTGCAAGGCTTACCACTAAGCAGTTCAATCCAATTTTGTACTGTTTCAGGAGGCTGGGTCTCTTTTATGTGTTTCAGAGCTTCATCAAGCAGAACATCCCCTGTAGGAGCATCTGACTTGCAAATCACCTAAGAATGAATAAAACACAGTCAGTATTTTGACATAATTCATATATGACAAACACACCCATCAATAAAAAACCTACCTGTTAGGAAAACCAAAATAATTTTTTTTTTAAAATAACAAACTCTCTCTTAAGAATAAGCAACATTGAAAAAGGCAAATTTTCATTATCAAAAAAAAGTAGTATGTGTTTTAATTCAAAATACCTTAAGTCTGAGGTTAATCTGTAACTTAAATTAACCTTAATGGGCTAAAATTAAAAGCTGTATTTTGAAGGAAAGTAACTCACTTATCTAGGTAGGTCCATTACTACCTCTCAAGAACAAAGTATATTGCACTAAATCAGTTTCTGAATACAGACTATTTTTCTGCTTCAAGTCAATTTATTCAAAATACTGAGTTACAATAAGGTTGCATGAAAATAACAACAAAAAAAGGTATAAAAACTAGTTTTCTTCAATATATGAAGAGATAAAAATAGGTTCATGACAACATCTGTAAGTTTTGCAGCTCTGAAGAACACACTGCCAACTAATAGAGTTTCATTTAATTACAGTTAAACCACATGTACCAGGGAAAATACATAGGTACTAATAAACCCCTTAACATACAACAATAAATGCAATACAATATAAGTTTCTTATTTAACTTCTAAAATTATTTGAGTTCTTCACTCAGGAAAGCACAACAAAAAAACTGATTCAGAGGAACATAATAAAATTCAAAAATATAACTGCTTGTTTACCAGTATAAGTAGTTACAGACACCATGCAAAAAAATACAATTTTTTTTCAGGAAACAAAATCAAGAACACCAAATGATAACTTACAGATTAAACTAGCTCAAGTTAGTATGTTTAAATAAAATCCACCTCTATTTATAGAAGAATTACTACAGCTAATAATAATACTACTACAGTTAATAGTAATAATAATAGTTTTTATTATTGTTGTTGTTACTATTATATCTGGCAATTTAAATAGTTTACAAACTAGCACTTTACAAGCATCAGGGAAAAGTACCGGGTGATTGACAGAAAAATGAATACATCAACACAATTCCATACATATATATATATATATATATATATATATATATATATATACACACATATTTCCTACATACAGCAGGAAATGAAAGCTCTTATTTTTCTTAACACTTTAGAGTACTCAGAAAGGTGTTCTGGAAATGTCATACTGTTCCATAGTTCAGGGAACATCCTGTTTCTTCAAAGATGCTGGTCCTTAGCCTGATTGTAAAAAAATATTCTTTATTCCAATTTTTCAGTGATGAATCAGGTACTAGATTTGCCTGGTACTTATCAACTAAGGAAATTTCAATTATACAGAATATTTAATTTGCATTTTTCAGAATACAGCTCTGTAATTAAGCAAAGCTAAAAGATTAAGCACAGATTTTTAAGTAAACTTCATTTTCTAGTTTTAATACAAAAATTCATTCTTGCATGAATTGCTCAGAATTGTTAGCAATAAAATACTGAAGAAAATCTGCCAAGGATTTTTTGGGATTCCTTTTGATTCTAATAACTATCGATTTGGTTTGCACTCTGAGCCTGTAAGGCAATGTAGAGTACCATCTTCTATTTTCAATAACCATTTACAAACCTCAAAATTCATTTATTTGTCTCTAATATTGATGCCAGTAGACAGAACTCCAAAATGGTGTGAAAATTACATATTCTTAAGCCAAATTTACAAGGATGTTGCCATGTGTAACACATCATATCCACTTACAAAGTCTCACTAAGGTCCATCAAGTCCCTGTCCACTCTTTTCTCAGTCTCATTTGACTCTCTAGGGCATTCAGTCATAGATTTAATGCATCTTGACCCATTCTGAAGTACAAAATACTATCAGCAGAGATCAACCTGATTTAAGGCTTTAAGTGAAAATCATAGTAGCTATCATTCTTTCGAGTTAATTACATTAAAGCCACACTTAGCTGGTTATAAATCTGTGCTACTGCCCAAAAAACTTGAGTTTACTCTCCCTTCACCTCACCTTATCACTTGTGCCCCACCTGATGACAAGATCAAGAGAGTGGTTCCATTAAAAACTAAACTGATCAAAGTAAATTATTTCACCACAGAATTACAACCTTGGATGTATTATTAGACAGCTCTTTCCACTTATTAGGCACAGTATTTATTTCACAGCCAAAGCTAAGGGCATGGGGAGCAAAGCCTGCAGAAGCAGGACAAGGAGGACAATTGACAGAGTAGAGACTTAAATCTGGCTAACACAGAAACAAAACTGAACTTTAGTGTTAATGGAAAACTTCAAATGAGGTGCAAAATAACACAAGTCATTCACAAGACTGATTTCTAAACTGATGGAGGTGCTGTGTTTACGGATTTTATTTGCAGGGAAGTACTTAAGCAGAAAACAACCTTCATCTAAGTTTAAAATTAATGTCTATTTTTATAGAACCCTCCTGCCCGAAAACTGAAAAGTATCTCAAATACCTTACAACAGCAGAATAAGAAAACCTCTAAATTGCGTAGATTTTAGATCACTTTAAACAAACCACATGATAAAATTTAACAAAAAACATGCAACCACGATCAAACAAAACCCAATCACAACTCAGACCAATAATTTTGCTTGTATTCTTTAGTGAATATACATACAGGTTATTTTTCCATTTTCTTAAAAAACCCAGCAACCTCACAGTTAATATTTCAAGTACACAGAACTGACAAGGTTTTCACAGAATGAAAATAACTCCTGACTGAATGCCTAAGAAGATTACTGAATGCCTAAGGAGCCAAAAGCTCTGGAGGAAAAAAAAATGTGCGAACTAATCAATGCTGAATATGCTTAAAGGAGGCTAAAAGAAGCAGGGACTGTTTGTCGGAACAGAGGTTCGATTTTTCTGAAGTGAAGGGAGCTGGGAGAAGGTTAGGGAATTCACAAGCTTGCCTTAAAATTTAGAAAAGATAATATTGACAGAGAAATGTGCCATAAGAGAATTTATCTGGGGTGGACAGACAACATTTGACCAGGTTTTCAATAGGCTTATTTTACAAGTGTCCTCTAACGCTGCTGAAGTAAAAATTCTTCCAAGAGCATGACTTTGCACATTTTGTACAAAGGGAAAATTCAATGGTAAAAGTAAAAAATTAGGCCCTCAAATCTTCAGCCCACTTCTATAAAGGACCGTGGAAATGTGGCCATCTTGAAGGTCAGAGAGCACAACCAATTTAACACACCAGCCTCATGCTTGAACTAGACAGTTTTATTTTCTCAGGGGTCCCAAGAACAACGATGGTTTCCTTCCCATGCAATGCAAGCAAAACTGCAACATTGTGTGCACCAGAAGTAAACTGGTGGCTTGCAGGACACATCTGATGTCTGGCAGTTATCTGCTCCTTTCAGCGTGAGCCCACATCCCACCGGCATTGCAAAATCCAGTTCCTTTGGCACTGTGGCAGGCAGTAACTGCTGCCACCACGCCCCAGCCAGAGCCACTGCCAACGGCTGGTCAGCAACAGCACCAGAAACACATCCAGGGAACAAAACACGGGCACAGAACAGGTACCAGAGATGTTCCAAGGCACTTCATCTCACCGCCGAAACAACTTTTAACTTAGCACATCTGCCTTAGGTCATTACTCAGAATCATCATCTTCACATAAAGAAAAAAAAACCCAGGCTTTTTCTTAGAACCAGCTGTAATTTATAGCTCCTGTATTGCGTGGAGCCTGACAAGTGAATGTGACCATTCTCCTGCACTTACCTTTCTCGTTAGCAGACTTTTGCGCCTCATTCCACAGGCCTCCAGCTGGAGACGCCCCCGCAATGCCAATTCAATTAACATACAGCCACGCAATCCCGAGGAGATACAATCATTCCAGAACGATGTGTAACCCTGTGAAGAAGGAAAGACAGTAAGATATCTCCATCTCCACCTGAAAGAGAACAGAAAAAGGGCCTTGCTGTGTTCTCTAAGCAGTTCTGCTTTCACGCTTTTGAAGTAGCGTCACTAGTCACTATCATTCCCGCCCTGAAAACATGAAAGAGAAACAGTCCCATCCTCTGTTAGTTTTGACACTCAGTCTCTGCCTTTTGAAGAACTGGGAATCCTCAGGAAAATGATACAGAATGAAAGAGGGCAATATCAAGAACCGTGAGGTATAAAGTGTAGTTTTATACACAGTCAAAATAAACTTAAGATACCTTTAAGACATCAAGCATTTGGCATTACTGACACCACATGGCTTTATGAGTGACCAAGAAACATTAATGTGATTTTACATGCATAAACAATGTAGCACTGAGAAAGCAATAATAAACTAAAAGTGGATATTAAGTTTTAACTATGGAGTACACTGGAAAACATAAACATGGCAATCAACACAAATCACAGAACAAATTATTTTGGCTTGAACATAATAAACTAAAAGAAAAAAGCTTTCAAATAAATATTTATAACAGCTACTACTTTGTCATTTAAATCCCTTGAAAATATGTGCTTTTACAGCTTGAAGCATAGTTCTTATACAAACTGCAAAACTGCAAACCACATTTATTCCACCAAGCGCATCTCACCTACTGTGATTTCTCTATACTTCTGCATTGACAGCTGTCTGCTTAAACGGTAGAAGAGACCACTTGACCCAACACATTTACTCATCAGTATCTAGAAACAACTATTGACTTTTGTACTCCATTGTTCAACAATTATGACCAAAAAAAATTTTACAAAAGTAATTATTTTACATGGAGTAGCCAACAATGTTCTTGCATATTTTTTTTAATATTTGAGTATCTAAGATAAAAGTAAAATCATTGAGAAATGTTCTGAGAAATGTTTGATATGATTCATAAAGATCTTTCCAATGTCCTCTAGTGAAGCACTTCTGGAAATACCAACTTTGGGATACTTTATAGAAAGACGCTGTACACAAGACAAGGTGGGGGAAGAGCAGAAGAATGTTCTGCTTTTCATAAAATTGTCATAACCAAGAACCAAGACTAGCTTAAAACAAGAGCAAGCCAATTTTATTATTTTTGCAGATGAAAGCTGCCAACATATAAAGATATAAGGGGCATATACTTTAAGTCTACTAAATTTACAAACCAGTCCCTAACTAATGACATAAATTACAGCTTTCCATGAATGTGAGAATACTTGTTTCAATTTTGCACTCAGGTACTTTCAAGAGCGGTATTACATAGATGACCAATACTTATGAAAAGACTACAAAAGCCCTGAATCTCTAAGGTAATTACCAAAATAGGTCCCATATATTTATTTAAAACACCATAAATATGAGTTTGGAAAGGCATGTGAGAAGTTATCTAATCAGCCTTCTACTCTAGAGCTGATACTTTGCAGGTATCAGCTACTCATATAATGCCATTCTGTAATTAAGATTTTGGTTGGCACCAGACATTTTTTGCCAAATAACACACACGATAAAGTGCAGTATTTGCTTGAGCGGGAAGAGATATGACTCCTACATTCTATTTCCAGTCAGTCTCTTTACGTGATAATTTTTGAAGTCAGACAATACATACGCAAACTAAAAATCTACAGCACAAACTCACAGGCACAATAAATTTACACTTCTTTATATTCATAGAAAGTTTCAGATTATTATGCAAACAATTAAAGTGCTGATGCTTGTTCTCTTTTTTTAGCAATGAAAGCTGAATTTATTTTTTAAATTACTATTTTTCAATGAAGTGACTTTTCACCACTCCCAGCACCAATTACCAGATGTAAACTCCTCTGTTCCAGTAGTTAACATGGATGGCCATAGGCTGAGGGTTGCAGAGAAATGCAGGCTCACTCATGAGACAAGTCAGGTCAAAAATGACCACCTGAGTCTCTAGTCCAACCTCCTGATGCAAGCAGGTTCAGCTATGAAGTCAGGTCGAGTTGCTCAGGGCGCTATTTAAGCATGTCTCAAAAGCCTCCAAGGATGGAGACTGCACAACCACCCAGAAGTTTTTAACCAACTAGCCCTGAAAGCCAGTTGAAAAATATTACATCCTTCACAAATGGAGCTGCTTGTTTTGGTGGGGTAGATGACAGTGAAGCCATGAGAATGGATCCTGTTGTCACCAACTTCTTATTTTCCTTCTGCCCCCCAGACTCAGAGCTCACAGGTGATCCTCTAGAGAAGGAACATTATATTTCCACACACAGAAATTGTACACCTATTAACAGAGTCAGGAAAGGGATTCTTTTCAATCCAATTACCTGATCTTTCCAGATCATTCTGGTAGATGAATGAGTTGGTTTTGACACCTAATGCAAAGATACCAGACAATCAAAGGAACTTTCACAGAATATCAGTTCAGCACACAACAGTCTAACTAAATCATCCTTTAAATTAACTCCGTCTGCCTGGAGTAACTAGAAATTAATGAGAAGCCCTTATCTTTGATATTCCAAACACACTCTTGACACCTACTTTAATTGGTATATAGCATAACTAGAAAAGATGCTCAAAAGAGAAACAAAGGGGTGGAGATTAATAATTTATGGGGAGGTGGAATAGCGAAATAGAAAAATGCACTATTTGTAAGGAAACAAGGGCTAAAAGATGATAAACCAAGCTAGCTCACAGATTAAGAGTCAGTACCCAATTTCTTTTCTGTTTTTCCACTCAATTGCTTTAACAGGAAGGCAGAAGTTTTAAAAGAAATTTTAAAACTTCTTTAAAAAACAACAACAATAATGAAGTTTGACAGACAGCAACCAATCTGTAAACCACACACAGACCAGGATGAAGTCAATGCTCACTGGGGGAATTGTCATCCTCCCACCCTCTCCCTGAATGCAACCTGTCCACTGCTCATTACAGCACACAGAACAAGACAAGGACATGGTTTTTAAAACTGTTCATTTATTCCAATTCCTAGCAGTCTCAAAACACTTGATTGAAGATCAAACACCACTATGCAGAAATGCAACTCATTCTATTGTTTAATGCTCTTAAACAATGCTAGTTTTCTCACAAATACAATACCAAGTATTTTTATTTCATCCCTCTTCCTGCAAACTCTCTAACTCAAAGAAATACTTATTTCATTAAAGTTGCTAAGCAGCAGGGGGTAAGACTTACAAAGCAGATTATTTTTATCTGACAGCAATCACACTAGAATAGCACTTTAAGCTATGAATAGCTTGCAAGACAAAATTTTAAATCTACAATGACTCAAAGATCAAAAAACTGTTTACAACTGTCATGTTTATTTACACAAACACAGCACAAAAGCATTTTTCGTCAGACCTGACCTAGAAACTTTCAGCTAAAAACTAGTTTTGCTAGACAAGCAAAAAGGAAAATTAGAATAAAGTTTACATCAAACACTTGTTTCCATACTAACTTTGAAAGTTCGACTTTCCACCAGGATGTGGCAAAGCACAGAGCTGAGACTAAGATCCTCTTTCCACTTTGAGAATAAGTTATTTAAAATCCATGTTCATTAGGCCATTTCTTTCCCACCAGCTCCTGTGGCATTTATTCACTTTCTCCTATTCACTTGGCCTTCTACCAACTTCTAGCTCACACCGGTATTCCCCTTTAGTTTTTTATTAATCACTTGAAACTGCCAACTATTAAACAGTCCATTGTATAACAGAGGCCAGTTCCCAAAACTACCTTACTTTCCACTTCCTGCTTCTACTTAGTCTCTTTAGAGACATTGTTACCCGAGATTTTAAAATTCATAAGGTTGTTTGTAATTTTTCATTTCTTTAAAGAAGATTGCTAACACCTTTTCTGTGATCCAACAGGGCACTGCACCCAGGACCACTATCATTTCGTAAGTATGTAAAAAAATCAGTGAGAAGACAAAAAATGATCAGATGTGTCTCAAGATACTTGGTGCCATGTTAGTGATTTCTATACAATTAAGGCTGCTTTAAGACTTGCACAAAACTTCAAAATAATTTCACTTAAGCACAAAACAGCCAACCTTCACAGATCAACGACTCTCACAGCTTCCAGGCTACTGTCACACTAACTCTATTTGAAACAAACAAACAAAAAATAACTAAAAAAAACCCAAACAGAAAGACCCCACTGAATCAACATCACTATTTTCTGTTTCCTAAGTGCAATTTGAAGTAACCCAGCAGTAACAGTGCAAAAAATGCAATTAAGCTGTAGATGTCATCTCACGTTTATGTAGAAGTACTCCCTAAAGGATTAAAAAGTTAAAAAAAAAAAAAAAACTTTCTTAATACAACATAGAACAAAGGACTCAGAAAGGACTGGGTAATCTTTTACTCAAGAATTTTTTTATTTATCAGAGCTGTTAAAAATCTCTTCCCACTACAAGAATATATATTCTTTCTTCACTTCTTCAGGTAACTCGGAATAGGTGACCAGCAGTTCTACCATACCAGGCACAGACAAGAAAGGAGCAGGGCACAGCAACAAATCCATGAAAATATCTCAGATTCAAGAGAACGAAAGCAAAATGCTTGCAGAATTACAACTCTGAGGCTTCAAAACACACACATGGTAATATAAATAAATATGATGTGTTTAACTCATGTGGTTAAGGGCAGCGGTCTACCGAACACAGACCGCAGCTGCCAATGCATTCTAATCCACAGAGTCTCAAGCTATTGCAGATTACTTTGCAGATCACAGAGCCATTGCAATTGGAAATCAGCAGCTTTTAAAAAAGCATAATAAAGTCATCTAACAGTATGTGAAGGTAAATTGTGGGTTACTAACGCCTACTCTCCAAAAACATAAAGCATTTCTTTATTTTAACTTAACAGGTCCCTCAGGCCTATCCTCAGATCCACACAGCCTCATATTTATTATCACAGGTCAGTGTTAGGTCAAAGTTTTGGCTCTGACTCAGACTCAATTTACATTTATGAGGAACCACAACAGAAGTTTCTCTGGGATAATGCACATAATACCACCCAGTCTATACTTCTCTTACTAAAAGCCTTTTCATTTTAAATTCAAACTAAATAGTATTCCTTAGACCCTCACCTAGCACCCTTTATGAAAACATAAACTAAAACATCGATAATAAATAACCAAAATAAACCAAACAATCAAGGGAACCTTCTAAAGGAGAAACACCACTACAGCTACCCAAACCCTTGAATTCCTGTTCTCAGGAAACTCCAAATTTTTCTATTGTGAAAGACACAAACAAAAAGACTTTGAAATTTGGTAAACAATGCAATTTCTGAAACTTCATGTACAGACAAAACAAATAAAATATTGATTAAACTCTTTCCAGCCATGGCAGCTCAATCAGAAGGGAAGCTGGCCAACTAACAGCAGAAGTGAAAAACTACAACTCCTGAGGATTTTGGGAGTCCCAGCTCTGAGGTAATACACCTTACAGTCTTGTCAGAAAACATCAAATCCTTAGATTCTGGGTTTCTCAGCTAGGAGGCACAATCTAGGTTAAAGAAAGCTTTCACATTAGTAAACGGTAAATTCTGAATTTACAGGTACCCTGCTCTCTATTAGAATAGTATTTCAGCCAAAAAAAAGTGCAAAAAACTCTACCTAGATTATAAAAAATAAAAATCAGACTTCCCAAGCTTGTTGGAGTTTGCTGTTACTTTCCTTTCCTCTGCATAGATGGCACTCAAACACTCTGTTGGGGGCAGCAACATAAAAGCTCTGAGACACAAAACTGTGGGTTTGTTTATATACAAACAAGTGTTGAGCTTTCCTAAACAGGTGTTTCTTCTTTGCTTTCTATTCTTTCCAATGTGCAGCAAACTATTTTTATGTTCTCACAAATCACAGATGACAAACACACTGGAAAATTACTTGCAGGTTCAATTAGGGGCTCTTGCCAAATGCACATGCCAGAATAATAAATATATAGTTTGGGGACAGATAAAACCACAGTGTTCAGTTCTACCGTTCAGATGAGCATAAGAGGAAACAGTCGTCAAGAAATCTAAGCCTGAGATGGACTATCTAAAGTGAATGTGGAACTTGGAAAAAAAAACTTCTCAAAGTCAGTTCAGATCACCTGTAGGACTGGAAAAGGTAAATTAAGTCATCTGCTGGTCTAAATTTTATATGAGCTGGTTTTCATTTTGAATACCACAATTAGCAAAGAGTCTACTTACATCTAGCATTTATACAGCAGTGTCATGGAAGAAAAATGTACCTGCATGCTCACTGTGTGTAGTTAATTCTGAGAAAGATTAATATTTTATATTTATATATATATAAATAAATGTATATGTATATTCAAATTTCTTTTCTTAGAGGTACTAAGAGTGGCAGGGAGAAACACCAGGGGAAAAACAGCAGGAAAAGAAACAGAACAAAATGAATCCCCAGAGTTCAATTACTTCCCCAGCACAAGCAACCCTTGTGAATCACTACTTTTTACCTTGGAGAGATTAATTGTGGTTTTACTGACCTTTCAAATCAATGCCACCACATCACATTTTAGCCTGGCATAAAACCTTGCATGTAACTGGAGAAGGTACGTCCTTCCTCATATCTTCATTTTTAGCCATTTGAGGACTAAGCCAAGGAAGAAGTCCAAAGCCTGAACTGCTGTTGAAGACAAAAGCAGTTCTTCACTCCATGCTGTTCTATCGCCTGAGCCCACAGCAGCATTTTTGTAGTCAGCCAGATGAGCAAGTGGTCTTTCTGAGAGCTAATTGACATTCTCACCAGATTCACCATGCAGGTGAGCAAACTTCAGAGACAGCACAGAGAAGGGAAAGAATGTGGTTGGGACAGACAGCAAAATGTAACAGCATCCCATTCCGTGACAACCCACACTTCAATAGATGAACTGCATTCAAACCCTGAATAGCTTTTATAATCTGAATTGTTTCAGCTAGAACTTAGTCTTTGGGATGAAGAACAGAGGAAAAAAAATTATCTATTATTGGGATACCTGTGCTAAAGGCACTTATGACCAAAATATGCTCAGAAAAGACAAAACTTGCAGCTCCCCATTTCGGACTTCAGCAATGACTACCCTGATGATCATAAACTGGAAGTTACATTATTTAAATCTGGCAAGGCAGCAATAGCATGCCTTTCTGATTCTCTGAAGAAAGAGCAAGTTCTTTCAGAGGCACCTACTAGACTATTATTAACCAACACAAAGCACAGAGAGAACATAATAATATTAATAAAATCATCATCTGTCACCCACTTGAAACCCACTGCAAAAGACAAGCAAAGAAAATTTATCTTGAAATACAACTGTGGCAAGTTGTATTTCATAATGGACTTAATCACAATTGTGACAGAATTTTCACTCTTTCAGTCAACAAGTTCCTCACTCAAGTAGTAGTTTTGTGATGACAGAAAGACAGCTGGGGAGAAAAGAAGGGAAAGGATTAACAGCACACACTGTCCAGGTGGTCTGCAGCAGGTGAAGAGTTATTAGGAAGTTTGGTCTGCAACAATTTTCATGTCAGATGTCTGCTTCCTTCTCCCTACATCCTATCTCCCAAGTAAGAATTGGTCACAAGCAACTTAACAATTTTAATCTGCTTCACAGCTATGACTGCTTATGAAACAAACACTGCCTAAAAGTATTTTGATTTTTAATGAAGAGTACAAGTGGAATGAAAGGCATTGTGCTATCATAGTCTCAAAAGAGACAACCACCATCTTAATACACGGTTTCCCTTAAGTAGTCTCTCAACAACTACTAATACTACTTTGAATTTTCAAAAGCAGTTACATCCCCTGAAGAACTTCTACAACACATCTCCTTAGAGCTGCTCCCAAATCCAAATAGACAAAGTACAAAATATAAGCAGAACATAGAGAAAAAGGGTAACAACAGCACTTGGTTTATTATAAATAATGTTTTAGCATAGAATTTCAACTCATTCTGGTGACCCAAAAGCCTAATTTTAAGCATTCCAAATGCATCTATCACCAGCATTCTTCTGTAACAGAAACACTATGTTCTCTTGGATTAAATGGAGATACCATCTGACAGCACTAGGAGAGGACAAAGAACAGTATGGAGCATTGTCTTCTAACACCTGTACATGATTCTGTTCCTATCCTTTCTAGCTGAAGGTGAAACTGCTGACTGGAACTGCTGATTGCAGAAACATAAATGGTCTGACAGTGCTGCAGGTAAGCAAACCTCTTCTTTGTGATAACACAAATGCAAGAAGAAACCTCAGGCAAATCAAAGTCAGTAACTGAGTTACTGGGCAATAAAACAGCAATAAGTTTATGTATTCTTTAGCTATGAAAAGCTGTTAAAAGTTAGTAATTTATTTAGGAATGTCATCACTCTATAAGGAACAACTGATACAGTTTTGCATCTCTTGAACGGGGTCAGAGTCAGCAAGACTGATGCTATAGATGCTTAACTTAATCCCAAGTGTGTTTTATAGTGTCCAACAAATCTGACACCTGACTTTTTCAGTCAAAAACTTCAATTACATAAATTTTAGATTATCCCTTAGAAATAAGGAACCCTTTTAAAAAGCAAACAAAAAAAAAAGGAAGCCTTTCCTTCCAGCATGCTGTTACAACAAGCTTCACAGCCTAATAGAGGCAAACTGGTCTTGGAATGCAAGAACACAAAATTCAAAAAAGTCCACAAACTTTTCCAAGTTTTCAATGACAAACAGAAATGTTGGTCAATGCTAGAACTCCTCTTCTGCAGCCAGCCACCATTTGTTCCACCTCAGCTAGGTCCTTATACAGACCTCTGTGAACCTCTGACTTAGCTTCAGAAGCCTTAGATGGTATAAACATATAAAGCACCTCAAAGTCCAGCAAGAACCAATTAAAAGTCATTCTGCCACTCTAACTAAACATAGTTATTGGAATGTGGGGAAAATGCAAAACAGAAAACAATTACAGAAGATGAGGAAAAGGAAAAACTATTGCAACATTCGTTGAATATAGGCTGTAATGTCCAAAATTGAATTCTCAAGGCAAAGGAAGATGCTGTCAGCAAAGGTATCTCATGTGAACTGATCCATTTTCATCTTCAGGGAACCAAAAAGATATGTTCTTTTCTTTCCAATGCAGGTTACTGTAATTTATTTCAACCTGAATGTAATCACAGCACAGAAGCTGCAGCAGGCAGTAAGTCTCAAACAATACAAGCTGACATAGTCAAATTATGCATATGCTTTAATGACCCAGCACTTCTTACTTTCTAATATACATTAAAATACATATTTCAGTTTATTAGCTCTTAATAGCTATCAACTTATTACCTCTAAGAAAATCTCATACTCCATGACACTACAGTACTGCACAATGGCAGACAGATTTAAACAGAAAACCAATTCCAGCTTCTCTGGCAGCATTCTTTGGCAACTTCCAAATCAAGTTATTTTGGCAAGGAACTGTATGGCTTAGCCCAAAATAAAATAAAATGTTCAGGGTTAGGGTGTCTTGCTTGAACAACTCTTCAATAATAGCTTCAATCTTTTCCCCCACCAATGGACTTATCAAAAAGGACAGACAAAAAACATCCTGCACAAAACAATTCTGGAATACAAGAATGATAGTTAAGCTGAGAACACATTCATTTTTGCCCCCTGCTTAGATTCCAAGCCACTAAGCAATCCTGAAACACAAAACTAAAGCTTGGTTCAGACAACAATATGTGTCAATAAAATTCTTAATTATTAGCAAATTCTAAAAGACTAACCCTCCATCTTCCTTACTAAATGGTTTTTACACCTACTGTCTATCATATATTGATTTTCACTGTTTCTACAGACAAACCTGTTTTAAAACATTTGGTTAAATACATGACCCAGATTCACTTGATATGGGTGCATTCAGAGAAGGCTATTTTATATGTATTATATAGACAAACAATAGATTTAATTACCAAAAGTATGAGTTTCATTTTTCAGATATCCCTAAAATGGGTAACAAAGGAATTTCAGATACAGTAAAAGAAATAGCTGGAAAAAACATTTTGAAGACATTCTGAAAACAAAATAATTTTAGGAGACATTAATCCCTTTTACCAGTCATCCCTCAGAAATCACAGCATCATAATCTATCATATCCTGTATCCATAACCTTAGGGGGAAGCGAATCACAAAGATCACCAAGCCCAACTCCTGGCCCTGCACAGGACACCCCAAACAATCCTGCCACATGCCTGAGGCATCTCCAGAATCTCACTCCTCCCCACATCCGGGGTTGCCCCATCCCAGCTGCAGAATCTGGCTGGTGGTATCAAACTCTCTCATTTGTCAAGGTCTCTCTGCTGGGCCTCTATGACTTCAAGGGGTCAACAGCTCCTCTCAAGTTGGTGCCGTCAGGAAACATAGTAAAAATACTAAAAAGATAAAAACAAGATGCCCAAAATGTGTAAATATTAAAAAAATATTCAAGTAAGACACTTATAGGAATACTCTGGATTTTCTCATACGTCAAATGAAAAATATTCCAACTTCAATCATGTGCACTTTAAATAAACTGGATTCCTCTTCACATTACATTAGGTCTTTTTCAACCTATACTAGATAGCTCTTTCCTGCAGTCTGACCTTTCAAGGAAGCCACCACCTTCTCAACCCAGAAATTTGCAGGAACATCTAATGGTACATCCTAACCCATGAAACTTTTGAAAATTAAGGAGAGAAGTCAAGCTAGAGTGCAGGAGTGCTTATTACTGGAATATTACAAGGCAAGGACTTTGATGTTTTACTCCAGTCCCTCTTGATTACCTCTTTTAATGCAAATGAAATCATTAGCCATTTACTGGAACATAAATTGTACTCTAGTACAATTTATAGAAGATAAGTTAGTGGGGGAAATCTCTGAAATGTTCTGACAGTCAAACATGGAAATACTTTAGGAAAGCATGCTTACATATACTACAAAGCACAGTATTCTTCACAAGTAACTTGTCAGGTATTTGATTAACCTGCCACTGCATTTAATAAGGAATAAGCAACACACAGCCGCTGCTGTCAGGCACTGAAAGCACTAAAGCCAGATGTTACTGCCATGTTTCCAAGCACGTACACACTCACATTACACAGGCACATCTCTCATTAAAATGGAGATAATAAAAAAACATAAATTTTCTAAAGAGGAGGCAACTAGCACACACACACACTGCTGAACCCTTATGAGACCTCTGATTAAATCAACATTTAAGAGTCTGACTGCTCATTTAGAAATGAAAAGACAAACTTAGAAGCCTAACTTTCTTCATGATTAACTGTATACACACGCAGATAATGACTTCAAATATTTGCATGACTCTTGTAAAGCCACCTTCCATCAGTGTCCAATCTCTATTCTCCATACTGGTGCAAAATTAAGATGTAATTAGTTTGTTCAATAACCTTTGATTTCAAAAAATTGATTTCTACTCTACCTCCTATTGTCACTGAACATAACATCTAACATTTATATGAAAGAAATATTTAATTAGAATTTAGTGTCCCCTAGTGCTGGGCTGAGCCTGGGTGGCAGCAAAGTCCCATAAAACTCCCATAAAAAACCCTCAGTCACTTTGACATGGGGGGAGAGATAAGGAAGACCCTAAGTGAAAAAACAAAAGTAAGTGATGCCAAATACTTACTATCTACCACAAGCAGACTGATGCCCAGGTGGTCCCTTGGCTGTGACCACCCACCCTGCTCTCTCCACTCTCTTTTTATGGCTGACCATGGCACTGCACAGCCTGAGGTACCCCTCTGCTCAGCTGGGGTCTGCCGTTCTGGCTGTGCCCCCTCCCAGCCTCTTGCACCCCCTCAATGAAGGGCAGGGCAGAGTGAGAAACAGAGGTGGCCTGGACCCTGTGCAAACACTGCTCAGCAACAGAAAGCACAGGGTGTGTGTTATCACCACTGTTTTCTGTTATCAACATTGTTCTGATCAAAACCAAAAACCATAGCACCATATTGGCTGCTGTGATGAAAATTAACTCTACTGCAGACAGGTCCAGTACACTTCTCCTAAAAACAAAAGGAAAAACCTGCATCTAGTATTCTTACTGATACAGACAAAGCAGGCCCCTTATAGGCCAACTAAATAAGAGGTGGAGGTTTCATTAACTTTGACTAAGCAGGCCACATTTATTAAAATTACAATTCGGTACTTAGAGTGTATCAGCACCCAAATAAAATACCTACACCTCCCTCTCTTCTACCTTTTCTTTTACAGCAGCCACAATTAAAAACACTGTGTAAAACACTGTATTATTTCAAACTGGGGAGGTGCACAATGCTTAATTTTTATTAATATGCATCTGGTCATTAGTGTGGATGGAATTCTAGAGTTGTGTTTGGGTCCTTAAAAAAGCATGTACATAATGGAGAGAGATCCTTCTATTCTTAGTCTAAATATCATCCATCTTCCTTTCAGTTCTTTTCAGAACAAGCTTCTAGTTCCTCACTTGTTTCACTTCTCCAGGTGCAAGCAATCTTCAAGAAACAGAGTAACTCATAATAATGCCATGTCAACATCTTTGTTATGAAGTTAAATAAAAAGTACACCCACTGCACTGGTCTCACACTAAAAGGAACAAGTTCCTTCATTTAGTATTTAACATATACTAACTGAGAGTCCCAGGCATAGTTTGCAGAAGCTCCTAAAGCAGGAGTTCCATTTAAATATCCAGCTCAAGCAGTGTAGCTGCAGTTAGCCCTCCCTGAGTGATTCCTACTGACAGAATATCCACCTGACATTTACTTCAAGCTACACAATGTGTGTCACACACTTGCCTGGTCACTGTGCACTGCAGGAGATAGAATACTGAAATTACAACACAATACATACAGAATGCTTCTCTCATGGTAGAGACTGCCCAGTGTGGAAGTGCCACAGTAAAATCAAGTGTCTATTGAAACAAAAAAAATGGAAGTGCAATGTGCTGTGCTGTACAAGAATGACAAGCTAAACACAAACCTCCCAGTATAAACCATGTACAAAAGACTGGCAGCTAAGGACTCTAAATAACACAACTACATCATGCTATTTAGTAAGACCATAAAGGCAGACGACTGGAAAGTATGTAGCAAAAAGCAGCTTACAAGTGCTTAAAAGAGTATCAGCAACGGAAAGATATGCAAAAACCCTGACAACTAATTTCCCAGTGTGATGAATAAATCCTGTAACATCCACAAATAAAAAGAGAGCTTTGAAAATAACTCCTCTCCCTTTATAAAGACCTCGCTTATAGAGTGTATTATCTCAACAGTCCACCACAAACATGGGAAGAAAAAAGAAAAAAAAAGGGTGAAACATGGTAGTTTAGTACAGGTTTTACTGGGGCAGGTGGGAAAGACTTGGCATGCACAATGCTGGCCCACACTCAGAGCAACAGCGCAGTGATTTTGTGGGCTACTCACTTGTGCTTCTACTCATCCAGGCTTACAGACAGTGTACTTGAGGAAAAGCGTAGTTGAGAACTATTTTATGTGCAATCTCATAATTCTTAGGTCTGAAAAGCACATGTGAAATCATTCTGCATTAACATTTTATCAATATTTCTGAGAGAAAGCAAGTTACTGAAATTGATCTAAGACCTGCTTGAAAACCAGAAAAAAACCCAAACAGTTAAAAGTGGCACATGGCTAGTTAACTAATTCTTTTATTCTTTTGCTAAAACTTATTAAAAAATGGACTGAAAATGTTGTTCAGAGGAAACCAAGGGCATTTACTCCAGACTAGTTTCCCCTCTTTCCAGTAATGCAACACAGAGATGAGTATGTGCTGTAGTAATTATTTGATCTGTAAGAAAGTAATTCTAAAATATACTATTTACAATACTTAGTCGGGTCAATTTATCCTCGCAAATAAGTCCATTACATGGGCTTCGACTAATTTAAATAAATGCTATTTATGTAGCACTAAATGTTAGCTACATTAGGATTAAAGAATACCTGAAAAAAACAGTACTTCTTTAATATAAAATATTATTTTCAGTTTCATCATTATTTATCTTCTAGCAGTAAAGAGCAAACTTTTCTTTTATATATATACTTTATTCAAAATGTTTAATAAAAGCAGCTTGCTAAAGGGAGAGGAAGAATAGATATGGTATGTTTTTAAGAGCACTTAAGTTAAAGCTCTGTTTGAGAGCACTTAAACTGGAAAGCACTACCAAAAATGCCCAGACAATGTTTTTGTCTTTGCCCTACACCAGACACCTTGTCATAAAAAAGGGACTTTCCACACTCAAAGTTATCCACAGAAAAATAATATCAATTACAGATTAACCATGCTATGAAAGCAGGGATAACCACACCAACTGCATGCAAATGATTCAAAATCAGCATATCCTCAAAGGAGCCCAAAAGCAGGATTTACTCAGCAGCATGGTAAAGAGGCACTTTACTCATCTTGTAGCAAAGAGAATTGGGATACTCCTCCTCCCACACCTCCTATCTTCTTCTCCTAGTCTGTCATTTATCTATAGACATGAAATACAAAAATAAAAAAGACCAAAAAGGTAGGCAACTATGAAAGAAAGAATTTTTCACCACAGACATTACACACTTTGTTGTTATTAGGCCCTGAACATTTGAGAAAAAGCACTCCTTTGTCCAAGTTTCAACACATTCATACATCACTCTTCAACTGCAATGCGAATGAATTCCCAGGGGACGCCTCTTCGAGTTACACTTGTTTGTCTCAGAAATTTTCCAGCAAAACTTGGGCGCTTCCAAGTTGACATTCAGCCTCTTGCTGAAACCGTTTTCATGAGACAAAAAAAGACTAAAAGGATACAAAGAAGACTTTTTAAAACCTGTTAATTTCTTACAAAGGCAAATCCTCCCAAGACTTCTGCATCACAGTATCCATTTCACTAAGTCAAATCTTAAGAGCAGGAAAAACACCACCCACGCTTTGAATGCTTTCAAAATTCCTATGCCACTTTTCACAAAAGTACTTTTAGGATTAAAATATAAAATTCAGAAACCAACTGAGACACTCATATTTGTAAGAATAATAAGCAACCTACATTTTAATACTAATCTGGTCAATACAAAATAGTCCATCTGAAGCAGGAACACTACTTCCCTAAAAGCTTACTTCAATACAATGAAAAATATCATAAGCTGGAGACCTTCGTGCGACCTATCTGCTCACAAAGCTGTGATGTGAAACCAAATTTTCAGCAATGAATGAAATTTTTGAAGGCCAAACATAAATAACAAAGATCCAAGATAATTTCTGTACCTAATGAAGTGATTTAACATTACTTCATTCCCACAAATGACATTTTAGTCTTCAGCTAAGAAAGGGTAAAAAATCTAAGAAATATTTAATGTTGCAGTAGACTGCAGTAGCCAGGTATTTTTCAGCATACTTAACATGAGTATTCTCTCAGCAAGAGAGGAATTAGTTACAGACCAAATAAATATTTTATCTTGGTGGGTGCTAGGTCTCTCTCTCTGGTTAAATTTGCTCAGTTGTGGCAATTGTATAGAGGATAAAAGCAGTTGAGTGCACTGCTATATTTGACTAGATTCCCAACAACTACCAAAGGAAAATTTCAAAAAGCGGGAAAAAAGAAAAGACAAGCCAAACCCATAACCAGAAGAAACCCTACAAGGATTAAATTAATGGAGCAAGTTACATAGCAGGACCACCTCACAACCTCTCCGTTTTTATGAGACGGAATTACAAGATGCTGGGAGGACCTGTCATGAAACAGCTACCCTGTACTCATCTCTTAGCTATCATTTTAAAATAAGTTATAATATAACTTCCAATATTTATTACTCCCTTCCTTTGCTTCAGTAGTTCTACACTGTAACTCCCTTTTGCTGTGGCTTTAACCCATCCTATCACAATACTGGTTTTTTACCTAATTCAGCACTGGTTAACTTCAGTGCATGCTTTTCATTCCTATAGCAACTGGCTATTGCTCTGCTTTAAATGGATGAACCTGTCTCTCTTTTCCAGATACGTTTCTGAAGGATTTCCAAATACATGCAGGTATTGTGATGGCTCCCTGAAAAATTTTAGTAATGTATTTTCTTCCAGTTTATTACCTGCTCCTCCAAGGACACCGCATCTGTCGTGTTATGCAAGCATGCACATATTTCAGCTCATATCCCTTATAACCCATCATGACTTTGGAATACAAAAATAGTTATGTGTACACAGAAAATACAGATTGAAGGAGAGCTGTTGGTGGAAAAGAGCAATTAGAAGACAAGCATTAGGTACAACTTAATTAGGCTAAGCTGGTGGGGGATGCAACATTAACAAACAAAAAGGCCATGTCCAAGAAGCATGTACAAATACAGGTAATTGTGTTCAGATGTCAGGAATAGGATTGAGGGGTGGTGTGTTTGTTCTACAGCTGCCAGAAATTCCCATCACTGGATCCATACTGCAGCAGCAACCAGACAACAACTCAAAAGTCTTGTTGTGGTTGTTTACAACCCTCACATCACCTTAGAAACAAGATTCACATGAGTATCTAACAATCTCCTGGAAACACTGAACTCATCAATGCACCACTAAATATCTTCCTATCACTAAAAACTGTCTCCTAGTAGCAAAGACTCTTCCATGTACACTTAGAAATTATAAAAGTAGCTCTGTACATGTAAGCTATTTTGTATACAGTTCATATGAAATTAAGTCACATCACTATTGTTTAAAATTACCTAAAAATCTGAAAGCTATGTTATCAATACATGTATCAGTAAGTGTTCTGAAAAAGCATCTATTTATAGGGAAATATGTTCTTTGGCCAAAACAGAGTTCTTGTTTTTATATTTTTTATTTATATGTTCTTTGGTCAATCCAGTCTACTTCTTGCATTTTTTTAAAGTAAACATTAAATTGTTTTCTCCTGTTGGAATAAACAGGAAGGATATTCTCAGCTTTAAATTTACAGACTTTCAATCAAGCTTGTATATCAGAAACTTGCCTTTGCCTGTCCCTTAGACTTCATATAGTTTCAAAATTACACTTTACAGACTCTATGTTGTTCTGCTTTGCTTGCTCTCTAGAGAAAGTCTCACTCAAATGCTACAGTAAATCAGTTCTACTGGAAGTAAAGACTTTGTAAAAAAACATTTCCAGATGTGTAAAGTAAGCTGGTTCTGCTTACTTACCATTAGAACAACAGAGAACAAAAAACATTCACACTGGAAAATGAGCCTGTAGTTTTATTTCCAGTTTTGGAAAGAAAACACATGACAAATGGTTTAAATGGTGTACCCTGTACACAAGGGCACAAGCAGGCCCAAAACCAAAGTCTAAACCCCAATGCTTCACGTCTAACAAAGTTCACAAAGAAGGTATGCTACAGCTCCTGCATTTATACCCCCTGTCCTAGAGCTGAAATTACAATTCTTTGTGTCTGATGTCTCAACTGCAAAATCTCAAGGGACTTAGGGATATCCATGCCACTGTAACCATTCAGTTCCTTTTTCTCTACGAAGGAATAACAGATCCCTTTCAATGTATGTCACTGCTGTGCTTAGCAAAGTCAGGTAATTTATAACTTTGATGCACACCATTGCAAAGGCAGACTTTTAGACCCAATATTAACTCTGATGCACCACAAAGACTTGTGCCACATATTCCTCCTGGCAGACACAATGCTCCCTACCCTGAGATCTTTACAGCGTAATGCCCACTAATTCAGCAGATTTAGCACACAATCCTGGTCAAAAAACAGGCTGAAAAATCACCCAGTTTATACCGCCTTCTTCAAGATAAGGTATATCCTAAGCCAGTCCTGCCAGCAATTGCTCCTGCCACTCCTAACTTACTTTCCCCCAACTATTCAGGCATGTAGAAAGAAAAATGCTCATATGCATTCAATTCAACAAGCCCTCAACTTCACAGGTAGAAGCAGAGATCACTATCTACTGAGGTTATCAAGACACCATGGCAAGGTCCACCTGAAATGACAGGAGTATAAGAATATGCTCTGAAACACATAGTCTGAGAGAGAAACACAATGCTCCTGTAGCAGGTACATACACAGATCGCAGAGTTACAGAATAAGATGGGTTGGAAGGGACCCACAAGGATCATTGAGTCCAACTCCTGGCCCTGCAAAGCATCATCCCCAAGAGTCACACCCTGTGCCCAAGAGTACTGTCCAAACACTGCTTGAAGTCAGACAGCTTTGGTGCAGTGATATGGGCTAAAAAGTGAACATTAATCAAGAAAACCACTCTTTATTCACTATCAGCCAGTAAATTTATGGCAGATGCAATGCCCTGTCAAAGAACATATAACTTACCAGCTTCTCTCCCATACTGAAAAGGCAGAGTTTCAAGAGACTTCCATTCAAATCAGTGAACTGGATGAAATTATTTACTTGTCACACAAATTAAAAAACAAAAGCAAGTTTACTTGACAAAAAAAAAAAGAAAAGCTAGTCGCTTAATCAAATCCATACTGTATCTCACTCATATCTAAAATAAGGGTGTATCACCCTTTAATCAAATACACCGCATGAAATTAAACTGCTTCCCGGATAGAACTCTCATTCCACAGTTCATGTGCTTTCTATATTGACTGCTTTTTTCAAATGAAAAAGAAATCCCACACAGTGGAGGAAGTACACCTTCCTCAATGACTTACTTACAGTATCATGGCAAACTATTAAGCAATGAAATCAGTAAAAACACAGAATTATATAATAATGCCATTTCTTCATTTTGACACGCTTCTCATTACCCACAGCCATTTCTGTCATATAGCCTCCCCCCAATTTTAAGATATTTTTCTCATGCATTACTCTGCAAAGTCTAAGTAGAAAAGAGCTGCTCAGCACCCTAGAGCACTTGAGGACCTCGTAAGTACCACAGTTTTGAGTGACAAAACCCACAGGAGTAGAGCTACCTCCCTCCCACATTAGAGGCACGGATAAGCCGAAGGAGGATAAATGTGCCAGGCTCACCCAGGCCCTCAAGTCCAACGCTGGCCTGAAGCCCTGGCCCCCATATCCATGTCCTCCCGGGTCCTCTATATTCCCTCTCATGTGTACTCATATGACAGCCCCTCTGCGAACCCCGCAACCAAACGGCAGCGCCACAAACTCTGCCGGGCTCCCCCTCCCCAAAATCCGTGCAGCTTTTTCCCACCTCCTCCAAAACACCAAGCCTGCTCCAGGCACATCACGTCCCCCATTCCCTCTGCCCCACGCCCCCAGCCACACTCTGCAGCGCCCTTGACCCCATCCCACCACCAGGCTCCTGCTCCCCACAGCACCCCCAAAAGCCGGCGTCCCCTCGGGCACCTCCTGCCCAGCGCCCCCGGCCGCACCTCACGGTCCTTGAGGCCCAGCAGCAGCACCTCCTCCATGAGAGTGAGCCGCGTTTCCTTGGAATCGCCCTTCTCGTCGTCACCGGATTCGTCCCGGCGCCCTTCATCCTCGGGGCCGCCGCCGGCGCCCCGCTCCTTATCGGCGGCGGCGGCGCTGCGGGAGGCCTCGGTCCGGCGCTGCACCAGCCCGGAGCTGCGCTGGGTCAGGGAAGTCATGGCGGCGGGGAGAGAGCGGGGCTCGGCGGCGGCTCGGGGAGGGGATGGGCCGGGCTGGGCTGGGCTGGAGCCGCTCCGCCCTACGCGCCCCGGCCGGGGGCAGTCATGGGCAGCGGGCCGTTCCCGGGGCGGCCGCGCTGGCGGCGGCGGCGGCGGCGGCTCAATATGGCGGCGCGGGCTGATGTCAGCGGAGGATGTGGCAGCGCCGGGCGGGGCGGCGCCGGAAAGGGACCCGCGGCTGAGGGAGCGCGGCCGTGACCCGGGGCGGGCACTGCGCTGCCTTCGGGATCGGGGTGTCCTTCCACGAGTGCCTCGTTTGCACAGCCGCAAGTCTGTTTGGTTTCATACAATCATTAAAGTTGGGAGACCTTCGAGACAATCCAGTACAACCGTCCGCCCAGAACTGCCCCTGTAACCCCTAAACCACATCACCGGCGCCGGATCCAGACGGCTCTTGACCCCCAGGGATAGTGACACCAGCACGTCCCGGGGCAGCCTGTTCCCATGACTGAGCATACGAGTTCAGCCAGAAAACGGGGTCCGACTGCTGGGGTGGATGTGGCGACCTGTGAGCTGCCCGGGCTGTGGAAGGTGTGTGGGCCCAGGACCGTGTGGGGCAGTGACCGTACCCGTGGGTTCGGCACTGGTGAGGCCACACTTGGAGTGTCCCGTCCTGGGCCCCTCACAAAACACTGAGGAGTTTAGAGAAGGGCAATGGAGCTGGGGAAGGGTCTGGAGCACAAGGCTGATAAGGAGCAGCTGGGGGTGTCTGGAGAAAAGGAGGTTCAAGGGGAGCCTTGGCACTCTTGGCTATCTCCCTGAAAGGAGGGTGTAGCCCGGTGGGGTTTGGCCTCTTGGCAGGACAAGAGGATACAGCCTCAAGCTGTGCCAGAGAAGATTCAGGCTGAACATTAGGAAGCATTTCTTCACAGAAGGGGTGATTACACATTAGACTGGACTGCCCAGGAGGTGGGGGAGTCACCATCCCTGGAGGTGCCTGAGGAAAGACTGGATGTGGCACTCAGTGCCATGATCTGGTTGACACAGAACACTGGTGTTCTGTCACAGGCTGGACTCAAAGATCTCAGAGGTCTTTCCCAGCCTGGTTGATTCTGTGATTCTGTGTCCCTGTCCATAGCAGAGGTTGGAACGAGATGATCTCTTCCAACCCAAATGCCATGATTCCATTATTCAATCTATATATATATGTACCGGAGCTGCGCTGGGTCAGGGAAGTCATGGCGGCGGGGAGAGAGCGGGGCTCGGCGCCACTTGGGTACAGACACCTGTCAGGTGAACTCACGTGAGCTCTCAACAGTTTTCACTTCAGATTTTGGAGATGGAGTCCCTCAGTTCTGCTGTTGATGAGCACCTTTTCAAACCTTGAGCCCTTTTGCATGTGGCACACCAAAAAGTAAAAAAATTCCTATCAAGGATAAATCCCATGTAAGTTTTCAGGCAGTGTAATTTATTGCAGAAGAAATGTGGTCATGCTGTTGGCAAGGATGGCTTACACTTTTTAGTTCACAGTTAGAATATTGCATTTAACCGATATTGTATTTATGAGATACATAAATATAAAGATATGTAAAATAGGTATTTAATGTATCAATAAAATACATTAATAAATAGAGTGTTGGTTTTAATGAGTTGTTTGTTTGGTATTTTAATTTGTTGGGGTTTTTTGATTTTTTTTTCTTACTGGACCCTGTTTAGCAAGAGCTCTGAGTCACTCTGAAAGTGACTTTAGCTTTCATTATTCTTCACACCCCCAGTTCTTGCACCCCTTCCTATTGTGACTTGATGACAATTTGGTGCAGCATAAGAAAGAATAGCAGATGGACAATCCTGATCCCCAGAGGATCTGGATCACTCACACAAATGTTTGCTGATTGTTCCTCTTCTGGTTTTTGAGGCCTGCTGATTATTCATAGTTCACTTACAGTGCAACATTCTGATTTTTTTTTTTATCTTTCTGGGTTTTTTGTTAATTAAAATGTTCTGCTGTACCAACTCAAATGCCAAACCAAAGCTGAAGGATATAGCATCACTGTTATTTTTATCAAATTAACGTTTGCTCAAAGAAGAGATACAACAATAGCACTACTAGATGTGTTTCCTGGAAATGTCATATCTGAGTTGTAATTAAACTCAAATGTTTATTCATTTAGTCCTCTCTGAGCAACTTGGATATTTTCCTGTGGATTACAGTCCAGATGACAGTCATGTAATTAACCTAGGTCATTCCCTTTGCCTTCTTTTAACATAGTCATGGTATTAACTTTTTCCTGTTCTTTGGAAAAACAAGGTTTATTGAGAGCCATATTTAGAGATCAAAAAGAGGTTCCAAAAAGATATTTCAAAAACCTGTATGCAAGCTATCCTGTCTGCTGATACAAATTACTTAGCTGTAGTGCTGCTGTTTAATTTTTTTTTCATGTACTGTTACTGGAAAGAATTTAATCTTTGTCAAGCCTGATAATATTTACCTATTCTCCCAGAATGTAAAGCTATCTGTTAAACATTTTCTGACAGGAATGTTAACAATTCTTACATTTCACTTTCGTGATATCATTGGTATAATTTGCCTTGTGCCTACATTCAATTCACCTTCAAGCACGACTTACATTTTCTCTAACTCCTATCTTAAAGCAATTTTATCATCTCCATTTTTATCAATAGAATGCACTGTTTGGGCTGTTACACTTATTTTCACTTTCCCACTAGATTACTGTGGCATTTAAGTACATTTTCATTTTGTCCTGATTGCATTTTAAAGGTTAACTAATGGAACGTTCATTTTCAGCTTTTTTTTTTTTTTTGTCTTTTTTTTTTTCCTTTCCTGGAGGGCCTCAAAGGACTCATCATTACTTCAGTTTTGTGAAAATCAGTATTTTAAAATAGTTGGTCTAATAGTTCTTAAAAAGTCGCTAATCGTATTATTGATTTGCCCTTTTTTCTGTATTTTGTTACAAAAGCTAACAAATTAGGATCACTAATGGGTTAATAATTTTTGGTTGATCAATTTAGTTTTTATTATGTTGATGTGTCCAGTGAAGTTCCTTATACTTAACAGTCACTTTTTTCACCTAGAAAATCAGATGTTTGCAGAAATTGAATAGTGTCATTTCAAACAAATGCAAAGGCATGAATCTGAGAGTCTTACTTTCTGCTGTGCTAGTTGCAGTTGCCACGATTTGCTTCTCCATGGGAGCAGGGATTACCTCAGTGATGTCAGCAGGAAAAGTGAGTGGAAAACTGATTCCAAGTGTGTATTGGGACAGCAGGTCCCAAAAAAGTAACTTTATTTAACACCTGAGCTCACATTCTCATAACTACAAGCAAATGTTTCACAACTTGAATGTCAGGAGCATGACACACAGCTGGTTGAAGCGAGAAATTGCAGACACCTCAGCTTAACAGATGTGCCAGGCTCTGGAGCTTCAGATGCAAAGGGTGAATCCTACTGCTCCCACCACAGTACTATCACGAGACATAGGTGGGCAGATTTTCTCCTGAAGAACAGTTAGATTAATAGGATGTGCATGTTTTGAAGCTGACAGCAAGAAAACGGGAGTTGTTTTCCAGAAGAAGGCTGCTGACTCTGTTATGGCTCTACTATCCAGCAGTTTCACCAGTCAAGCTTGTTTACATTCCTGTCTGTATCTTCCATTCCCTCCCAGTGAAAGTTTGACACTCCCACTTAGGCCAGTAAAAGCAAGTGTCAGGTGGAGCCATGGCCTGAATCCATGTGAGGATCTGACTTAAAAACAACAGCCAAGAAAAAGGCCATGTTCCCCTGTATGGTTTCAGGGATCTATTGACAGGACAGTCTCATATATAGGCACAGGATCATTGCTGAAGGAGCACTGTGCTGGAGTACAGGTATGGAAACCCAAGGACCAGGACCAAATGTGATAGGAATTCCTTAAGGCCAAAAAGTCTTCAATATCATGCTGATTACAGGCATGCTTCTTGAGTGCTAGACTAGATGTTAATGCTAGCAAATCATTGGAAACAAACTGTTGTCAGAGATTTGTTGTACCCAATATTATCAGTGTGATCTCCAAGAACAGGATTTTCACTGCCAAGAAGAATCAAGATGCTGAAAGGTACAGAGTGATGAAAGAAGGAGATCAAAGAGATAAGAGACAAGACAAGTGAGCAGGCTTGTATGTGATACTGTATGTGGGAAGAAACCAGAGTCAATGGTCAGCTGACCATAGAAGTTGTGTCTGGAACAGAGTGATCATGTAATATGTCTCTTTCAGTTTCAGCTGCACCTGTTTTACTTTTGCTCTTGTTTTCATTACTAAATAAATCCTTCAGTAGCCAGGGTGGACCACCTGGGCTTTTCTTCTTGGTTTTAGGAATGGGTTTTCCAACGCTAACAGCAAATTATTCTAAGTAAAAAACCACTTACTTACAGTTTCAAGCTGTACAACAAACTCTAATTTCACTTTAAATGCCCAACTGCCTGGAAGTTGTTTAAATTGTTAATTTATAAAGTCAAAATTTGCCAGTGTAACTTTTCCAATACCCATTTTTTATGTTTCTCCCTTAGGATGATTCAAGGACAATGTTCTAGGCTTCTCAGAAATTTGTGTATGTAATTACTACTTTCAGCAGCATAAATGCCAGTATTGAACACTGATCTCATATAAAATCAGATACAGCCACTTAGTAATAAAATTTATCTTCAAAGAACTTTGAGTCAAAAACCAGCACATGCTGCTTTTAGGTTTTTTATCTGTAATTACAATAACTTGTGGATTTTTAGAAAAAGAATGACTGGCATTTTAGGAAGACCAAGGCAGAAATGAGAACGTGCTGTGTGCATTTGCTCGTTTAAAAAGCATACTTTTATTTTGAGTATTTCCAGATACTCTAATTTTCTTATCTCTAGGAGAGTTGAAATGATTGCTAGTTCCTGAAATCTTTGTATTGTAATAGCATCTTCCTTCTTGTATCTGAGTGAAATTCTTTGGAAGCAAGGATCTGTACTGGTTATTTTACTATTACAATTACAGTAGTGAAATCATAATGACAAAATTATTAGTCAAAGTGCTGCTTTTAATTGAGAAGTCTTTTCATTTCTACACAGGGGTCGTGTTCAACCAGCATTCCTAGGAAAAATGTGCAGTTTTCTTGACATGTTCATTGTGAAAAATGAGTCCTATGAAACCTTCACCAAAACTGTCTTTGGTATTTCGGGAAAATTTAAAATGTTTAATGCAGTGAATTTTTTACAAGTTCAGCTTCAAAAAATCTTTACTTCACATCCTAATGCAACAAATGCTTTACTATCTGCTCCTTGCAATGTAGAAAAATACTCATCAACTGATTAAAAAATACATCAAGCCAGATGGCGCAAAGAAAATGTTTCCACGGAGTTGTAATTTACAAGATAAATAGTGATTAGAGCAGTATTCATGTTGTCTAAATAGAGAGTACTTGTGTGTGCGTAGAATAAATGTCGAATGCTCTTGGTAGGTTTACACCCTCTGGTTATGACCAAAGACCTATGCAGAGAGAGTCAAACAATGAGTGGTAATTTTAGAACTGTAAATATGAGGCAAACAGAGCCATGGGGTCAGTGAGGGAGAACAGTAGAGATTCCAGGAACTAGTAGTCACATTAACTCAGAAAAGGGGCGTGAGCAGCTGGGAAATAGAGAAAAAATCTAGAAGCATTTGGTTGCAGCCATCTCTGAGCCTCTATAAAAGTTGTTGTAAGGGAGATAAGGCTGCATTTCCAAGTTACCTTTCTCCTGAGAAATCAGCCAAGTGCATTGCACTCTCTGTGCTGCTCCTGGCAGAGGTAGCACACCCTGCTTGTGTGGGGTGGTTTGTACTCCTGATGGCAGACAGGAGGTTGTGATCACAGGGAATGCCAGAAGGTTTTTAAGTCTGGCACAGATGTCAGTACCTTCTGTAGTACCTTCTACCCAGGGAGCAGAAAACACTGATAAACATTTGTAGATTAAGTAACACTGGCAGCTCTGGAAGTGTGTCTAATTAGTTTGCTGAAGTTAGCTTTGAAAACGTGGGAGAATAAAATCCAAGTCAAGTCCTAGGGAGCACTCTGTCTCGCCCTCTTGCTGTGAACTGCCTCACATGGTTGACTATGAGAATGGGAGAAAATTCCAGATGTTTTTTGGAGGGGATGTACTTGCCCTTAGCTGGGGAAGTTCAGAAGTGAGGCTCAGCATCAGAGTACCCCACAGCACTGTCACCTTCCTGTGCTGACTGTAATCCAGGTGCCTCTGCTGACTGCAAGGTAGAGAGCTTCAGAGTATTATCCTGTGAACTGATACCCAAAGGATTAAAACAAGTCAAATATGGATTGATATTTTGGGGGGGTTAATTCTGCGCTGCATCATATCTATCTTCTGTACTGTAAAATGGTTTTATTGCTATATCACTGTATGGGATGGCTTTTAAAGCAATTTCACTGGCAAGCACTTAACCATCTATGCAAATACATAAATCTGCTGCAAAAGAGCTGCTATTCAAACAGAAATATTCATAGGGGATCTGCAAAGAATTTTTTAAGTGAATCTAGACTGCAGACCACATTCCTAATTAAAATTGGCCTGATAATTTGAATGGTTGGAACAAGGCTGTTTAGGACAATAACTACATAATAGAGATTCATGAGCATTTTAGCATTGTTTCTAAGGTTAGACAGTTATTAAAAATTTATTGCTGTCCAGTGGAATAAGTACATTTTCATAAGTCCTGATTGCATTTAAGAGTTTATTAATGAGCTACAAATGTGTAAGGACTCCTGCTATGTACTAATATAGCACCAAACATAAGGCTACATTTACAGAACTAAGTAAAGATCACATTATCACAGGATATTCTGTGTTGGAAGGGACCCACAAGGACCATCAAGTGAATGGCCCACATGGAGATTAAACCCACAACCTTGGCATTATTAGCACCATGCTCTAACCAACTGAGCTCATCTCAGGATTGAGAAGTACAATATTTAACTATGAGACACAGGGTGAGGCAATTCTAGAATGTCTCCTGTTTTTTTAAATTAGCGTTTGTAGCTATCACGGTGAATTCAATTAGAGCAGAAACCTGACTAGTAGTCAGAAAACTCAGAAAAAAAATGTGGTTTTACCATCAGCCTTGTACCTCCATAGAATGCTCATGTTTCTGCTTGTTAGTGTGTTTCTTCTTCTCTCCCTGAAAACTAGATTGAGAAAGAAGATAGAGAACTGGAAACTTCACTGTTGAAGGCAAAGAGAGCCAAAACAACACCAGAAATACACAACAAAGCTGGAAAGGTTACAGGACTCTTTTTCTAGGGATGCTGGTACGGGGAAGGAGGACTCTCCATCCAGAAGCCTCGCTGGCTGCAGAGTGAGCTGGCAGCTTGGTGCATTTCCCTGCATGCCAGACATGCAGCAGCACTGAGCCTGACAAAAACAGTCTTGAAAAACTTGGCAAGAGAGTGGTTCCCCAAAACTCTTTTTTGTATCTGGGGTGAAAAGGAAAGGAAGTGTGAAAAAGTGCTTGCATCACTTGTTCAGTTTGGTGCACTGGTGTCACACGGAGGGCCATTTACTTCTGGATCATTATATTTATTTTTTTCTAAAGGCACTAAGTTCTTGCAAATGTTACCTTGATCTGGCCAGAAGAAGCTTTCCTTTGCTCTTGAATCCACTTACATTAAAACTCCAAGCCAGAACAATGGTATCTGTGCCTCAGAGCCTCAGGCTTAAAGCAGCAGCAGCGTGTGGCAGGTCACCCTCAGATCACTTTCCTGTGCAGCTTCAGGGCTGGCTACACAGCACACAGCCTCCCAAAAATCTGCCTCCCGCAGCTCCTGGGGCAGTGGGATGCTCACAGCAATAAGCTACATCAGTGAAGCCAGGATTAGACCTTCAGGGCTCTAATGACTTCCCCAGGGAGGAGAGATGGAAAAGGATTGCAGCTAAATTATCGCTGGTTGCAAATTAAGATGGAAGTTGGAAACAAAATCTTAGTGGAGAAACTCAGCTGATAACTGGTAATAAAAATACATCCAGCAGCCTAAAAAGGTGGCCCTGGTGTGGTGCAGGAACCTCCAAATAACAGGAATGCATCCGTGAGGGAGGCCCTTGGCTGCAGCAGAGAAGTGAGAAGAGCTGCACAGTGTATCAGTGTTTTCACCTGCATAGACAGTAAATCAAGATCTCTGCCTGGTTTACAAGGCATCTTTGGAAGAAAAAGTTTATATATATATATACCTTTCTGCTCTTGCTGAGGTACAACAAATGACATCTGAGCTTTCCATATTTAACACAGACTATGTCACACTGATGAGTCAGCCATCTGCATCAAGGTGTCCTACTTTGGTATGTATGGCCTTTTCTCACTAAGTGCTTTCCCTAATATTTACTTAGGTACCCAGCTTAATTCTCTTTGCTAAGGGATAAAACAGTGGTTTTAATTAACATCTGTTTACTACACAGTTAAGCCCTTCAGAAAGGAAATTTTAGAAAACTGCAACCCAAGCAACAAATGCAGAAGCAGAATAAATACATGAGCAGAAGACACAAGCTTTTACTGGCCTTAATGGTCAAAACACAACTGTGGCTGAAACCCAGCAAGGTGATCTCCCACTGCTCAGAGCAAGAGAGCAGGACCAGACATTATGCCAAAGCAAAGAAGACACTCCTTATCCTGGAAGCCTGGTCCCACTCTGAAACATAGCTCTGCAAAAAAAACCCCAAAACCAAACACTCCCAAGCCCAAAATTAGAAGTTTCCCCCTTCTTTAAATCAAATATATTCTGTTTCCCTCTGTGCAAACTCAGCCTGGAACTGGAGAACCAGCTTGGCCTGTTTTGTTTATCAGTCATAAACATCCTGCAGCCAAAACCTAAGCATTACTCACATCTGCATGACCCTAAAGTTATAATTTGGCCTCAGATATGAATGTCATGTTTGGATATGTGTTTGTTCATCGTTATTAACACAAGGTTAATACAAAGTGCTAAGTGTTTCTGACATCCTGCTTTATGACTATTTCTGATGTTTGCAAGGCCATGTTGCTCTTAGCTATACTACTGCATCGGAAGTAAAACTTCAGTAAATGGTTTTTATGAAGCTGTGCTTGAAGCAGACTGTAGCAGGAACTTCATTTTGCCATTAACATGAGGAAATATAGCAGAGAATATGAAGGACCAAGACTGTTCAGGGAAGAAGATTACATTTTTACCACTTTCCTTTGGTTTGTTTTGGAAAGATGATGTTGCACAGAAATTTGAAAATACATTTTCTGATAAAACTATTTCAAAGTAGAATTTTCCTATGACTCTTTATCACAGCTGACAAAAGTTTAAAAAATCAAGATTCCTAATTCTCCTTCATCTGCCAGTTTCCCTTCTGCAGGAAGACTGGGCAGTTGGCCAGCTCAGTGTCCAATAGCTTATTTCAGTTAGGAATAAAGCTTCTTTGATGCAGTTTGGTTTATTTACAAAAATGTAAGAAGCCCTGCTGCTTTGAGCACAGGATAAATCAAACAGCTGGGTACAGCTTCTTTAACACAGCTCTTTGAGCCAGCACCTGACCCAAGCACCATTTTGCAAGGCTTCTCCTCTACCAGTTCTCCACAGAGCAGTCCTTCTCCTCATGCTCCTCACTGCCATCAGATACATCTCAAAAACCTGATGGAACTGGCCCACCAAAGTGGCCATTGAGTGGTGGCACAGCTACTGCCTGCCCCATATGAGGCAGACTGCTTAGGCTGCCACAGTCATCAGTGAGGATTGGCCCAGGGAGACCTTCAGGGAGGTGTGGGAGATCTGAATCAGTGGGTGATTCTCACTGAGCGAGCTCATCCTGCAAGTGTGGCTGCCCCTACTGCCAGACCAAAAGTTAAACAAATTGAACAAATAGTAGAGACACATGAAATACATGGTCAACACCTCTCAAATTCAGCTGTTGGAATCCAAAACACAGGGAATTCTCAGAACTTTGAGCCAGTAAGCTAAAGCTTAGAATTAAGCACAGGATTTGATTTGAGACCTTGGAAAAGGATTCCAAACTTAGGTACTAGAAGCAAGAATGTGGATTTATGGTTTGAAGCAGAGACATGTTGAATTAAGGAGAAGAAGGTTTAGAATTTTGGAGTTTAGGATATAGAAAAAATAGAAGTAGTTACAAAGGTAAACAAGAAGTTCAGAATGCAGTACTGTAGGTTTGTGTATTATACATGATTGACTAAGAATGAGTCTGTAAGACGAAATATTGAAGCATTGGGTCAAAAACATAAATATCCTTTTTAACAGCGTTTTATTGGTCAATAAAACCTTAAAATGTCTTACAACTAGGGGTCTTTTGACCTTCTGAGCCATACAGTAAGAATGTGGGCCAAACTTACCCTTCCTATGTAAAAGATAAAAAAATTAAATCACTTCATCTAAAAAACTCAGAAATCTCTAACTCATTCAAAATTCTGTCAAAAGTCTCCATACTCAGCCATACCTAAAGGGACTGAAAATCCTGCTATAATGGTTTTCAAAAAGCTCACACAGTTGAAGAGATGCTGTTAATTGAGAGATGCAGTTGTGTTTAAGTGTTTGTGGTGGGTTGGCCTTGGCTGGACACCAGGTGCCTGCCAAGGCCACTTTCTCACTCCTCTCCTCAACAGGGCAGGGGTAGAACATAAAATTAAAGGTTCATGGGTTGAGATAAGGACAGTGAGAGGTTGCTCACCAGTTACCACCACAGGTGATAGTAAATGGGTGAATACCCACAGATGTTAATTTAACTTACTGCCAATTAAATCAGAGTTGATCAACAAGAAGTAAGAATAAATCTTAAAAAGGCCTCATCCTTTTTAAGAAGTGCATGCCCCCTTCTTTTCCAAGGCTCAGCTCCATTCATGGTTTCCCTGCCTCCACTCCCCCCATGACACAAGGGGACAAGGAATTGAGGATGAAATCAGTTCATCACATTTTGTCCCTGCTGCTCCTTTATCACTGGGAGGACTCCTCAGACTCTTCCACTGCTCCAGTGTGGCATTCCTTCCAGTGAGACAGCGCTCCATAGACTTCTCCAAGGTGAGTCCTTCCCAGAGATTGCTGGAACATTCTTCATGGAATATTCCAGCAAGGGTCTTTCCACAGGGTACAGTCCCTCAGGATCAGGCTGCTCCACTGTGGGCCCACACTGGGGTAACAGCTCCTGCCAGGAGCCTGCTCCAGTGAGGGGCTGCTCTCTGCACAGGCCACAGCTCCTGCCAGGAGCCTGCTCCAGTGAGGGGCTGCTCTCTGCACAGGCCACAGCTCCTGCCAGGAGCCTGCTCCAGTGAGGGGCTGCTCTCTGCACAGGCCACAGCTCCTGCCAGGAGCCTGCTCCAGCACGGGCTTCCCATGGGGTCCCAGCCTCCTTCAGGCACACCCAGCTGCTCTGCTGTGGCTCCTCCGGGGGCTGCAGGGGAATCTCTGCTCCCCCCTGGGCCTGCAGGGGCACAGCCAGCCCAGTGTGTCTTTTCCCTCACCTATCCATGGAAAGAGTTAATACTTCTTTCCTTTCTTCAGTTCAGGTGTATAAAGAATTCCTTTTCAGTCTTATGATTACATTTATCTTTTTTCAACTCTAGTTTGGCAAGCTCAGGTGTTATTTTACTGACTAAATGTAACTTTTCAAAAGAAATTTCTTGGCAGGGAACAGCCATTTACAATGCTCCCTTAACAAATGCAAAGATGTCAGTCAACTTTTCCCTCCTCCATGTGTTGGAGATGGGGAGACATTTTCCTTCTGAGGCTGGAGCTGGAAGGCAGCAAGCTGTATATTAATAACTGAGAGGGAAAACCTCCAAGGAGGAGAAGGATGTCCATCAACCTAGACAGAATATTAACGTCAGCAACCAGCACAAGAAGGGCTATTACTACTTTAATAAGACCCAAAGATTATTTTAAAAGTTTATGTTCAGTCATTTCCTGCTACCTAAATCATTCTGGACCCCTGGTAATTGTATTTCACCTGTTTCTAGCATTCATTATTGCCTGCAGAACTCCGGACATTTGCTATATTCATGCAGCCTCTACTTAATTCCAAGTCACTGAGTAATGGTTTTACTATTACTGTATTTCTTTTCCCTAACTTGCCCTTTTCATCATAATTTCTCCCAGACAGCTATTCAGCTGCAATTTGAATCATAAAAAGGACCATTGCTTTCAGAACAACATTAGGCAGATAAATTTTCATGGAAAATTAGAGAAAGTACTAAATCCTACACCTGAGAGAGATAATGGGCAGATTATAGACAGAGCAGATCACCTCCATTAAACCTAAATACAAATGAGAAGTAAATAAGTGAAATATGCTAAAGGACTGTGGGGGAGTAACCAGTCAGCTCACCTATGTGTGGCTGTAGCTTTGAAGAGAACAGCAGGAACGCACCAGGAATCCAAAACCACCTTCTGAGCAATGGCTGTTTTTAGATTACAAGTCAGAACACAATATTTGCTTTTCAGCAGCTGCCCTCAATCACTGCTTGCTCGCAGCCCAGGCAGCAAAATGGTATTTAAGACTCTGCCAGCCCAACCAAAGCACAGCCCAAGGAACTACAGGCCTGAAGAGCATCAGAACATGTTTGATGGCCATAAGCTGAGTCCACTGGGTTTGCTCACCTTACTTAGAGGTCAGATCCAAAGCAGCTGTACTTTAAATCATCCTGTAAGGCTTCAACAGGCAACCTCAAAACACAGCTGGTTTGGATTGTGCTTCTTTCTTCCCTGTCTTTTTGTTTTCCCTCAGAAGTGTTACATAGTTGGAGTTGGCCATGCGTGCTGTTTACAGCATTTCAGCTTGCTGCACATTAGAGGGATAATTCCCAGGATTTATCTCTTTTCCAGCAGCACAGCAGCTGGAGAGTGACTTCTCCAGCACCTGTGGTTCCACCTTTCACCTCATCTGCTCTGACTGGGGGCTGCCAAACCAGAGGGGCATCCTCAAACAATCTGCTCCCTCCAATTGTTTCTCCCTGCATCCCCACGAGGTGATTTGGATCAACAAACTGATCTGATGGAAAGCTAATCCACAAAAGAAAAACACTGATTTCCATAAAATCTGCTGGCAAGCAGAAGTGTGAGGGCACTGCTGGGCAGTGATTAGCAGGACTCCCTCTGGCAGCTCCTTGCATTTGCTGCAGATCGGGTGTAACCCAATCCCAAACCTGCTGGGAGAACAGACCATTGTTCTGCTGTCACTTGTGCAGGCACCATCACAACAAAGCCCTGAATTTACAGCAGATATGCTGCACTAGAAAGCACATTTTGGGATTTTCACCCTGCTTTTTCTTTGGTGCAGTTTTTGTTTGTGAAATAGTGCTGTGCAGGAGGATTTTACTCACTCTAAATAATAACAATAATAAAATAATAATAATAAAATAAAAATACAAATTCCCAAACAACCATGTTCTGTATTGGCAGTGAAGTAAGAGACCTTGTACTTTGAGAACTGCTTAAGTCATCTGTAGCACTTCTCATCTGGCTTTCAAATATTCCCACCACCTCCTGCAAAAGGAGAAACTAAGTGCAGCTGGTGGGTATAAAACCAGTATTTTCCAAAGTTAAATGAACAACTATCAGAAAAGGAAGAAATATTTTCTAATGGTGAATCCACAGTGGAAAGTCTGGGATGGGAAATTGGAAAATAGAGGAAGTGGCTTGTAGGAAACTAACTGGGTTCATGTGTACAGTGAACTCAAAGAGGGTGGTGAGGAACATTCTGTTTTCATTTATGAATTGGGGTCAGAGTGAGAGTGGAAATATATTCTTGCATCACCAAAACATAAAGCAAGGGCACTTACACCCTCTACATGAAATTAGCATCTCTGTCATCACATTCATGCATAAACATACTTTCAATTAACGTCTCTAAAACAAAAGGAAATTAGTCCCACTGATTGCAAAGTGAGCCCATGGAGTTCTGACTTTTAAAAGTCTTAAGAAGACTTGAAGGTTTACACTCTATTAACAAAACTGTACATTATTTCTAGTAGCGTTAGCGGTTCTTAACTGGAAATTTTCTTCAAATAGCAATAAGGTTTGTAAGTTTCAGAACTTGTAGAAATATCAGCTGGTTTCCAGGCAATTCAGTGGCTCCATAGACTGAATTTTGGCTTCTACAGTACAATGAAAATTTTATTTCGGGACCCAGAAACAGACAAAATGCAAGATTTAAAAAAAGTTGCTTTAAGAGAAAACTGGGATATCTGACTAGACTGTAAATGAGCAGATTTTCCTATTTGAGAAAAGCATTGCTTTCAGCCTGAGAACTTCAGATTTGGATCAAGCCTGAGCTGCAGGTACAGAGGTTTCTGTTGCATTCTCCTACCCTGATTTCCTTACTAACAACACTAGGCATCTAATCAATGTTCCGTCCATCACCTGCTT
This sequence comes from Ammospiza nelsoni, assembly GCF_027579445.1. Lineage (NCBI taxonomy): Eukaryota > Metazoa > Chordata > Aves > Passeriformes > Passerellidae > Ammospiza > Ammospiza nelsoni. The sequence continues at coordinate 78,017,399 of NC_080669.1, read as the reverse complement.
TGAAAACCAGTAAATAATTTTGATGGCATTTAACAAAAAATTATTTTATAAGTTGGTAGATTCCAACAGGCAATCTGGAGGCTATGTGGCCAGGTCATGAGCGTTACCTGGCTGCCCAGAACCGGAGTCACAGCTTTTGAATTGTCCAGCAAGTCAGCAGTGGTGACAAACCTATAAACTGCTGGAACAGCGCATGACTTAGGAACAGGGAGGAGATGGATGGAGACCAAAGATGTTCCGGCATGCGCAAGGGCAGGAAATGTCAGAGGAAAGAACAAAATTGAGTGGTCTGGCCATTAAGTCAAGACCACAGGAAATCAGTCTTGCTAGGTCTGCAAAATTTTTCATGAGAACAATTTACAAGTGCATTTCCTAGGCATGTCTTATTCACCTACTTTAAGCATCAAGGTATAGCATTAAGGTAAGTGCCTATTTGTTTTACTGGGTTGCTACATGAAAACCAGGGAAAACAAATGCTTGCTGAAAGCAGAGAAACATGCTACGATCGAACACCAGCATTTACTGTTCTACAGGGCTCCACAGCAGCCAAACCAGGGCAGCACTGAGCATCCACTGCCCATCCAAACACTTGCCAAGATAGTAGCAGTCTCTATTACATCTTCTCAGCCTCCACAGCATTTTTAAAGCTGTGACCACCCAAGCAGAGGGAGCCCTCTGGGGCTCAGAACTGTGTGTAAATGTCTAGGCATGCCCTGCTAACACAGGCTGAAGAACCATTGCCTTTGTACTCAACATGGCGGTACCCTCCTCGTGTAACTGCCTCTCCAGCTCAAGTATCAGCTCTCCTTATCTTCTGTGTCCACTCCTCTCCAAGTTAACTCTATTATCCCACCAAGTTCTGTCATCCTGCAAATGCTGGCAAAAAGCATTTGTCACATTGACTTTATTACAAATCAAGAAAAAGGAAGCAAGATCCTAAGAAGGGTTTTGCCCCATCCACTCCTCACCCTCTCCAATTTACCCTGGAAGAGCATGTATAGTGCTGTACACAGAATGCTTTTTTCAGACTTAGATAAGCTCACTACTCAAATCTCCTTCCTATCCCAGAAAATGAAGTCCTTCACACAATTTTTAGAGATTTATGCAAAACCTAGCTCTTTGTGAAGGAGCACCCAGCCGTAAATACTGCATGAGGTCTCCAGGTAGTTTAGAATGAAGGTGACCTCTGCTGTGACAAAACTAATCCATTGTAAGAAACCATCATCAGAAAGTATTCACCTGCCTCTGGAATAAGTTAGGCTTCTGTGCTTCAGGCACAAATGGAAAAACCTTTGGCTGGAGCAAAAAATCAGGAGGGCAAGCTGGCTGTAAACACCTTAATGAAGCACAAGTTTGCATTCCTTTATGCTGCACATCAATAGCTGAGCCTTTTCAATAGTGAATGCAGCCCTAAATCAAAGCCAAGCGGTCAAAGTACAATTGCTGCTCCTCAGCAGCTGTGGGTGAGGCAGAGGCACACCTTGTGGTACAACATGACCCGCAGCTATTGCTGCGTGGGGCTTCAAGAACAAAGCTGGCACAGTCCTGTAATGTTCATGGGGTTTTAATGTGTGATTTGCACTAGTGCTGCCTTTGACCAGGGGCTAGCAATTTCTAGTGTCTTGAAAAAAGTGGAATTTTAAAATCACAAGTACAAGCTGTACTCCAGAGCTTACTGTGGCCACCTTAGTCCCCATCAAACACAGATCTGGTTTGAGAAATACCCCCCTGTGGAAACTCCAAGTGGCTTAGTGTAACAATGCAAGAACAAATTTCACCCTGGATGTGGGGGAAGTATATTGCTAAGACAATAACACTAAGCAATTATATTGCTAAGGAACAAACACTCTTTAATACCCCCCCCAATACACACACTCAGCAGCCAATTTCTAGATCACCTTTAACTTCCCACAGCCATCCTGCTTCACTGCACTGAACTGTCCTCTCTCCTGCACTGGGGGCATCAGAAGTACAGCCAGATCAAAACTGGACAACTTCCCCATAACAGTCTGTAAAAATCAGGATATAACCAGAAAAGCTTTGCAGATTGTGAAGTCTGCTGTGATTTAGTGCATCACTTGAAATGTGGACCTTAAACATACATTCTTATCTCACGATGAATAGTTCAAAGTATATTTTATTGACACTCTTCAAATAGCCTGGAGAAAAGTAACAATATTTAATCAAAAGAAGGAAAAAGAAGAAAGAAACCTGAAAAACTGCTAGCTTGCATTCAGTGTTAAAACTTGGAGGTAAAAACAAAAGCCTGGAGTAAAAATACGAAGTATATTTCCAATCCTTCAGTGCAGAAAACCAGCAACAATGGTATTTACTCTACATTAGAAGTGTTTCCATGTTCAATTCCAGATATATACGTCTCTTCTATATATATTTCTGATAACTTATGTACAAATAAGATGTCCAACATCTGTTCTTTAATACAAGTATGTAATCTTTGTAACTGAAACATTACAATAGTTTGATCAAAAGTATAGAAAATCATTTTAATTTTTTTTTTTATGGCAGTGTTTAAAAAACTCCACCCTTGAACCCAAATGACCTTAGAAGGACAAGTGTTTCTTCACTGTAATAATACACTGCTCATTCAACATGCAAAGTGTTATTGCATACATGAGTCACATGAATTACAACTAAGTCTGAAGAAAATGTGCTGTACAGCCCATCCTAGCAAGTGCTAGCTGTAAATATCACAGAAGAAAGCATAGTACTACTGTACTTTTAAATAAAACACTACGAACTCAAGTATTGTCCTCACACTAAGACTTTAAGGCAATTAAGAGCTGGAAAGCTTCAGTTTGGCATAGCTGCATCAAGCTCTCCCCCCTTTCCCAGTTATGAGAATTTGTTTTCAGAGGGCTGCTGATGAATTGTTGCTATACATTAAAACAACTCAGTATGAAGTGATAAGTCAGTAACAAAAGTTTAATATCCCCAAGTTTCACTGAGCTGATCAAATTTAAGCAACAGTTTATCCACCAGCCAAGTTTTCCAGCATGGATTTCTAAATTGTTATGAGAACAGAGAAAATATTCAATGTGTAACCTCTCAGTGTAACTGATTTTACGACTTCAATCCATTCTTGGGGTATTACAGAATTTAAGGGTTAAAAACAGATCTGACAGTCAAATAATATTCAGCTTTACAAAGGATAATTATTTGCAGTAAAAATTTGTATAAACATACACACAGTAGATCCAAGTCAACAGGCATTTCTTTATGGCTTCTTTCACTGAGGTACTGTTATTACATCCAGCAACAGGACACGAGTGTTCTATAAACACCACATTCATAAGCTGTACCAACTCATGACAAGTGGTAACAGACTGCAAATCCTGCTTCACTGCAGGACTACAGGAAAAGTGTCTTCCCTCTATGTGGAGAGTCTCAGTGCAAGCTACAGAAAGCCTTAAAGGCAACGGGCATCAGTGGGGGAAAAGTTCCAATGAAAGTCTCCCTCTACTTAAAAGGAGAAAACATACTCATGGCAAATTGAAATCTCATTCGTTAAAATTAAGAGCAAACATAAAATTCCAAGGCAGCAAGGGCATGTAGCACAGCAGCCATACATTAAGACTTGAAATGTGTCATTAAGCTCTTGCATCTGACCCTTGAGCTAAGTGCATGCACAGGCTCAGAGCAGCCAACCTGTGACCACGACACCACAAAGACCAACACTGACAAAGGGGAAGGGGCAAGCACACGACTTCTGTTGATCCAACAGCAGACAGAAAAGCCCTGGTGACCACAAGAGTATTCCTCAGCTGTCAAAAGCTGACTTGTGAGTGCACAGTTAGTTGTATCTTTCACTGTTTACATGTGGGGGGAATTTGCAAATCACAGTACTCCACTCCCAGTACGGGGAAAGAGATGTTAAGATAGCATGCTTGTTGCCATATGCATTTATCATTCTACCTTTACAGCAGAAAGTATTCTTTTGCTGTTTTTCTTTTGTTTTTCTTAATAGAGTGGCCATGTTGTTACTACGGCCAACACTCCCATTTGAATTACACCTATGCTAAAAATATGGTTCTGCAATAAATATTGTTAGAGTGAAATGCAAGTTCAAAACATGCTTAGTTAATTACAGCAACTAGGTCTTTCCAATCAAGGATTTTTAACCCCACAAACCCATTAAACAGTTTGCAGATGCTCAAGTTCCTATATGAAGATACAGCACAACATTTAAAACTCAGTGCTTAGCCACATACAATCCACACGGTAATCTATATACATGTCATAACATATCCCCACTTAGGTCAACAAATTCATCATCCCTCTTGACCAAGTCATCTTCATCTTCCAAGTCTTTCCAGGTGCTAGTGGGTAAAGCTGGTTTGACAGACTGTCTCTGCAGTAAAGCAAATGGAAACAAGGATGACAAACGGGCAGAATTCCTCAGCAAGGGAACAGAATGTACGTCTCCAGAAACAGCCTGACTGTGTTCTTCATCCATTTTTACCTGCAGGCTTTGCACTTCCTCCATCAAGTCCAAAATCCTGGCAGCTGTAGCTATTGTTCCACCACCATGGAGCTGGGCCTCAGGAATCCATCGTAGGTAACGCTGTGCCCAGACTTTGATTTCGGGGCCGTCGATGCGTGGCAGCAGAAGACCGTGGTAGTCGACAGGTTTGCTATGCCAGCTATCATAAAACTCCCTGAAGCTGTTAGGGGGCTCATCTGAAGAATTTATGAACTTGCCAATTCTTTTACCCAGAATGTTTTTAAAAAAAAGATCTGTTTCCTCCCTGAAAAATCCTCTCTTCGTGGAAGGCTTTGCCTGTGTCAGTGGCAAAGAAAGTTGCCGTTGATGCTTTGAGAGGGGAAAAAAGGCAAAATACTCAGATAAATATTAATGCAATGGGACTTCAGAAAGCAGTTTTAAGAGGAAGAAAAACAAAGTTGTATTCAGGAACCTCTCGCAAGCAATAGTCACTTGAGCTATATAGAGAAGCAGTGGTTTGTTTAAGTTGTTATTTTTCAATACATCAAATACTTTACAGAGCATACTGAGTGTTGCCACCTTCCTTCCCTGCTAACCAAAAGTAACACCAATAAAGCAATTGTCTTTGAAAAAGCCAAGCCCTTTGCTTACATTTAAGTATTGCTAGTGTCCATGTTTAGTTTAAGCTAGTTAAAAATCAGAGAGCACTTTATTTATAGGTTTTTATCCAGTGGTCCCTCACTGCATCTCAGATAAACGCTGTAGATCATACTGGCAGTGTCTCACATGAGAATGCCTTATACAGGACAGAATTTACCAATGAATTGCAATTCAAAGAGGCTACTCCAAGAATTTCTCCCTGAGTTTGAGCTACGTGCCAGTAATGAGGTGGTCCACCCATAATCCTCCATACTCCAGTCAGTTTTTTTGCTGTTGTTGATCCCCCTCCCTCTCCAAGTGCACACACACACTCCAGTTAAAATTAGGGAGGCAATCACAAACTTATGTATTTCAGTCAGGTACTCCATGGAACAACTAAATTAACTCCCTTCAAACACATCATTGCAACTCACCTGAATATTAAATCTCATGGCTTACCAATAGACTTGCATAGAAGTATGAAGGTAAAGAATCCCTAACTTCATGGCTATGAACTATAAAAGAGTTATTTACAATTCTGGTGCATGCAAACTGGGTTCTTAAATCCATGTGGGTCTGAGGTATACGTGTATTTTGTCAATTTAAAAAAGTCTGCACCGATACTTTCACTGTGAGAACATTTGAAATAAGATGGGCAAAATATTTCTAGAACTGAAAACACAGTTTAGCAGCACATATCTTACTTTGAACCGTGAAGTCTTCCGTTGACTTCTATCTGGTTTTGGTTTCTCTGCATAAAGAGGGTTGTTCAGGAAAGCCAGGGCCTTGGGGTCAAACTGCACAGACCAGTCCCATACAGTAAGGAATCTGAAAGGACCACTTTGTGTCTTGATGCTTTCCCCACTCTGCCAAAACAAACAGGTCACATTTAATACTGCCAGAAGGGAATTCTGACTAAGTCAAGGTGAAATAAAGAAACTGTCTTTTTAGAAAAAAGGCCACAGAGTTGCAACAACACTTTCGCTTTCTATGTGTTCAATAACTGAACAACAACAGTGCAATCAGACTTTCACAGATGAAAATAAAGTTAAATATTCTCAGAAAAAAAAGATATTTTGAAACTTGGACAAGAGACAGACAGTTGGATTCCTCAAACACAGGCAGCACATTACAATTCCAAACAGCAGAAGTTGGAACTGCAGTCGTGCAGTGCTACTCATCTCGATTTTGCGATCAACAATTTATTTGTATGAAAGACAGTAATCTTCACTTTTTCCTTTAGTCTCTGTGCAGCCTTGCAGAGGATACTCCTATTGCTCCCAGCTTCTTAGGCTAGAGAAGAGCATGAACCAAATATAAATCAACATTCAGGAGATGTTCATTTTGGAATACAACAGAATATACTATACAAGAATCTCATAGATAACTTATTCTGCTGACAGCTGCATATTCCTTGTAGGTTAAGGAGCTCCAATTTCACTGAAGGGCACTAAACATGAAACTGCAACTACATATTACAGGTAATGTATTCCTTCTGTCATCATAAACTCCTAAGTCCTGAACTTGCCTCCCTATTGCCAAAATTGCATTGTTCACCCTTCAAGGCAGTTCAATAAGTAAGGAAAATGGTGCTGTTGGGAATTAGCTTTTTTTGAGTGTTCCTTGTTTGTTGGTCAAATTCATTCTCCAACACACTGCATCCACAAAATACCAAACCCTTACCTTATTAGTGTCTCTTTGATGTTGAGAATTGAAGAAGAAAGTGCTAAAAATAGGCACATAGAGGCTGTCTGACAAGACAGTTAAGTAAGTTTCAGTGAACTCAAATGCTGGAGGATACTGTTGTACCAGCTGCCAAACACAATTTAGCAGGAGCAGAAAAACAGGAGCCTAAGTAAACAAAATATTTCATCAGTTTCAGAAAAAGTTAAAATTGTTCCACCATGCAAACTATGTGTTTTATAGAATTGAGTGTCTCCAAATACAAATCTTAAGGCAAGAAGCCTGATTAACTACAGAACTGCTGCATGTACATTTGGCTGAAATTTGAAGAAGCATTATCTGAGCTATCCTTGGCCAATTATTGACAGAAGAGATGAGCACCTTCTACTCTGAATTTAAAGGTTGCCACTATGCAGTCTTCTAAAGGTGGCAAAGCAAAACTAGTTTATATAAATTCTTGATCAGAATTAGTCAGTTGACACCTATTACTTCCATTTGAATAGCAATGTAATCTAGTCCCAAAGCAAGATAGTAAAAAGTTGACCTCCATATGTGACAGGAATAGGCTTGAGTTATTTCTATGGATGCTACTACCATTTAACACAGTTTCCAGGGGCACAGGATACATGACTTTCAAAAGACTCCAAGACTGGGAAATTTTTCATTTGTTCTCTTTAATAATAAAGCCATTGCTGACCTCTAAACAGCAAAAACAGTGACACTGTACAAACATCAACCCACAAAACAAAAGAGAAGATCCTCAGAGTAACTGGAACTTCTGGACTAACAGGTAAATCCCTCTTCATGCTGAGTAAGCTTATAAATAATAAGTAAGGAAAGCAATTTAAAAAAATATACCTCCTCTTTCTCACTTTTGTGTAAGTGGTTACAGCGATCCAAGAAGCTATGTCCTCCAATCACCCACTCCTTCTGAATAAGGCTCTGAAACCCTGACTTTGTTCTGCTGTATGAATCCATCATCACTTGAACCAGACTCGAGATTACACAGCACAGATCAGTAGCACTCTCTTCTACAAAGGAGAACAGAAACCACATTCTATACTAAGCCATTCCTCAAACATTATGTAAGAAAGCAAAGCATTGCCATGTTCACATAAACAAAATTGTATTTCAGGATCAGAGCAGCACAGACATTTTTGCAAGTCAGAGAGAAGTTAATCCATGATTCCAAATTTAAGGTTACTTACATGCTTATCCTGGGAAAATACTTTGACAATAAAACTGCAAGCCCCAACCCTTCCTACTGCAACTTGCCTGTGCCCTTCAGTCTCCCACAAGCACACACTGCCCCTCAGCCCAGCCATTTGTCCTTACCCTTCCTACCCTCCACACCTCTTTTCACAAGGTGTGAAACTGCCTCCTCATGCAACATACAGTCTTCACCTTTCCAAAAGGTGCCTTCAGAAAACCTCTTGCCTGTGTTAGGTTTCTCAAATGGCAATATGTGTGAAAAACTCAACTGAATTATCAATCCAGGAGTCAATTAATGGTTAACTTGAGATTTGGTTTTACATGTGATTACTCAGTCTAGGAAAATAAACTGCTCAACATGTTTACAGTAAGTATATTATTCCATGTATTTTTAATAAAGAGTCTGCAGAATATCCAACATGTATCTAGAAAATATAAAGGTTATTTTTAAAAGTTTTCATATTAGTGGTCCTTTGTGTGGATATGGTTCCCATGCCCCTTAAAGTACAGCAAAGGGCCTAAAAGACCTTAAATAAAATAAACTGGGAAACAGGAATGTTACCTCTTCTTTATGCATGACTCTCCTGCCAATTTATCAGCAGCTTTTTCATTCATACCCTGGAACTGTGCTTGCTATTTTCTTTAACTACAGGAAGCTTAATTTACTTCAAAATTAATTTAAATAAATCAATATATAGATTATCTCATTAAATTCTTACCTATAAGGAGAACATTTGTATGCTGTATTTCCAGACACTCAGCAACTTCTATGGCTTTCTTCAAGACCTTCCTGTTTTGGTACAGGAAAAGTTGAGTGAAGTTTCTTATATTAGTTTCCCCTAGACAGGGTTAGAATGCCATACTTGAAATTCCACTAGTTCCTTAAAATGCAAAACCCATGCTCAGTTTGTGTAAACTAAGAACTGCTCAGCTTCAAGAACATTTTATCTGGCCATTAACCATGCATTTTCAGTTGCTATGATACACTACTTTATTCTGGATCAACAGCAGCCATCACACACTGAAGTATTACAATTCCTAAGAACCAGATCTTTTTCCTGGAAAGAGCCAATATCGCCACATTTATGTTTTAACATACTACATTCTACATTTCTTCCAAAATCTGCTTTCAAGTGAGAGAGGAAGGATGAACAATCAGCTCTTGTAAAGACTCAGACAAAAGTAATACAGAGAACATTATTACACAAGGAAGACTGAGTGGAATTACAGATCACATAAAACGAGATATAACATCTAGATCTAAATTTTCATAAAGTTAGTTATTCTTAGCAAAAGCCCGCAAACAAATTGGGATTCTTGCAATATCTTAGGTCACTAATAGAAGCTGACAGTTTATTTCTTAAGTTTGGAACTGTCAGATTCTTCTTTGTTCTATCATCTAGAGCATGTGACAAAGTATTCCTACTAACTACAAAAGCCAAGAACAGGCTGATCCAGGAACGAACTGGATCCAAGTACAGAAATGACCAGTCTCAAAACAACCTAAGGATAGGAACCCAGCCTGGCTTTTACTTTAAACTACCTGTGATCTTCATTATGTCAATGAATTTCTCAACATGTATGATCTTCACTAGAACCTTTCAATAAACATATTTAAATTCTGGATTAACAAGTTAATAATTATCAATATTTATGGATTGTTATTAAGACCAGAGGGACTGGAGCCAACAGCAGAAGCACTCCATGGTAATTAGCTGATTACAGAATAAACTGACAGACAAAAGAGTCAGCACAAAGCAATACTGAAAACAAAACTCCTCAACATTCCACTACAACAAGCCTCAAGCTAGCCAACGCCATTCCAACACTTACTCACTGTGGACTGCTGAAAGAAGAAAAGAGAACTTAAGGAACAATCAGCACAAAATGGGGACAAAACTGAGAAGAAAAGTTCTTTTATAAATCTTTGGTGGACTAACATCTTGAACACTGCACCACATCTCATCCGAAAGGACATTACAGAAGTAGAGAGTATAGAGAAGAATGGCAAGGCCAGTCAGAGACATAGAATAGTTTCACACAAGAAACAAACAGGATTATTGAGTTTGGAAAGAAGATGATAATGCAGGATGGAAATTACTGGATCTGTATTTTTAACTGGCTCTCTGGAAGAATTGTAATTGAAATGATCTCCTACTTCTCATATCCTTTAAAGTAGAACACTTAACATAAGTCTGCACTGTTAAAAACATGTCTCGAGTTGCAGAAATAAGATATATAAATGGGACCATAAATGGGGCCATAAGCCTGTCCTAATTTCTTTTCCTACTGGCAGTAAAGAATTCCGTTTCAAGAAACTAGCTAGAAAACCCACTACAAATGCAATTACCAACAGTTTGAAACACAGAAAGCTGAAGATACAGCAAACCTGATTATTTCTAGCCAGTTTGTGCTCTCCAGTAATGAAAACCATTTCACATCAGTTGCCCAGAAGTCCGTACTGTTATCTGCAAAAAAAAAAGAAAAACAAAAATTGGCTTGCTTATACATACACAATGATAATTAACAGTTATCCATTGAATATTCCTTCAGTTATGAACAGTATAAAGTAACCAATACTAAGGAGTCAGCAAATTTCAATCACTATTAAAGCTGACACCTTATAACTAAATAAGGAAGTGAAGTAGTCCTACAAACACCCAGCAGAGTTTTACAGCACCACAGCCTTTTAGAAAAAATAAGTTGGAGGTTCATGGCACGCAAACCAGGTAAATAAATCTGCTGACAAAATGGAAAAGGAATAAAAAAGTTTAATCAGAGATGATGATCTACATAAAGCTTAACGTAAAGACACTGTATTTGAAAATCATTACCATCAGAACCAGAGATACCAATGAGTTTTAAAAGTAGGTTATAAAAATTTATGGAATGTAAGACTACCTGAAAAATGTTTTAAACAGCTTTTGCTGCAACTAAAAAAATGCATTAAAATACATAAACAGGGAGGCCAAGTTCAATACCACAAAGTCATTAAACGCCTATGACTAGGACTTTTGTAGGTTTTTTCAAATGCCACCTAAGTGTCCATTGCTTTTATTTCTATCAAAGCCAGTCAACAAATATTGGAAAGCTTTCACAAGCTGATATAATCAATTAAAACCAGAATATATTACATTTCCTGCATGAGACAAAGCTTAAAGCACAAGACCTAGAACAGTTCTACTAGTGAGAAACCAGATAGACAAAATTCCCTCCTTCCCCATCCTTTCCAGAACAGCTTCAATTCCACAAGTTTCTGTGTAACTGCCCACCTCCCAGAGTCTCTCCAAACACTTCTAGTGTTCGATTCCAGCACATTTACACACTACCGTCTCTGCTGGATCTTGTACCTACGCCTCAAATGCACAGACATACACGTGTTTTATTCCTGTAGCTGTGCTGCCTCCATGCAGCAGAGCTACACGAGCAGAACCTCATCCTGCTCATTGCCCAATTTAAACCCCTCTCCCAACTTCTTTCACCCTGGCCATAGAAACTAGTTCTCCACAAAAGCTCTGTTGCATTAGACATAGTTTTCACCAAATCCCATCACTCTCACAGTAAAGAAATTTTCCCCAATACCTGATCCAAAGCTGCCCATTTTCCCTTGTCCTGTCATTTCATGCTCTCATCTAAAGTCCCTCTCCAGTTCGCTTGTAGCCCCTATAGGAACTGGAAGGTTTCATAAGGTCTCCCTGGAGCCTTCTCTTCTCCAGGCTGAACAATCCTAATTCTGTCAGCCTTTCCTTGCAGCAGAGCTGCTCCATCCCTCTGATCACCTTGGTGGCTCCTCTGTGCTGGCTCCAGCAGGTCCCTGTGGTTCCTGTGCTGGGAGCCCAGGGCTGGATGCAGTGCTCCAGGTGGGTCTCAGCAGAGCAGAGCAGAGGGGCAGAATCCCCTCCCTGCCCTGCTGCCCACGGGGCTCTGGGTGCAGCCCAGGACACGTTTGGCTCTCTGGGCTGGGAGTGCCATGGCCAGGACAAGCTGCCTATACCATATTAACAAGGCATGTACAGGATAAAAGTAATGGTTCGTATGTTCAGACTTTAAAATATGGTAATAAGGTAATAAATTTATCTAAGATCTAAGTACTTCTGCAAAAGCTGAATGTTTCTCTCAGACTGAAAGTGCATAGTGCTATACTCAGTGAGGTCCAGTCTACTGTCAAACCTTATTTAAAAAGCTGCAAGAACACTTACTAGATGGCAGTTTCAACACATTCCCTTTTGCATTAATATAAGACAAAGATGCAATTACATCATTGAAATACACAGTATTTCATGACACAGGTTAAATGACTAAATTTAAGCTTAGGTTTTTTTTCTACAGAGGATGACTTGCCAGAAATCACATTAAAAAGTAATTATTTTTAGCTCTTAAGATTCACCGTCAATTTGACAGTGTATTCTAGACAAAACCTTCAGTGTGAAACTCAAATACCTTATATTAGAAGTCGAGTGGAGCTTTTTTCATCTCAAGAGGTGGGGTCAAAGTGTTTCATGACAGCAAAATAGTTGGAAAGTCTCAGAAGAAAGAAGTCAGAAAGCCAAGATCATACTTTCACATGGCTCCCATTTGATTGCTTTCTAAAGGACAGAATTTAAGCAGCTTCATATGTTTTGAGATGTGACTAGTGTCTAACAAAACCAAGGGCAAAAATTAATTAGCAGTATCTACTCTTGACAGAGCCCAAAGGCTAAAAGTTTGGCCACAGAAGACTGAAAATCTTCCCCACAAACTTCATTCCAGTTAGTGTAATCCAACTAACACATAAGACTTCACTCCTTCAAAAGTAATTTTCAGATACTGTGACAGCTTAGCAAGAGGTGGTTAAGTCAAAGAACTACAAACCTTCATTCACATCCCAGACATAAGCACAGTCTTCAGTTACATATTTTAAAACCTGCTTTTAACCACCCTCAAAATGAAGGCACCAATCAAGAAAATTACTGCACTCAGGAGTCACAGCACATCATTGTTATGCTTTGCTTTAAAGTCTGACTTACCTATCAAAAACAGCTGTTTGAATCTTGTGTATGCAGTCTGGATATCTTGCAGAGATGGAAGGCTGCTTGACAAGTCATCCATCCTCAGGAGCTCATAGGGAGGTTTGCTAATTGTCTTATAGATTCTAAATCAAACCATCAAGAGATTAAAGCTTTCTGCTTCACAAGTCAAATAATGCATCAACTATTATCTGAAGACAAAGTTAATAGGCATGATTTCTCAAAGAGCTGTAATACCAGAAGATAGACACTCTGGAAAGCTAGTGACCTTCCTGCATTTCTAAGTACCAATTGGAAGCTTGCCTACAGGCTTATAACACTATTTGATGCTCTTAACCATGACACCAATAAAATTAAACTTGTGCCTATTTGTGCCGTTATAAATATTACAAGCACTACTTGATTTTTACTACTGTTTCTTTAGTATTTTCTTCACTAGACACAGCAAAATCACTTTACTAGGAGGCCGCTACAGCTGTATCCTAAAAGAAGAGATGGATAGAAACACCCAAAACTCGCAACAGAAGCTGATAGTTTCTCTTGACTTTTGCCAGCTAGATTCTGATGCCAAGCTGCTAGGTCTTCTAATGAAACACACAAGCAAAGGAAATTATTTGGGTTCAAACAAGACAATGTATCTTGCATTTCCCTATATATCTACAGATTTTTTTGCCTTGAAGGAGAGGAAAAAATACCAGGGCCAGATGATGCTTTGGCTTGGACCCACAGCATTCCCTCTCATTCAGGTTCCAGAGCTCAGATGAACATCAATGTAGTAACTACATCTGCTGTCACACTGCTCTATTATCAAGACCTGGGAAAAGTTGCTCTAACTCATATTTCAGAAGTGAGGTCTTGTGGGCAGTTTTCCAGGCAGGACAGAGTGCTTTGCTTCCTGCAAGCTATAGCACAGAAAACTAGTTTAGGTGAGAACTACAGGAGTCCACATCAGAAACATGAGTTACCAGACCAACTGGAAGATGCATCAGATCAGGGAAGTGAGGGAGAGCAATTGCTGGCCAAATACAGTACTTTTTCTAAATGACACAGCAAATAACTTAGGCTGCAAGATCAGGCTCTGAACAGCTTTTTTAAAATTGCTTTTTTAAAATTGATAAATTGCTAATTGTAAACATCTGCTCTGTGCCTGAGTTAGGACTATTACTGTAATGGCACTTGAACACACCCTGATGGCCAATTTGTAGATATATTTTAGACTCCAGTGATTAAAACACCAGTACAGCACAGCAAAGAAAAACAGCAATACTGCCCCAATTTGAAGTGGCCACAGAGAAGGGATCAAAACATCAGGGGATACCTTGTTACAGCTTACTGCTAGTTTTATTTACTTTCACATCAGAAAATAGCACTAAAAGACAGTTCTAAGTCCTATAATCTTTCCCATTTCAGGGTAGAAATATTAGAGAACCTGCAGGAAGGGCCACAACTCTTTCCTATGCAAGTATAATTAATTTTATAAACAAAGTAAGTTTTTAGAGCCCAATCAAGCTGTTTTCTGTTCGTTCTGTGTGATTAACAGGTCTCCATCTATGAGGAGCAAGGAGCCAATGTTCAATGTACAGATTGTACCTATGAGTCTGATCTAACAGATGGCTGCTGAGAGAGATGTTCTGTCTCAGACAAACAACAGTTAAAAAAGCACCAAAATTAAAGGGCAAAAAGTCATTGCCATAACAGACACTGAGCTCCTTCCCTTGAGTTAGACTTGTCATTTTTTAAACTGCTGAACTAAGTCAGTTCACTACCCCATGTGAAAAAGTGCTGTCTGCCTTCACACCTGAAAGCTGCAGTGGTGAATTGCTCAGGCTGCCTCAGACATTTTAGGACACCTTATCTCAAGTTATTTAAGAACATGAACATAGCTCTCAGAAGGTGGCAGAGTCTTACAAACTCAGTTTGTAAATGCACGTTTACAGGCAGAGTCTACATTTCTCTTACTTGCAAAACAATTAAGCCATTAAACCCTACAAGCTCTGCTACTGCTTTACCTAAAAAATACACCACAGGTAGTACAGATTCCTCAGAAATATATGTGTATGCAGCTCCACAGAAAAGCCCTTCGGTGAAGTTCCAACCCTGCACAAGTGATCAATGCCATTGGGTCGAGGGCTTTAACACATTCCACTACAGCAAACTACTTTCAGATACAGAACTTGTTTCCTGATGGGTGAAAGCTTAAAAGATATAGCATATATGGAAAAAAGAGAAGCAAGGTCCATACCAAGCAAAGTGTTGTGGACAGAATAGCTATTACTGACCCATCCAAGAAGGCTTTTTGCATTTGTGAAGTGCTGTCATCCTGTTCTTTGGGAAACGAAGACATTTTGAGAAGAGCAGCACCGTTATGGCAAGACCAACACCAAATCTGCAGAAAGACATTTATCAGATGAGAATAATAAGTAAATTTTCCTATACAAGGTATGTGCTCAAGTGATTGAGTGATTTCAAAATTTCTCTGTGCTTTTGCTTCATTGAATTTTTAGTGTATTTAATAACACCATCAACAGAAGCAAACTCCTACACCTGCACCAAAATTACACACCTGAGTACACTATGTTACCACTTGCAAGTTTTAAGTTAGAGTTTACACAGGCACAGGGAAATATAAAATGACAGATTATGCCAAAACATTACTTCCACAACTTCCCTCACAGGTAAAAAAAAAATTGATGAAAAAGTCTATGGCCAAATTACGTTGGAATATATGCCACAGCAAGACAGAACTTTTAAGTAACTTACACATATATTATCCATCAGTTTCTCCACTATTGGATTTTTCTATTAGCTCAGCCTTGAGATAACTCACAATAAATGTACTGATAATTTTCCATGTGAACTATGCATAAAGAGTAATCAAGGCATATGAAATAATGTGTTAAACACTCCACAGCTAAATCAGATTGCATGGTCACAGGTATTTCTTGTGGCAAAACAAGTCCTCAAAGCTTCTTACTTCCCTTTACACCTAATTTCCTCAAAAATACTTCTTATTCCTTGAAGCTCTCAAGATGATCTGTAAACTTGCATGGAAACAGGGAGTAAGAATCATTTTCATCAGGAATGAATGAAATGAAATCAGGAAATAGAAGTTCTGCTACCAATTTACAGTGACCAAGAGGTGCACCTCAGAAGGATACAGAAACCTCACAATCATCAAGAGTGGAAAAAATTACTACACTGTCCTTCCATTACCTTCTATAACCAATTCAATATGGCCCAGTTATCTTGACACTACCCTCACAGAAACAGTTTGGAAATAATTAGAAGAGTTCTACAAGGCCTCTGAACAGTGGACAGCTACAGATGTTATCATCTATCTGCACATATGTAAGGCCTTTTACATGGTCACACACAACACCCTTCTCTCAAACCCCAGGAGAGAGAGGTTTGATGCATGGACTGTTCAGGGATGAGGAACTGGTTGAATGGTCCCATCCAGAGAGTAGTGGTCAACTACCCAATGTCCAGATGGAAATCAGTGACGAGTGGTGTCCCTCAGGGGTCTGTACTAGGGCCAGGACTATTTAATACCTTTATCAATGACAGAGTCAGTGAGATTAGGTGCACTCTCAAATTTCCATACAACACCAAGCTGAGGTGGTTTGATAGGAGGCCATCCAGAGGGACCCTGACAAGCTCAAGAAGCAGGCTCATGGGAACATCATGGGGTTTAACAAGGCCAAGTGCTGGTGCTGCCCCTGGGCTGGGACAGCCCCTGGTGCCAGCCCAGGCTGGGCATGAGCAGCCCCAGAGCAGCCGTGCCCAGAAGGACTTGGGGGTGCTGTGGGTGAGAGGCTGCACATGGCCCAGCCATGGCACTCCCAGCCCAGAGAGCCAAACGTGTCCTGGGCTGCACCCAGAGCCCCGTGGGCAGCAGGGCAGGGAGGGGATTCTGCCCCTCTGCTCTGCTCTGCTGAGACCCACCTGGAGCCCTGCATCCAGCCCTGGGCTCCCAGCACAGGAACCACAGGGACCTGCTGGAGCCAGCACAGAGCAGAGACATGAAAATGGTCACGGGGCTGGAGCACCTCTCCTGTGAGGATACACTGAAGAGCTGGAGTTGCTCAGCCTGGAGAAAGCTTTGGGGGGATCTTTTTATGGCATTTCATTACTTAAAGGGGACTTACAAGAAAGATGGGGAAAGACCTTTTAGTAGGTCTTGCTGTGATAGGACAAGGGGTAATGGTTTGAAACAAAAAGAGGGTAGATTTAGAACTACACATATGGAAGAGAGTTTTAACAAGGAGGGTGCTGGAACACTGGATGGAACAGGATGTCCACAAAGGTGGTAGAAGCCCCAGAAACATTCAAGGCCAGGTTGGAGAGGGCTCTACATAACCTGATGTAGGAGAAGATGCTTTGGGTCATTCCAGAGGGGGATTAGATGAGATCCTGTTTAAAGGTCCAAACTATTCTACAGTTCTGTGAACATAAGATGGAATAAAAAATCCCAAACACTTCTGTTTCTGTGTAAGAGCCAGTGTAATAGGTCTCTGACTCTCTGAGAAAAAGTCTGCCACACTACTTTGACTTTTAGGTAGGACAGTACAGTACCATCTCCTCCATGGACTAATTAACTTAAGAGCACAAAACGAACATGGTTTTCCTTGGCAAATTTAATGGACAAGCTTACACTAATGTAAGACCTCACAAGTGAGATTAGTTTGATCCTTGTTTCCATCTTCTCTGTCTTACTGGTTCTTGAACTAAAAGGCAGGAAGCCAAACCCAGCTTGCTCCAGGCTGCAAACCTCAGTGTATTTAACTTCATTTTCTGTTAGACTTGTAGAACTAGTTTTTCAGTTGGGTTACCTGACTTTGTAAAAATGCTGCATCATCACAGCCACAGCACTTACCAGAACCCAAGCCAGGTAACTGGAGTTGTTCAGCTACACCTTACATGCACCATCTTCACCTCAATATCCAAACAGCATTTCAAGGCCTACATCTTGCCCCAGCCAGATGCCACTCAGCACAGTCTCATGAAAAACAGGCTGATGGACAGACAGGCTAGTAATATATGTAGGCTGTAAGACATTAATAAATGGGAACTGCAAACAGTAAATACATATTTTGCTGTTATGTATATATTAAATATGTTTTGCTACATATTACACTGTTCAGTGAAATACAGAGTGTATCAAGCATCTCCTTCCAACATCTGTTTCCATTCTGTAGATAACCAGGTATACATGTAAACTGTTAAAAAAAAGTTCTGAAAACAATATGCAGTAACATCTGAAATGTTAATTGAAATTATGCCATCTCAGTGAGAGTCTTACCCTCAGCCATACACATATACTTACAGGAATGCCTCTGCCTTCATACTTCAAGATATTCTCTTCAGAAATGCATATGGGAACAACAAAATACAAAGGCAGCCTAAGACAACAAAAAAGAGTTTCTTGGTCTCAAAAACTGAACAAAGAATAATCTCAAAGTTCCTTTTAATGATGGTAAGTGCTCTAACTCAAATTCTAACTATATATTCACCTTGCTACAATAATCTTTCCTACTAGATAATTCTATTGTCCTCAAAGCTGTGCCTTTATTTTCAGCTTGAATGAGGCTTTTCTCCCAGCCTTGAGGTCTGAACTATTTTCATTGCAACACTCCCCTGCCTTCACAAAGGTGTGATTAATTGTAACCTCTAAGACCGATTTCTAAGACTACCTTGGCTCTCTCATGCTTTGCTGTTTCAAAAGATACTCTCACAGTATTAAATAACTAGCTCTGTTTCCATACTTGTTAAGCAGTTCACATCCTAATTCAAGAATGTCATTTACTTTATCAAGGATTTCCAGCATCGACCAACACTATTTATGTTCACAGTTCAGAGAAGGAATGTAAGTTGGCTTGTAAGTACTTAAACTCAGTTTGGGTCTCCCAAGACAGAGTTATAGAATAGTTAAGACTGAAAAATACTAGTTTCCAAGGTCTGTGAACTCTTTCCAGATTTGACTACGAAACAACAGGAGAAGTGTACAATGCCTTGTATACATCCTAAAGAGCTCACCACTAAATGCTACTCTGCTAAACCGGCAGCCAAGCTCAGCTAAACTTTGCTAACCTTCTCCTAAAGGCAACACAACTTAACTTCCACCAGCACATTCTGCAGATTTATTTTAAACCAGTTACTTTTTCACCATCCAGCCTGCTCCCAACAAAAGCAGTGAAAAATCTCCAGTGCCTGTAACTTGAAATTTTACCACAGTAAAAGTACAGCACTGAGAAAGTGACATCCTAATGAGTATGACAGAAGTGTAGGTCCCAGACATATATATTTTCTATTCTCCACTTCTAGATATACTCAAAGCTTGATTTAACCAAGGTCCTGAATAGTTGAAGTTAACCTTGCTTGAATCAGAGGTTGTGCAGGATCACCTCCTGAGATTACAAACAAAATTATTCCCTAAATAAAAATGGAAACCATATCCTAAAAAGACTCCCAAAAACCTGTATAATCCCCAGCATCAAGGGTAGCACTGATTTTCACACATCCAAAGCTCACTATTAACCAGGGCAATCTTACTTTTCAGAGACTCTGTAGCCTTCGTTGGTGGTCACTGCTTTGTATTTCACATTCCCTTTGGTCCGCTCCAGCTCATCACGCCAGTCCTCCAAGGTTTCAAACATCACAGTTTGGTTCCTCCCATCTGTCAGACATCAATAAAATTAACTTTGCAGACTGTCAGGAATTCTAACACAAAAGCAATCCTAAGTAAACGTGTTAGTTAAGGTAAGCAAGCAGAACCTCTTGCGTACCAAAAATCTCGAGTCAAAGACAAAATGCCTTTGTACACCACACTGCCTCAGTCTGATCGTCAACAACAGCAAATATCAGATACAGCTGTTACTAATAACTTCAGGAACAGTTTCTCCTGCAGAAATGATTAATTTGTTACAGAACTTCCACACAGCTGGAGCTGTCCTCACACCCAGCCTAAAATGCAGCAAATATCATTTTATAGTAATGCAGCTGACTGGCATCTAATCCTGTAGTTTAAATGCAGAATTAACAATCATACCAAAAACCTTTCTACAAAATTTCAGCTACTGCATTTCATTTAAGGTTCATTTTTTTCCTCATGAATAGCTTTGCACTGAATAGAACATCTCAGGCACTCAGAGCAGAAAATTAATTACAGCAATTCAGTCTCAATACTTTCAATTTGGACTCTTCCCTGTAATTCTACTTAGCCACCTCAGAAACAGTTAAGACAGCAGCTTGATTCAACCTCAAATCTTGTATAATAACCATATAATTTATGGAGTAATGTCAATTCTTTTAAGCACACATCCTAATTGACTAACATTCTACAATATCAGCTAAACCTGAAATAGCAAAGAGAGCTATAATTTCCATGGAAGACACAATGGTAACTTGAAACTTTTCACTGTAAGAAGATAAGGTAGATGAAAAATTTACAGCTCAGAACAGAACATTATTGATGAGCTCTTGGAAACAGGATTTTAGAGGTATCAGACTATGAAAGGCATAAACAACAATTTCTACAGTCTATTGGTCTCATCCTGTACTAATTTTACGAAGAATGACTCTGAGCCACTTACTACTGAACACAGCTATTAAAATAGGAAAGAATTGTGGGACAGCACTTTGATGTTGCTTTAAAGAGTAGGCTTCTCCCAGGCTCTGTCTCTACCTGGAAAAGCCTGCAGTCTTTTCCATTGTTTGTAGCTGAAACAGAACACCAGTTTCAGGTGAAGCCTGCAGGAACTACCTGAGCCAGCAATGTGCCTTCCTTGCAGCACACAGGCAGTGTGCTCCTGGGCTGCATTTAGCAAAGCCACCGTGTACCAGCTGAATGAAGCCACCACTGCTCTCAGCTGGAGGACTGTGCCCAGTGCTGGGCTCCTGTTTGAAGGCTCCTGGATCAGGTCCAGTGAAGGCCCTCTGTGATCATTAAAGGGCTCAAAACACCTGACATGAGGAGAGACAGAGCTGGGGTCACTCAGAAAAGAGGGCTCAGGAGGGGCCAATCTCCCTGTGTATACAAACACTGGGGTTGGAACACTGTTTATATACACTGTTTATATACTCAGTGTTTATATACTCAGTGACTCGACAAGAGGCAGTTATGCACAAGCTGAACTACAGCAAATCCCAAATACACATTACAGTAATGTTTTCCACTACAAGGAGGGTCAAACAATGAAACTGACTCTCCAGAAAGGCTGTGGAGTCTCAATACTTGGAGAAACTCAAAACCCAACTGGACATGACTCAGCTTGGTGCAGTTAACCCTACTCTGAAGAGGGGCATATGGACAAGAACATTACTAGATAATCTCCAGAGGCTTCTTCAAACCTCAATGATCCTGAAATTCCTTGACATATTTTGGTGTTTGACTAATACCTTGCATACATCAAAACCTTCCTCTGTGAAGGGAATTGGCGTTGCTGGTGCATTAAGGGTCAGGTTCCTAATTCGAAACAGCACTATTATTTCCACTAAAGTCTGAATTACAGAATGCCAGAAAATACACTGACAATTTTTTGTCCTGAATTTTGCAGCCTAATGTACTATTCAGCCAAGTTTGATCAAGTGGGAAGATTATGTAATAAGTCAGATATAAAAGGAAGTCAAACCTATGCTTTTCTTGCAATTGCCTGGAAGAAGCATATTGGTTGCAAATAAGAGCAAAAGGGGAAGCACTTTTTCATAGGATGCCACTGCAAATGCAGTAAGTTCAGAATTAAGAGCAGGAAGTCTAGTTCACAGCAGTTACACAGAAAAACCACACTAAAAGCAAGCGAAGTATTTTCTAGATGAACCATGTGAAAAGCATTTGCACATTTTAATCACAATAAGTTTTCAATCTAGGGATGCTACTTTTGCTTAGAAAATTTCTGTGCAATTTCCTGAAGGACACTAAAACCAAAAGGAGACAATTTAGAGTTTTTTAGCAGCATGCTTAACAATGTACAACAAAAAAAAAAAATCTTTTGAAGCTACCTACCAGCAGGACAGAGCCGTAAGTTGAGCACAAAATCAACTGTAGGCCTCCCAGACTGCTTAACAAACTAACTATGCAACAAACAGATCAAAAAAACCATTTACCTGTGTTGTTTGGAGCAGCTGATGCATAAGAGAAGAGAAACAAACGTTTAAGCAGCTTAGGAGTCTGGCTATGATGAACTATACCACTGACGATCTAAAAAAGGACCAAAAATTAACACCCAAACACACACCAAGTCTGTCAGTGTAGGAAAAAATAAAAGGTTGTTTTATTTTTTTTTTTTACCAACCCCTGCATCTAGGTTTTAAACAAAACTGATGGGTTCTATCCTCAACAGCTGAAACCTGACTTTTCAGAAAGTTTCTATGTTTTCTGCAAGACACTACCTATGTCGTCTAAGTAACATGACATTTGTTTAACCTCCAGAATTACTCGTATTTAAATAAAGTTAGTTGACTCTTAGTTTGGAGTAGAGACTAGTTTCTCAAAAAACCCAAAGTTATCAGGAAAGTAACACTATACTGAAGTCTAAAATAAAATGAAATTATATGTCACAAACAGAACAGCTTCACAGCTTGTCCGAGTTGGAGCTAAGTTCCTGTAGCCCTCCCAAGTTCCAGTTTTCTTTAAAAAGCCACTGCACCTGTCTTTTAACTGCTATGCACAATGAAATGCTTAATAAAAATCAATCTTTTACTTTCTGTCTTAGCTGGAAATTATCAGAAAACACTTCCAAGTTTCAGGGTGAATTTCATCCTTCCCTCATCCTCACAACACCCAGCACCAAGCCAAAGACAGAAAAGCAAATTAAGTTACTATACATACTCTTTTCACTTCCTCTTCTTTTGTGTATCTCAGGCAGAAATTAAATACTCTAAGGTCTTTACAGTAGATAATTAACGTCTCTGGGTATTTTCTTAGCTGTCCTGTTAGAAGTTTCTTTTTCTCATCATAAACTGCAAAATGAAAAAGAAAAGTAAACATCAAAAAGGGACTTGTAATGTTAATAAAGTTGTCCCTGACTGACTTTCCAGAATTCTCAAGAAACTAATTCAAGCCCAAGTTTTCTCAAGACAAAACAAGCATCCTACAACACAGACTGACAAGCCACAACCTTTTCTTTTAAAACCCAGCAAATTACTTCATACAAGGTAAATGGCAAATTTGCAGCAAACCAGTTGCTCAGTGGCTGTATTTATTCACATACTGATTGCACACCAAGTTTAAAATTTCAAGACCTATAAAGAACAATTAAGTAGTTTTACCCAAGGGGAAGTCCCCAGACATCTGAGATCATTCTAAGTTCCTTAATTTTTTTTTTAACCTCCAGGAAGTCCCCAAGGCAAACCTCTGCTCATTTCTCTTTGAGGATGTACCATTTCACAACTTCAAGTGCTGCCAGCTCGGCCACTGGACATAAAACTAAAGTGTCTCATAACCATCACTGGTCTGCCTCAGTTCACTCTTTCAGAAATCTACACCACCATTTATAAACACACTGAAATACTCATAATTAGTCCAGGAACAGGATTCTCAATAAAGCCTTCCCATACTTAAAATGATCCATCCCATTCTCATTTATCTTTTTTAGCAGTACTGGCACACCTCTAAGCTCCCATGCAAAGCGCTTGATTTAGCTGGCACTTAAAACCTCCTTTTGTATCTCCTGTAATATGGTGAAGATATCATGCATCTCATAAAACAAAGCTCCCTCAGACAAACAAAAGGAATTGTTTGAGAATTTGGTACCTGTACTGCTATTGTTCAAATGAAACGAATATATCCATATTTATAGAAATAGTTGATACACTGGAAGATCATTGTCTTCCAAATTTAGGGACTTTTCACAGTACACCCTCTGCTTTGAACAACTGCATTTTGAAGGAATCATTTTGTCTGTTCCAGTGGACAATTAATCAAATAAATTAAAATTAATTTGACAAGCTTGAGGGATAAGACTGGGTTCTGATAAATTTCTTATCTGTCATTTCATTATTAAAGATAACTGCAGCTGCTTTTTAATAATGTATTGGTTTTCTAAAAAGGATGCATTTGTACAAGGAGCACCAGCACTCCAAGTCTCCCAGGGGTAAAAAGCTGACTTACCTCCATATATTTGATCTATGCACTGCAGAGTTATGTCATTTTCTCCTACAATCTTATTCTTAAATTGTGGCTCCTAAAAACATGAAGGAAAAAACAGAAACATCACACTACAGGAGCACCTTCTGCCAAGTAAAGGCTTTCCATGCACTGTTTTACTATCAGCATTACTCCTTATTCCTAGAAGCTGTGTAAGGCAGGACACTGAAGAACAGTTATTAAAATGCAAGTTATACACACAATATAGCTTTATTTAAGTCTCAGCCATGCTTGAACTGTAGATTCAGCTTTTACTTTTCAAATAGCTTCAAAGCATACATTTCTACTGAGAGTCACTTTTCAAACAAGAATCACTGCAGTAAACAGGAAATACAGTAGCTTCATGTAATCCAAGCCCTTTTATGACAAGTTTCCTTGCTATGGGAACCTGGCAGGAAACACAAAGCCTCTTAAAAGAACAAGTATCCCAAGAACACACTAACATTAAAATCAGATTTATGACTGGGTAAATTGAAGACACACACACAGCCCAACTACCTAATCTACTGTGTAGCCAAACTTGAAGTGATTTGGAGCTCCCTTCACTTCTACCTTTCCATTAGTACAGTTAAAATTGGCATTTTTAGCAATGACACAATTAAACACTATTAGTTTCAATATTGTTACCAAAGAGCTGATGTACACTACATTAGCAAATTATATCTTACTGTGAAGAGAGTTAACCTTATTCAAGTTACTTCCAGGTCTGTGGTACTGTGAAGCAGGTAACTAATCCTGAACTTTTGTTCAAAGAAATATAGTTGACTTGGCATGTTATAAACCCAAGGTTTAAAGCCAGGAACAGAAATTAGCATGATTATTACCAACTTTCCCCAGATCACTTGAGATTTACGTCAAAAGATTCTGCAGCTTTGTCTTAATTAATTCCAGAAGGTCCAATAGCCTGTACTTGGCTGCAGAAGCCTTAGTTTAATATTTAAACTTCTTGAAATTTAACCCAAATAAACTTCTGACTACAATCGATATGTGTCAAATCATATTATTCTCTTTAACTGTCAAGATCACCTTGAAGGTGGGAGCCACTGGACTCCCTTTTCACTTCTAATGCACCTAATTGGACTAAACTATTTCAATGCTTAAGCTCATCAAAAGCATGATGGCACTGTGGCATTACCATTCTCCTCTGACAGCTCAATTTGAGCACCTAAACCAAAGGAAAAAAGATTGAAATAACTTTTAAGATTTGGGGAGTTTTTAGCTTTCTCAGTGTTTGCAAGCTCAACAGCACTAGGTTTTAAAATCTTTTCAGCACACATTGGACTTTGAATGAAATACTTCAGAGTTTCACTGAGCTACATAAATTTTCAGAGCATTTCCGCTGAGTATTAGCTTACTCAGTCTTGTACAGCCTGAAATGATTCTGCAGATGTAGCCCAAAGTAAAATCAGGCAGATGTTTTCCACCATCAGAAACATTCACACTTCCACAAATGCTACCAAGACAGAGAGTCAGAAATCAGCTTTAAACAAACTGTTGATTAGTTTTCAAAAAAATGGGTTCTTTTAACTTAAACTTCACCAACTCACAAAATATAAAGAGTTATAAACTATGTCTAATCCAAGTGTCCACATAAATGCTTGCACTGCTGCTGCTTAAAATAGTCATTAGAGATTGAGAAAGGATCAAGCAGATGCAGACTAATTCAAGTTATTCTGCACCCATTAGCAAATTTTACACATTTATGCTCATTCAGCATCTTTATATAAGGGAAAGATTTATGCAGAGCCTGTTTAGTCATAATTAGAAGACTTGTTTTCTTACATTATCATCTGAAGCAGAATCATCAAGGAAAGAAATCTTAAAGTTTGTGCACACAAGTTTCCCGTAAGTGCCACGATGTGACCCATCTTCTTGCACATACTTGCACACTGTGCTGGCTTCACAGAGCAGCAGTTCACCTGTGGAGAAGAAACAATGACTTGCAACATTAACTGACATTTACAATTGAATTATTTCAATTGTTATCTCAATCACAGCAATAACTTCCTGGCAGTTTCTCAGAACTCTATGCCTAAAGATAGTTCATCACTGTTACACAAACCCACTACGAGGCAGCTCCTGGAATCTGCTGTAATCTTAGTGGTAATCTTAATCTCCCAGGTTACTAATGTTATTCCAGAAGGCCTGAACTGCAGATGTTTGGGAGTTCTGTAACCACAGGTACTTGTGTCATGGCCTACTCCAAATGGCAGAAAAATAGCAATCATTCGAGTGTGTAATTGAAAAAAAACCAAAACCCAGCAAGAGCAGTTTATATAGTCAATAAACAAGTAGAAAATTATTTCAATCTTCCTTACTGTTAAACTTTAAGAATGCTGAAACTTTGAATTTGTTATTTCAAGTTCAATGTAGTTATTTTTTCATAGCTTTGACTATTTTACAGGTCCCAAGGCTATTTTGGAAGTCTCAAATACAGGTTTGCATAAATAGTAGTCAATTAAGTTCTCTTACTAGAATTCACAGGAATTGAACTTCAAATTTAAAAAGTAAAGTTTTAATAGATGTGATCAGACCCTTGGTCTTTCCTAAAAAGCGTAGGAAACCCAAGAGAAGAACACTAATTTATTGTAAACTTTTACATGTATTTGGTCTTTCCTTATCTTAGAAAATATTTTTAAACGAGGAGTAATTGTAAATTACAAAAGAAAATATTAACAGTACAAGAAACATTGGAAGGCCCATGTAACTCACAGCAGAGACAAAGCCACTAGAAGGTAAATTTCCTCTAGTTCTTGTCTTCAGTTCCAAACAAACAAAACCCACCCAACTTTAACTTCTAAGAAACAGGGCAAACTCAAGTATTGACAGCTCTCCACATGCAGCTTACCTGAGGATACTGACCTCAGTAAAAAATTTGTTTTTATAGAGTTTTTGACACCGCATGCAGATAGAGATGTTAAAAACATTTCAACCGGCATGGGTTTTTAAACCAAACCCTGTATTTACTACTTGTGACACTGATGTCACACTGAAATGTTTGCTGCAGACATGGAAATATTTAAGTATTATTCATTAATCACTAATTTTTATTACTTAAAACTAGTAATATACAACAGTTACCAGGCAGTAAGTGAGGATTTACTTCCTTTTCTATGGGTTCCTTTATGTGTATTTCCTAAAGAAAGAAAGAGTAATTATTACTTTGCAAAGATCATACCTTCAACACATACTGTAAAGAACTACACCTTCCCACTTTAATTCCTCACATCCTGGCAAATAAAAATTAAGGAAAAAAGCCTCCTAAATGAAAGGAGTTTATGTCTGCAATTTGATCTTCCCACTTAATGTTAGAAGTCTATTTGCTAAGTAATTGTTTTGACATCCACAGTGTCAGTTACATGCATTTGTGAACACACAAAAAATGCACTATTTGTGCAACAGACAGAAATAAAACATTACCAATATTTTTTAAGTTCTCTCAGCACACCTAAATGGATAAGCATAAACTTAGTATTACAGCACCATCTCCCAGCTCAATCATAAGCTGTTCCATGTATGACTTGCTACTGTTTCTAATGTACCCTTCGGTTTTTCAAGTTTCATCCACGACTCCCTGTTTCTGATTTTTACATACATTTCAACCAAAGTACAAAAGTTACCTAAACAGCACTGACATGACTATATGGAAAAGTATTTCAGGATCTCAGAGCAAAGAGGTAAAACCTGATGACAGGAGATTCTTCAGTTTGGACCCAAATTGCCCAAAACAAACATATTAATTTCTTTGTGTCACTTATTCTAGCCTTTAGGCACTGACAGTTGGGCTAAAATCTCCGGCCAAAAGACTATTAAACTAGAGGAGATGCTACACCCTTCCTGCTCAGCCTGTTCAGAACTTCCTCCTCCAAGCCCAAATCACTTTGCCTGCATTGGAGTCTTTCTGGA
The DNA here is from genome assembly GCF_027579445.1 of Ammospiza nelsoni. Lineage (NCBI taxonomy): Eukaryota > Metazoa > Chordata > Aves > Passeriformes > Passerellidae > Ammospiza > Ammospiza nelsoni. The sequence goes on along the minus strand of NC_080669.1, from coordinate 77,989,348 downwards.
AAACCATTAGTTAACTGGAAACCCCCCCAGGGGCACAGCAGTAAGCAAGCTAATTTTAGTTTGTCACCAGCATCCAGTCAGCTACTCCAATTCAAGGAAAAGAATCAAAAGAAGATATAAGCAATAATAATTTTGCTGGATTAAATACAGAGAAACAAAAGCCCCTGAGAGTACAAAAATAAACAGCCTCTGCCATTCATATAAACACTTGCACTCCATACTCAGAAGACCTAGAACTAAGTTTGAAGGCTGCACAGCAAAACCACCAGGAAACCACGTCATGAGAACAGCAGAGATGTTCAAGATAGCCATAAAGAGAAGAAGGCTACAAAATGAAAGTAGTAGTGGTGTGAAAAAAGAAATCCATAACTACAGCTGACAGCTAATAGAGAAAACAAACCCCCGTTTGCTGCCTTTGCTGTCTAAGTGTGGATGCTGTAGAAGTAATATTATTCAAAGCTCAGGTTTGTCAGGTAAAAAGTTAGCTAAAATGCTACTATGACTTAGCCTGAATACTTCTGCATTCAGAGAAGGAATATATACACCTTTTCTTCCCCCAGCATGGTCTCTTCACCAATGGTAGCTTTAAACTAAATTTTGGGTTTACAAGTGCCTTTAATAGCTCTGCCTTGTACAATCACTCTTTGTGTCCAACTACATGCAACACTGCTCAGAAAACTGCATGCCAACAATCACGCCCACAGAACAGTAACAGTTATACCAGCCAGGTGCTTTTTCCAGCACCTCTGGCTTTGGGAGATGCCAGAAAGAATGTAATAACTACTGTTCTGCACACACACTGTTCATACTTACTGCCATGAGTACCACCTTATGCTAGTGTTGGAAGAACTGAAGAAAAAAAAAATCTGACCCCAAAGAAGTTCTTTGAGCTCACACCCATTTGTTAAAATGTAATGAAGCTTTTATAACGGGTTTCAACAGCAAATAATCTTGAACAAGTGGTTACAAGTTTCTGGTTGCAAGTTAAAATTGGTTATCTTCTGAATGGAGTTAGAAGTTTAATCAAATTGCATCACAGCAGATCAGAGACCACAAACACTGAAATCACCTTGTAAAATCCAGTTTCACTTTCTTGAAAAAAGCCTACAGACACTGAAGGGCTTTTAATAGGCAGAATTCCTATAACATTCAACAGACTCCAAGAGTTAAGTCTCCAGAAGAGTTATATTTGAAATTCAACACTTACATTCCCACAGTAAATCAATAAACATATTAAAGGTGGTTATGATACATGTAGATAAGAGATAGCTAGACTTCAAGCCATGAGTGCTGCTGAAGAATCCATGCTGCTGCACTCATTTTCCTAGGAAAATACATTAGATTTTACTACTGTCACATTTTGTATTTGCTCTTTTCAGTGAGAAGGTAAAGATCTGCAAGAAAAATTAACTCACTATGAGTCAGTTCAAGTTGTGTAGGAACACACATGTAAACTCAGCTGCCATCTCCGCTCTGTTTCAGTTTTATTTTTATAATGGATACAAGTTTTGGGGCAACACAGATCTTACCACTAACTGAAGAGCCCGTTTCAATTCATTATGCTCAATGCCCCTTTAATCAGTCACACCTTCACAGTCACCCACTCACTCCTTTATCCCTGGGTTTGTCTGACAACAGGGTGAGGTAATTTGATTGGTAAAATCAGCTGGGAAGAATGTACTTGTCCTACATTTGGTTTTATTGTTAGTGCCTATTGTTAGCAGAACTGGCTCATCAGCAGGTCAGATGAGCACATAACCAAAGAAAGGGAAGCAGCAGAAGTAAGCCTGCCCATTTCTGCAAGCTACTGAACACATCTGGACATCAGAAATCTTCACCCTCTGACCATTTGTTGAGCTAAGCATGCAAGTAGTCTCCTTATGTGACCACTGAAAGCCATGCAAACCTCTAGAAAGAGCCTTTCATCTGTAGCTCCCCTGTTCTGAACGCCCCAAGAAGCATTTTGCCACTTCTTACTTAAGATACAAATGGGAAGCCCTACTACCAGCCACACTTAAAAGCAGTCACCCACAGGACACCATGCAAATGAGGAAAATTAACTTTGTTTCTGACATTTCTGATACAAGAACCTCAGCCTCTAAAGGCTTTAGACACTTCTTTCTAACAGATGCTTCTCACCTGTGCACTTACCTTGTGCTGTATTCCTTATTCCAGGTTCTCAAATGGTGGTAGGAAATATGGCAATGCCCTTTAATTATCAATTTTAACAGTAGAGAGTACCAAATTATGCCAAAACTTCAAGCTGACATGTCACACCAAATTAATTCATAATACATCCCCCTTCTTGCTAACAGAAAACAAGAAAAAAAACTTCTTCCCTTAAGGAAAGTTCTCTTCTTGTTTTTTAACCAAATATAAGGAACAACTGCACAGTTTGCAATATCCAGGGACTACAGTCAACTCTCCTCTGAAAAAGTGTATTTAAAGGGGTTAAAGTATTTTCCTCAAGCCTGTCTGGGGAGACAAGTCTTTCCCAAGTGCTGACGGCACAAGTGAGGCAAGAGTTTAGGATAAGAAGGTCGAGTTAATATAACGTAACAGGGTCCTTATGGTTGGAGCAGGAAAGGAATCCCAAATTACTTCTGCTTTTTGTCCTACAGTGTCACCACAACTGAAAGCAATTCCTCTCACTCCACAGGAAGGTAAACAACTGTGTACTGGAAATAAGTAAAGAGAGAAAAACATGCCCTGCATGCCAGAATCCAGATGTTGATAAGAGAATCTCTTTGGGGTTTTTTTCATCATCACTGACATACAGATATACGTATATGTACCTACTGATACTGGATGTTGCTCATCAGCCTCAGCAGAGACACCATGCACACAGCCTGCTGCTTCAAACTAAACTCTGAACCTACCTCACCCCACAGGAATGCTTCCACTGATCCACAGCTGGACATTTGCACTACAGGTAATTCCACAAATGAAAAACAAGACTTACTAAATATGCTGAGAAAATATGTTTGAAAGATTCAAATAATGAAGGAGCAAGTGATCACTTCCAGGCTATCAAGGGTACGGTCTGAAACATCTGACAGCTTTCAAAGCTGACAGTGCTGCAAGAACACTGAACACTTTGATGCTTTTATATAGTTTTCCACAAGTAAGTTCTGTGCAGGGAAGACCTACATCCTGGTGAGGTTTGCTACGAGCCTCTGGTTTTTTTGTGTTTGCTTCACTAAAAAGATGGGTGAGATAAAGATAAATATATACTTAAGAAAGTTACCAGTTGTGAAAGTCAAACTGTGTACCAAAAGACCTGCAAATCAGTTGTGGTGGTCCAACAAGTGAATACAGTGCTCCTGACTAAAATAAACTTTGATGGAACAGCTCCACTCAAACTCCATGCAAAAGAGGAAACACCCATGCAAATGCTGAGTATCTACTTTGCATCCAGAAACAAACCACATTACATACCTGGTACCTTCTGAAGGACTCTTTGTTAGCCAAACAAGCCTAATCCCATGTTGTATGCCATACAACCCACAGCACATGCTTACTACACTTGAATAACATTGCTGAGAATAACCTCTAACTGCTTGTTTTCCTTCCTTTCACAGCTGCCTCATCCAGAAGTCTATTAGATCATAGCATATGTTTTCCCCAACTGTTTCATCTCTTGTCCTTTCCTCTTTCCTTACATTGTCCTGTCCATCTCCTCTGACATCAACACCTGGTTTCCCCCATGTCAGCCCAGCTGTCCACGCACTCTATTCCTTATTTCCCCCTTCAATTCCACCACCCCAGTTTTGAAGGAGGGACGTATGTTTTTAAGACTGATCACAATACCGTACCGGGATTTACAAGCAAGAAGTATTCACAGTGCTTATGAGCTAAGAACAGTGCAGGATCTGAGAGACATGAGGCGTGGAAGTTACCCTCAGCAGTTTGTGGTGTAGCCCAGATTTCAGAGACAAGCAGCATGAAGCAGAAGAACTTCTTCCATAGCTTAAAGGCTAACATAGGAAAAAACATCCCATAAGAATGAATATGAAGGATTTAGCTTTAAAGAATGCATGGAAAAATACCAACTTGGAGCTTGAAACGAAATTTGAAATCTAATTTTTTATGCAAATTAAGTTTTACTGGAAAATACAATCTAGCTTGTTTGACTTGTAAATAACTTCAGTTCTCAAAGTCTGAAAGAATTAGAAATCATGAAGTAATTCACTGGTCCTTGTTTCACTGTCTCCACAGACACATATTCTGAGCCTGTGATCTGAAATGTCAAAACATTGACTTTATACCCTAGTATTCACCCCACTTCCTGCAGGGTAGCCAAGTCTGTCCTGAGGGGAAGTGTGTCATTAATATCAACATCCTACGGTCTCACTCTCAACAGACCACTGATTGATTTGCAGTTCCATACAGCAGAGCCTAACTAGGTTATATTTAGTCAGATGTTAAAAACACTGTTTTTCCAGACATTTTGGGGTTTCACAGCAAAAATTACTTCTGTTTCTTTAAAAACCAGCATTTTCTTTTCACTCCTTGCTTCCATCTGGTCATATATGAACAGGAATAGAGTTCCTGATTCATTTTATATTCAAATCAGCACACACAGCAGCTTAAAGCTGACTTCATTTTCTTTTTCAGAATATTGCCTACTGTGTCCCTCAGGTATCTGAAAATGGGACTAAAACAAGGTGGGACTAAACCAAAACTCAGCTCTACCTGTTAATTTCCCTGTTGCAGGGCTCCCCTAACCTGGAAGCAGCAGTTTAAGGCCTTGAAACAGCCTCCCAAGCAAACCTGGACGAGGCCACAGGAGCACGCAAGGGAGGGCTACAGCTAACAGGACTCTACTGCTCTGAACTGCATAGTGGTTGATTGGAAATCTTGCCTCAGGCTGGAAGTGAAAAAAGATTCAAGGCAAGGCTCTGCAAATTCATGGAGAAGTCCACCATTAATTCCAATCCTACACAACTGAAATCTCAAGTTCATCAAGTCCCTGAACTGCTGTTTCCCACCTTCTGACATGGGCTGCCAGAGGAAGCACCACACCTGTTGCCAGTACTTCTTCCCTGAGCACCTGGAAGTTAAAATGCCTTGATGAACGCTCCCAGTTAACCCAACTATGCTCCAGATAGAAGGAATCAGAATTTCCACTTTCCCAAAAGGAATTAGTTCCTTTTAAAACTCAACTACATGGAAGTTAACTTGCACAGGAAACCTGAGTTCACAAAGTTGTTTTTCTCTCACACAGCACTGTGAGAGATGCTCATTTCTGCTTACTTTAGGATATTTAATAAACAGGCTTTTACTAGACACCAAAATAGCCTCACAGGTTTCATCACATACCTAAAATTTTATTTTTAATCCTCATAAAAGCCACTAAAGTCTTCAGTTTCCTGTGTAACCATTAAGGCAGTCAACAGCTGTCAACAGCAGAGTCAGACTTGCTTTACTTGCTAATCACATCAGACCTCAGTTTCACTGTGTCTTTGAAGGAACAAAATAGATATCCATCCTATGGCAGAAGTCACATCTATAACACAAACCTCCTGCTGCAAGAGTAAGTTAAATTCTTAAATTTAAGTGTAACATGTAAAAGCAGCAAGAACATGTAAAGAGTTAATGACACCAATGTCTACTGAATCAGGGTATTTCATCAAGAGCCTCACCTTCCAGTGTTACACACTTTAGTTACTCTTCCTGCAGCCATCAGGATCATATTAGAAGCATTACATCACTGCACTTAAAATCAAATTAAAGTATTCTTTATTGTTTGCCATCTTGCTGCACTATGTATATATTTACTTGTGCTCTTTTCAACCAGCCATTTTTTCTAGCAAGCTTTTGTCATACACCACACTTATTTAAATGGTGAAATGTCCTCCAGTAAACCTAACAAATAAAGTTGTTTCCTTCACAAAATCCAGTTCCCTGTATATTTGTATGAGGTACTTTCCAAAGGTGAAAAAGTGACCTCGTCAGGGATGTATTTGCTGACTCCAGAAACACTTGTACCCATCATTTCCATCTGCTTGCACTTGGAAATACAAGAACGAGATAAAACTTTCAAAGTAAACTGATGAAACTACAAGACACAGGGTGTGAAAAACATGTAAAAACTGGATTTGCTATCACCAACTAAGGACATAAGTTTTAAATGCCACAGCTGAATTTGACCATAACAACTCTTAATCTTCTTTCAGATCAAATGCAAAATAAAACCAGCAGATTCACCAAGGTCCTATCAGTGACAGACTCTGCACTTACTAACAAGATCGACAAAAATCTTTTCCTTAAGAAGTTCTCAAGAGAATTAACAATTAAGAAGAATCAGGTTGACACAGATTACAAAGAGCTATGAGGGGAAAAATCCCAACACTTATGGCTAATAGCCATCAAATGCTTTTCCTAGAAAACAGCTGTTTACCAGGAATAAAAATGCTGGAATACAGAAAAACAATACTGACCTAATACCATGCGCTAACAAGATGACCTCAGTAAACCGAGCCTAAGGTAACTTTGATCAAACTGTCAACATAAGTTTCGACAAATAAGTGAACGGACAACAGGCAGAACAATACCAAAGATACACACAGAAATATACACACTCCCAAGAATTCAACACGGAGCTGTTAAGGAAGGATATCCAGCGCTTTCCACTGGCGGAACTGAGAGCAAGGAGCTCACCGACCAGAACGTGAAGTAATGCTGTTCAGGGACAATAAGAACAACAGGTTCGGAAAGTCCCACCTTACGGGCCGAACAACCGCAGCCCCACACCTGGCCGCGGCTTACAGAAACAACTCCGCTGACCACCCAGCTCTATTTTTTAAGCTCTTCTCCTCGCCGCTCACCCTCAGGGCAGCCCAGGCAGGCTGAGCCCCGCAGTGCCCGGCGGCAGCCCCAGCCCTAACCCTGGCGCCCCGGCCCCGCTCCGCCCGCCCCGCGCCCCGAGCTCCCGGCCGGGGTGCCCGAGCTGCCCGGCCCGCCCGCCCGGCCCCGCACCTCCGGGCTGATGTACGACACGAAGGACGGCTTGGACGCCCTGGCCCCGCCGCCCAACATGGCCCCGGCCCGCGGCGGCGGCTCCCAACGCTTGCCCCGAGCGGGGAGGCAGCGGAAGGAGCGATCCCCCGGCAGCGCGGCGACGCCGAGCCGCATCACGGAACCGGCACCGCCCATGCCCGCCCCCAGCCACGGCCCCAGCCGCGGCCCCGCTCGGCGCCGGCCATTGCTGGGCACCGCCTCCCAGCCGCACCCGCCCTCACGGGGCGTGGCCCGCGCCCTCAGCGCCCGCGGGGGTCTGGGGTGTCCGGGGTGCCCGGGTAATGCCCCGCAAATGCCCTGCGAATGCTCCGCACACCTCTGCCCAGCTCTGCCCTCGGCCTGCGGGGCTGAGGACAGAGCCAACAGGGCTCTGGAGCCAACGGGGATCCCCCGCCGCTCTCTCAGTTTCGGGGAAACCACGTACCTTTCTGTGTAGCTGCAGGGACCTCCCGCTCCTGGCCTGTTCCTTGACCCAGCCGTCGCTTCCACAGAGTCATAAAATCGCAGAATGGTTTGGGTTGTAAAGGACCTTAAAGCTCATCTGGATCCACTCCCCTGCTGTGGGCAGGGGAACCTTCTGCCAGGTTGCTCCAAGCCCCATCCAGCCGGGCCTTGAGCAGTGCCAGGGATGCGGCATCCACAGCCTCTCTGGGCAACCTGTGCCACTGCCTTACCCCCCTCACAGCAGAGACTTTATTCCTAGCATCGCATATAAACTTCGTTTAACTCATCTATTGCACTGTTTCTCACTCAGCTGCCAAATGCCTGTGTTGTATCTGTACACACTCAAAGGCAACTCAGCATTAAGGAAAATCTAAACAAGGCATCGATATGCAGTGTTACTTATGGCAGGAGAAGTGCAAGAAAAATGACATAAAACACACTTTCCATTAAATAATCCTCAAACCCCTCTAAAATGTGACTGCTGATACTTCTTGATACCTCAAGAAGTCCTCTGCCCAATGCCTATTTAATGTGTTACAGCCACGGCCTCCCTGGAATGTCATCTTTGAACACTGTATAATCAGAGCTGTAAATATACACCAGGTTTAACTGGTATGTAGGTTACTTTTAAAAGCCTCATTTTTATATGGACACAGAACAATGCAAATAGTGTAAACGGCCTGTGGCAATGCAGCAAGACTACCCAGCAATTCAAATGGCAAATGGTAACCCAGGAGACAATTCGTGCAGAGTTGACTTTATGGAAATATTTTTACAAAAATAAAACATACTTTACAAACTCCAGTAGACCATAGGACGTGAATATCAACAGTTCCTTCAAACATTAGTGATAAGCACTTTCCCTATCATTTCCCCCCACTTTTTGTTTTAATACTTCACTTTATTTACCTTGCTCCAGACCCAGACCTAGGAAAACTACAGCAGGAAGAAAAAAGGTTACATATTTATAACACAGCATTTATAAAAGTTAAATAGAGGGACTGTTTCAATTCAGAAATAAAGGCTATTTCCCTGTTTTCAGAGTCAAGGAATGAGAAGTCCTTTGGATTTAATCACCTTCTCTCTGGAAAAAAAGCTCAAAACAACCCAGAGATTAGCTTTCATTAATAGTTTTACAACAAAGGCTGTCCTGCTATGGGATCCCATGCTGAAGAGCTCTCATGTTTCTCTCCACAGCTGCTTCCACATCATTCCTTATGTCGCATCTGACCTCAGCTGCAAAGGTCAAAAGTACACCCCATGGGATTCAACTGGTGCAAACCAGGGTGAGGGGAAATGTGGGACACCACCTCTGTGCTCTCCAGTGTATTAAGTACTTAAAGAAAGAGAATTACATGTTAAAAAAGTCTTTTAAAATACCTGAATTTAGAGTGGGAATAATGTGAATACCACAGCACGCCTTGAGGTTTACAGCACACTAAAGCAAAAATCAGCTACTTACTGACATAGCATTTTTCAAAGAGGAAGGGATGTTTTGACACTAGGCCAGAGTCTTAACTCTGATCGGAAGTGCAAAAGGAGCCTTAATTCCCACACAGCACATGGGAATTCATTCTTCATCTTGTCATGAAAAAAAGACATACATAAAAAAAAACTCTGAGTGAACTGCTATTCTCTATCAGCAAAATACCCACATGGTCAGCATGGGATGAACAGGGAGTGCTTCATCCTGGGGTTTGCTCTCCAGGATGCAAAATGTGTGGGAGCGAACCCATTGCAGAAGGGATTTGAAGCATTTTTGCTAGAATTTGGGGGCCAGATTTGGATCCCCCCTTAGTTCATCTTTTCTGGAATGGCAGAAATAAAACTATCGCAAGTTAACTTAATTCAGAGAAGAACATTAGCATCTGAAAGGGCCAGCTTTCTAAAATCTGGAGCATCTGTGGGGAGTACTCACAAAAGCCAACTTCAGCCCAGCTGCCTCATCTCTGTAGATTCTTCCTGCAGACACTGGAGGGAAATAGGTTCCTTCTAAAGGCAATGGGGGCAGCAAGTAAATTCCTTGTTAAGACTGTCCAGTGCTCAGAGCACCTCAGGAATTCAGCTTGGCCAGGCTGAAGTTGGCCTTTCAAAGTGCTCTCCTTCCCCTCCTTGTCTTTACACTCCCCCTATAGTCCTCTACTGCCTCTCATCTATGTATTTACATGCTTACTTTTTTGTCGTTTTAATACGGTCCCTCTTCAGCATTGTCACTCTGTGTTGTTCCCAATTGCTCCATACCAATGAGGAAATAAGACAGTTCAATGATGTTCAATCGTTTGGGATTGCTCTCTGCACTCATAAAGACTTTTAAAATAAAATTTCTGCAACAAACTGAAGTTCCTGGAATGGTGTATTAGTAGGATAGGTCTTCCCATGTTTCTTCTAAATGGGAAGTGTTGTTCCATGCTGCCAGTGAGTTCAATCCATTAAAAAGAAAAAGAGCTTATCGAATAATGTAATTTACTTTTGTTCAATTTTATATGTAAATCAATGGCAATCATGCAAATGTAGAACAGTACAACTTTTTAAAGCCAAGTTCTAGATTGTCTGTAGTGGGTGAAGAATATATGGCATTTAACTGTTGCCATTTCATATTGATACTTTTCTCTTTCTAGAAGTATAATCACAGAATTTAATGCTGCCTGCCGGAGGGAAACTCACTGACCAGCTCTACTCTTTCTATAAAGACAGATTACTTTGTTTAAAAAATTCACAGGCTATTAATTTGAAAAATTATTTGGGCTGAATTCTCAGCTGTGCCCAGGCTCGGTGGCACAACAGCTGATGGAAGAGAGACACAAGGAGCTGTTTGCAGTTTCTCTAGCAGTTTTCTTTCAGTGATCCTCTTATCTGCAAGTGGTATCTCATATTTTTCTTTGTGGCAGTCCTCCTTGTCAGCATTTCCTTGGCTATGGAAAGTATCCTGGATAAGGATATCCTAGGCAGGATCTGGAGCACAGTTGGTGAAGATCACTGAACACAGCTCTTTGTATCACATTTCAGCTTTTCTAAGCCTGGGCCTTTGTAAATCTCAGTGCCTTGGAGAGTGCAAAGGTTGCTTGGATACTCAAGGGTTGCAGGCCAGTGTGTGTTGTGGGTGCTTTGGTATAGGTAGGACAGATGTAGTGAACTTTTAAAGCCATTCATGAGTGTTGAGCAAACTTGCATGACTACGTCTAATTTCTACTCCCCATTTCCTCTTTTTGAAGAAAATAGAGGGAGTCTTTGCTGTGCTGCAGAGCTGCAAAGTCACAGGTGTGCATAACTCCCATTACAGAGTGGTAAATCAGAGGCAGGAATCTGCAGCTGTGCTCCCCTTTGAACTCTCATCATGGCTCCTTTTAGTACATGCAACTCCAGTGGTGACAGAGGTAAAGAATTTGAAGTACCATCTCAAAAGAGGATCTCAAACAATTGCCATTTGTCAAGGTTTCATGATCTTTCTATTCAGAAAATCTACCTGTGTGTACAGTTTGATTTTTTTTATTTTCACATTTTTGAGGGCCTTACCAGAGGAACTGCACTTAGGTGTGCGAATCTGGGTATTTCTGGTGTACCCATACATTACTCTGACATTTCACAGAGCCTTGCAGATGCTTGTGTGCAGCTCAGAAGGGAGGAGCTGTCCCAAAAGTGTTGGATTTACCTCGAGTCTACAGAGGTCTGCCATGCATGCTGGGTCTAATATTTGTACTGTTCAATTAAGTAACTCAGTTTAGGACTTTAGCATTTTAAGACAACACACTAAAGTGGCTGAAATCAGTATCCAAGAAATAAAGAAGACTTAAGATGAAGCTGGAAGTCAGATTACTGGGAGCTAGCAGGGAAAAAAGTCAGAAATTAGGAATGTACTGAGATGTCCTCTGGGAGAAGGTCACCAAATCAGTCTACAGAGAGCCAGCAGCTACCTCTGCTTTATACAGGCTAAGAGAATTTTCTGTGAAAAGTCATGAATGTTAGCTTTCTACAAATTAAGACAATTCTAAAAGAAGAAAACAACAACAAAAACCATAAAAGGGGTCCGCTCTCAGACACTACTTCTAATACTGTACTCACAGTGACATTTTCATTTTCCAGTACTTTCAGTGTCCTTTTGGAATTATTTTCTGAACTTGGTTCAGATTGCAGTCGGTCACCTTTGCAATGAGCCCATTTTTGAAGTATATGGTCAGAGATTGTGTAATGCTGTCCTATATAAACCTTTTATGTTTTATCTTTGTTGCAGTGGTCTTTCTCTACTGGACGTTGTGTGATTAAATTTCTTAAGCAGTTTTCTACTCCTCATTGTGAGAACCTAATCACTCTGGGTAAAGGGAAAGCAGATCTACTCTAGCTCTCCTCAGCTGAAATATCTGGCTCTGTTTCCTGTTCCATCCCACGTCTCAGTCCTGAGACACTATGTGCCCAGTTCCTGCAGAAGGTGGTTGAAGAGATGCAATTTTTTTCTTAAGTAAAACCATCTGGGATGTCCCACATGGCCACACATCGTGACTCAGATGGCAAACAGCACTTCCTTCAGGGGTAGCAATACAGACCAGTGCCATTTTGTGTCCATCCCTTAATTACTGAATGTTTTTGTTCTACCAGGGCCTTCCAGAGCTAACCTTCCTAACCATTCTAACCAGGGAGGTTCATCTGCCATTTGGGATATACAGTTCCAAAATATCCACAAAGAGTGCAAGATCAAATTAACAACTACACCTTGGAGAGCGGGACAGAGGCATTAACTGCTGAGAACACAACCTGGACCAGAGTGCTTACTTTAGCCATAGAGATGCAGCTGGGAATTACATGTTCTAAACTTGAAGATGGAAAACAAAATATTGCTGTGAGAGTTGTGAAAACTCAGGGAACAAAGCACCTCACATCGAATAACAAAATCACCTTCTCTTAATAGCTACAAGTGGGAGAAGAGGAAGTGAGTAATTTTTTAATAACTCTAACTCACCCAGGAAAGCATGGGTGTCACAAACAAGAATACAAGGGTTAGGGAAGTTCCCTACCTTTTTTAGCTATTTTGAGGCAAACACAATTACTTGTTTGTGGGCACACACACAAACTTCTTTGTCACGTGGTGAACTTTATTTTATTCTCCAAAATGCTGTGAACAGAAATTACTTCAGGCTGGGTATTTCTTATCCTTAGCAGTACACAAAGGGTGAGCCAAACCCCATCTGCATCAAGAAAAAGCCTACACCATGGCTGGATGTGAGGCAAAATTACATCAGGGCTCTCCTCTCACCCTTGTTTCTTCTAAATCTGCAGTGCAAACAGAGGTCCAAGGATCATGAGCTCGTAAATAACAAGACTGATAAATTTAAGTGTGGCCTTTCTGATATCAAAGGATGTGAATTGACCCTTCTGTCTTGGAATGAATCCCACAAAAGAAAAAAAACCAACATTCAGCTTCCAATTGATTGTCCCTAAGCTGGGCGGAGGAAAAAATCTGCCAAGGTGTCCTTGGGCAGCCCTGGTTCGTTCTTCCCAAGTAATTTCTCCAAATGCAATGCAGATGAAAAGTCCTTGGGAAAGAAGTCCAGCTGTCTGTCACTCGCTAGGAATCTGGTCCATCTAGTTAAATAGTTGCTCTTGTGCAGGACTCTTCCTGCTGGGCATGAGGAGAAGCAAAGCAAAGCTAGTGAGACCCATCCAGTGTCCGAATTACAGGGTACAGGATGGGTCAGTTCTAGCATATCCATGGGGAGAAATATTCATTATGAGGCCTACACAGTTACCTCTTCTCTTTAGGAAGGACACATACAGACTTGAAAGCTTTTACCTCTTTTCTTTTACCTTAGAAGAGCTGTGTCCTGGCTCTTCTGTTCTTTCCTTTACCAGTGAAAATTGTATCCAGTGCATGACCGCAGTGAGAAAATGTGCTGGTTTTACTTTGCCCACCAGGCCCTTGACTTACTCTTGGCTTTGATTTCCTAATGCAAAATGCGTGTGTTTCAGTAATCATGGATGTCAGGTAATGAAAGAAGCCATCCAGCTCATGCTGTCATCCCCACCTCCCATACAACTGTGGCAACTAAAAAATCCAGCCCAGATAATCTGAGAAGCAGGCACAAACCTACCCCTGCAGGAAGGCTACATGCTCTTTAGCAGAAACTCATGGCAAAACACAAACATGATTCTAGAAGCTTCCCTTTACTGTCCCTGACTTCAAAAAGGCCGTTGTCTAAGCAAGGCACACTTCTATTTGGCTAGGACAAACAAGTCTTTGAAGCAGCAAACTTTATAGAAGCAGTAAATTTTTAAAAGAAATCTCATAAATCCATGTATCCCTGTTAGCAAATGCTTCTGATTTAACAGAATATTTTTCTTTGCAATTTCTGTGGTTTTTATATTCAGGCTCTTGGAAAGTTTCTTGACCAAACTTTCTAGAATTAAAATGTATTTATGCTAGAATTAAAATATTCGTGCTGATATCCATATGGCAATGCCATGCCTGAATGTCAGAGGTGTATTTGGAAACTTTTTTTTTTTGAGGATTTCAGAAATCACCTGCCCTTCCAGAACTCCAAGTTTTTCTATGGAAATAAGTTATTTTAAATTTATTTTTTCCTAGTGTGTGGGTGAAATTTGTAGAGGGACTTTTCCTCAGGGAGAATATATAAACCAGCAGTGGACTGGCGGAATTTTATTGCATGGACTTTGTCCCAAACCATTGGGTTTAAGATCTGTGTTCTCTGAATGCATCACTGCTTCTTGGAAAACAGTTCAGCCCTGGCTACTCCTGTAACAGGAGCTCTGATCTGGTCCCATAGCTTGTAAATTGGCTCATCTTATGCCTTTGGATACACTGGAGAACTTGCTGGAGACGTTAGTTAAAGCATGCAGAATCCTGATTTATGATTTACCACTGTCATGTAAGGAATGCTTATCCTGAATCTATTGCCCTGAAATCACCCCTGACAGCAGCTGCAAGAAGTTTCTTAAGAAATGGATACAAGAAAGGAAAACCACACACTACCTCCTCACATAAGATTTTTATCTGAGGTGCTCCTCTCCTCCTGTTCTCAATAATTTGCCAGATAAAGTCTTTTGACACACATTTTATCAACTCCCCCTTAATAACCTCTTTCTCAGGTAGCCTTCCTCACTGGGAATCCTTACTTTGCAAAATTCTTCTTTGCAGCCCTCAGTGACTCAAAATCGAGTCTCTCTTCTTCCTTCTGCTATGCCTACTCTGTCTTGTGTAATTTCTTTACACCCCTAAAGTATTTACTTCTAATTTATTCAGGATATAGTCCTGGCTGTTTCTAACCACTGCTGTCTTCTAAATCACTAGCAAATTTTATTTGGGGTTTTGCTGCCACGAAGACTTTGGTGCATCGTTAAAGAATTATTTTTAAATTATTTTAAAATGCATACTTTAGCAATAGAGAGGAACGCTGTAATAGCTAAAACATCACAGTTTTCCAACCTTCGTGCTTGTCACAGGAAGGTGAGAACGAGCTCTGGCTTTCCAGCGGGAGCTGCTGCTGAGGACACAGCGCTCTCTGCTGCTGGGAGCACACAGGGACGCCTCAAACAGCCCTGAGGATTTGGCGCATAAAGCCTCACTTTTCTTTTTGGCTGTGGAGCATTCACTTAGGTTTTTGCAAGTGTGTGGAGAAGTGTCCTCAGACACTCTCGAACACTCTCCATTCACCGGCAAGGGAGCAAAGCATGGACTCCAGATGTAGTTTTGTCTGTGAAGCAGGAGAGCTGCATGGAAAGTCAGTAAAAACTCTTCAGCTTTTCCTCCACCTTTTCCCACAGCTCACTTGCTGTATATGGAATGTAACATATTTAACACCTCAGTTCCACTGGCCTAAATCACTTCAGTCTTAAACTCCTTAATCACCTGGAGCTTCTTTTCTCTTCTATGTTTTTGTGGAGTGCTGCAGTTGCTGCATGAGTGGCCAATCATGCTCTCTGATGAAACAGAGCTTTTCTCTTTGATTTCCTACACTGTTTTTGGAGCTGATTGTTGTTGAGTATTGATGTATTTTTTTTCCTTTTTTACTTTTGATTTGTAGCTCTCTAATGGCCTTCCCCATCTTATTTCTTGAGTTGGACCTATTTAATTAGTTCTGACCTTTCTGTTGCCATTTTTCTTGATTGGTTTTTTGGTTTTGTTCCCATCCTGCTTTTTCTAATGGAAGGAAATTTACCAAGTTCAGATGCTGGATTCTGCACCTGGGATGGGGTGATGCCAAGCACAAGGATGAAGTAGAAGAGGAGTGGCTGGACAGCTGCAGAGGAAGGTGGGGCTGGCTGGTGCTGGGCTCAGCGTGGGTCCACAGTGCCCGGGCAGCCCCAAGGACAAAGCCCAACCCAGGGCTCCCAGCAGGGCACAGCCAGAGCCCAACCCAGAGCTCCCAGCAGGGCACAGCCAGAGCCCATCCCAGAGCTCCCAGCAGGGCACAGCCAGAGCCCATCCCAGAGCTCCCAGCAGGGCACAGCCAGAGCCCAACCCAGAGCTCCCAGCAGGGCACAGCCAGAGCCCATCCCAGAGCTCCCAGCAGGGCACAGCCCAGCCCAGGGAGGGGATGGGCCCCTGGGCTCAGCCTCAGGGTGGCCTCATCCTGCTGGGCCCTGCAGGTGGAGAAGGAGGGGAAGGTCCTCCAGTGCATCCTGAGGAGGGAAAAGGAGCTGGTGGGAAGGCTGGAAGGAACTTCCTGTGAGGAGCAGCTGAGGAACTTGGGCTTGTCCAGTTTGGGGAAAGGGAGATGAAGGGTGACCCCACTGCTCTCTGCAGCTTCCTGAAGAGGGGAAGGGCACAGGGAGGTGCTGAGCTCTCCTCCCTGTAATCCTGGGACAGGACAGGAGGGAGCAGTTCACAGCTGCACCAGGAGAGCTTTCCTGGCCATCAGGAGGCATTTCTATAAAGTGAGGGTGGTCAAGCACTGGAACAGCTTCCTAGGGAAGTGGTTGGTGCCCAGTCTGTCAGTGTTCAAAAGCATCTGGACAGTGCCCTTAGCAACGTGCTGGAACTTGGCCTGCCCTGAATGGGCAGGCAAGTGACTGGATAATGGACTGTAGGTCCCTTCCTGACAATACAGAAAAGTCTGTTCTATTGTATTTTCTTCCCTTTCCATTTACAAATAAAAAAATTATTGAAGTTATTGGTAGAAGGTGGGATGGCATTTAATTATCACACTTTTCTTGTGACAAGCACCTTCTACTGCTGATACCACCATGATTATCCCACCTTCCTGAAGCTGCAGTTTCACATGACTATAGTGGCAACATCCTGGATTACTCTTAGGCTCCAGTTTTTGGATGTACCTGACTTTTCTCTCACGTGAAAATATGAAGTAGTTACCTAAGCAGTGACATTTACAACATCCTAAGCCATGCTGCAATATCCATGTAGGACTGGCAACTGTGGGCCTGCACCTCTGATGAAACCCACCCCCTTTTGTAGCAGCACATAGCCCAGGAGTGTCTAATATGTAGTAAACTCCTCTATTCAGGCACCTTCATCTCTTCCACGTTGTTCATTAACTTGTATAACCAGAAAATTACTGTCAAACTTAAATGTGTGCCAGAAGTAAAGTCTGTGATAAGGCTGTTTTATACAGTTTGATTATATATGCATACTATTGATACAAACACAATACAGCATGCAGAAAAGGAAACAAAGGAAGTGATATAACAAGCAAGGTTTGTGATTCTCGTGTTGGAACAAGAGGCCTTTTTGTCTCACTTTTAAAGTAACTTTTTTACTGTAGAAAAAAAAAATTTATTTTTTCTTGGTCAGTAACTCCATTCTGCAGTCTTAGATTTTTAATTACAGAAAACTTACAAAATCCACAAAGGTTTCTTGATGCCATCCTATGTTTATTGTGATGCAAGGTATCAACCTCAAACAGGACTGATGCAGAATATATATGAAAGTATTTAAGCTAGTGGCTGAGCCTCTACAAGCTGGTAGCTTTAAGCTACCCTGCAATAAATACTGGCAGCCATGGCTTTGCAAAAGTTTAAGAAAACACAGGT
Source organism: Ammospiza nelsoni (assembly GCF_027579445.1). Lineage (NCBI taxonomy): Eukaryota > Metazoa > Chordata > Aves > Passeriformes > Passerellidae > Ammospiza > Ammospiza nelsoni. The sequence continues at coordinate 77,971,885 of NC_080669.1, read as the reverse complement.
GTGAAAGATCTTTCCAAATGATGATCCTTACTAATACAGGTGTGTAAGGACCATGACATGTGGGAAGGTGTGCACTGTGCAGGGTCAACATCCCCAGCAAGAGCTTCCAGTCCCTGAAGAACAGTGACTTTTGCCCTTGGTAGCAGCTGGACACTTGTTGAGAATTATTAGGGCAGTGTTTCTTAAAATGCAAATTGCAAACAATCAGAAAGTTCAATAAACAACAGCAAGCTTCTCTCAGACTTTCATAATGCAAGAGAAAAAAGTGGAAGAAAATGTAAGAATACAGATATTTATAGAATGGAAGTCTGATTTTCATTTGGATATAAATCAAAACTGCTGTAGTTAATCCACAGAGAACACTCCTTTGATTTTTTTTCTTTCCCAAAAAGACCAGCTATCTCTTTATGCTATTCAAATCTGTTTGAATATTAATTTGGCACTGTGTGACTACTTCGCAGACTAACGATCAGCAGATATTCAACCAGCAATAAGAATGTTAAATATGCATGCACATTTTTGCAGGAATATTTAAAAAGTTGATTCCAACTGCTGGAAGTTTTCTAGGCAGAAAAATTTTAAGCAGTAAAAGGTCTAAAAATAGAAGCTGCAAATGAACGCATCATATTCAATAGTTCTGCAAGTTTAACTGTTCATCTAGAATTTTGTAAAAGGGCAAGAATTTGATGGACTATGGCTAACAGACTTTAATTTCTACCAGTGTCTGTATGCACAGATCCCTCTGAAACCACACTGCTCACAGACAGGACACACTTATGGACTAGGAAGACAAGTCAAAATTCAAAAAAGCTTTGAAACAGAACAGCTCACATGTTCACAAACTGTTCCTCTAAAGTGACCATCAGGGGGAATATCCTTTCTGTGTACATTTCCCTTTTGTGAATGACGACTACAGTGTTTGTAATTGTGGGATTTAACACACAGCACTGCAGAATAAAAAATGTATACACTGCTTATTAGTAAACCACCAGTATTACAAAAACACAGGGTATTTAAAATGCTCATTTAGTCAGTTTTGCCTTCCAAAGTGCACCGTGTAGTATTTAAGTCAAAGCTAGGTCTGTACTTTTGAAAACCTTGTTTTTACATTCATGGATTCGTTAACAAGTGTCAGAAGTTATCCATTAAAATGGGCACGAACACCAGAAACAAACTGCAAATTCACCTTTCACCACACAGCACAAAAATCATGGTCACAGCTTCATATTTAATGTGGAATCACTTTAAGTATACAATATTTCAAAAGATCCAGAAACTGGTTAGGAGCTAAAAGCCAGTAGAACAAAAATACAGAAAATCTAAAATACATCTTTGACCTTTTTAATCCTATATTTTAGGGTCACATTCCTGAATAGACAAGTTTGCCATATGAGGAAAGAAACTTTGGTATGGAGTTGAACTAGCCACATGAATAGCACCTGTAGCTTTCAAAATAAATAGTAATGGCTAACTAGACACGATGGCAGCAAGATATCCCCTAGAACAAGCATATGCTTGGAGCTATGCATGAAGGCTGGACAACAAAATGAGTGTAATTTTTTTAAAGTAACTTCAAAGCATTTCTGCTTTGTGTATTTCTAATTATTTAGAAAGCTTTCCTACAATGAGAAAGCTTTACTTTTATATGCTAACCCCTTATAGTCACTCCCTTGAAAATTGCACTCTGATGCTCGCAGAACACTTTTATTAAGTGTTTTTCTTTTTTAAGTCTTTAGATTCCCTCTATTTTTCTAAAATATTGTATTTTTATTCCATAGGCCCATACTGGTTAGCAGTAGATGCTGGGAACAGAAACATGCCCGCTGCTCCAATAGTTGCTTATTAAAAAGGTCAAAGATAAATTCGACCTTGAAATGGAACAGAAGTTGGGCTTTTCTTAATAAACGGTATCAGAAATAACAAATCATCTTTGTCACATGTGACACTCTCCTACAGCCATCAATAAAGTAGCTACCGGAATGTTAGTCTATGTTAATCTGTTTTATGGGTTTGCAACAAAGCATAATACACATTTAACAGAGTAAGTGAAACTTCAGTTTCCAGTGTGTAATGAATTTTAGTAGTTTAATAAATTTTAACTTTTATTTGTGTATTCCACTGTAGTGCTGTGACAACAAATCACACCTGTGTACCAGAGCATACATCAACAGTATGATGTAACTTTACTTACACCACTGCTATATTTAGATTGTTGAAAGAGACATAAGCATACACTATGGCCACAGCAAATAAATTTCTGGGATTTTTTCTTTGATAACCTTCACTTTTTAAGTAATACTTCACTTTTAAAATTTGAATTATTGAAAAAAATCACAGAAAGTTTACAGGAACAGATATAAGGAATAACCTCACAGGCACTGATATGACTAACATTTATTTTAAGGGCTGAGAGGCATTAGTACCACGTTGACAAAGCTGACTGAAAAGAATGACTAACTTTGTCTAAATGGAAAATGCCCACCTTTGCTTGTTGAGAAAAGAAATTCAGAAAGTTATTTTTGGCCTTGCTATGTCACGAAGTCAATCATACAAAGACCTAAGCATTTAACCTAAGATAATAGTTTTTAAAGCCCTTCTATTAAAAAAAAAACCCAAAACCCATCATGCAAATCTTTGATCAATTATGCAGCGGCTTTAAAACTGTTGCAAGACCATACTGTATATATTAGCTTTTATACTGCTAATGCACAACTACCAGCAAACTCGATTAGATTAACACAAATTTGTCTTAATTACACCGTTATATCACACTAAGGAGACAAATGCCACAAGATTGGCAAAAACATTTAATTCTGAGCACTCAAATGGCAGGACAATTATGTGTTGTAACCCCTTCACATTTAGAAAAAAACATGATCCTGCAGTCTCACTTTACAAAAAAAGGAAAAAAAAAGTCTGTAAAATATTAATTGGGAGGGGAACTGTTTTACTACCTAACACAAAGTAACTCATACAACTAGTGTCAAAGGAAACAAAAATACTCCTAAATAAAAAGTCAAAATACACATAGCAACAGAAGCACAAATGCTGCGTTAAATACAGTCAAGATAGGAAGACAATGCACTTGTTAATAAAAAAGACAAAAAAAAGAAGAAAAGATACTAAACTTAGCAACACATTTAAAGAAAATGCAATGAGGGAAAACTGTGTTTTCCTATGACAAGTTTCCATTTGCAGTCTTTCCATCCATAATTTGTCTGTACAGTACATCCAATTAAAATATTCAGAATCTCACAGAAGAGCTAAGTTGTTCTCTTCCAAATCTAATTCAGAAGCTGGTTTTGGATGTTTTAAACAGACATCATTATGAATGAAGTAGAAGCAAGGCAACAAATGGACTTTTCATTACCATCAATATTAGCAATGATGACCAACATTTTTAGAAGTTATCATAATCTTTTTTGTCCTTCTTTCCCTCTGCTTCAAACCCATCAACCCCATCACTGTCCCTTCTCCTTTTACGATTATTATGGATGTTGAAGCGTTGATTCATCTGTGGTAACGGATCCATTCCTAGAACTTTGTGTATCTGACGGAACGCAAGGAGTCTCAGCGCAAACTAGAAAAACAGTACAGAAAATCACTTGTGTTACAAACAAACATCCATTTTGAGCACTATATCAAACAATTAGGGAAGAACATCAGTGATGTAAGATATTACCCTTAGCTCTAATTATTCCATCTTTCCATTCTCCCAACAAAATCAATACAATAAAATGTGTATGTCACTTTTGCTGCTTTTGTAAGTGCAGCATCTTAGCTTAATGTACTTGTGTTTGGGCCTCTGGGCTTGCACGGAAGCAGCCAAGGCTTGTCACATGTCATGTTAGGTGACAAGTGATCAGGAATCATTAGTAAAAGGATCAAATGAAGAGGCAGAGGCAGTAACCTCTTAAACTGCAAGCATGAATGGTCATAACTATTGTATGAATCTTACACAGATGTATTTATAAAATTTCCAATCTAGTAACATGCTGATGTAGAGTAAAAGCCTGTTCGCAGATCGAGATCTAGATATGTAGATATAGACGAGAATGCTATAAATTGTTCAGGAAAATACATTTATTTCAGTGCAATAATGAGCACTATGAACACCCTCTCCTGTGATACATTCAATGCTTAGCTTAAGGCTGGTAAGATCCAACTACATTCTGCGAAAAAAAAAAAAATTCATGTCCAATATAAAGCTACATTAAAAAAAAACAGAACCCAAACAAAGCCATCCATCAAATTTAGTTACTTCACAACTACATTCCCTTACCTGTGCACTTGAAGTAATATCCTCGCGTTGCTGATCTGTCATTACAGCAAGTGTATCAAAAGGATCTTTTTCACAAGGGTCCAGAAGGCCAGGCCCACCTAAAATAATCAGGCTAATTAGTAACACATCTTTACCTTATTACAATCAAGATTACAGATTAGTTAAGTGTACGTATACATAAAAGGTAACTTGCCTTTCAGGATGATTCCTGAAGATATACACTCAAAAACTCTTCTCAGTGCATCTCCAGGACTCTGTGGTCCAGTCGCGCTGCTAATTGCTTTTTCCACAAGCAGCTCCATAGCCTAGACCAAAATAGGAGGATTTAGCCAAATTAGAAGACTGATTAAGACAGAATAAAGCTGTTACTGTTCCTCAGTAGAGAATTTTGAATCCTGAATTCTGAAGAACATTACACATTGTAGAACACTTTCAGTAAAAATTTAAAAAAACCCCAGTTATTTTATAAAGATGAATAAAAATAAAGGTGGTGCCAGATGAACAATGAGTGCTGATACTGGCAGCTGGTCACTGCTGGTGTCCCCAGGGCTCAGTGCTGGGTCCAGTCCTGTTTATTCATGATCTGGATGAGGGAATCAAGTGCCCCCTCAGGCAGTTTGCAGATGGCACCAAGCTGGGTGTGAGTGCTGATCTGCTGGAGGGCAGGGGGGCTCTGCAGAGGGATCTGCACAGGCTGGATCCATGGGCCAGGGCCAGTTGTGTGAGGTTCAACCAGGCCAAGTGTTGGCTCCTGTCCCTGGGTCACAGCAGCCCCTGCAGCTCCAGCTGGGACAGTGGCTGGAAAGCTGCTGAGTGGGAAAGGCCCTGGGGGTGCTGGTCAGCAGTGGCTGAACATGAGCTGGGGGTGCCCAGGGGGCCAAGGAGGCCAAGGACATCCTGAAAGTATCAGCAATGGTGTGGGCAGCAGGAGCAGGGCAGTGACTGCCCCTCTGTGCCGGGCACTGGTGAGGCCACACCTCAAATCCTGGGCTCAGTTTTGGGTGCCTCACAAGAAAGAGACTGAGGTGCTGGAACATGTCCAGAGAAGGGGAACAGAGCTGGGGAAGGATCTGGAGCACAAAGTTCTGTTACCAACTGCAGAGGGAGCTGGTGGTGTTTATCCTGGACAAAAAGATAGGAGTGACCTTATTGTTCTGTATAACCACCTAAAAGGAGGGTGTAGCCAGGTGGGGGGGTGGTTTCTTCTCCCACATAAATGACGACAGGACAAGAGGAAATGGCCTCAAGTTGTACCAGAAAAGGTTTAGATTGGATATTAGGAAAAAAAAGTTTTGACTGAAAGGGTTGTAAAGCATTGCAACAGCGTGCCCAGGGAGTTGACAAGAGTTACTATCCCAGGAAGAGTTCACAAAACATGTGGATATGGCAATTAAGGACATGGTTTAGTGGTGCTAAATTAACAATTAGACTTGATCTTCAAGATCTTTTCCAACCTGAACAATTCAGTGATCCTGTGATGGGCTTCTTCCCATCACAAGTTTTTCAGCAATTTTGTGGAAATTTATACAGTAGTATACAGGTAGACAACTTGTCCAGCCATTTTTGAGACTATGAAACACTCTGGGACACTTGATTCTGTCAGCCACATGAACACAGTACATGGTACACCTAATGAAACAGGATGCTTCAGAAAAATGGAAATAGTTTTTTCTACAAGACTACAGAAATTTATATTCTCAAACATTTAATGTCCTTAAAATGCTTAGTATCCTCACTAGTCCTTCAGTTTAGAAAAACTGAAGCTTACAGCAATTTTTCTGCTAGTTAGCAAGCAACACTAATTCATATGTTAAGCAAGTATAAAAAACCTCTATATAGCCTTATATATAAATATGTTTTCTGAATGTATACATTTCATTTTTCGGAATGTATACATTCTGAAATGTATACATTATTTGATGTTAGTTAAAATGGTTTAAATCATTAGCTGTGTTTTAAGTACTGATTTTTTTCCATGAATATTTCCATTGCTCGCTTTTATTAGACATTATTTTTTCCCAGAAGAATCTATAAAAGTATTTGTAAAAGAAAGAACTAACTTCTCCTGGAACTCTTTCCCAGAATTAGATAGATGTTTCACTGTTACCTCTGGCAAGTTTAATTCTCAAACAATAGTTTTTGATAGGTTTTTTGGAGGCACTTGTTGTTTGGACCTTGTCCTCCTCACCACATCTACAGTTGTTCAAACACTACTTTTTCTTCCTTATTTCAAGGTGTAAATATTTATTCTGATGTATACAAGTAACTACAGGCAGTGCTAATCACTAAGGCTGCCCATTTCTTTCTATTTTAGCGCCATTTAACTGACAGATTTCAATTTTTGAAATGTCTGCAAAATGTCTGATACAGCCATACTCCTGCTGTATCAGTCAGGATTTGGCAACAGTAATTAAGATGTTTTCAAGCAGGAAACAAAGTACATCAGTAAAGAGAAAAAAGCAGATCTTGGATTTGCATATATTAAAATCTAGTTCTTTTGGATCCACATATAATACACTGAGGTCTATAACTCAGTCCTAGGAAAATGTGAATTATGATGTCCTGGTGTTTATGTGCATAAAAGGCTGGATTTCAAATTTGAATAATGTGTAGGAACCTGACAAAATTCTTTTAATTTAGTTTCTTTTAGGTACTTTTAGGTACATGAAATGCTATTACTGTGAGCATTCGGGCTTCCTGTTAACTTCTATTTTTACAACTACTTATTTTTTTTTGAACTAGCTCTGTCATCTCTTTCATTTGCAAAAGGTTTCTAGTACAGAGGGTAGGAGAATATCTGTATTCAGAAAACTGTACTACTCCAATATGTGAAACTCCATCTGTACTGGCTGAAATCACCACTTTCATTTTGTCATTATTTTTATCAGTAAGACTCTTCCTATAGGCCAAAAGAACAGCTGACTACAGTTCAGTGCTGGTCCATGTCTCTGAGAATGCATCAGGAACAAATCAGGAATCACTTTTGGAGAGAACTGAGACACAGTGAGGTCTGACACACTGCTTCATATCTCTCTTCCCTTCTGGATGTTCCTTGGAACACATAATGTGAGTTAAGAAGCCACACTCCTTGTTCTTCAGCCATATCCCTCCTCTGTGTTGCAATAGTTGTAAGGATACTTTTCTGAAAGTAAGCCAAGGTTCATTCTCTGGCAACTCAGTATCACAGTGATATTAAGAGAGCACTGAGCATCTTTTAAGATGTATTTGTTTAGTGTACTTTTCATGAAATGCAGTACTGAAACTGGCACTAGTTTTTTTCCACTTAAACATTTCAAAAACAGACATTACTGCTCCACTTCCCTTCCAGAAGCAATAAATATTATTAGAAGTAATTTAATAAAACTGTCTGCAAACTTAGTGGAGTTGTAAAATATTTCTCATCTAAATAAAGTCAACTGATCAAAACACTGTTACAGCTCTTCCTGTCAAAATTGAGAAGGAAGCAGCACAGTGCAAATGGATTTGGTCTGCAAAACACAACAGTCAGGGCTAGGTTTACTTCCACATGATACATGTTTCAGGTATTTGTTTCAGAATAACTTAATCCAATCCACAGATTGTACATCTGTTAGTATTTGGAGCATTTGTAAGGTAGTCAATACAAAAAGTGCTCCAAGAACACTCAACTGAATTAAGAAAGGTGACCTGATACAACCCAGAGATTTAAGTGACACTGACTAAAATATGATGATGAACACAACCACAGGCTGTACTGAAGTACTGTGGTATTTCACCTTGTGAAAGAGACATAATAAATATAAGAACTACTGTGATTTTTTCTTTTGACTTCTTTCTGTTATCACAGAAATATCTGGGCACAGCCGGCATTACTTTAAATATGATTCAGCAAACTCCAAGCAATTCAGAGTTGGTGGTTAGGAAAAAATAGGTTCTTTCATACAGAGTAAAGGAAAAAAATGCTAAAACTTAGAATAGGGATCTAACCACAAAGAACAAGAAAATTTCTTTTGGAAAAAAAGGTAACTTCCAGCTTCAAATGAAAAGCCTTAGAAAACTGTATTTTAAGAGGGAATCTGGAGTACTTGTTAACAAAAAAAAAAACCCCAGAATCCCAAACAAAACCCTACACTATGTGTTGAAAATGTCTGAATTTAAGAACTGTACGAATATTTCCCTATAAGTTCCTTGTAGTAACATCTTTATTAAGAAGACTCATTAAGAAAACATTACTTACCCAGCTTGGAAAATCAGACCAAGTAGGAACCCGCTGACAGAGGTCACGAAGAATACGTATGATAATCACACAGGACTGCAGACCATTAGCTCTAGCCTTGAGAGCAATACAAAATCCAATTAATCAACCCCTGCACCCATAGCAAACAGGAGTTGTTGAAAGACTAAAACACCGCTGTTCAATGGAAGCTCAGATACAAGATTGAAACAAATCATTCTACAACTTTATTCCGTGAGCTGCCATTTACAGCAGTATTTTATACAGGGTTAGTAATTTAAGGTCGTAGAAGTCAAAGTGCACAGGTTATACAAGAACAACATTTCTTGATCCCCTATACACTTTGACCCATGTTCATTTGAAACAATAAATACAGTATCTTTCTATATTAGAAATAAAAAGGATAAAGTAAAGATCTAAGAAATAGGTATAGAGACTGAAAGGTCAAGGGAATCTGTTTGGTTTCTTTATTGTGCCTTTGCCAGAATGCAAAGTCACTAAACCAAACAGTTGCTTCTCACCTTTCATTCCCTACACTTAATGCACTAAAAGAAATAGAAAAAAAAGTCTTAAATCTAAACACAAAGCTTTAAACACATAATCCATTATTTAAAGCGAAGTTACTCTGCAGCCTTATGGAATATATAACAAATATACAACATATGATCACCCCAAGCGAGTCAAGCTTTCAACATCGCCTTCTCAATGACTGGAAAAAAATATGATGTCAAATGTGCAATAACTGCATAAAGCAGCTCCTCCATACTCAACCTCCTACAGTTAAATTTAGGGACCAGAGAAATATTAAGTATTATTAGCATGAACAACGCTGAGTGTTTTCACACAGTTAAACATTCATATTGCAACTGAACTAATCTCTCATAAGGCTACAAGAAGAAAGTAAAATGATGTTCCGAACCTGGAACCACTTAGCGTGGCGTAGAGCAGCCAGAGCGTCAAGGCATTTTTGCCTGTCCAAGACGTCCGGTGGGTCTTTCACCATACCCGAGGTTACATCTAAAATGGATTGAATTGGCAAAATGCAGTGAGGAATGGGTGTTTGACCAGGTGAGCAAGACACTTCCTTAAATAGCTTCAATGTCACACATGCCATTTAAAGTTTAAACCCTTGAACGAGAAATGTAAATGTTCAGCAGCAGTCGCTCAATTGGGATTAGGGCATCAACCCAGTAGAAAGATCAAGAGCATAATGCACTTCAGCTCTGAAGTTATTTTCAACTGCATTGCTGATTATGCAATGCATAGTACTTCTTTATTTCAGCTAACAGTGGAAAAACACATATCCCCTAAAATTAAATACTGAAGGAAGGATGGTTGGACACAGTGCACCAGCACAGAGAACACAAGACAGAAAGAACACAAAAATCCACTTTAACCAAGTAGAAACATTCAAACTTAGTTTCTTTTAAATTTTAATTGTCAGGTGTTATTTGGGACCTATTCTTGAAAGAAAAACTAAGTATAACAAATCTTAAAAGTGCTGAATGTTTAGTAATCATGTTATTTTTATCATGCCTTAAAATTATTTACTTTAAAAACCTGACTAAAGGAATGTGATATATTCTTCAATATTACAGAGTTCCTTGTTTTCTAGCACTTTCTCTCTTGCCCATATAAATAAAATTCCTCAGCCCATAATAGATATGTTCCAGCAACACTTAGGATGCAAGGAAGGATCTGAAAAGGGACTGCTTTATCAAAGACTCAACAAGATAAAGAAAAGCAAGGAATAGTCTAAAAAACAAAGCAAAATGTCTGAAAGATGAAGAAATCAGCAGACATTTTCTATTTGAACGTTCAGAAAATAATTTGATTACCAAGCTGCTTTCCTACCAAAAATGAAGAGACTACAGAAGTGGTTTATGAAAATGGAACCACTGAACAATACGAAATGGTATCCTTGAGTTACTTGAAAACTATATATATATATAATCAGTGATCACCATTAAAAGTTAATTTTTTACTCATTCTGAAAATGGCTATGGTGACTAGTCACAACATATGTTGCTGGCATAACTGGTGATACACCAAATAAGATGAAACAAAAAGCCCTCACTGAATGGCACATGTCTCACAGGAGCTAGCTGTTTGGAACAGTACAGTTTACTCCTTCAAGATCTAAATTTAGGTTAAGCCAGGGAATAATGAAATAAAAAATAATGAGGCTCATGAAACATGCCTGCAACGAGAATCTTTTAGATATGTTGCAGAAATTGTGCTCTGAAACCACAAATGTAAACTAGTTGGATTCTTTAGTCTATAGAGCTAAAAGGCCACAAATGAAAATGATATTATAGTTTTTCAGTACAGTAACTAAATTTAATGTGAAATACTATATACAGATTTGAGCATTTTGATAGGATAGTCCCATTTCTCTGCACCAGGATAAAAAGCTGAAGACTTCATAACAGCAAAGCTGAGAAGAACATAGGTAACTTCTCACACAGATATTTGAACTTACAACTACATATTAAGGTGTAAAAATAAAAATGTTCACTAACAATGCAATTACAGAGCAAATGAAGATGTTTGAAGTGATGTTTCTTTCAAAGCAAAAACAATAATGAAAAATCCCCTCCAAACCTATACCAGAGGGGTGCCAGCAAAAGCCAAATGACTAAAGGAGTACAACCCAGATATATGAGACAAGGGGGTCCTGAGAAGACCCACCACAGGAAAAAGTGGCAAAATAAGGTTGAGAAATTAAAAATGCAAATATGTGCTGTGGGGCCAATAGTCTAATCAGTTAATTATATACACTCTTCTAAAACTGACATGCAAATAGGTGACACTGCGCAAGCTTCTAGAAGAATAATTCATTAATAATTTGAAATTTCTACCTCTGAAAACCTTCAACTTCTAAAATAGTGTTACTGAGAAGAATTGCAATTTAAATGTACAGGAAAGAATCTTACTCAGTGCTGGAAATGTTCATCTAAAATGGGTTCCTAATAGCTGTCATAAGAATACCCTTGGAACTTAAAAGACTTTGAAAGTCATAAGTTGCTGAGGCAGGTACTACATTGAGAAAACACTGACTAAAATATGTATAAAGGGAACTCCTGTAATATTTATTCTGTGGATTTTTGCATATGTTTCACATTTCTGGATTAACCCCTTAAAGACTGTGTAACTAAAATCAGATGCCTAACCTACCACCCTACTAAACTAGGACAAAAATGGAATTAATTTACAAAACATGGGCATGAATTCTTACCCTGTATAACTTATTACTAGCCTAAACATAAGGGGTTAATCTTTAATTAGACATGCTGTGTCCACACTACCTCTTCATTAAAAGTTAACAGGTATGTCAATTTAGGTAAGTTTTATTATGTAAAATGCATTTTATCCAGTCAACTATTACAAGACTAGTGTGAACACTGCTTCATTCTAGGAGAGAGACAAAGACGAAAAGAAAAAAACAAAACAAAAACCAAACACAAAGTAACAGCAGATGCTAGGACTATGCATCCAAACCCCTCCTTTGTAAAGCATGGCAGGTGTGACACTGAGCTTTAGAAAACCTTGGTCAAAAATCCTTCCAATGTCTTGGCAGCAACCCCTGACAGGAATCAAGTCCCTCTGCTAGAAGGCTTTGGACCGGGGCTGTTAGCTAAGGATGAAAGAGACACACGCGCACACGCAGAGGTGTTGGTAGGTATGCACACTCTGTTTGCCGAAGGAAGACTCCACAGCTGGGTTAGAGCTCTTCGAATGTACCAGATTCGGTCAACTGTCAAACGCACAATACTGTAAGCAACAGTAGCTATGCGGTTAACAATTTCATTTCACCGTTTGGTTTTTTTTTTAGCCTTTTACTTAATAACACATCAAACATGATTCTACTCCACGTGCAAGACTCAAGTTGCATCTTTACTCCAACTGGTTCTTCCGGTAAAGCCTTCCTTAACACCTGAGCTAGCTCCCCAAGCGAGCTAAGGAAAATGAAAACTTCAAACCAATGTAAGACACAGAGCATGAGAAGCTGCAGTAAGAAAAACACAAACACATACTGTTACTCTGCAGCAAATAAGCAGCAGTCTTCAGAATAAGGAACTTCTTTGCTGCAATAATTGGCAATTCAGTCTTCTATTTGCTCCAGTTTCAAAAGTGAACTTTTCTGCACATCCATTTTATACTGCTCAGTGTCTTGAAGAGAAATCTAACTTGATTTTGTTTGCCTAGAGGCAGTACTGCATTCAGCAGTGAATAAACTCACAAAGATAATTTAACTCAAGTGTGGGTCAGACAAAAATACAGATTTGTTTCCTTTTGGCGGCATAACTTAGGGGACTGATGGTAGTAATTTGAAATTTGTTTTACTTTTAGTCCACATCACAGAATTTTGGGCCAGAGAAACCACTTAGTTGAATTGAGTATAGTGGCAGGAATCAATATGGCACTTCTGCACAGTACATCAAGAAATACACATGGTGTTTAAGGTTCATTTCATTAAATGGTTAGTCTAATTTAATGACAAAATGCTTTTTTTAAAAAATAAACTTGATTCAGCCCAGAGTCATGTTATACTCAGATTGTCCAAAACCAAGTAAAAATGGTTGGGTGTGACAGTACACATACAAAGCCTTTATAGCTAGGAATAAAATGAACAGCTTAAAACAAAAGCACTCTAAGACTCTTTGGAAGTCATCCAAACCACAAAATGCATGTTGAAAATTTTTCTTTCTGATTACGTAGGATGACTTTGTTAACATAGCTTGCTTATAAATGCACTAGTCACAGCTACAGGACACTTAGTAATGCAATATAAAAACCTCAAGTGTTTTAGAGGACATGTAGTGATGAGATGAAATCTAAAAAAAAACCTCAGTGGCTTATATAAATACGTATATACACAAGCACATGTATACATACACACATAAAATTTCTTTCAACCTGTATATAAGAAGTGTTAAAACAGCCTCAGATTTCCTATTTGTAGGTTCACTGTCAAACACCAGAACCCTGTTTGCTATGATCTCTTTCAACTATGAAAATACAGGATTAAAAGGAAACAAAAGTTAATTTTATCTGACCCGTAAATAAAAAGAACCAATGTACTGCAGACATTAATCATGCTTGTTGGCTTAAAAGCTTTTGGAGCTTTGAAAATGTTACAGAACAGACCCTAAAGCAACACTGCTGGCACCAGAAAAACTGTGGACTTCACAAACGTAAATTGATTCCCAAGCTCCACCTTCTGCTTCAGCTCAACGACAAAGCCATTTCTTATTGTACTAGTTGGGTTTGCCAGTTGGATAGAAGAGTGATTGTAATACCAGGAGCCTAAATATACTCAAAAAGCACTCCAGACCAAAAAAACAACCTCAGAGAGCTGGAAAAAATCGCATTATCTTTTAAAGTTAAAAGCACTGTTACTGTCAAAAGTACTGTAAAAGTGCCTTTTAAGTGGCTCTATTCAGAATGTCTAAGTGATGGTAATACTGACCCAGTTCGAACCCAAAAACCTCCGATTTGATTTTCTAAATCCATACAATCTTTCTCTTAAGGCAAGACTGCTCTAGAAAGCCAGTTTATAGCCGCTTGCTATAAAATACTTAGTTTTCCACATAATTTTAAAAGGGGGGAAAAAATCAAGCTTGTACCTTTTCCAGAAAGCTGAGGTTGGACATAAAGTTAGAAATTTTAAAAATTAAATAAAAGCATCATATACACATTTATTTTAACCAACTGTTTTCTACTGAGACTAGTTGTTGAAAAACAAAGTTTTGATCAAATATGTGTGCCAGCATGTTGCCTTCCAGGACCTTAGTGCCATCTTAAGCAGAATATATAAACATAAAAAAAACAAGTGAGAAATAAGTAACATCTTTAACAACTTCCCAACCTCCATCCCTCATGTTCTCTTCCCGAATGACTGGAGATGTCAGTGTGATTGTAACTTGCATTTTGGGTTCCACACACGAATTTAAAATTATTGATGCTTCTGGGACTGCACACTTGATATCGTATTTCTCTGGACTTATTACCTAAATATCGAGAAATAGAAATTTCTATTAGCATGTGGCCATTAAAAGTAACAGGAAGAAAAAGGATTCCAACATATTCTTTTTTCAACAGAAAGATAGAAACACAATATAATTATATGAAACAGATACCTATGTAGCCATAGAACCACACTACACAGTATAAAGATATGTGGACTTGCATATTGTTTCCAAATTATTAATGAAAATACACAACCAAGCAGTTAGAATTTAAAAAACTGCCCAGAAAGGAAATAAATAGACATTATAAAACAAGAATCTTGATGGTGTTTGAAATAAAGAAAAGCCTCAGAGCCAATTAAAATGTGTTTAACTAATAAAGTGTTTATTTTGAATTGCTTTTTGCAGCTTTATTTAATAATTCTAAATAGCCCCAAAAGAAAGCTGTAGGCCCCTCTGTGACCTTCTTCTACATACTTGGTGAACATTTCCATGAAGACAGACCAAGATGTCCATTTGTTAATTTACTTCTGTTCTGTTACTTCAAAGAAGAGCAAACTTGAGACTATTTTTTTAATAATGTGATCCTGCTAAAGCTTCTATCATGCCAGTGACTCTGTCAAGCATTTTACTAGACTGCATTGAAATACTGGTGCTGCGACAAGCACTCTACAGTGACAGGCTTTGTTCAGCAGAAGAGCAGACACTTTATACTTTCTTGTGGAAATACAAAGGGTTTGTATTTCACTGAATGGTCTAAGACTGCACGTTTACTTTTTTAAACAGTCTAAATTCTAAAAACCCCACACTAGATTTAGCTGGCTAATTTTGAACAATAAAGCACTGACACATACAATAAGGAAACAAGATATAAGTACAAAAAACTGGCATTAATGGAGAACTTTGACCTGAGGCAGCAGATGTGCTGTAATTATCTCTACTGCTAGTAACTGATTAATGGTCTTTCTTGCAGTCATTTCTATTTCCCAAATAAAAGAAATCTGTTAAATGGTGATTGATACTACACTGCTAGAGCACACGCTTGTATGGTCACAATATGGAGGAAGCAGAAGATGCAGCAGTCTGTTAATTCAGATTAAAATACTCAGGAAATGGAAAGAAGCTGAACTATGTAATGTAGCGGCACAGTGAGTCCTGCCGATATTTAACTTGAGGACAGATTTTCACAGTACTTCTACAAAAAGTCAAATCCAAAAATCTAAATTCTACTTACTGCAAGTTGCTTAGGGAGGCTTTCAGCAATACGACTGAGTAATGTCTTGGAGGGCTTCTCAGCACACAACAAAACAAGATTGACATTTCGGTCTCCACGGAGCAGCAAACCTTTAGCCAAAACGCCCACCCGTAAAACGCCTTTCAAAGCTCTGTGAATTGTAGTTGAAAGTTGCATTTAAAATAATAATGTAAAAATCGTAAAAATAATCCTGAAGATAGAAAAGTAAAATAAAATTGTACTCCACATCTTTCTGAGACTTCAAAATACTGCATAAAAGCCCAAAGAAATGAGATCCTAAAAACACTGATAACAGGGTAAGGAAAAAGAAGAAAATTCTTAAAAAGTAATTTAAAAATACCTGTCTTTAC
This sequence comes from Ammospiza nelsoni, assembly GCF_027579445.1. Taxonomy (NCBI): domain Eukaryota; kingdom Metazoa; phylum Chordata; class Aves; order Passeriformes; family Passerellidae; genus Ammospiza; species Ammospiza nelsoni. The sequence continues at coordinate 77,955,813 of NC_080669.1, read as the reverse complement.
TGCCATCCTTTTTGTCATCTCCCTCTTTGTTCTTGCTTTTTTCGTGATCAGTCATGCTGTCAGAAACCAGCTTCAAAGCACGCTCAGTAATAGAAACAATTTTTTGGACTGCCTGAAGTTCCTCCTCAGTTGGATATATAGCAGCATGCTTGGTCATCACGTAGCGGTCGTCAGAGGAGTCGGGGCGGCGCAGAGGCTGAACAGACAAAAAAAGTGTTCCTCTGAAACCTGGGTACACTTCCAAGTTCACAAATGAGACAAAATACCAATACCCAAACATGTGGCTAAGGAACAGAATATTCAAACCTCACATCACTGAAATTAACAAAACATGAAGTTTCCTCACAGCCTACACTGTCACAATCATGTCTGAAAAGACACGAAGTGTATCAAAATTAAACTAAGGCCAAATCCCAAGATCAGAGGCACTCCAACTGGGAAATACTTGGATATTGCTGCAAAATGAGGTATTCATGATTTCTTTTGTACAATCACAGGATTGTACAGGACGACCTCAAAAGGTCATCTAGTCCAATCTCCTGTTCAAAACATGGTCAGCTGTAAGACCACATCATGTTGCTCAGGGCTTTAGGCAGTTAGTTTTTGAAAACCTTCAAAGATGGTGGCTGCACAACACCTGTACAAAAAAAAGGATTTCCTGTATTCACTGTAAATCTCCTTTGTGTTTGCTTAAGCTGGATGTATCTCACCCTCTCATGACGATAAAAAGCCTGTCCCCTTTATAAAGCACAGCTATTAGAAGGCTACTCTGTCCCACTGAAGCTCTCTCTTCTCCAGGCTGAACAATCTCAGATGCCTCAGTTTCTCCTCACTGGGCAAGTGCTCCAGACCCCTGAACATCTACCACTACACTGAGCCCATTATAGTTTATGTATCTTGTACTGGAAAGCCCACAATTAAATGTAGCATTGAAGTTAGGGTCTAATGAAAGCTGATCACTTCCCTTAATGTGCTCCTGTTAAAGCCCAGGTAGTTGCTGGCCCTGCTGCCATGGCACACTGCTGGCACATGCCCACTGCTGTTTGCCAGGACCCCCAGATCCCTCTCAGCAGAGCTGCTACCCAGCCTCAATCAATGCAAGGAGTTCGTCCTTTCTGAGTGCAGCATTAGGCACTTGTACTTGCAGAATTCCATAATGTTCCACTCCTACAGCCCACCTAGGTGCCTCTGGATGGTGGCCTTGCCATCCAAGGTATCAGCTATTCTCCCCATCCCAGTGTGATTCAGGTTCATGCCAGCTGCAAACCTCAGCAATATGCACTCACTCCATCACCTTTCAGATCCTTGATAAGGTGCTTTTCAGTTTAATGCCAGAATCAACCCATGTGCAGTGTGGTACTGCACTCCACACTGCTAGAATATGATGCACCACTAACCATTATTCTCAAAGTCTGAGAGCCCAGATACCTTTTATCCATACATTTGTCCACAATTAGGTATATAATATTGTATAACACAATCAAATAAAATAAAAAATAGAAAAATTCAGTATGACTTGTGTTTCATAAGAAGCAATATTTAAAGCATCCTCTTGTCATTTCATTGGACTTCTTTTGGAGGACTAGTACACCTACGCTATTTCATTAGCATATAATTTCTTCCTCTCTTTTCCAAATCCTTTATTAAGAAACACCAGACACAAGTGCAGTAGCACTGAGTAATTTTATATTTCTTAACTGTGCCTCCTGGTAAGAATGGTTAAATTTTTTTCTCAAGGTAAGAAACTCACTGCTGGTCCTTGGGGTTGAGGAGGCATTCCAGGTCTAACCCCCAGCAGACCTAGTGGTCCTGGAGGGCCATGAGGATATCCTCCATCTGGTATTCTGCGACGGTCATCCCAGTGATGCTGCTCTTCCTCCATTCTCCTCCAGTACATGTCCTCTTCATATCGCCTGAAGTGCATCAATCACAGTATTCTTTTTATACAGCAGTTAATACTTGACACTGCTCTAGACAGATTCTTCTCTGTCTTCAACAACTTCTATTAGCCATGAGCAAATACCAAAGAAGGGATGGTAACAACATGAATTATTGTTGTAAAAGTAGGTCTGCATTTACAGAAAAGTAATTCTACTAACTCTGCATTACTCAGAAGGATTGAAGAATAGCAAACAAAAACCCCAGTGAGAGAATGACAATTTAAAACACGACAGTATAGAGCTCCCTAAAGTATTTAAAATAAGTAACTATGGACCTTAGTTTCAGACAATCTGACAGCAGGTTGTCACACTCATTCATGAAACATAATGCATTACCTCATTTCCATCCTCCAGCGTTCCTCCTCTTCTCGCCTTCTCCAGTATTCTTCTTTCTGCATCTGTTTTCTCATCTTCTCTTCCTGAATTTTTCTTGCTCGAATACTGGGCTTCACTTCTACTTGTAAGTCTGGGTTTACTTTTTTCTACATCAGAAAAGTAATGAATTATGTTGCTTTCCTGTCCTCATCTCAAGGTATGGAGTAGTTCTGGCATATTTAACATACACTACTCCATCTACAATAAAATCAAAAGGAGTAAAATGCAGTTTTAGAACTGCACAAATGCACTTATCCTTAAAAAGTCTGCAACACAAAGAGTGTGTGTTGTTTATCCTACCAAAAACACTGAGCAATACTTTTTTATACTCTTTAAACTTCATGGTAAACAACATAAAGAACCTATTGCTGCTTCACTTCACTAAGCATCGCTTAGACTACAAGCAACATTCGAAACATTTAAAAAAGCCTCAACCAAAACATAATTTCACAATTTGCATTATTCTTTCAAGACTACACTGCCTATGAAATATATTTCTCTTTTTTTACATGCTGTTTACTCAGAGTGCCTACTTTTGTCTAATCTTCAAACCTAAGAGCAGGTGACCAGACCAGTTAGTTGATATCTGGTTGATTTTCAGAGAGAAGCATTAGCATTTTTACCTTGTACTGAAGTCTGTGCCGCCGCCCTTTCAAATGCATCTCCTTGGCATTAGGATCATTGAAACTGCATTCACAGAGTTTACAGTGAAAGCGGATCACCTTTCCTTCATCATTCCTTACCTGGAAAATAAAGTTATTACACATTTAGTCATTTATTTTTTATTTTATGAGGCTGATATAAAATTAAATTATCTATTAATCAAATTATCCAGTGCCACTGGATAATGTCACAGACACACCACTGTGCTTGGTATTGAGCAGGGAACAAGGTCCTTCCATTTCAAAGAGTACACAGCTCTAAATTCAGACCTGAACATAGTCAGCTAATAAATCACAGACCTGTGTATCATGCCAAATTCACATCAGAGCTGATCCACCTATGTCATACCAACCTCATGAAGAAAAAAGAAATATGCACAACACAAAAACGTAAACATATGCACAAGCCTTTGCAAGTTCAATGCATTGTCAGTCTTATCTTCAAGGAGAACCCAGAGAATTACAGTCAACCCCATCTTGATCTCTGGGAAGGCGATGGAGCAGCTAATCCTGGAAACCATTTCAAGGTACAATGAGGGCAAGAAAACCATCAGGAGCAGTCAGAATGACTTCACCAAGGTGAAGGCCTGGCAGATGAAGGCAGAGCAGTCAAGATTGTCCCTATGGACTTCAATAAAACCTTGGACACAGTCTCACCACAATATCCTCTAACACAAGCTGCTAATGGATAGGCTGGATAAGTATACAAGTGAGCTGGACTGAAAGCTGTCTGGACAACCTGGCCAAGGGTAGCGATCTGCAGAATGAAGCCCAGTTGGAGGCCAATAGCCAGCAATGAAGCCCCTGGATCAATACAGTCCTGTAACGTCTTCAGTAATGCTCTGGATGATGGGGGAGAATGTATCCTCAGCTAGTTTGCTGATGACATAAAAAACTAAGAGGAGGAAATGATGTACCAAAGGGTTGCATTGACATCCAGAGGGACCTCAACTGTCTCACCTAGTGAAGAGGAGGCTGAGGGGGATCATATCAGTGCATGTGAATACCTGGAAGAGGGGTGCAGAGGACACAGCCAGACTTTTTTCAGTGGTGCCCAGTGCCAGGACCAGAGCCAATTAGCACCAAGTGAAAAATAGCTGACTATCAGAGCACTCTGTTTTATTGTGACTGACTGTGCTCTTGCACAACTGCTCAGGGAAGTTATGGAGTCTCCATCCTTTGACATTCTCAAAAAACATCTGGACATGTTCCTGGGTGATTGGCTGTAGGTGGTCCTTCTTAAGCAGGGTGACTGAACCAGGTGATCTAAAGAAGTCCCTGCCAACCTCAATCACTCCATGATTACGTTCACTATAACAGTTAAAAAATAATACATATTTTCATATTAATACCTCCTCCACATAGTCATGGCCCACTGGTTGGACATCACTTTGCAAGGCAGCAAGAGTTGTGGGAGTCACTGGTTCAGCTGCTGTGTCAGGCTTTACTTCCTGTGTTTGCACTGTAGCAGCAGGAGGTGTTTTAACACTTTCAGCTGATTTCATTTCTTCCATTTTACTTCCTGTTGTCTGAAGCTTATTACCACCTAGAAATCACAAACAAAAGTTAAATTACTGCTCTTCATAAAATGAGAATGTGATTAAACATAATGTGCAAACTGAAGATTTTATTTGCAAATGCCTATGATTTGAGCAAAGAATTATAGGTCTTTTAAAATCTATTGGATTTTAAAATCACCCAAAACTTAAATATATTTTCAATAAAATTAAATATTTTAACAGTAAATTTAACAACATTCAGGTTACTTAAACACCGAAGTCGTTTACTCTAACAAGAAAAACTTCTGCTTTATAAAATCGCCATTTTTGTTATTTGTTTTCCTGCTTTTTCAAGGGACAGGACTGAATGGGAAACAACTCAGAAAATGTATTTTAATAATCTCTTTTGTTGTTATTTTGTACATTTATATATTAAAAAAAAAACAGTACTTCAAAACTTTATAATGTAAAGGCAGTATACTCCTAGCATTGCAGCTGTATAGTTCTTTCCTTGAAGAGCAGGGTAGCTTATGGTGGAACAGCTGCTTCCCATCTCTGTTACATTTAGTTCAAAGCTTACATGGTTAGTTTTCCACTGAAAAAGGATGTTTCAGTTGCCCATCACAAACTGCCAATCTACTGCATGTGCATTAACAGCCCAGGCTGTGAGCTGAAATTAGGACTGTAAACTGCAATACTCCAGCAGCAGCTACATAAGAAACCAAAGGTGAGAGGCTTCTTATGAAAGTGGGAAAAGTATTCAGGAGGGGCTAGGTGGAGACAACTGGGCAGAAAACACCAAAATCAATTTTGAAGCAAAACTTTTATAGAAATTCTCACTTATCAGTAATTCCCTTAAACACAGCAGAGTAACTCATGCATGGAGTTACCTAAATATATTTGTGTCTGCTGCACTAGTTCTTAAGAAAAATTTACAGAATAGGTTAGGTTTCAAAATAAAGACTGACTTCTGTACTTGCCAACAAAGTTTATTTTCGGTGTAGATATTTTCTTTACTGCTATGTTAGCAGCGGTTGAAGATGTTTTGTTGTTGGATGCAGTGTTAAGTGTGGTGTTTGCTGTGGGAGTAAGAACTTTCACTGCAGAGGATGCAACAGAGGAGTTCACTGTACTGCTGCTGGTTGCTATGTTTGAAGCAGAGGCCGTTGGTTTGGAAGCCGATGTGGATGTTGAGGAAGTGGCTTGGGTAACCACATTTGGTTCAGTCGAAGGAATGGGTTTGCCAAGTTTTGTATGCAACTTTACTACCTGTAAGTAGGAAGAGAAATTCATAACATGATCTCTCTGAGATACATTATTTTTACAGCTACCACAAGCAAAAATATCAATATCTAAAAAAAAAATCAATATAAAGAAAGAGTTAGCTTGTTTTTTTACAAAAAGTGGTCTTAGGAAAGAAAAAAAGACAGATGTGTAAAAGCTCTTGTCACCTATAACAGGGAAATAGGCACTTGCTATCTTACATTGCTTACTCACTTTAGAAATCCAGGCATTTACTCCCACAACTGTTTAGATAATAAATACAACAAGCTTACAGCTCAGGATAAGTTCAAGAATACATTTTGCTCCTAGTGTTTCAATGTATCTGTTTTGTTATCTCGTCACTTTTTAGTCTCCTTCAAATCGGCAGAACATTAAAATATTTTGGTTCCAAACAATATTTGTAACTAAGAGTCATTTAACTCAGCTTCAGCAACACTGTGTCTTTTGATTGCTACATTTCAAGAGTCTTCATCTTGAAAGACGTTACACATTATTTAGCCAAGCTGAAGAGAATCCTTAGGCAAATGCCTTCCATTTTTCCCTTTTTTTCTAATGTTTAGAAATAGTTAAGGAGGATCCAAGAGGTATTTCAGAGCTCTTCAGTATCTCATAGAAAGTAAAGAGGTACATGCTTATTAACATTAATAAGCACAGGCCTTTCTATAATATGTCTCTCATGGAATAATACTTCTTTTTGGTGTCTGCTGACAACCATCTAAAAAAGCAATGCAAGTAATCTGTATGAAAAAAATATGCAAGATCAAAACTAAAGACTGAGTGTTGAAAACAGTAGTAAAAAAATACAAACCTGTGAGACATGCCTTAAACATGAACATATACACAATCATGATATGCACACAACTATCCAAATTAATTTTTTAGGCTTTTGTTCTTATTTTTTATGCTCCCTATCAGAATACTGACATGTTAATGTCACACAGTAGTATAAATTTAAACTCAAGCAACTGTTCAAAATTACTTTTTTCCAGTAGAATGCACACAGTTCTTTAGTTACCACAGCAATGGAGTCCTTTGTGATACCATTTTCACGCTGGTGAAAGAACCTAAACCCAGCAATGGCTTGCAACTATCACAAAAGGAAACTATATCCAAATATAAAAGGATAATATATACTATACTGCATATACCTATAGAGTTATGGAGCACAACCCAAGAAAGTAATGGCTCAGTTTACTAAAGGAAGAACACTGGGCAAGTTCTGTAAAGTCTCTCTATATTTTGATTTTTGCTCTTAGAGGAAGATAATTTTAAACATGTTATGAGATTTATTTATTTTAATAGGCAAAATGTTACTGATGCCTGTGTCCTGAGATGTAAAGAGCTATAAAACCAGGGTATTAATACTGTTATTTGTTAGCGGCATTAATCTTTCCAGAGTTATAAGGAAGATCTGTAATTTCTAAACACATATCCTACCTATCATTGCACTTAGTGTTGTATGGCCAAGTTTAAAACACAGGTCACACATTTCTCAGCGCAGCCCACAGTTTTTATTCCAGGATGCCCACAAAAGAGCACCCAAACACTAAGAAAAACACATGTACCATAAGTTTTCTAAACATAGTCATTATAAAGTCTACTACAGGACATTGTTCCTTGCTTCCAGAGGACAGTTTTCTTTGCAGGAACCATCAAAGAATGATGCCTGTTCTTTGCACTGGCTTAGCTTACAGTGTTTCCAAGTGCACTGGAAGATTTACTGTCTGAGCTAGACAAGTAAGATTAATCTCAAGAACAGTCTTGAGAAGAATTAGGGGGCATAAGCATACACATCCTCAACGGTACCTTTCCCTCATCTTACTCCACACCTTCTTCCTATGATTTGGGTGATATCCTAATATATCCTCTTTTCATTTATGCCATAGCAATATTTTCCCCTTTTTTTTCAACAATGCCTTTCTAACAGTGAGCCTAAAGACAAATTTGAAAGGAAAAGAAGAACTAAAATTTTTAAATAAAATAATTTAGATTATACTTGTTTTGCATATTTTCTCCTTCCTTAAAATGATAAAAATGATGAGGAGAAATGTATATACTGACTTGCATGGCAAGAACAAGAGAAATCTCTTACTTTCTGATGTTTGGCTCCACGGATATGGGCAGCATAAGCATCTGCCCCGGTACAAGACACATCACAGAGCTCACAGCGCAACTGATTCTGAGTTCCACGAGAAGAAGTACTGTTGTTGGTGGTGTTCTGGGAAGCTTTTAATGCCGCTTCTTTCTTTTTGTGTTTCTGGCCTTCTAAGTGTTCTTTATAAGTCTGTTTAAATAAACAAAACACACAGTAAGCTGCCTTTGTTCTGCTGGTTCATCATTCCCGTGAAGACATGTAATGCAGAACATGGCAGAAAACACATTTTACCTAGGAAGTGCCTCTTACATTGAACATTTCTGTGGTATGGCATGCATTAACAGGCCATGTCTAAGACCAGAACATTTTCTTCTCCAGCATTAGGATCCTACACTTAGGTAAAACAATACAGGTTTTTCTCCTCTAACTTCTCAACTTCCCAATCAAGTAGTGGTCAACAGTCTCACATCACTGAAAAGTTGACAGGATGAGAAACTGCAGTTTCCTGCATTGCATTAAATTATTCTTGATTTCCAGCTTCCCTCAAACTTTAAGTGTATCCAGATAAACAGAAAAATCAATTTAAAAGAAGGTGGGACACAAGTAAAGCTGTACTGAAAATGAAATGCAGAAGTTGGTATTAGTTCCTATATTAACATTGGCAATCTAGAGCAGACAGGGTAGGAAATAATGACATGTTTCGATAAAGTAAAAGAACTGTTTAGCCAGACTCAGATATAAAGATTCTGCATGATTTTTTATCCACTTTCTAGGCACTTTTACCCACCATGACACTAAACTGGGAAACTGGAATATAATGAAGAATAAATTTTCAGGTTTCCCATTCACTAAACTTGTGTAATTCCAAAGCTTTCAAAACAATATTTTCTAAGAAGTTTCCTATGCTAAAAAAACAAATCACATTCAAAGTTTCAAATAATTCTGAAGTCAGGTGAAGCTCCTCTGTACAAGCTCAGGGGATGTACCTTTATGTCTTCCAACAGGAGCTCTTTCTATAATAGTATGCCTTCTTATTTCATTATTCCTTTAGTACAAGTATAGAATCAGGTCTAAAAATTAACAAATACTCTTAATTAGAGGGATGAAGCACCTCTCCTATGAGGAAAGGCTAAGACAATTTGGTTTGTTCAGCCTGGAAAAGGCTTTGTGGTGACTTAACTGGGACCCGCCAGTACATAAAGGAAGTTTGTAAGAAAGATGGAGAGAGACTTTTTACAAAAGCATGGAGTGACAGGAAAAGAGGCAATAGCTTCAAACTGAAAGTAAGTTTAGGTATTAAGAAGAAATTCTTTATGGTGAGGATGATGATGCACTGGCACAGCTGCCCAGAAAAGCTGTGGGTGCCCCATTCCTGGAAGTGCTCAAGGCCAGGCTGGATGGGGCTCTGAGCAACCTGCTCTGGTGAAGGTGTCTCTGCCTACAGAATAGAGCTTGGACCAGATGGTCTTCAAGGTCCTTTCCAACCCAGGCCATTCTGCAATTCTATGACTCTTAAGAGGGTAAGGTTTTTTAGCTCAAGAAGTTATGAATAAAGTATAGTAGAATAAAGCACAGTAGAATAATACATAATACAGATACCTGTGGTCCAGCACAGCTGATCTTGCAAACGTCACAGTAGTGGATCTGGGGTGGTTTGGGAGGCTGTTTTGGTTTCAGTTGCTTATTTTGGAATGGTGCCTTTTTAGTAAAGGTGGTCCCTGTCCAAGCAGCTGTCGCAGCAGCAGCTGCAGCTGCCGCTGCCGCCTGTTTCTGTTGTTGCTGCTGCTGCTGCTGGTAATAGGACGATGCAGCTGAATACACTGCAGCTTCATAGCCAGAATAGGAGGTACCTGAAAAGTTAAAATAAAAACAAATGTTACATCACCATATTTAATGTATCAATTACATAATGCACTAATTCAAATCATGTTGCATAACAGTTGAGGGGCAAGGCAAGATGTAAGTAATTCACTGAGATCTTGTCAGGCAGTCTTGAATTTGGTTTCGTGTTTCACAGCAGACAAATATACAGCCAACAATTGTGTGGGAATATATTAAATTCTAGACACATCTTTGCAGACACACAGTTAAGTTAGATATAACAAAGCATCCCTAGAGAACATACGAAATTTCCTGGTACATCTGGTAAGATTGGGTATGATGGAACAAGAATTTTAATGAAAGATTTAGCAAAGGCCACATGAAGCAAGCAATCTTCTAGAATCTGATTTGCTGTTCATGTTTCTAAATGGCAAGGACTGATAATATGGAGAGGAAGGGAAAAAAAATGAAGATAAAAGACAGAACACCTAGTGCTATTACATCCTATTTCAGTGATTTAAGTTGTTTTGGTATAGAGAAGATGTTTCACTCACTAAACCCTGGCTATACAGTCCCTGACTTCTAGCTGAGTAAATCAAGGAAACTAGGCTCTGTCTCAAGGAAGTACTAAAATCCCTTTTTAAGCAAGAAACAAAAGAAAACAAAAAGTTCAGGGTAGGTATAACATGCCAGTTAATTACCATCTATGGCCATGAAGTTACCATATTTTCATCTTTAACTATGTTTTGGATTCCTAATGGTTGAATAAAGTCTTTCCAGCACACATTTCTCATTCCATTTTGGGTCAGGACAGCCCAAACTTACAAGATTTATACTGAACTGTTCCTCCCTGTCTCTGTAACTGCACGCACCCTTCCCATTTCCTGGGAGTAACTTCTGTGTGGATGCATTTTGTTACATTTTGTATTCCCTGTTTTTTCCTTTTCCGCTTACAATGAGTCACTGCTTGGTAGCTATGTAAGCACTCTGTATATTCTCATATCTAACAAAATAGGTACGTAAGACATCAAAACTACTTTGAAGATGCCACAAAACATTCTGGCATAGCAATGACTGAACTGGTTGCTACCCCTCAGCAGACTACAATGTAATTGAGCATGAAGTGCTAAACTTCTGAGCGTTGAAAGCCTCTTCTGCAGCAACTTCAAAGATCCTAGCAAGAAAATATGCAAAATTCTTACCAGAGTAAGTTACTGCTGTTGTGCTGTACGTTGCACTCTGAGTATAGGATGGAACAACAGTGGCTGCAGCTGCCACTGGCTGCACAGTCGAGGACACCGGATATATGGAAAATGTCGTTGTTGCTGGACTTGGGGTTGCAGGTTTTATAGCTGTCACTTGCCGTGTTTGCTGGGCTTGGGTGTACTGAGTTGCCCCTTGGCTATATCCTGCTTTTGGAGCTAATGAAGAGAGAAAATACAAGTGTAGAAATATTGACATGTTTTAGTTGAGTGAAATGGAAACCATAGTAAGGGAAAATTAACAACATGTTTGTGAAAAAATGTGTAAGAAGTGGGAGCTTGTTTTGGGAGTTTTGTTTCATTTGTTTTGCTTTTTAGCATTGTACATTTGATTGCTTTACTGTCATAGTTATGCATTTCATACCATATATCTCAATCAAGTCACAGCTCACAGAAGTAAGCTTTAAATTTATTTATTTGTTTTTAACTGTGCCATCATGTTTTTAACACGGTTTTAGACAGGTTTTAAATAACCTTCCTATGTAACAGTTTTACTAGAATACTCCAAACCAAAGCACACTTAAACTTTCCTTTTAATTCTACATAAAAAATACTAAGCAGGATTCAGCTTTGTAGCAATCATGATACAAATAATTAAGAGAATTATATAAATGAAGAACCTAGAGAATCAAACAAGTATTTCTAACTGAGTAATCATCTGAACACAACATTGATTATCTCAACTAGATAAAACTTCTGCAAGGTTTCTAGACAAATCAGTAGGAACTTTGCCTAGATGTATGTTTCGAGTGTATTTAGGGGCAGTCCAAAATTCAGAGGCAGCTACTTATGGCAATGTCAGAAGTGTTGAAGTTCTAGGCACAGAAAAACTTTCCACGCAGTGACAGAGATTACACGGCAAAACTTAAAACAGAAAAAGATAATGTGAAGCAGTCAAACAACTATTTTTAAGGCTTAAAGTAGTCAACAAGACTGTGAGTAACGAGAGCAGCTTGAATCGTGCCACCCACCTGTCTGGTAGTAGGACTCAGCCACCGAGGGCTGTGGCTGGGCAGCAGCAGCCACGGCTGCAGCGGTCGCGGTTGGCTGCTGATAATATTGTTTGCTGTCGTACGCCACTGCTGGGGCGGTGGATCGAACGTAAGAGTAGGAATCCTAAGGATTCAAAACAGAGAAACCACCTGTAAGTATATGGCTAGAGTAATAGAAATTATCAGCAGAGTGGAATTAACAGTGTACCATCTTCTGGCCTACTCAAGTAGAATAAAAACTCCCCATCTACATGTACAGTATATACAAATAAATGCATTAGAGAAAATTTAATTTACTTTCATAGATACTTCAGGCCTGAAACAGCCCTAGCTGCCCTTTACATACTGGAATTATCCTCATGCTATTAATCCCTTTCTCTACCAAATTATTTTTGAAAAGCATCTACTCACAATAATTTTTAATGACAGTATCAGATTCTATTTCTGTAAAATATTAAGAAAAAATCTACCACAGATTTCTACAAAACATGAATTTCTACAAGGGCCAATAAAATCTCAGGGGTAGAAACAAAAGCCTGTATTGGCTTTAAAAATGTTACCATTAACAACATTTTTCTTAGTTAAATTTTTTGGAGAATGAAAGTGGTATTTTTAAAGCCTTTTTTACTTTTTGGTGTATCAACTAGTTCATTAGGGAAACGCAACTGGTCTTCAAAGGTAAGGCAAGTAGCTCATTTGATACCTTTACAACTCAGGAGATCTCTAATAAGCTTAGAAGGGGATGCCTGGAAGCCACTACATGCATGTACATACATTCTCCCATCCTCTCCATGTTTATGGCAAAACACAAAGAGTTGATCAACTGAGGGGGAACAAGGCATGACCTACTGGAGCTGAAATACACTAATGTATTAAAATCCTTTTTAATTCCAAGAAATACAACAACAAAATCTTTTTTTGTCCAACCTGTGTAAACAGAAATTATTTTATTTAGTTTAGAGGGACTATCTTTTTTTCCAAAGGTATCTAATAACTGATCTCATAATATATAATGAGTTGCAGAAGCTATACAAAAGAACTGAGAACATGCAGCAATAATATAGTCCTTTTAAACAAACCAAAATGCTAATTAGAATCTAGATAATGGCCTGGTAAGTTCAGAGTTAGAAAGGTGAAAAGCTATTGCAAGAAACATAGTATTTCAAGATGAAAGGGGACAGAGAGCAAAAGCCCTTTCGCAAGAGCCTGTATCCACAGATGGTTAGGCAGGGATCTCAGAAGAGGATATCCAAAAAACTACCCACGGATTAGTTTATCTCCTAGAGCAATCTTCTGACCTCATAGGCTTGGTATTAGACTCCAGTGGCACCCAGGAATCTGACAAAGGAACCATTTCTACCTCTACTGAAATTTTTTACTGGAACAGTCTTTTCAGCTCCATGACCCAGTTTACTGCACACCAAGCCAACATCTATGCTAACAGACAACAGCGCTTTTCTTTACAGCAGCAGTTGTGGAAAATGACATTTTCTTTTCCAAACAGGCTTCCACCTCTCAAAGCACCTCTTAAAAATCACGCAGCAGGAACCTACCTGGTAGTTCTGTGTGGTGACAGGAGGTGGTGGCGGCGGAGCCTCTTGCTGGCGCTGCGTGTAGCCGTAGTCTGTAGCAGTGTGTGCCGTGGGATAGCCCCCGTAGGCAGCAGCTGTGGCAGCAGCTGCCACGGCCACCGGGGCAGGCCTGGCCACCGCCACCGTGGCTGCGGCCGGGGCATAGGCTGCAGTGACCGTGTGTGCCGCCACCGGCGCCTGGTGGACAGTGTAGCTGGCAACTGTGGTTGGATGGGAATAGGCTACACCCGACGCTGGCTGCTGGCTGTATTGGCAGAAGACAGAAAGTAATTAATCCAATGCACAAAGCCAATGCCTATACATTTCAAAATCCCAGATTTGATTAATACTTTTCCTGTTCTACAGGCAGATCTCGAGCAGCCTTCTATCTGTGTATACTCTTACTTAATGCCTTTTATTAACCATCTTCCATCCCCGTGAAAAAGGCTGTATCATTCTCTGATTTCTGTGGATGGACACATAGACCACAATCACAGAATGTTAACAGACAGGAAGGTACATTAAAGACTATCTAGTCCCAACCTCCATGCCAACTCCTATTCGACCAGATCACTCAAGCCCAATGCTGCCAGGGTTGGGACACCCACAACCCCCCTGGGCAACCTGTTCCAGCTGTTTTGCGACTTTCAGAGTAAGGAACATCTTCCCAGCACCTAACCTAAATGTCCCCTCTTTCAATTTGTACCCATTACTCTGTGCTCCATCTCTACAGTTCCTCATATTTCATGTAGATGATTATTTACTTCATAAAGGGGAGGTGTTTGTGTTGAGTTTTCTCCAAGCAGCGGAACACAAGTCTTTCATTCAAAATAATGCAGCAGTCCCAAGCTGATAGCTTTTCCAGACTAGCAAGTTTTAAATACTTTAGCAGTTGTTCAGTAAAGTGACATACCTGTCAAATTAAGAAGAACGCTACTTTTCTGTGAGAGCTCATTACTAACCCGTACTAACACGAAGTTTTTCATTACACCATATTCAAGCAATTAAATTTTAAAGACAGCCATGAAAATAAGCTCAGAACTGCTGTATTTACTTAGACACACACAGATGATAGGGGACTTCTCCAACAGATGGTTGGAATTTTAGGAGCTGGTCCCACTTGCCCGAGCAGAAGTCCACTGACGCAACACAAAGCATCACAAGTGCAGACAATCACACTGAGCAAGAAAACCACTCTGGCAATCTCCCAGGCACCTGCTGAGACTAATCTGCCTCTCTAGAATTTGCAGGTAGGAAGCTAATATTTATCAATTTACTAAAAATCCACAGATACTAACAGCAGAAATAAAAACTGATTGCTTCAAAGGTTTAATTACTTGAACAGAAACAAGAATTACTATCCTGTACTGATATGTAACTGTGCATGATGTTGTCCTATTATGATGTATAACTGTGGATTATGATTAGAAGGTTGGAATACTTATTTTGATTTTTAAGCAAATAAAGTGAAGCAGGCAAAATATAGGTAAAATATTGCTATCTGGAATAATGACATCAAGTGGGGATTCAGTAATAATTCTGATTATTTTTGTACATTTCCCACACTGCTGTTCAATAATAGCTATATCCATACACTTTTAATTTCACAAAAGTAATTTCCACAACTCCCTTGTGTTCAGTAATTTTTTCTTACTTATTTTTAGAAAACCAGATTTTGTCATTTCAATTACAGCAGAAGCCACTTACGTTAATAAATTTAAAAAACACATACATGCAGCCTCTTCCCCCTCCCATCCATTCTCACAGCAGAAACAGAGAAAATTTAACTACTGAATGACTTACAAGCCTGGACTCCACCTTCTTCCCATCACATGTCCCTCACTGCTTAAAGGCTACTTGCATTCTATCCAATTTTACTACAGTTGTGAATTGCACATACAATAATGCTTTATGTTATTTTCAATTATTAGCCTAAGAGCAAAATGCAAAGACCTAAATCACTTGGATGTACCTCACATCGCTGCTTGCAACTCCTCCTCCCTGGTGTTCACAGGAAAATTCTGCTTACTTAACATGAGAAACTGGACTCCATCACAAAATTCAGGAAGACCGTTTTATGATGGTAGAAATTAAAGATAGTCTATAAAATTAGATCTCATTATCTGCATAACTAACAGTACAGAAGTGTAAAATAGTCACCAAATCTGAGATAATTATCATGGCCATATATATCTACTAAAATCACATTAAAGTGAATAAACAGACAGCAGACTGCTTAACTGACTGCAGTTGAACACATCAAGAGTCTAATACTGCCAACAAGGTAAGTCTTGCTTCACACTTTTCCCACTCTTAGTCTTCCCTTCTCCCAAACACCAATCCCAGCTAAGCCATTTTATTCCATCCCTGGTGCTAATTCTGCTACTTGTCAAGCCATTCAGTGCACTGATTTAACTCATTAATCAAGCAGAAAACAATGTAAGGGTTTCTTGCTGGGGTCATATTCTAGCGTGGCAGATATGTGAAGAAACACAGCAGCTTACAAAATAGGTCTGCTGAGAGTCAGAACAATATTAATTACATATATACAGGGAAACAGAGCAAAAAGGGAGCAGAAGACTTGGGCAGAAGCACTAGCGTGGTTTTCCCATGCTTCATGAAACTATTTGTTACTGTTACAAAACAAGATACAGTGCTCACAACACCCTACAAAGTAACAGTACCAGTCAGTTAAGCAAAGAAAATGCTTTAGTTCTCAGAATATGTATGATTAAAGATACCCAATAGTTTTTAGTATTTAAAATCGTAAAGAGATTATGAACATTACCAGCAGAACTATTAACAAGATTATGGCACAGACAACTTCATTTCTTGTGCAACTAAGCAGCAAAATTCCTTGTCACAGCACAGAATTAACAGCCCAAATAATTAGATTTCTAAGGCTAATACAGGTTCCATGACCATGTTTATTTTAGCAAACCTGTTCCCCTTGCTTCTGCAACATCATGCAGAGCTAGTGATCGAGTTTGCAAGACTGCAGGAAAAGTATCCTCACTGACTGCTTCTTCCTTTCCAAAAGTTGTGTTACATTATGTAACAGAAATTAATGGTGACATCTCCTCTAAATTTGCGACATTCTTCTCTTCCGTGGTCTTACTGAAAGCCTTTAAGACAAGCAGACATTTCAATGTAATTAATTTACATAAAAATATCCTTGTGCCAACTTCTTTAATTAACTGACAAGAGTTCTTATCCTGATTTGGTGATTGGTGCCTCACCACGTTTTCTGAGATGAACTTAGCTCCTCCTAGATTATTCTGCCAAACTCCCTATTCCACTCTTCCTTCATCTGTGCACCTATCTTAATATTATCTGTTTTTCTTTGACTACAGATGGCAAGAACCTCATGCGTCATTTCAGTTTCAGCTGTGCCACCCACTCTACTCCAGACAACTGCTTTCTCCTTTCTCTCCCGGCAGTCTAGCTTCTTGTAAAGATTCTTGTCAAGTTACCTGTGTACTGACTCAATTTTCCTCACTTCAAATAGCACCATATGCCACACTAGTAGAAATACTAAAGCCATAACGAATCCCTAGTGAACTCCACTGCAATTACTGCTATTTGATAATAGTTCTTCTAATTCTACTAATGACCTCTACCAGCTCCTTCTCTACAATTATTTTACTAATCTCTATCTTAAGCAGTCATTTTTCATACTCCACCACATCAAGAATTTCTTCTTAGTCTTGATAAGTAAGGCTCCAAAAGATCTAGGCATGTTATCAAGTTATTAGAACAGCAAGGAAATACAGTATGTCAGCGTGCATTTTCTTCACCACATCTCTCAACACCATGGGGAAAAGCTGAATTTATACTAATTACTCTGTAGGTTCTATGAGTTAAGAATAGACCAACAGGTATGGCAGGACTGCAGAGAAAGCAGCTAACTCATTGATGCAGCCACTTCTCTTTGTAGATCAATTCTTCTCTTCCCCAAAATAAATTCTAATATCCCTTTCTAGCATTTTTGAGTCCAGGCTCTCTTCCAAATACACTTGATTCAGTTTGCTTTGTTAACTTGGAGGAGTTTAAAATTCACAGAATAACTTAGGTTTAAACAAGGATTTGGAAGTCACCTGTTCTTATCCAATGCTCAAAAAACAGTTTATTTCAAACCTAGAAGTTTCTCAGGGCATTGTCTGCTCAGGGGCTGATCACCTCCAAGAATGGAGACTCCAAGGCTGCTCCAGACAACCCGTTCCAGTGTGTCATGGTTTAACCTCAGCTGGCAACTCAGCCCCACACAGCCACTTGCTCACTCCCCCACACTGGAAGCAGGGAGAGAACTGGAAGTGTAAAACTGAGAAAGCTTGTGGGTTGAGATAGACAGTTTGATATGAAAGACAAAGGCCACACACACAAGCAAAACAAAACAAGGATTCGGACAGGATGGATTAATGGGCCAGAACAAATTATATGAGGCACAACAAGGCCAAGTGCTGGGTCCTGCCCTTAGGTCACAACAACCCCAGGCTACATTACAGACTTGGGGAAGAATGGCTGGAAAGCTGCCCAGTGGGAAAGGACCTGGGGGTGCTGGTCAACAGTGGCTGAACATGAGCCAGTGTGTGCCCAGGTGGCCAAGAAGACAAATGGAATCCTGGCCTGTATCAGGAATGTGGCCAGCAGGACAAGGGCTCTGATTTCTCCCCTGTACTCGGGCACTGGTGAGGCTACACCCTGAATTCAGCACCCAGTTCTGGGCCCCACACAAAACACTGAGGTGTGACACTATGCCCAGAAAAGAGGAAGGCGTTCAGCCATCTCAGGAAAGCCAGAAAAAGTTACTTGGGAAGACAAATACCATCACTCTGAACATCACCTCCTTCCTCCTTCTCTCCCTAGTTTTATCATTGAGCATGATGCTATATAGTATGGAATGCCCCTTTGGTCAGTTGGGGTCACTGTCCTGGCTGTGACCCCTTCCACCTTCTTGTGCACCACCAGGTCCCTCACTGGTGGGTGGGGTGAGGAGCAGAAAAGGCTTGACTCTTTGTGAGTACTGCTCAACAATAAAGAACACATCTCTGTATTAACAACACTGTTTTCAGCACAAATCCAAAGCACAGCCTAATATCAACTGCTCACCCCAGCCAAAACCAGCACATGATGTTTGAGCATCCTGTCAAAAATTTTTTCCTTCATTTATTAAAGCTCCAATTTCAAAAGCAAATGAGCTCTAAACCAACACCTACAAAGGCATAACCAGTTTCTGACCACTCAATTCAGTGCAGCCTCATGTAACAATTCTTGGAGTGTTTAAATTCACTTTCAGAATAAATTATTCTTTAATTTAGGAAGTTACAAGTAGCTTCCAATTGTACTCTGCTGTACTACTGTTATACCAGATCTTCCACAAGAAATTTTCATTCAAAAAGAATGTATTTTACTGATACCAGACCTATGTCTTCAGGTGTTTCTGACTGTAACAGAAATAGTGCTTCCCTACAAGGCTGACTTAATTCCTGTTTCCTGGGAACAATATACTCTTCCATGCTCATCTTCCTGTTCAGGTGCATGCGTTACTGCATTTCCCTATCCCATCCAGAGCCAGTTTGAAGTGCACATGATGTTCCAAATTTTTCTGCTCCAGATTCTGTAGGTATATACTTCAGTCAACTACTGAAGGTCATTTGCCGGACCTTATCTAAAGTGTTTTGTCTCTCCTTACCTGTTTTTAAACTTCCACATCTATGGTACTATTTCCTCATTCTCTTTATTTCCTCTTCTCAAACAAGGTCACCACTATTAAATAGTTTTACCACAGTATATAACTTGTCCTCATTTTTCACATTCTAACTGAATAATAACTCCGAGAAAACAAGAGGTTAACTCTTTATTAGCAATACTGTATTACTGTGTAAAAGTATTTTTTCTGAAACACCTTTGACTCAAATCTTTGAATAACATCTATTATAATTCCTTCTGACACCAACGATGGGAAATACCAATCTTTCTGTTGCATTAGTATCAGCACAAGTGCCACATATTGTAAAAGACCACTATGATATTAAATCTGCTAGATAAGACTGACTGCAAAGAGTTGTGACCATGTATGTTTCTCTAATTCCATGCTAATCTGATTTTCTAGGGGTGGGGATGAGGGGGCCACCCTGTCTCTCAATCTTGCATAATTTATCCCAGAGCAAAGGGCAAAGCAAAAACTGGCCTTCTCCACACTGCTATCTTGTGCACAAATCTCCTTTCATCAAATGCAAGTATCTTTTCTCAGAGCAGGTACACATTTTGCCCTGATACTTTTAAAGTTGGATATACTAGTAATACAGTGGCTGTTTGCATGGTATTGACATTGGACCCAGTCGTGTAAACCCAGAACTGTCATTCTGAAATAAAACAGTATTTTAAAATACTTTTCCTGTTTGCAAAGTCTCCATTGCAATCACTGAGGCACCAAATAATTACCAAGATCTCCTTGCCCAATTCTACACCACAAAATCAAATGAGCTACAGCACAGATTTACAAAAACTGGTGTAATGCTAGGTAGATATTTAGCCTGGAAAACTCTACCCTTTGGCCAACTTGTATTAAAACATCAGCAGCAAAAAGTCTACACCTTGAGAACAAGGTCTCAAAACAGAAGGTGTTAGTAATCACTACTCTGTATTTCTTATTAAAATAACTAGATTAATGTCATAATTCTCTTGCTAACTTCTATTTCTCTTGTCAAAAAAGCACAATATTCAAGCAGAAATTAATAACCTTTTCTGAACTGCCTAAGGACTTTCAGCAAGAACATTGTAGCAGTGCTTTTGATACAAAAAAGCAACACCGACTTTCAAAGCAAAAAAAAAAGCTGGCAGCACACTTAGAAGTAGTAGAAAGCAGAAACTGCTGGTCAACAGCAATTAATGAGGTACAGGTGTCCATTTGGCAAAACAATGTTCTTCAGCTCCACAACCATGTGTTTGTCTCCCTTAAACAGCCATATAAGGTAGGTTTACAAATAAGCAGCATTATTCCCCAAAAAAGCTTAGATAAGAGCTTGCTAGATGGAATACAGGAGAACTTTTGTTAGTTACTTCCCAACAGCAACACTGAAAGAAGATCTGGATTTCCAAAGAATTACACAGTATTCAGAGCAAATCTGAAACAAATATTGAATTCTTTTCTGCAAAACACTTATGTCATGTCTTTTTTAATTTCCAGCTATTGCCCTTTTCTAGAAAAAAAATTGTGGAGGCTTTTTTGTTTAAAACTAAATGGGAAGTAGAAAACTTCATGTATTTTTTCATGTTAGCCATGTAAAGAAAATAGAAGATTTTGATATAATGCTATCTAGTTTGCATTATGATGAATGAACATTGTAAGACACTTTATTTTCCACATTAAGGTATTTGCTGAGTAAGTCATGCATTAAGAAATGGGATAATTCATCTGTGGCAGTTACCGTCAGAGGAATAACACATTTTCAGGAAAAGGCAGCCTACTTCCAAGTAAGATATATAGCACATAAAAGTGTGTATATAGGAAGCACAGAAAACATTCCCTATAAGCCCTGCTTTTTATCACACTTGATTCATTTATTTCAATAAAAAAGAAGAAATTAATTGTTACTCATGCACATAACATGCTTATCTTCAGCACACTGCTGTATTAACAAGCAACACATGCACACAAACACTGCCCATATGCTCCTATAAGATCTGTTTATCTTGCTGAACACTGAAAACTCTCCTCCAAGAGGCAAAGAACATCTCTGATTTTTCATTTTCAGTTTTCTGACAAATGCTGTTTTGATAGACAGTTAGCATCTGGCCTAAAACCAAGTATGTCTCTACCCAAAAGACAGTATTCCTCAGAAATTACAACTTTTAAAATATATTCCTTCCAGGGGTTTATTTTTTTAAATTTCCATGCACAACATTTAAGATAAGTTCTAAAATAGTTTTTAAAATATGAGTATCTTGAATGAAACCTTCCACTAATTAGGATGTATTTTTTGATTTGTACCTTTTATGAACATTGGAACACATTAGCATTAAGGAACCATATTTGGTGAAATCTAAGTGCCAGGTTTCTCGAAGTTTCACAGATAAGTCTATTAATAGCAGAATAGCAAAAACACAGTTCTGCAGTTCTTTCAGGAACATGATGATTGAAACAAGTATGTTCTAGTTCTGTAAAAACTGCTAGAAGCAGTGCAATCTGCTATAGCTTCAGATCCTAACCTAGGAAGAGGCACTCCTTAATAACTGGTCAGATGAAGTTTCAGATGTGCTAATGGAATATGGACAGAGCAAAACAAAACCAAAATTAAAATTAACAAGAAAAAAAAGGTGAGCTTTATTCTCCTAAACACACTTGACAATAAACAGCATAAAATGGTGAAATGAAATATCACACTACAGTAGGTTGCACTTTAGGAGTGACTTTGCCCCTGTATTTCTGGAGCCTGTCACTCACTACAGGCATAAAATTTTCAATATTTGAATATCTTAGAACTTTAGGGAAAATTACTTTTTTCCTATTCTAACGCACTAGGAATCCAGAAAGGCCTGAAGGCATTCAAATGTGCTATACCCTCATGAATTCTGCTAAATTTCAGCAGTAATACATTCTACAGTTTACCTACATAAAGCCTCAAAAAGACAGGGATTTGTAGCCATTTTGAGTTCTCCCCTCCCCTTCCTTGTTCTAAAAACTTGATTGCATCATGCCATTACAAATTACTGACTGCCACTAGATAGCTAAACCATATACTTATCAATAACTCACCCCAAAGATGAACAGCTACATGTTTTCAAAACATCCTTTCTTCTTTGATAATCTCTACATTTACTCTCACAACTTGATTTCAATCTTATCAAATTCTGCCATGTTTTGTTCCCCATGTACACTGCAGGTGTCTGTAACAGTGATGTAATAAATGCTCTATATCAACCTCTCCTTGCTTGGCTACACACAACAGACAGCCCACTGTCCATATTGGTTTCTTTAAAAAGTTCATTTTTTCATGAAATGGTAATATGCAAAACAAAAAGAACTGAGCTTCAGAGATTACATCTATTTAAAAAAGGAGCAAATACTAACATCATCCCAGTCAAAATCACAAAATGGCTGAGATTGGAAGGGACCTCTGGAGGCCATCAGGGTCCAATCCCACTTAGGCAGCATCACCTACAGCCAAACACCCAGAACTATATCCAGACAACTTCTGAGCATCTCTGAGGATGGAGACTCCAACTTACCTAGGACTCATGCATGAGGACTCAGTCATTCTTGTATTCACAGAGTGCTTTTTCATGTTCAGAGGGAACCTCCTGTGCTCCAGTTTACGCCCATTACCTCTGGTCCTAGCATTGTGCATCACTGAGAAGAAGCCTGACTCTGCCCTCTCTGCAGCCTTCCTTCAGGTATTTATACTTATTAAGATCCTCCTCACCCTCCTCCCAGCTCTCCCAGCCTTTTCTCATTAGAGAAATGCTGCAGACTCCTCAGCAGCTTTGGTGGGCCTCTTGGGCTCTCTCCAGTATATCCATATCTCTCCTGTACTGAAGCCCAAAAACAGACACAGGATTTCAGGTGTGGCCTCACTGGTACTGTATAAGAGGGGAATGATCACGCCCCTCACCCACCTGGTAACACTTTATCTAATGCATCCCAGGATGCCATTCTCCTCCTTTGCTGCAAGGAACCACTGCTGGCTCACCCTCAAGTCTGGCATCCACCAGGACCCCCAGGTCCTCTTCCTTTCCAGCTGGGTGGCCCACAGCATATACTAGTGCATGGGGTTGTTCTTTCATACTGAACTTTGCACTTCCCCTTGTTGAACTTCCCGAGATTCTTGGCAGCCCTTTTCTCCAGATTTTTGAAGTCCCTCTGGATGTCACTGTAACCCTCTGGCATGTAAGTCACTCCTCATCATTTTCTGTCATGAGCAAGCTTGCTGAGAGTACACTCTGCCCTAACATCTGGACCATTAATGAAGATGCTAAACAGAAAAAATGCTGAAATTGGCAAGTTCTCCAAAAAAGGAAGGAAACTTCACTAGTATGGAAAATTGTACTAAATTGTTAAGACATTCTGTATTTCCTGCCTTAAGCCACTACTTTGCTTTTCTAGCATCAATAATGTAACTATGCTCTAAGCTACCATTGTTGTATTTTAGTAGCATACAAAATTTCACACATAATTTAACACCCCACAGTTAAGCCTATAACCACCAACCCATTCTGAGGATACAAAGGACACAGCTATACAATTAACAGAAAATCTTCCCAAAGTGGTCAGTTCCTAAAGACAAGCACCTGCTGCAAATTTCAAATAGTTGGCAGGTTTGCCCTCCTTAAAATGACAAAGCCTTCTTTAACTCAAGGCACCTTTCCCCCGATTTACCACCTTCTGTCTCCCTGTTACGGCCTATTACAATACTGCCATACAACCCATGTTAACAAACCCAGAGCCACTTATTGCCTTTCTCTTGTTGAAATATCTCCTTTGAGGGTGGGACTTCACTGATTTGAAAAGAAGTGCATCAAAATCCTTTCACAAACAAAAGTACTGGAGGCTTCTTGTGTACACTGAGCTACAACAGCATGTTTAACTACAGCACTAAACACTAGCATCCATTGACCAAAAGAGAATCAGCTTCACAGAGCCCTACCATATTCAGTGAAGTCTCTTCTGCTAAGAATTATGTATGTGTCAAGATGTGATGGAACTCAAGAGAGCATGGGCATTAAGTACACAATGAGCAAGCATTCTGAGTTTTTGGCTTCATCCTGTGGTAAAATTGAATTACTTTCACTGCTCAAGTCTAGTAGTACATCCTGTCTGCAGCAGAAGTCCTACCCACCGTTGTCCTCACCATCCCATTTTCACCAACACAAGACTGAATTATGTTTAGTGATACCTTAAGCTTAGTCTGGTATGCCTGTGTGAACCACAGCCCTAATATCTCTGAAAGACTCAATCCTTTTAAAACCAGCATCTAGATGAAGAAGAGTTAACTAGGACAGGATATTGAAGACAAAAGTAATTACAAATACTAGCAATTGTGAAAGCACACTCCACCCCCAATCAATTCTCAACAGCCAACTCATCCATGTGTAGCAATTCACTTTCTTTTGTTGTTTTGCACCACTTGAATATGCTGTAATATGGTGCACTACATTTGAATTCCAAACCAGCTGTAATTGCAAGAGCTCACTTCCATACTGCTGCCCGGAAGATTGCATCTTAACCTGGACTCACAGGCATTGTGGTCTGCTCTGAACCTGCCCTGCTAAAATTGCCTTTATCTGTGACAGCTCACCACACTCAGTAATATTCAAGCTGCTTGAAGGCAATTCAAAGTTAACAAATCATTCCTAACCACCCAAGCATCTCCCATCAGTGTTCTGTCTCATCAGAGCAAAACACAGTATGAATACCACCAAGATGAAACTCACAACACTTAAGAGATTCTTCACCTTTTTAACAGAAACCAAAACCATAACACAAGATTAATTAAATGAAACATTCACATTTGCCCGCTTCTCTGACCAAACGTTACTCAATGCCCCTATCTCTCCATCAGCATTTTAACCAGTCAATTTGAGATTAGAAGCATAATTATACCTCTTCTCCAGCACTGAACCAAGAATGTTAATATTATTTTACATTGGAAAGACAAGCCAATATTAGGCTGTTAATTTCAAATTCAGTAGTCACACAGGGGTTCTGGTAAGGTACACAGCATGCACACACACACAAAGAAGTCTAGTACTACCAAATTCCACATTTATTTTAGGCTCCTAAACAGATGGATTAGTACAGTCACTGCAATAAGTAACAAATGAGGTTTGCATTGCATGCAGGTTTATAACCTGAGGCCCTAATGCCACCACTAGCAGAAAGCACAAACTGTAAAGGTCCTGTAATGTTCAGAGAAATTTCCTGCATTACTATTTGCATAATCTAATGTTTTCCTCAGTAAATCACAATATTATTACTGGGTAGAGCACACAAAGAATTTTAAATGAGTAGGGTAGCAGGAAATTTCACGCAGCAACAACACTGAAAGGAACAAGAATGCTTCTAATACATTATTTACATGTTTAAAGGGCACTTAGCTCTTTTGCTGTCTTTGATTAAATATGAAACAAGTTTTCAAGTATGTTTTATGAAAATTAGTATTTATGAACTAATAAATACAGTAATCTATTCCTCTTCTTTGAATGAACTTTACTGATTATACTGCCACAACAGTAAATATTATCAAGTTCTGCATGCCCATCCTGATTTTGGCCAGGGTAAAGTTAATTTTCTTCTTAGTAGCTGGTTCAGTTCTGTGTTTTGGACTTAGTAAGAGAATTATGCTGGTAACACAGAGATGGTTTAGTTGTTCCTAGCAGGGCTCACTCCCAGTCAAGAACTTTTCAATTGCTTGTGTTCTGCCAGTGAGCAGGTGCACAAGAAGCAGGGTGGGAGCACGGCCAGGAGAGCTGACCCAGACTGGCCAAGGGCTATTCCATGCCATAGAACACCATGCATGCAAGTATAAACCAGGGCGACTTGGCCAGGAGCTGCTGATTGTTTCTGGAGAACAGGCTGAACATTAGTCAGCAGGGGATAAGCAACTGCGTTGTGCATTACCTTCTCCTCTAGGATTTTAGTCCCCCTAATCCCTTCATTACTACTATTACTTTTATTAGTACTACTGCTATAATTCATATTATTATACTTTATTTTCTTTCAACTATGAACTGTTCCTGTCTCAATCCAGGAGTTTTACTTCTCTGATTCTCCTCCCCACCAGGGTGGGTAGGAAGTGAGCAAGAGGCTGTGCAGTACTTAGTTGCTGGCTGGGGCTAAACAGCAATAACCCAGTACTCCTGAATTTTCCAAATCCAAAGTCTACCACCTAAGCATCTATCAACCTGGCCTTTATAACCACTTCAAATATCAGTGTTTAATGTCAGGACTTAGACAAATTTTAATTTCTTCTTCATGTGAAGGATGACAGAGTATTTAAATGATCCATCATGGCCATGGATAAGTTGGAATTCTAGGAAGACAAGTGACTTCTATGTTCCACTGTCTTCTTAGTTTAAATTCTGCATCTGGGACAGGGCACCCTTGGATGTGTGGATAGACTGGGGAAGGAGAGGCTGGAAAGCTGTGTCACAGAAAGGGACCTAGGGCTCCAGGGCGATGGCAAGTTGAGTCGAAGTGCCCTGGCAGCCAGGAGGGCCAACCCTGTCCTGGGGGCATCAGGCACAGCATCACCAGCTGGGCAAGGGAGGGGATTGTCCTGCTCTGCTCTGGCCTCAATATAAAAAAGTTTTGGGTGCCACAATATAAAAAAGGTATTAACCTGTAAGACAGTGTCCAAAGGAGGGCCATAAGGATAGTGAAGGACCTGGAGGGGAAGCCATGTGAGGAGTGGCTGAGGTCATTTGGTCTGTTCAGCCAGGAGGAGACTGAGGGAGGCGTCACTGTAGCCCTCAACACCCTCACAAGTGGAAGCAAAGGGGCAGGCACTGATCTCTGCTCTGTGGGGACAGTGACAGTGACCGAGGGAATGGCCTGAAGTTGTGCCAGGGGAGGTTTAGGTTTGATATCAGCAAGAGGTATTTCCACCCAGAGGGTGGCTGGGCACTGCTCCCTAGGGAAGTGGTCATAGTACCAGCCTGGCAGAGTTACAGAAATGTTTAGACAACATTCTCAGGCATGTGGTGTGATTCTTGGGGATGTCCTGTGTAGGGCCAGGAGTTGGACTTTGATGTTCCCTGCGGGTCCTTTCTAATTCAGGATATTCTATGATCCTATGATTCAGTACTAATAACACAGATTAGAATACTGTCATTTTGAGGAACTGCAATTCAGAAAGAGTTTATATCAGTCTGCAATAAGTCTAGAATTAAATACAGAAACTTTCTTTAAAAGCACCTTTCAGCAATCACTTAATAGAGCAGATTTTTTCCTTTGAGTCTTTTGAGTGGGAGATCCACAACTGTGAATACTCAAATTCTGAGGGACCAGCTTATAAAGTGAATGTTCCCACATCTCTGTGGGCCCTGATGGGATTCACCCCACAGTACTGAATGGGCCTGCAGCTGTTACAGCAAGACCTCTCAATCATCTACTGGAGGCCTTAGGAGTCTGGGCAGGTCAGTGCTGACTGGAAGCTTGCCAGTGTAATTCCGGTTTACAAAGGCGTGAGGCAAGAAACGGAACTGCAGACTTACTAGTGTAACCTCAGCTCCTGGAAAAACTATGGAGATACTAAGTGATACTGGCAGGTGAAAGAACTGTTAAAGAACAATGCAGTCATCTCCCACAGTCAACAGTTTCACAAAGCAAAGTCCTCTTTAACCAACCTTCTATCATAAGATCACCTGCCTCCTGGATGAAGGGATGGCAGTGGATGCAGTTCCAGTTTGACTAAAGTTGCTAACACTGTCCCTCAGAGCATCCTTTTCCAACAAGTTGCCCAGCTGTGGGATGAGCAGGTTCACAGAGCTCTGGCTGGATGGCAGCACTCAAAGGGCTGTATTGAATGGGGCTTCATCCGGCAAGCAAGAGTTGGGTGCACCATTAGCAATTTGGCTAATGATTCAAACTGGGAGGTGCTGTGGATGCTCTTTAGGGACAAGAGGCCTTGATGAGAGACCTAGTTAGATTGGAGCATTGGGCACTCATAAATGGAGTGAAATTTACCAAGTTCAGATGCTGGATTCTGCACCTGGGATGGGGTGATGCCAAGCACAAGGATGAAGTAGAAGAGGAGTGGCTGGACAGCTGCAGAGGAAGGTGGGGCTGGCTGGTGCTGGGCTCAGCGTGGGTCCACAGTGCCCGGGCAGCCCCAAGGACAAAGCCCATCCCAGAGCTCCCAGCAGGGCACAGCCAGAGCCCATCCCAGAGCTCCCAGCAGGGCACAGCCAGAGCCCATCCCAGAGCTCCCAGCAGGGCACAGCCAGAGCCCATCCCAGAGCTCCCAGTAGGGCACAGCCAGAGCCCATCCCAGAGCTCCCAGCAGGGCACAGCCAGAGCCCATCCCAGAGCTCCCAGCAGGGCACAGCCAGAGCCCATCCCAGAGCTCCCAGCAGGGCACAGCCCAGCCCAGGGAGGGGATGGGCCCCTGGGCTCAGCCTCAGGGTGGCCTCATCCTGCTGGGCCCTGCAGGTGGAGAAGGAGGGGAAGGTCCTCCAGTGCATCCTGAGGAGGGAAACAGAGCTGGTGGGAAGGCTGGAAGGAACTTCCTGTGAGGAGCAGCTGAGGAACTTGGGCTTGTCCAGTTTGGGGAAAGGGAGATGAAGGGTGACCCCACTGCTCTCTGCAGCTTCCTGAAGAGGGGAAGGGCACAGGGAGGTGCTGAGCTCTCCTCCCTGTAATCCTGGGACAGGACAGGAGGGAGCAGTTCACAGCTGCACCAGGAGAGCTTTCCTGGCCATCAGGAGGCATTTCTATAAAGTGAGGGTGGTCAAGCACTGGAACAGCTTCCTAGGGAAGTGGTTGGTGCCCAGTCTGTCAGTGTTCAAAAGCATCTGGACAGTGCCCTTAGCAACGTGCTGGAACTTGGCCTGCCCTGAGTGGGCAGGCAAACTGGACAGTGACTGTAGGTCCAACTGGAAGAGTCTCTTCTATTCCTTGAAACTGAACAGAATCTACTTAGACTCTCTTCTTTCTGATGCAAAGTTTAGGCTTTTTATTTTCTCTGCATGTTTCCAGATGAAGGCCTGATATATTTTGAGATATTCATACTTTAAGGTATTAGAAGAAAGGGGTGTATGCTAAAAATTTTTGAACTAAGTGCTGAAATCAATAAAATTCTGATTATGATCATTAGGGAGCATTGAGTCATCTAAAATTGCAGACTAATATTCTTCCAACATACCAGAATTTTTCACAGCCATTTTGGCAGGAGAAAACCTTTAAAAATGTGACCAATATTGTGTTTATTATGAAAATTTCTATTTGTTGCTATAAAAACTACAGTGTCGGAACTTTCAAATGGTGTATGTATAAAGAACTAAAGACTTCAACTGCAATGTGATTTTTTTTCTTATAAAACAATTTGTTACTTTGAGCAACTTTTTAAGAATCCATAGGTCAGTTCAGCATCCAGAAACATCTTTTATTTTTCAAGATTTATGGGGCTCACCTGTGCATTCAGTAGGTAAAAAAACATTTGTTTGTTTATTTATTGCCCTGGTTTCCAAGAAGATGATTTTTTTATTCTGTGAACTGTCTTTTTGAATACTGGAAAAAAACTTAAAGGCTTGTTGTAAAATCAAATCTCACCACCTTCCTCTGCCACCATAATCTTTTTCTCAAATATACTGGAGTGGAATACATGATTTGTAGCACTCTGTAAACACACCAGTAAGGACCTAACAAGCCCACTTGGTAAAAGTAAGCTCCCTCAGACATTCGAAGTGACTCTTGTGTTTTCAGCTCAAAATATTAAATTCCTTCTTACAAAAGGACTACTCAAACACTGATCGCTGTGTGTCTTCACCTTCAGATGTGGTAAACACACAAATCATTTATAGGATGTAGAGTCTTTAACCAATAGCAAATTAAACAGTATCTTAAACTTGTGATAGCAAAAGAAAAAGGTTCTTTTGATCTGTTTTCCATTTTCTCAAAAACACACTTAGGATCAGCTATTAAACTTGAATGTTATTCCAATTATATAACTTCAAAGGAACTGTTCAGGATCTTTAGTCTAAAGATCACCTCAGCCCTGCAATAAAAGATGATTTTAAAAATTTGTCTGCACTTCAAAACTGCAGACATACAGATCTTGGTTTATGATTCACTAAACCTTTATACTTAAAAGGAAATTCTATATCTGTGTCCTAAATATTCACTATAAACGTCATGTAAAATGTAAACACATACATGCACTGTGAACACCCAATGGAACTAGAAGATTATCTAAATTTAATCCTCTAATTAACACCAGAGTAAATTAAATTCAGTGTGCTTCACATTCATTTTCAGGAAAAAAACCAATGGAAAAAACTGAGTTATTCCAACACCTCCACAAAAGTGTACATTCCTAAAACTACATTAAGAATGCAATTTTTATTAGCTACTAGCACAGCTCTGCATTCATTTGTTAATAATCCCTGATATATTTGCTTTAATCTTTTGGGTTTTATCTTATTCCCCACAACTTAGGCATTGAGGAAGGTCCTTATTACAGATTTACGGAATGAGCAACATAAGATTCAAATGTGGACTTTAAGATGTCACTCCAATACAAGCCAAAGTTGAAAAGATGTTCCCGACTGTATTTAGCAAATTAAGTATTATATTGTCAGAAACTGTGATATAATAGATGCTACCAATTACTTTTTAACACTCTGGCCACAATTTAGATGAACAAAAACTACAAAGATACAAAGACTTGTGGCAGTGTGTCTGTATGAGATCTGTATTGATAGATTTATCCAGACACATAAGACACAGGTATGTATACTAACACAGTCACGGGTCCTCAAGTTCCACGACAACAGTGCTCCTGGTCTTAGAAATCAGAGTAGGACATTTTTGTAAAAAGGTACCTGTCCATGAAAGGACCTCCTCTACTTTCTTAGACACATTACTTCAATTGGATTAAGTCCCCTGCTATTTTCCGGTGCTCCTCCCTGATCTATCCAGCCTCCCTTAGGTTGGTTTTCAACCCACGTTAGAAGGGATTCTGGGCTCCCACAGCGACAGCAAAGCCTTGGGGAGCAAGGCCGGTGCTCCCCGAAGCTGAGGCAGGAGACGGGCCTGGGGGCGGCACACGGTGACTCGCCGCTGATGCTGGCTGACTGACTGCAAGTGGCCATTTTAATCTAAGGGCCTGGGGACCCGATGCTGTCGCTGATCATCCGCCTCCCGCTCGGCGGTGCCCAGCCCCACCTCCCAGCCCCGGCACACGGGGAGATAAGAACGCACACCCGCGGGCGCGGCGGGAGGGTCCGAGCACGGCCCACGGCGCGGGGCCAGGGGCGGGAGTTGCCCGGGGTCCCGGCCGGGGAGAGGGGCCCTGGGCGGGTCCCGGGGGGTCGCGGCGGCGCTCACCTGTACTGGGCAGCAGCCCCGCTGTGGGTGAATCCAAAGTAGTTGCCGGTGGCCATTTTGGCATCTTCCCCCAGCCGGCTGGGCACTGCGGCGGCGGCGACCGAGGGGCGGCGGCGGCGGGGGCCATGACAGGAGGCCCGGCGAGAGAAGGCGGTGGGGAAAGAACGGGACACACAGAGGGACAAGGGAGAGAGAGCGCGGGAGCGCCGGGTCAGACTCGGCGCCTCAGGACCGACCCTCGCCCGCCGCCCTCTCCCCACGCACGGACACGCCGAGCACCGCTACTCACCATAGGTGAACGAAACTACCGGGCATATGGGAATCATGAGTCCGGCCTGGCAGCGACGGCGGCGAGTGAACTCTCAACTCTCCCCCCCCTCCCTCCACCTCCTCCTCCCGCTCGCTCCCTTCCCCCACCCACCCACCGACGGCGACAACGGCGGAGTGCGGCCGGGCCGGCTCCGCCTGCGCAGGCGCGGGATGTGCGCGGAGGCCGCTGGGAGATGTAGTCCAACCGCAGCCGGGTTCCCGCTTAAAGAACGGGGAGCAGCCTCCGCCTCGGGGATCGTGTGCGCAGGCGCGGGATGTGCGCGGGAGCCGCTGGGAGCTGTAGTCCCGCAGGCCGGCCATGGGGAGGCGCGCTGGCGGCGCCCATTGGACACGCTCGCACACGCAGACGCGCACATGGATGGATATACGGCGTGAAGGGTCCCGCCATGGCTCCCGAGTGCTTACTGCAACCCTGCTACATCCTCACCCACACAGCGCCCGTTCCCGTGGCTGTTCCAGAAGCCAACAATCCGTCAGATCACTCCTGAAACGCGCTGGTCGGCACATTGCGGCCAGTGCAGCGCCCTCCCGATCAAAGGCACTGAATGAACGGCCGTTCCCCACGGCTCTGCCGCTCCTTCCGGCAAATCCTTCCCTCTGAGCATCAGCTGTCCCCCAAAACTCTGAACAAAGCAAAACTTGAATGCTTAAATGCTTTCCTCCCATTTACGTATTTTGCATGTGCTCCAGTGTGCATTATTCATAAACTAATCAAGGCTTATAAAAAGGCTTATAAAACTATTAATAAACACTGGATTGTATAATAATATATAATTTCGGATATAATTTTTTGTGGACTATAAACTAAGCCTCCCAAAACACACGTGTTTGGGATGCCCTACTGCAGTCCTAACAAAAGCAGGGATTCCCACATCCCACAGTGGCTGTGGTCATAGGCAGTAGGACTGCAAGGATATTATTGTTCATAAAATGGGAAGAGGAAAGTACTTTCTCATCTTATAGCTAACATTATTGCAGCTGCATATGAAGTACAGCCATTCCCAATGCCAAACATCCTTCCCAATTCACTGAACATAATTTGTTGGTCTTTATTACTAATTTTGCATAGGAACTGAATATTATTGTACCTCCTGTACAATAATTCTTATCCTAATCAAGCACAACAGTAAAAGAAATCTCCTTGGTTCTGCCCAAAGTACTGTTCTGAGAAGAAAGTGGCTACTGAGTGAATATTTAATTGCTATAGATTAGGAAAGAAAAGCCTTAATCCACAGTTCCATGGGAGAGTACTCAAGGAGAAGGGTCTACAGAAACCTTCTGTAGAAGAACTTAGAGAATATGACCTCTGTCATGAAAATATCAATTGACTCAGGAGATACAAATCATAAATAGATTAATGATTTATATAGATGTTTATATCTATCCTTCTATTAAAAATTGTTCATAATCAGACCACTGGATCATGCTGCTTGGACAAGAAGAGAACACAAGTTTTTTTTCTTTCCACTGTCTTTCAAGGTTTTTCAGTTATAATCCTTCAAATATTCTGATAAATAGACAATATTCAATACACATTTCATTAAAAATATAAGCATCTATACATACACACAGACATTCACATACCTTTTATCACTGCATCATTAAAGCTATTTTTTGCAAAGTAGGTAGGCTGCCATTGCTATTCATTTACAAGATGAACTTCATAGAATGATGGAATCAGACTGGCTGTGGTTGGAAGGGACTTTAAAGATCATCTGATTCCGACTCCCCTGCCATAGACAGGAACGCTTTTCACTAGTCCTGGTTTCTCAGAGCCCCATCCCACCTGCCCTGAGCTTTGTCACGGATGAGGCACCTAGACCTTCTCTGGGCAACCTTTGCGAGTTCATCATCGCCATCACAGTAAAGATGTTCTTCCCAATATCTGAGCTAAACCTACTCCCTTTTCAGTTTGAAGCCATTCCCCCTTGTCCTGTCACTCCAGGCTCTTGTAAACAGCCTCTCTCCATTGTTTCTGTAGCCTCCCTTTGGGTACTGGAAGGCCCCATTCAGGTCAACCCAAAGCCTTCCCTTCTCCATGCTGAACAAACCCAATTCACTCAACCTTTCCTCAGAGGAGTGGTGCTCCAATTTCTCTCATCAATTCTGTGATGCTCCTGTGGATTCTCTCCACAGATGTATATCAAAATTATTAATATATACTTCTATTGATATGTACACTATATTATAATGTTCCAAATAAACTTGGAATATTTATGCTTCTTTAAACTTCGTCTCCATGAAAAACAAACAGAAAAAAAAAAAAAACAAACCAACAAAAACCCCAAGGCTTTCTTACTCACAGCTGAGATTTTTGACTTAGGTTTCATAACTTTTTTTCATCCAAGTAGTTTCTAGTAGTTAAAATTCAAATACTACACCCTTTATGTTGTGATTTCAGCCCTGCATATTTCTGAGCATAAGCTCCCATCTGGTAGCCCAATTCAGCTGCAGTTTCAGAAGTTTCAAATCACTTTCCTGTGTAAATTTTGCATTTTGAGTGCATACATAACTTTAAAAAGACTATAACATAGTTTATGAGAAGTCATACTTTTTAAATGTGACAAAAAAAAAATTTAAAACCAAAAGTTTCCTTTCTCCTTGGGAAAAAAGCTCCAAACCACTAGTATTATACAGGTCTTTCCCTGAGCAGCTTCCTAATAAGAACCTGATGCTTCCTGGTGACTTTGTGAACCATTACATAACATCTATTTATGCTACTACTAACTTGCAGGATCAGATTCGTGGTCTATACTTAAAAACCTCAGTGAATTATAAAACAAGATTCTATCTCCTTAAGACATCTATCAGATTGCTTCAAAATAAAACAGTAATAAATTCAGATTAGATCCTTAAGGGCATTTTGACCTTTACTGATTTCTATGTCTTTAACTGGAAGGATAATCCATGGAGTGATAAAGTGCTAGTTGTGGCACAGGGAGAAAGACAGAAAAGCTTTAGTGAAACATGGAAAAGGTATTTTTTAAATAGGAAAAAGAAACTTCTCTATCCCCAGTCCTAATAAGATTACAGAAGAACAGACAAGAAGTTCCAGAATGAAAACATATGCTGGAACACGAATCTTTAATTTGGAATTATATACAGCAGATACTCTATCTGTGTAAAGTTCAAAGTGTCTAAAAATACCACAGACAAAAATGGCAAGCAAGCTGGCATTCAGGAAAACACATTTTTGACCTTCAACCGTTTGAGGAGAGATTGCCACAATACAGTGAGAAGAAGAAAGCAATACAATAACAAGCGAGTGTCATCAATCCTACTATTTTACTTTAATATCCCAACATGCATGTGATAATGTTTCTGCTGCTGCCATAGGACTGCAAAACTGCGACTGAAACACAGTGGGGAAAACTAAATAACTAAATGTTTTTAATTCTCAAGATTTGCAAGATTAGGTAAGATTTCTTGGAGGCAACCTTCCAGTTTATATAAAAGCAGGCTCTCAGCCAGCCTTTGCGTGCCCACCAGAGGGCAGGGCCACGCAGCAGAAGGTGAAAGCTTTCCAACACAGCGCAGACCATGTTAACAAAAGCTGCTTTTATTTCCTGAAAAGGTAATTTAATACTTAGTGCTCTCTTTGTAAATGCTCTAGATAGAAAGAGATTTACAATCAGCATACGGAGACCAGTGCTATCTTCTCACCTGGAAATTATTTCAGATAGCCAGAAAGACAAGACATTCACCAGCTTATCAACCTTCTTATTGTACAGTGAAATTACATTTTTTAAAGTAGTAAAGGCCCCACATTTTTCAATTATTAAAACAAAAAAGTGTTACTTTTAACAACAGGGTTTAGACATTGTACAGTGACCATAACAACAGACTTATTAAACTATTGATGGAAGTTATTACTGTTTAGTTTACTAAACTGCAACATAAAAAAATCCCGACTTCCCAAGCATAACAGAAAGTTATGCAAGTATTGATGCAAACTCAAATTACACGATACAAATGCGAAATTAACTAGTTCCAGTTCTACAAACATAAACCACTGTGTGGTAGCATCCCTTACTCTTTCCTTCTTGACACTTTAATAAAACTACTGCCCATATTATAAACTAACCTTATAATCTGCCTTTCACGGCAGATTTCTTCTTCCACCCTTTAAACTAGTAAGCAGAAACACCAAAGCTTTAAAAGCTGTCCCACTTAAGGTTTGCCCCAAAATGCTTTTCCTGCTAGCTCTACTATTTCTAACTAGAGGAGTCATCCTTTGCAGTTAGTAATTGCTATGTGATCAGAAGCACTAATGTGTATTTTTCAGCATTCCCATTCAAATCTGCATGCTGAAATCTGTTACTGAAGAAAAAACAAATGCTTCAACATTCTTCTCTGCCGAAGACATGTGGGATATGAAATGAGGCAATCAGGCAGTGACTAGAAGAATTTAAGCCCTTTTAAGGCAGCTACAGAAGGAAAGTGTCTGATGAAGGAACAAACCCATTACAAAAGTCTATTTTAAGAGCTCAGAAAGTGAACTATACCCCTTGGGGGGATAGATGACTCACTCAGAAGGTAACAGCAGAGATTTACCTTGGAAAAATTATGGCTCCTTTCCCACTGTTCTAAAGACAGTATTTTTTCTTAGTAGCTTTTTTTTTCTTTTCTAAATACAATAAAATATAGTGAAGGTAATTTACCAGAAGCTCAAACCGCTGCTACACTCAACAACCAGAATATTTCTCGAAGAAATGTCTCATTCCTGAAAAGCAGAACATGAAATCCCAGTTGCAGCAAACCTTCCCTGCCTCTTACTGACCTGCTATTTAGGAATTCAGCTATAAAAATAAACTTGGTGCTTGCTTTGGAGGAAATACTGTAGGTGGGAGAAATTAACTCATTAAGAGCCAGCAGAAAATGTTTCTTTTAGTCACTTTGATTTATGTAAAGACTGAAAGAATTGATTAGAAGTGCATAAAGAATTGTTGATTTGAATAAACAATTCCTTGATGATTTGATTAAAACCTGAGCATTCTTTGTGTACAAAGTGTTGATCTGTAAAAAAGCAAAGCATATATGGATTACAAACACCTGAACTCTCATTATGCCTCTAACATGAAAAATTAGTGTAAATTTGTTGAAAAGAGTAACTATGGTTTTTTACAACTGAATAGTCCTTATTTTGAGATGATCTTGTTGTTGGAGTTAAACATTAAGTGTTACACTTAATCTGTTCATCTTCCACAATTACATGGCTTGACAAGCCAGGTGTTGCTGCAGTGGTGATAATTACTATATTGCCTGCATTTCATTTACTGTGCTTTGACCCCTGTTTGTATAAACAACTGTATTTTTGTCTTCCAAAGGTCAGAGATGTAGTGAGAATTGTATCTTTTTCTATTCATTTTGTGGTCTACATGACACTGACACTGTGAAACTGCAAGTTAGCAAGGATTATTTAGATGAGTACGCTTCCTATTTCTCGTATTTCCTTCCTGTTTTCCTGCTATTAAAGGGAAGAAGTGAAAGCCACTTCTCTCAGCATAAACCAGTTTACTTCATGATGAGGGCTCTAAGGACTTCATAGATTCCCTCTGAAAACCTTTGTCCACCTCCTTTAAGTACTTTTTCAGAAACACTGCTTAGAACTTGCAGCTGCTCATGCTGATTTTGGACGATTATTCCCTCTAGAAACATGTTGTTTGCCTTTCTGGCCCATATTAATAAACAGAGATCTTTGCAATTAAAAAAAAAAAAAAGTCAAAGACTTTTGCTTTTCAATACTTTATTAATAGGTGTTTGTTATTGGAATTATGAAGGCTGATAAACAACTACCTCACTCAGCCTGTATCAATTTTATCTGGAAGCTAGGACTGGGATTATAGTCCATTTCCTATTTTTTATAGTTTGCTTGCACTTTTTACAAAAATCTTGTACTCCTGTGGTAGCAAAAGCGTAAGTCTAGAGTTAGTAAGAATGAGGAAAAGACTTAACTGGTACTGGGTGTCTGAAGAATTGTCATTGCTCGCAACACAACCCATTGCTGCAAACAGTGATCAGCAAATAGGAGCAAGCTGTGTTAGTTTTGTGTGAATCATGACCCTATTTTAATGTTAGTAATAGCATTAAATTCATTATATTCTGTATACATTCATAGAATTACATTAATCATAAACCAAAACATTACATTCATCATAAACTCAACAGGTAACACAGAAGACAACATGAAGCCACTTCGTGCTCTGACAGCATGCCTGGCCCATCGTAGTCTGCAAAGGCTGCTAAATGTCTCCTTTTACAAAGCTGAGGACAGAGGGCCCTTTCCTCAGGTTCCTTCCATCTCGGTGTGTCTCAGAAGCAGAACTCGTCTAGGTGAACTCAGCCCTGTCAAGCCCTCCTCAGCAGGGTGCTCGGGACGCATCACCGTTTGAACATGCTACAGAAAAAAACCCAACATTGTCAGTACGTTTTCAAGGCTATTTGCTTGGACAACTTTTAAAATGTAGGTGTTTTAAAGAAGCGCTGAGACAGCTTTAACCTTCTATCCGCGATGCTCCAGCTCCCGGGCAGGTGCCCTCATGCTCCCCAGCGGCAGAGCCCCGCGGTAAGAGAAGGAAAACCGGGGCACCAGTGTCAGAGGGCGGATCCGGTGTCAGAAGGCGAAGCATCAGGAGGGAAACTATCAGGAGGGAAACTATCAGGAGGGGGAAGCGTCAGGAGGGGCTGCCGAGCGGCGCCCCAGGTGCGGCGGGGCCGTGGTTTCGCTATGCAAAGCCGCCCACCGCAGCCGCACCCCGCCTCACGCCGCTGCCCGGGCGGCTCCGAGCGGCATCGAGGAACGGCTGCAGAGCGTGAAAAAACCCTGCTATTTATGAATTAGTGTAGGGTTTTTTTTCTGCCTTGGGAAGACTGAGGGGATACTTCAGGGAACGACAGAATCAAGTTGGAAAAAACCTTGGAGACAACCGAGTCCAACTTGTGACTCTGTACCACCACGTCAACCAGACCATGGCACCAAGTGCCATTTCCAGTCTTTCCTTAAACATCTCCAGGGACAATGACTCCACAACCCCTCTGGGCAGCCCATTCCAATGGCTAATCGTTTCTGTGCAGAAATTCTTCCTAATGTCCATGGCAGTCTCCTAGCTCCCTCACGAGGGGAAGCGGAGGGGCAGGTACCGATCTCTTCACCCTCATGGCCAGCAACAGCGAGTCAGAGGAGGTTCAGGATGGATACCAGGAGGTTTTTCACTCAAAAGATGGCAGGGAACTAAAACAGTCTCCCCAGGGAGGTGGTCACAGCACCAAGAAGCATTCGGACAACGCTCTCAGGCACAGAGTATGACTCTTGGAGTGTCCTGTGCAGGGCCAGGAGCTCGAGTCGATGTCTTCTGTGAGTCTACAAACTCGGGACTTTCTGTGATCCTGTAAAATCTCCTTTCCAGCACCACGATCACTTTCCCGCCCCTCAGGGGAGGCGGGAACGAGCGACAACGGGGATAAAGGGCCGCG
This sequence comes from Ammospiza nelsoni, assembly GCF_027579445.1. NCBI lineage: Eukaryota > Metazoa > Chordata > Aves > Passeriformes > Passerellidae > Ammospiza > Ammospiza nelsoni. The sequence goes on along the minus strand of NC_080669.1, from coordinate 77,916,463 downwards.
TCCCCTTTAAAGCCGCCCCCCACCACCCCACGTGAGCTGCCCGGGGCGGGCGTTCCGAGCCGCGTCAGTTCCGCTTGTGTCGCGCTGCGGAGGAGCCACGCGCGGAGCAGGACGTGAGTGCTGGGTCCCCTCGCGCGCCCCCGCCACGCCGCCATTTTCTCTTGCGCGCCCCTTCCCACGACCCCCGCTACCGCCGCGGCACCTCCCGGCCCGATCGGGACAGCCGCGGACCGGTGGCGGCAAGGCGAGGCTTCCCCTTGTTCCTCGAGTGCCCGCGGTGCCCAGCGGGGGGGATACCCTGCTGTGGAGCGGGAGGAGCGAGCCGCCGCTGCCGAGGGGGAGCTGCCATGTTGGGGGGCACAGAGTCTGATAGAGGGATAAGATGGCGCCCGGCCGCGCTCCCACCGGGGGCCGGGGGTAGACGCGGCCCGCCGGTGACCCCGTGCCCGCTAGTTTCCGTGCTGTTCTTTTACGCCCACTCAGCCGCGGGTAACCCGCAGTCCCTTCGCTGCCGCCCTACCCCGGGAAGAACTGGACGTTCTCGCCCGCCCACCCCCTGCCCCCCCCCCCCCCCCCCCCCCTTGTTCGGGTCTCGACTCTTGTCTTCGGGGGGCGACACGAGCCGTTGAAAAGAGGAATAGGGGAGGAAAATGGCGGCTGGGATCCGCCTACCTGGAGTTCCCGATTCGTCTTCCTTTCCTTACCTTTCCCTGGTCTCCTTTGGTTTGGCTCATCCCGTCCTCCTCGCCAGCGCTGCGGTGTCTCCTCACGCTCGGCCTCTCCTGGGGAGCACCCAACACCCCCCATCCCTTTTTCCTCCACTTTCCGCCCACACCTTCCTCCATATTGTCCCTTTTTCCGACCCATGCGGACCCCGGGGTCATCCCCCGAAACATCGTTTGGCTTGCCGACTCAGTGTCATCCGTTTGCTTATTTTCACATTGTCCCATTCCAGCGCTCTTCTGCCTCCATCCTAGAGCGTGGCTTGTGTGCTTCCTCAGACCCTGTATCCTGTGCAGTGCTGCAGCTTCCGTCCTTGTGCTACAAGCTATTACCACAGGTCTTGCCCTGCTTTAGAACTACGTTGATCCATTAGCATTATTTGGACTCCGGTTTGGTTGTTTTGTTTTGTTGGTATTTTTTTTTTTTTTTCTTTTCATTTGCATATGTGGTTTTTTTTTTTCACTGCCCGTTTAAGACCGCTGTTACTCCTTTTTTCTTTCCTGAGATACTCTGTAATGCTATCTTGGCCTTTCCTAGCTGATGTTTGTGTTGTACAGTCTCAGGAATGCTTAATTTTACTCTAAAAGACCGAATGAGCGGTATTTTTGTTACAAAGAGTTTCTAGCAGCAGGGACGATGTGTAACCGCTATACCTAACCACATGTTTGCATACTAGGGTGACGTGCAAGGACACCTGGCAGCACGCATTCAAGGAATGCTGAATGTCTGCTTGTCTGGCGAATTATGACTGATGTGTTGAAGTTGCAGTGAAAATGTTAATTGCAGTGCTGTAGCTCTCTGCAGCTGAGGTGTATTTCAGACTGTTAGATTATAGGTGGGAGCTCAAGTGTCACGTGTGTGACAATTGTGCTGCATGTTGCTTGCAAATCCAACTGGGTGAAATGCCTGTGACAGAATATACATACTGCTAGAGTGTTAATAATTCACATTTGTGGATGTAAAGAAAGGATTCAGCTGGAGGGCACTATTGTATTGTGTGTTTTGCATTGTGAGTTTTGTCATGTGCAGGGATATATGAAAATGGTGAAAAATCGTTCTGCTGTAGACAGCTCAGAAGCCAAGCCGCTGCATTTAATGTGCTCTAAATGTGTTTTAATGCAGTTGCAGCAAAAAGAGGAAAAGATATAAGAGGGAAGAGTGCTTGATATTGCATCTGCAGTGCATTTTTAAAGCTTAAATGAAAGGGCAGGAAAATCTTTAGGAGGGCTTGAAGAAGATGAGCCAGTACAAACAGGTTTGAAGATTGCTTTCCAGCCAAAGTGGAATGTCATTCCTTATATAGTGTTGTCATGTTATTTTTCTTTTCCCAGAATGCCTAAATCAAAGGAACTTGTATCTTCAAGCTCATCTGCCAGTGATTCAGATAGTGAAGTTGACAAAAAGGTGAACAATACATAAAATTCATTACTGTATTAACTCTTTTGTTTCAGGCTTGGGTTAAGGAATTAGGTGAGCATTATGCCACAACAAGCATGTCATTCTGTATCATTTATCAGACACTTTAAGAAACTTTCTCTCCCACCCACTCATCTCAACAACTGCAACAACAAAAACCAAACAATCCACCTTCCAAGTATGGATGGATTGCATAATTTTTTCCCTGAAGAAAAGTTTTTTCTTCAGTTGCACTTCGTTTTCTTCATGCCATTCCATATGATAATTGCAAATTCCCTGTGATTCTTTGCTGCTTTGTGGCAAGCTTCTGAACGCTTCTGTATCAACTGCTTTGGTGGAAGAATTTGAACTTGAGAACATGCCTACAGCCACCCTCTGCCATTTTAATATATGGATTACTTCTTCATGACAAAAATCTGCACTTGCCCTGTGCTCCTTGTGTCACTTGCTTACTTGTTTGCATGGGTTTTTTTCTCTGCTTAATTTTCTTTTATTTGCTGTTACATCATGTGCTAGTTTCTCACTCAGAAGCTGAGCCAACCTGAGTGTCTTTGAGTTGATAAATTTTAAGATGATTGTTGTAAATGTATAAATCAAATGTTTCCGTTTAATTTAAATATTTATTTAAGTTAGAAGTTTGTGTAGATGTATCAGTCATTTTGAACAAAAGCAAAATGATTGTAGAAATCAAAGTGATTTAGAAAAAACCAGTTAATTTATCTTTTTAAAGAAATGATAGGTGGTAACACAGACACCAGGTGTTTTAATGTAGTACAGTACATCGAGAGATCTGGTCTCCTATTTTGACATGAGTAGAAATAGTAACTTTGTAGCTTCTTTGTGTAATCTGATTTACAGGTGATATGGTCTGAATGCTTTAAAATGTCACATAATTTATCATGCTGTGGGCAACGGTTAGATGCTTAGTAAAAAAAACTGGTCTCTGGTAGACATGGTTTCCAGATTTTTTATTATCTTATTAGTTATCTTAATAAGTAATTTTTCTGGATTATTTACTATCTTATCTAAGTGTTCTTTTTTTGGGTTTTTTTTTTTGGAGGCGTTGCAAGCTATGCTGTTCTATACTTTTTGTTCCATTTAGGGGAGAAGAGGGTGCCATTTCCATCAGACTTAATTTTTTTATTAAAACTATTGAACTGACTCTGTTACTGTACAAAAAGAGAAGGATTTTTGAAATGTATTTTGATGTGATTAAATTCTCTTCAAAGCCAAAGTGTTACTTCAGTGAGAACAGAATCAGGCTCATTTTGAAGTCTTTAAATTCCAGCCTAAATGTACAGTATTGAATTCCTGCCTTCACAGCAAGAAGGTGATGAAGTGCATTGCTTGGTAGTAGGCTGTGATATACAGCGTAAACTTATCTGTAGCATACAGAGTGATTGTGGCTCATGCTTTTCTTTTTTTTTTTTTTGTTTTACTCCAAGGCAAAGCGGAAAAAGCAAGTAACTCCAGAAAAGACTGTAAAGAAACAAAAGACTGGTGAAAGTTCAAAAGGTGCAGCTTCTTCTAAGCAAAGCAGTAACAGAGATGAGAATATGTTTCAGGTAAAATTGGTGACTCATAGAGCCTGGTTAAGGTAACATGTTACATCATATGCTGTATAAATTTTATGAGGTGATCTGAACTTTCTGACAGTGTAGTGCTTGGCCTCCTGGAATCCTTGGCCGAAGGGGATTATGAGGCTGGCGTTCAGATGAGGTGCTCATAAAAGCCTGGTCTGGTTTCAACAAGAGTAAAAGAATCTGCGTTGTATCAATTGATCTAATTCTCATGACTTTGCTCCTGGTATCTGTGGGTAGTCATTTTGTCAGTAAATACAGCACTTGCTATCAGTATACTTGAAATATTAGATCAGGTTTTTCTCTACATGGAAATGTTTTTTTAATTAGGGCTCTTGAAAAATATGTTCTTGGAAACCAAAATGTGGACTCTTCATTCCTATTTAACTAGGTCAAGGGCAGCTTGGCCTCCTGTGTTATTACAGCATCTTGGAATAAGTTTTGTTTGTTCCTTTGTGTTATGATGTAGGATCTTATCACTGAACATCCGTAAAGGTAGTAACTTGTGGTATTGTCTGTTTTTAAGATTGGATGAATGTCTCTTTTTCAGTAGAAAGATGCATTTGTTAATTCAGGGTATTGCAGTTCCCAGGGCTAGCCAAGGCAGTAGCAGTGTGTGCTGAGGGTTGATACACAGCTTAGAATTAGCTGTTTTGGGGATGTGGATCAAGATCTATTAAAGGTCTCTGACTAGCTGGCTGGAAAGGAACTGAAATTCTTGGGCCTTTGAGTCTCCAGTTTGTGAAAGGCTATGGGAAAGGTGCCTAGTGAGATGACTGAAGCACAGAGTAATGTAAAGGAAATGGTTCTGGGCTGTAGCAGTGTGAAGTAGTACAGGGGGAGAAAAGTCTGTTCCAGAGAGAAGACCTGCTTAACTGATACTGCCATGCAGAGCAGTTATTTTTAATGTCCAAGTTCTTACTTCTTCAGTTATGTTTAGAAGGGAGAACTTTGCTTGAAGGCTGTGTCTGGACTTCTGTATTGAAGGAAGTGTATAATATTTTTAGTTCTGCTTGGACATGCTTTGAACCCTGTAGGAAAAATGAAATAGTGAATTTTACAACTTAGTAAGTGAACTGCAGGTAGAACTCTAAAGAATTGTGTATAAGCTTAAAGCTATGTTTGTAGTAAGTTTATAAATTCTAGTTGCTGTGGTTGTCATATGTTCAGAAATTCCAGCCTTGGAGAAAACTTAAAAATTTTTAGTGCCCCTGATGCAAAAATGCACCCAGATCCTTTCAAATAAAAGCGAAAGTATGCATGCTCTGGTTTCTTGAAACCTCTTCGACCTAAGATAATAAAAAGTTACTAAAAACAGACAGTAGAGGATTCACATTACTCTATTAAGAACAAGGTTCTGCTGGTGTCGAGTAGAATACAGATCTTAAATATCACCTTGACCTAAAATACCAGCATTACCCAGTCTGTGCCTGCCTTTGAAGTAATCAACAATAAAATATTTTGTAGATTACTCATTTGTTGTGGTGAAGCATTGTCAGTTTTTGTAGTCTACATAAACTTCTGTGCAGTAACTAACATGCAGACACTAAACTAGAGAAGTAAAACTACAGTGGGTCTGAGGATACTCCCCCTTCTTCCCCCCCCTATCCAGGAGGGCATGCTTGTTAATTTTTTAGATCTAGTTTTGTTTGTTCTAGCCATCTTAATGATACTAGAAACCTTTCTGGAGAGCTTCTTTCTCAAGGCAGTAAAATGATCTCTGATGTGGAAGTGACTTTGCAGTATAGCTTTACAAGAGGGGCTTTAGCTGATGGAAATCGGCCATAAAGCATTCATAGGACAGTCACAAGTTCTGTGGTGTCCATATTGTGTGTGGGAGTGGCTGCAAATGATGTGAAACCAAGAGTCTTCTTGTTCTACACCCTCAGGCTGTGTTCTTGAAGCATACAGATTCCCTTAATATAGAGCTCATTGTGACTTCTGTAGTTTTCATAAATATGTACATTTTATATTTTTGTTTGAAATTGTTGGTGTAATTTTTTTTTGCAACTACTTACAAAGAAGGTTTTAATGTAAGGAGAAGACAATTTGTTCAGTGTTAGAGACAAGGTTTATTCTATGTATTTGCATGTCTTTGCCTTATTAGATTTTATAGGGAACCTGGTATACTCTGGAACTTGATGAAGGATTTGTTTGCTGTTAGGGTGCAGAAATTTATGTTACTCCCATGTGTGATGTATTACTGGAGGCCCTAAGGACAGGCATAATTTGTGTTAACATGGAAGGGTTTAGCCTTGCTGCATTAGATTCCCGTCTGTGGCTTCAAGCCAACCTGAGCTCTGCACCATGTGCTTTGGTTAGTTTGACTAATCCTATCATCTACCTATGCCTGATTTGGATAAGGTTTGTCAGGATTCATTAATGGCTACCCAGAGCAGAGCCACATGGCATGATCATGCATTGAACTGAAATTGTTATTTCAGAAGTTGTCTCTGTGTTTTCTGTCCACTTCCCAACCCCCTTTTTTATTTTGTTTTTTTGAGTTTTCACCATACTGGGGCTTTGACTTTTGAGGCATAAGTTCTTTGATTTTTCCAGTATAATGTCCCAGTGTCCTTATCATAGACTCCTGAAAGAAGGTAAACATAGAAATTTATGATGCTCTGAAACTGTTACTGGTTTAGGACACTAATTACGAAACTTAGGTGGTCACCGATGCATTTCACAATTTGCTTTGCTGCGGATGTCACTGTTCACAGGACTCCTGTGCTCCTTACATATGGTTATTGGCTAGGGCAGAGGATTTTTTGCTGTTTATGCTTGCTCTGTGGGTGTACAGCTTAATCCAGAGAAACTGAAATTAAGAAAAAGGATGAAGAAGGTGCTTCTGAAACGCACAAAGTCTGTTGCATATCTCTGAAAAGAACAGAGATACATTCAGTGGTTTTTATCCTAAGAAACAGAAACCAGGAAATAATGGTTTTAATGTTTTCTGATTTATTTAAGTCAGTAGAGTAATATAATCTAAGGATCTGTGCTACTTAATAAAAAGTATAAGAACTTCTCTGTGAAGTTTGAACTTCACTAAGTACTCGGCTATAAATCATGATAACTGTCTTGATTTAACTGCAGCCAGCAGCCAAGCCCCAGGCAGCCGCTTGCTCACACCCCCATCGGTGGGACTGGGAGAGAACTGGAAGGGTAAAAGCTGGAAAACTCGAGGGTTGGGATGAAGACAGTTTAATAGAGAAAGCAGAAGCCACACATGCAAGCAAAACAAAACAAGGAGTTAATTCATCACTTCCCATGGGCAGGCAGGAGTTCAGCCATCTCCAGGAGAGCAGTGCCCACCACACCTAAGTGTCACTTGGGAAGACAAATGTCATCATGCCCAGCATGCCCCCTTCCCTCCTCTTGCCTCCCCTTTATACCCTGAAGGTGATGTCACGCGGTCTGGAATGTGCCTTTGGTCAGCTGGGGTCACCTTTCCCGGCTGTGTCTCCTCCCACTGTCCCAAGCACCCCCAGCCTCCCCGCCAGCGTGGCAGGGGAGAAGCAGAAGAGGCTTTGGCTCTGTGTAAGCTCTGCTCAGCAGCAACTAAAACATCTCTGTGTTAGCATCACTGTGCTCAGCACAAAGCCAAAACACAGCCACACATCAGCCAGTGTGAAGAAAATGAATTCTTCTCAGTACAGCAACTCTTAGAATGCTGCTCTGGTTATATAGACAGAAAAATACCTTCAATCACTGGAGTTACTCTTAACTTTATCAGCAGGTGCATGAAAAAAGAAATATTCAGAAATTAACCTGTATCAGAATTACAGGTATCTAAGTATCAAGGAACATTAATTTACTTACTTAACGAGTTCAGTCTAAATTTTGAGTGTAGATGTTTGGAACTGTACTTTAGAAGCCTGCTTAATCATTTTAGTAGTGGCAGCTTTTGCATAGAACTCAACTAAATATCTGAAATTCATTGGGAACATTAATCTGAAATCTTGATGTGATGTGAAGTCTAACTTAATTTCAGCATTTACATAGAGAAATGCTTTTATCTAAGATAGACTTCTTGATTTAGTGTAAACTTGGCATTATTGCCCCTCGCCTTACTGTAGTTGAATTAAGACAGAATCTTTCTTATCCTTGAAAATTATATTCTAAACCCTTCTACTGTACTTGCAGCTGTAATCTGCTATGTTGAATTAGATTTTATTTTGTATAACAAATCTGACAAGGCACTAATATTCTTCAATAGCCATGGAAAAAAGGGGTACTGCAGAGTGCTACTGATTGAAGCTGTTCTGGAGGTGACCTTAAAAGTTACTGGAGCATTAAATGGTAAAACTAAGAAATGTTGTCCATGTAGGCTATTTAGGGTAGCCTTTGCCAGAAATGCAGATGGACTTGGGCATGGTAGCAGGTTTGGTCTGAAAGAGCTAAGCTGCCATAACATTACAGGAATTTTAAATCTGTATTGTAACTCTATACATTGAAAATACTGTCTTATGAACAGTAATGTCTTATTAATTTTAAAGGATACTTTGAAGTAGAAGTGCTTCAGAATTACATTATCTTAATTGTTCTAAAATGAATTTAGATGTTATATAGCATCTGCAGAAAAAGAAAAATTCATGTAAGCAAAGATAAAGTATTCATGTTTGTATCTATTTTGTGAAATGAGAGGATATGACTTAAACATCTGTGAATTATTGTAGTTGGTTGGAGAGTTCTTCAGTCTTACAGGTCAAACTTAATTCTAGTGGTTTTGGGCCAGAAGTGTAGGGCCCATCCTTAAATTGTATCAAAATGCAACATGGAGAGATAAAGGAAGTTGAAATTGAAAGTTAGTGTTTTACCAGGAAGGAATGCTTTATTTTAAAATTGTGTACTTTAGAATCTGTTCTTTTGTTATATAAAATGCATCCAGAAGATATATGCAGAATAAAAAGGATTTCTTAGAATTGCAAGAAGTTTTACTTGCTTATGTTTTAATTATATATTTTCTGGTTCTCAGATTTATGTTGTACTTGGATTTTATCTGAATAAATAGATTTTTATCATGTTTGGGAAGATATTGAATAAGCCCAAATTCAGAGTGTATTGCATAGTTGGTAGTATGATTCTTCCCCAACTTCTCCCATTCTCTGCCCTCCCCCCCCCCGAAAAAAAGAGGTACTCATGTAATTCAGTTGTGACACTGATTTGAAAATTATGGAGTTCTAAAGTCCAAGTTCCAAAATTTCGTACTGTGCTACATACTGGTAAACTTAAAAGATTTGACTGTTCTTTTGAAGAGCTGGTGGTACAGTCAGGTGCCCATGAAGACTTGGGAGTGTGTGTGGGACAGTTGGTGGCTAATTTTCATTTCCATCTGTATTTACTGTGTTAAAAGAAAAGGGGGGAAGGTATCACATGTGAATATCTTAATTTGCTTTCTGAACTTGTGGAATGGACTAAAACTTAGATTTGGGAGTATTGCTCCCTTTGTCCTTCTTTGTTTAGAACTTTTGCAAAGGAAATAATTTTTTTCAGAAAACAATAAATTCATGACTTGCTAGAAGCAAGTATGTAAAGAATACATGTATTTTTATTCTAGGAGAGCTACTTTTGGTTTGAGCATTGCCTGCTCAACCAGTTTTAAGTCGTTACTTATTAGCCTACTGACTACTCTGAATTAAGCTTTTAATCTAGTTGTTTCTGTGGCATCTAAAATAAGCTGCAGTGTGACATGTCAGAGTCTAATGCTGCTGGGGAAAGTGAATGCTCTAATATGTAAAATACCTAATAGACCTTTATATGTTTTGACAGATTGGCAAAATGAGGTATGTCAGTGTTCGAGATTTTAAAGGGAAAGTCTTAATTGATATTAGAGAATACTGGATGGATCAAGAAGGTGAAATGAAGCCTGGCAGAAAAGGTATTGTTCTGCTTCATGTTACTTTGTATTGAAACATGGTCTGCACTTTGCAGTAGAATTTCCTATATAATATTTTTCTCCTTTGTTGCTGCACTATACTTACTGAGTATTATTTTCACTTTGTTATGATTTGTGTTTTCACTAAGGATTAGTTTTATCTGTAGGTTATGGATAAAATCTTGAGTCTGTTTTCCTAAAGAGATCCTCCATGATTTATGGAAAGTAAGATGTCAAATACAAGCAAATTTGGTAGGGGAGTTATAAACATATTTACACCATTGCCATATTTCTTCTCCCCCCCACCCCCAGTGATTAACTTAATGAACTGAATTTCCTCTTATGGTTGGATTTCTTTTTTCAGAATTAGCTGAAAACATTTAATCATTTTCATAAGATTTTAAATTTTATTAAACCAACCATATCCTTCAGCTTCTACTAAATTTTAGATTAAAATAACCTAAACATTTAATGTGACTAATTATTAAATTGTTAAAAATGTTTTAGTAGAAGGAGAAATATCTCAAGTGTCCCAAGTTTGTAATCTGTAGCACAGCACAAGCCATTGTACTTCTAGTTGCCACTTGTACAGTTGCTTTTCATGGCAAGGCTTCACTGTGTACCATTTTCAGAACTTCCACATCTCCAGATGAGGATTGTAGGGCAGTTGGCAGTGCTGGTGCTCTGCTTAATGTTATATTGCTTCTCTTTGAAAAGCCTACTTTTTATCCATTTTCATATAGCATCAGTGAAAGGTAAGTATGAAATGTTCTGCCCTGGGGATTCACAGAATGACAGAGTGGTTTGAGCTGGAAAAAACCTTGGAGATCATCTCATTCAACCCCACTCCCTGCTGTGGGCAGGAACGCGTTCCGCTAGACCAGGTTGCTCAGAGCTTCATCCAGCCTGGCCTTGAGCACTTCCAGGCATGGGTCATCCACATTTTCTGGGCAACCTGTGCCAGTGCATCGTCACACTCAGAGTACAGAATTTCTTCCTAATACCCACTCTAAATCTATCCACTTCCATTCTACCCACCCCCATTCCTCCCTGTCCTGTCACTACATGCTGTTGCAAAAAGTCCTTCCCCAGCCTTGTGTACTGGCAGGCTGCTAAGCTTGAAGAAATCTAAAGTACAATCACTGTAAGGTTTGTTACATTCTTCTGGTGTGTTCAGTAGCAACTCAATAAGCAGTCATTTAGAAAATTTGAGTAGCATTTTCAACATTGCTTAAATAACCACTGAGAATAGGTTTGCATTAATAGCTATCCTGGTGCTCTGCAGGAAAATTGCTAGTTTTGGATTTGTTGCTAGTTAACGGAAAAGGTTACTTTAACTTCTAAGGACTTCATGTTCTGTGTTTCAAGGTAGAATTCAATAGTATGTGCACTTAGAATGGCAAACAACAGGATTTGATGGGTGGGCCAAGTGACAAAAATGAGAGGATGTAGATAGAAGTGTTCATCAATGCAGCAGGAGTCTGAATTTTGTTATGATAAAAATAATCTGATACAATATATGAGTCTAATGTTTCCTTGATGCACTCATAAGCTGCTTATCTATCTATCTATCTATCTATCTATCTATCTATCTATCTATCTATCTATCTATCTATCTATCCTGAAACCAGTGTAAGCAGTCAAAATTTTGTAATAGAACAAAAATAAACCCAGCAGTTTAAATTACTGTCAGTGTCTTAAATAGCAGGTCTGAATTTTGTTTGGTTCATCTGGTCTGTGATTGAGGGACATCTTCATGATGTTTAATCCCCTGATAATGGTTAGCACACCTGACCTGTTTTCAGATGAAACCTGCCCTCCAAAGACTGGTGGAAGACTGCTTAGAGAAGCCCCATGTACACAGCTTGCTGTTTTAAATTGTGATGGTGCTCTGATAAGACAGTGATGGAAAAGAAAAGGCTATGTGCTCCAAAAATGGAATTCAAGGTTTCAGCTGTTTTCAGGTCCTCCTCTACCTTCAGGCAGAATGCAATGAAGGAAAGCTATCCCTGGGAGAGGAGGGTAGGAATAATTAGTTGGAAGAGCTTGACAGGAAAAAAAGAGAGATGACTGGGAGCCCTGGGAGCCTGCACTTTCCAAAGAGTGGTTCTAGAAATTTTTGGGTAAGAATGAGTAGACCAAAGCACAAATGAAACATCTGCTTGAGGGGAAGATGAAATCAAATTTAGAACTGAAATAATAGTTTGTGGAGTACTGAATGATTTTGGTTGAGTGTCACTAGAAGCTGTAGAGAACTTGAAGTAAAAAGTAACTTAGGTGTTGGTTTGTGAGTGTTAAGGAGTGGTAGAGAGGGAGTCTCTCCAAAAGGCTCCTTACAGCACCTGCTATTTGTAGTACTTTAAGAAACAAAAAGAGGAAATTCCCCCCCAAAATTACAGTAATGGAAAAGTGCACAGCACACCTGTCTGCATAGGTACAGCTTTTAGGAGCCAACAGGAATAGAAATTATTTCCTTCTTCTCACCCAGGACATTTATACTGCCTTCTGTCAAGGCCAGAGTTGCATTTCACTTCTTGTTTTTACCTAGTACTTGTACAATTATGTTACACACATTTTTCTTTGTAAACTTGTCTAGAAATGACCTGAAGTTCAGTTGAAGCTTTGGAAGTGGGTAGTTTCACTTTGTAACTAAGATGGTTGTTGAAGTAACTCAAGTATTAATAGTATTATTAACAAGTATTAACAGAGGCTTAGTGTATGAAAACAGCCTTTATAATAATTGCACAAGATCTTGCATCACAATTTTCTTTCTGTCTTAAGTGTTTATTTTTAATGCTTTTCAGGTATTTCTTTAAATCCTGAACAGTGGAACCAGCTGAAGGAACAGATTTCTGATATTGATGATGCAGTAAGAAAACTCTAAAGACAGAGCCATACAAAAACTTATATCATTTAGTTGTATTAAGCAGTCTTTTTACATTGGCTTTAGTTTTTTAAAATATTGTTTTCCAAGCTATTGTATATTTGGATTGCAAAACAATTTGTAAGATGAATACTTTTTTTATGTGCATTAAAAGTGTATGCTGAGTGAAGCTATTTGTGTATACTTTACTAAAAGGAATTGTGTTGCTTTCACCTCATGGTGTAAAATAAACAAATTAAGTAATATGTAAAGCATACTTGTTTATGGCCTTTTGATTCAAGGAGTTTGCTGATAAGGCCACCTAATAGCTTTAGCAGTTGTTTTAATTTCAGTTTAGTTTACAGTAATTTGTTTTATGAGGGGATTTCTTGAAATGTCTCAAGTTCACTTTTTCTTTTACTCAATTTTCTTTGGTATTGCCCTGCAGCTTTCTGCTTTAAGACTTGATACAAACAGTGAATACTTGGAAAAACACATTTTTGTAGATAATTTTCAATACTGTGTTTGCTAATTTACCCTATTTATTCAAATGTTAACAGTCTTGACTATATAGCTTTTTTTGCATTACTTGCATGAAGCATTATGCTAAACAATAACACTTGAACACAAAACACATGCGCTCTCTTCCCATTTTTCTATAGCTTGCTTGACCTACACAATACAAGTAGCCTTTTTTTTGGACTTCAGATGTGAAACATTAACTTCTACAGTAATAGACATATACCTCAGAGTAAGACAGTATTTAAAGGCTCCAAATGTGGTTATTAGTTAGAACACTCTTCCAGGTTTGCATTAAATTAATTCTGGAATGCATAATCAGTTATGGAAAAGGAATGGTTTACCTGTCTGTAGGGTTTTCATTCATTTGAAAGTATTGCATAAACAGTGATGCTTAAATTAGACTGTAACACAGGTTAAGCCATCAAACAGGGTTAAAACTTCTGCAGCCAAAATGTCTGTCTGTCTGTCATGTTTCTGCCTCATGCACGCTCTGCCCAGGCCTCGGGGTGCTCCCTGTGGCTCCTGCGTGCAGGGCTGGTTGATCTCTCTGCGGAAGGCGCTTAGCGCGCCCAGGGGGATTACCCGGTACACGGCACACCATGACCCAGCAAGCTTGGCTGGTCAGCCCCAGTACCCTGGACAGAAAAGCCTCTGCCCCATGGAAGCTCTGTTACACAAGATGCTGCCCTGGAGGAAGGGCTTCTGGGTGATGCCGAGTCACTAACAACAGAAGGGAGAAGGGAGAATGTGATGGAGAACTTGGAGATGTAAGAGGCACACCAGGGTGGAAGTTAACGGTGCAAGATGAAAGTTTGATGGCATAAAATAACTACAGTGAAGAAATGGAAGCAGAATTGGAGGAGTTCATTTTCTGACATAATTAAGCAAAGCAAGAAGATAAAACAGCTTTATGAAAAAGAACATTTAAAAACTGGTGAATGTCCAACTTAATTAGTTTATGTGTAATTTTCCCATTTGATGATAACAGAGTCTCTAAATTCTGTATAGATACGCAAGATTTACTGTTTGTTTAGTTTAGGAACATTTTGATATATTTGTTGATATTGCAGACATGATTGTAAGTGCCATATGCTGTTTATGTGCTGCAGAGTTCATAATTCAATGCAAATCGGTATTAAAGGCTGAGGAAAAGAGACTTCATCAAATTAGGTGCATGTTGTTTAGTTTAAATATGTCACATATCTTCAACTGCTTTTTAACTTACCCACTGTTGATATATTACAAATAAAATTTAAATCCGTTTTTGTATAGCTCAAGAAATCTTATGTTTTTAAGAATTGGTTGAGGGTGAATAAAAGGGTGAGGAGATGTTTGTGATAGCAGATGTGGTTTTGGGTTCAACATTCTTTTTTGAGTGACTCTTAACAACATATAGGGCTATTTGGACCAAATAGAATAAATATGAAATAGCTGCTAAAATTTCACAGATGAGTGAAATAAATTGCTTCAGATCCCTATAGACAGGTTCTAGGTGGTTTTTGTTGTAATATATATATATATCTTGATTTTGTTCCTTTAAGTCTGAAATTTTGCAACCAGATTTCATGCATTTTACCTCAGAACTCTGAAGTGGCTACTTAAAAGTGCATAGTTATATTAGAGGGAAGATTGTCCTCACTTTGATTACTGTGCTAATAGGTCAATTGTGTTCAGCAAGATGGGAAATTAAAATCATTCATCTGGGGAGATTGAGTGAAAAGGTTTATTATAGCGATTAGTTTTCATGTGGAAGTTGATGGTAGAGGTATTCAAAGAAATTAGTACTTGTTAACCACAAACTATGAGTTATTAGTAGATATCAAGAGACAAGTCAGTTTCACAAATGAACTCAAAATGGGATAACTTGATCTGTCTTGTAAGATGGTAATATGCAAGTAACCTCTATAAAAGTGTGACACAGTCAGTACTATTTGGAAATAAATGCTAATGAATTGTCATGTAATCATCTGTTGCTTCTCTTAATTTGAGAAGAAAATTAAAATCTTTTTTGACTAAAAATTATTTTTTGCAGACAGTGTTAGCTAGGATGTGTGTTGAAGTATCCATGGAAGAAAATTGTGCATGTATGATGAGGCTGTCTAATGCAAGATAAAAGCACTGCTCCCTTCCCATTTAGGTGATGAAAGATACATTTGATCCTTAGTGTTTATGCAGGGCATATTAGCAATATGTTTTATAAATAAGGCCTACTGTGGAGCTTAGGGGAAAAAACAAATCACAGAACTGCCAAAGTACTGTATATGTGATAATCACACTGTCATGTATCATGTTGCTCGTATGTATAGATGTTCATATTGAAAATAAACAAATGTAGTACTAACTTTGGTATTTCTTCTAAAGAAGATGGCCCTGGTTATGTATGTATGTGATCTGTTAGCAAAAAAAAGTTGGTGATTGTAATTCTGGTAACTCAAATGTCTTATTGTTAGCCGTGTGGAATGTTTCATGTTTTGCTCTGGTGGTGTCCAATGCAGAGAGGCCACTGGAAATAGAGCCCTTCAACTGTAATTACCTTAATGTTAAATAAAAAATGGTTAAATGGCATATGTGTAATAACAATTTGAACACTTGGAAATAAAAAGACTTCTGTTGACATAGTGTTATTTTTAATAGAATCTTAGCTGCATTATAATGTTAAGGTACTTGCTGTTTGTTTCTTGCAGCTGTTGTTATTTGGAAATTTGGAAATTTCATTATCTCATATTTGGTCTGTGTTTGTGGGTAGGAGACTGATTGTGTAGCCCAGAGGGATAGAAATTTTTCACTAGGATATGAAAAACAAGTGTCATGTAAATAGAGAAGCAGCAGATACAAACACAGTTTCAAACATCAGCTTGGAGGAAAGTGCCTGGTAAGTTGTTACTGTTATGAGATTGACTGATTATCTTTTCAGTGGAGTTTTTCTTTGACTGTAAATGTTGCCATAGATGAGGTAGAAAAATCCCATGCATTTATTATCATTGGTCAGTTATGTCTGCATAGGCTTCTCCAGGAAGGTTATTTATTTTTCACACACTTGAAGCGATTGATCTGTAGGGGGTGGTTTAATTAGTGGACCATAGCCTTGAACCTATCAGACTTTTCTTCAAGTAATTTTGCATAGTTTAGCCAGAGAACCAGAAGTAACTGGCTCAAAGGGAAGAAATTGTGTGAGGGACTCAAAGGAGGGTCATCATGTCCTCCCTAATGTTCATTCACTGCCCTCCCCTTACTGGTGGGGCTTGTCTCTAGCTCCAGTGACTGCACAGAAGAGCATTCCAGTAGGCACTGCTTGTCCTCTGGTGAATCAAGGCTGCGCGTCCCCTGCTCGCAGTTACATAGAAGTGTGAAAACATCTCCAGGGAAACAGAGGTAGATCGTCCTTGGCTTAATGATGGTTTATCAAGGAAGCTTAATTCTGCTGCCATGTGAGCTGAAGGACATGCTGCCAGTCATGGGGGTACTCTAAGAGCCTGGCATCTGTGCCCGTGGTATTATTGCACTTAGTTTAACAAAAATGTAATTTTTTATAAGATCTGCCTGATTTTTTTTTTGTTGTTTTTTTTTTGGGTTTTTTTTACTTCCATTCTGGTTTCGGTGATTTCATACGCTCATCATTGATCAGATGTCTAATGAGCTAGGGATTGAGGTTGTGTTGAGGACTCAGGTTTTTAAAAGTTACCTGTTTGAAGGAGATGAACTCTCCATCTTAAAGGTTAAAGGAGCTTACTGTAGAATGGCAAGCTGGTGCAATTAGCAGACTGTGCCAGGAAATCTCTAGCTGTATTTGATAAGGCTAAAAAAGAAGAACATGCCTGCTTGATCAGCATGCCTGGTAGACTGCTGTTATCAGCACTCACTTGGGGAGGAATTAATGAGATGAAAACCGTTGAAGTTTTTATCAGAAAGAAATGGTAAGATTTTACATAACCCTGTTTGTGTTACCTAAAAAAGCTGTTTCACACCTTAAGAAATTAATTGCTTTATGCTTTCACTAATAACCTAATGTGTCAGGATGATTTTTACACTGTTGAAAACAAAGCTCATTTCATCTTAGTTCATCTTAAACCTCAGTTTATCTATTCACCAAAATAGCCTCACACCCCAGATCTGAGAGAGAGGTGAATGATGGTATATTAAGAACAAATTTGAGATTGTCATTACAGTAACAACTGGCTGCTTGAAATTAAAGCTAGGCAGTGTATATTGCAATATAGTTTTCAGTGTGTTTATGGCATTGATTTTATGTAACATTTTAAGGTTTTTGCTAGCTGTATCAATGTGAAATGGCATTGCTGTTTCCTGTGCTTTACATTTGCCATGACTTACTGAGATCTGCAGCTCCTTTTGTAATTCCTCTGCTCTTTATATTCTGACTGGAATCATCCATCTGCCTCTTGGAAGACAGATATCTCTGGCTAAACTCATGCTATCACAGGACAAGGAGTATCTCCAAGATTGTATCCTAGTGGTAATTGGCAGATAAAGCTGCTATTGCTAATAAAGGTCAATGTGTGTCTGTATAAATTTTATCACTGTGATAAAGTGTTCTTAAAATAGTTCAACTACTCATGCCAACATGCATACTTCCCAATGGAAGTAATTTTCTTCATACTTGGATTACTGTCTGCAGTGAAAGTACTGGACAAATGCTTTTCCCCACGAAGTGATCATGAACAGCTTGGAGAATACCAATGAGATAGTTCCTGGGGAAAAAGTGATGAGAGCTGTCACATGGATGGATATCCTCGTCAGCAAGGGTGATTGTAATTGCAATGGTTTGGTCAATGGAAAGAAAACCTGTCTGTGTGGGTTGCCTGAAAAGTTCCTAAAGTGACCTGTAGTACATGGATATCTTTTATGATGATATAATGACTGGCCTCCTGTCCAAAGAAACCTTTTAACAATATTAATTTGCCATAGGCCTGTTTCTACATAACCTAAAAAATAAGTTACCTAGGTATTTCCATCACTCCTATAAATGTGTTCGTGCCTTGGTGTTTTGAGTTTTTGGCACTTTATTTCGGGAAACTGAACTTCTGTCCTTGTGATCCTTTAGGAGAGATGAAAATCTTTATTTTTAACTAAGTACTACAGTTTTGGATTTTGAAAACCAGCTTGCAGAGGTCATGCTTGGATGCATTTTCTGCTAGACTACTAGATTGTTACCTACGACTGTTTGCTTTGTAGTCTGAGTAGCTGTTGAAAAGAGTCTTAAACTGCAAGCTTGTGGTAATGCCTTGTGAGAAGGTGAGGAGAGGAAAATTTAGAGATAAATTAGTTATCTAAATTAGAACCTTTTCAGAATGCGATCTGGAAACAGTATGTTTGCATTTGGAAGGCAAAAACTAACTCTAAAACCACTAAAAAGCATTCCATTTAACTTTGAAACTGCTTTGGAACTTGTGTTCAAACGCAAATTCATCAAATGTGTCCTTTTTATGAATTGCTATTGAAAAACCTAATAGTAATGTTAGAAGAAGTCTTCATAGATAAACACTACATCTACCAATACAAAATTGTTAAAGCTAAGTGAATTTATACCAAGATATAATTTTAAACTGATTTTGTGGTTTTGACACTTTGAAACAATTATCTAAACTAAATAGGTAAATTTCTAGGAAGCTTTGTGAGAACTTTGAAGCGTTCCACAAGTGGATGTCACATCCTTGGTTGAAGGAAGAGACCTGTTAACTTCTTGTGTGGAAGTTTTGGGACAAAGGGGCTGCTGAGTGCTCTGGGCAAGGAGTTTGATCTGCTTTAGGTCAAAGCCTTGGTACTGTTGGTATGGTGTATCAAATGAAGGGTACAATAGACTCGTTTTAAGAATTTTTTCTGTATTCCACCAAAGTAAAATTTGCACATATATTTAGCATTATTAATTAAACATTCTTTTTTTTTTTTTGTGGTTTTGTCTTCAAGAGGATTGAGATTAGCGCCTAATCAAGAAATTCCTAATTCTGCAATTGATAGTATAGTTTAGATAATGTTCAGATATATTTTGCATTTGGTTTCCGCTTGAGTCATTGGTGATGTACTTTCATTGGCATCATCAATCCATACAGCATTTAGGATGGGAGTCCTCATGCAAGGTAGGGGAATACTTTTCTATTTCCAAACAGATTTTTTTTTTCATTACGGATCTTTTGAATGCAGGATGTATGGAAAGGGTAGAGAAGTAGAATGAAATAACTCATATCACTGCTTTTCACTTCAATGCATGCAAGATCGGAATTGAAATCCTTCATATGAAAGAGCATGACAACTGTTGGCAAACCTTCAGCAGTGTGTGTAACAGTTCAGACAAGTGAGCTGTCTGAATTGCTGAGTCATCATCTAGGTCTTTGTCAGATCACCCATTAATTACTCTCAAGTGATCACTTAATCACCATTTGATTAGTATCTAATTTCTAGTCAATCATCAATTACTTATCATTTGATCATAATTAAATAATGAATCAAATTATTTTCGTTAACAACTCAACAATGACTTGATAAATCACCAGTGATACCTAGGTGTCACTCCATGCGCTTGGATTTATTGGCTGTGGAGCTGTAGAGTAGAAAATGTTGCAAGTATTTATTGTAGAACTGGACAGCTGTTTGTGTATGGCCTATAATAACACTGCATTACTGTGTAGGAAGATCTTTCTCAACATTCCAGATACTTTCTTATCTTTTAGTCAGCCTCCTCCATGTTCTGTGGAGGACTTTGTTGAGAAAACATTATAGTCACCTTTATAGGGAGTATTGGGTAAGGATGGCCAATAACTGTGAATAAAGCTAGTTGAGTTCTCTTTGCTGTTGGCTGCCAGTAGTGCTGAGGCATTTGCAGCACTCAGAAATGAAACATCTGTGGGAGACCTTTTTTCCACTTTTTGAGACATGAATCTTCAGTAAATACTTTGAATTTGGTTGGACAGGGATTTGAGTCATTGTATTCAAAGTAATGAGAGTTTAAATGAAAAACATTGTCTTAAATAACACCTTCTTACTGTGATAATGATGGAGCTGGGGATTTAGAGAGCAATTCTTGCTAGTCAGGAAAAAAGTTCCTGTGTCAATTCCTTGAGTTGAGTTAATGGCCCAATGTTTTGTACATATATTTTTGTCTTGTTATGCAATTTCTTAAGACAATGTTCATTGTTCAAAATATTTAGAATAAAGTGTCTACTGTAGCTAGGAATTCTGTTTCAGCCTGTAGAAAAGCTGTCTGAGCAATGAGATGAAAACCAGCACAGATCACACGGATCACATAGTGCCTCTGTTGTCTTAGGACTTTGCTATTTCATATAGCCCTAGGCATTTACTGCTCTTAGA
Source organism: Ammospiza nelsoni (assembly GCF_027579445.1). Lineage (NCBI taxonomy): Eukaryota > Metazoa > Chordata > Aves > Passeriformes > Passerellidae > Ammospiza > Ammospiza nelsoni. The sequence continues at coordinate 77,896,164 of NC_080669.1, read as the reverse complement.
TATATGAAATGTTCAATTTTGATGAAGATGGATGGCTACATCTTGGCTTCTCATCTGATGAGATGGGCTCAACTTGTATCTGTGTTTCAGAGTATTTCATAGAATCACAGAATGATTTGGGTTGGAAGGAACCTTAAAGATCACCTAATTCCAACTCCCCTGCCATGGACACCTTCCACTAGACCAGGTTGTTCAGAGCCCTGTGCTGACCTGGAACAATTCCAGGGATGGGGAATCCACAGCTTCTCTGGACAACTTGTTCCAGTGTCTTACCACCCACAGGGTAAAGAGCTTATTGCTAACACCTAATCTAAACCTGCCATCTCTCAGTTTAAAGCCATTTACCCTTGTTCTATCTCTACATGCCCTTGTGAAAAGTGCCTCTCCAGCTCTCTTGTAGCCCTTTTAGGTATTGTAAAGTGCTGTAATGTCTCCCTGGTGCTTCTTTGCTTCAGCATGAACCACCCCAGCTCTCTCAGCTGGTCTGCATAGGAGGGGTGCTACACCTCTCTTGATTTTCACGTCCCCTTTGGACTCTAACAGATCCAAGACATTCACATGTTGTTCACCTCAGAGCTGGGCACAGTACTCCAGATGGGTGTCCATTTCCTACTCCAGGAACTTGTTTGCAGATGAACATGCACCTCCTGTCATAAGAAAATGGCACAGTTGCAATTTGGGCATGAGGAAGGCTGGCTTGCTCATCTCTGGGTTGTCTGTTTTGCTCCGCACCAGGAGAGAGGCAGGATCATCCTATGCTCTTCTTAAAAACTAATATTTTTTTAAAATCTCAGATGTGCTTTGCATAACTCTGAAGAGAGGGAGCTGCCTCACAGTTTAGTCAGCATGTGATTATATACAAATATTTCCAGTCTTTTCTTTAAAGACCAGATGTTCCAGTTATTGTGGAAAATCTAAATGTGCTGCATAAGCAAGATACATCTTGCTTTCTGATCAGAAGGCAAATGCAGTGAGGGAGAGGTGTACAAGCAGTGATCATCATTTGTAGGAGACATATTGTCGGTTTCCTGGCTGTTTTAATGACCTGGAAAGGCTCGGGGATGGCCTTGGGCAGCCCGTGCTTCAAAGGACGAGAAGAGGCTTCAGGTTTTTTCTCGGTCTTCAGTGTTTATTAGTTATTTATCTAAAAGATTTTCTCTCGGCCCGACAGAGGTCTGCACAGCAAGCCAGCCATGAGCACACTGCGCGCCCCCGGGGCGGTCACCTATCTTTATACTCAAAATTACGTATACAATATTTATCAATTTTCCCCGATACCTTTTACCCTTATTGACCAGTGCACTTTTAGTAATAACCAATCCCAAAGTGCCAACATCACCACAGAAGATGGAGGCCAAGAAGAAGAAGAAGAAGGACAGGACACGCCCCAATTCCTCCATCTTACTTCTTTAGACCCCCCTGTGCAGAAATCCTAAACCCTGTGTTTTACACTCTAATTAACTTATCCCTTCACCATTTACCCCAGTGAAATCCTCCTATCCTCATACAGGTGTCGTCTCCCGTGCAGGATCAAAGTCCAGCCACCAGACACTTCTGGCAACATTCCAGGACTCCCGAGCCCCCCAAGGGTGGTCTCGGTCACTCTGCACATCAGTCCTAAGGTGCTGAGATCCCACACATATCTATAAGATTTTTACAATTTTCTGGCAGTTAGAGTGATCAGAGCTGCTGTATGAGGCCAAAATGAGGTATGTACAGTTTTTCTTTGCAGGACTTCATAAGAAAGAGATTCAACCTTGTATAATTTTATTTCATTTGCAGCCTATAGGTCTCTCAACAGAAAGCTCACTGTACAGATAAGACAGGAGAAGACACTGTTAATCTTGGCCCAGGCCATGTTTCAGGTTTCTCTTTGGCTGTCTTTGGTGTTTCTCAAAGTCTGGTTTCTCCTGCCTGTGTTCTCTTTGTGTAGGGGTCACTTCAGACACTTCAGCCCAGGAATCTCCTCCCTGGCCAGAGGAGGAGCAGCCGTGCTCTCAGGGGACAGTGAGGATGGGGTAGGATAAGTATTCAATGTGCCTCGCTCCAGATCATCAAATCTCACTATTTTCAGACATTTGATATTTCTGGGAAAGTCTGGTCTCTTCTTCATTTTTCTTCGGCTTCAGCTGGCAGCAGTTTTGACTCCATTATCTTTTAATCATCTGGCTTCTAATTTCTTTTATTACACAGTAATTTGCAACAACAAAAGAGGGAGAATTCTTTTTTTCCCTGCCTGTATTTTTTTTTAATTTAGCTTATGTTCTCTGCAGCACTATGCATTTTCTTTGTTTGAATAGTGCACAGTTTGGATAGTTGGGATAGATGTGACATTTCCAGCTGGAGCCTCTTGTCTCCAAAGTGTGGCTGATGACACTCATGAATCTTTCAGACCTGCACAGACCTCTGTGAGTGCTGCCAGCCACTAGATGTCAGCATTATTTTAAAAATAAACAGCTGTCCTACCTATTGCTATTCCTGCTTAAAATGTGCTGATGTGAAGTTGATGAGACTTGGTGACTAGTGCCTAGAGGCTACAGGCTTTCATATTTATGAAATGCTCAGTGACACCTGTGTGGCTAGCAGCATACCAGGGTGAATTCTTAGTAATTGCTTCCCACATTTTTAGACATTGTGAAAAAGACACCAGTACCTTCTAAAATGGGTGAGAACGAAGTAAGATTTCATAATGAGACTTCTGAAGTTCAATTGTACTTGCATTCAAGTGTGAGTCTATCAATGGAGTGAGTGAGGCAGCTCCCTGTCAGAAAAAGATGCTTTTACACCATGGAGCCCCTGAGGAAGGGCCAAAGAACTTTTGTGTGCACATTAGGGCTGCATTTGGAGGGAAGCTGGCTAAACTGATTTAGTGACTCACTGGTGTAGGCAAGATATACAGATTTTTTTATATTCTCTCCATTGCCCTTCAAGTGGCTAATTTGATAGAAAATAAGCCAACAGGAACAAGCAAGTAGCTTTCTTTTGGGAAGATGATCCCTCTCTCATCACACGAGTGCCTGTGTCAGCCCAAGGGTGAGACTGTGCAGCTGAGGGCAAGATTAAAGAAAGGCAGAGGGACAACCCTATGACAAATGTGAGTCATCAGGTTTTCTCCTATTTTCTGTTTGCATTCTTTGCCTGGGAGGCACAATATCTACCTGTCCTGTAGACTCAATTTCCATCTTCGTGCTCCTTTTGCTTTGACAGCTATTCCTTCCTATTTCCTGGGTAGAGCTTGAGTGATCTCTGCAGTTCTCTGTGCCAATTTTCCTGTCCTCTAGAGAGGACTAATCCATTGTTTTACTAATCCATCTCTTCCCATTCACATCACTCTTAAACATTTCCTTTTTCTCTGTTTCCCACAGTAAGTAATTTGTAGAAGTGCAGTTAACTCTTTCTCCATTTCAAGCCTTGTATTGTTGCTTCAATGTAGTTTTTTTGTGCAGTCATTGGGTTTGTCTTGGCAGATCTCTTTATCCATCTTGACATTAGGAGTTTGAGAGGAGTTAAGAGTTGGCTGGAACAAATGGCAGAGGGCCTGCAACTGTAAATCCAATAGGACAAGGGCTCTCTGGTGAAGACCTGAATAAAATGTCAGTGCTTAACAACTAATAAAGAATAACATGATAATAGCTCATTTCAGGCTCTGCTTCGTGTCAGCATTGAAACTACATCTGCTGACTCACAAAGGACATATAAATTCACGTTCTCATCCTTTTTGGTGTGTTCTGTGTTTCGCATGCTGCATGGTTACTATGCAGTGCATAATTTTAGGCGCTTTATAACATTTTTGGTTTTCTGTAGGCTTTTGAACATTTCTTCTAGGTATATGTCTTGCTGAATTCCTATTTTATCTCTTACTATTATTCACTTGGGGTAAATCACACTTGACTTTCTGGAGGAGGAAAAGAAGTTAGCCCCCATGGGTTATGGATCTCTTTGTCTCAAATGTGTCTGATATGAGGAGGTTTTGAGTTGTGATTGAATTCTGTACTCCCTGAAGTTCTTGCATGTTTGCAAAATTGTTATGTTTGCTAGAATCCAGTAAATACCAGACGTAAACTTTATTCTGAGTTGGGAAATTTATATCCCCCTGGAACTAAATACTTTATTTCCCACAGGTTTGGACTGCATTATATTGGCGCCATTCATGTCACTCCACTGAAAATTGTGTCAGCATTCTCATTATAAGTTGTTTTTCAGAGGTTATAACTTGGACATAAAAATTTGCTTCCACTTAAAAACTTGGTCTTAGCCCAAGAAGTAATTAAAAAACCACCAACATTTTCTTTCAATATGATTTGTGTTATTTTGGGAAGAGAAGAGAGAATAAAAAAACTAACACTGAAAAATGGCGAAGTGTGGGTTATAATTTGTTCAACTTTGACCAACTAAATGATGGAAAAAATCAGAATTCGTCAATCTTGTTAAGCTGTAAAACACTTCAATATTTTTTTAGTTTTATCAGTTTGTTAGGTGGAAAGGTGGAGAATATGAATATGCATGAAGGGATAAATCTACCCTGCATGGAGGGTGTGCAGGTACTTTCCCTTCAGCATTTATCCAAAGCTGAGAGTGCCCATCCTGAACTTAAACATCCTGAGCTCTGAACTTTAAATCCTGCCAATCTGGAAGTCCCACTGTCCCTGACTTTGTTAAATCACTTATGTGTCTCAGAAGTTATGATGCATAACACCTTTCTTTGGGGTGCAGGATTACACAGAACCAAGGAATGGTAAAAGCAGCCACTCCATTTTTTTGTGGTAGGTGCATGTGGACCATGTTCCTGGGCACAGCAAATTGACAGAAGGGAGTTGGAATGCCCCAGGTGGGGCCTCTCTTTGGGTGAATTGTGGTCCTGTTTGTTTGTAGGGTCTCAAAGTACCTCTGTTTGGTGAGTGATAAATGGTTGTCATGGTTTAGCTACAGCCAGCAGCCAAGCCCCAGGCAGCCACTTGCTCACACCCCCATCAGTGGGACTGGGAGAGAACTGGAAGGGTAAAAGCTGGAAAACTCGAGGGTTGGGATGAAGACAGTTTAATAGAGAAAGCAGAAGCCACACATGCAAGCAAAACAAAACAAGGAGTTAATTCATCACTTCCCATGGGCAGGCAGGAGTTCAGCCATCTCCAGGAGAGCAGTGCCCACCACACCTAAGTGTCACTTGGGAAGACAAATGTCATCATGCCCAGCATGCCCCCTTCCCTCCTCTTGCCTCCCCTTTATACCCTGAAGGTGATGTCACGCGGTCTGGAATGTGCCTTTGGTCAGCTGGGGTCACCTTTCCCGGCTGTGTCTCCTCCCACTCTCCCAAGCACCCCCAGCCTCCCCGCCAGCGTGGCAGGGGAGAAGCAGAAGAGGCTTTGGCTCTGTGTAAGCTCTGCTCAGCAGCAACTAAAACATCTCTGTGTTAGCATCACTGTGCTCAGCACAAAGCCAAAACACAGCCACACATCAGCCAGTGTGAAGAAAACGAACTCTGCCCCAGCCAAAACCAGCACACCAGGTTTACTGGAGATACAGTGATTCTTGGATTCTGTAGGATCGAAGAGAGGAAAAATGAGCAAAAAGGGTTGTTTTGGTGTTTGGATTTGTTGAAAAGTCCCTGTAGGAGTCCACCTTAATCAGTGTACCTCTTACCATGTACACTTATAGAAAACTTCAGGGAAAGGCTTGTTGTGGAATAAATGGGGAGGCCAGGTGACAGGATTCTCATAGTACAAGTGGGAAGGCATGTTTCATTAATAAATCTGCTGCTGAAGTTATTTTTTACTATGAAGGGGGACTCGAGTAGCCAACTGCCTATTATATGTGGGACTATGTCAAAGATGCATTTTATAGAAGGAGTATTCTATGTAGTTAGGAGTTTTACATGTGGTAATTGCTGAGAATAACTGTGCTAATACTTCCACTGACCAACAGAGATTTTAGGTCAAAAAATTTGTCTATCTTTTTACAGTGAAATGTGAAGAAATAAAATCGTCTCTCCTCACATTTAAAACCCAACGACTGTGAAATGTTTCAGGCTTTTCACCCTGTACAGAATTTTGTGATACAAAGGGAGACCTCACATCCAGTGTAAGGTTTCAGAAAATACTGGTCCTTATGAAAGATTAAACAAATATAAAGTTCTGCATAATAAATTGTTTCCAACAGCAGGTCTTTTGAATCAGAACAAACCAGCCTGAATCTTATGATCACAATCAATAACAAATGAAGTGAAAAGTAGGCCCAGAAACCATGGAGACTCAGTACAATCCTCAATACTGCCAGCAGTTTTTCAAGTTTGGTCTTGGAATAAAATTTTCAAAATTAAGTCTAATATACAAGGCTTCAAAGGAGAGAAAATAAAATAGCTGTTCTTTAGAAATGCATTTGATAGGATTTAGTACAAACAAGTATTTTTAAAGTTCAAAACCAACTCCTAAATAAGTTTATTCTGGAATAGAATTTGACCATAAATATATGTCTCCCAAGAGTCAGGTCCTGGTCTGGGGAATCTGTTATCATGAGTGTCCTCTACTTCAAGAAAATGCCAGCTATGATTCTGACGTTTGTGAGTGAAGTTATCATCAGCTGAGGCTGAGTCTAGGCTGGTCTGTTTTAATGGGGAGTAAAGGGGTGGCTGGTAATGAGGAAAATAAAAAATGAGGAGTGGGGTATATTGCCCTTGGGGTAAAGAGATGGAGTGCAAGAATGTCTGGACTTCAGCACAGAGAAACTCGGGATATGAGCCTTGGCTGACTGGGCTGGAGAGGAGGGATGTCTTAGGAGGAGAGATAGCTAAGGCCCAGCTGCAGGCAGCAGAGAGAGATGAAAATGCACTAAAGTGAGGTCTCTTAGGCTTTGATTTGCAAACTGATCTGTTCAGGCAGACCCTTACACCCACACAAAGCCCTGTTGAAGATAACAGGATTTTGTGCAGGCTCACAAGAATCAACTTGCAGGAATGAGGCCCCGAGTCCTCAGGAGGAGTCTATACTAAGTGCAAGTAACACAAGGAGTAGCTGGAAATGACACATCCCAGCAGTTCCCACCTTGAATCAGGAACTGAGAGCGAGCTGGTCTCGTGGGGCACCCAAGGCTGACAGAGGTATATTCATATTGCTCTGCTCTCAGTGCTTCTGTTATAACCCCCAGTGGAATTTACACTTGGTATCTTTTCCCCCATCCCTCAGTATCTTTCAGGCTAAAATCTGGTGGATGAGAGCTCATCCTGGAAGGCTGATGACTTCTGAAATGTGAGTGCAATTTGTTTAGATGCTTGGCTTTGCAGGGCAGCCGGAAGGGGAAAAAATATCAGCTGGTTTTCCCTTTGTTTTAAAAAATAGTATTTCATGCTAGAAAAACTAGGTGATGTGGAGAATGTTATTTAGGCTTGTCAATAAGATAAACTAGATTTTTGCTGACCACAGAGCCTATGAGAACTTTGTGATGTGTTTTACAATTACTATGGACTTCATTCCTTGGCAGTGCCTATAATGTACATATGAAACTCACTGACAATTTCTAAATAGTAATTGCAGCTAGAGGACCTTTATATGCTTCATTTTACTGTGATTACCTAGCAGAGCCTGACATTCTGAGTTCCTTGTTAGACCCAGCTGCAAAGTCACTAATGTGACAAGCAATGACAGAGATCTTTAGTGCAGTTTGATTGTTCCCAGGGCAAGGCTATTATTTGGGCTTCATCTTCTTTGAGAGCATAATTCAGCTCCAGGTAGGCATTCTAATCTACCACTGCTGGCAGTTTCGTGGTCACAAGCTTCACAGAGTTTCTATGGGAGGTGCTTTACCCTCCTATTTTAGCTAAATCCATCTTGTCTGTGCCTAAGAGCAATACTGGTACCTTTAGTATGAGTCCCTAAACATGAGTGATGAATTCCTTTCTGTGCTAGTAGAAAAAATAGTTCAAAAACTGAATGGAACCTTGAATATTTACCTTTCAAACCTTACTCTCTATCTGGGTTTCATCCTGAGTATATATTTACTAAATATATGGCAATTCCCGCCTACTTCTTTTTGCCATAAACTAAGACCACTAGCTTAATTCAGAGGCAGACACTATTGGACAACTGGATAGATCCATATCTGTGTGAGGCCCCAGCAAACACTGGGACTGTCCAGACCATGGGGAGGGGGCTGAGGAGATTTGCAACTAAGTTTAGGAAACACTTAGGCAGTGGATAATGTAAATAAGGGATTGCTGTTCTCACAACTCCCACAACACAAGAAGTAGGTGGCACTGGAGGAAGCTAGCTGGAGACAGTTTTAGGAAAAGGAAAACACTTTGGGAACCTATTGTAACAGGGGATGGGGGGGGCAGGTTCAAAGGATGTGACAAAGGCATGTGCATAAAGGGAATCTGGGAGAAACTGAGGAGAAATGTACTCTCTAACATCCCTGGTTCTGGACACTGGGAAAGTACAGGGGAATGGACAGTGGGAAGTAACATTCTCATGAGGCCATGTGTCTCATTTGCTGCTGCCAGATATGTAAAAGTGGACTAAAATGGACCATTGGTCTGACTCAAGGGCAGTTTTATAACAGAGTCAGGGCTCTTACAGATCCTGTCTCACATTTTCAGTTATTAGTGAAGCGCAGAGACATGGTCCTCATGTGTAAGAATCACAGAATTGTTAAGGTTGGAAAAAACCTCTGACTCCAATCATTAATCCAGCAATGCCAAACCCATCCCTAAATCCTGCCCCTAAGTGCCTTATCTGCATGTCTTTTAAATACCTCCAGGGATGGTGACTCAACCATTTCTGTGGGCAGCCTGTTCCAGTGCTTAGCAACTCTTTCTGTGGAGAAACTTTTCCTGATGTGCAGTTGAAACCTCTCCTGGTGCAACTCAAGGCCATCTCCCCTTGTCCTGTCACTCGTTCCCTAGGAAGTCAGGTAAATTCCCACCTGGCTACGCCCTCCTGTCAGGGAGTTGCAGAGTGATTCTGAGCCTCCTTTTCTCCAGGTAAACAGCCCCAGCTCCCTCAGCTGCTCCTCACAGCACTTCTGCTCCATCTAGACCCTGCCCCAGCTCTGTTCTCCTCTGACAACTGGCAGTTCTGACTCATGCAGTGACAGAACTGAAATGCAAAGTTTCCTTCTGAGTGGCTGTGACAGAAAGTGAACTTTCAGGATAGTGAATAGCACCAGAAATGTGTCCTGTTGGATTGGTTCCTAGTTTTGCAAGATGTGGATACATGGCTGGCAAGGCTAAAGCAGAAGTTTCCAAATGCGATTCCGTTGTGGTCAGTGTGATGGCAACAGAGATTAATTTGGCCCTGGGTATCTTTTCTTAGCTTATTGAAATATAATTAAAAAATATTTTATTTCAGCTTTTAATACTATTTTTCTTATTTTTGGAAGATCTGCAAATTAAGCAACATATGACTGATAAAAAGTGACTGTAGCTAGAGAGCAATTTCTTAGTTCATTCTTAAAAAATATTACCAAACAAGTATCAAAATCTATCTTAAACATGAAGATAGAATAATGTTTAGATGTACATGTGCCTTTATGTGGCACTTGACTTTCCTTGAAGTCGGTTTCAAGTTAAAATTATTTTTCATTTGTCCAAGTCTGCCTGAATCCTTTTAGTCTGCCTCCTGTGCAGAGCTGATCCACAGAACCTGTAGAATCTGATAATTCTTAATTTTTGATTTTTCTTAGATGTTTTCTCAATAAGCTATCACTTGTTCTGTCCACCTGGTCCATGTGGATCTTTTGTATCCATTTTTAGAGCAATTACTTCCTCTCTTCAGTTATGCAAAATACTTCATTAAATAACCTGAGTCCTTGGGTGTCACAGTGAAAAGCAGGCATTTAGGTGTAAGTTTCTAGTCCATTATGATTTTCTATGTTCCCGCTTGGAATCCTACAGACTACACTTATATCGCTATTAATGCACTTTCTTGATGTGGCCAGAGGGGGGAAAAACCCAAAAGGAATGAAATAATATACTCTGATTTGGGAATAAGTGATTGCATTAATAAAATGCAGGATAAGGAGGCCTTGTGACATCTTAAAAAATTATAAATGTTTTTTTAGGAAACACACACTTAGTGTGACAATGGCACAGTCAATTCTCTTCCAGATTTGAATGTTACTGAACATACAGTGTGTGCCTTTTCATCACAGAATCACACAAATGGTACAAACAAGTCTGCTCATGGGGGAAATAAACTCACAAAAAATCTTTCTTCCGAGGCCTAGCAGAGACCTTTTTTTAAATTTTTTTTTCAGCCTTTCTACAACTGTTCTGCTACCTCTGTTATCCATGGGAGGTGTGGTCTGGCAACACCTTTCACTCTTGAGTGTGTTGAGTAACAGAACTTTTTTCTTAGCTATGATGTTACTTGTCCCAAATGGTGAATATGAATTAAGGGAAAAGGAGAAAGAATTTAGTCTAAGTGGCAGTATATTTTTTATCTCTTAATAATACAAAATATATTCTCTTCTTTCCTAAAATCGATCAACCTGGAAATAGAACCTCTCCTTTCAGCACCACTTTATTTATATTCCTGTATTTCTCTAAAAGGTTTTGTTGGCATGGTTTTTTCAAAAGCAAAAGCAAACAATGAGGAGTATTCAATGACAAAAATCCTGTTGACTTCAATCTCATTGGCTCAGTCAGGTCATAATCTTAACTAGCAAAATACCCAGGAACATCTTTTCTTCTGGACAAAACTAAAAATTTGAGCACTAAGCCTTGCGGAGTATGTTTCAGTGTATTCTTTTGAGGAAGCACAGAGAATATTGTTCTCTGCCTATAAATAAATTTAGCAGGCCTGGAGAGCATTACTCAATATTTAGCACATTCTCATTTCTTTTATTAACTAGTAAATTGTATGTGCTGCAAATGGCTTTTTCTGGCTCTTCCTCACTTCTTCTGTTGTGAGGAGCTATGTTGACTGCTTTTCTCCATTTCTGCTTCTTGCGCATCCGGCAAACTGCATTTCTGTGCATGTGGTGCGTAGCTCCCTGTCTGTCCTCAGGGCAGATTATTTCCCTTCATTTTGTGTTCGTGTCCTCACCTGTTCTTGCTGTCTCCTGCACAGCTCTCAGTTTGCATTTTGATCTCTCCTTCCTTCTTTTCTCAGCTCTCTGAGTCTGGTGTGATAGATATTCTCATCCATCTCCACCTCCTGTGTGTTTGTGTCCTGTCTCTGGAGTGCTGCTCCCACAGCTCCGTGTGCCCACTGACACAGGATCAACAGGGGCTCCCGGGCTGCAGGGCGGACCCAGGGACAAACAGGGGACAATGCCTTAACATCAGCTTCAGGGGATTCTTTTTGTGGGTTTTGGGGGTGGGATGGGTTTGTACTCAGGTGTTTCAGTGCACATCTTCCTCTCTGAGTGGCCGTGGAGGCTGAGAGGGAAGAGCAGGAGCTTGGAGCAGGGCATTGGGTAAAGAGCGAGCTCACTGTTTCTGGTAATGGTGTAGGCACAGTTCACCTCTATCTGGTCTTTAAAACTACACCCTGACATTCAAGCAGTTTAAAGAATATGAATGAGGGGTAAAATCTGGTTTATCCTAGCATATTTTGAATAGTTAAGGGACTGAAGTCCTTTAGAAGGAATGAGGTAACCTGGAAAGTAAAGTCTCGGGACTGCTTATATCTGACTAAAGCTCTGTTGCACCCCATGAAAATGTGTATCTGGACATCTCACAATCTTTTGTCATGTATTTATGCACATGAAATATATGAAAAAAAAACCCACATAGAAAGAACTGAGTGCTCTCTTTTACCTCCTCTTCTGCACAGTAGGTAAGTGAGCCCCAGCACATCTTGTGTGTGTCAGAACTTCTCTTGGGCTCAAGTGGGGATGAGAAAGAAACAACTTTTTCAGGAAGATTACTTTGGTGTAATATGAACCACATAACACCACCTACCCTGTTTTAAAAGGGGGGTCCTTAGGGCAGATAATACACAAAGGTTAAATGCTAATCTCCATCTCTCTTATCATGTGATCCTTTTCGCCCAAATCCTGGGAAATCAGCATCCAGTTCATCATTGAAATATGAAAAAAAATCTGGTTCATCATTGCAAGCAGAAATCAAGAATAGTTTAGGCAGCTTTTTGTTTCTGGAGTGTGTATCCCAATGGAATGATTTATCTTACTTATTGCTCTGCAAAGAAAGGCAATTAGTTTTCTTAATTTGTTCCAAAGTAAAAACTGATGGGACCAGAGATTTTCCCATTGCTAAAAATGAATCTTCAACTGCTTGATTTCCTGCTGATGCTGCTCATAATATTATCCCTCAATATAAATCAGGAAAGTCAGCACACAGGAGTGCTGCACTGGACATACCGAGCCCCTCACTACCTACCCTGCGCTGCTGCAGCAGCTCCTCAGTGACCAGAGATGTTTGTTCATCTTCTGGCGACAAGTGTTATGTTACTCTCTTTGAAAACAGGTCCTATTTCAGCCTATTGCTTTACATAAACAAAAACCCAAAAAAATCTGCTGCAGTTCCTGGGGGAAAGGCCAAAGCCAGTGTCTGATCAGCTATTTCAGTCAAACACTCTTGAAACATGACCTTGTTTTCTCAGTTGCAGCAGTTTTCAGTGTAATCTCCATGGGCTGCATGAATCTTCTGGAGTCAGAGACTGATGGTGTCTCACGTGGGTTGTTATTTTATTTTCTCTGTATTTCAGGGCTGCTTTGGGCACAGTAAACCAGGCCCTTTGGAAAAATGTCTGCAAGGGTACAAGGTTGTCTGCAACGCTGTTCTAGTGGCTTTCAGTTTTCCTTAGGAAAGGTTACACTGAACTTTAACTGTATCCAAACCGTGTTAATTTTTTTTTCTCCTAGCTGAAAAGGCTCAAGATGGATTTTTATTTTGGGATCTGAGACCTAATCAAAAGTTAAGCTAATTCAAACACCTTTCTTTGGCTCACATTTACATAATAAAATGTTATGCTTTCTGAAGTAGTGACTGTGTTGTGCCTGTCTGATGTGGAGATAACTAGCTATGTGGCACAGGTCTAATTATTTAGAAAATATTAGTGTTAAAGTGTATGAGAGAATAACTCAGGGATAGGGGCCAGAAGTCCTGAATGCTGTCTTTCCTTTGATATGCCTTTCACAGTCTAGCAAATTGTCTTCAAAATATGATTTTATTCTTCCTATTTAACATAAATTAATAAGACACTATAGGTCTTGGGTGATTGAAACCGTGCTTGGTCTAATTTTAAGGCCCAGCATGTGAAATACTTCACATATATTAACATGCCACAAAATGTACTTTGTTCCCATAAACATGCTAACACAGTTAGAGAGTCATCATTGGACCACAGGGACATTAATTGATATACTGAGTAATCTGAGTTGTCAGAAGAATGTAAATACTAAATTTCAGACTCACATTGCTGCTGCTGCTGAGAGCATTTTCTTGGCTCTCCTGAGTGTGTAACATTGCCTTGTGGATGGGATTAGAGCTAATGCACTGGAATTGCACTGCATTCCCACTAAAGAAACCCAGACAGGTTTAATTTCCTTTTATTCCTGAGCTCAGGCTTCAGTATCTTCCCTGATTCTTCCTGGGGACCAGACTCTCAGGTTGTGTTTGGCTCAGGGAATATGCAGAACCCCTTTTGAACTCTGACACACAGGTGTGCACATTTTTCACATCTCAAATCTGCACAGGGCAAGGCCCAAACTTTGTGGCCAAAATCTGAATGCTCCAGCCAGATCTGTCTCAATGAGCCAGGAAACCAGGAAACTAAGATGTGTTTCAATGCACCCTCCACCACTTCCCTTGCACAGGCTGCCACATTTGCCTGGAGAGGGGCAGATGAGACTTAGATGAGATTAGCAATGCATGCACAGCAATCCTGGCTAATGTAGCCCACACTCTGCAGTGCAGAGACCCTGGCACCATTACCACAACTCTCCTGGGTTTGCAGAGACCTTGCAGGTGCACTGACACGTGCAGCTGATGCAGCAGTGACCCTGCCCTGAGCAGGGGGGCTGCCCTGTTGTGTGGCTGTGATCCCAAAGCATGCAGAGATGCTGAGACTGGTGGCCTTCAAATCCCCCAAATCCTCTAAACAGTGCAAATAAATTTCAAATTATGTGTGCAGTGTTCAGCTTGTTTTCCTTTCCCATCCTTTCTGTTTCCTGCTGAATGATGATGACTGGGGAAGGGTCTTTGTTCATGTCTTCAAATTTATGAAAAGAGGAAAGGAGCAGTAGATGAACAATCATTTTGGTGGGACACCTTCCTACAGGAGAGGTCAGGCCACAGCTCTTCCACCAACTCCTTCTGCTGTTCCCACTTCAGTGCCTCCTGTCAATAAAGAGGTGGAAAGAGGGAGTGCAGAAGAAGTAGAGACAAAGCAATGGTATTTGGGAGGAGAATTCAGAAGCACAAGAGGTTTTCTGGAAAATTGCATCTTCACACTACTTTCCCCTGTCATCTCTTTCAGTGTCCAGGCAGCTCCCACCAGGTAACCTGTCCGTGGGCAACTCAAGCCTGGCTTGATTCACATTAGGCAAAATCAGTTTTGGGGATGGGGTGAGCATCTGCTTCTCCCCCCAGATTTATGACTGTGGTGGAAGTTCCTGTCAGCCCTCAATCTGCACCTGTGCTTCCAGCCACTTCTCCATTGTTGTTATTTCCAAGTGATGATGGATTGAATCTCTGCTAATGCAGCAAGCGGGCTGGGGCTGCTCCAGGTGCGTGCTCCAACTCTCCAAAATGTCCACTGGCCACAGAGGACCCACTGCTGCAGACTTAGACATGTCTGCTTAAGAAGGATCTGCCAAAAAGTATGTTCTTCTGTGTTGTTGGAGTGTTTATGTTCTACTTTTTCCTAAGAGTTCCTGCCAAATAGCAAGATAGCACAGATGGAGAGCTACTGCTCAGGTCGTGGAGAAGGAAGCTGCTCCTTAGCTGCAGCTGAAGATGAGAGCCTTACAGATCTTGTTCTGGCACCTCCCTCAGTCCAAGCTCAGTTAGGTGGCGTGAATTTTACTGGATGTGCGATGTTGCACTAGCACAGCTCTTATGTATCTGGCTGTAACTGCACTGCCTGCAGTCTTGGGTCAATGCAGGGCTCACCCACCCTTCAAGGCTGCACCTCTGTCCTACACCTTGCCAGCTCGAGTATCCGAACAGGACAACCCCTGTGGCAGGGAGAAATGATGAGGAGAACTCCATCTTACCAGAAGGCCAATTAATTACTTTATTATACTATATTATTCTACACTATATTACATTATATTACATTACATCTAAACTAAATCTGCCAAGCACTCCCCTGCACAGCATCTCATGACTGTCAGTGACAGTCCTGACACACACACCTGGATTCAATTGGTCAATGAATCAAAACACTCACACCAGAATCCAATTATCAATTCCCCTCAGGTAAACAATCTTCCACAATGCATTCCACTTGTGAACAAACACAGGCGCAGCAAATGAGATAAGAATTGTTTTTCCTTTCTCTGAGGTTTAGAGAATATGAATCCCATAAATTTTTTGCGAAGTTGTGCCTTGCTTTTCTCTGTGAAATGTGGCGACACCCGAGCAGTGAAAACTCACAGGGCAAACCATCTTCCAGCAATCCCTCTCCTCAGTTTCGCTGCAGTGTAATTGTTGCTCCAGTAGGGATCATCACCACCTGAACAAGGAGCCCTCTGCTCTTTCCAGTCATTCCAGCCCCAGAGCTCTGCCCTGTGCCCACTGGGGGGCACTGGGGGCTTCCAGCCCAGTGGCCAACTGGAATTTGTGTGAGGGGGCTCAGAGCCACCCTGAGAGCCTTGAGACCCAGACCAACTTTGAGGAGACATCCTGAGAAAGCCACCGAGTCCTACAAAAGACATTTCAGTAGCAATCCCATGGCATCCCACTTGATATTAATTTTTGTGGTTAATGTAAGGGCTACATCTCCTTAGGTATTTTGATAACTCTGGTACCATCTACACATTCCACCTGAGTTTACAATTACTTTTTGCTTTGTAACACTATTTCTATTTCAATTAATCTGTCACTTCACCTTAAGGGTCACTCCCACCCTCCAAGTAGAAGTTTGGCCAAGGCTGAGGCCCATCACTCAAGAACAGCCCAGGTGAAGAGAAGGCTGATGTAGAGTTTGCAGCTGAATCCTTCACTCCAGGTGCCTCTGTCCTGCAGTAAACAACAAATAAGAGCAGGAAATTAGAGGATTCCACTAATTAAATTAACTGTTAAGAACTTATTAAAAAAATATGTCAGAAACACATTGTACAAAGCAAAACTCTTTTCCTCGCAGCCTCTGCCAAATACACAAATACATGATGCTGAAAACTGAGGTTTAGATGATGATAATCCATGTCCCTGAATTATATATAGCTGTTAAAATTTTTTATGTAAATGTTCACTATAATGTGCTGTAGAACCCTGGAGAATGGTTCTGCTCTTGCTTTATGGGAGATCAGATAAATAACCTAACTCATCTGAGCCCATCTAAGGTTGCTCAAAGAGTAGGTTCTGAATGTATCAAAAGATGAAGAACCACCCCATCCAGAGTTAGGCTTTTAAATGTTCTTAAAGACAGGGGCTAAAACATCTGATCATTTGGGCTGGTTTGGGACTCAGCCTCCCTGGAAGTCAGAAACATGCTAGTAAGAATTTCTAATTTATGTGTGTCTTTATATACTGTCTCATGCAGAGACCAGTGGTTGAACCAGAGCTGTGTAACCAGGGCATTATGACATCCAAACTTGCAGGTTTCCCTCTGGCTGGGGCAGGACATGAGGGCTCCTCTGTCCTCCGTGAGACAGCCTGGAGGCCATCCTCCCATGATAACACCAGTTTTCCTCCTGGGTGGAGGAAAACCTCTCTGAACCAAGCAGCACCCTGTGAGCTGTGCATGACCCCTGGAAAATGGGACTTTTTCATGCTGCCAAGCACACACAGGCTCTTTCTCTCCAGTGAGAGGGCATTTCAGAGGAAATCACTACGCACTGCACAGGACAAAACATTTTTCCCATTGTGCTGAAATGTATCTAGAGCGGGGAAACTACACTTAGGATATGGGAAAAAAGGGGAAATAACAACATGGGGTTGTCTGCAGTGCAGTAAGGGAAGAAAAACACCGGGAGAGGCACCCTGAAGAATGCTTCCTGCATATATTGAATGCTTTAAAACATGATGCTTTTCCTTTCAAAAACAGTGAGCACACTGGCATTACAATCCCTTATTTTTTTCTTATTTTTTTGAGTTGAATGATACATTCCAGTCTTTGTAGGACACTTCTTTTCAGCTGAGATGGCATTTGGCTGTGGTTACTATGACAAACAGAGAAGAATTGGCATGTGGCATGCTGTAATAAATATGCAACCAGGTTCTGTAGAGAAAAATATCTACAAAAATGAATTGGATACTTAATTGTCGTCTATTGCATGTTCAGAGGTCCATGGTACTGAAAATAAACAATATTTATAAGCATTTCATAGGCCACTATAAAAACACACTGCATTTTACTTTGTAACTTTATAGGATGTTTTTCAGCTTGTGTTCCTTCACAAAAGAGCTTTCTTTATTAATTATTTATTTTCTTTTAGTGTGGAAAATAGTTTCAGGCTCACCAAAGATGAGAACACAATACATATTTGATTAATATTCTTTATTATTGTATCTTGTTTCTCCAAGATGAAAAATGTGCTGTTATTCCCAGAACTTGGTTAGAATAGCAAACCAGGCTCTGCAGGGTAACCCTGAATCAAGCATCCTCTTTCATATGCCCAGTCATCGGTTAAAGGGAGGGGACAAAAACAGGACACACAGTGGGGCACATGGAATTAATGAGGTTTCTGAGGACAATTCATTATTCTATTATCCTAAGTAATAATATTTTTATTTCTTTATGTTTAGAGGCCTTGGGCTGGAGAACTGAGGGCACAGTAGGTACATTCCTTACATGAAAAAAGAGACAATCCCTGTCTGAAGAATTTTGGACTGTGTAAAGGAGAAAATATGCAGGAAAGAAGAGTTAAGAGACTTAAGAATGCAGAAGACAAAGAAGTCTGAAACAAATTGCCCCTAGGTGCCTGAAAACAAAGTTCTTATCTTTTTCTTGTATGTCTTATGTGAAGTTATCTCAGGATCTTTTCAGGATGAAGTAGCAGTCTTGATTTCTGCAGAGACTGTCAATTTCCACTTGATTTATAACATTTTGTTGCTCTTTTGGGGAGCAATTAGGAATGAAATGCTGCAGCACAGAGCATTGCTTTTCATGAACAGTGTAGGTCAGGGAGGTGTTACAGCTCTGACTCCTCATGGGTACATGGCTGAATGATATGTCACAAAAACAGCATTTCACAGGTAGTTACCTACCTGGAAATTTAGTGCATAATGAGTAATCACCAGAAAACACTGCAGAAATGTTACAGACCATTTTTAGAGTGAGAAAAGCTGAAGGAACATTATAGGCCACTCATTCAGTCTGATACTTTTGGCACATCATTAGTCACATTGATAATTGTCTGATAAGGCTGGTGCATTGTCCAGCCCAACATTTGTTATTTTTCACCATGATTTAATACCACAGGCAATATCTACCTTCTCACTACTGATCTCAGCAATGTATTAACCTACTAATGTCTCCTAAATAGGATTTGGTGTAGGATATGAGGGCCTGTGCATGACACACGCGGGTGTTTTCAGCATCCATTTGTGTGAGACAGAGCCAGACACCCCACTGTCCAGATCACTCACACCCAATCCACATTGCAAGCTGTCAACCAGCTGGTACCACCACAGGGGCTTCCTCAAGGGAAGAAAAATAGAACAAAGCAATTGAATCTGCAGCTGTGTCAGTGTCCATGCCTTTGAGATGGAAAAGGTCACTGGATGGAGCCAAGATGGTAAATTCCATGGCATTTACTTGTGTCCAACTACAAGTGTAGGCAAGCAATGTGTTACTGCTGCAAACAATAGGTAGCAACCACGATTGGTATCTCAAATAATAAGAAGACTGAGCAAATTAAGAGCATGTAAGAGTTCAGAGCATGTAAGAGAAAAGGAGAAGAAAGTGTCCTGGAATAAATACACAAAGTAATACAGCAGCCGAGAGAGGAAAAACAACTACTGAAATAAGCAAGAACACTACCAGCTTTAAGCAGGAGTCTTGCAAAAGCTGTGAAAAGTGAGCATAACAAAGAATCTGTGAACATTTTGTATGCATGAACCTGAGAGTTGAAATTGCAGCAATTCCTCCCGTTCCCAGGACCTGCCTAGTCCTGAGGCTGGATCTCCCTGCCCAGTTTTGCATGGCTGTGTGTGCATCCAGGACAGCTGCTTTCTTAGATGACCTGTTTCAGTCTTGGCTGCTGATTGTTGCCCTGCACTCACCACTCCAGCAATCACAGGCCCACATTTTGAAGGGTCCTGGTTGGGGTTTTTGCAATGTTGTCAAGGTGACATCTGGAATCACTGCCCAGAAACAGATCAATAATAGTGGGTAATAGCTAAAGTCTTTTTTTTTCTTGTAAAACCTAGATATGATCCCCGCCTGCAAACTGAAGATTATTATTTATTTGTGTCAGCATCTGGCACATGATGGGCATTTTAGAGACAAGAAATGATAAAATTTTGGTTAGACAGAGAAGCAGACAAATGCAAGGGTGGGGCAATAACAACAGATTATTTCAGTGTAAAGTTAGCACCAGCCTCTTAAAGCGAAAAGACAGGAGTGTATTTTCTAAAGCTGCTTGGAAAGAATTGCACAGATAGCAGCTGAAGAGATGATAAAGGAACTTGAAAGATGGGTAGACATTGACTAGACAGTGTTTGGGATTGCTTTGAGTGCTGTGTGTGCAGGAAGCATGTGACTATTAAAAAAAGGCATTCAGAAAGTAGATCATCAGGTTTTTTTTTTGCTTTTGTTTCTGCAAACCTGGGATAGAAGCGCCTTGTTTAAATGTGGACAGATTTTGGTGTTGCCAGCTACAGTAACAGGAGAGACCATTCAGAGTTTTACACTCCTCTGCAAATATTCATCCATTTGGGAGTCACATCTAGTGGGACATTTGAGCAAATCTGAACCTAGCTTAAGCTAAATCAGAATTGTAAATACAGATAAATATGCTTTGGAATCCACAGTCCTTTTCTAATGGAAACAAAATACCTTACATGAAACAGTGGTCCTACGTGATTCACTGACTTATCCCCACCCTTAGAAAAAATATATTTTGGATGCCTCTCTCTTAACCTGACTTTAATCTTCATGAAAACATGTCTGATAGCTTTGGAGACAATATTGGTATGTTCTGTACAGAAATTTTACTAGCTGCTTTTTAACTTTTTTTTCCTTTGGCATCAACTTGAAAGAATTGTTGGAAGATGATGCCTGCTGGAAACATTTATCCATTTCATTTTAAGAATGTGAGTAATTGTGCAGTGTATGTCATGCATATTAAATGTTTCACTATGAAAACAAATTTTACTCATTATTGCTTCTTATGACATTCCAATATGTTCTCTTAGAATATGCTCTGCTCTCTGCCATCTGCCCATTTCTGGAATTAGGATGCAGCAGACTGATCCAATACTTTGTACAAATCTCAATGGTTTTAAGATTAGGCTTTGCAAGAATGCATTCCACTGGCTCTCCAGCCTGGAACCAACAACAAAATAACTATGTGATGGCAGGAAAGGACACAGCCTGCTGGAAGTTTTGCATCGCGTGACCAAGTGATGGAGGAGTGTTGTAAAATCTATTCCCTGGCAGACAGGTTGTCAGTGTGGCTGAGTTTTAGTAGAGCATCCTTTTTCATTGAAATCCTGCACTGGTTTAGTTTC
Organism: Ammospiza nelsoni; assembly: GCF_027579445.1. Classification (NCBI taxonomy): domain Eukaryota; kingdom Metazoa; phylum Chordata; class Aves; order Passeriformes; family Passerellidae; genus Ammospiza; species Ammospiza nelsoni. The sequence continues at coordinate 77,875,367 of NC_080669.1, read as the reverse complement.
TGTGAAGGTCTTGTTCTGAGCATGAACAAGTAGGCCCAATAAAGCAGAGACTCTGCACAAAGTTGCAATTCAAAGACTATACAATGAAATAGTTCAGAGGTCCCAAACACAGAGTGACAGAAAGCACCCTTTCAGGTGCTGTACCATGCAGGAATCATAGAAATAATGGTGTGGAGAGTCCTATGTAACCCAAAGGTCCAGTCCAGCCTCCTGCTTACTTCAGAGCTATTGCCCACACTGAATATTAATTCTATGCATCTGCCTGAATCTCTGTGGATGGAGAATCCATTGGAGGGCAATTAACAAAGTAGCAGTGGGAGAAACTGCTAGGCATTAGGAAAAGCACATACCATCCCATCCTGGGGTTAAACTACTTTAAAAAAGTGGGTGAAACTTACAGATAAAAGATGTGAAAGGAGTCATTACTCAAATGATGCAGAGGGGAGTTGCTAACCAAAGACAAAGTGAAAAACAAGGGTGTAAAAGAAGCAAAGCTAGGATCACAGGTTCACAGGTGACTGTTTGAAGCAGGATGGGTTGTTTACTTGGGAGTGAGAGAAAATAACTGAGGCAAAGCAAATCAGCTGTGCAGGGACATCCCCCTCACTTGGATCTGTGAACGAACACTGCAGTCTGGAGCAGGACACTCAGCCAAGTTGTCCTGACCTGCACGGTGCATCTGCCCTGCTGGAGCAATCCACAGACCGGGGGTGAAGACCAAGGGTGTGATTTGGGATAGACCCACAGTGTTGTTCAGAGAGGAGGAATGTGAAACAGAGAGCCACAGTGTGGAGAAGAGGCTTTCAACAGTGTTACCATGAGGGGAAACAGCAGCATGCAAAGGGATTTTTTCTGGGTTGTGACAAATGCAATTTCTGCCATAAAAAATATGGTATGTTTTGATGTGGCTGCAGTTTTGGGAAAGGAGGAAAGTACCTCACTCCGCCCTCCTTCTCACCCCAGTCCCTCACAGTCTGTGACCAAAATGCATTGAAATGTGTGAGCCCTTGAGGAAAACAGCAAAGAAATATGAAGCTCAATTACGAGCTTTTAATGAAGCTTCAGTTCCTTAAAATCCTGTGAAAGCAGTGGAAAGTACAGTGGGTCACAAGGTGCTGGAGAATGCATTGTGGCTTCCTGTGTGCAGCACGTGAGGCTTTGGAAGGGCTGGGATGCCTCGTGCCAGGCCTTGGGGGTGCACAGACAAAGCAGTCTTGCTTTATGTTCCCTGAAACAACTTCTGGCAAGGCTGGTGAGATGTCAGCAGGCAAGGCACAAAGAGTGCCAAGGTATGACCCAGAACCCCAAAGTCTGGATAACTGCTGCAATAGGAGAGACCTGTGGGAACACGTGACAGCTGCATGTCCACAAGATTGACCTTGCTGTCACGTACCCAGCAATGAAGAGGTACCTGATTTCGGAGCCCCAGGCCCAGTTTATGCAGTTTGATGTGAGAAAATAGCTGAATAAACCAGTCCATCACATGCCTTTTCTGGGAAGGTTGAGGTCCGGAATGAATTTCAAGCATGAGACTGTCTCAGTTAATAAATAGTGTGATTATACTAGAGTAAAATTAGGTGTCTAAAAGTTGGATGTGGAATGGGGAAGCAAAACAGATTTGTCAGCTATCACAGCTAGATCTCAAAAGCATGAAAAACATAACTTAATGATATAATAAATCAACCAGATTCAGAGTCATCAGGTTTCAAATACCATTCCCAAATCTCACCAGACATCAGCTGTGTGCAAAAAATCCCAACTCCAGCTAATAGCAGATCTTGCTTTAGCTTCAATAGGAGCTGAACACAGTGGTATGAATGTGCAATCCTGGCTCTGTGCCTGCTCATTTCAACAAGACTTTGGCAAATGTTGATTTTGGAAAGTAACTTGAATTGAAGTTAAAGGTCTGATGTCCCTCTCTCCATCCAAGTTCAGATGAATTAATATAGCTGTCAGTGTAGATAGTTGCTGCTTGGGATTGTTGCTTAGAGTCATAGAGTCACAGAATCATTTAGGTTGGAAAATTACTTTAGATCATTAAGTGCAACCATTAGCCCAGCACTGCCAACTCCACCACTTAGCCATGTCCCTAAGTGTCACTTCTATACAACTTTTAAATTCCTCCAGAGACAGTGACCCCACCACTTCCCTGGGCAGCCTGTTCTGACATCAAGCATCTCTGGTGCTTGATGAGCATATCAGAGAATAACCTTTTCCTAATATCTGATTTAAACAACTCCTGACAGAAATTGAGGCCATTTCCTTTTGTTCTTTTGCTTGTTTACATGGGAGAAGACCCCCACCTGTCTACATCCTCCTTTCAGGTCATGTGCAACAAGGTTCCTCCTAAGCCTCTTTTTGTGCAGGATAAACACCCCCAGCTCTCTCAGCTGCTCCTCACAGGACTTGTGCTCCAGATCCTTCCCCAGTTCCTTGCCCTTCTCTGGAGTCACTCCAGCACCTCCAAGTCTTTCCTGTAATAAGTGGCCCAAAACTGAGCCCAGGATTTGAGGTATGGCCTCACCAGTGCCCGGCACAGAGGGGCAGTCACTGCCCTGCTCCTGCTGCCCACACCATTGCTGATACTTTCAGGATGTCCTTGGCCTCCTTGGCCCCCTGGGCACCCCCAGCTCATGTTCAGCCACTGCTGACGAGCACCCCCAGGGCCTTTCCCACTCAGCAGCTTTCCAGCCACTGTCCCAGCTGGAGCTGCAGGGGCTGCTGTGACCCAGGGACAGGAGCCAGCACTTGGCCTGGTTGAACCTCACACAACTGGCCCTGGCCCGTGGATCCAGCCTGTGCAGAGCCCCCCTGCCCTCCAGTGGATCAGCACTCACACCCAGCTTGGTGCCATCTGCAAACTGCCTGAGGGGGCACTTGATTCCCTTACCCAGATCATCAATAAAGATAAACAGGACTGGGCCAGCACTGATATATGGGGACACCTCTGGTGACCAGCAGCAACTGGATGCAGCACCATGCACCACCACTCCCTGGGCCTGGCCATCCAAGCAGTTTTCACCCAGAGAACAGTGAGTAGCCATGAGCAGCCAGATTTTTCCAAGAGATGCTGTGGGAGATGGTGTCGAAGGCTTGGCTGAAGTCCAAGCAGACACATTCCCAGCCTTTCCCTCACCCACCACATGGGTCACCTTGTCACAGGAGGTGGTCAGGTGGGTCAAGCAGGACCTGCCTTTCACAAACCCATCCTGGCTGGGCCTGATCCCCTGGTTTCCTGTGTGTGTCCATGATGGCACTCAGGCTGCTCTGCCCCATGACCTCCATGGCACTGAGGCCAGGCTGCCAGGCCTGTGGTTCCCTGGATCTTTCTTTTGGCCCTGCTGGTAGATGGGCTCTGTTTCTGCCAAGCTCCACTCAGCTGGAGCCTCTCTGGTGAGCCAGGGCTGCTGGTAAATGATGGGAGAGGTCTGGTGAGCACTTCCACCAACCCCCTCAGGGCCCTTGGGTGGATCCCATCTGCCCCACAGACCGGTGTGCATCCAAGTGCTGCAGCAGGTCACTGACCATTTATTTCCCTTTGGATCACGGGGGCTTCCTTCTGCTCCCCATCCCTGTCTTCCAGCTCACAGGGCTGTGTACCCCCAGAACAACTGGGGTTACTATTACAGACTGAGGCAAAGAAGGCATAAAGCACCTCAGCCTCTCTTATCCTTTGTTGCTATGTTTCCACCATGTCCAGTAATGGATACAAATTCTCCTTAGCCCTCTTTTTCTTGCTGTTGTATTTATAGAAACATTTTTATTGCCTTTTATAGCAGTAGCCAAATTAATTTGTAGTTGGGTTCTGGCCCTTCTGATTTTCTCCCTGCATAATTTCACAATATGTTTTTAGTCCTCCTGAGTCACCTTCTTTTAGTCCTCCTGTGTCACCTTCACAGCCCCTTCTTCTAGACACAAACTCTCCTTTTTCCCCCTGACTGTCAGTCAAAGCTCTCTGTTCAGCCAGGCCAATCTTCTCCCTTGCTGGCTCAATTTTCAGCACATGTGGACTTTTCTGTACCTTTAGGTTTTTCTTCTTGCAGGATATCCAGCTTCCAGCTCCCCCTGTTTTTTGCACATGCTGTGTGCATTGGTGTAAATGCATTCAATTGGGATATTGATCCAACAGTCTTTTTGTGGGAAGAAGGTCTAATTCCTGTGGGACCATTTTCAGGTGCTTCTGTGGTTTCTAATACATTGATAGTCCTCAGATCTTTGCTGCTGTGTGGCTCTCCATTCCCCACCCTCACTGAGAGGGCAGATCACTGGGCCTCACTCATACCCCTCAAAGATAAAATCACCCTTTTCTGGATAATAACTGTCTCAAGGTATATGTGTTTTACCCTGTTCCTGTGGCATATTTTAATGATTTTTAGGCTTCTTCCTTTGTTACTTCTTTGCCAAGATCCCACTTGGTGTCCAACACTAACAAGTGGCTTTAAAGGCTTATGAAAAGGATCATAAACAAGATTTCTACTCGTAGAATCATATCTTGTTAGAAAGAAAACAAAAAGCCCTCACATAAAATCTCCCCATGTCCCTTGCCCAACTGGCCCTGGAAGTGTAACTGTGCACTCTTCCACTTATTGTCTATGTGTTGGTAAATTCTTTTGTTAATCTTTATTTTTGTAATGAAGTCACTCATGGGTTTTGCACCCTCTCTTCATCCAAAACCAGCATGAACCTTACTTTACCTTAATATTTCCTTCTCTTCTAGACTTGATAATTGTAGATCTGGGTTTGTACTTAGTAAGGAAAGGAAACAAATACCTTTAATATGTGCTGGTCAAAATATAAAATAATTAAGTCAATCATATTTAAATCCTTACCCATGCCTGCCTAATTTTTTTCCTGTATTAATGGGGTGCAGTGTAGGCACAGACTGTGCTCTGTTTAATACATTTTAATTTTTTTCTTCTTCATGGAACTGCCATTTTGTTTTCACCCAAGAAAAGCAGAGAAGGGGTCCCTGATCTTTATAAGTGCAGTGTTTAATTTTTAACTCATCCTGATGATGTTAAGTGCCCTTACTAAAGATAAAGTTTTATATTTATTTTCCCAAATACTGCAGCTCTGCTCAGATGATTTCTTCGAATGCTCAGACTGCTTTATCAGCTTCCTGCCTGGTACTGTAGGGCTCCACATATAGATTGTTCTCAAACTTCTTGGCACCAAATGGCTTTCTGAGCCTTTCTCAGGTAGTTCCATTGCCAGCTGCCAGCCCTCTCAGCCTTGCTTTCATGGCCTCAGGGGTGTCTCACACTCCTCTGCTGCATGCTTAACCTCCTCCTTGATCATCCACTTTGATTTACTCCTAGTCTTCTTGAGTCCCTGTTGCAGGCACCACAGTTGAGGAGTGATTTAAATTTAAAGGCACCTTCAAAGACCCCGTCATCCAACCTCCATTCTAAGCCAATCTAATTAGATCAGGTTGTTAGGGACATGAGTAGTCAAGTCTTGGAGGGTGGTAAGGACAAGGCTATGCCTCCTCAGCTGGAAGATGAAGTATCCAAACCAAGCAACCAAGAACAAGAACCTTGGGCAGAAGCTGCTGAGAAACTGCAGCCAGGCATAGATGGTAAAACCAGCATGGCCTCAAGGGCCAAGGGGACAAAGATGATTCAGATGCAGGGACCCTAGGTGCTGTCCCACAGGGTGACATGTTGGAAGTTGGGCATTTCTTACCTGGACATTTACTGCATGCTGAGCCTGGTTTTAAATGGGGGAAAACAGGATGCACAAGAAGGTGTCAAGGGCCAGAACGGCATCATGAAAGACAATGAATTCCACTTTGGCAGCAGGAAGAAAACTTTCTGCAGTTGTTCTAATGCAGGAGAAAAATTTGGCTTTGAGGGAAGTGGGAAAATGGGAAGCAAGTCAGGAAAAAGGAATTTGTCTGTAATTGAGTCACGACTTGGAAAAGGCCTTGGTGGTGGCACACATTGTGGCAATTCCATGGCTCTGAAGCTACAAGTGACTCTACAGGAGTGGTGGCTTTGCCATCGGGTGGACAGATGTGATGTCACAGGGCTGCTGTGCCTGCAAAGGCAGGGAAGCAGCAAGTCTTCCTACGTCTCAGCAGCAGGTCACTTCCTGAACCAGGCACACAGCTGTGCAAAACTCAGACCTTGTCCTCAGGAGCTCCCCAAGGTGGCCTTCATGGGGTCAGTCAGAGGCCTCTCAGTTCTGTGAGCACTGTGCCATGTGTGCTCAGGGTCAGGCAGCTGGAACCCCCCTTGGCCTGTGGGAGTAGAGACAATGGAAGGGCTGATATCTGAGGATGGGCCCCCCCTGTGTGTTTGTGTGTCAGGAACCCAATCATCAGTACACGTAACTGCACTTTTAAAAGTTTAGTCTTGAAATACAGAAGCTCCTGGGAGGTCCTGCTGATAGAAACCCACCAGCTCCTGGGAGGTCCTGATGGTACTAGAAACCCACCCAAAGCCTCACATGTACATCTTCCTCTGTTTCTATTCTCCTAAGTTAGGTTACTTTTCTTTTTTAACTTACATTATTGTGAGTGCCAGCACAGGTTCTTTTTTTGGAGCACATAAATGATGAAATGATGTTCTTTTTGGCTCCAGAGAGTTAAAATCTGCTGTGGTTGCTCCTGCTATACCTCCTGCAAGCTTCTGAACACTGAGATCCCGATGCATTGCTGTGTGTGTCAGCGTCCCAGCATCACTCCCCAGGTTATTTTAGGTGAAAAGCACAGATTGAAGATTAACAGAACTGGACAGTCTGTGTGATGAAGATGATGGTGAGGTGATACTCTGAAGAGGCTCATTGCATGAGGACTTTTCTGCAGTGCTCAAACACCCTTTTTTGCAGGCTCCAGCTGCACAAAGCAGTTCTGCCCTGACGTCCTGCATTAGAGGGAGCAGCACTGAGCCTCCAGAAAAAAAACCAAAACAGCTTGAAATCCTGTGGATGGTAATATTCTCCCTCTGCTGCAATAAGACTTAAGTGCCTTCACATTCCGAATTCCTCTTATCTGTATCTCAAGTCTGCAAGGTCAGAACCAGTAATTATTTCTTTCACCGACGTCTACAAAAACATTTGGATGAATGTTATTAATCTCCTTGGTGCCCTGCATGCCTAGGAGATGTCAACAAAACAGCACACAAGCAGTGCTTGGAATGAACATAATGAGGCAGGTTTGATCCAAATAACAACGGAAACCTGTCACACCTAAATAAACAGGGGAGCATGCCAATGAACACAGCACTTTGCTGGGTGATGGAGTAGGAGCAGGACATTGCTGAGGAGATAGGCAGGCTGAAGGCTCTTCCTCACAAAAATGGCACAGGTTGTTCTGCTGGGCGCAGCCACCAGGCCCTGGTTTTACTCAGAGCACCGAAGGAGAGCTGTGGGTTTGCTCCCCTTCATCCTCTCCATGCACTGCACAAACAGTGGCCTCTGCCCTTTCTTCTGTGAGATGCTGGGCCATTTCCTGTTCTGCAGGTGTGGCAAGGAAGCACAGCTAGTCTGGCTGCCCTGTGAAGAGAGCAAAAATCCCTGAAAGAATCCCAATAACTCTAAGGTGGACACAGGGCAAAGCATCCAGGATGAGCAGTGGGAAGTCAGCAGCTGTGCCACAGCTGGCCACAGGCTATGGAACCTTAGGCGTGTGTTTCTTGTAACTCTCCCTGTGCTGAGACCTCCCAGACAGTGACCTGAGGGGATCAGGACAGCAGAGGTATCTGCAATTCAGCTGAGGAGCTGAATCCTGGTTTTGTCAGGACTTACCTGAGAGGCTTTGGACATAGGGTGTCAACTTGAATTGAATTGGAGTAGGAGAAATGGATAGAGATAAGGGCAGGGCTTGGGTGCCCTGTTGCACACAGCTAGCAGAGGGGAGCAGCAGGGGACATCATGCCTGCTAGTCCCCAGTACTTCTGGTTCCTTGGCAAAGCCTGGGACAATCTGCTGGCACAGTAAAACCACCAGCACTCTGCCTTGCTGCTGGGCCATGTGCAGAACACAGATGTGTGATTAAAACATCCACGTGCATTTGCATTGTGTCCAAGCAGCTGCTTTAGAGGAGATGAGGATCTACTACAAACTGTCCAAGTAAAAGCTTCATACCATCCTTTCTGTCTCATGATGTAAAATCCTGCCTGCCTGTGTCTAGAGGGCTCTGTAAGCTGTTATGTCAAAGCCAGAGGGGGATCTAAAGGAAGCCAGGAGATGATGGCAGTGAACCTTGTGAGGGTGTTTTTGATGCCCAGCAATTCCATTTTGGCTGTATAAATGAAAGAGCCAACTATTGTGAGAAAGCACCAGAAAAGCAATAAGATGGGATTCACTGCTAAAGGTGAACATTAGCATGATCAATTAAAAACATGTCTCTTTAAATTTGAAAGTGCGGTGTGTTTGCTACCACCTCAAAAGCAGCTCTTGTCTGCAGCTGTACATCGGATTAAGGACTTCATCTGTAATAACTCAATCTTATGTCCCTGGTCGATCAGATACAGCACCTGCATTTTAAACTTGTATTTCCTGTTGTGAATTTTTGCTTCCAGCCTTATTGTCCCTCAGTTATCTCTTCTGGACTATGTTTGATAGCTGCTTGTTCCAAAATCTTGTAGAGGCTTTTACATATTTTTGTATCTGAGCAGAGATTTGCCAAGTCCAAACAGCAAACCTGGAAACCTTGCTATCACATTTGTCCTGTTTAGTTACACAAATCAAGAAGCCAGGACATCTTAGAGGTTCTGTACTGCCCTTTGGTACTCTTATTTAGTCTCCAAATCCTCTCTGTTAATCTATGTAATTTAAGCAACACTGACTTCTGCCTTCACTCCTGAAACGCTTCAGGCAGACTTACTTGTGTGACAGCTGCACATCTCCAGGCAGGCATTTAAACCAGATTCCCTGAAATGTCTTTAGAAATTTTCAGCTTTGAACAGCTAAGGCAACACAGCTAGAAGGGATATGGTTTTAAAAATACCCCATTTGCAAGGCATAAGCCCTTAGCACATTTTATAAGCGTTCTTTCACAAGTTAAATCAAATTAATCCTTTCATTTCCCACTGTATTAATGCTACTGGGAAAAAGAGTTTGTTTACCTAGTTCTCAACAACTTTTACAGTGGCCATGAAATCAGTAATTTATTCAATTTTCATGCTTCTTCAACACCTTCCTTTCCAGGATCACAATGTGTCCCCTGGCTGGGCTTGGAAACTTCCTGTATTACTTGCATTAAATTAAATTACTTGCTCACCGTGTGCAAATAGGAAGGCAGACCCTGTCACTGTATTCCTGTGCTCTTCTGACACTGGATTCAACAACTTCCAGGAGTTTCCAAGCCTTCCAGAGCAAATTCATTTGGAAGCTGGTTTATACGTCTTTAATTAGTTAATAAGCATTTCATATCAGGTTTTCCTGGATTATTTTTGCAATTTAGAAAGAGCCCTGTTTTCCCTGCTGTGTGTAACTGCATGAAATCCATGTACCAGGACCCAAACTCTCAGCACTGGATGTGTTTCACGTTTCTCCCTCCCCTTGCCCTGTGGAGCCGTGGTTCACTCTCCCGGTGTGGAAGCAGCAGGACACAGCCTGAGGCCCTTTTCCATTCTCTGCCATTTCTCCAGGGCTCTTTCTGCCCACATGAGGCTCCCGCATGTCTCATTCCCAGCTGTACGCTGATCTGCCGGAGTTAATGATCCCGCTGAGCTTTGGACCGCGGGAGTCAGGATTTCCTGGTGCTGGCTTTGGACACAGATTCCTGATGCTGCAGCACTCTAGTGTGAGAATACGGGAAATCGATGACTTCTGAGGGATAAGTTATTGCTTTTTGTTTACTTTGGCCTTTGTTTGTAAGCCACGTAATGCACTCTGCGTTTCTTTAACTCTCCCATCACAACTTTCCGGGTACATGGAAGGTGCTCACGTTTCCCCAAGTGCCTGTTTCTCATTCCTGATGGGATGTCGCTCCAGTCCTGCAGGTGAAGGACTCTGCCAGGAGCCCCTGAGACCTGAATTTGGGCAGGCACACTGGGACCCAACCTTTCCAGCCTGGTGCTCAGTGCGTCTCCCTGGTAGCCAAAGCTCTTCCGAGGGGACTGAGGCTGTGTGGTCCTGCAGCCCTCTTTGGAGCCCCTGAGCCCCAGAGCAACCGAAATCCCACAGGAATCTCTCTCTTCACCCCCCACCCCTCCTCTCTCTGCAAATCTCTTATCTCTACAAACACTTCCTGGACTGCCTGAGTTCTCATACTGTCCCAGAGCTCCAACACAATTCGACAGAACAGATTACCGAACTGGGAGATTTATGCTGTTTATGAGTGGGACTGCAGGTTGTTTTTGTTCCAATTAAACAATGGGAATAAGGAAAAACAAATGCTGCTGTTAAAATAATCACAGAATCTATGTGATGTAGGCAACAAATTTAAGTTCACTGCTACCTTGTATATGTGTGTGTGCTCCTGTATATAGATGAATTATCAATGAAACAAAATTAAATGTATTAAAGGTATTGTATCCAATACCTGGGGTTACACTACTTGCTTTGACCTTAATCTAAGTTCTAAATCCTGCTTTTTGAAAGAGAACCCAAATGCAGTGAAAATTTTTGGATTTAAGCTTTATTGTAGTGCTCAAAATCTCACAGAGCCGTCCTAAGTTTGGGGAAAATAAAATTCAAGGCCATCCTCTGCTGTACTGCAATAAGGACTTTCAGTTACAATTAAATGGAAGTTGGGCCAAGCTTTGAATGTTCACTTAATACTTATATTTCCCTTAACTTTTTTCCCTTGCCTGTGTGTGGCTGTGAGAGCCTGCTTGTGCTATTTCTTTTTTCCAGCTGTTTTGCAGATACCTTCTGATGTCTTCTGGCCAACTGGGTGCAGACAGCTCCAGCTGGGGCATGCTGTGCTGGGCCACATGCAGACAGATTTTGAATATTTAGAGGTTTTGTTTAGCTTGTCCCTAATGAGGTTTGTTTATTTGGGCACAGATACCCTGCCTTATCAGGCAAAGCAATAAAAGAGAGCAAAAGGGACTCTGAGATCATTTACGTGCCTGTTTAAGAACTTACCTGTTATATACAGGAGACAATGTATCAGCATAGAAAAATTCTATGTATCAGCAAAAAAATTCTCATCTGACCTAATGACTTATACAACAAACCAAAACATTTGTCTGTACAAAGGATAAGTTTTCACGTATCTAAGGATTGTTTTTATGAAGAATACCACTACATGCATCCTCTGAGGACATTTTTACAGCAGGAGTCAAATTACTTGTCCAGTTTTGCAATTATTTGAGAAAATAAGATATTTAAACATTTATCTGTAATTCTTGAAGGGAAAGGGACTTTGCAAATTTTTTTTTTTTTTTTTTTTTTGCATTAGGACTGGAAACAACATTAAGATGAAGACTGATCCTACACAGCCACAGGATTCTGAAGGAATGGTCTTTGGGTGGTGAATGAAAGAAGATGACTTTCAGCTGAGCCTTTCACTGAGGTTCTTCTATGCAGGGTATCTGAATCACTCCTAGTCTAAAAGAGATGAAATTGATCCTTTAGTGTGACTTGTGTGTTCATCAAAGCAGCTGTCCTGGGTCAGACCAAGGTCTCCTCCAGCTCAGTATCCTGTCTCCAGCAGTGGCTGTGATAAACAGTGAGAGGGAAAGCCAGGAAAAGCAAATGCTTTGCTTCCCTGGAGCATCCTCCCAAACCTCTGCCTTCAGCTTGGGAATTTCTTCAGCTGCTTGGGTTTTCTCCACATTTAGTAACCCTCAATGGATTTCTCTCCTAAGTACTACCCTGATCTCCCCTTAAGCTGAGTGATATTCACAATTGTCACACCATGTGCTGGTGGGGACACCAAGTGCCTCCTCCATGTGGGTTTTTCAAACCTCACTGACAGGAGATTCTCTGAGGTCTTCAGTGACCCGGGGATGTATGGGAACACAGTCAACACCACTCAGTTCCTTCCATCCCAGGAAGAAGCTGGAAAGGTTTCAAGTCAAATATGTTGCCAAAGCCCTGTGCACACCCAGGGGTTTTTGCTGCCAGGCTCCTTGGCCAGCACTCACTTCACACAAATGAGCACTTTCCCAGGATACTGAGAAAACAGTAATTGTGAAAGAGCAGTGGGAATCCTGGCTGAGGTCTCCTCTGCTTTGCCCATCAGCTCCAGAAAACCACAGGCCATTGGTGCCATTCTGAGCTGTGTTGTGGAAATGCCAGTGTCCAGCCTTGCACCTTGCTCATCGTCACCCTAAACCACTGACATGCCTTTGTAGCTTGGCCTCTGCTCTGCTTCATCACTGTGAACCTGTCTGACAATCATGAAGTCATAGAATGGTATGGGTTGGAAGGAGACCTTAAAGATCATCTTGTTCCAATCCCTCTGCCATGGGCAGGGACATCTTCCACTAGACCAGGTTACTCAGAGATCCATCCAGCCTGGCCTTGAACACTGCCAGGGATGGGGCATCCACAGCTTATCTTGGCAACCTCTAACAGTGCTTGAGAACCCTCAGAGTAAAGAGCTTCTCCCAAAGTTCTAATCTAAGCCTACCCTATTTCAGTTTAAAGCCATTCCCCCTTGTCTTATCACTATTAGCCTTAGTGAAAAGGGCTGTGGCTCACCCTGAACATCTATGGACTTGAGCAATGCTGCTTTTGGTGTCATGTCCCTCATGGCCTTGCTGTCCCCTGCAGAGCATCTGGCTCCTGCCATTTCCTGACATGCCTTGTGGTCCCCCCAGTGCATTACCAAGTTGTCATGTCATTCTGGATTGACAAAAAAATCTAGGTATATTGTAGCATTGTCCCTCCTTCTCTCCAGCTCTACTGCAGCCACAGCACCTGCATATCAGCAGCTGGTCAAGCTGGCAGTTTCAGTCCTTGGCCAGACTCTGTCCTTCTTCCACTGCACCTTCAGTGTGAATGGCACATCCTGACTCATACAACTTGGCTCTGAACAAGCCTGATCACTTCTAGGCATGAAATAAGGAAGTTTTAAAAGGCATATATACTTTCAGTTTCAGCATGTCAGAGAAGATAAGAGAATGATGACTCTGAAGACATGTGAGAAATGCCAGAGAATTATGGATCTGTTAATGTTTGCAGTGACATAGTTACATTATTTTATCAGTTCTCACTTGTGGAAATTAAGGGCATGATAATGATCTTACTGTCTGCACAGAAATATATGCAAAGCAATCAGTCTTTCAAAAAATGTATTTTGAAATGGTGTTGAAAGTGTATTTTCTTATAGTTCTATAGTTTCTATTACAAACTATTGTTTCTAATAGTTCTAAGCATCTGAGTTTCTAGAATTATTTTACAGTTATTGGATTACGAGAGACATGCTTTTTTATCTTATTACAAGTTCTTGCCTAGAGTGTAGTGAAGGGATGAAATTTATTTGCTAGTTTCAGTTGCTCTGTCCTGCTCACCCTCCTTGCTCCCTGTTACAAATCCTCTGGCCAGGTTGCTAGGCAGAAGGGAAATAGTGTCATTTGTTAAACAAAGCAGACAATGTCTTTCTTTGTAGGCTTTGAACATTCTTTCAGGGGTGTGAAATCCGTGTTAATAATCAGCTCACAGTGAAAAGGTCCCAGTTAAACATTACCACAAGAGCTGTGAGGTTTGTGTACCATCTGAGGACACGAAAGATGCCATTTCCTGAAAATTTACCTGGATCCTTCAACTGGTCAAGGAGCTTGTTGCCAAGGTTTTATGACAAGGAGAAGCAGAAACATGAACCATGCTGTGTGCAGGAGAGGAGGACACAGGACAGACATCTGGCAGCAAGGGTGACACAGGTCCAGATTTTTTGTTCCCTTGCCCTCTGCATTTTTCTGACATTTGTTTCTGGTAATTTTAGGTTTTTTGCATTCCATTACAGCTAGGAATAAGGAGAAATACAGTATGCTTAAGGAGAAATCTCCTTATGAGCTGCCCTACAATAGTTCCCCCTGTGCCCTCTAAGATCCACTTACTGCTTGGGTGCCTTATGCAGTCTCAGGTCATAAATGGGTTTTGTGTTTTGCTGGAAGCCATCTTCAGGGACTGATGGAAAGGAAGACACTAGGAAATGTTTTTTATAAAGACCTGTGTTTTGAGTGGCCTTTTCTTGTTGAAGTTTTGCATTTTCCCTCTGCATTCGAGGGAGGCAGATCTTTGCCCTTTAAGGATATGACTGCAGGATAGACACAGCTGTTCAAAGGACTCATACCTCACCAGAAGGACTCATTCTTTCACCAGAAGGGAAAGAATGCAGATCTCCCCTGTGCTCAGCCCTATCTGACCCAAGGCTCTGCTGTGGTCAGCAAGTATTTGCTGAGTGGTGACACCACCATGTACAGGGACTGTTGTACCTCTCCAACAGCCTGGGCCAGGGTGTGACACAGGAAAAGAATTTGAATAAACTGTCCCTTTCCACCTACACGACTTTTTAACACCTAAGCCACAGCTTCAAAGATGCTACTTAAACTTCAAGCATTAGGAACTACATAGGCCACTTAAATCCAAGAACAGCCTCTCTGCTGCTGCATATTTGTTGCAAATTTCTAAGACCAGAAAGTCTTTTAGACATGATTTAGTTGGATCTGTTTAGAATTCCCTGTGTTAACCACTGTTTTTAACATATGTTCTTGAGTTAGGGATATTTTTAAAGAAAATTCTGATTTGCATTAGTATGCACCTCATAAATACATTGCTTTGGCAAATAGCTGTATTGATCATTAAATCTTTATTCAATTTCCAGTTAAGTAACTTAACACCTAATTTCAGTATGTGGAAATATGTCAATCTGATGCCATTGTTCTAGTTTTTAAATCCGACCAGTCAGTCTCATTGATGTCAGATTTGCACTGTGAGAAATGATTGGTCTATCAGCTAAAGGGAGCTTCCCTTTTCATTTTAAATAGTTTCTTATCAGAGCAGTTTATATATTGATAGAAATACAGATATTTACATATATGTACATTTAGCTAGCTAGGTCTGATGTCCTGAAAGGGAGACTTATTTATATTGGAGTAAAATTAAATCCATGGCAACTTGTTCATCTTAAATCACCAGGCTAAACACCATCCTCTCCAAAATGCTTTCCCAAGGGCTTGGTCTTGTACCATCTTTGGGTTTCCACACCTCACTGTTAGGAAGCCCAGATGTACAAATTAAATCACTGGAAGAAGCACTGCAGATCACCTGCAGGGCTGCTGTAGTTATTCTCCATTGTTCCCATTTCAGTGACTAGTGAACTCTCTCATCAGTTGACAGCTGTGAGACTTTCCCTCTCAAATTCTTTAACTTCTCCAAGTTCTGACATTGAGCAAGTTTTTAAAAATAAAAAGCTGTAGTTCAGAGTTCAGGGCAGGATATTAAAGTGACTTTTGCACATTTATTCTGTGGGATCAGTGACTGCTTCTTCTTACCATGGCAGGGCTGCAGCTTCTCTAGCTGAGGTGTGTGGATGCAGTCCAGACTTGGCCAGATCGCTCCGTTCTCTGAAATAGTCGCCGCCACTGTGCTTTATGCTTCAAAGTTGGCTTTGGCTTTCCTTGGAGTGTGAAAAGAGCTCTAACACTGCTGCTACTGCCTCCCAGGAGAGTCACATACACCCATATTTTTCTCAGCTGGCACTGCAGCAGAAGAGCAGCCCCATTCTGGTCCCTTTGTTATCCCCCTGGCATGGATCAGGGAATGGGACAGTCTGTGCACAAAGCAGGCAATTAGGGCCTGACAGTCTTCTGGGGCATTAACGGGAAAACTCGATCATCAAAGTCAACTGCTCACCAGAGGAGAAACAAATAATAAAAGCAAACTGAAAAAAGAAAGGCAGAGCAGGTGTGAGCAGCCAGTGCAGATTTCCTGGCCCTATCCAGTGGGTGACAGCAAGGTTGAGCTCCACCACACTTGGTATCTACATTTTGTGTGTTTGCAGCCACCAGAGTGTCTGTGTTCCTTCTTACAGGCAACATCAGGTAAACAGACTATTCTGGGGAAAGTTTGTAAGAACTGCAAGTACCCTTTTGTGTTGAAATATCCCCAGGAGCCTGGGTGGTGTGTGCCAGGTGCAGGTGTAATGGGCGCTGCAAGGGAGCTGCTGTGCCTCCCCTTCAGTGGAACAATGCCAGCCATGTCCCCCAGCACAGATTCACCTGGGCTTTGCTGGGAGGTGGCATTTCAGTTTTTTGCTCCAGATAAACCCAGCTCAGTTGTGGACACAGCAAAAAAGGGCCACCTTAAAGAGCACAAGTGCTAAAGATCTGACATACGTGCTCAATGAGCAGAGATATGTTCAGTACCACAGCAAAACCCCTCCAGATATCCAGCTGCCCATCCTTAGCCTCCAAACCAAAGGGTAGCCTTTGAAGCCTGGGAATGCCAGACTGGAATGAGGATCTTGAACACCAGCACTTTCATCTCATTTTTGATGGAGGAGCTTTGAGCTGAAGTGGAAGTCATTTGATCTGTCCGACCTTTAAGAGAATTAATTGCTGGCTTAGAATTTAAAGTTAATAATTTGTTACAAGACAAGGTGCTCCAAGAGCAAGGCAATGTTGGAGAAAGGGGAGGGCTGGGCTTGAAATGGGAAACATGTCTGCCAAGAGTGGAGTTATTTTGGATGCCTTTGGAGAAGAGCAAACTGGATTAAGGAAGGCAAAATAAAAGGAGTCATTCTCCTCCACTCTCAATTGATTTCTACAAGCCAATTCACTCTGAACCTTTTTAGGATCTAGAAAAATTATGGCCCACTTTGAATCAAAAGAAATTATTCTGCTTTCCAAGCTGATCTCATTATATTTTCTGTTAGCAGAGGAAATTCTGAAAATCTTGTAAGACATCCTGTTCTCATAAACTGCCCAGCCCAATTTTGTAAATTCAGGAGGTTTTGGCTAGGCCAGATAAGCTTTGGAGAAGCATTTGAATATTCACTCAAGCTGAACCCACACTCCAGACAGTGGTGTGAATAGTTTCCTGCATTTCTGAGCTTCTGATGCTTTGAAAAAAATTCACTGATTCTAGAAGCATGAGTGTAGTGAGAAAAAAACCCAAACAACCAACCTGTTGTCCCTCTATAGTTAGTATATTGGATAAAGAAAAGCATGTTTTCTTGCCCAAAGGGTGAGGGATGAGATAAATTCAGCATGGTAAATGTCCTCCCCCAGTGGCATGCAGATAAGTGACTGTGAAACCTTCCCAGCTCCAGAGATCTCTTGGGAAATAATAGTTATAGAGGCTGCTTTGGTGGTGATGGTTTAGGGTAAAAATTGCTTAATAATTACTGCCACTTATATACTGCATATATAAGACGTATCTCCCACAAGAGAAAATGTGTCCCCTTCAGGCCCAGTGCTTATGCACTTCCCAGCATAGCAGCAAGGAGCTGAGAGTATTATTGCTGCATGGGAAGCGGCTGGAGGTAGCAGGGCTTGTTGGAGGTCCCTCTCCAGACAGGAGTTTTATGTCCAATCATTGAGTAGGACACACAAACCTCCCTGCAGTCACACAGTGAGGAAGTCTCCTGCGCATGACTTCAACAACAGTGAAAGTCCATGTTTTCCCTTTGTTATAGAACCAATCCTTTAGCACCAAACATGTGCTGTGCTGTCAGCTCACCAGTGTTAACAAGCTCTTGCCATTAGCCTAGTCCCCACAAGTTTGGGTTATGTGCTTGTCCTTAGCATCCCCTGTGCCT
The DNA here is from genome assembly GCF_027579445.1 of Ammospiza nelsoni. Classification (NCBI taxonomy): domain Eukaryota; kingdom Metazoa; phylum Chordata; class Aves; order Passeriformes; family Passerellidae; genus Ammospiza; species Ammospiza nelsoni. The sequence continues at coordinate 77,857,702 of NC_080669.1, read as the reverse complement.
GTTTTAGCAAACAGGGTAGGTGCCTGTGACAGAGCTGTAAGCATTCACGCAATACACTACAAAGAACTTCAGGCAAGCGTGCTGAGGGCTGCAATGCTTCCTTTTGTCAGCACAAACCTGTTGATGCATCAAAAGTTCTTTTCTGAAACTGTTAGTCAGAGTTCTAAAAGTATTTTTAGTTTGTGGGAGTCTGGACATTTTCTAGTAGAAATGAAAGCTCCTATGAAGTGAATTTAAATCTAATGATATGATGTAGACATGCATCTTTCACATGTACCTTTCTCAGTACCCTTGACAAAAACTGTTAGTAGAAAATGCAATATAGAGAAGGAGAGATTCTCAGGATCACTTCCTCCTCTGAAATAACCATCTCTTTTCTTCAGTCTAAATCAGCCTTCCAGAAGATACGGTCGAGTCTTCCCTGCCTTTCTGGAAACCTTGTGCCACAGATTTTTCATCTCCATCCCAACACCAGATCCCAGGTTTCATTGCTATCCATGCTCGCTGTTGTTCCACATTTTGAAGCAGAAGCTGGCAGTCAGTACTTGTGGACAGTGACAGCACTGACAGCAAAATTAGACAGTAAAGGAAAGGCAACATTACAAACATATCACATGACTTTGATATCTCAATAGCAAACAGCTAAGGAAACACTGGAATTAAAGTTAGCTGTGGAATTTCAACTCTGTCCTCTGCTGTAAAACATCTTTTAATTATGTCTTTTCAAGCTTTTGAAATGCAATGGCAATGTCTTGCTATTCATGCTTTTCCCTAAGTAGTTATTGATTTCTAATGTACTTTTCTTCCCATGATATTCTGCTTTATAGTCAAGTTCTCAGAAATAATTAACTTCTACAGCATCATTTAAATGTGAAGGAAATGAGTCCCTTTCACTCACCAGCTGCGAAGATTAATGGAAAGAATACATATTAATTTTGATGTCTGGGCTGAGGTTGTGCATTTCACATATTAGATGTGGCAGGCAAAAATTCTGACTCCAGGCTCTGTGGTTTGTTCCAGGGAACCAAGGTCCCAGGTGAGAAAAGACTTGTCTGGGCTCCTCCTCTTCCCTCTGGCTTCATTTCCCCCGGTTCTCCACAGCTTCCACATCCTTGTGCTTCCCACCACAGCCCTGCCTTGCACCCCACACTGCCCATCACATCCCCAGGCCATCCCTAGCCTTGTCCTTCTGCTTGTCTTCTTGGGAGAATTCCTGAGTCTTCGCTCCCCCATCACCACCCACATCTGGCTCTTGTCCCTTCTGCATTTGAATCCAGGAATTTTTCTCCTCCAAGTTGTCTCACCCCAATGATCGCCACCAAAAGTGCAAGAGACAGACTCCTGGCTCTCCTTCCTCAGGCGCTTGGCCTTGCCATGGGCTGTGAAAGTCTGCAGCTGAAACTGCAAGGGAAGTCCTGCTTGATCTGTGGTTGGAACCTGCTCAGGGAGGATGAAAACTTCAGGAGTTCAATTGCTAAAATGAAAGGAATCTCATAGTTATCCCCTGAGCATGTTCAAATTCAGCTTCCTAAAGGCATATAACATAGCCAGATTTGGGCAGGTTTTCAGGAGGGCCAAGGGGATATCTCTGATGAAAGGAAACCCTCTCCAAGGAAGAGAGATGCCAGAGCTTTTCAAAGGAAAGGTCACAATTGCTTTTTAACTTGGACAAAACATTGAATTTTTCCTTACCCTCATTATTGGAAACGGCTAAGTTTGTGGACATTTTCCAAAAACTTCAGCCTGAGGCAGATACCTGGCATGGAAAATTTCATTCCAAATGGTTATAGTTTGGCAACATTGTAAGTGCCTGAAAATAGGTTCTTACAGTCCGAAGGATCAAGCTTTCACTGCAATGTGAAAGGCTGCCCTACCTGCAGTCACAGCCCAACATTTTGCCTCATGGCTTTCCATCCTGCCCACAAGGAAATTGCTGTGACTGATACAGAAGAAATTGGTTAGGATGAACATTTGGTAATACACAGGAATTTCTAGCATAGAGGAGCTTAGGACAGCAGGTTACAGACCCCCCTTCTGAGTTCTGCAAGTCTGCGAGACTTGTCTACATTCATTCATACACTTCACATAAATGAGGTTTTCAGTCTTCTGACAAACGTGTTAGCAACAGCTTATCCACACAGTGCTGGTTGCCAGCTTGCTCGACTTGATCTGTCCTTAACTCAGCCATCCATTTCCTTCTTTTCTCACACCACCTCCACCACCTCTGCCTTGTCATGCTCTGCAGTAATGAATGCACAGACACAGACAACACCCAAGCAAAATTAGAACAGCTGTGCTGCTGTTGCACAGCATGAGATTTTTCAGGGAGAAGCCATCAGCCCCTTCCCAGTGGATCCCTTCCTGAATGCCAAGCACAGTCTCTGGCTTTTTGGCTGTATTTCTCACACCATGGCAGATGCATGGGTCATATTCTGCAGGCATAGAGCAGTTCCTGGAATAGGCAGAGGGGTAATAAGCAGCTAATGATCACCAACCGAATTAAAGGTATTTCACATCTGCCCTCTATGACTCAGAACACACGGTATCTTCCTTCACCCATGGCCAGATTGCTGTCAGCTCAGAGTACCTCAGGACAAAGGAGCCATGGCAGAAATGTGACCAACCTCTGGTGCTTCTGTGAGACTTGAGATGGATTGATGTCAGTTTTTCACTAGGTAGGTGCACTGTCATCCCTGGGCAGCACTGCACAGGTTCCCCTTGGAAAGATGTGAGCGAGCCCCAGCACAGGGATGTTGTGGCAGGGCACACTGGCTGTGCAACACCAGCTCTGTTTGCACAGCTGTTGGATGACTTCGGAGCCTGGATCCATTGATGGTGGGAGTGTCCAGGAGGTCTACTGTGGCTCACAGAGTCTGCTGTGAGGTGAACACTTTCACAATTAAATCCTCTTTAGAACTGCTGACATTTTAATGAGTAACAGTACTCATCTGCATGAAAAGGTTTCCTTATTGCCCGTTTTTTCACCTTTTTTCTCCCCCTGAATAGTGGTAGAGATACAAAAATCTGAATAGATAATATCTTCTTTATTATCAGCTTATTGGGCTGATGCTGGTTTGCAGGTGGAGGAGAGGGGACAATATTTCTTTCTTTGTAGAAAGAGATTTAGGGGCAATCACTGCAACATGTGACTAAAACCAGAACTGGCTGAAATCAGAAGAAAGGAGAGAAGCAAAATGAATAAAACACGAGCGGGCAGAAAGTGCAGTAAAACACAACTTGCCAGAAACACCGGCCTTTTATCTCATGTCTCGAGTGAAAACAAAGGTGTTTTCCACCGGAAGGGATAACAGCCAGACGCTGTTTCAGGAAGGCTGGAGCAGGCTGCCGGGATCAGGAGCATCCCGGCAGCTAGAGGGCACCGCTGGCCGCGCTATGGGAGCTGAACACTGCAGGGGACTGGAAAAACAACGAGGTAAATTTTGCTCAGAAGGTTCATCAGGAATAAAATCCCGCTGATACTTGAGAGCTCACCTGAGAGGTTTGCGTTTCCAGGCTTTGCTGAGTAATCTATCTCAGTGCTTTCTGAACCACACGTGTCTTTCTGGAAGAGTTAAAATGTTTAAAAAGAGACACCACCATTGTGAAAAATGTTTCATTTTTACTTTTGTTTCCCCTGTGCTGCTATATATAAGGCCAAAAAATTGGTTTTTTCAGCTGGCTGGAGGAGGTTCAGTGTTGCTACATAAGCAGAGCAACAGCACCAGGTGACCCCTCTGGCCAATAAATTCCTGCCTTATCCCTCTGAGTTGGGTACAGTCACATTCCTCAGAAAATGTGTGCAGTTTGTTGCTGGTGATCATTTTAATACTGCTTTCCACGCAAGCACCCTTTTAATCCCTCTGAGCTACAGATCTGAGATCTGAGAGCTTTCCCAGGTCATGTCCTGACCCTGTCTGTGGTATGACAGTTTATCTAACTACCTCCATAACAGTAAATTCTGCTGGAATGAGAAGAAAAGAGGGGATTTCTGTTCCATGTTGCATTTGCAATAATCAGAAAAGCACAGTTTGCTGCGCTTTTACATTCCCTACAAATCTCTTCAGCAATTTCTTCTGGTTACCTTCTCCCTGGTTCTCACTCATCCCCTGCATGCATTTCTGGTAGTGAGCTAAGCAGAATGATACCAGAAGAATGGCTCTATCCTTGTCTTCATCCATCCCCTTGACTTGTCTCAGGGTGCTGTGTATGTCAGGGAGGCCCTGTGGGATGTTGGTCAGGGTCAGTAAGGGCATTGACAGCAGCTTTAAAGTGTCAGCTGCTGCCTACAGATCTAGCTGCAGCAAAATACCCACATGGACAAATGGAAGTGAAAAAACTTCCACAAAACCCAACCCCCCCCAAAGAAACCATAAACCACCAAACCCCCAAAACAACTTTGCTTTTGGGACTTACTCTGTTCAATTCTAACTTGACAAATTCCAGCCACAGCACAAGTTTCAGAGCCAACTGATGTGTCACCCACCCTTGACTTTTAGAGAAAGGGGCAAAAAGTTAACAATAGGCTGAATGAAGCCAAAATGAGACCCCAATGGTCTCTGAGTCACTATATATTGTGTTGTGAAAAAAAATGCAACATTCTCCCTCTCCCACAGCTCTGTGCCCTTGAAAAACCCCCTGTGGTAGAAGCTACCTGCTCTGCAGGAGGGGTCCTGCTGTTGTCAGGCAATGATCCAAAATGCAAACCCACCCCTCCAAGACAGGTCCAGGGCTGTTACCCAAGTAATAAAATACAACTGAGCTCCAACAGAGGAACAATCTGGATGTAATCTGGTCCAATACCACACAAATAATGATTTCTTATTGTATTGGGCTTGCAGGGCGAGGTTTTGCTAACAGAGAGGCTAGAGGGGTGGCTTCTGTGAGAGGCTGCCAGAAGCGTCCCCTGAGCTAATGCCAGATGGATCCAAGATGGACCCGCTCTGGCCAAGGCTGAGCCAAACAGTGACATTGACAACACCCCTGGGATATCAGATTTAAGAAGGGGGAACAAACTTGAACACAGAGAGGAACAGCTCTGCAGACCCAGGTCAGTGAAGGAGGAGGGGCAGGAGCTGCTCCAGGCCCCAGAGCAGAGATTCCCCTGCAGCCCCTGGTGCAGCCCTGGGTGAGGCAGCTGTGCCCCTGCAGGCCCTGCAGGCCCAGGGGGGAGCAGAGATTCCCCTGCAGCCCCTGGAGGAGCCACAGCAGAGCAGCTGGGTGTGCCTGAAGGAGGCTGGGACCCCATGGGAAGCCCTCACTGGAGCAGGCTCCTGGCAGGAGCTGTGGCCTGTGCAGAGAGCAGCCCCTCACTGGAGCAGGCTCCTGGCAGGAGCTGTGGCCTGTGCAGAGAGCAGCCCCTCACTGGAGCAGGTTTGCTGATAGCACTTGTGACCCTTTGGGGGGCCCACACTGGAGCAGCCTGCTCCTGAGGGACTGTACCCTGCAGAGGGGACACAGGATGGAGTAGTTCATGGGGAGCTGCAGTCTGTGGGAAGGAGTCACATTGTAACTCAATTTTGTAGAGGATTACCTTCTGTGGGAGATCCTTGTAGGTGCCCCCAAACCCCCTCTGAACAAGCCCAAATTCATCAGTTGCAGGCTGCAGAAGCACCACAGGGGCAATGCATCTGGAGGAGCACAGCTCTGCTCAGGAGACCTGGAGAAGAAACTTTGCAACTGTGACATTCCTTGCCAAGACTCTCTTGCTTTTCCCTGAGGCTCCCAGGCAAAATTAATGATCAGTGGTGAGTCAGAAAACAATGTTGAAAGAAAAAAACATACCAAGCAGTTCATCTCAAATGGAGATGGTAAAATATCTCTGCAGTGAGATGTTTTACTCCTGATGTTTTACTTGCTGTGGCTACCTCACGTTTGGAGGGAGCGTGTAAGCCATGGTGTGAAATCCAAAGAGCAGGCAGTGTTTTTACATGTTTGTGGCTCCTACTCTTGCTGCACGTGACCAGTTCCCTTCACCAACTTACTCTTTCACCGTCTCTTCCCTCTGAAGAGGGAACTCATTTCCCTTATGTCTCAGAAACATTTCCCTCAGAGTGTCTGCAGTTTACTACAACTTACTTTTCTCCCATGTCTGTCCTCCAACTCAACCCTTCTTTATGGAAGGACAAGAAACTCTTGCACATGCTAAAAAACATCCTGTAATCTAGGCTAAAATCCTTTCCTGATCCTAGCTGTATACAAACTCAAGCCCTTGGCTCTTCAGGCCATCCTGCAGGGCTCCTGCATCCCTGCCCATGGCTGCAGAGGTCATAAGCCCCCAGCCAGGACTGACCCCACAGCCTGTTGTCCCACCCGCCCCAGGTGGCGACACCTGCCATGCAGTGACGTCCCTAGCCCAGAATGACGTCCTGTGGCTTGAGCTGGAAACCAGAACACAGCTTCTTACCAGAAACCCTGTGTGTCATGCTCCTATTACATACTTAAATTGTAGAAAACTTTTATCACTGTTGGTTGATGGACAAAAAATACTGTTCATTTTAAAACACCCTGGAGATGTGGTACAGGCAGTTTTGCATGAGAATGTGAATAAGCAATTTTTGGAACAACACAAGTAGCAGCTCTTTCCTCATCCTGCACCTCAATTGGTTACTTAAATTGCTTGTTTGAAACTTCTGTTTCTGCAAACAAGCTCTTGTAGTGATAATCTCTTTACAGAAATACTTAAACCCTGGACTCCTTAAACCCTCATTCTGTTTACTGGGCCAGAGAGACACTGAACAAATTCCCCTCGACAAGGGGAACTCCCCACTGCTGGCCGTGGCTCAAGCATTTACTACAAGGAGAAAAGGGTGCACATCTGTGCCGTGCTGGGGGCAGCAAGGACTGCAGCCAAACCCAAATCTATGTGCTCAGCCCTCCAAGGTCGCAGCTGTGCCTCACTCTGATGACACAACACTCTCCAAGCACAGCAGTGGGATGGTGAAACTTGCCACAGCAGCCTTTAAGCAGTCCAAGCTCCAAGGCTCGCTGTTCTTCTCCAACAATTGTTGAAATTGCTCCAAATTTAATATAAGAAGTGATGTTGCATCAGTTTAGACAAATTGCTTTGAGTGTAAATGTTCATTTTTGCATTTAGCATTTATGCTGGTTTGGAAAACATGTTTTTGTTGTTTTGTTTTTTTTTTAAAGAGTGGTCCCAGGGTGAAAAATAGCTTTCTTTGGTTACTGAATGAAAAATCTCTTAATATCAAGGGGTTTCCAATACATGTAGGTCAGGGTTAACATTGTGTAATTTTAAACTAGGCTACTTAATGACTATGATATGCAAAGAATTTGTGTTTCCAAACCAATCCAAGCCAAAGGTTCTCCTTAGCAGCATCATAAAATCACTATGACGTCCCTCAGAGAAGAAAAGTTATAAATGTGCACATATACTTTATTAGTTATAAATCTTTGCCTCTCACTATGATTTTCTTACTTTTTTTCATACTGACTGGGAAGAAAGGCAAGGTCTCTTTTTGTCCAACCACCCTGTACAGAAATGACCCCATGCTGAGGCTATGGCAATAAAACTCTGAATTTGTTTTTGGAATTGACAAAACCATGTCTATTGCCTTCAGTAGTGACCAGCCCGAGGAAGAACCCACAGATGTTTAACATCCAATTCTGCTTTACTGTGCCATTCTGACAACTCCATTAAATATTTTTCTGGTTTGTTTTGTTTTATTTATGTTTAACTTTATTTTTTTGTTTGTTTTGTTGTTTGTTTGTCAGGTTTTTTTGTAGATAAGCCATTTTCTTTTTGCTCAAATGACATTTTGCCTCTTAGTCTTTCCCCAGAGGCCACCAGTGCTGATCATGTTTAAAAAAACTCAACAAAACAAGAAGTCCTCTCACCTGAGTAATAATCCATCACATTCACTGAGAAGCTCACCTTTCCCTTCACCTTCTTAATCCTGACCAAAGAGCTAAAAGGAAGAGCGTGGAGGGAAAATGGCAATGAATCTGCCCTATTTGTCCCAGGCCCTGTGCAGTGCAGGAGCTGTGGTTTAATGGTGGTGAGGTGACCAGCACCACAGAGGATGGAGCTGTAATGAGGAAACTCTTAAGCATGGCTGGCTATGGGCACTAAAATTCCAGCACTGACTTTGGAGGTCTCAGCACCCCTGGACAGCAACACAAGATGCAGAATGACTGACCAGCATTTTTCTGTGGAAAAGTCATCAGTGAAACCTTGCTGTGAGGGCTCCTGGGGGTTGATTTTTTTTTTTTTTTGGTACATATATTGCACAAATATGTATTTCACAGTTTTCTCTACAAAGGCAAGAAAACCTGTGCAATGGAGAAAAATGGAGAGACTGAAACCAACAAGAATTTTGTAAGCCTGCTGAAGAGATGTTGGCCTAATTCTAAAGCAGTGGATAAGGACCAGTGGAGAAAGAAAGTGGAAAGACCACTGGATATTTTTTTTTGTATTTCTAACATAAACATGGGCTGAAACAAAGCATTTAGTAACATTTCTAAGCAATTGTTTCCAAGAAGAATCTGTGGTGTAATGTGCTTTTCTGTTGAACTTTTCCTCATTTTGAACCTGAAAGTCTGTTTGGAGGTAATCACTGCTGCACTCAGTTTCCTTGCGAGTGAAGAGGAATAGATAAACACATTTCTCAGGCTAACACAAGGTTGGGAAAGGAATAGGAATATGGTAGGATATTGGCTATAGCTCCATGAGTAAATGTCCACTGGCTGCAGAAATTGCTCTTGACTTCAATTATTTGCTCCAGAGCCATTGGTACAACAGGATTTGATGCCAGAGGAACAGGATGAGTTGCATGGAATTTTACACTTCCACTTTAAAAGAATTTAAGTTGCCCTCCTTTTTCTCAGTGGAACTCTTTTCATGGCATCTGCAGTGGGTCACTCTGCTGGGGCACCTCAGTGCAGCTCTGGGCAGGCTGCACAGCTCCTGTGGCTGCAAGAGGAGGAAAACAGGGAAAGGAGCTGTGAGTGTAGAATACGGACTGAAATGTTTTCAAGCTGGATGGTTAAGGCAGATGTGCTGCACCTGGAGATGAGAAACTCCTCGAGGAGAAGCATATTGCAGGCAGCTTGCTGGGAGACTTCTAGGAATTGCACAGAAATGTCAAGGACCGTGCATAAGGAAATGGTATCAGGATGGTCCATGGAGGAAAGAAGGGCTTTTCTATTCAAGTCACTGAGGTATTTCAGAATCAAAGGAAGATTAGTCACACAGTTTGTACATTCCAGGACAAAAAAGAGCAAATTCCCTGGGACAGAAACTCTTCCTCTGCTCCTCACCTCTGCTAAAGCATAAAGTGACCTTTGTTTTTCCCTTTAGGAGGGAGATTTCAGAGTTCCTAACTGAAGCAAAGCTTACTGCAGTATTTGCATTATATCACTGTACCTCATGAAAACTTTCTCCTTAAAATAATAGCAGCCCAAGACTTTTATTGAAATAGACACCATATTGTTGGCAAAAGTTTATTTTATGCTCTCAAAATTTATTTTGAATGTTTAAGTTTGTGGTTTTGTTTAGTTCCAGTGAAATGCATTTTGGCTGTTTTGCTGGCCTGCCGTAGCCAGTCAGACTGCTGCCCAGAGGCCATAGGTCAGTCTTCTTTAAAGGCTTCAAAATGTTTGTGACAGAAATTATTTTCCTTTGGAGACCATACCTTTGTTTACCCTCCCCCTAAAAAGTAATTCTCTTTTAAAGGATGATGTGCCTTGGCACTGTGGATATAAGAAAGGTATAATTGTGTAATGCTGCAGTTTGTGACCCTTCCTTCTCCTCTGGACACGGGGTCTTGTTCTCATCCCACCGTGCCCATGGTCACCAAGAGTTTGCAGTACCAATACCCAATGCAATGACTAAAGTGAAAGGCAGAAATGTGAAAGTGGCGTAAATAATTGCCAATAATTTATTTTTTACATGGAGAACTCCAAAAGAGATGTATCATCTGCTGCTTGCTGGAAGATGCTGGCTTCAAAAGCAAGGAGAAGTGCTGCTTTCCTTCACAAACAAAATTCTTTTCCCTAGATGGAAGGGATAAGCCACTATGTAGTAAATAAACCGCCTGCCTAATTCTGATCCCTACCTCTCCCAGGTGGATTGGAAGTTTTTTTTTTGCTTAGCTAGCTTCTTGGGCTTTGATGTTCCAGTGGGATGAGAGAAGCAAAGTCCATGAGGAACAGAAAAAGATTCATAAGGTACCATCGGGTCAAGTCAGTCTCCCCCTGCTAATTACTGGTACTTGTGTGGATTAGGAATGAAATTAGGGGAGAGAGCCTTCCAGGAGTGTCTGCCCCAGCAGGACAGTGGCTGCACTTGTTGGGAGAGGCTGACTCTGACCTTTAGGCATGATGTGTGGAACAGCAGAGTGCTTTTAAAGGCAATATGTTTCCTGTTCCCACTTCCTAGGGTGTGTTTTGCATCCTGGAGCAGTGTCAGGGTGCATGAACTGAGCTCTCTTTTTGGTGCTACAAGAATGGAAGTACATGAGGAGAACTGGAGGCACAAGTGGGCTATTGGTCCCTGGACCAGACCAGAGCTAGGCCTGGAAAGACAAGACACCCAGAAGGGTGCACAGGGCACCCAGTACAGATATGGCCAGTGTAAACTTCTCTCCTTAGCTATTACTATTCCCTGCACTCAAAAGCACAGCTGTCATAGGGGCCTGGAGACTGGAGGATGACTCAGAGCTGAGCGTGCCAGGAGAGCACTCTTGGAGGCTGCTCTCCCTCTGGGAGAGATGTGGCTGGGGCTAGAGAGAGCCTGGCAGGTGGTTATGGTTTGACTTCTTACCAAAACATGTTGCTGGTGGATGCTGAGTAAGATCATGGCCTTGGTGATCCCATTTGCTGAGGGCAACTGCTAATTAAAGATCTTTTCCTTGCCCTTGACCCTTTTTTTCATTATCTAGCCATGGTCTAGGGACATAGAAATGAGATGTAGAAGGTCTTTAAATAGCCACTGTATTGACAGACTGACAGGCCTCAATCTCTCTATGAACATGTTTGTGCTCTCTTTGCCAGAAAGGTAGGTCCTCGCTCCCTCCCTGGTGAAAAAGAATTAATGAACTTCTAACCTTCTGAACAATCACCAGCTGAGAGGGATGAACTTAATCCATTCCACATGTTTTCAAAGACTGAATTTAGCAGAAGGTCACAAATGTGAGAGAGGGGAGCTGTAAGAGGTGCAGGAATTCCTAACTGTTCCACCAAAAGTGGAGAAATTTCACTAAGTATAGTGAATTTGTGAATAGCTTACTAAGTATAGTGAATTCACAAAGTATAGTGAATTTGTCAGTATTTGTACATTTCAAGAGCTTCTACAATTCTCCTTCACTTCAAATGGAAGTCAGATTTTCACAAAGGAACTAATTACCCATATTAAGATGCCTAAAAAATTACACTGTACACAAAAGGGACCCATTTACATGTGAAAAAAGACCTTTTCTTGTCTAAACAGAGGAAAAGTATCTGCTGTATTTCTACACAACCCATGCTATCATGGGAGGCACTGGTATTCATGGTACCTAGAAAATACATTCAAGAGTTTGGATTATGTCCAATGCACTTATGAGAGAATTATAACATCTCAAAAAAGGGCCATAAAACTTTATGTGACAGCTTCACAGATGGTTAGAGAACCACAAAAACACTCGACTTTTCTGCTTGGATATGCTTTCACTGAAAATTCCCCTTGGAAGTTTAGTTGCTTAATTTTGGCAAAGAGGATTAATTTTACATCTTTCAGTTTGTCCTTGGAGAAAAGAAATGACGGAGAAGCAATATTTTCATTAAAATTATTATTAATTATTAGTTCTCACTAATAATTTATAATTGCACATTTCTGATCACTTTCATAACACTTTACTGGCTAATGGAAAATTTGTTGTGTAGAAAACAATGACTAGGATAAATAAAACCAAATCTGAAATCAAACATTTAAACTCAAGTTCATGGCTAATTTTTATTTGAGAAGGAAGAGTGGTACCTATAAATCAGTGAGTTTTATGACATAGTTTACACAGAGATTAACAACAACTGATGGAAATCAGTTAAATGTATCAACCTTTCAATATTTTGAGTTAAAATTAAGGAGAGGGTTCTGTGCTTATGGAGGAACTGATATCCCATGTAGCAGCCAACTCATGTAGCATCACATGCATAAATGTCCTCAGCACATTTTTCTTTGGCTTTAAATTAAACTTCAACCTACAAATAATTTCTGCCAGGATCACATCCTGCTTTTTAGTCATAGCTGTGGCAGACATGCACAGAGAATAAGCAAGAAATTAATGTTACAGTAAATCCTTTGCTGGGTTTCTGTGGCTGCTTCCTCTCCACGGGAATTTGTGTGCAATTGTTTTGTGTGCAACTTGTGTTCTCCCTGTTTTGTGTGCAGGGATGTCCTTTCTTGATTAAGGCACAAAATAGTTTGAACAACCAAATAAACAACACTTCCATTTGTTTCTGCTTTGTTTCGTAATAGCATGTTCTGTAAGCTGTATCTTTTATTGTGCCATCCAGAAAATCATGTCAGTAAATAGCAGTCAGCAGGGAAAATACTGATGTTATGTTTGCTTGACACCAAACAGAAACCATAGTGCAGTCCAAGAGCTGCTTGAAAGCTTCCTGGCAAGATATTATGATTTGGACTTTTGATATTACCATGAATGTTGCATCATTTAGCAAATGGTAGAACTGCACACTGACAAAAATATTTATGATTCTCTCAGGAAGGCTGCAATCAAGAATTTATTGCTATTGCTGAAATACTGAGGTTTAGCATTTGAGAATCCTTCCTTACTTAGAAATCAGCAAGTTTGGTGCCATGTTTATTGTTTGAAAAGTTTCCTATGAAATTGAAATGGGTGAATATATAGAAGAGTTCAGAAATTACTAACTCAAATTTAACCAGCCAAGTACACACTAAAAAATTCTTATTCAGAAACAGAAATTTTCTGCAAGTGAACAATTACTCTAAACCAGTGCAAATTAGTTATTTCTTCCCAGAAAGCCTGAAATTCCAAAAGAATACATAGCTAATTTTTTTTTTTCTTTTTGCATGTCTCTATGGGATATTTTTTCTGCTTGGGAGCTCCTATTCAGGCAGTAATGCAAAAAAAAAAAATCAAACAAAAAAACAACACAAAACAAAACAAAGCAAACCCCTAAAAAACCAAAAACCAAAAAAAACCCCCAAAAAACAACCAACCAAAAGAAAAACCCAACCAAAAAAAATCCAAATAAAAAACCTTCCTATTTTCTGTCTTAAGAGAAGTGAGAAGTAACCAGAGGAGGTGCTGCTAGTCAGATACTATACGTTTGCAACCTATATTTCAACTTCTCTAGGTTGTTAGACCCTTCAAATGAAATTTTCTATTTAGGGCATAATATTTATGGTTATGATACTTTAAAATAAACATGAGGCTTGTATAACAAAAGAGGAATACAGTCTTCCTGTGTTTAAAGAAGACGTCTGCTCCTTGGCAGCAGCTGCAACAGTAGGTTCTCTCTCATGATCCCTACTGATATCCTTCAGATTCAAAACCAAAAAACTGGAATCAGAGAAATGGTAAAAGCCTGAGCCTTGGCTTGAAAAGTTTGACATCTACTCACAGGAAAATTTCTTCTCAAGCAGGATGTGAAGAAGGGGATGAACTCTCCAGCTAGAGATTATGATTCTCTGAAGAGTCCTTTAAGCTGTCAGAAATTCTGGGAAAGTATTAGCTTTTCCAAACATCACAGTGATCAGGAACCTCTCCTTCTCCAAGAGCTTCCCTACACTTCTTCTGACCAGCTCCCCACAGACACTCGGGGAGCTGGTGTGGTAATGGAGTCCACCCAGCTGGCTCAGAGTCAGAGAAATCAGATAAATCAATGCTTCTTGCTTCAGATTCCACAAGGGATCCCCCTAGTTTCAAAAGAAATACAAATGTATTCTTGATGGGAAAAAAGTAGCTTTTTAGAATAAAGAAAAGACGAAATTCCAACCTTTGCCCAACAAACCCAGAACCTGTTTGTGCAGCAAATCCAATGTAATCAATACTCTCTTTCCTATTTTGTAACATTATTGTATTGATCTCTTTGGATGAAATTACATTAATTGAACTTTTGCAATGACAAAATGTTCAGCTACACTGGTAAACAAAAGTACTCCATAGCCTTGATCAGAAATTGTTATATGACATTATCTTTGTATTCCTAGCATTAGTCTTATGACAGGATTTCCTTAGAGGAGCCCTAAAAGCTATTTTTAATTATTTAATAATAGCAATGTTGAGATTTTAAGCAATTACCATAATAGTTTTTAAGCATTTGAGTTTTTCCTTTATTCTAAGAGATATGAATATGAAATTGCATCTGGTTTTGCTCTACTTGAGTCGAATTTTACTTGAAATTCCTTGTAGTACTTTGGTAAAATTTCACAATCTCATTTCCCAGCATGTTAGTAGTCTTAATAATCACATTAAGCATGTTAGTAGTCTTAATAATTGACTTTATGATTAGTCTACTTCAGTTCATTCATAAATATGTGAATTTAATTTTGGGCTCTAGGCAACGGACTACTATTTACTGTCCTCACTGAGGACTCTGATGTTGCTGGCTAGTATTTATTGCCAAAATAAAAATAATAGAGTTGTACATAATCAAATAGTTTTCAACACATTATTCAATTGTTTCCCTTTGTTCATGTGCATAACTCAGCATATGTTTTACTGACTTTGTTGGAATCAGTAAGCCATCCAGTTAAAAGCAAAGAAATCATTTGGCAGTCCTCAAATGTATGAAAGGGCACAGTGGGAATGTGAATTTTGTTTTGTGGTAACTATTGATAACTCAGTTGTTTACTTAAGGCTTCCATCATAGCTGAGGGGCAATTATTTGAATCAATATAATTTTCGCTGATTATGAACACTGAATTTTTCATTCAGCAGTTTGTATCACATTAAGTGATGCTCAACAGCCTTGTGAAATATTCTGTTGCTCCTAGATATGCTGTCCCAGTAGAGATTCTCCTTTGAAGACCTCATAGTCATAGGAGAGAAGTGTGTGCCTGGGTGAGAAGATTAGGAAGCACTGCCTGCTTTGTTTCAGCACTTGCTGATCCACAGGGGCTGTAGTGTATTTCTGTGGATTCAGAGCAATGCCATCCTTTCCTGGTGCATAGATGGCACTTTGCTGGCAGTTGCCCTAACCCTGTGATGTTCTCTTTGTTTAAAGGCTGTGATAATCTGTAGGAAAGACATTTTGTGCTGTTCTTGTGAGCCAGCGAAGGCTTCCTGAAGATAAGGAAAGTTTCGTATCTCTCTCAAGGAAGGTACCAAGGCTATCACCATGACAACATGAAGAAAGAGAGAAAGATAAAAGATATGGATTTAGTTGGCTCATAGAGTGACATGGCTCCTTTTCACCTATTGAGAGTTTTGTTTCTTTGTCATGATCAATGGGCAGTGTATGTGTTTGTTAAGCAAATGTAAATATCCTGCAAAACTATAAAGGCAACATGCTGCTTTAATAAATAGCCCTGTACAGCCTTCTGATCTGAGTCCTGGGGTTTGCACCGTGTCACGCTCTATAGCGACAATAATCTGTTTGTACTGGTAGGTTAAAACCTTTGACAAAACATTTTAAAAACATTTCAGGAGAGCCTCTGCTTCCCTCTCTTGCACAATGTTGCTGCCTACCCAGGAGTTTCCAGCAAGCCAGACCTCTGCACATATAATGCCTATGTATATGAAATAAAGGGAGGGAGAAAAAGTCCTGAAGAGAGCCCTCAAATGCCCTCTTTTGAAAGGCACTGAAATTCTATCTGCCATCTCATCATCCACCTTCTCCCTGCTGCAGCCTGCTGGAGGACATGCCCTCACCATGATAATGAAACATATTCAGCTCAAAATAACCTGCCCTGGTTTCCTGCCTGCTTCTCTGCCAGGAACTTTCTGCTCGTGGGAGTAGAGGTCAGCCACCCCATGACCCCCAAGATGGGGTAGAACAAGGAGGATCATTCTCCCACTCCATGGGCTGACTCACGTTTCTCAAAGACCAGGATGCAAAGTGATTTACATTCCTAAGCAGCAAGTCATGTTTCTTGAAACTAGGATGTGGGCTTCTAGCTTGGGAGCAATTTTAAGAAAAGGCCAAATTTGTGCAGCTTCTGAGAAAGGAAGAAGCAGTTCAGTGGGAACAGTGTGAGCTCATGCCCAAGAGTCTTGCATAGTGGCTGGAAGCAGACCTGTGACAGCAGTGAGCACAACCCAGCTGTAAAAATCACCCTCTTTGACTACATGTGCTCTGCCAGGAAATTATTGTATTTTAGGGGTTAAATCTGCCCAGATAATATAATCAAGTAGCTGCGCTTTCTTCTAGACATTCTGGTGCCTTGTTCAGTGCTTATTTTCAGTTTCCAGGTTCTTTGAAGATGGTCTATTTGACTTGCAACCAATACGCCATGTCCAGGGCAGAGGACACATCTTATAAAACATATACTTACACATCTACTACTTTCCCCCAAAAAGATTAAATACTTTGATATTTAAATAGAAATGCAATGAAGAGGTGCCATTTCTCATACAAGTAATTTCAGTATCTGTTGTGAACAGAATCATCTTCCTGCCAAAGCTTCAGCTCCAATATTATCTAATGATTTAATTTCTTCCATTTCTCCTTCAAATGTTCTTCTAAGATGTTAAACAAGATCAACATTTTCACTGATCACATTTTCAAATTTTCCGTAATTTTGAATGTAGCTGCATTCTAGAGTATTCTGTCTCCCTGTTGTAGATCAGAATTCAATTCTCCACTGAGCAGCCTGTGAGAGCCTAATCTGCTCTCTCAGTGCTACCACATCACTATAGCACAGATCCTGTAATGATTACTTAAACTTCTGTGATTGATGGAACCTTACACAAGCTTTACAGGCTGGGGATTTTTAGCAGCAATAATGAAACTACAATTTTGTTTTGTTTTCACATGTGCTGACTTCACTGCCTAATTATTCTTGCCACAAAATCCTCCAAAAGTTGTTCAAGCCATTTTCTAAACACCATTTGAGCTGTAAGTCCTTACCAAAGCTTTAATTGCACAAGCACAGAATCTCTGACAACTTTAAAACATAAAAATTAGCAAGGTTTACCTTGTTTGAGTGCAGGCATCGTTCTGCATTTCTCACAGTTGGTTTCTCTTTTCCAAATAGTGAGTTAAATGAAATGGCAAACTGGGCCCTGAGCTGACAGGAATCCTTCTTGTTTGCCCACAGGCAGTGGATTCTACCCAGCAATAAGTAGCCTGCTGGGAGAAAAAAATGTGATTTACTTCCAGGAGCATGCTATGATAGTGTCATAATTACTGAAATTCACAGATTTTGCTGCCTGTGTCGCTTATGTCCTTATAAAAAGTTTCATTCTATTCTTCCCACAATAAGAACTCTTCCAGTATCATGCAAAACACTATTGAAGTTTAATTTATTGATATAATTTCTTAGCCAGGAGGTCACTCACTGCCCAGTAAGCTGTGTTGGAAATCTGATGGACACCATGGCTTGCCTCATGCAGCCCAATTCATGTGCAACACGAGTGCCTCTAAAGAATGCAAAACTTGGTTCTAAGTCTTTGGGTTAACTCAAGCTTTACTGATTCAACTGCTTGATCTCAGTGTGCAATGACTTCTGTTTCAGTATCCTTACAAACTGCCTGCATACTGCATTTTATACCCCTTAGGAGATGAAAAAAAAAGCCATCAGACATATGTTAAAACCTAAGAGTTATAACTGAAATCTTACAAGCTTCACAGAGGTCTGCCTTTTCCAGATTTGAGCCTGGAAGCTGATTTTGTGTAGGTGTTGGGTTAATAACGTGTTCTCCATGTGTTTTTTCAGGAAGGAATGATAGGATGCTACAAGAGGCAAGGTAGGATTATAAATAATTAAGGTAAGAAAATGAATTCTTATGATGAAAAAATCAAGAAAACTTACTTTTTAAAAAATTCTAGTGTAATGTCATGACAGCTTAGCTGTTTCTTTGTGTAACATGGTGCCATCCTTTTTAAAGTGAAAGCTGATATGTATAGCCATCAAGAAAGGTTTGTCTCTTGTAAAGAAGGAGGCATGCAAGGTGCCAGTGAGCAAGAAACCAGTATCTGTGCTGCAGCCAACAAGGAAAAGAGGAAATCTGATCTAACCCATCTCTGCAGCTCCTGTACCAGCTGCACTGTGCCAGTGCTGTCAGTAAACCTGCAAGGTGTACCTCTCACTGTACGTGTGTATTTGCTGTGTGTCTCATTCCTCCACATCTGTTCTAGTGTTTTGTATGTACATTTCAGAAATCAAAGGCACCTAATAGCTTACAGTATCCTGGTAAGGTACTACGTGTGCAGGCTCTCCCTATTATCATCTGACTTCATCTCTCCCAACAAAATATGCATTGTCAGTTACTTCTTGTGACACAGTAATGATTTTTGCCTCTCAGACACCTCTTAGTCTGTCAAAAACCCGAGGTCAGCAACAGTGGGATGTTAGCTCACAGTTATATAGGAGAAATGCTTGGTATACCAGTCTTTTGAATTTATAAAAGTCATACTTAAACCCAGCCAGTTGAACAAATTCAATCCAGAACTTACTCCAAATAAATGATAACGATAACTGACTTCTCTCCATACTGTAATGTCTGTTGCAGATTTTAGTTTATACCATTGTTGATATCAAAACCACCTAAAAACATTAGACTAAAAATCTGAAACTAATTAAGATATAGGTCAAGAGTTGATATTTCATATCTTCATTATGTTGCTGCTTGGACTTACTGTTAAAAGATTTAGAATGGAAAAATCCAAGGTGTGTCTTGTGTGGAAAAGCCCCATAATAAATTCCTGCTGCTTCAGCACATTGTTTGAACAAATATATTGAGTGGAAAGACTGGCTGAAGATTTAACATGGTTCTTAAATTCTTACCACCATTATTTTCTGAACTTTCAAATAAAAGCTGTGCAATATGTATGGATGGATTTTGAAATATCTGTTGTTGGTTCAGGTGTTCAAATTAAGCTTTCCCTTCAATCAAAGCTTGGCACTTAATCCAAACTTCCAAATATGAACTCAAAGAGATTTTTCTCTCACTTTATAGAAGTGTGTGTATATACATATATAGTCACGTCACAAAACACTTTACATAATGCAAATATAACTTATTTTACTTTGCTCTAGGGCAACTTCCATTCTGTAGCAAGAGTTATTTTATCATTAGAAAAGCATGGTGAAAACTGTTACAGAGCCAAAATCCTGAAATGATGTGTGTATTCCCAGCACAAAATTGTGACTTTCAAAATTATTACTTTTCTTTAAGAATTTCCCTTGCATATAAAAGAATTTCAAATAAAGATTAATAAGGTAAGTCCCAATAAGATGACTACAGGGCCTAGCAAGAAGAAGACAGTGTTAGACTGCAAGAAAACAGTGGTTTTGAAGAATTTCTAATATGCTGTGAGCACTGATCCAGTTCGAGGTCTGGTTCTTGATGTGATACTGCCGTAGCCACTTCTGGTGGAGGCTTTGCAGATTGTTGCTTCCACAGATAAGTAATTCCCATCCAAAAAAACAGAGTTTGTTTTTTTCAAATATGAAATTTAAATAGTGAGGTCGGAATGGCTTAACAGTCTCTAACTTGCAGCTTGGAAGGAAACTGTTTTTCTGTCCCCTTTTATTTTTAAATATTTTACTTTTCTACAGTGGGATGAAAACAAGACCATTTGAAGTCTTTAGGAGAGAAAGAGAAGAAGAAAACACCCCATTCCATACCTGTTCTATGCTGCAGCTTACAAGGCCTCTTGCTTGTAGGATGCTTCTTCTCCTTTGGACAAAGCCATGTCTGGAGAAGAGCAACTACATTTTCAGGAGCGGAAATGGAGTTTGCTCCACCATTTTCCCCAGGAAAAATGCAATTTCTCACCCTTCGTGTCTGCTGGACAGAAAGTTCCAAACTCCAGGGACGGTTCTTTGGGTATTTACCTTGTCCCAGAAACTAGAGGAATCTGGACATACATGTGAGCATGTCCCACTTAGAAATAAGTGGCCTCTGCTTCCAGCAGGTCTTCAGAGCTGCTGTCTGTGTGGGGAAAATATGTAATGCTTATAATATGAATTTAATATTTAGTATTCAACTGACATCAGCCGGCTCAATATGTCAGGACCCTCTCACAAGCCAAACATACTGAAAATTATCTCTTTTTTCCCCTGTAAATTGTTATTTGAATAGTTTGGCCCCCATTTCATTATTTGAATAATTTGGCCCATTTCAGTTTTGTCCCTTAAAAAAATGAACAAAGACAATAATTCTTCTTAGCCACAAAGGTAGTTCTGATTTCCAAAAGGCACAGGAGTAAGCAAATTCTAAATGTCATCAGTCAAGCACGATGAGGCAAAAGGTAGCTTGGCTGAACAGGGTCCTTCTCTTGGAATTAAGGTGAAAAAGAAAGGTTTATGGAAAGAGGAAGTGTCATAAAGAAGAACAGAGAGAGGCTGATTGCTGCTGTAGGGAGAAAATTTATGCAACCAAAGCTCAGTTTGAAGTGAAGTTGACCAGAACTGTGAGGGAAAATAAAAGGTTTCTTCAAATACACGGATAGCAAATGGCTGTAATGAAATTACATAAGCCCGTTACAGGATGAGGGTGGTCACCTCACCAAGAGGGACACAGACAAGGCAGGTGTGTTAACTACAGTCTTTGCTTCTGTCTTCCCCATGGATGATGGACCAAGAGGGTCTTAGTGGCCTGTGAGAATGATCAACTGCCCTTTGACTCTGAACACTTGTGGGATCTGCTAGCCCATCTGGATCCCTAAAACCTGTTGAGGGATTAATGAGAGAATGCCCAGAAAGCTGGCTGGTGCCACTGCAAAGCCTCTTTGGATGATTTTTCAGCAGTCTTAGGAATCTGGAGAGGTCCTGATTTTCAAGAAGGGTGAGAAGGAGGACCCTACAGGAAGGAAACTACAGGCCTGTCAGTCTCACTGCCTTGTAAAATCAGAGAAAAGATTCTTCTGGAAGGTATTGAAAAACACCTGGAGGACAATGCAGTCATTAATCACACCCAGTGCAGTGAGACTTCATAAGTAGAAGGTTGTCTTCTCAAACCTGATTTCCTTCTACGATAGGGTAACCCATTGGATTGGTCTAGGAAATCCATTTAATGTCATCTTTTTGCATTTGTGCAAAGTTTTTGGTACTGTCTCTTAGAAGATCCTTCTGGACAAAATGCCCAGTTCACAGCTGGATAAACACATCTTCTGATGGCTGAGCACCGGGCTCATGGGTGGGGCTCAAAGGGTTACTGTGACTGGGGTGACATCACGCTGGTAACCTGTCACTAGTGGGGTTCCACAGTGTATTTGTGGGTTATTTCTAACTCAGCATATTTCTATGATTATATAAATTAAATTATCCCAGTTCTCAGAGTTTGTCAGGTTCGGCCTGAGAAAACAGTTCCTCTCTTCAGACATAAAGGTAAGTTTTGCAAAATGTGACATGGGTGAAGGACGCTGGATCAAACTTTTCTATATAATAAAATGAAAAGAAGATGTTGGAAAAACCTGTATTGTAATGTGACTGACAGGCACTGCTCTGAAATAAGTCAAGCCATTATGGCTGAGTAGCAAAGGCTGTGTGATCCTATTTCCTCTTGTTACTCTCACAAGAAGCTGTGAAGATGAGATGAGATGAGACTATCTCTAAAGGTTTCTGGGTTTTCACTGCCAAGACGGGAGAGATAAATGTTCAAAGAATTCCTGTGCAGAGAGGCTCTACATGGGCTGGGCAGGGCAGAAGGGCTGTTTGCAGGCTGGCTACAGCCGTGCCATGTCCTGTGAGATCTCAGTGCTAGCAGTGGGAGTAATGTCTCCCCCGCTTCCTCCTAAATCCAGGCAAAAATTTTGAGCTAAAGGATTGAACTATAACCACTTCATCTGAGCATGAGCACCAGGAAGAACTTATGTCAGCACCCTGGGGACCTGTGAAGACAAGGAGGGGCAGAGAAGGCAAAATGAAGCAGAGAGGCACTGTTTGTAAAGCAACAACTTTTATTACTATCAAAATTTGTCTACGTCAAATCCTAAATGGGTCTGTAACTCTTATCATCTAACCTTTCCCCTTTTCTCTGTTCTTCTGCCTGCTCCTTTGGTCTTGTTGTTCCACAGATCTTGCTGTTCTTTAGCCTGCAATCCTTGAACCACAAGGCTAGCCTTGCTCAGTATCTCGCTTCTTATTTCCTGGGCTGTGTCCAGCAGATCCCCAGCATCAGCTCTTGGTCCCTGCTTCTGCCTCTCTCCTGTGCCGCAGTTTGAGGGCGCGGCTCAGCCATCCCTCATGAGGGGTGTTGAGGACAGTAGAGGCAAGAAGGCTGTAACCACATCCTGCAGGTCTTTCAATCACTTCATCTGGGCTTTGCTTCTGGTCCTGCTGCTCTTTCACCTCTTGGAAAGATCTCTGGACCAAATGATGGGCCTTCTTTACAATCTCAGCTCTGATGCACTTGGCCATGTCCAGCAGAGCTGGGTTATCGACTGTGGGGCTGTGTGGGGTGTGTGCTGGGCTCTCTTGCCCCTCAGCTCTGGCTGTTGCTGTTGTCATCTTGTCTCTGCTTCCTTCCTGCTCCCACTTTTCTTCTGGCTGCTGGACAGGTTCCTGGATCATAAGCCAGGCCCTCTTAACAGTGTCAGTCCTGATGTAGTCAGCCATGTCCAGCAGAGGTGGGGTATCGACTGTGGGGCTGTGTGCTGGGCTCTCTGGCCCCTCTGTTCTGGCTGTTGCTGCTGTTGCCTCATCCATGCTTCTTTCCTGCTCCCTCTCTTCTTCTAGCTCCTGGACAGGCTCCTGGATCATAAGCCAGGCCCTCTTAATGATCTCAGTTCCGATGTAATCAGCTGAGTCCAGCAGTAGCGCTGCATCGGTTGTAGGCCTCTGCAGGCCAACTTCCAGATTCTCTGCCCCTTCTGCTGTGGCTTTGTCTCCTGTCACCTTGTCCTTGCTTTGTTCCTGGCCCCACATGTCTCTGGGTGGCTCGTCAAGCTCTTGGACTACAAGCACAGACTTGTCCAGGCCCTCAGGCTCCATGGACTGGGCTGTGTCCAGCTGAGCTGGGCCATTGGCTGTGGGGCCATGTGGAGCAGGTGCCTGGTTCTCTGCCCCTGCTGCTCTTGCTGCCTCCACAGGGGCAGAAGAAGCTGGTGGCTCTGCCTCCTCATGTTTGAGAGGTGTCGGGTGCTCCTCTTCCTTGGGAGCTACAAGTGGGGCAGAATCAGCCAGCTGGACATCTTCTGGATGCACTGGGGCAGGAGATGCTCTCAGCAGTTCGTCAGCTGCCTCTCCTGCAGCTTCTCTGCTCATACTGATGGGGAAGCTGAGATCCTCCCTGGGGTCAGTATTGTCCTCCAGGCCCAAGGAACTGACCCAGTGGTGGACAGGAGGTGACACAAGAGCATCTGTTCCTTGGGACAGCTCTGTGGCTATTGCATCTTGCCAGTCCTCCTCCTCTGACATCTCAGTGTCAATGGCATCTTCCCATTCCTCTTTCTCTGAGAGCTCTGCGTCCATGGCATCTGCCCATTCCTCTTCCTCAGACAGCTCTGCATCAGTGGCATTTCCACACTCCCATTCCCTGATCAAGGCCACTGGCTTGATGACTGGAGCTTGGGCTCCCAGCTGCTCCTGCATCACCTGCTTATTAAAGATACCCTTCATGAACTCCCCTGTCACCTGTGATGAGGGGCAGCCAGCCACCCAGGAGAGGCTTGTGTCCCTGTCCTGTCCCATCTCAGGCCATCCCATTCTGTCTTTGGCACTCACCTGCCCAGGTGTGTCATGGAGTCCCCCACAGCACCTCAGAGAGAAACTCTGTCCTTGTATTTCTGGCTGTTGTACCTCCCTGCCCTCCAGGCCATCCTGCTGGGTGGCTTTCCAGAGGGGGGCCTGTGTGCATGTGCTTCTGGCTGGGCAGCTCCCATCCGGGTCCTCAGGAGGGCTCCTCTTAAAGGACACAATGATCTCCCTCACAAAAGGCCTCTGCTTCTTGTGCCCCCACATCCAGGGAGTGCTTTGGTAGCACTCAATGCACACTGACAGCCCTGGCAGCTCCTGCTGTGCTGCTTGTTGCTGGTGGTCCATCCCTGCATCTGCATCGCTGCTCAGGGAAGCTGACACAGCGAAGCCACATGCCTGTGCCGACCATGCTCCCGACTGCTTCTCCCTCTCCATGGCTGGCTTTGGCATCTTCTGTCACAGGCTTGCCAGTGTTGCCGTGGGCAGCTGCTGCTTCCTGAGAGAGGTGTTCTTCTAGGGCACTGCATCACAAACAGCCACTGTCACATCAGACCACTGTCACAAAGGTCCATGCCCCAGCACCACCCTCGAGGCAGGGCAGATCCCTGTGATGCTGGCTGGGTCCTGTGAACTGCCACTGCTGGGGCCATGGCACAAGGATTGGCAAAAGGGGGAAGCCAGGTTGTTGCTTTCCCTGCCTGAGAGCCCAAGCTGGCTGCATCCTCCTGAGAGCTGGGGAAGGTCAAGCTCCAGACCTTTGCCATTGGGCACTGTTGGCAGGTCTGGGCAGGGCAGGACATCTGAGATGGAAAAATTAGTTCAAAGACCACAGCTTTTAGTATTTAAAATCTTGTATGATGATTAGAGAAAGAGAGGAAGTTGGGAACTGAGCCTTCGAGGAGTCCTAGCATGCCCTGGTTGGACTAGATACTGCATTGGGCTGAACCAGGCACTCTGCAATGCTGACCAGAGAAGTACAGTATCCCAAAAAGCAGGTTTTTTTTGTAGGCCTCCCTGGCTCTGGCTGGCTACAAGGTTCCCATTCCTTTTGAAGTGGTTCAATTTACCAATATTTACATGAGTTCAGGAGGTTTTGTCTCCTGATGCCATAAACATTTCCAGTCTTACATTTCTCATACCCACAAAGTTCTGTTCTGTAACTGAACAGGAAAAATAAGTGGAAGTTTTTCCTTGTTAGCAAATCTCTGACCAGAGGCAGTGCAGGTGATCACATGAGCTCACATAAAGCAACAATCTCGATGACAACCAAAGTACCAAGAGTAGTGACTGCCTCATACAGGATGACTTGATTGGATGCTCCTAAAATGCCACAGGCAGTTGGTGAGATTTGCAAGCCAACAGTGTCTGCCATGATAAAAAAAAATACAGAGAAGTGCACAACTGTATGGCTTCCTGAGGAATGTGTTTTTCCCAGCTCCTGCTTTTTCCTTGTCTTGGCTTGAGGACCACAAACACTCTCAGATGCTGCCTTTTCGTCCTCAGGAATGCTGGTTACATACCACACCCATCTGATGCAGCCTTTTGGAGTTGTACCTTGCATGCCAAAATGTTAGATGGCTTCATTTCACTTCAGGTTCATAGAACCAAAATTTGTCATCAGGCCATCCTTGCCAGTTCTGTTATCACTTGCATTTTTCATGGAGGCTCCTCCTGACACTTGGATTGTCCAGAGACAGAAGTGGCAGCTGTGGTACCATTCCTCTTACATCTCCTTCAGTCATTGCATATTGGCAGTAAGCCTTACAACCTTATATCAGGAAGATTCAGAAAACACTCAGCTGCATCAAAAAAATCCAAGGATCAATGAAGTATGTTTTTAAAGCCTTTCTTTACTTTGTGGCACTCCCAAAACTCTATTTACAAAACTCTGGCCCAATTTTCATTGCACATTCCTGTGTATGTTAATGTAATCACACAAGTGTTGAAGAAGTCAGAAGTTGCCCCTTCAAGTTTTCTGTTCCTAATCTGAGCCTGAAGCAGAAGTAGCAATGCAATTTTAAACCACTGAACTCTCATTTTAAAGGCTTCTACTTTCTATAATTGGAAGATGGTGGTCACCTTACCAAGAGGGACAAAGACAAAGCAGGTGTGTTTACTGCACTCTTTCCATCTTACCTATGGATGATGGACTGAGAGGGTCTCAGCAGCCTGAGCTGCAGGACCATAGCTGTGAGAATGATCAACTCCCCTTTGATTCTGAACACTTGTGGGATCTGAACACATGTGCTCCATCTGGATCCCTACAAATCTGTTAAGGGATTCATCAGAGAATGCCCAGAAAACTGGCTGGTGTCATTGCAAAGCCTCTCTGGATGATTTTTGAGCGGTCTTGGGACTCTGGAAAGGTCCTGATTTTCAAGAAGGGTGAGGAGGAGGAGCCTGGAAACTACCGGCTCAAATTCACTTCCAGTGCTTGGTAAAATCAGAGAAAAGATTCTTCTGGGAGGTACTGAAAAACACCTGGAGGACAAAGCAGTCATTGATCGTAGCCATCATGGCTTCATGGGGGGAAAGTCCTGCTTGTCAAGCCTCACTTCCTTCATGACAAGGTAGCCCACATAGCTAATCAAGGGAAGCCAGTGTACATTATTTTTATCTTTTTGTATTCCAGCAAAGCTTTTGATACTGTCTCTTAGAGGATCCTTCTGGACAAAATGCCCAGTGCACAGCTGGATAAACACATCCTCTGATGGCTGAGCACCTGGCTTATAGGTGGGGCACACAGGGTTACAGTGACTGGGGTGACTTGTCCCCTGACTTAGGCAGGGTTCCACAGGGCTCCATCCTTGGCCCTGTGTTCCTCAACATCTTCATAAATCACTTGTACTTAGGACTGGAAAGAATGCTAAGTAAATTCACAAATGATACAAAACTGGGAGGAGCTGGTGAGTCCCTCAAAGGAGAGAGGTCCTGGAAAGACACCTTGACAGATTAGAGAGATGGGAAATTATCAGCTGTATGAAATACAGCACAGATAGGTGCTGGCTCCTGCACCTGGGATTGGGCAACTCTTGTTGTGTGTATAGACTGGGGAAGGTGATGCTAGAGACCAGTGCCACCAAAAGGGACCTGGGGCTCCTGGCTGATGGCAAGTTGAACACGAGCCAGCAGTGCCCTGGCAGCCAGGAGGGCCGGCCCTGTCCTGGGGGCATCAGGCACAGCATCACCAGCCAGGCAAGGGAGGGGATTGTCCTGCTCTGCTCTGCACTAGGGCAACCTCATCTCGAGTGCTGGGGGCAGCTTTGGGTGCCACAGTGTAAGAAACACATTTAACCATTAAAAGCATCTAAATGATGGCCATGAGGATGGTGAAGGGTCAGGAGGAGAAGAGTGTGATGAGTGGTCATTTGGTCTGTTCAGCCTGGAGAAGAGAAGACAGCAGAGACCTCACAGCAGTTACAACTCCTTCAT
Organism: Ammospiza nelsoni; assembly: GCF_027579445.1. Taxonomy (NCBI): domain Eukaryota; kingdom Metazoa; phylum Chordata; class Aves; order Passeriformes; family Passerellidae; genus Ammospiza; species Ammospiza nelsoni. Next base: position 77,830,482 of record NC_080669.1, on the reverse strand, counting down.
GAGGGGAAGAGGAGGGACAGAGACTGAGCAGCAGATGAGGGAGGTGGGGTTGTTCAGCCCAGAGAAAAGGAGGCTCAGGGGGGACCTTAATACTCTCTACAACTCCCTGACAGGAGGGTGTAGCCAGGTGGGGGTCGGTCTCTTCTCCCAGGCAATCAGCAGTACAATGACAGAATCTTAAGCTGTGCCCAGGCAGATTCAGGTTGGACATTAGGAAGAATTTCTTCACTGAAAGGCTGGTTAGGCATTGGAATGGGCTGCCCAGGGAGGAGTTGTTGTCCCTGGAGACACTTACAGAAAAACTGGATGTGGCACTCAGTGCCATGGTCTGGATGACACGATGGTGTTCTGTCACAGGTTGGACTTGATGATCTCAGAGGTTGTTTCCAATCTGATTTACTCTGTGATTCTGTGATTTTTCTTTGTGGTGACCAGTGACAGAACCCAACAGAAGTACCTGAAGTTGTGTTAGGTCGGATTCTAGGAAAAAGTTCTTCAGCCAGAGGGTGACTGGGCACTGGAACAGCTCCCCAGGAGACTGATCACAGCACCAGCCTGACAGAGTTCCAGAAGTGTTTGGACAACGCTCTCAGGGGACATGGTGTGACTCTTGGGGTGGTTCTGTACAGGGCCAGGAGTTATCCTTGAGGATCCTTGTGGGTTCCTTCCAACCCAGCAAATTCAGTGATTCTGTGACTTCTCTCTTCTTAGATGGATTTTATTTGTTTACTCACCGGTGTAAAAAAATGTCTGCTGTTCTCAAATGAGTCTCAGTAAAAAAATTGCCATTAAAAGTTGTGAGTGTACCAATGAATGAAAGCTAGAATGTTTTCAAAGTCTTGATCAGATTTTTTAGAATTTTGAAAAGGCTGAGATTCCACATATTCTATAGTTTGCCTCTTGTAATAGCAGCCAGCAGAACTTTGACACAGCATTTTTGTCCAGTAGAGTGCTTTGTCCAGTTAATATAATTACGGAATGAAAAGATTTGTTTAGCAAAAGGACTGAAGTAATGAGATTTTGAGGAAATTGAAAAAATAAATAAAAATACAAGTTTTTTCCAGCAGTGTTATTGGAATATCTTGATTAGAAATACTAAAAATCATCTTGCAGTGAAAGTAAAAACTTAAACTTTATAAACCACTTGGATGTAAAGTTTGTACCAGCTTTTAATCCAGACATGTCTTTCCCCTACCAACCCCAAATAGTTAATTTTGTTTTGAAACAATCAATTTGAAATGTTTGCATGATTCATTGTGAAAACCTGATCTTGTGTTAAAATTTGAAATTAAATTTTAAAATGTTCTCTGTTCATTTTACTAATCAGCCTCCAGACGGTGATAGTCCAAGCTAAATGTGTCTGTAGATTTTTTACATATTTACCTCTCATTTTACCTTCCTTTTTTATGGCTGGTGGAAGTATTCCATTGCAACTAAACCAGAAACTACAGAGCCAAGAGGGAGGTGAGTGCTGTGCTAGCCCCAGACTAGGGCTAGTATCAATTGCCCACAGATGCTTGTCTGACCTAGACCCCCTAAAACCATAGCCAGCTTTGCCTGTGCTGAAATTTAAGGAGAACAGGCTGTGCCCTCCTGCTCTGCATTTACATTTCATGTATGTGAAGGCAATTGCCATGTTTTGGCTGGTCTTCCTTTTCTCTGGACAAGCAACATTTTCCCTTCTTTGTATGATCCATTATTCTTACCTATTGAAATTCCTTAGGGCCACCCTTCCTCCCAGCCAACAGCTATTTAATAGGAGTAATATTTCATATCCTGCCGGCTAAATCATTCATGACAATGCCAGTGGTCCCCATTTAGGGCAAATTGACCAGGATTCCTGTTTGATTTTTCCTTGCAGTGAAAAACTGAAATGCACCTTGTCTGGTTTCTACCTGTTTAGCATCCATTTAATTGTTGATCCATCTAAGAAATGTTTCTTTAATTTCTGAGAAAGTCTGTTGTAGTGTGTTTTGTTGGTATGTTCTGTTTCTCCCCCGTTTTGTTATAATGGTTCTGTCCTCCCAGTTTGCCCTGCCTCAGTTCTATCTATTATGCAGTTGCTATGGTTTCCACTATGTTATGTAATTTCCCCTCCCATTATTTCCAAATATGTACCGTTGTTTCTCCTCCCTGGGCCCAGTCAATCACTCCCCACCCCTCCTAGTTTTCCAGAATGTTCCCTCTAGTGGGAGATGTGATTGGCTGTGGTTCCAGAGCCCCACCCATACAAGGTATCCATTGGTTCTCCCTCCCAGTCTGTTAAGTTAAACTCATCCCCCAACCTCTCCTGATTGGTTTTCTGTAAACCCCTCCCTTGGTTCCCACCTTCCTTTATAATCCCATGCTCTCCCACTGTTCCTGGTGGCTCCCTGCTTGTCGCCCCAGGCGTTAAACCTTTTTGGATACCAGGAAGTGTCCGACTCTCCTTCCTTCGTCCAGTCTTCGCAGTTCTCCTCCGAGACCTTGTCCCCGCAGGCACAGCCCGAGGCCTCTGACGCCAAGGGGTGCCTGAAGCTGTCAGCCCTGGGGCCCTGCCACCGGGACTGACACTCCCTGCTGCAGTGGGCTGTTGGCCGCCCTCTCGCTAGCCTGGCCGAAGGTCTCAGGCCGCGGACCACGCTGCAAAAGTCTAGTCAGGGTTTGTGTAAATCAATATAAATGACATTTCCAGGTTCTCTTCACCCAATGACAGGTTTGGCCACAAAGAAAACTGGAGTGTTTTCATGTCATTTGTTTTCAACAAATCCATGTGTCGTTTAATTTAGGACGTGCTTCTTTATCTTGGGGAGAGTTGTCTGTTTTACTTTACATTTTTAGTAACTGGAATGAAGCTGATCATGTTATTTTTTTTTCCCCTTCTCCTTTTTCCATTTTCCTCTCTGCTAAAATATTGCATTTCTGCTTTTTGCAGCTTTTGGGAATACTTTTTTGTCCATCACGTGTTTTCTTCATGCCAGAACTGTTAGTGGCTCTCCAGCTGAACCACACTGATACCTCATGTGAATTTCACTAGACCAGTGCATTTAAAAATCATGCATTTAATCCTTACCCCAACAAAAAACTAACTCTCCGTGCCCTAACGCAATAATAAGAAGTTGGGTCAGTGGGCCACAGGGAACAGTGACACCGTTCTGACAGCTCTGCTTTGACCTCTGCCTGTAGGGTTGATGCCTTGATGATTTGTATGGCACTTCATTCTTTCCCATTAGAATGTCTACTGTCTTTCTGCTTTCATAAAGGCCTCTAGCTTTGATGGAAAAAAGATTGTATTCTCTGGTTGTTTGTGTACATTACAAGCTCAAGCAGACTGGGGACTTCTTTTTCCCCAAATCCAATGAAGATCCAAAGAAAACTCCAGAAGCCCTGTATGTTCATTTTAAGTAATGCCCATAAAGTACTTCAAAGAGTTTTAGCCACTGCTGTTGTATGTATGTAAACATGGTAAAAATCAGAACTAGGTTGCATTTTCAGCAAAGATCTAAGACCACCTGCTGCTTGAGGTGTGTATTTGGTGAAAAACTTGGTGCTGAAATGGAGAAGTTTTGAGTGATGTGAAGTATAACCTCAATTTCTTGCTCTAAGGCAGAGCATTGCAAGGTTTCTCAGAATTGTGAGCTGGTGACAGATTTTTTTGCATAAATATTGTTTTTCTAGGCTATTTCTGCAGGGTCTCTGCAGCATTTGCTGGCTGCAATGAGTGAAGGGCTATGCTGAGAGAAAGAAAGATAAACAAATTTAGCAAGCGCAGGGAGAGGAAGCTGTACTTCCTCCAAACCATTCTCAGCACTGTTTTTAAGCTGTTCACTTCCTATTTTGATACCTAGAGCAACAAGAGACAAGGTCTCCAAGCAGACTTCAATGGGCCTTAAGCACTGTTTATCTTCACTTCCTTTCAGGAAGCAATTGTGATAAGGTCTGAGGCTTTGTTCTGGGAGGTTTTTTCATCTATAATGTTGGGAACACACAACCTTTGTTGTAGTTTGATTCAGTTCTTTATTTGGTTAATTCATTATTGTACTATTTTGGAAAATGGTTTGTTCCATGCACCCATGCTCAGTTCTCAGAATGGTTTTTCCTAAGTTGGGTACACTCTCCTCTCTGTCAATGTGCTTTGAATTTATCCCTATTTCTGGACCCTTCACTGTCAATCCTCTAAACCCCACCCCTGCATCATGTCTATAATTTTTTGTTATTCCCTCCTATCCAGAAACTTCTGTGTCAGTTATTCCACCTCTCCATTGGTCAATTATGTATGCATTCTGCCCTTCTCCTCCATCATTGGTTGTCTTGTAAGGTTAGTCCCTCCTCATGTTCCTCCCTTGAGTTAGCCCATTGGTTGTTGGGTTGTCTCTACCCCTTTATAAGTTGTTGCAAACTCTTGTTTGGGGGCTCTTCTGTGCTTGCTCCTTTCTGGCTTCTTACTTTTTGTCTTTTCTCCCCTCTGGGAAGGCGTAAACAGCTTGGAACTCACAGCCAGAGAGCCCCTCTCTTTCTCATTCACCGCTCCACCATTATGAGGAACCTCTCTGGGTGCCTGCTTGGCCCATGCCAGCTACAGGAGGGGTTTCTTGCCAGCGGCCAAATCATTACCCTCGGCCCCAGCTTGTAATTAGAGGTGGGGAGCGGCCACTCAGTGGTGTCGCACTGAGGTCCAGGAGTGGGGACTAGCCAGCACCAGAGTGCCTCCTGGCACCCGTGATCAGTAACCGGTGGTGTGAACTTGACACCCAATATGGGGCCTCTGGGCAGTTTCTAGTGGACATTTCATTCCTGGACATCTGCTTCAGGAGGACCTCAAGGAAAGACTGCTGTGGAACGCGTGGGTGTTTTTGTCTGCTCAGTCTCGGCACGTCAAGCACCCCAGTAAGCCTGTCTGTGCATTCTAGCTGTGTGGCTTGTGAGGGATTGGAAGGCCAACCTACTTCGTTTGTCTGTGTCTGAAACCTGAGGTGGAACCTTCTGCAGCTTGCAGAAGGCCACAGGAGTGGAGAGGTGCGGGCTAGCTGCTCCTCAAGTGACTGGAAGGGGCCACAAGAGCGGCCTTTCCCGGGCTCTCACAGAGACCGCCCAGGTAGTGGCGAAGGCTGCGGGGATCCAAGATGGAGGAATGAGAGAGAGGACACTTGTATAGATACATACCAAGGAGGCTTTGTTCCTCAGTGAGACCAGGGACAAGTGCCAAAGAAAAGGCGTCTGGGCAACTCTTTTAAAGGGAGTGGGTGTGAAGGGTGGAAACACAAGGCAACCAATGAGCGAAGGTAAGGGGAGGAGTATAACATGCAGTAGACCCAACAGAATTACATAGAGGAGGGAAGAAGCCTGAGTCAAATCATCTACTGAATTGGGGATGTCTGATACGTTTTTTCTCGTAAAAATGGGGGGTGGTTATGATGACAGGCAGGGGCAGTGGGTAGAACTACTGTGATTGACATGGGCATTTAAGGGCATAAAGGGAGGAGCTGGGGATCAGTCACTTTGAGGGACAGTCAGGTGGTGGGAAAAGCAGGGATTAAACAACACAACACCACAACCTTCCTCAGTGGAGTGGACCCTTGTGGAGTTTTCTTTCTCCAGTCTGTCGGTCCTGTGAGTACTCCCATGGTGTGGACCCAGGGTGTGAACCCAGTTGGGAGGGACTTTAGGTGCTGCTGTGGTAGTATATTGGGGTGTATCTCCCATTGAGGAGCACAGACACAGAGCCCTGCATAGAAACACTCCGACCACCAGTGGGCTCGGGAACCTTATTGTTTAGTTTTGCATTTCCCTCTACAAAGTGGGTGGAGCGCTGAGATGTCAGCTTCTTGATTGTAATTATGGGGGAAAAGGTTTACATCCGAGTTGTGGGCTCCGTGGTGGGAGGGGGGATGAAATGTGAAAAAAATTTAGTTAAGAAGTTTGTAAAGTACATTTTCTTCAACTTTCCAAACACCACCCTGAAGGACGTAAAATCTGTATAGTTCTGGGTGGCAGTGGACACTAAGCTCACCAAATGTACATTAAAAGATAAAAAAGCAGGTGATGAGTTTTACTATCTCTTTGTTAAGATAAGCTTATTAATGGCAAATTCAGATGAAAAGAGGAAAGTTGAAGAAAATCCTCTACAACCTCCCCTGGTTTCCCTGAAGCCCTCAGATCCTGATCCCTGTGTACCCAATTCACCGTGTCCCAAACTGAGGGAATCGGGGAGAGCAGACTGCCCTGAGATGGTACCGAGCAACCCTGACTTAGCTAGATATCTCCCTAGCTCCTCACCATCCCTTCAGTACTCTACCCTGGTGGGACTACTCACCCCGTCAAGACTTCTTTCCTAAATCCTAATCCCTTTACCTCAAGTCCTGTAGTAAAACCTTTAGGTGAGTTTTAAGATAGTTGTTCTTTTTCCCGCTCAAGGTTCACAAGATGATAAACCGCATGTTGTGTGACCCCCATCTTCTGGACCTCTCCCATTTCCTTCTTCCCAAAATCTTTTCCTTTTCGCACCCTTTCCCTACAGTCCAGTCCCTTCCTGGGTCCTGGCTCCTCCTCTTCCTTTTCCCTACCTAATTTGGCTCTGCCCATAGCTCCTTCTTCTGCTCCTCCCTGTGACTGTCATCATCATGTTCTCACCCCTTCAAGTGTTCCCTCCACTTCTGGCTCTGCCCCTCAGCCTTCGGGACAGCTCCTCACACCTCCATTTTACCACTTTTATAAGTGAGATTCATTTTGTATTGAGTTAAGGTTGAGTTGATTATTGTAACCTTGGGAAGGGGAGTTACTGTTTTAAGGGAGTAAGTCAATGCTCTTTGCAAATTCTGAAGGGTCCAGGATGCAGGGGGGGATGGTCCAAAGGGGCAGAATAACATCCAAAACAGAGTCAGTGCAAAAAAACAGCGCTGCGGAAGGAGATTGGACAAAAGACCTAAACAATCATTCGATGCCCCGAGGAAATGATGAGTCAGGAATGAATGATACTGAAGACCAATAGGAACACCAGAAACAAGCCAATCACCCTGTGGATCCAAAACCCACCAATCCTGGACCCGAAGGGGAGTTATAGAAATGGGAGTTCAGTTGAGTTCAGGGTTCTTTGTGTATGTGGAGTAGACAAGCTGTTTATTTTTTTTTTAACTTGTTGTGTGGGGGTCTGAGCCTGTCTTGGGCCTTCCATCTCCTGTAGCTCTTTTTAAATAAATGAGAACCTTTTTCTCTGAAGAAAGTCTGGCCTCGTTTGTCCATAACATCTTTTGGGAATTCGTCTGGGATAGGTCATGCCCTGAAATGGTCCAGGGTAGCCCAGGACCTGCGCGAGGGGCGTATTTGGCCCTGAAGTCCAGCTAGCTGAAGCGAGAAGGAGGTGGCCGACACCCCCGGCGTATGCACTGCCAGCCCCCTTTGGTGTCTTGGCCTCGGGCTGGGCTGGATGCGCGGTGCGGACTAAGGCGCAGTGGGACGAAGGAAGAGGCGTCCAAATGCTGGGGGCTAACTCCACTTTATTGAAGGTTCGATGACGAGAACAGGAAGGGAGGGTGCCAACCAACAAATGGCAGGGAGTGAGGTGAGAGGCAAAGTTTTAAAAGGAGGGGGGTGGAGAGAGGAGGGAAGCCCAACTAGCCAATCAGGGAGGGGTACAAACACAACTGGCATAAGGGGTTAACCAATTAATACAACATAAAGGAGGGGCCCCGGGACCACAGCCAACCACAACCCCCAGAGAGGCGAAGTTTCTAGAAAACAGGGAGGAGTGGGGGGTGATTGACTGGGCCCAGGGAGGAGAAAAAACTTACATATAAGGAGTAAAAGGGAGGGGTAATTACATAACAGGGGGAGATTGGCAGTTGAGGGGAGAAGGGGGTAAGCGTGGAAACCAACTGTCAAGAGGGACGGTGGTGGGAAAATCAGGGTAGGGAGGAACCATTTTACAGAAACGGGGGAGAATACATAAAATGGGGGAATAACTGGGGAAATTAAACAACACAACACATCTCCCCGTTTCTTAACAAATAAAATAAAGGAACGTAAAAGTCCGTGTAAACTTAAACTTCGGGGACCCGCGGCTGGTCTGGCCAATCTTCGCCTTCTTTGAGCTGGGGCCCGTCCGCCCATGGATGGTCAGCGGGCGACACAGTTGACCCCTCCTCTTCTGCAGCTTCTCCGGCCTCCGAGGAGAGGTCCCCCAGCTCGATGTGCTCCTCGACGGGCACGGTGGCATGGTTGATGTTTGGCGAGGTGGCCTTAGATACCAGTCTCTGGACCAGACCGCGGATCACCATAACGAGGACTGAAAACATAACTAAACTCAAGACAACTTTAACAATGGTTTCAATGATGGAAGTGGCCCACCCGCTCAGGCCCCAACCCTTGAAAAGGTCCCCCAGCCAGTCCGAGGTCTCTTGTTGGACCTTGTGAACTAGGTCTTGCAGTTTACGTATGGATTGTCTGGCGTCCTCGGCTCGGGTGGACAGGTTCAAACAGCAGAGGCCCTCGAACTCCTCACAGTGATGATGGCGAAGCAGCAATAGAAAATCTATTGCTGCCCTGTTTTGGAGTGTCGCCTTCCTTGTGATTTCCTCGTCTGATAGGAGGTCGTATAATGCGGCTGATGTAAAATTGGCTTGTTTCGCCACCCAACACTCTAGGCGGCCCAATTCTCCTAGACCCTTTGCCACCGATACCCAAGGCAATAAAATGGTAAAGGCGACGGACTTTGAGTGAGACCAATGGGTAATTTCGGCATCACAGTCCTCGGTGAGATCCTTAAGATCTCTTTTAGACCTGCCCAATTCGGACGTGATGTTAGATCGTTTCCAGTCAATAATTTGGGACATGTTGGGTGTAAACAGCGTCAGCCGGCCGAAAGTGCACGGCCCTCCGACCAGGCCAGAGGGGATGCCTGCCCATGCTCGGTCTCCGCAAATTAAAAACACACCCAGAGGAAGGGAGTAAGGGGTCCGGCCTGTAGTGGTGGGGCTGAGGATTTTTAAAACGGCCTGACACCACTGCTTGGCCTGGTATTCTTTCTTAGACTGAAGGACCACCTCACTGTCCCTCTCTACAGGGGTGATGGCACAATCAAACTGAAAGCAAATAGAGGCATTGGCGGAGCCGAGTAGATGTAGTTCAGTGGGCTCGGAGGTTGCAGGAGCCAGTCTGAACACTCCGTCTCTCCAGGCATTTGAGGTGTCAAAACTGGGGAGGATCGTGAGGCTCCGGGCCAAAATGGGGGAAAAGGAACGCTGGAAAGTAGGAGGGAACTCGCCTGGAGAGAATGGGATCCCCACAAGGCAAGACGACATCGGGTCCTCTGCTGCGCCGGTGTCCAGGCAAATGCTGTCCTGTCCAAGCGACTGGGCCAAGGCACGCCAGACATTAACTTTGGGCTGGGGGACAACCCACGGCTCCGTAGATGATATCAGGAGCCAGCAGGTCGCCATCAGGATGAGCAGCATCCCGGGGTTTGGGGCCAGCGGTGTTGTAGCGGGGGCCATAGGGGAGACGTAACTGAAACGATAAAGAACAGTAAAAGTATATCGAAATCATAAGTATGGTTCCTCCCCGAAAAGCCAACTTAAGTAGAACATTCGGGGCGATATATCGGGGAGAGGGGGAGAACAGGAAGACGCGTGGAGAAGGAGGTCCAGTGGTCGAGGAGAGGCTGGAGGGGAAGGCTCTTCCTCCACTGAGGGAAGGTCTGGAGGAGCGAATGGTAGATGGTGGTGCCTCCTCCGTCGCCGACAACATGCCTGCCGAACCTGTGGCACAGTCCCCGCTTTTGTCCCCTGCTTCGGGACAAAGGGCCTTACCCACTTCGATGGAACCCACTTGGGACCTGAGGGGGTAGACACGCAAGCGTATCCCCTTCCCCAGGTCACCAAGTCGAAGGGGCCCTCCGTCCGCCAGGTCTCCGGATCCTTGACCAGAACCGGAGGCCTGACTTTAGGCTGCAGCTGCTGGTGGCTGCCGAAATGCCGGACCACTGGAGGATTCTGGCTGTCGAAAGAGCAATTAAGAAAGTTGAGGGTGTACAAAGCTCTCGACAGCCTGACGTGGGGGGTCTCCACCTTCATCGCCGGTTGTTGGCGGGACAGGGTCTTCTTAAGGCTCTGGTGGGCCCTCTCCACCATGGCTTGGCCTGTTGGGGAATAGGGGATGCCGGTCTTATGGACTATTCCCCATTGCTGCAGGAAGCTCCGCAGCTCCTTAGAAGTATATGCAGGGCCGTTATCACTTTTCAAGGCCCTAGGGATGCCCAAGACAGCGAATGCCTGAAGCAGATGCCTCTGAACATCCGCTGCCTTTTCACCTGCGTGGGCAGAAGCTCCAGAGAAGGTGTCTACTGAGATGTGGACGTAACACAGCCTACCAAAGGATGGGACATGTGTCACGTCCGTCTGCCACACCTCGCAGCTCGCCAGGCCTCGAGGATTAGCTCCTGAGGCCACGGTGGGCATCTGATGTTGCTGGCATTGGGGACATGTGGCCACGATCGCCTTGGCCTGGTCCTGCGTCAGGTTGAATTGCCGAACCAGGCCAGGCGCATTCTGGTGAAAGAGCTGGTGGCTGATCTTAGCCTGGCCGAACACATCCGGGAGCGGGCCCTGTGTAACGGCAGCCATGGCCAAGGAGTCGGCACGGCGGTTGCCCTCCGCTATGAACCCGGGCAGGTCAGTGTGTGACCTCACATGCATCACGTAAAATGGGTGCTCGCGGTGGGAGACCAACTCGACGAGCCTATTTAATAATTCAAACAATCTCTTGTTTGTGACCTCTTGAAGAACTGCCTGTTCTGCTCGGGACACTACACCTGCGACGTATGCAGAATCTGTCACCAAATTGAAAGGTCCAGGGAATCTCTGGAATGCCCTGACGACTGCGTCTAACTCAGCCACTTGTGGGGAACCCTCCACAAGAACAACATCGGTCTCCCACTGCTGAGTCTGAGGATCCCTCCAAGTCATGACAGACTTGTGGGATGCTCCAGACGCGTCAGTAAAAACAGTCACGGCATCCAGTGGCTCCCTACTTTGAACCTTTGTAAGAGACAATTTAAAATTCGAATTGAATAATTTGTGGGCCGGCCGATCAACTGCGACGTGCCCAGTGTAGCTGTCCAACGCAAACTGTAGATATTCATTAGTCTGCAACAGTTCTTCAAAGGTCTTTAATTTTAATTGGCCCGTTTCCAATTTGATTGGAATGTGAATGCATGAAAAGTCACACCCTGCCAGCTCCCTGATCCTCGATCTCGCTTTGAGGATCAGTTCGGCTACCAGCTCTTGTGGCCGTGTCATCCTTTTGGACCTGTGGTGGCTGAGGAACACCCACTCTATGATCAAGAGGGGGTCACCCAGACCCTGGTCCTTCAGGTTTTGGTCCCATTGGTGGATCATGCCATGGAGGTGTGGCAGCTTTCCCAGTATGATAAATTTGAATGGCAGTCCCGGATGGTACCGATGGGCCTGCCTGGCCGAAATAGTCTTTTGAACCTTCTCCAGAGCCACCTCTGCCTCTGGGGTGAGAGCCCTAGGGGAACTAAGCCCCTCTCCCCCTTTCAACAAATTGAAAAGGGGGGCTAGGTCTTCGGTGGGGATGTCTAGCCAGGGTCTCACCCAATTTAAAAACCCACACAGTTGATGGACATCCGCTAGTGTCTGGACTTTCGTCCGAATAGCCAATTTTTGCGGAACAATGGTCCGCTTTGTAATTTCGAGGCCCAGGTACTTCCAAGGTGGCATCCGCTGAATCTTATCCTGCTGGAGCTTGAACCCTGCAGCAACCAACGCACTTGTTGTCAGGTCAAGTGCATGGGCAAGTAAACCGTGGTCAGCCGCACACACGAGGATGTCGTCCATATAATGATGGATGTCGTCCATATAATAATCCCCGAGGGCTGTACGTAGAGGTGACAGCAGCGAAGCGACGTACCATTGGCAGATCACAGGGCTGTTCTTCATTCCCTGTGGTAGCACCCGCCAATGATAGCGCTTGGCCGGGGGCTCACGGTTGATTGACGGAACCGTGAAAGCAAAGCGCGGGGCATCGTCCGGGTGAAGGGGAATCTGGAAGAAACAATCTTTGATATCAATTATTGCCAGATTCCAATTTTGGGGGAGGATTGATGGGGATGGCATCCCTGGTTGGAGAGATCCCATATCAACGATTAAGTCATTAATTTGGCGGAGGTCGGTCAGGAGCCCCCACTTATCTTTATTGGGCTTCTTGATGACAAATACCGGGGAGTTCCATGGCGACACGGACTCTACGATATTGTCCTTAAGTAACTGCTCCTGCACGAGCTCGTTGAGCGCCTTCAATTTCTGTTTGTTTAGTGGCCACTGTTGGACCTGTACTGGTTTATCAGAGAGCCAATCCAGCTTCCAGGTCCGGCGCTCATCAGTGGCCACTGCCCAAAAAACCTGGGGAGCCTTTGGTAGGTCAATTCTGGCCCCCCACTGGGCTAGCAGGTCTCTCCCCCAGAGAGGCTCGGTGTAATCCAAAACAAATGGGCGCACAGAGGCCAATTGCCCGTCGGGCCCCTTAATTTGGACAATGCTCTTTGACTGTTTGGCCAATTGCAAACCCCCGACACCAGAAATCGTGCCCGCTGCACTTTGCAAATCCCACTGTGACAGCCACTCCCGAGAGGGAATGATCGTCACATCTGCACCTGTGTCCAAGAGACCCCTGATGACCTTTCGATCCCCGCCCAACGAGAGTTGACATGTCAGGCGGGGCTTCTCCCTCCCTACGAGTTGCGCCCAGGCCACTGACGGAGGTGATGTCTTTTCCACGCTGTCGCTCCAATGGTCCTTGTCAGGAACGGGAATGGCCATGGCGATAACCTGTCCCTTGGGAAGGAGAAGTGGGGGTCGGACACAGTACAGCCCTACCGCGAAACGATCCCGGTCGGTAGTGACCAGACCGGGGATGATGTGCACGTCTCGCGGCGTGTGCTTGGTGTCACCGATGACAGTCCACCTGCAACGTCCCAGTTTCCTCCAGTGACCCGGATGTTGGAGGTTGACAGACACCAGCTGGATGTTACTACTAGGGATATAAAAATCCCTAGTTAGCTGCAGCCTGTATGGAGAAGCAGAGGACAAGGTGTTAAGCGCAGGAACTGCACCACAGGTATTAGTCAAGTCCGTGAAGTGTGTCAAGTCCGGCAAAACGTAGGTTGGCGGCGGCACTCCCTCGTCTCCTTCCTCCCCGCATGATGTTCTTTTGCCCACCGCATTTTTGTCAATGCGCAGGGAGGGGCTGCGCTCTTGACTTAGTTTTTTTGGGTCTTTTTCTCCCTCTCCCTCTGCCTCCTGTAATTGAGGTAGTCAAGCCTCATGGGGCACTGGGGCATCCAGTGCCCTATCTCACCACATAAGTGGCAGGGGCGGGTGTCGGTTGTTCTTCTGCTGGGCCCTGGTGTTGGTGGCCCGGCAGCAGGGGCAGCCTCAAGGTCGAATGGCTTGGGCTCGGGGAGATCAGCAAAGGCTACGGAGGTTCTGCGTGGGCGCGCAGAGAGAGGAACATGAGCCACTACCGGCTCCATCATCGCCTCCACAGTGGGCCGGGGAGTTCGAGGGAGAGTCCTGATTGCCTTCCTGCATTCGGAATTGGCATTATAGTATGCCATCTTCCTTAGCATACACTCTCTCTCCCGGTCCCTGGACACCTGTGCTTCAACGAAGCGGTAGAGGCGTTCGATGAAGGCCAGGTAGGGCTCCTGCGCGCCCTGCCGCACCTCGTCTTCCTCCCATTGGGAGGTGACGACCGCGAGCTTGAAAAAAGCTCGCTCCGCAGCCTGAGCCGTCTCCACTAGATGTTGGGGAAAAAGAGCCCGAGCCTGGGCTGCCCCATTCGCCCACTGCCCCTCGCCCAACAGATGCTCTTCCTGAACAATCAGGCCGTCTGCGTCGTGAGAAGTTGCAGAATTCCCCCAAAGGTTTGGGAGAACCTCCAAAATCTCCCTCTTCCACTCCGCCACCCAAATCCGGAACTCCATAGGGCCTGTCAAGCTGGAGAAGAGAGCCCTCAGGTCAGCAGGCACCAGATCTCCCCGTGCAAGGGCATCACGGAGCAACCCCCGGAAGTATTCGGACTCCCGGGAGTAGTCCTTCTGCGCCTTGCACAGTTCCTTGATCCGTGCCGGTGCTAAAGGCACCCACTGCGCCAGAGAACTCCCCTCTCCGCTCAGGGTGTACGAAACCGGGGCGGCTTCCAACAAGGGCGCCTGCCCCGGCCTCCGGTCATCCACTCCCCCCCCCCCCGGAACACAAAGCGTGGGAACCGGAAGGGAAAGCGAGGGAACTGGAAGTGGAAGAGGTTGAGGCGGGGCCTGGTAGTGAAGCGGGACGAGGGGGTGGGCACGGCACACCACCCCTCTCCGCCCCCTGGGTGGAACATGGGAGCGGAGCCAAACACGAGAGAGTGACAAGAGCAACGGGGGAGGGATCCATGGGGGGCTGGACTGGGGGAGGAGATACGGGAGGAGCCGAAGGAGGAGCCAGATGGGTGGGAGGAGTAGGGGCGGAATCGGTAGGGGGCTGTACTGGGGGCGGAGGAACGGGAGGAATCGAGGGAGGAGCCGAATATGAGGGAGGAGCAGGGGCGGGACTAGCAGGGGGCTGTACCGAGGGCGGAGGAACGGGAGGAGTCGAAGGAGGAGCAGTGTGAGGGACCGTAGAGGGGTACAAGGGAGGGGCAACCGAAAAAGGTGTTGGGTCAGGAGGGAGAAAGGGGTTGGGATTTGGGAGAAAGGGGTTCTGGGGAAGAGAAGGGGCCCTGGCGGGAACGGCCATGTGGCCGGCGCCATTTTGGGCACCCTGGGAGCCATCTTCGAAACCTTCAATAAATCGAACTTTGGGTTTTACAACTGGGGACTTGGGGACAGGGACAGAGGGGTCGGGAAGGAGAGAAGCTTGGCCAGGGCTCCTCAAAGGGGGAGGCCGAGCAGGTCGAGGGGGAGCAGGGGCAGGTTGAACCCCCTGCTTCTTTTCGGCCTTTAGAATCCCCCTCGAGGGCTCCTGCCTATGGGATGGGGGAGCAGAACGAGGGACAAGGGCAAGCAAACGAGGGGAACGGGGGGATAACATAGAACTTGCGGGTCCTTTCTTAGGCTCCCCTACTGGGCGGAGAGTGGCAAGCACAATACCAGCCCAGTATGCCACGTTGACTAATTTTGTCTCCCCAGACTTCACTGTTTCGTCTAATTTTGCCACAACGGCTGCCCAAAAACGTGGCTGTTTCAGAATTTCTGAGGAGACATTGGGGAACCTTGAAAAGACCCACTTAACCAACATCTTTAACTCAGGCTTGGGCGCCTTATGCCCACCAGTAAGTAACAAACCCTTAACATAATAATAAACCTCTTTCTGCTCCTTTCCCAAGCCTGCACCCATGGTGCCTTTCTAGCAGCAAAAAAATTTCACTACTAGAAAGGGGGAAAAGGTAGCTGATGTCACTCCCCTCTCGCCCGGAGAAAACGTCAACTAAAACAACAAGCCGCGCACGACCAGCCTCCGCCCTCCCACCGCCCCGAAGTCCGGGGGAAGGCGCGAGGGACAAGGAGATAGGGTGGTGGGTCCGGCCCCCGTGTCCGGGGAGAGTCCGGCTCCCATGGGAAAATAAAACAACAAAGGTTTGGGATTTAGGGAAGAGGGTGGAGGGCAGGTCCCCAGGGCAGGGCCCGTACCCCAAGGGAATAGGTTTAAAAAGGCGGAGGGGGAAGTCCGGAAAATCCCCAGGGAGAAAAGGGGCCCGGACTTACCAGTCTGGTCGTCGCAGCAACAGAAAACCAGGCAGGGGGGTCTTCGTCCCTGGAGTCCTCCTCTGGTGGTGCTGAGGGCTGGGACTCCAATCCCCGGGGAGCGCTACCCCTAAAACGGGGTCTGCTACTACCCGAGGTAGGTCAATGGCCAAGGAAATTGTAAATTCCACACCGCGGGGTCCGGTCAGCGGTCCGATGTCCAAGTGTCCACTCTCAGGCCCCACTTTGGGCGCCAACCTGCGCAAAGGGCGTATTTGGCCCTGAAGTCCAGCTAGCTGAAGCGAGAAGGAGGTGGCCGACACCCCCGGCGCATGCACTGCCAGCCCCCTTTGGCGTCTTGGCCTCGGGCTGGGCTGGATGCGCGGTGTGGACTAAGGCGCAGTGGGACGAAGGAAGAGGCGTCCAAATGCTGGGGGCTAACTCCACTTTATTGAAGGTTCGATGACGAGAACAGGAAGGGAGGGTGCTAACCAACAAATGGCAGGGAGTGAGGTGAGAGGCAAAGTTTTAAAAGGAGGGGGTGGAGAGAGGAGGGAAGCCCAACTAGCCAATCAGGGAGGGGTACAAACACAACTGGCATAAGGGGTTAACCAATTAATACAACATAAAGGAGGGGCCCTGGGACCACAGCCAACCACAACCCCCAGAGAGGTGAAGTTTCTAGAAAGCAGGGAGGAGTGGGGGGTGATTGACTGGGCCCAGGGAGGAGAAAAAACTTACATATAAGGAGTAAAAGGGAGGGGTAATTACATAACAGGGGGAGATTGGCAGTTGAGGGGGGAAGGGGGTAAGCGGGGAAACCAACTGTCAAGAGGGACGGTGGTGGGAAAATCAGGGTAGGGAGGAACCATTTTACAGAAACGGGGGAGAATACATAAAATGGGGGAATAACTGGGGAAATTAAACAACACAACACAACAACCTGGAAGACGCATCTGGCCACTTTTTGGCTGCCGGGGACTGGACTATGTCGAGGCTGTGCAGAAAGGGATTGCTGCCTATACCTGAGGCTACAGGGGACACAACAACTCAAAAAGGTGAGAGCCCTCCAAGAGGGAGTGGGGCTCATGATATCTCTGAGCAATGTGAATGGGGTTTAAGGTGTGAGGGGATGGGAAGCGAGTTTGTATGAATGAGACAGGGGCTGCAAGTGCACACTTCCAAAGTGATGTGGACCTCCTAGTACTGCGGTTCTGGACACCCCAAGGGGGCCGTCTGGGAACAAAGGGAAGCGAGTGTTGCTGTTGCAACAATATAATACAAGGTTCCAGGCAAGAAAATCCAAAATTACACAGGAAGGATTGAAAAATTATTTTCTTTGAGGGAAGGGCCTATGGGAGGAACCAGAGGTAGTACAGGTTTTGTAAATGCTCCATTGAATGCCTCTGAGGTTAGAAATTTCAAGACAGAAATTAAGAACTTACTAGAAGATCCCATAGGCAACTCTCAACAACTGGACCAATTTTTAGGAGCAAATATCTTTACGTATGAGGAATTAAACTCAATCTTGGAGATACTTTTCTTCTCAGAAGAAATACAAATGATCCAAACAGCAGAATTTTGGGAGAAAGAGAATTGAGGTGGGCCCAGAGGGGAAGATAAGATGCCTATCAACCCACCCAACTGGGACCCGAATCAGGAGGAGGAAAGAAGAAGTATGAGAGAATATAGAACACTGATTATAAGAGGGATAAGAGAAGCTGTCTCTAGAACAAATAATGCTAAAATGCGTTCGATAGTGAACAAGAATGAGACTAATCACCCTGCACTTGGTTAGAGGGGTTGAAGTGAAATTTTCAACTGTATTCTAGTGTTGATCTGGACAGTCCAGAAGGACAAGCTTTAGTTAAAATTGAATTTGTGACAAAATCCTGAGTAGACATCCAGAGAAAATTGGAAAAGCTGGATGACTGGTAAGAAAAGAGAATGAACGAGTTATTAAGGGAGACACAAAAAGAATACTTAAGGAGGGAGGAGGAAAAGACCAGGACCAATGCAAAAATCATGGTAGCAGTGGCCAGGGACAGTTCAGAGTTTGGAAATGGTGAATCGACAGGAGGCAGAAAAAAACCAATTATGCAGGGCCTAGAGGAGGTGGATTTAAAGGGCAACCAGGTAGAAAAACAAACCAGATAGAGATAGTAAAACATGTTGGGCAGAAAGAACACCACCTTGGGTGGATATCATATGTTTCTATTGCGGTGAAAAGGGACACACCAGGAATTTTTGTAGAAAAAGAAAAATGCATTAGGTCGTCGTGCAAGAACAGGACACCCTGGGAAGGATTTTAAAAGGAGTGAACTAGGGGTGTCAGAGGCTCTACGCTCTGAGGGATGATATTAGTCATCAAAAGGAGCCTCTGGTAAACTTAGAAATTGACCCTCAGAGCGAAGAAACTGAGTTTTTAGTTGATACTGGAGCAGACGGTTCAAGTGTCTCAAAGATTTCTAAAGGATGTAAATGAAGTAACCGGACATGTAAAGTTAAAGGTGCCGAAAACAACCCTTTGAGGTACCTATCATCGAGGAAGTACCCATAAAAGGAAGTTTCAGGGAAGGCTGTGCAGATTTACTATATATGCTGGAGCTGGACTCTAACCTCCTAGGCTGGGATTTACAGATGCAATTAAAAATAGGAGTGGTACCTGAGGGAAAATATATGGTGGTAAAGATGATGGTTTTAAGAGAGGAAGATGAAAAAGGAGTAGATCCGAGAGAGTGGGAAGAAGAAGGAGGTCACGGACTCTTTAGATATTCCACCTATAGAAATTAAAATGAAGCCTGACCTTCCTCCTATAAGAATTAAACAGCATCCGATTTCCGTGTGAGGGAAACAAGGACTGACACCTGTAATTGAAGAACTGATCAAAGAGAGAATTTGGAAGCTGTATATGTCCCCACATAACACCCCAATACTACCTATAAAGAAACAAGATGGTACATATCGGTTGGTTCAAGATTACGGGAAGTAAATAAACAAAGCATTACCCGATATCTGGTGGTGGCTAACCCATACAATTTATTGAGCAAGGTACCATCAAAGACATGCATGGTTCAGTGTTTTCAATTTAGAAGATGCCTTTTGGTCCTGCCCACTTGAAAAAGAGAGTAGGAAATGGTTTGCATTTGAATGGGACGAGGAGGAAACTGAAAGGAAACAAAATGGACAAGGTTACCTCAGGGATTTACAGAGTCACCAACTTACTTGGCCAAACCCTAGAAGAAATAACAAAACAATGTAGGTTCCCAGATTCAACAGTATGTGGATGATTTGTTAATTGCTGGGGAACAAAAAGAGGATGTACAGACAACAACAGTTAATCTGCTGAACTTCCTGGGGGAAAAAGCGTTAAAAGTATCAAAAAAGAAGTTACAATCGAGCTTGAAGTCAAATATCTGGGTCACATAACTGGGGAAGGATACAAGAAATTGGATGTTGATCGAATTCAGGGGATACTGTTATTAACAACACCTAAAACAAAAACAGATGTAAGGAAATTGCTCAGATTAATTGGGTACTGTAAATTATGGATAGATGGACACACAAAATTGGTTAAATTCCTATATAACAAATTAGTTGAAGATGAGCCTATAAATTGGAGTAAAGATGATGAGAAGAAATTAGAAGAGTTAAAAGTTGGCTACTGCTCCAGTATTAAGCTTACCAGACTTGATTAGACTATTTGAACTGTTTGTTAATGTAGAAGAAGGAATAGCTTAAGGTGTCGTGGTACAGGAATGGTGTGGAGTGCAGAAACCCGTTGCTTACATCTCAAAAGTATTAGACCCATTTGTCAGTGGTTGGTGTACTTGTCTCCAGGCGGTAGCTGCAACTGTGGTAAGGCTACAAATTAACATTACGTGTGGTAGTTTGATGTTTGGCTGCTGTTTTAATATAAAAGTTAGAGTTTCTATGTTAGTTAGTCACAGTGGTTTCTCCCATGTACCCTGTTCTGTTCCCTCAAATGGTTCAGTCCCAAGTTGTTTACTTCAAACTTTTCCCGCCAGGTGTCTGTCCTTCACTGTGTCAGTCTCCCTGCTCCTCCCTCATTCCTTTATATGCCCCTGCCAATCCCAGTCACCTTGCCCCTTGCTCCTGTCAATTACTGTTACCACTCCCCTTGTGTTCCAGAATGTTCCCTGTCAGTTAGCCCTGCTTCAATGATTTATTGGTTTAAGAGGCTTCTTCCTTTCCCTGAGTGTTCCCTATTGGTTAAGTTAAGTGATCTTACCCTCCCCTAAGATCCCCCCATTCGTTAAGAGTTGTATCCACCCCTTGTACCCTCCCCTCTTTAAAAAAGCTCACCAGACACCCTCTTCTTTGGCATTTGCTACTGACCCCCTTCGGGAAATAAACTTTCCTTGGAGATTTGGGCAAGTGTCCTTTCCCTGCTTCCTTCTCTTCAGGTTCCCCCCCTGCAGTGTCACCCACACCGCTGCAATCACTGTCACCCAGGACAATCTCAGCAGAGATCAGGGGGCAGCCATTTTCATGTGTGCTCTCTGGCCATTAAGGGTGTTGCTAGCCTTTGGACCTCCACCCCGTGGCTGCAGACTGTTCTCACAGTTGGCGTACCAATGTCGGGCATCGGAAGAAGCCTGACAAAGTGACTGGTTTTGTGGGCAATCGGCCCTTGGACTTTCAGTTGGTTGCTGTGTCAACACCTGCATGTGAGCATGCCGAGTTTTATTCGGTGGTGCTCCCAGAGGAGAGAGACGTAGCTTTCCCTTTGGCATCTGGGAAGGTGTCTCTGGAACTGAAGATAACCTCTACGACCTCATTTCCTGGAGTCAACGGTTGGGTGAGCTCCCTGGTGGCTGGGACAGACTCGGCCAGGGGATTGGCAGTGGGTGGCTGTTTCCTGAAGAAAGGGTCACGCAACACTTGGCATGGTCAGTCTGCCCCCATCAGCTTCCAGGGCCCTTTTATTGTTTTCTTCATTTTTTCTCTAGAGTGTGGCTGGAATTATGCTAGGTAGCCAGGATGGGCTCCAGGCTGTCTACCCAGCAGAGGGAAATTTACCTCCAAGTTGCAGGAACCCTGAGGGATGTCAGGGGTGTCAGTTTTTCAAAGGAAAAGTTGAAGAGGTTTGTTAAGTGGTTGTTTTTTAGTTTCCCCACTATCATCCCACAAGAGATTCTGAAAGAGGAGTTTTGGAAAAAACGAAGTGTTGTATTAACTGATGCTACCAAGAAGGGTGACCCTTCTGTTAAAGGCAGTTTCATGAAGTTATTTTTAACCTGGGGTGTCATCAAAGAGAATCTAAAAAACAATAAGAGAGTTTGTACCCAGTTCTTCCTGGGCCCCCTTGCCCCCCACCTCCTTCTCCTGTTCCTACTTCTCCTACACTGGGTGGACATGGAGGAGCAACCCATCAAACAAGGACGCAGGGCTGCCACAATCTCCCTGGCTCCAAGTCCACTTGGTACTCTTGCCCTGAGAGTGGTGGCCACACTGTCAGGGAGTTCACCCTAATCCCTCATTCCAACCCTTTTATTCCTCTTAATAATCCTGGTTATGTGTTCCAAGACAGTTTTATTTCCCAAGATGGTCCCCCTATCCTTTCCAGAGAAGCACCACAAAATGGCCAATGCCCTGTGGTGGGTACTTCTCCTTCCCATAATACTTTCCTTCCCCTTCCCGCACAAGCCCCAGACTTCTCCTTCCCTTCCCCTGGCCCCTCCTCTTCCCTTGTGGTGCATGATTTTAATCTTCCCATTTGTCTACCCCCCAGTCCTCCTACTACTCCTCCCACTGCTCTGCCCCTTCCAGCTGCGTGGACAGGTCCCTCCTGTGTCATCAATGCCATTTACCTCAGAGATTATCTCCACCCAAGTCTCCATCCCCCAGCCACAGGGCTCCACCCACAAACTTCCTGTTTCCCATGCCCCTGTTTCTGGTTCCCATGTAATGTGGTGTTGTGTTGCATCTGTATAAGTTGGATTGTTCTGTTCCCCCCCTTTCTGCCCTTGTTCTCTCCTCCCTCGCTTGTGCTGCTGGTTATCCCAACTCCTCCCCAGTTGCCATGGAAACCAATGTATCCTATCTCAAATCTCTCCCCAGTGCTTTGTCTGTAACTCGGGGCTCCCACCCTTCTCTCTAGAAACTTCCAGCTAGAGCGTCGAGTGATTGGATCAGGGGCCAGGGCTACATCCTCAAATCATCCCCATTGGTGCTTTCCCTAAGTCAGTCTTTTGTATCTCACTCCCCTCTGAAATTCTATTCACCCGAAGACAGACTCCTTCCCTGTCTCCTTCCCTCCTTATAAACTGTTATAATCTCCCAGAATTTGTCTTCGGCTGTTGGTTCCTCTGGGACCCAATAAACCTGGATTCACCACAGCTGGAGCCCGCTCTCTTCTTCTGCTGATTGTAGCTGCAAGCCACGTCCTTCGACAAGGCTATTGCTGCTGTCATAGCACAGGGCGGTTGCCTTAGGTGCTGTCCTGGATCACTGAAATCAGAATAGTGCTGCATTGCTGCTAGTGGTGCTGAATTGCTAGCCAGGACGTCTGAGAGGGACAATCCTTCTCCAGCTGGCTGCTTCAGGGGAAAAAGCAAAAGATGTCAAACATTTTTATATGGCCTTTGCAACCCTAGGAGTCCCTAAAAATATAAAGACAAACAATGGTCCTGCCTTTACCTCAAAGCACTTCAGAGAATTCACACAACAGTGAGGAATTGCCCATACCACTGGCATTCCCCATAACCTGACAGGGCAATCAACTGTAGAAGGAGCACACAAGGAGATCAGAAAGTTGTTAGAACAACAACATGATGCTGCTATCACCACCTCTCCGGAAGAGAGATTGTGCAAGGCACTTTATGTACTCAATTTTATGAATTGCTCCCAGAAGGAACCAAACCCCCCAATCCTTAGATACTTCCACAGCACTACCCATGCACATCTTAAGAAGAAATCTCCAGTGCTCATTTGTGACCCTCAATGTAAAGCTCCTGAAGGTCCTTACCCCCTCATCACATGGGGAGAGGATTTGCTTGTGTCTCTATAGGCACCAGACCCAGATGGATTCCTGGGAAATTAGTAAAACCTTACCTTGACTGTGTGCAGGAAAACAACCCTCCCGATGGACACCAAGCCAATCTCATAATGCATCACACCCCTGAAACTGCTTTCTCATGTGGAGCAGGAGGAAGAGGAAGAAATTGTCCTATCAGAACATCAGACGCTGATAACCCATAGATACATCCCACAAACAACATCAATCTCGGACACAGATTACCCTTTCCTTTCCACCCAACTGTTAGCACTAACCCCACCCCTGTCCCTTCCTCCCCTAATCCTTTCATTCCTTCTCCACTTACCCTGGTTCCCCATTGAAAAAGAAGGGGGAAGCTTCAGAGAGATAGAGGAGGATGTTAAAGGGCATGAATACGGGAAGGAATGTGAGGATGGGTGAACTGATGTACGCTCTTTCCCGCCTCAAAGGAAAAATACACCAGGAGAGAGTGGAGAATATGACCGCCCTCATAACAACCCCGGGAATACCCCACAACAGCGCGAGCATTGCCAGCACTGCTGCTCTCATCTATGCCCTCATGACCATCCAAGTGACCACTGGCTGGATTGTCCCCCCAGCCAAAACAAAACGTGTGGGTCACCTTAACATGATCCCTGCAACAAGACAATCTATGCATGGCCATGGAAAGTGTGGATGACCCACTTTCAACGTGTCTGGTGGAGATCCCCCTATCACCAAATGATTACCCATTCACAGGTAAGAAACCCAACCCTGGGATGTGGACACCTGGGATGAATGGAGGAGGATTCTCTCACATGCACCACAGAACCCCAGGAGTTAGATCTACTGGGGCCCACCAGGGTGAGTTATTGTATCAAATTCGAGTACAAAGAGAGACCAGATCAGCAGGTTACAATGAAATCACAAAGTAGTACCCACAGGGATGTCTCGCAGACCAATAAATGCTACAATGTGGCTGAATGGTGCAATTACACCAGCACAACAAAAGGGGGTCCCTGCAGCCTTGGCCAGCTGACTACCCTCACCCCGAATGTTACTCTATGGCATGACTGGAGACCAAACAGCAAATTGGCTCACCAAAAACGCATTTTTAATAAACAAAAAAGGGGGAGATGTGGAGGGGACCCACAGGGAAGACAGGGCAGAGATGCCCCGGGAAGATACTGTTGTCTGACTGTCCATCAACTGTGGTTCACTCCCCTGTTCTGGAAAGTTCTACGCTTTCTGTTTCCCTGTTGGTTCCTCTCAAAAGACCACCCTCGATCCACTCCCTCATTGGTGTATTGCAGCGGCGACAGCCTAGATGTTGCTCGCCCAGGCAGCATGGGGGGCACTTGTCCTGATAGCCGGGCTTCGGGATAGCGCCTCAGGCAGACACCCAGCGCTATGGCTGCAGGTGCTGCCAGGTGTGGACGAGACCGCGAAAGGCTGCAACGAACAGGAAAGAAAGAGCGCTCTCCGTCTGGGGCAAGTCCGGGTTTAATGAAGTCCAGGGGAGCCAACAAACGAAGATGTTGGGGGGGTGGCAACATGGGTTTATATAGGGAGTGGGAGGTAGGGGTGGAACCGGTACAGGGACAAATGGGAATCCAGGGGTACATAGGACTGACATTCATGGAAGACCAATGGATACAACTTAAAGGAGGGGCCCCAGTCCCTAAGCCAATCACTCCAAGCCCTGGAGAGAAGTTTCTGGATATAAAGGTGTGAGCAGGGAGTTACTGGCAGGGCCCTGGGGAGCAGTCAAGGTAAGGATACATTGGGTTGCTGGGGTAACCAGGGAGGAGTATAAACGGATACATACATAACCATAGGGACCAGGGAGATTGACATATAACGGGGAAGGGAGGGAGAACCTGGGCAGAACCATTCTAATATAGGGGGAAACAGAACAATCCAACTTTACACAGAGAGAGAACAAAACAAGTAAAGGGGGAGCAAAACAAGCACAATACAACATCTCCCCCTTTTTTGTTTAAAAAATAAAAGAAAATGAAACTCAGGCGGGAGTAAACTGAGTTTGATTGTCCCATTTGGAGACCAGGTCAGTGTCTCCAAATCTGGGGTGGCTTGGAGGGGCTGAATCGTCTGGATCATCTTCTGCGACTAAAGAGGCCTCCGATGGATCCGACTCTGAAGTTTCTGCTTCACTAGATAGGTGTTCCAAAGACACCACCTGGTTGATGCTTGGGGGAGAAGTGATTTTGCTTAACAGTTTTTTGATCAACCCCCAAACAATGGAACAGGCAATTTAAACAATAATAAGGACTAGGAGAACTAACAAAACAGTCTTTAACACAGAACCCATCCAGCCCGAAAGTCCCCATCCTGAGAAGATGTCCCCCAGCCAGTCTGACCTCTCTTGCTTAATGTTGTGGACCAAATACTGCATTTTTATTATGGCAGTCCTTGCATCCCTGGCCTTGGACGACAGGTTCAAACAGCAGAGGCCCTGAAACTCCTCACATCGATGGTGGTGGAGGAGGAGCAGGAAATCTAAGGCTGCTCTGTTCTGCAAAGTCGCCTTCCTTGTGATTCCCTCGTCTGATAGGAGGTCTGAAAGAGCAGTTGATGTAAAATTGGCTTGCTTGGCCACCCAGCACTCTAGGCGGGCCAGTTCACCTAGAGATTTAGCTATAGACACCCAAGGCAAAAAAAGGGTGATTGCAACTGATTTTCGTTTCGACCAATGATCAATTTCATCGTCACACTCGGGGTAGAGATCTGTAAGATCTCTTTTGGAATGGGCTAAATTTTGTGTGACATTCTTCGCTATCCAGTTCTTAATTTGGGTCATGTTGGGCATAAGCAGCGTCAACCATCCGATGGTACAGGGACCTCTGATAAGGCGAGAGGGTTATGACTGCCCACACTCGGGTTTCCACAAATAAAGAGAATGCCTCGGGGTAGAGACAGGGGTCAGTTTCCCACAGTAGATGCGGCATTGATCGTAACAACCACCTCACACCAGTGACCAGCAGTGTATTCTTTAATGGTCTGCCATACCACCGTGAAATTCCGATCGGAAGGGTCTGGGGTCCAAGAAGGATTAAACTGAAAGCAAAGGGAGGCATTGGTGGAACCGAGCAAATCAAATTCATGGGGTTCAACAGTTAGGGGTACCATTCCTTTGGTCCCGTCCCTCCAGGAAATTCTCGGGTTCGGAGCCAGGAACAAGGCACCCTTTCTAGAAATTAAAGGAACAAAGGAAGCATTAAAGGGGGTAGGCAACTCATAAGGAGAGAGAAGAATCCCCACAAGGCAAGACGACATTGGGTCCTCTGCTGATGCATATGGAGTCCTGACCGAGGGCTTGTGCAAGAGTCCGCCAGACGTTGGCCTTGGGCTGAGGGACGATCCAGGTGCCTGAAAGTGGAAAACAGGACCCGAGTGCTACAACCAACAGCAGGATGGTGGATGGTGAAAGGGCCATTTGGATGGGTGCCACTGAAAGGAAACATAGTAAAATAATGAGTTTAGGATTTTGGTTCTGCCCAGAGGGAAGACTTCAGAGAAGGTCGAAGTCTAGGGAGAAGGGGTCAGGTTTCTGCCTCCTCTGTCAACATGCCTCCTCTGCCTGTGTCGCAACACTCACTTGCTTGGACTTTTTTGGGATAAACAGACAGACCCACTTAGATGGTTCCCATCTCAAGCCTGAGGGGGTGGATACGCAGGCATACCCCCTCCCCCAGGTAACTAGATCGTGGGGTCCTTCTGTTTTCCAGGTCTCCAGATCCTTAATAAGAACTAGAGGCCTAGCCTTCGGCTGCAGCTGCTCATGGTGACCAAAGAATCACACGATTGAACGGTTCAAGTTATCGAAGGAACAATTTAAAAAGTTGATCGGGAAGACTGCCCTGGACAGCTGGATGTGAGGGGACTCCACCTTCACTGCCAATCATTGTTGTTCTAGAACTCTCTTGAGGCTCTGGTGGGCCCTCTCAACCACGGCTTGGCCTGTCGGGGAATAGGGGATGACAGTTTTACGTTCTATTCCCCATTGCTGCAGGAAGCTCTTCAGCTCTCTGGACTTGTACACTGGGCCATTATCTATTTTGATGGTCTTGGGGATGCCCAGGACTGCAAAGGCCTGCACAAGATGTTTCTCTACATCTGCAGCCCTTTCCCCTGTGTGGGCAGAAGCATAGACCGCACTGGAGAAGGTATCCACTGAAACGTGAACATAACAAAGTCGGCCAAATGAAGGGACGTGTGTTACGTCCACCTGACACACCTCACAGCTGAACAGACCTCTGGGGTTAGCTCCAGAGCTGACTGATGGGAGCCGATGGGATTGACACTGGGGACATGTAGCCACGATCGCCTTGGCCTGTTCACGCATGAGCTGGAACTGCTGAACCAGGCCAGGGGCATTCTGATGGAATTGCTGGTGTCTGATCTTAGCTTGACCGAACAGATCCGGGAGCGGGGCCATTTGAACAGGAGCAGCTAGGGCATCGGCTCTCCAACTGCCCTCTGCAAAGAACCCCGGCAGGTTGTTGTGTGACCTGACATGCATCAAGAAAAAGGTTGCTCTTGGCGGAAGACCAATTTGACTAATTTTGAGAGCAAGTTAAATAGGGGCACGTTGGATACCGCTTGAAAAACTGCTTCTTCTGCTCTGGACACCACACTGGCGACGTACACCGAATCAGTTACTAGATTGAATGGTTCAGAAAACTTATCAAAGGCCCTGACAACAGCGTCTAACTCAGCTACTTGTGGAGAACCCTCCACTTTGGCAACCTCAACCTCCCACCACTGAGTTTAAGAATCCTTCCAAGTCATCACTGACTTGTGGGATGCTCCAGACGCATCTGTAAACACTGTCAGTGCCTTCAAAGGGGTTCAGCTCTGAACCCTTTTTAAAGACAAAGAGAATTCTTGATTAAACAATTTGTGGGCTGGCTGATCAACAGCAATTTGGCCGGTGTAATTATCCAGAGCGAACTGTAACATTTCATTGATTTCAAGCAGTTCATCAAAGGTTTTCTTTTTTAATTGGCCCGACTCTAATTTGATGGGAATGTGGATGCAGTCGAAGTCACATCCTGCCAACTCCCTGATCCTCGATCTCGCTTTTCTGATCGAAGTTCTGCCACCAGCTCTGATGGCTGTGTCATCCTTTTGAACCTGTGGTGGCTGAGGAAAACCCACTCTATGATCAAGAGGGAGTCCCCCAAGCCTTGGTCCTTACATTTGATAGAATCATCCCACTGAAAAATCACCCCGTGGAGGTGTGGCAACTTTCTCAAGATAATAAATCTGAATGGCAGGCCCGGTTGGTATCTGTGGGCCTGCCTGGCCGAAATGGACTGCTGGATTTTCTCCAGTGCTGCCTGAGCCTCTGGGGTAAGAGCCCTAGGAGAACTGAGCTCCTCTGCCCCTTTCAATAGATTGAAAAGGGGGGCTAGGTCATCGGTCAAAATCCCTAGCCAGGGCCTCACCCAGTTTAAAGACCCACACAGTTGCTGGACATCCACTAAGGCCTTGATGTTTGTATGGACAGCCAATTTTTGTGGCACAATGGTCCGCTTATTTATCTCCAAACCCAGATACTTCCAGGGTGGCATCCGTTGAATCTTGTCCTGCTGAAGCTCAAACCCTGCAGCAACATTGATTGTCAGGTCAAGAGCGTGGGCAAGTATGTCGTCTGTCGGAGCACAAACGAGGATGTTGTCCATATAATGATATATTACTGCATCCTTGGCGGCTGCACGAATGGGAGACAGCAAGGAAGCGACGTACCATTGGCAAATAAGAGGGCTGTTTTTCATTCCCTGTGGAAGAACACGCCAATGGTAGTGCTTGCTTGGGGCTTCACAGTTGATGGTAGGAACCATGAAGGCAAAACGCGGACCATCATCGGGAGAAGGGGAATTTGGAAGAAACAGTCCTTGATGTCAATGACTGCCAGATTCCAGTCTCGAGGGAGCACCGTCAGGGATGGCATCCCTGATTGGAGGGGACCCATATCTTCAATAATGTTATTAATTTGGCGGAGGTTGTGAAGGAGCCGCCACTTATCTTAGTTTGGTTTCTTAATGACAAACACTGGGGAGTTCCACTCCCTGGTGGAGACATGGTCTCCACCAGGTTCCACTTACGTAGCTGCTCCTTGATGAGCTCATTGAGCGCCTTTAATTTTTGTTTATTGAGCGGTCACTGCACTACCCATACTGGTTTATCCGATTTCCAATTCAGCTTCCAGGTAGGGCACTCTTCAGTGGCTGTTGCCTGAAAAACCTGGGGAGCCACTGGCAAGTCAATTCGGGCTCCCCACTGGGCAAGAAGGTCGCTCCCCAACAAGGGTTCCGTATAGTCTAACTTGAATGGGCGTACAGACGCCAATTGCCCATCCGGCCCCTTAATTTGTATGATGCTTCTAGATTGTCGTGCCAGTTGTAAACCCCCAGCACCACAGACGTGAACAGCCACGTCCTGCAATTCCCAATTGGATGGCCATTCCCGAGAAGGAATGATCATCACATCTGCCCCTGTGTCCAAAAGACCCTTAAGGGGTACCTGATCTCCTCCCCTCATGAGTTGACAAGTGATCTTTGGTTTCTCCCACCCAAGGACATGAGCCCAGGCCACCATGGGATGTTCACCTGATGTTGGCGTGGAGGGCAGTCCTGGGACCCAGGGTAGTTCAGGCACTGGGATGGCCTGAACGATAATCTGACCCTTGGGGAGGAAGAAAGGAGGGCAGACACAGTACAGCCCTATCGAGAATTGCCCCGGGTCTGATGTCAAAAGACCCGGGACAATGTTCACTTCTGATGGTGTGAACTTTGTGTCTCCAACAACTACATACCCACTGATCTGTCCCCAGTTGTCTGGGCACTCCGGGCACACAGTCACAAGATGGAAGTCAGAGTTCCTCAGATGGAGAGGCTCCGTCAGCTGCAGCCTGAAAGGTTAAAATTTAGAAGGTGTTGTTAAAATGGGCATTGGTCAAAGGCATAACAAACTAGACAAGTTCGGTGAGTAGCAGTCACTTTCGGTTGAGGCGGCAGGCGGTTCTCCCTTTTTGCCCTCCCTGCATGATGTTACTAAACCCGCCTTATTTTTGTCCTCGCGCAGGGGGGGGACTGTGCTCAGCTCCTGGTTTTTTTGAGGAGGGGAGTTCCCTCGAGTCCTTTCCCCTTTTTAAATTCCCAAAACTCCTTTCGAAACAGACAATTGGGCATCCAGTGTCCCACTTTCCCGCACAAATGACAGGGAGCGGTGCCCTTGTGAACCGGCCCAGAGGTGTCAGAGGTGTTGGGCCTAGGCCGGTAGTCCGCTGGGGGAAAAGCAGGGTCAGAGTCCACTGGGATAGCTTCTGGGACGTTGGCAGCAGCAACACGGCGGGGCGGTAGTCTGGTCCGGTGGTCGAGGTCTCTGGAGGGTATAGTGACTTTGTGCAAGCAGATCTCTATCCTGCGTTGCAGGGGGATAGGTGGATCCATAGGCAGGCTCAGGATAGCGTACCTGCACACTGGGTTAGCATTGGTGGTAGCTACCTCTCACAGGAGCAGTTTCCTGGCCTCTTCCCCCTACACCTGAGCCTCGATCGCCTCCCGGAGACGCTCAACAAAAAAGATGAATGGCTTGTCCGGTTGCTGCAAGATCTTAGTATAGAAGATCTGGGGAACGGCGGCAGGAAGTCTATGAAATGCCCTCTCATCTGCCTTCCGGCTCTCCCTAAGGGTTGCAGGCAGGATAATCCTCACCTGGACGTGCCTGTCCGCTAGGTCTCCCTTCTCGCACAGGTGCTCAATGGAGATGGTGTCGCCATTTAAATCTTGCCCTGTGTGGGGATCATCCCACAAAGTGGGAAGGAGCTCTACAACTTCCTTTTCCCATGCCGCCTCCCTTACAACAAACTCAGTGGGGTTGAGAAGGCATGAGAGGTCTCGGAGGTCACAAGGGGTGACCTCCGATCTTGCTGAAGTGGCCCTCAGGACCCCCCAGAAGTATTCACTCTCCCGGGAGTAGTCCTTTTGGGCCTTGCAGAGCTCCTTTATCTGCTGTTGGATTAAGGGAGACCACTGGGTACAGTTTCCCCCCTCTGGATGGTACGTGACCGAAACTGCTGATGGAATACTAGTCCGCTCCAGCTCCTGGGTCTCCACCCCCCTCCCCCCACGGGAGGCCAAAGTGTGGGAACCGGAAGGGGGAGCATGGGAACTGGAAAGAGGAGAGGAGGGGGTGTGGCCAGAAGGTTCAGCAGAGAACATTCCTGAGGGCTGGGCGGGGGAATTGGATGGTTGGGGTCCCACCCCAGGGGTGGAGCTTGGAGGCATGGTTGAATATTGAGGAGGGAGAGGAGAAGTGAGAGGAGAAATGGGAGGTGCTGATGGAGGAGGGGTGAGGGAAAGTTGGGAGGAGGAGTTGGGAGGAGTCATCCGGGGACAGGAAGGGGTTTTTCCTGGACACAAAGGGATTGTGGGGAGAAGAAGGAGGAAAGGAGGGAAAAACCATGTGGTTCCCTCCATCTTGGGCTCCATGGGAACCATCTTGTGGAGGGAGCCGCAAATGAACAGAGGGTGTTCTAACTGAGGACTTAGGGGTCAGGGAAGAGGGGGAAGGAGAAGATTCCCTAAGAGTCTGGCCAGGACTTCTAGGGCGGGGGGAATGGGGTTTCTGAGAGGAACCAGGGGAATGATGGCCACCCTGCGCTTTGCTGGAGTGAGCTGCTCTTCTCAGAATCCCAGAATGAGGACAGGCAGGGGAGGGAAGAGGGCTAGGAGCAGGAGCAGAGGATGAACTGGGGCACAAACTGGATTCAGATGGCTGCCTCTCAGATTTCAAATGGGATTTAAGGATAGACCGAATTTTAGAAACCCAAAAGATGACTTGGGCCAACGATGTTTCCCCGGACCTAATCGCATCCTGAAGCTTGATATAAACAGTTCCCCAAAGAGCAGGGTCCTTCATTAGGTCCGGGGAAAGTTCGGGGAACTTAGAGAGCAGCCATTTGACTAACTTATGCAACTCTTTTTTCAGAACTACAAACCCCCCAACAGCTAGGATACCCACAACTTGGGAACTTGCTCTTTTCTGAGCTGTTGACTGCCGAGCACCCATGGCGAGATGTTAATGAACAGCTCAGATCACCTACCACTTCAGTTAAAACATTAAATAAAACAACAAGGGCCCGACACCGGCCCCTGTCTGGGGAATGGGCTGCACAGCGGAAAATGAGAATGAGAGAAATCACCTTGACCCAGAAAGGCACCGAGGGGTGGAAAAGGCTAAAACAGACAGGGGGTAAGAAGGAAAGAGAAATACTTACCAAAATCTGGCAGGGGTGAAAAGAAGATCCGAGGTGATGGTTCTGTTCCAGGAGCAACTCCTGAGGTGCCAGGAGCTGCTGTTCCTCATCCCCGGGCAGCTCCACCCACTAAACCGGGGTCTGCTGACCCTAGGGTAGTTCCACGACCAATGGGACTGGTTAGTCTTGTCCACGGGGTCCAGTGTGCCCTCAGGCGAAGCACTCAAGCAGAGGCGAGTGCCAGGAGATGCGCCCAGGCCCCACCTTGGGTGCCAGGAACTGAAGTGGCGGTGGCTTAGATATTGATCACCCAGGCTAGCTGGCCAGCAATCGCCAGCAGCACAGGGGGCACTTGTCCTGATAGCCGGGCTTCGGGATAGCACCTCAGGCAGACACCCAGCGCTATGGCTGCAGGTGCTGCCATGTGGACGTGACTGAGAAAGACTGCAACGAACAAGAAATAAAGAGCACTCTCCATTTGGGACAAGTCCGGGTTTAATGAAGTCCATGGGAGCCAGCCAACGAAGATGTTGGGGGGGGTGGCAACATGGGTTTATATAGGGAGTGGGAGGTAGGGGTTGAACCGGTACAGGGACGAATGGGAATCCAGGGGGGAGTGGGGTATATATGACTGACATTCATGGAAGACCAATGGATACAACTTAAAGGAGGGGCCCCAGTCCCTAAGCCAATCACTCCAAGCCCTGGAGAGAAGTTTCTGGATATAAAGGTGTGAGCAGGGAGTGACTGGCAGGGGTCTGGGGAGGAGTCGAGGGAAGGATACATTAGGTTGCTGGGGTAACCAGGGAGGAGTACAAACGGATGTATACATAACCATGGGGACCAGAGAGATTGACATATAATGGCCAAGGGAAGGAGAACCTAGGCAGAACCATTCTAACATAGGGGGAAACAGAACAATCCAACTTTACACAAAGGCAAAACAAAACAAGTAACGGGAGAGCAAAACAAGCACAACACAACAGTGTGTCCCATGTCACCCCACCTCAACTGCTCCCCTGACACCCTTCCCCATTGGGCCATTTGTACCCTGACCCCTCCTACATTCCCCTGGTTATAAACCCTGGCCCCTCCCTTGCTCCGTGCTCTGCCACTGACCCCCTCCAGCAGTGGTTGTACTCCTGTCTGTTCCTGTCCCTCTCCTTAC
The DNA here is from genome assembly GCF_027579445.1 of Ammospiza nelsoni. Taxonomy (NCBI): domain Eukaryota; kingdom Metazoa; phylum Chordata; class Aves; order Passeriformes; family Passerellidae; genus Ammospiza; species Ammospiza nelsoni. Next base: position 77,797,307 of record NC_080669.1, on the reverse strand, counting down.
CCTCATCCAACCTGGACCCTCTGACTGGCCTCCAAATAAACCCTGTTGGATCTGTCAGTGTGTCAAGAGTCCTCCTTCTTCCACTGGTCACACACACGAGAGAGCATCCAGGCCTGAGAGCAAGGTGGGCTGGGGGAGCTGGTCTCTCAGACCAAGAGGGAACCACTCTGGATAGCACCTGCCCAGGCACACCATCCCCGCACCTGGTCTCCATCTTCTGCATTGCCTGGATTCACAAAAGAGCTAGATCACTTGGTGAGAGCGCAGGCATGCCTGTGCTCCCGGGACGTCCTTCTAAGGACGCTTCTCAGGGCAGGAAAGTTGTGGCACTCCTGCCACCGCCTGCCACAGCAAATTATGTTTTCTACTTGGTTTAGATGTAGTTTGTTTAATCTGCTCACTGCACCTGTTAAGTGCTGTTGGGAAGCAATAGGGAAGTGAGGTTGAAGACATAACCAAATAGGACAAAAAAAATGAGAGAGAAGGAGACAGAAGAGTAGGCAGTTGGGCAGTTGGGAGAGAGTGTAAGAGCCTAAGTTCCTGAATACCCAGCCAGTAGAAAAGAGGACAGGGACCGCTGCAGTTGGGAGAGGGCATAAAAAGTTGACATTTTGTTGGAGAATGTCCATGTTCACCTTCACAGGGATAGACATGCATGCAACTCAGCTGACTCATTACAAATAAACAATTTTCCTTTGTTTAGGAGACTTTGTCCCCACTTAATTCTATCCAAAAGTGAGTTTGTTTCCAACAATTTGGGGACTCATTCGGGATCCTTGACCTCTGACCCTGCAGAGAAGGACAATGGGAGTAGAAGGTATACCCTGCTGATTTCAGCAACCCTGACCTGTTGTCATGCCCCGTGAAGGCTGCAGGTGAGACCTGGACAGGGGGTCTCAAAGCAAAAGCAAAGGGAAAGGAAGGTAGGGAGAGGAAGATTTCATGTGTGTCAGGCGGTAACACCTGTACACAGGACCCAGCTAAGAAAATGACTATTAAATATTACTTGAGCAGCTGGGAGGAGCAGGACTGGTGTGTATGCTTGAGATGCAGAATTGCCTGTGGAGTCCTTCTAACTGTGGTTCTGCTATTCTGCAAGGGGTAAAGCCAGTGAAGGGACAAAGTGAGTAATTCCTGAAAAAAGTAATCACGAGGGGAATACTCTGAAATGGGAAAGAGCTGCAGCGAGAAGGTTAGGAGGAGTGGAGAGGAACTTAGGGACTCCACTTTGAACACAGCTCTGAACAGTCCTTTGGGGAAGGATTCTCAGAGACTGGGGACAAAAGCACCTGGCTTTTACCCAGGAGAAGGATCAGGGAAAGATGATCCAAAAATGCATGTTTGAGTGAACTAAAGAACCCATTAGACCAGACCTCTTGTACTGGTCAAGACATGGGTCTTTATAAGATTATGTAGTTCAGGATTTAAATACCTATGTGAAAACAAAAGAACCTTGCAATACAGAACAGAGGGATTATGCTGCTTGTTGGAAAACATATTCGTCCCTATTTGTAACCAAGAAAGGTTAAGATTAGTATTAGGGGTTACAGTTAGGGTTAGCTTAGAGGGGAAGGAAAGAGAGAAAAATGGACCCTGTAGACCACCAACTTCCTCCCTATGTGCTTGACAGGGGACCAAATGATCCAAATTTAGAGTAAGCTGAGTGGCAAAGAAACAATGATGTTGGTGCTGGTTCCTATAAAATGGTGGATCTATGTGGCAGGTCAGGTCCCCAGAAATGGCGGGCCCATGTGGTGGACCATGGTGCTGCATCCCAAAACAAGTGAGATGCTAAGACTGGGATGCCCTGGCTAGGACAATCTTTAGGATAGGGCGACCCAAAGCAAGGCTCTCCCACAGTTCCTTGCCCTGTTACGTTAATGATCCGAGTTACATCATCCCTGCTCTCCTCCCCAGTTCTAGAATGTTCCTTGCTCCCGTTTACCCCACTGGTCATTATTCCTTGTAGCTCCTGCCCAGAATCCCAGTTGGTTGTCCCTTTGTAACCCTGCCCCTGTACCATTCCTGTTCCCTCCACCCATTGGCTGTCACATCTGATGCTTCACCTCCCTTCTCCTGTAAAAAACTCTGGAGCCTTCTTGTTCTTCTGTCCCTAGACCCCTTCAGTGTGTTGCCTACTAAACCACCACTGGAACTCCAAACAAAGAACCCCTCCCACCTGTTTTTCTGTTGACCTGCAATCACCATTGGTAGCATGAACGTCTGTCTGGTGCTTGCTGAGCTATCTTTTTCCTAGAGGAGACACTCTTGGGAGGGCATTGGTCTCAGCAACTTCTGCTGCGCGACTGCAGCTAGCACATGAACATAGATCTCTTTGAAGTTGTCTCAGAACATCCTAATCCCCAGAAATTAGGATGCCTTGGAGCTCCAGCTCCCTGAAGGGATTGCCTCGATTTTCTGAGGTGATCTCTGAAGGGCTAACCAGCAACCCTCACTGGAGCAACTTGTGGATTGCTGGTGTGCTGCTGAGGATCGGCTGGAATGGGCAGACCCCCACAAGACCTCTTTCTGTTGGCTTGTTGGTTGGGTGAGTTTGTTAAGGGCACCAGGGGAGGGTGTCAGCACAAGTCCTTTTGATTTTCCCTTTGTCTTGTGAGTGGGGAGAAGTTTTAGTTATCCACAATGGGAAATAAATTGTCCACTGTGGAGCAGGAGTTTAATGTACAAGTTAAGGGAACTCTTGTTATGGGAGATGTTAAATTCTCTAAGGGCAATTTGTAGTCTTTTGTTCATTTTCTGTTTAAACACTTTCCGGGGATCACCTGGGAAGATGTTTGTTCAGTTAAGGCAGGGGATAGAGCAGAAAAATGTTTATATGGGGAACAAGTTAAGAGAAATTTTAAGGTTGGAAAATTCTATCCTTTGCTACTGCATCTTAATGCTGTCACTGCCACTGACCGAGCATGCATCCCCACTGTGCAAAATTATCCCATTGGCAAATTACTACCTCACAACTGTTAATTCTTCTGTAGTTAAGAACCCAACATCCATCCCCTTTTCACAGTTTTTTGAAAAGGGGGAGAGAGGATGCAGAAAAATGACCCCTCTATAGAGCTAACATTCATTCATTTAAACGTTCCTTCACAGAAGTACCAACTACTTATGAAGATGGCAAACAAACCCCTCCCAGAGTTCCTGTTCCATGGTGGTGAGCTCGCCCACTTTCTGGTCACTGCATCTCCCAGGAAGGGGTGGAAGGAACAATCTTCTCTGTGCTGTCGGTGTAGTGGACGTGAGGAGACCCCTTCCCAGGTTGTGGACCCTCTTCGAGGCTTTTAATTCCAAGGATCACCAGTCTCATGAGTATCCCAGTGGCTGGGACAGACCCAACTGGGGTACTCAAGGCTGGGAGGGGGTGTGGGTGTGTTCCAGTGTGTGAGGGAAGGTGCAGTGCACTAGCACTAGGAACCGCTGGTGATTCCTTGGACCCTTTTTCCTTGGTTTTTCTGTTTTACCTCAGGGAGCAGGTGGAAAAACCAAATAGATAACCCTTGTCAGGGGCTGAAGAACTTGCGTTCCATCTACCAGTGCTATGTTGCCAAAGTCCTGTCCCCAGTGCGTGCCAGAGCAGGGGAATGCATCATCTGTCATATGGATGATGTACTTGTGTATGCCCCTGATGATAGTGTATTACACAAGTTCTAGATGAAACTATTATTGCTTTATTGGTAGCAGGATTTGAGTTACAACAAGAAAGAAAAAGTGCAGAGGCTGCCACCCTGGAGATATTTAGGCCTTGAGATCACCAACCGCACGATAGCACCAGAGCGGCTGGTGATCAAAGATGACCCCAAAACCCTATGGAATCTCCATCAACTATGCAGGTCTTTAAACTGGATGAGGCCCTGGTTGGGGCTAACCTCAAGAGACATATCTCCTCTTTTCGACTTGTTAAAATGAAGGAAAGAAGGAGATGAATGCCCCAAGGACATTAACCCAGGAGGTACAGGCTGCATTAGAAAGGATCCAATTAGCACTGGGAAGCCAGCAGGCCCACCACTGCCGTCCAGGGCTCTCATTTATCATCTTGGGAAAGTTACCACAGAAGAACTCCCTATTAATCAGAGTGGTGTTGGGAATTTAGCTGACTAGAGACTGGAAAAGTACAAAGCCATGGCTAATTCCAAGTCCTGCACCTGCAAGACAGCGTGTCCTTGGGCCTAGCTGAGTATGATAAAGAAGTAGACAGAGAGACGTGAGAAGTAGAGAACGTAGGCCCAAAGGAATGAGGAAGAGTTAATGGTATAGTTTAACCAATAGATCGCTTGGCTTACAGAATATTCATAAGCTTATTATTTGCTGTATAAGTATTTGATGCTTTTTTCAATAAACTGGACCTGTGATGAACCATCTGGTGTCCTGGTCCCTTTCCTTGGACAAATGGTAACCTTGAATGTTGACCCCTTCATCTCGAACTAAAAGAAAAAGGGGGAGAACGTGCCACGGTCGAGGAAGTTGGAGTTGGGTTCTGAGCAGCCAGGACGGTGCCAGAATTTTGAGGAGCACTCTCGAGGTTCATATCAGTGACCCGAGCCATACATGCTGCCGGAGCCTGGAAAGCTGCAAAGAGCGCGCTCACGAATAGGTATGGATAGGCAAGCAGCATATGATTTATTTGCCGCGTATCTAGAAAGGCGAGGGGTAAAGGGGATAGATTTAAAAAAGGAGCTACCAGGGTTATTAGCCTACGGATACGCTAAGGCAATTTTCCTTAACCCACATACAGTCCATGAACTCTCGGAATGGAGAAAATTTGTGGATATACTGTTGGAAGCGGTGTTAGAAGATGATAAGACAGCAAAATTGGGCAAGCCATGGCGGGTGGTGTACAATACACTGCTTCAGCATGTCTCTGAGCACAAGGCAGCAGCCGTGGCTCGGGGTGCCTGCGGGGCTGTGCCACTCCGAACTCGGCCTGGGCGCTGCGCCATGGGGAGCAGCTGCAGCGAGCAGCTGCCTGAGATGCTGCGCTGTAGTGGCGGTAGCGGCAGCAGCTGCGGGGGGAGCGGAGCCGCCGCGGGGGGAGCAACCCGTGCTGCCACGGGTGCAGCGCTGGGTGCGGTGCACGCAGTGATTCAGCCTGCTGGCGAGTCTCACGAAACAAGGAGCCTAACGAGGGGGGGTTGCCTGCTCTCACACAAGCGGCGTGGGACCAGAGCGCTTTTCCAGCGCCAGCGCTTCTCCCTCCACCCCGCGGCCGGCAAAAAGCTTCAGTTTTAGACCTAACAGCCGTAATAAATGTGACTTTTGTCAACAAAAGAAAAGATCCCTACTGCAATTAAGAAACCAGTGATAATAAACAAGCGACACCAAGGAGCATTACTATCAAGACGTTCCTCACCTAAGTTAAAAAGACTTTTTGTTCTTCCTGGCAGAGACTGTGAAAGAGAAATCAGTGTAGTGAATGCGTGGGTCAAATTTCAGCCGATTTGGCTTAGCATCCATTATGCTGTCAAAATCACATGTATTAACATAGACTTTAAATATCAGAAGCCCAGATAACTCAGTCAGTGGAACATCAAACTCTGAAATTGTATTTTGAAAAATTTAAAAATGTTAAAGATGTGTTAAAGCGATTGTATAAGTAAGATGTAATGAGTGTGCTTTTTGTATTTTTTGAGCTTTGCTTAGACGTGGTAGATGTAAAAGCAAGCACTGAATTCAAAAGAATTTTTCCACAGCTATACCCTGAAAAAACTCCTTATGTTTAAGTGTATTCAAGTATAAAAATGCTGTAGCAAACACCTGAAGAAAGTTGTTTTAGCTTAGTATTTTAGAATCAGGCCTGTAACTAAGTTATAGTAAATGTTACATTCTATTTCTATAGTAAGTTTTATCCATTGCTAAGTAGTTTAAGTTAAATTGTCTATTAAGTGCCATTAAATGTTAAATACTGTTAAGGTTAAGTTTTTAAGTTCATGTCCTGTTAGGTTTAAGTGCTGTTCAGTTTAAGTGTTATTAAGCTTAAGTGAAGTTAGATTCTGTTAAGTTTAAATTATATTAGGTTTAAGTTATGTAGATTTTAAAGTCAGTTAAGTTCTGTTAAAGTTAAGTTCTGTTAAATTTAAGTGATTTTAGATGTAAGTTCTGTTGATTTGAAAATCTGTTAAGTTTAAGTTCTGTTAAGGTTAACGTCTGTTAAACTTAAGTTCTGCGAAGTTAAAGTTCGTTGAGATTAACTTCTGTTAAGTTTAAGTAAAAAAAAGTTTAAGTGATGTTAAGTTCTGTTAAGTTTAAATATTTTAAGTATTTTAAGTCTAAGTGCTATTAAGTTTAAGTGATGTTAGATAGATTTATGCTTTTATGATAGGCGTTTATTTTATGACTTGTGCGCAAGGTGTTGTCATGAACATCAGAGAAACTCTAGTTAAAAGGGACAATCAGAAGCATTTGTGAGTAGAGCCATTCCTGTTTGAAGTATATCTGCTGTTTGAGAATGGAAAGCAAACTTACCAGACAATCGACACAGATGAAACCTGCGCATATGTTGTTCCTTTAGCTTATTTTTGTAGGTTGTATTAGCACACCTGAGTTTTATTTGAGCCTTGTAGCACATAGAATCCTTTTTGTATCTGTTGTATAGCATATCCTATAAATAGTGATAGCCTTTTCGGTTTGTCTCCCTGGCTTAGATCCCTTGTAAGAGAGAAACCTTGCTAGCTGAGAATACTGTTTGTAATATAATAGTTGTTAGAATTGCCTATTTTTGTGTTACAAAGAGTGTAACACAGTTAGCCCATAGACCTTTGCTTCTTCCTAAAAAAAACAGGGGAAATGTTGGGAATTTAGCTGACTAGAGACTGGAAAAGTACAAAGCCGTGGCTAATTCCAAGTCCTGCACCTGCAAGATAGCGTGTCCTTGGGCCTAGCTGAGTATGATAAAGAAGTAGACAGAGAGACGTGAGAAGTAGAGAACGTAGGCCCAAAGGAATGAGGAAGAGTTAATGGTATAGTTTAACCAATAGATCGCTTGGCTTACAGAATATTCATAAGCTTATTATTTGCTGTGTAAGTGTTTGATGCTTTTTTCAATAAACTGGACCTGTGATGAACCATCTGGTGTCCTTGTCTCCTTCCTTCGACAGAGTGGGTGTTCCTCGGCCACAATTTGTCCAAGAATATCACACGGCCACAAGAGCTGATGGCCCAGCTGATAAGCGAAGCCAGGGCGTGGATCGATTGTTGGCAGGGTATGATTTTGCATTCATTCATGTTCCAATAAAGCTGTCCACTGGGAGATTAAACGAGACTTTAGAACAACTATTAAGAGATAATGAAAATCTTCAATTTGCTCTTGACAGTTACCCTGGAAAATTATCTACTCATCATCCAGGCCACAAACTGTTTAACAGCTAATGTGATTTGGTCACAAAACATATCCAAAGCCATAAGCCCCTTAAAGCCCTGACCATTTTTACCGATGCATCCAAGTTCTCACAAATCAGTTATGACTTGGAAGGACTTCCAAACTCAGTGGTGGGAGATCGATGTTTAAGATCACAGGGTTGCCCTCAAGTAGCTGAGCTGGATGCTGTCATCAGGGTCTTTGAGAAATGCACTGAACCCATTAACATCGTAACAGATTCAGCTTACGTGGCAGGGGTAGTGTCTAGAGCAGAGCATGCTGTCCTCAAAGAGGTCTCACAAATGGCAACTTTCTCTTCCCTTTCTCCTGGCTATGGCAATCCCTGTCCCCTTTTCCATTGGCTGCGTGTTGTTATTCTATTTCTAGAGTCCCATTGTTGTTATCATATTTCCAAAGTCCCATACCTCCTCAGTGGTTTCTTATGGCTGCAGATCTTCAGATCACGGACTCCTTCTTCTGCATGTTGTTCCTTCTTAGTCTCCTTCAAGGCTCTCCCTGACTGGCCAACCCCCACCCCCCCCCACCTTTTTATCCCAGTTATCTTCACTAGCCACAGCTGCAGCCCATCAAGAACAACTGGGACTTACCAAGGCAAGGCCTATATACAGATATTCAAGTACAATACAGATATTTTACTAGGACTCAAAGGCCACCTATACTACAGCTGCGTAATCAGGAACTTGCATTCTCCCCCAATGCCTACATTTCTGTCCCCTCCCCTCTCATTCTGTTTCCTTTTTAGTCACGTCTTCAGGTCCTCTTCCTTCACAGCAACACCCAAAAATTAAACCAGAATAAATTCAAACCACAAACATCAACTCACAGAACCAACAACTTTCATTCTTTAACCTAATGACCTTTTTGGCTTCAACAAAATATCTCCTCAGGTCTCACAGCTGGGTACTCCAAAACTTACACTGTCTTAGGACTGCCTGCTCTTCTGTTCCCTCCCCTCCCTTCTCATCCCTCTTCATTTTTTGGTTTTATCTTCAACCCTGCTCCTCTCCCAGTTCTCAACAACACCCAGCAGATTAACCAAAACACCTCCAAACCAGACTTTCTCTTGGAAGAAAAAGGAAACAGAACCAACAGCTTTCATTCTTTTACTCAATGATTTTATTTTAGCTGCAACAAAATGTTATTTCATCTCTCATAATGGGCCAGCCCATGTCTCAGCAGAGAGACTTCCTCCAGTTTGTTTCCTTTTGTTTACAGTTTGCCAATATTTGCATAGCTTTATATTGTCAGACATCACAAGGCAAAAGGTGGCTCTTCCAGAATAACGGCCTGATTTTTGTGGTCCCTATACACTCAGCAGGAACTTTCTCAAATAAGCACTATCAGCTTGGGCTTTAAAATCTGACTGGACTCCTGAGGTTTTCTGAGTTTCTCTCTGATAGATTGTGAGAAGCAAATTCACAGGAGGTTCTTGTTTCCCAGAAGGAGGAGGGTGAGAGGGCTGGAATCCAGGGAAATTCAGGGGATCCCCAAAATGCATGGACAGGGAGCACATGTTGTATCTCCATCAGCCCCACTAAAGCCATAGAGGAAAACACACATTAAAACTTGTTTGCTTTCCTTCTTTTAAAACACATCTTATTTTTAAAAGATGATTGTAGGCCAGATGCTGCTACTGGGAATTTGTGATGTTGCTCCCCAGGAACAAAGGCTGAGGACAATTTCATCCTGCCTTCTCTGCAGATTGACAGTGAGCTTTATGACCTTAAATTAGGAAGATTCAGAGAGCACTCAGCTGTAACATAAAAATCCAAGGATCTTTGAAATACGTTTTTAAAGCTTTTTTTCACCTTGTGGCTCTCCCAAATCTCTTCTTACAAAACTCTGTCCCCTATTTGCACTGCACAGTCCTGTGGATATTAATAGAATCACACAACTGTTAAATAAGTCAAAAGTTGCCCCTTCAGGTTTTCTGTTCCTAATTTCAGCCTAATGCAGAAGCAGCAATTTAGTTTTGAACAACTTAACTCTCATTTTTAAAGGCTTCTACTTTTTATAATAAATTAAACAAATAAACAGCTAAAAAACCTACATAACTGTATGCAATATACAGAGATCAAGTTATGTTTGTCTCCAGAAATGAAAGATTGTGAGCAGCGTTACTTGTTAGCAATACAAACACAGTTTGTTTTACACAACGCTTTTCCTCATGCCACTGAAAATTTAGAATAAATCTCCTTAACATCAATGGAGTGTTATGATGGAGACATTTTTTGATTACAGTGCATGCTAAGGACCAGACAAATAGATGCATTTTGGTGCCAGGGAGGTACACATCCATAAGCTGCTGGAGTTGCCCAGTTTCACAGGGTGCTCTTTGGGGTCTTTTGGGACCCCTGGTGATTCCTGAACCCCTGGCCTTTGCCCAACTCCTCAAGTCACTCTTCATCTGCATCACTATGTTTGGCCCTGGTTATGTCATCTGGGCAACAAGTTCTGCACTAAGTGCGTGGGACTGGTTCAACTTTACACAGAGCTGGACACAGCCCTCAAGATTCCAGTGGCTGCTCCTTCCTGGGGAGGGATTTACACAGGCACAAGCTAACTCTTGGCTCTCCACTTTCTCTGATTATTCTGCCTGTATGCAGTTTACCCACCTTGAAGCATTAGGGAAGAAAGAGGGGACTTAGTAATGTCTGTGTGTTGAAAGTCAAGCAGTTGAGGCAAGAGGCAGCTTGGCTGAACAGGGACCTTCTCTTGGAAGTAAGATGAAAAAAGAAGGTTTATGGACAGAGAAACCAAGTCATGGAAAAATATAGAGAGGCTACTTGCTGCCATAGGGAGAGAAGTTGTGCAGCCAAACCTCAGCTGCAGTTGAAGCTGCGCAGAACTGTGGGGTAAATAAAGGGCTTTTTCAAATACACGGATAGCAAAATGCTGTAATGAAATAGTATCAGCATGTGACAGGATGAGGGTGGTCACTTCACCAAGAGGGACACAGACAAGGCAGGTGTATTAACTACAGTCTTTGCATCTGTCTTTCCCATGCATGATGGACCAAGAGGGTTTTAGTGGCCTGTGAGAATGATCAACTGCCCTTTGACTCTGAACACTTGTGGGATCTGCTGCTCCATCTGGATCCCTAAAACCTGTTGAGGGATTAATGAGAGAATGCCCAGAAAGCTGGCTGGTGCCATTGCAAAGCCTCTTTGGATGACTTTTGAGTAGTCTTGGGAACTTGGAGAGGTCCTGATTTTCAAGAAGGGTGAGAAGGAAGAGCCTGGAAAACTAAAGGAAGCTTGGTTTGGACCTAGAGGTTAGTCTGTACCACCCAGGTAATTTCATGAGAGAAGGGAGAAGTTGTCTTTTTCAAGGGTGAGGGTTTCCTTCCCACTGTGTAAGCAATGGACTGGTGGGCATGATTTTCTCTGCAGCAACAGAGCACTGGAATGCCAGCTACCAAGCTCCCTGTGCGGCCAGAAGGACACACAAGAGTGGCCACCCCTGAGCCTCTGTCGAGACTGCGCAGGTAGCGGTGATTGCAGCAGTGTGGGTGACTCTGCAAGGTGACACCTTGAGAAAACAAGCCAAAGCAAAGGAGAGATCGCTTATATGAAATCTAAGGAGGCCTTATGCCCAGGATGAGTAATGAAGAAGTAACAAGACTCCGGAAAGGAACACAGTCTGAAAGAGGGGAGAGCGTAAGGGGAGGATAAAACTCATGACCAACGAAGAGAATTCAGGGGAAGAGTACACAGGTAGACATGTCCAATGACGACATACCAGGGGAGGGGACAGACTTTACAAACCAATCCTCTGGCGAGGAGGGAGCAACTGACACAGAACTTAAGGGGCGTGATTACAATGACTGACAGGGGTAGGAGCCAGAACAACTCGGACTCACCGACCCTTTAGGGGAAGAGGGGAGGAGCAGGGAGATTGACATGAGCTAATGGCAGGGACACTTTGCAGTAAACAAGTTGGGGAGAAACCATTATGAAGGAATAGAGTGGGGGTGCATGGACTGAACCATTGTAACTTACAAACACCTGATTTTTACAATAAAACAACAATAAAAACAGTGGAAAACACACACCACCACAGGTGGGCCCACCCTGGTTATGAGCTAGAGGGAGTGGTTGTGTTTATGCCTGTTCTGAGCTGGAGGGGGCGGCTGGGTATTGTGTCTTGTCAGGGACTTCTGAGGTGAGCAGTAATGTTCCTTTTTTTATACCTATGTCTTTGTTCTTGTTACTGGTAGTTTTCATCTTTCACTGCTGTTTCCAGTAATTTTTTCTTATCTCAACCCTTGATCCTCACCTTTTGTGCCTCAGTTTTCCTCTGCCCCCACTGGTGGGGGAAGGGAGAATGGAACGGGGCGGGGGGGGGGGAGCAAGCAAGCAGCAGCATGGTTTGGGATTCCTGTGGGAGCACTGAACTGGGGAGTACCATTCCTAAAGCACGGCAGCCCCTCTCATGATATGAGTATAAAAGATTTGCTGTTTCCTCATGGATTTATCTCATTATACCATCAGTACCACTGACCGTTCAAAAGAAACACATGAATAGATATTTACTTTTTTATCATAGTGAATAGAAAAAGGAGCGTCTGTGAGGGTTGGATGCAAACAAGCCTTGAGTCTTGGGACTGCCTCCCCACATCTTGGAGAAAAAGCATTAATTTACCTTTTGAATCATATGCTGAAATGAAGCTTTTTTGTTGCAGAGGAGGTGAGGCGGTCAAGAATATTGTCTCTTTGGTGAGTCTGAAGAGCATGGCTAATGCTTCTACTCACTGGAGAAATTGTGCACACGCCTTCGTGCTGGCTCATGTGAGGACTGCCATAGGGGAAATGATTCCCTCAATGCTCCAGCACACTTACCACTTGAGTTCCATATATTCATAACATATTCTCTGGTTCCTATAAAAAGAGTGAGAAGGTGAAGGTGATGCAGTGATGAATTTTGCATTACATTGGGGATGGATTAATGCATGAAAGCTTTCTTTTAGTTTAGACCTCAAATGTGAATATTTGGCTTCTTTACTTGCTTGAAATACTCTTCTGGAGATGGAAGTCAAGAAGAGCTTTATAAAATTGTGTGTTGTAATTTATGAGTTTAGCTGACAGCAAAAGATACTGAGTTTGCAATATCTATAGAGTTTCTATTTCTTCTGTTGATTCAGAACATTTTACTACTATATCTTTTTTGGAGACCAGACTGCATGCTGTAAACAAAATCAGTAAATATTAAGAGTAAACACATTTTTTGGTCAGAAAGGCAATTGAGCTGGGCTTTGACAAGCTTACCTTGCTTTGAGGACCTCTTTTTGCTCCCATGCCTTTCAATAGAAAAACTCCCACACATTTAAATTATGTAGGAACAACTGTTGAGGTAAGGGAGCAGCAAAAGCCTTTCGCAAAATAATAGAAGTACGATAAAGAACACTCAGCCCGTCTCTTAGTGAATGAAACAAAACCAACAAATGAAAGCTTGATCTTTCCGGACAAAGAGTCTGTTTGGAAAAAGCTCCATTCAGCCAAAGATATCACACTTACCAGGAGAAAGCTATGCACTCAAGGAAGAAAAACTGTCTGCTGAGAATTAGCAGGACACCAATATCCTGGAAGCTGAACTTTGGCAATGAGTGTGTAATTCTCTGAGCACTTCCTAAGAGATATGGCACAGTGGACAGGGATCTGAATGCACGCATCTTTTTGCAGGGAGTCCTCTGTGGCTTTGGGAATATCTCAGGTAGTGCCTCGGAAAAAAAAACTATAGGGAACTTAAGGAACACGCTGAAAATTGCTTCTTTCATAACCTGTAAGAGAAAGGTTTGGGGTTCTTTTGCTCTGATTGTTTTGAAGGTCTTTTGAGGCTTGTTTGTTTTCAAAGAATTTCCTTTGTCTTCCATCTTAATCTAAAACAAAGACTTCTTGTTGGTTTTGGGAACTTATTTTCCTCCAGTGCAAGGGGACGCCATTTCTGGGTCTATCTAAAAGAGAGGCCAGACAGAGTTAAGGGAGTAAAAAGCAGATATATTTATTGAAGGGCCTGCGGGTACATTTTGGGCAGACAAATCACCCAAAATGGACAATGGGTCATGAGTTTTCACACTTTTAAAAGTGTGGTCCATTTGCATATCGGGGGTTAATCTTCCAATACAGCTTCAGATAATGAAGTCATTTTACCCCAAGTTTTCTCCCCCTGCAACTCACTTTTTGTTATCACTTCTCAGGGCCTGGGACAGGAAGGTGTCCTTAATTTCCAGGCCTGGAGAGGAGTTGTTTTGTCTGACCAAAATGTGAAGACAGTAGTTAGCACTGTGTTTAGAGCTATACACTGAAGAATTACAGGATTACAAGTACATGAGAAATAAACAAGCTAAAATCCTAAGGTATCAAAAGCAGTTGTGGGAGTCCAGTTTCTGCAGACTTCCCAAGTGGTTTAAAAGAACTCAAAGCATCATAGTACTGGATATGCCTTGCCTTCTGCATTTTATAAGGGGGGAAGTTACTACTGCAGACAGTTTTAAATCATAACAAAATATGGACTCCAGTTTAATTTGAGAACGGAAAGTGAATGGTATTGTAAAGCTTAATGTTTATAGGAAAGAATGTTTTTCCTTTACAGCCTTTTTCTTAAGTCTGAAATGTGTAAGAGGAAGTCCCAAGAGGATGTACACACCAGTTCCTACTTGGTTATTTTCCATATGTGAGATCAGTAGATTTCAGTGGGTTAGTCTGGGTTCCTGAACAACTGAAAAGTTTTGAAATCACCTTCCTGAGGTTTTGAAGTGTGGTATAATAGTTCACAAAGAAAAAGATCAGATGGAGCAGGCTTCCTGCTTTCCCTGTTTCCTAGGAAAGTGAGAGTAGAGTGGTTAGAAATGGGAGATGAGGGTGATCAAAATAATTTACAGCATCTTCTGAAACCCATTCTTTATGGCAGTGATTTAAATCTTGATGGGCTTTTTAATAATCACCATGCCTCTCAGCAGTCTTGAGACGCTACCTCCTTCCATACTGCTGATTATAGCTGACATCTTTTGGGAGAGGGAATTTTCAATATATCTTTTTTTAAAAAGGCCCACTTTAGTGGAGCCTAGTTTTGTAAAGAAAATCAGACAGATATATATACCTTTAAAATCTCACAGCTGGACTGACAAGGTTACTTCGAACTGTTTTGTAGATCAAAATGTAAGTTTTTCAGTTCTACACAGTATCTTCTTTTAAAAGCTGCAGTAATTTAACGATCACAAAGTAAAAGACATTCCTCACAAAGATTGGATCAGGTTCTAGATTTGAAAAAACATCATTTGCATTCAAATATGGATTTCTCACCTTCAGCTCAGAAGGAAATTTAAGTAAAGAGTCCTGAAAGATGAGGGGTTGGCAATGAAACAGCAATTTGTTGCAGAAATGCACTTATTACACATGCATACCATGGAGATATTCTCAAGGGAAGCTTTGAGTTACTACACGAAATTGTTTATTTCAAAATAATTCAGCTAAAAGTTTTTGAAGATGCTGAGACTGGCAGTAGTTCTGTCAATCAGGCTTATCCCACTGTTGCAATTATTTTTGAAGTCACCTAGAGAGGAAGAGGTGGAGTTTGAAAGGTGCAATTTGGGATCTGAGTGCTGAGCAGTGTTTGGTTCTGCTCCAGAAGAAATAGGTCCTGAATAGTCTGTTACGAGTAGTTGTTTAGGAGCTCTGTGTTTATTACCTTGCTTTATTTTAAGGCTTTCAAATCCCAGTCTGTTTTGGAGTTTTCTCCTGCATGTTATTCCATTTCTTCTGAGTAATTTTTTAAGATACCTGACAGCAATTTTACTGGCTATATGCTGAATACTTGTGGAAATAAATTTACTTTGAAATTAATAAAGTATGATTATATAATTATTATCTGCTAATACACAGACAAAGGAAATACAATTTTAAAATTCTTGTTAACCTTCCATTTCAACCCTGCAACACTCCTAAAAATACACGTAATTCAAGACCAGGGAGTTTACCCAAGAACTTTAAAGCTGGAGTTGAGCACATTTCTGGTGTACTTCACTCAGCAGGGAAAATGACATCTTATTCCTTGTCTGCATTGTATAAAATGCAAATTTCTGCCTTTTCTGGTGGTGAAATTAATTTAATTGTGGAGAGAAATTACAGTAATTTTCATGAGTTTATGTCTTTTGGAGAAGGCTTAGTTTTATTAAAGTCATTCAGCCTGCTATGTTAAAGACTAAAGTTCAGTCTAATGGAATTTTCCCTATAGTTTTTGAAATGAAATAAGTTTGTGTAGAATCCAGTTTTGGAAAGAGTAAAGTTTAGGGAAAATATACACTGTTTGTACACTTCTTTCTGCATAGAACTCACTGCAGGTAACAGCATTTTGTTTTTAGTCTGGATTTTGAAAGCGCATTAAAGTATTTCCTGCCTGTACTTGCAATGCCATTTTGTTATTTCCAATCTTTGTACAACTTGTAAATCTTGAGGAGCACTTTAGTTTCAAAGATTGTCAATTGCTTTATAATAGCAATTGAAGACTAAGCAGTGTGATGCTGCAAGGACGTTTAATGAGAAAAGGCACAGATATTTATATTGTTTTAGCTTCTGCATAACAATTTCTAATGGTCTATCTATGTGTGATATAGAATATAGCAGACCATAATATATACTTTTTTTTTTTGCACAATTGCTTATCACAGCAGGTTGTTTTGTTCTTTGGGAGGGGGACACAGTTTTTGCAGTTCTTTCTTTATGAATTTTTCTCAGTTTCTGCAGATTTTTTTTCACAACTTTTTTCTCACAGCTCTTGCTCTACAATCTTTAGCAATTTAAGCGTACTGTTCATGTCATTTAACTCATTCTGCTCTGCAACAGTTTTAGGTTGTTTTTAGACGTTGTATACAACCACTCAGTTAAAACATTTGAATCCCATTGACATGATCTACTCATTCCACATACAGACCACTTTCATCCGAAAATCCATAACCTCTTCACACTAGAGATGAATATTCTATGTTGTTTCTTCATAAGGTTTATTTTTTCAAATATTTAGCTACTGCTTATAGTAATAACATAAACCATCAATCACTTATCACAAATATTAACAGAAAATCTGATTTTTGCTAAGCTATGTTTTGTCAGTCACTTGGTAAATGTTAAATTTTGTTTTCTTAGTTGTCGCCAGGAAAATGAATGTCCACTTGAGAAATTAATCTGGAAGATTTTTACTTTTTTTTTTCCCCAGATTTCAGACCCTGCAATTAGTTAGTGATCAAACACTGCTATGATACCCACATGGGCATTTGATATTTCAAAAAGGCTAAAAAAACACAATTAATTGGAGAGTAGCTTGACATTTCCCTGAACCTGAGTTCAGAATCCTCTAATGTACAGACAATCTCCCAATAGTGGTTTTAATAAAGATTGGGTTTGTTTCTTCCTGTTGTCAAGGGAAGATGTGAACTAGGTGCAAACACTGTTCACATTCATAGGTTTTTGCACATGCTAATAATTTTACAGCTTTTGGTAATACCTTAGGAAGTCATACTCTTTTATGAAATTCTTATGCACAAAATCAGGCTCCCAAAGTCAGTGGAAAATTTGGTTGTACAAAACTGGAGACTGGTACCTGCTTTTTATGCTTGACTGGAAATAGAAAGCTAATGAAATTTCGTAGCTGTATAATGGAAGTGTTAAAATTTAGGAAACATGACATTTCCTTATTAAAAATAGACTCAGAATCTTACGTGTATATTATTTTGTATTATTGCTAGACCTAATGGAGCGACCTCTGTCCTTGAAAAGTCTGAAATGCACAAAGCTCTCAAATATCTGTTAACAGTTCTCCATACAGGTAACTATCTGTGTTTCAGGTAATTAATTCTTATGGACAAGGACTTACAGACCCTTGGACTCATAGAATGCTCAGGGGTTGAAAAGGGCCATAGAGATCATGTAGTCCACACCTCCCCTGCCATGGTCAGGGACACCTCCCACTAGACCAGGTTGTTTAAGGCCTTATCCACAGGGTTGGTCATCCATAACCTCCCTGGACCACCCATTGCAGGGTCTCACCCCCCTCACAGGGAAGAATTTCTTCCTAACATCCTGCTTAAACTTCCCCTCTTTAAATTTGCACCCATTGCTCCCTGTCCTGTCACTACATTTCCTGAAAAAAAATATCCCTCTCCAGCTTCCCTGTGGCCCCCCGTTCAGATACTGGAAGGCTCCTATGAGGTTCCCCACACAACCTTCTCTTCTCCAGGTTGTACAGCCCAAGCCTTCTCAGCCCACCTTTGTTAGGGAGCTGCTCCAGTCCTCTTACCAACCTTGTGGCCTTCTCTAGACTTGCTCCAACAATTCCCTATCCTTCATATACTGGGGACACTGGCCCTGGACTCCAGGTGGGGTCTCAGTAGAGCAGATTAAAGGGTGAGGATAACTTCCCTTGACCTGCTGACCAGGCTTCTTTGGTTACAGCCCAGGTTACATTTGGCTTTCTGGACTGTGAGCATTTCTGGTTCATGGTGAAGTTTTTGTCAACCATCACCCCTAACGCCTTCTCCCAGGGCTGCTTTCAGTCACTTCTCCCAGCCTGTATCTGTGCCTGGGATTGCCATGACCCAGGTGCAGGCCTTGTTGCACTCCATAGAGGTTTGCATAGACTCACCCCTCAAGCCTGTCCAGTCACACTGAATGGCCTCCTTTCCCTCCAGTATGTTGACCACACCTCAGGCCTTGGTAACATCAGTGAGTTTGTGAAGGGTGCCCTCGATCCCACTGTCCATGTCACCAGCAAAGATACTGAACTAACCTTTTCCCAGCTTCCCAGACAATTTGCCTATATTCCTCACAGGCTACGTGCCTTAATTTCCAACCCCTGAAAGCTGCTTCTTTTCGTTCTGAGATTGCTCAGCGTTCGTTATGCATCCATGGAGGCCTCCTGGCATTCTTGTCTAATTTCATCCTTGCATGCTTCCAAGCTTGGAGGAGGCAATCCTTGAAATTCAGCCAGCGTTCTTGGGCCCCTCTGCCCTCTAGGGCTCTATGCCATGGGACTCTACTGTGAAGATCCTTGAGAAGGCCAAAGTCTGCACTCCTCATGCCCAGGGCAGTGAGCTATCAGTGTGTTCTCCTTGCTGCCCTGAGGATCTTGAGCTCCACTGTCTCACTGTCACTGTGGCCAAGCTGCCTTGGAGTACTGCATCTCCCACCAGCTCCTCACTGCTGGTGAGCACAGGGTCCAGCATGGCACCTCTCCTTGCTGGCTCCTCAGTCACTTGGGTAAGAAAGTTGTGATTGGCGCATTCAAGGAACCTCCTGGGTTGCCTGTGCATTGCCATGTTGTCCCTCCAGCAGGTGTCAGGGTGGTTGAAGTTCCCCATGAGGATCAGGGCTTGTGAATGTGAACACACTCTTACTGTCTCCAGAGTGCTTCATCCACACCAGCCTCACAGCTGAGTGGCCTGTGGCAGATCCCCACTCTAACAACTCCTGTCCCTGCCCTCCCTTACCTTCAGACATCACCCACAAGCTCTGGGCTAGCCCTTCATTATTCCCCAGGCAGAGCTCCATACACTCCAGCTGATCATTTACACCCTGTCCTCATCGCTCTAGCCTGTCTTTCCTAAAAAAGCCTGAAACCTCCCATTCCAGTGTTTCAGTGTTAGGAGCCATCCCACCATGTCTCTGTGATGCCAATGGTATCATCCATGCACATCTCTGGTTCCTCCTGTTTGCTCTCCATACTCTGTGCATTTGTGGGTAGGCATCTGGGCCAGGCCTGGATAAAGCTGACTCACTGGCTGGAATATCTGGAATGCCTTTACACTGTGCTGGGCATCCATTACAAGTATTGGCATCTGACTGGCAGGATTGGGATGGATAGGTGCCCTCCCCCAGCAAATCTTGATCTGCATTACATCTATTTGCTGCTGTGCAAACAACATGCCATAGTTTAATCTGCCTTGGTTAACAAAATCAATCACACAAGTTCCCTTTAAGTCAGTGAAAATACTCTCTGCTTGTAGACTTGGAAACATGCTTCATTGCTTCTCAAAATAATCACTTTTCTAAATTAATTACTTTAAAAGTTCTGTGTATCAGGCATACAAAGAACACTGACAGTACTCTTTACATGGATCATGTAGCACCACTATGTGGAAAAGACAGGGGAAACAGCCAGGCTGAAAATGCAGCCAAAGACAAAACATTCCTCTGGTGATGTGTGGTGCTAGCTGAAGGTATTCAGCACCTCACAAGATCAGACCTTGTATGATTAAATTGCTGTACAAACCCATGGTAATAGATCCTTAAATAATAAAGTGAAAGGGCAGATAGGAAAGTTGGGTGGGAATAAAACTATCTCAGTGCATTAGAAAGGTTATTGTTTGAGTTCCAGTATTTAACAGTTGGGTTCGCAGTGCGGCGACTGAACCCAGCAGCAGTGTTGTTCTGGCCAGTGATTCAGTGGGAATGTCAACCTGAGCAACAACCCTGTGGTATGTACAACTCAGGTCAGACACGTCTCTGATTTCTGACCACTTTTTTCTCTTGGGTGGTGTTTATTTTCTTCCCAGAAAATATGGTAATGTTTGGATTTGTTCAATCTTGTGGTAGTCTTGTACTGCATATTCTAATGCCTCTTGTTGAACCTGAGCCACACCCTACCCCTTCATGTAAATAACTCGCTTAGACCTAAGCTCTAAACTCTCTGCTTAAGGCTGAGTGAGCTGACTGAAGGAACATTGTATGTTCTGACATTGAGTGGAGCACAGAACAAGTGTTCTTTGATTTGGAAGCAGTGCTTGCCATAGTGCATAACATTGTCTCAGTTTGGAGGGTGCACACCACTTGTCTCCTGTTTCATCCTGTCTGGGCTCCTTGGGGTGTGTGGAATGGGGTCTTCTCTCCTGTTCTGTGACACCATGTCAGCAGTGGTACCATTCACCTGTTTGCAATGTATTTCTGATGTGTGGTCTCTTGAGATGGCAGAAAGTGTGTGTGACTTTGTTTCATCCCTTTAGATTGTTGCTCACCTCTCTGTTTGATAGGTCTGGGAATTAAAACTTTTAGCATGGACAGCCATGGCCAAACTCCATCTGAGAGTTCAGTAAAAAGTTAGGAAACAAGGGATTTGATTGAAACAATCTACAGGAAATTTAGTTGTCTCCTGTCAGAAACAGAAGAGGAGATGGATGATAGGTACTGCAGTTTGGGTTCTTAAAATGAGGGATAATTTTTTTCGCCCAGAAATGTAGGAGCAACCTTCCTCCCAGGTAAGACTTTTTTTATAGGAGATAAAGAATAAATGCATGACAACATTTTTGCAAGTAAACTTTCACCCCTGTTATAAACTATAACTTTTTAAAGCCTTTTTGCAGATGAAGAACCAAAGGCAATGATATTATTTGTGCTTTTGTGGTGATGCCTGGAATTGCCAGACATAATTTAAGGCCTTTTGGTCTGGGTACAATGAATGTGCACAACAGAAAGATGATTTCTCTCTCTAAATAATTACTCCTCACTAACTTTATAAGAATAGCATTCCATCAGAAGTCAAACAGATTTGTGTGCTTGTTCTGCCTCTATCTGCATGTTAAACGGTGGTGACTTGTTGAAAAACCATGATGAATGCAATTCAGCTAACACACAGTTATTACATTCAGATATTTTAGGAATCAATATTAATAATGGTTATTACTCACTCAGTTTATTGTTAGTTATCTATTTCTTGTGGGTTTTACCCTAAAACTGAAATTAGTCTTCCAATTCTTTATGAAAAGCTGATAAATGCGTATCTTTATAGTTCATGATCCTTTTGAAAACATGCTTAAACAGTTTTAAATATTAAAACAATCAGAATGACTTAATAAGAAGGAATGAGGTAAGTAAAATTGTCTGTTGTTATATTAGATGCCAAAAGACAACTTAGCCTAAAGATTTTGGGCAAATAGCATGAGAATTGGTAGTGTTCACAAGAAATGTGCCGCACATTAAAATGTATGCTTATGCAAATTGTGATCAGATTTTAGCAAGATCTGATGCATTAATCTCTTTCACTATTGGCAGCAAATAAGAAATATGGAAAGTTAGACATGAAACACGTGCCACCATTTTGGTTTTTGTACTCAGAACTAAGATTACAGACCCTGGTGTAGCCTGTCATCAGCCTAGTGACTTCAGATGACAACTCATAACAACTGAGAGTGGCTTTGTTGGTTGGCTTTAATGTTGGTTATACATGAATGAGCTTTTGAATATTACCTGTTTCATAAGAAAACCAATTTGATCGTGACCAATCTCAGCCATTCATTCAATGGCCAGTGTAATATTTTCAATTTCCTCAAATAGATATAAAGGTACCTTGAATATATTAGTCCACATGCTTGGAAGCAGGTTTCTGATGAAAAAACCCTAAACATAAAAACCTCACATAAAGAAATGTGTACTGTATCAGATTTCTTAAAAATTTAAACCACATTGGTGTGACAGCAGTGTTCTGAGTTCCTTTTCTCTTAAAATCATAACAATTTTCTAGTTCAGTTTGATAAAATAATGTATGCTGAAATGGTATATTTGTAGTCACACAGCCCTTTAAAAAAAAGTTAAAACCTCAATTAACAAGTCACGTTCTTTATACTTGCAACTTGAATTTGGACATGCTATTTGGAAGCACTGGAATTTGCCTCCAGTATAAACATATGAAAAGCCTGATTCCTGACATTTATTCTTTCATGCTTCTAAACATTTAAAACACATGGTCAGATGGCAAATTGAGGGGCGTGGGAGGGAAACTAAGAAAATTTTTGCCATTTTTTCCTGTTATTTTCTGTTAAAATGACTTTGTTTGGTGAGGATATGGCATCTGGTTTCATTGCAAAAGAAAGGTAAGTTGCAACCAAAATGTGCCAAGGTCGCATTTGCTGGGTGGATTTGCAAAGACAGCAGCAGTGCTTGGATTTTACAACCTCAGCTCACCTTCTAGCTACCAATAATCTTCGGTTTTCATTCCTTCTCTAAATCTTCTCATTTCTGTCATGGTGGGCCAGCCCCTACTTTCCCCATGGTGGAACAGCCTGCTGCCACACTGCCTGCATTCAGGGGATCTGCATTCTGCATCCTTGGCAGAGTTCAGCACAGGATCTTCCTCTGAAAGAATCATGCCAGGCTCATTTTCTCACCAGCTGCAGATGCTGATTTACCTCCCCAAGTCAAGATGCCAGGGATGAAGTGCCCAGAAGTGCCAGCACTTCTATAGAAGGCACCTTCAGCAGCAAGCCTGGAGCTGGTGGTATAAGCCTGAGCTGTCTAAACTGACGTGAGAAGGGTCTCTGCACAGCCCAGGAAACCAGGCCCTTCATCCTCTTTTTGAAATTAGATATGGATCTGCTTTAGCAATTTGACCCAAAAAAGAAAAATCAGCTTCAAGTTTAAGATATGGAAAAACAGGGTTAAAAGCTGTTGTTCCCCAAACTTCAGCAGTGTTTTTTTTCAGCTCTCCAGTGGATGGAGAAGAAAACACTTCCTAGTTGTACTGATGTATCTTTAAAAAAGGCAATAAATGATGACAGGGATAGAAGGGGAAGAGTCTGGAACTATTAAAATGGCCTTGGCTGCCTTCTTTGTACCTGTGTAAATTAGATTTTGCCAAGCACAGAGCACTATGCTGCTGAGCCTAGTATGATTTGGATGCCTGAATCAGTTATTTACAGCTGGCTGGAGTATTTCTGCACTGTGCTGGTGCTGGGAGTACCACCCTGAACATGCAGCTGGGCAAAGTGGAAAGGAGTCACACTATGGTGTATGGTTAAGTCTCTGTTATTTTTGCAGGCTGATTTTATGTGTGCAATGTTAAGAGCCCTTGGTGACACCAGCCTGAGCCCCTGAGGCTAAAGCTTGATTAGCGAACTTGCAGGTTTTCTTTACAGAGACATGTATTTTCCATTTTCATAACTGTGGGCTTAGAAGTTGTTTTAAAGTTAACTTGCACAGATGCATCTTTTAATATGTTTTCTTTTCCAGCATGATAGTTCAGTGGAGGTGGAGAGTTATAAGACATGACAAATGCCTACTATTTGCAAATTCCAGAAAGAGCAAAAGGCCCTTTTTGACTCTAAGAGACTTGGCAAGTACCTGGGGGCAAATATCAGGAATGTGCTCACAAGTATATATGTTGAACATTTCCAGAAAAAAAAAAAGTTTGTTTTATTGGCTTTTTTTTTTCTTTTCTGGGTTTTTTTTTTGTTTGGTTTGGTTTGGTTGGTTTTTTTTTTTTTTTTTTTTTTGCTTTGGGTTTTTGTGTTTGCTTTTTTTTTTTTTTTTTGGTTTTTTTTTTTTTTTTTTCCCCAAATGAAAGGTGTATTTTAACATCAGAGAAAGAAAGATCACAGTATAGTTTGCAGAAGGGGAGTTCTGGATAGGGCAAGTGAAACAGAGCAAAGTCCATGAAGTCCATCTAGCACAACTGTTTAAAAACAATTTCCTGAAAGATTTTGTTTAAACAGTTTATGCCATTTGACAAACCCAGCATTAATTTTTTTTTCTGTTTTATCTGAAGTCTGTTAAAACTGAAGAAAGAAAGATCTTCAGGACAGCATTACTGCACAGAGTTTTGAAAAAAAGCATCTTAAAGAAGTAAATTTTCAAGATGTTTAAAAATAGATTTTTTAGCTCTGGTGTGATGTTCATTGAGAGAATTTGTGCTTCTCTATCTCTATTCATGCAATAACTTTATTTCTCAAGAGGAAAAAATTAGGAGCATATACAGAAGCTATTTATTTCCAAGGAACAATTTGAAATTGCAAATCTGTTTGAGAAGATTGGTTACTTTGAAGCAGTGGGAAAAAAGAATTTTCTCAGAAATAATAGGAATCTAAATAAATATCTCTAAAT
This sequence comes from Ammospiza nelsoni, assembly GCF_027579445.1. NCBI lineage: Eukaryota > Metazoa > Chordata > Aves > Passeriformes > Passerellidae > Ammospiza > Ammospiza nelsoni. The sequence goes on along the minus strand of NC_080669.1, from coordinate 77,773,061 downwards.
AGTACTTAATTAGATTTGTTAGAAAAGTATTTCTGTCATTCAGAGGAGGATAGGAAAAACTCCACATCTTTTGTATGCTCTGTCCAATGAGACCAGAAGCAAGACAGAAGGATACATCCCACTGAACTTCAGCTTTCTGGGTTCATGTTGTGACAGGCTTATTTTGTTATAGAAGGCATCTCTCTAGCATCTCTTTATGATGTCCTATCTCAGAATTTTTGAAGTGTTCCTGCTTATGTAAAAGAAACAGGGTGATTTTTTAGCACATGAACACAACTTATTTTCAAAATGCAGCTGAATGCTGAAGGTTTTTTAGATACCAGGTTATTAATCCCTGCAAAGAAAGTGGGTTTTGTGAGCTCTAATGAACACATTTTCAAATGCACTGGAAATGGTTATTTAGTCATTTGGGTCTTGTAGGCTGGGGAACTCAGATAAAAGCTAGAAAGAGAGTTAGCCATAACATTCATTGTCTCTTTGGACCTCTACCTGCATTAAATTGCCATACTTCTTTTAACTGCTTAAATACTGGTAAACAGGAGAAGGGTGGAGGACTCTTCTGAAAAAGAACAAAAGAAACATAGGATAAGTACAATGGTAGCAATTTGTTGTCATATTAAGGTGCTTCTCTGTTTTTTCTCTACTTCAGTTCACTAAAAATTAATTTAAAGGGAATGCCTCCAAACTATATGGCTAAGTTTTAAGAACTTTCCATCTGGCTTAACTCATGCAAAAAATAATTCTACCTGTTTGTTCTGTCTGGTCGTTTTATGAGTGCTCCGCTCTCTGAACTTTCTTGGTTTTTAATAGCTTCTGAGAGTTATTTAGTGACTAATTTTTTGTGTTCCTGACTCACACAAAATTGAAGAAACAACAAACTAGTTTTAACAGAGGCTGTAAGAATTTTGCTAATGTGAAGAAGAAGGACTGTTCTGTTAAGTTGATTGCGAAACCCATTGGAGGAGTTCTCCATTTTGTTTTAGTTGGCCTGAGAAAATATCAAGTTATGCACAACTGATCATCTAAAGATTGTGATTAATCTCTTTTTACCTGATTGGAAAATACATTTGTTTTTCTTTACATCCAGTGTTTTATAAACAAAAGTATCCTCCTTTTGCAATAGCTGTCCTCACTGTTATTACTAAGCAAGGACATTGCTCTGTTTCCCAGCAATAGATGGTATTGGACCAAGGCCTAGATCTACATAAGGCCTTAGATGCTGGTATGGGATTTGGGTGACTAAACCCAAATTAGGTTCTCAGAATCCTTATTGAGTTGTTGCCTAATCCTGAAGGTGCCTAAGTCTGTAGGAGCCAGAGATATTAATAAGAGTACCAATAACCACATTTCAGTTTACATGGAATTGCACCAGAAGGTGTTTACCTCTTTCTTGGTCACGTAACTGTTCTCAGAGCATTCCAGCTCCACAAATTGCAACAGCTTCTTTCTGCAGAAGTGGTAAAGTGCTCTTTATGCAGTAATTCAGAGGTTGTGTTCTGGGGAAGAGAGTGGTAGAGGACTAGGTTCAGTTCATCTTCTTCTTGATGTGTTTCAGCTTCACATCCCCTTCTCCCAAGACTTACAAAATTTAGATATGAAGTTTTAGATATTACTTTCTTCATGAATTCACAAAGATCCTTTATTGGCATTTGATAAATGACCATTGTCTAATTGTAAAACTAAAAAAATAGGGTGGGAGAAAAAGCAGGAAATAGACACAATTTAATTAGAAACTCTTTCATTGTTTCACAGTAGATTCTGAATGGAGGTATTACGCTATTGCACAATATTGTTCTGCTCACCAGTAAAAATGTCTGTGAATGTGAAATGCAGTCAAGCTGAAAAACTGATTAAATTGGGCTGTCTTAAAAGCTAGAACTTCATAAGAGGAAAATTGAAGTTTCCTCTTTATTCTCTTGCCATTGGATTCATTTCCAGTCACAAGCTGGTTCACACAGACATTTCCAGTAAAATACATCAGTAAAGTTGTGAAGTCAGACACTGGGATTAGAAAAGCCTATGAAACCTAAGGGTGCTACTCTTGAGAGAGTTACTTGTATGGCATTCTCTACATATGTGATCAGGTACCACTTTTTTTCATTTCGAGTTTTTTTCTCCCCTCTTCTTGACTCCACTTGTTCTAGTGTGTAGAGGTCAATCTAAGCACCAACTAATTTATTAATTACCTTGCTTTATCCTCCTTTTGTGTCTTCTGTAACACTATTCCCCAAAGGTGTAGTCACTCTTTTCCTCGCATGTTCTTCTTCCAGTCAGGCACAGAGGGGGCATCACCAGGAGCATCTGCAAGAGATTTAAAAAATAAAGTCTTGTTGACTTCCTCCTCCTGATTAGATGGCTGATACTAAACACCCACAACAGTGTCATGAATTTTAGCCTGACCCTTAATCCTCAACCGTAAGCTCTCAACTTGTTTGTCTGTCCCTGGATAGAGCTTGAGGCATTCTAGTTGCTCTCTCACATAAAGAGCAACTCCACTGCCTCGCCCCTCTGACCTGTCTATTCTAAAAAGTACACAGCCATCCATGACGATATTCCGGTTGTGTGAGTGATCCCACTGTCCCAGTAATTCCAGTGAGGTCATTGCTCAGTGACCACACAGAGATTGCTAGTTCTTCTTTTGTATTCCCTGTGCTGTGTTTGTATACGGGCACCTCAGAGAGGCAATAAAGCATCCAGGTTCCCTAGAGGGATGTGAGAGGAATCACCATAACCATCAGCATGGACTCAGCACAAGGAAATCATGCTTGACCGATCTGAGAGCCTTCCTTGATGGCATGGCAGAATGGGTTGAGGAGTGGGGAGCAGTGGATATTGTCTATCTCAACGTAACCTCTTCGTAGGTAAGCTCAGGAGATGTGGGTGGACCCTGAGGTGCATCAAGAGCTGGCTGAATGGCTGAGCTCAGAGAGTTGTCATCAGTGAAGAAGAATCCAGTTAGAGGCCGAAAGTCCATGGTGTTCCCTAGGGATTAATACTGAGTCCAGCCTTATTAAACCTGTTTATCAACAACCTGGGTGAAGGGATGGAATGCATCTCGGAGTGTTTGCTGCTGCTGTGGAGCTGTAGGGAGTGGCTGATCCACCTGAAGGCTGTGCTGCTATTCAGTGGCACCTTGATAGAGGGGAGGGTTGGGCAGGGAGAAACTTAATGGGGTTCAAAAAAGGCCCGTGCAGGATCCTGCTGGGGAGGAATAGCCTTAAGCACCAGCACAGACTGGGGTCTGACCTGCTGGAGAGCAGCTCCGCTGAGAAGGACCTGGGAGTTTTGGTGGGTGACGGGTTGCCCATGGGCCAGCAGAGCTCCCTGGCAGCCAGGAGGGCCCGTGGGCTCCTGGAGTCCATTGGAAGCAGTTTGGCCAGCAAGATCAAGAGAGGTTCCATTTAAACATGAGGAAGAACTGCTTTCCCTTGAGAATGGCAAAGCAGTGAACAGCTGCCCAGGGAGGTGGTGGTCTCCCTCTCTGGAGACATTCAAACCCCAACAAGATGCATTCCTGTGTCACCTTCTCCAGGTGACTGTGCCTTGGCCAGGAGCTTGGACTGCATGATCTCCTTCCAGCCCTAAAAATTCTGTTTTTCTAGGGCTAGCATTATTAGCATATTTATTTTCAGATTGCTATAGGATGGGATAGTGCTTGTGCTCTGCAAATAGGACATCTCAGAGCTATCCTACACAGAAATGTATTCACAGCCACTTTCAGAACATATCCCCTTCATTCACTGTTCATCCATAGCTGTTATATAAATGCCACCTGGTTTAACCCTCAAAGAGCTGTGATTTGTGTTGACAAAACACCAGGCCTCTCTGTCCCACTCCCTGCAGTGCACACGTGCTGGGTGAAGTCTCTAGCAAGGCCTTTATAAAGGTGTAGCACTTCAGGAAGGTGAAAGGCAAGGTCTAATTATGCTTTTGGAGATACTGATGCTAATGATAAGCCAATGTGCTGAGACTGTCAGCTGTTCAGGACCATGCTTGTCTTACAGCATAATGGAATTCTAGTATTAGCAGCTACTTACACCATGAATGTAATGAAATTAGAAAGATTGTAGTGGTATGAAAACAGGATCCAATTAAGGTTTCGGGTAAGAAACATTAAAATTCCACCAGCATACAAAATGCATGAAGACTCTACTGTAAGTCTTAGAAACTTGGCTTGTGTTTGCAGGCTTTCTGTGTACATGTGTATGTTTTGGTTTTATGTCAATTCATTTGTCCTTAGGGTTTCTTTGTGAAAGGTAAATAATACAAAGTTCTTAAGGCATGAATAGATTGTTAAATTTCTTTCACTAAGCATTTTCAAGCTTTGAGTCTGGAGTAAAAGAATTGCAAAATATGACACCTGAAAATGCTAAAAGCTCTGAAAAGCTCTCATAACTACCTTAATGGTAAGCATTGATTAGGAAATGCTGTTACTCTGACAAAGAGAACTGAAACAGCTCTGTGGCTGTTTTAGCCTAAACCTACTCACCTTTCTGGGGTTAATTCAAGGAATTTGGTATAAAACAAAGATTGAGAAAACTGAATATTGGTAGGCACCAGACTTTCTGTAAATTGGATATGAAACCAGAGAACCTGGTTTCTATTACCAAAACAACTTGTGTGCTTTGGGGGGGAAAAAAACCACTTGCTCACCAGTCCTATTGAGGTAACTGGTAAATAAATCTTTGTGTTTGGTTTGGTGTTAGGATTGTTCTGAGCGCTTAATTTGATTATCCAAGTTTTTTCTTAGATGCTCTGAACTCTTGGCCTGAGACATTTGCTGTGCTAATAAAGCTCACTGTAAAGCAAGTTTGTGCATAAGTTGCAGTGTTTAAACTGCAAAGCACCACCGGTGACAGGAATGCAATGAGGTTATTCTTGTACTATTGTTTGGCTTTTATTACCTCATGCTGTCTTGAGCTGTGATTTGGAGAAACAGTCCTGATAGCCTGTAAGGTTATTTTATTTAGTGTCTTGTTTCTAGCAGGTAGTCTCAGTCAAGGGGAAAGAATACAATAAACCATAATGTCTCTTTAGAGACATTACCTCCTACTTAATTGTCAGTGTCTGTCTATCAGATTTTAGCTTCTAACCTGTGCCTATTTTTTTATTGAGACTAAATATTAAAATGTATACATGACTTTTTTAAATCTCATATCTGAAGGTGCCTTTAAGTGACGAAATGTTTGTGATGTGGTATTTGTTAGTCTAGGTGTTGAATGCTATTTTAGTTATGTTTTTTTCCCCTTTTTCCCAATGGATTTAATCCCTAGCTCAGTATTTTTAATAGCATTAAGTATTTCCATCACATTATTTTAACCTGTTGTCTTTTTTCTTTTTTTGCCAAGTTCCTATTAAAAGATTTCTCCTTCAATGTAAACTGTGAGTGAAACTGCTCTAATTATAATTATTTGCAATTAAAAATAGCTTAACTAGGTTTATTTTTAACTCTTTCAACTATGACCTGAGGTATCTTTTCGGTACCATTTTCCCCCCTCTCTCATCTCTGCTGTCAGCCGTCTCCTGACCCTGGCCTTCCAGAAAACACTTTGAATGTGCAACCAAAATGCTCATGCCAGTTTAGAAACTACTTGGGGAAATCTAACAGGTTGACGACCTCCAGTTACTGTAATTAGGTTGGGTTTCCACTTCTATGAAATAAAACAAATGTCTTGGTGTGGCAAAATGAAGAAATGAAGTTGTTGTTGTGTAGGTGAGGTGTAGCAGGCTGCTCTGTCCTTGCCCTGTGAGATAATGTCAAAGGACCTTGGTTCCTCCTGCATAATGAGAGCTTCAGCCAAAGTCCTGAAAAATAAGGGAAAAGAAGCTGTGATGTGTTTTATATGCCTTTAGGATGTTGTAGTCATGGATTCTTTTCCTTTTAAAAGTATCAGCTAGCTGTATTAAACCAGATCTGTGCTGTTTTCCATAAAAGGCTCTTTGCAAGTCCCGTAGGTGTTTTATGAGCTTTCTCAGTCCTCCACTGCAATGCAAATGGATCAGATGTTTCTTCCAGGTGTTTCTCAGTGTTTGAGCTAAGTCGGTGTTAATAAAAATAACTCAAAGCACTAAACAGTCCAAAAAATAAACCACTTCCCCTCTCTATTACTCTGGTTTTACTTATACACTATTGGGGTGATAATGCCACCTGTTCTTCAGCCATTCATAGTCTTCCAGGAAAAATTCAGTAGATTTCCTCAAGAAAATAATAGACAGAAGTCCCACTTCCTTTTTTTACCCCTCTTAAATAGTATTTCTTTTTATGAAGTTTCTACTTCATAAATTGTCTGTAAAGCTGATCTTGAGTGGTGATTACAGTGGTAACTATAACCAGTAAGTCTAATTTTTTGTTGTAACATGGGCGACTTAACCTTCCATTTCTTTGCCATCAGTGAAATGGCAGTGGGTGACTTTTCACAGAGCCCTGGGCCTAACAATGGCTAATACCACTTCCTTCTCACGGAGTGTCTTGAGCCCTCCTTGGTGTGTTGTGAATTCTGTTCTGCCAGCCCTGCCCCACGCCCTGTGAAAGCAAAAGGCATTTTGTGCTGTTTCCAAGAAGCTGGAGACAGGGAGTTTTTTTCATAGAAAACTCTTTCCCCTGCAGTTTGCTTTATCTAGAATAACACCAAAACCAAGATTGTCCTTATTTGGAACATTTTGCAGAGTATCTTCACCCCATCATCTTCCGTGGGTTCATAACCACAAAAATTGAATCCATTGGCCATCACTATAACCCATTTTTGTCCTTTGAACCACTGATGCCAGCACAGAATATTCCTTCATTGTTCAGGTTTCCCAAGTGGAGCATTACAGGGAATGCTCCATGCTATTATAGTTTGTAGAATTTACTGTAAAACAATAATATGGACACCAAGGCAAAGCATAACATTCACTTATTATTGAAAAGCATCCTTGTAATGCAGAAATAATAAAACTGAATTATGTAACATTGCCATTTTTTAAAATGAAATAAATCCTGCAGTTTTGTCCTCTCTCTTTTGATTACAAAATCACCCAAAAGGTCAGTTTGTATCATATAGCTGACTACACTATAAAGATCTGTTTTATTTGGTATGTGAATTTATTGCTCTGAGAAGTTCATTAAGTTGGCTTGTATGTCCATATTTCACAGGATCACTTCAACTCACTCTGCTTTAGGGTCTACATTTAGAAATTTTTCTCAGTTAGTAAACTGCATATCTTTGTTCAGTAGTGACTGTGTTAACTATCTTCCCTCACTCTCCAGAGCTGATGGTTTTCCATCACGTATTTTCGCTGAGTATGATACTCACAGCAACCCAAGCACATAGCCTCACTCATGTGAGTAGCATTTCCTTCACTTGGTTAAACCAGCACAGGCAAAAGCAGGGATAAGCCTCCTCATTTTGTGCAGTCTGGGGGAAGCTGTGGAAGAGGTTCAGCTTTCTGACTTTGTGAGTGCAAGTCTTTTCTCTTACACTTCTTGGTCGTGCCATAGGGCATTGTCTATTGGGGTATGAATGTAACTTGTGTGATCGATGGGAAGATGCCAAACCACCTGGAGTTCCCTTGTATCACCCAGTATTACACAAGAAAGCCTATTAGTTTCTTCTTACCTCTGAGTAAGGTGAATTCATAAGACAGTGACTGAGTGTCACAGACATCTTTTGTGAAAAATCCTTTCTTTAGGATTTTCCCCTCTTCTGGAAGGCTGAGGCCCGAGAAAGAGAATGTAAACAATGGTTATCTGCTGCTGTGGAATGCAACAGGTGCACCTGTGATTGGCCCATGTTCCGTGTGTACAATTAAGGGCCAATCAGAGACTGAGCTCTCTCTGGGAGAATCAGAGAGAGCTCCTTTGTTGATTCATTCCTTTTTCTATTCTTAGCATAGCAGCTTCTGAACTTTTCTCTCTATTCCTTTTAGTATAGTCTTAATGTAATATATATCATAAATTAATAAATCCAGCCTTCTGATCATGGAGTCAAGATTCTTGTCTATCTCTTCACCCCTGAGGAACCCTTGCAGGCCCGGTGACAACTGAGAATGTCCATTTCTCTTGGTTGAACTTCCGTTGTTTTAACAGAGCAATGGTGCTGGTGGGAGCTGCAGAAAACAAGGCATCAGGGAAATCATAGCACCTTTTCCAGAGTTACCTATCCTGGACATGACTTTCATGTCACTTATTTGTGTAGAAATTTTCCAAGTCCTTCACATTAGCGTGAGAGCTGGGGTTTGAAGGAATGCTGTTGATGAGGCATGTTGGTGTTTCTGCATTTCCTGCATGCTTTGATTGGATCTCTAGAGGAAGTGTCTGGAGAGGAAGAATTTTTTCCCTCTCCCCTCCTCAAAGCTGAGAACCGGTAGTGGATTTACTGGTAGCTAAGTTAATTTTTCTTATGTGCAAAAGCATCAGGTTGCAAATGTTCCCATTGGGAACTCTTCCTTCTTCTGGACTGATGCCCACTTTTGAATCCTGTTTCTGCATATTAATTCTACTTGGCTTGTCAGGCCCAACATAAGTGCCCTCAATTTTGTAGAATAAAGCCTACATTTTGTGCTCCGGGGTACTAGCAGATTCCACAGAGGTCAGAACTTTTTCTTTTAATTACTACTACTACAACAAAAATAATTATCTAAGCAACATAAGGAGGCCTTTCAGGGAAAAGGGATAAGATTAATTTTTAAATATATTTTCACAGCTAAAGTCTATTTACGTAGATCACAGATCTGTGATATTCCGGAATGCTATGAAAAAAATGATGTCATGCAGGATTATCTTTTGAGACACTGGTGTGTGTAATGTTTGAGTGTCCTTTCCAGTTAACTTCCCAGTAGTTGTGAAGCTCTGGTTCCTCGTTGCTGTGCTGGACTGGTCATTCACATTATGTCATGCAGAAGGCACACTAATTTACCTTACTTTGTCTCCTCCAACACCTAGATTTTCTCAGAAATAAACTAAGATTCTGAGATGCTGTAATGTATCCTGTTACTCAACAAAGCTGTGTGCAGAAAAGTTCAAGCTGGTTTTAGACATAAATACAAGGAAGCAATAAGATCTCTGCAGGTAAAAATACCCCAGAAACCTTGTCACCTTGTCCATCTCTTCCCAAGAGAAATGTAGTCTGTAAATTGATTTATTCTAATTTACTTTTCCCACAGTCTTTATTAGTAAAACAGAACAAAAATCCAGGTGGTGCTATGTTAAAGACTGGAGTCACTGCTCTACAGCTCTTTGCAGACAGCACAACTCGCAAAGGAATTCCAGAAGCAAAACAAGTCTTCACAAGATAAGCAATAGTATGAGCATATGCAGAGATTTGGTCTCATTTGCTCTGTGAGGGCAACTAACTGTGATATTCTGAATTCCTGACCCTTGAAAAAAGGGTAGGAGTCCTTCCTGGAACAAATGTTCTGGCTTCATCATAAATTGAGGTCTTAGGCTATGAATTAGTAAGTGAAGTTTGTCTTGCACTACAGAAATGCCTGAGTATCTAATCCTAATATTTTCCCTAAAGTTTAAAATATGCCACTAGAACACTGGTCTAAGTGATCAAGAGACATGCTTTTGAAAACTGTGTCTAGAGAAGGAGCACAAAAGCTGAACTAATTTTTCAGGGTTTCATTTTTACCCTGATTCCGCTGTTGAAATTCAAGTCACGGTGGGGCACAAGCTCTCCATTGCACAGCTCCAGCAGCAGGTGATTTGTGCTGTACCTGTGTCTGTCAGTCATGGGTGAATTAGAAATTGCCAAAATATATTCTCTGGGAAGAACTTCGTTGTACAAGCATTGTACTACCGGGTACTGGCACGATAGTGTTTCTGAAAATAAATCATAGAGGGGCAGGTACAAGTTTCTGCTCTGATCAGTATTTTCACTGATAGTTGGATGTGAAACATTTGTTTTGAATACAAGACTTAGGATTTAAATTGATCTTTTGCCTCAACATTTCAATGGAGACAGTAGTGTGTAACTGAGATACAGTTTGGTTGAAGAGTTTTGCATGAACTTTCAGAATTGTGGTGTCTACCTGGGCATGTAAATGGTCTTTAGAGAAAATTTGTCATATGGCTGGCCTTCTCTGTAGAGTCTCCTAATCTCATCCTGTACTTTTTTATTTGCCTATGTAAGAAGGTAGAGAGTCCAGCATGCCATTTCCTGTGTATAATTAACATATATGAAGAGGTGAGAATGCTCATTTTAGATTAATAAGAAAAAATGTCTTCTAATGCTTCAAATAACAGAAAGATAAGGTGAATTAAAGTATGCAAAGAAATCCTTCCCAAGTTCCAACTTGTAACATCAAATCAATAACCTGTCTGAAAATGTTAAATCTATTCTAAGGTTTTAAATGGGTGAATCATGGCCATGTTGTGTAGGAAGACACTTCAGAAAGGAACCATGAAGTGTAGTTCCCTAGCTATGATAGAGAAGGGCAGAAAAAGCAGATTAAAACCTGTCTGGAAGCGAATAGAATTTTTTTATGTGATTCATCTGAAAGCCTTCTCCAAAAGCTCTTTTAAAGAGGAATGTTTAGATTAAATCATTCACTACTGGTTCTCACCAACTAGTTCTTTTGATGTGTCACTGTATAAATACCGCAAAGGTTGTCTTTCAGTTTAAATATCTTTTCTCCACCACTGATGTATATCTGAGTGTTTGAAGAGAGCAGTACTCTCTCCTTTCAGACTTAGAAAAACAAAACTCCTTCTCTTTCCCACGTGTCCTTTTGGATGCTCCTGCTGGCCATTCACCAAAGCGCTTCTGGATTTATTTCACCCGATCAGGCACGGGACATGGGGATGGCACAGAGTATTTCAGGTGAATTTCCTATTGTGTCTTGACATGAAACACATCTAGCTGTGCTTCAAATGCTCTCATATAAAATTGTCTGGGATGCTCCCCTGTACCAAGGATATATGTTGGGGTTTTTTTCCTCCAGTCATTGCTGCTCTCTGGGTGATGATAAAAAATTCCCTAATAATATGTAAGGTGTTATAAAGGCTGCTTCTGTACTAAAAGATGTTTAAAACTAGGTGACACCAAAAATGAAGATGGATGTTAAACTCAGCTAACAGCTCATTTTAACAAAGATATGTAGAAGCTAAATTTGCTAGGACCACAGCAATTTCCACTTTATCACATTCAGAACAATTTAAATTAATTTAGCTCCGTAGAGGCATGGCACAGGACAGAACAGAGCTACCATTTGATAAGAACAAGAAAAAGAGAAAATAAGCCTAACAGTCAGCTATCAGTAAAGCTGGATATATGTGATACTTGAAGCTGCCTCCTGTAATAATGCATGTGAAGCTCAAAGCTTCTCTTCCTCCTCCAGTAATACATACAAATAAGTGTATATCAAGCTGTGCATTTTTCCAGTCTTCACAGTACAGGTAGATTTTGCAGACAAGTATTTCTCTCAGGGGCATTCCAGGCAACATGGAAAAAAGCACAGGGAGAGGTCAGTGGGTAAATTGCTGCCAAATTAGAAAGTGGCACTTATATAAGCTTATTATGAAACTCCTCCCCCCCACCCACTGGGATTCCTGCAGTATTTTTATAAACTTCAGAATTTGAAACATTTTGTGCGCATTTAAGTAAAATATGATCCAGTGATAAAATACAATAGTGAATTGCTGTGTTTTTCAGCCTTCTTTTCATGTTTTCTTTACCTTTGCACATAACTGGCTACTGAGATTTAGAACCACACATTACCACCCACCTTCTGGGCTGGTATTGACTAAAATTTAAGAAAAGCATTATTGAATGAGCAACAAAATTATTTTCTTTACTGGCTCTTTCCCAATGCCTGCAAAGCATTCCAATTAATTTTTAGGCATAGAGTCCATGTGCTGATATAGATGTGACAATCTCTTTTTCCTGAGGATGGCATGAATGCATGTTACTGGATGAAAGGAACATTTTTCATGGTCATTCAGAATGCCACTGAATATCAGAAATCTAATCTCTCAGGCATCTGAATAAAGTTCATTGTCTTTGTATATATCAAGCTTAGGTGAAAAAAATAGATATTTTGTCTCATTTTTCTGGCTTATTACTGAAATACTAGTGAACTCAGTTCTGAGTCTCACCATCCCACTGACATCAAGAATCTCAGTAAATTCAATAAGAAATTGGACATTATGCATTTTTGTCTCTGTTCAGGAATGTCTTGATTGCTGCCAACTCTCACAGCTAGACTGTGGACTTGATACTTCACTTCTTTCAATAGCCAGCTGCAAAAGAAAATGGGTAGTAATCTGTTCAGAGATTTATCAGCCATTCCAAAGAGCCTTTGGGCTTTTTTTGTCATTTCATGGACTAAATATACTAGATCAGCTGCCTGCTAGTAAAGCAGGCTGAGGATGAAACTGGTTCTAAAGCAAGCAGTCTCCCTTTCTCTTTATTCTGATAGGCCCACAACTGGAATGCTCACATGAGGTTGAAAATCCTAATTGCCAGCAAGGGACAGAGGTGAGGTTCAAGGTCCATTTCCCTTTCCATCCATCTTTGACTAATTGCCACATTCAGTTCCTGAAGTAACAAGCATTTTTATTGAGCCACCTCCCAAACACCACTTCTGCCGTAACTCAGGAGCGCTAAAGATAAAGAACCCCTGTACCAGGAGTTGGAGCAAATCACTGTGAGGATATGGCTGTTCAGAACAGTTCCACAGATGATCTTTTCAGTTTGGGCTGAGCTCTGTCAATCCTGGAAATGCTGGTCTTGAAACATGACACAGAAACTACAGCTTCCTTGTAAAACTTTCTCTCTAAATTGCCCAGAGCCCCGTGGGCAGCAGGGCAGGGAGGGGATTCTGCCCCTCTGCTCTGCTCTGCTGAGACCCACCTGGAGCCCTGCATCCAGCCCTGGGCTCCCAGCACAGGAACCACAGGGACCTGCTGGAGCAGGTCCATAGGCATGTCAAAAGGGTGATCAGGGGCTGGAGCACATCTCCTGTGAGGAAAGGCTGAGAGATTTGGGATTGTTCAGCTGGAAGAAGAGAAGACTCCAGGGAGAATTTGTTGCAGCCTTTCAGTACTTAGAGGTGGTTTAGGAGAAAGATGGGGACAGATTTTTTAGCAGGGCCAGTAGCAATAGGACAAAGGATAATGATTTTAAGCTAAAACAGAGTAGATTAAGAGTAGGAACACCTCATAATTTTTTATTATGAGGTGATGAAACACTGGCACACATTGCCCGGACAAGCTGTGGATGTCACGTCTGAGGAAGCGTTCAAGGCCAGGTTGTATAGGGCTCTGAGCAACCTGATCAAATTGAAGATGTCCCATCTGACTGCTGGGGGGTTGGACTTGATGACCTTTAAGGATCCCATTCCAACAGAAATCATAAGATTCTATGAAAACCCTGAAGACGTCAGGGACTTTTGGCTGCATGTCAGTCTCTACAGAAAGCAGCATGATTTACCAGGTACAGTCATCAGTCAGCTGTTTCCTGCAATAAATACTAGTTTTTTTTGAGGAACTGTACTTCTGGCTAGCTCCTGTGAAAAATTCTACCTGCTCATGTCTGTATTGGATGGATGACCAGAAGGGATCTTCTAGAACTGGCTGCAAGTGCTTTTAGTGGATTTTCTCTGATACGAGCTCTGAGGAACTCATGCTTTTGAGAGGCCCCTTCCGACCTCAACAGTTCTGTGACTGAGTGAAATACTTTTTTGGAAAGCTGCAGCTACACCAAGAGGAGTCAGTCATTATCCTGTCTTCTCAGTTTCTTCTGTTCTCCTGGACTACTTTATTGGTTAATGTAAGTTGGGTTCTTTCCATTTGTGAACAAACAGGCTGCCTAGAGGTCTAAGTAAAGGAGTTGTTGGATATAGTGTTTTAGAAACTAAGTCTGAACAGTGTTTAGTCTTAGAGATTATGGAAGAGCTCATGACAGCAATAAAATTATCCTTTTTCTTTTCCACTGTGACCTGCCTCAGAGAGTTTGGAGCAAAAAGCGCAGGAGCATTCTCTGTAAAAGCTAAATAAATTAATAAGGAAATCTTTATTTCAAGGCATTCCCATTTAAGCATACTTTAGGCAGTTCTTTGAGGCAGCTGGATGGCACCCATATTTAGGTTTTTTTGTTTGTTTTCTCCCCAGTTGAACAATCCTAACACATTTGCTGAAGTATATGTCCCTAGGATCTCCATCAACAGCATGACTGTAGTAATAATATTGGTTTTAGAAAAGAAGATATTTACTTCTCCCTTCCCAGGTGATTCTTGTGTGGGTGATTTGATTTTGCTTTCTTGGGGGGATGGAGTTTGGTTGGTTTAATTTAGTTGGGGGGTGTCTTTTTTTTTTTTTTAAGTTTTTTTTGGTTGTTGGTGGTAGAGGTGTTTTTTTAAATCTTGTTTATTGTTATGAGGGGAATGAATAGAATAAAGTCCACAGAGAAGGCATGGGAAGATACAGTGGCTTCAGCGTTTTGGATTTGTGATAAATACAAAAGCACAGTGATGGGCTGTGCCTGATAACAAGATCTGTCAGCTGTAAATTGCTAGCTGGAAATGATAACTGTGCAACAGGAAACTGGTGGTGCCATGGTAAAGCCTTGATTTCCGTGGGGATTCTGGTCTCCTAATACATCCATGCTCAACCCATCTGTTCAGTGAGTAGGTTGTTAAGTTTGGTGATACTGTTTCTATCTACTTGACTCCTGCTCTTTCTCCCCTAATTACTGAGAAAGATTGAGTCATTGGCCAAGGTAGCTTTTATGCCTGACTAATTCTCTTGTCACCAGAATTTTGTATTCTACTGCTGAAAAGAAAATGCAGACTTTTGACAAATACAACCAAGGAATTTTCTCACAACTTTCCTTCTCAGTGAACCATTTCCTATGCAGAACTGCAATGAAAATACCACTTAAGCTGAGGCAGAATAAATTTGCAATTAATTTATAATGTCTTTCAGCATTTTTCAGCATGTTCTCTGCTCTTATGAAGCTGGGGATAACAAAAATAGGGACATACTGTGTTTTCCACACACAGATCATTGCTGAAGGCTCTGAATGTGTTTACCTAAGTGACAGAGCATAACTCCTGGTTCTGTTAGGAAAATGGTTACCACAGTGATAAGATAGCCCAGTTTTGTCAACAATGGAAGTATGAAAATGATCTTAACACACTCACTCTTATTTTTGCCTTCTGACTTGCACAGGTTTAGTGAGTTAGTGTGCTGGGGTTAGGTACCACGACTGAGCTTGGTGAAGCCCAGTAGGTCTTGCAGGAGCTGTTCAAAATACATATTATCAGTCTCCATAGGTTCTGAATAGTCAGAATGAGCTTGAACTGCACATCTGCACATACTGTACAATTCATCCTGCCTTCCCTGCCTATCCTGTGGTAGGGGAACAGCAGTTATCTCTCACTAGCTCTCCACATTTTTGCTCCTTCCTGGGTCCTTTATTTTGCAATGTAGATGTAATCCACAGCCCAGCTAACACACATGCAAATATGCAAGAATTTTTGGTATTAAAAACTTTTGTTAAACAAAACAAATTGCTTCTTGGTTCATTTAAAAATAATCATGGTGCTTGATTTACATCTACTTTGGAACATTCTCCAAATAGCTGTTCCAAATCTATAATTTCAGCTACTGCATCTGGCACAGTCATATTTAATTGGGTTAAAAAATGTAATCCAAGAAGTATAAATTCTAAATCTTTGCACATTCCTAGGATTCCAAAAACATGCATAATTTTATAACTTAGGCTTTGCAGGATCAGTACCTTCCTTGCCTACTGACTGTGAAGAGTTGAGTGCCCCCACCATATTAGCTGAACAGAAAGCTGATGGAATTCAGAGGCACCCTGTCAAACCATTACAAGTTAATTCATTCATTTGCTTCACCTCTGGAGATAATATTTTCTTATTTTGGTTAGACTTTTGTGTTTTCCAACAACCATTTCAAAATCACATAATTACATGGAATGACCACCTCTTCATTCTGTTATCATTAAGTCTATATAGAAAAGGGGGATGTAGTTACAAGTATTCTAAAACAGATATTTTAGTGCAAAACCAGGATGTAAGTTGCCCCCTGACCTGGCTGTGCACACAAAGCAGAAAGTTTAAAGAATTGATTATGCCCTACAAAGCTCCATGAACACTATTCCACAGTGCACGTTCAGGCTTGCCAAATTTCAGGCCGTTCAATGCTAATGTGACTGGAGAAGGGATATTGAAGGATGTGTGAAGTTTAAGAATTTTAGTCAAATACCAAAACTAGTATTTTTGTTGCATTTTAAATTCTTCCTCTAAGTCGAAAATTGCTGCATATTCTGCTTTATTTACAGACCATTTATGAATGGTGTATATGTGCAATGAACACAGTGGGAAGTTGATGAAAGGTATCAGAGAGAACTGAAGTCATGGCTTCTGGTGTGCCATTAATGCTGGCAAATAAACACAGATCCTGGAAAATAAAGCTGTTTCACTGAAAGTGGTGTGGTGAAATACCACAAGAGGCTTCATAGAGAGATGATTAACATTCCCAGTCTGTCAGTGTTCAGAGGCATTTAGACCATGCCTTGAACTGCAAGCTTTAACTTTTATCAGCCTGGTCAGGCAGTTGGACTGCAGATGGTCTCTGTAGGTCCCTTCTGATTGAAAGAGTCTGAGTTTTTTGCAACAATTTTCAACTTGATATATAACTTTGTATTCACCTTTCTCACCTCTGGCTGACTCTTTCTTATCTGCTTATATGACTTTTTGTGGTTATATTTGTTCCGGCTGCATGAAATTGTTGCCCAGCTCCTCAACATTGCAATGTCATTGATGCCATCACCTTTATACAGATCATTTGTAAGCTGCTCCCAAGTCCAGATCTTACCTGAAGTGCATCATCAAGCTGATAAGGAACCTGTCAAAAAGTGACATAGCAGGACGTGTTGTGGAACAAATGAGCAGCTGCTTTTCTCAGTTGAGCAGTGGCTTGTCTTGCCTTAGTGTGGTGCCTGACAGCATTGTGTCTCTTCTTGAAAAATCATTTTCTTAATAACAATAAGGCTGACATGGAAAGAATTCAGCTCACTATTATTTCTTTAATAGTGCAAGGGAAGTGCTTTTTTCCCTGTTACTGTTGGAAGAATCTGAATTAAAGTGAATGAGATAGAAAATTTTCTTCTCATCAGTTCCTTCCTTACATATTATTATGAAGTAGCAGAGATTCCTGCTTAACTCAGTAAGATTTAGAATATATTTTTTATGAAATTCAGATGGATCTGATTTTGATGCAGTTTGAATTGAAGCATAATAGAAAAAGAGCAGGATTTGAGAGTTAAATCAACTGAAAAGTGATGGGAAAACTAAATTTTCATAATAATATCAAATTATTTAAATCTTAGTATTTTGAACGGTAATAGGAATATGATGTTAAACATTGAAATTGGCCTATGATAATGCAGCAGCTTCTGCTACTGAATCTTCATCCTTTGTCTTTTAGACCTTTCCATTTCTTTTTCAGCTAAGATAGCTGAGTGGCCCTTACTGCCCATTCCTATTACAGCCTTAAAACATCTCAAAAGGCCTTGCTTTTCACTAATTCAAAAGACAAAAAATGAGGTTTTGTATATGAATTCAATATTTTGTATGAAAATGTAGGCACTTTCTCTATTTTAACCACAATATAAATCAGCACAGAAAACAATGTAGGTTTTGGCATCTTTGCCATGTTAGTTTTGAACGAAGAATACATACCAGGTTTGGGAATTACAAAAGCTGCTTGTGTGGTATGCTACAGTTTTTCCAGTGTACCTACAAGCACTTTATCTTCTCATGTCTTAAATTCTCTTTTGTCTGCCTTGGCATAGCCTACTGGGATTTCCCACTAGGAACAAGGAGTCTTCCCTTGAGATTCGTTTGCCCTGTACCACGAAATTATTAAAGTGCAGGGCTGTATGGAACAGTGAGACATAATTTTATTTGGAAAAGGGTAGATTTAGTTAAATATTAGGAAGAAGCTCTTTACTCAGAGCATGGGGGGGCCCTGGCACAGGCTGCCCAGAGAAGCTGTGGGTGCCCCATCCCTGGCAGCGTGCAAGGCCAGGCTGGATGGGGCTCTGGTCTGGTGGGAGGTGTCCGTGCCCATGGCAAGGGTTTGGAACACGGGCAACTCTAAGGTCCCTTCTGACCCTAACCATTTTGTGATTCTATGGTACTGTGAATCTGTTTACAGTCTTCTGTATATTGGAGGGCTACAGTCATGTCCTTCTTGTCCTTCTTGGTTTTCTTTCTTCTAAAGAAAGTTAAGACCTCAAACTCCTTTGTAACTTTTTTTTTTAAATACTCTTTATTCTATTATTCCAGCTAATCGATATATTTCAAAAGTGTTGTTGCTTTATGTCCTTTTATTTTTTTTAACTGGATGCAGAATCCCATTTCAGGCCTCTCAATCCCTTTGAAGAAGGGGGATTAGTCTAATTCAGCTCTGTTATTTTGAATGTACTGCTTCTTGTACTTAATTTAGTTTATCTCATGTTTTCTTGGATGTGTTTTGACTTATTCTAATCTAATACTGAGTAAATTCTAAAATTTTGTCTTGTCTTACTGGTCACTTAAATATATGAGCTTTTCTTGCATAGAAGTAGTTCTTAAAGAATAAATTAATCCCATATATTATATAGTATAATTAGATAATTTCTAATACTGCCAGGAATGATATAGAAAAGCAAGTGAAAATTTTCTCTTTTAATTTTTTAATACTTTTTACATAGATTTTAGTATTTACTACACTAGGACTTTTTCTCCTTTGGATTAAATTCAGGTATCTTTGGAAGGCTGCCATGACATTTTTAACAGTCTTTACAGGTGTCAAATGGAGTTCATAGTTGATAAGAACCCAAATAATTTGTTAAGGATTTTTGGCACGAGCCTCTTAGAACACACAAAAAATTCACATAATCCTGTATCTTACCTCCAGTGATATCAATGAGCAGTATCTTGAGGAGAATCTACAAGAAAATCATGAATAGAAAATTATGGTAAAACATACCCAAAGGGCAACTTCCTAATTGTATTTCTTGGTGGTTGCTTATTCACTGAGGAATGAGGACCCAAAATTTAATCATTTTTTGTGCAAGAGAAGATATTGGTACAACTCACATAATGCTCAACGTTTCTATGAATCCTATAATGGCTTTCTCCCGTAACAAGTTAGCAATACTTAAGGGATTATTATTGAAAAATAAAATTATTTTTATGTATTTCTTACCTTCAACAGCTCTAAATGACTTACCTTTCAGTTTTGTCATGACTTACCAATACAGTTTTGATCCTGTATTATGGGATTGAGCAAACAAAAAAATCAACCTTCCCTGACCTGTTCAGATGACTTCCAATTTGCACAAAAACCATATCCAGATATGACCTGTTACCATTTTGTTGCCCCTTTCTGTTTCTGTGGTTTCTGCTTACACTTGGAGGTATATCAGGTTATTAGAGATTAACTTGATATTGGTGATATTCCAGACAAGGTACTGTGTAGTTGCAGATCACAGTGTGAAGGGAGGGGCAGAATATCTTCCTAGTCCAAACTGGTGGGAACACCTGATACCCACAGCTGCTTAAAGCCCTTGTGAGCATCTATGTGATGAATTCTGTCTGAAAAGGAAAAGTGAAACATCCCACAAGCCCCACTAATACAGCTCACAATTGTTGCACCATCCCTCAACTTCTACTGGAAACTAACCCAAACAGTCACATTACAAGGGTCATTACAATCTGAAAATTTTGATTCAGGATTTTTGCATTAAAAGTTTTGTTTTGCTCCTGTTTTTCCTGTCTGTACCCTGTGATATTATCTCTCTCTTTTACAGGATATAAAGCTAAAACCCAGATGCTTAGAGTCCAAAGATACCAAAAAGCTGGTTTGGCTTAGGGTGGCAGTGACCACATGAAAGTTGTAAGTTTGTCCTTGTTTCAAGTGGCTTTTTAGTAGGTTGAACAGCAAAAATAGTAGAGTGAGGCTGTATGGTGCACCTGAACTTACCTAAAAAAAAAAAAGAAAAAGAAAAAAAAAAGAGTGGATTATAGAAAAAGGCTGAGTACAAAGAAGTGTTCAGCTGAGCATATTTTAGGATCTTCTAAGCGTAAACAGGGGTAAACAAAACTCCAAAAGTATATATACAGTCAATAAAATAGGCAAGTGTCATTGCCAGTTCCATGGATATAGTTTCAGGAAGAGCTTCAGTCTAAATAATTAGCTGAGATGGAACTTTATTGATAGGCGATGCTAATAGACAAGAGTTTTAAATTCAGTTTAGATCACTGCTCTTCAAATGTGTTATTCCTAGTTAGTGAATTTGTGAATTCAAAGCTGGTAATGTGGCCAGTAGATGCATGAGGATCTGGGGTCTGAGCAGGATTACTCAGTCACACCAAGTTCTAAGCATTCTCTTCAGCAGTGGCCAAAAGCAGATGTGTAGGACAAGGTATGTGCAGGTTAATATGTGAGTCTGACACAATGTGTGGCTTCCTGAAGGTGTGTGGTGTATTTGTAACCTACATGGATTCCTGTGCCTCGAACTCCTTTGGTCTCTGATTTGGCTCATGTAAACTTAAAGCATCCAACATGCTGTGGTAGACATTCTGTAACCTGCTGTGTTCTTCTTTTTGGCTGGTCTATTTGCTCTTGAGCAATTTCTAAGAGTAAAAGGATTTATGTTTTAATATAGCAGGTGCAGCTTTTAACCTCCTTCAGAGGCTTTTTAAAGTTACCAGAGAGACCTTTTCCAAAGTTACAATATGCTCATAATGAGCAGTTTAAAGTATAGAAAAGTGTTTCTATGAGACTCAGCTAAATTTAGACAGAATAAGGCTTGTAGATTAACTATTTTACTAAGCTTCCCCTACTATCAGAACAACAGAAGCTACTAAAGGGTGACTAATTAAGTTTATTTTAGGCATCCATTTTTGAGAGGATTGAGTTGCTTTTTGGGGGACTTTGCTCCTCCCCGGAGGAGGAGTACGAACAGCCAGCTTGGACAATCTGCTCCACTTTTAAAACTAAAAATAGGTGCCATGAATCCCAGTCAAAGAACTCACAAATAGTACCTACTTTGAACTTTTGGAATTTGGAAAGACATTGTAAACTGCAAGCAAAGGACTAGTAGGCTGATGAAATAACAATGCATGAGCATGTTAGCATCCTCTTCCAAGGTGCCCCCTAGGGCTGCCTGAATGAGGCAGTCTGGTAGCAGAAGCACAGGCCTAGAGTACAGAAAATGTCTTGTTGGATGGATCCTGATGGATTCAGGTCTGACTCAAATATTCCTCCAGATAATTGCTCAGATCAGATATGCTGCTGAGAGGGTTAACATTACAGTAGCCACTAAACTGGACAGATGACAGATAAAACTTTTTGTTCCTACCATGCAGAACGTGTCTGTTACCTATAGCTGGAAGGTCTGAAAAGCACTGCCTGCTACAGCTTTCCCTGTGCAGGCTGTATGACTTGGGCAAATCCTGAACAAACACTTGGTTCTATGATTTCTGCTGATGCAGTTAGGGAGGATGCTCTGAGGGTTTAGCAGTCCACACCTGTTTTCTTCTCATCTGATACAAATAATTTATTTGCTAGTGAATGGGCTAAATCATCATGCTGATGATTATGTTAATTGACATTAATTATGTTGTATTGACACAAAACTGTTGGTATGAGTTTTTCAGAGGGACTGGAGAGGGACTGTAGTCTTCCATCAGCAGTGACACACACGTGCTCACTTTTCACACACAGAGCTGTCATGCACCTGCATTGCTCTGGATTCCCTGCTTGGGCTGGTTGTTTGCACACATTCTGAGAGGTTCCCATGCTGCTGTTCATGAGTGAACCACCACTGGCCTATATGCTTGTGGTGTGTGTTGAAAAACTTTGGCTCTCCTTTTTTCCAGCTGGTTATATAGGCATTTGGCTGCCTACAGAAAAAGCCTGGGGCCCTGTAGAAGCACTGCTGCTCTGGACTCACTAACAACAGCAGCTAGGAAGGTGATGGCACCTTGTCACAAATTCTTGACAATCACATAAGTGTGTAGCTCCTGTTACTCATCCCTGCTCACCAGTCATTAATATCTTTTCAGGCAGGAGCTTTCTTGATGTCTTTCCAGCCTACATCCCCCAAATCAGTCAAATTAATCTCCTGTTTGTTGCTAACTTTGATAATTTCCTATCTTTTTCTGGTTGATATTTTAACCTGAGTATATCTGACACATAATATCCTTGAAATGAACAGAAGCTTGGTCAGTCAGGAGTCAGTGGCTTCACTTCCACTAACGCAGATGAGCTTGGTTGAGTGAAGGGGTTGGTTAAATATTTCTTTAGCACTGAGTATAAAAAGTGTATCCATCCATATGTGGGCAGAGAACACCCAGTTTGAAATTCTCAGGCAAAACTTTTTATTTATTTTTTTTAAACACCATACTTTTCAACAATCCAGACATGATCAGTGTTTCAAAGTGATGAATCACAGTGAAAAATGTGAGCCATAAAAGACCTAATTTCCCAAAGAGCAGTGGAAAACCAATTAGAAAAAAAATATTTCTAAGAGTTAGTATTTTCAAAGAACTGGCTAGTACTTGCACCTGAAGGTTTTAGCCTAAATGTTGTGACATGTTTTCTTGTCAGTGTCTGTGCATGTCTTTTATCTTCATCCAACAACTGTTTTGATGCTATTAGGAGTCTGAAAGAAGTGAAGCTGTTCAGTCACGAAACCACATGTCCTCTCCACAGAAACATGAATTCTTATAACTTAAGGTCTGAAAATTTACCTAGCCGTGTTAATATCTAAATCAGTGTTGGACATCTCTTCCTTTTCCCAACCGGCTCTTCCTCAGACCGACAGAAAGTTTTGTATTCACTCAGGTAGGCACTGGATCAAGCCATTTCATGATTCCTCGGGTATGGTAGTGCTGTTGGCCAGGGTTGAGCACTGTTGATATTGGATCTGACTCAATTCCTGAATTTCTAGAGGTTTAAAACCAGGTGGTAAATTTTTTATATAGCAGGAATGGGACCCTGTATGTAGGAACTTGGGATGGGATTTTAGAAACTTGTATTACAAGGGGAGATCTCTGAAACATTCCTCATGGCCCTACAAATCTCTTTCTTTTTATTGTATTAAGGCAGGGTGCAGAAATGGGGTTTACAGTGGGCCACCAATAGTTAATTTTTTGTGGCATGAATGTACTCCTAGTGGCTGTAGCTACTAGATGGGTCAAGCAAAAGTGTAAAGGCTGTCCCATCATGTAATTGTAATAATTTAGTTTTATGTGCCAGCATGATTCATTTTTAGACAACAATATAATTGAGCTGATGACACATGTATTTGCAAATTCCACTCTCTGGCTTTTACCTCTTTCTTAAAATAATGGCAAGTCAGACATTCTGAATAGGGCAGAAATCTTCAAAACAGATCTCAGAAAAACTAAGCTTTATTTCAAAGTTAATGTCCTGGCGAGACTTAAGGGAAGACTTGACAGGGTTTGTGCATCCAGCTCAGCCAACTCATGCTTCCAGATGGAAATTTTGTGTGATGTATTTTCGTTTTGTTTGATGACCTCGGACGGATCAGAAGTAGATAGTTTATCCATGTTTCACACTGTGTTCTGGTTTTGCTCAAGCATGGGGCTGTCAAAGGCAGCAGATCTATGTAAAAAGAAAACAGAAGTACAGATAGCAACAAACTGGGCCACCTTTATTATGAAAATTCATGAATAAAGCTTGAAAAAATCAGCCCAAAATGTGGTAAAGACTGAACAGTCACAGCTCCATTTATTGCTCATCTTTCTACTGTATTTGTGACTACTGCAGCTGGGCATTATAAGAACAAACCAGCTGAATGCATCTGTGCCAGTGTAATATTGGGAGTCTAATCACTTGATCTGAGAAATTTGTAACTTTATGGAGAACATTTCCCCAGGAAGGGCACAGGATTTCAAACACAAATCTCAATATGTATTCCATGTCCTGGAGTGCATCATCCAGCTGGGATGTGTTTTCACCTAAGGAAATCAGGCCTTGGTAAAAAAGCAGGTTCCAGCTGCCATCATTCAGACTCTTATCCTTTGGACCTTTTCTTATCCCAGATCTTTCCTTCTGTTTCCAGTTCTTCCTTTATTAGAATTCTCTCTCAGTGAGAGCTTAATTGTGATTTTTGCTTAATTGATGAACAGTATCTCACTATTCATCTGGGACTTTGGGAGGAGGATGGCATTTGACAAATTCTGAAATCAATAGCAACTCCGGTTCATGCATATGTCCCATAGAGGACAATGGCATTATCAGCAGCTGCAGAAATAAAGAGACTTTCTGGGGAAAGTTTCTTGCTTTAGCCCAGAGTATAGGGTGAAGCCCCAAACTGGTGAATATCACTGCAGTGTATCATAGAATCCTACAATGTTTTGGAAGAGATCATCTCATTCCAGCCCCGCTGCCATGGGCAGGGACAGCTTCCACTATCCCAGGTTGCTCAGAGCCCCATCCAACCCGGTCTCTATGGGGCATCCACAACTTGTCTGGACAACCTGTGCCAGTGCCTCAGAACCCACACAGGGAAGAATTTATTCCCAATATCTAATTTAAACCTGCCCTCTTTCCCTTCAAAGCCCTTGTCTGGTGATTGTCATCACTTGGACAAGGGGTAGGAAGTCCATCTCCAGCTCTCTTGCAGCCTCCTTCAGGCAGTGGAAGGCTTTTCTAAGATCCCCCTGAAGCCTTCTCTTCTCCCTGCTGAACAACCCCAACTCTGTCATATATTTTGTTTTGATGGAAAAATTCTGTAAATTCTCCTTAGAAAAGAGTAGGAGAATTACTAATATACACTGGATTTTTTGACCACAAAAAAAATCCAGCACACAAAATGTTTAAATGAAACAATAAAGTCCTATAAATCCACATGAAAGGGCAGTGGTGGCACATTTGTTTAAAAAACTAGATCATGTGTAAAGAAATAGATCATGTGTAAAGAACCAATGTTCAAATGGAAGAGGTAGAAGCTAAGATATGAGAATGTTTCAGTTTTCCTAAGTCTTGTTCCACTGACAATCCTGAAGTGGAACTTTTCTCATTGTTGCAAGAGGCTTCTGTCTTTTTCACAGATAAAGTGTGCATGTAAGCAAATTCTGCCTTCCTAGTTATACTTTTTTCCCCTTCTTTTTTATTTATTGATTTTTAAAATCAGCAATTCTTTTTCCTTCTGAAATGGCTGGGATAGCCATGAGCATGTCTTGCCTGTTTACCTATCCTTATTTCCTTTCACCTTTACACAAGAGTAAACTTCAAGGCTAACAGAAGTTTTTTGCACCATCTTTCTCCCTGAGTGAGCCCTTTCTAAAAATGTCCCACCACTTCTCTCTTTCTAGAAGGAGTCACTGTCAGTGCTTGTTCTTCTGTTTCCCTTCCCTACAAGCTCTCTTCTGCCTTTGTTGGTCCAGGCACTGGGGTTTCACAGTGTCAGATCCTGTATTTCCCCCTTGTATTGGTTATTGGACTGGCTAATTTAGTTAGGCCAATTTAGTTTATTGGCCCTATGATTTCCAGTGTCTGAGAGCAAAGGACACTGAATATGGAAATGTACAGCGTAGCAATGATGCAGAAAAAACTCTGACAACAGCTTGTTATAATCAGCAGAGGGTAGTCTTTAGAAGATACCTTTTACAACGTGTCTTCAAAATGACCCAATTTCAATAATCTCCTTGGAAAGCAACTGGAGTTATTAAAGGAGTTTCATA
The DNA here is from genome assembly GCF_027579445.1 of Ammospiza nelsoni. Taxonomy (NCBI): domain Eukaryota; kingdom Metazoa; phylum Chordata; class Aves; order Passeriformes; family Passerellidae; genus Ammospiza; species Ammospiza nelsoni. Next base: position 77,747,342 of record NC_080669.1, on the reverse strand, counting down.
TTGAGAGAGAGAAGAATATATGGACCTAAAGAAGCAGATTTGCCTGATGTATGCATCAGACTAATTCAGAATATCTTTAGTCATAGAAAGAGGTTCTGTTTTGATTTGTAATTCTGCCTTGGGTAACTTTTTTACTGAAGACAGTGATATATTCCTTGAATGACTAAGAAGAAAAGTTTTAGGCTGCAAATAGATCTCCTGCTTACTATGACGTTTAAGCCTAACTGCCTTTTACTTCTGTATCAAGGGAATAATTGCTTTGTAGCCTCAGAGCAGTGTTAACTGCCCCCGAAGCAGAATTGCCACTCTGTAAGCAGCTCTTTGGATCCAGCTTGCTCTTTACACTGTTATTTACTTACCTAGCAGGAAAACATCCCTTTGATTTTGCTTCAACCCTATTTTTAGTAGGCATGAGCTTGGAAGAAGTATTACCTACCTTTGAATTGGAGAGAAAAAAAGATAGGAGACTCATGCCAGGTCTTCAACATTTTAGTTAAGTTGTGGTTTGTTTCTCTCTTTCTTTAAATTGTGTGCATTTGTCTGACCCCAGCAAGTGGTGTGATGTGCTTTCACCATACAACTTCTTAAACTAACAGTTGTCTTTGGCAGATAGCATAACTGCTCAGGCTCTTTTATATGTCTGGGGTTCTTACTGTGGTCAACACTTCAAGTATAGCCCAGCCTAAATGATCTGAGGAAGAAACATGGAAATTATTTTTTCCGGTTGTGAACAAATGGCTTTAGAAATTATTAACATTTTACAAGTGTTTAAGGCTTTTGTTAGAGCTTTGAAGCAGACCTGCAATTGTTAACATTGCTGATGTCTCCCTTGTAAAAAAAATAGCCTTTAGAGTTTACTATTTGGCTTCTTGTAACAATATTCAAATCCAAGCTCATTTCACATTTCATATCTCTCATAAAATTGTTCTATATATATTTTTACAGTGGCATTTGGGAATGATCTCAGAGCCTTTTGTTCCTGCAGAAGTTAGACTCCATAACATTCATTTCAATTTTTGAAATATTAGTCTTTAAGGTCTTTTAAAAATAGTTTTCTTTTCTTTTGTAAATGTTTAGTCTATTCATAACCAAAACACAGTAAACCTTTTAATTCCAGCATTTTGGACAGTGTCATATTAAGTCCTTTTGGACTTCCTGCTTTCATAAAGCCTGAAAGACAGCCTCAGCCCCAGTGTATGAGCTGGACTTGTGAGTTCTGAGGATACTTAAAAACTTCCTCCAGGCCGTAAGCACACATTAAACACTCCCGAACAAACTACTGGGCTTCCTTTACACAGCAAAGCACACCACCATTAGCGCTAGCGCCTTTGTCATTAGCTGGAGTACACAGGCACGGCCTGCCAGGTTTCTTCCTCGTTTATAAAGTACAGCTTCTCTTTCTGTGAACCTTGCAGTGATCGGTGCTAACACTGGTGGCTTTTTTACTTATTTTCCAAAATCTCCATGAGACTTCTGGGAGAATTGGAAAGAGAAGCACCACAGTCTTAGCCGCCAACAGCAGAATGATAACGCCCTGCTCTTTATCTTGTCCTTTGCTGATGTAATGATGCCCAATGCACCAGCATGGGCAGGAAATAACCCTTCAGATGGCAGCCAACTCAAGCAAGATGAGAGCAATGCCTGGGAAGGTAAAAACACCTGGTGCTGTTTCCACGTGTGCCTTGGGGCATTTGACCTGCTACAGCACTTCCCAATAAGTACAGTGTTGATTGACTCACAAAATATCTTAAAATCTTCATGTGTGTAAAGTCTTTGGTACAAATATATGCCTTTTTTTTTAATGATGATTATAAAAGTAAGGACTAAAACAGAAACATAAAATGTTTTATTAAACTAGTGTTGCTGATAAAGAAGTTAGAAAAGCTTAGGGGTGGATCATCTTTCCTCCAGGCTCATTACTGAATGGTTTTATTTATTTTTTCTCTTGCATTAGCTACTCATCATACATTTTCTTCTCATTGTGTTCAACCACATTTCTTGTTCCAAAAAATGTGCCTTATTCTCACACCTGCCAGCCTAACCTGCCTCAATTTACCTGTGTTCCCAGTAGAATTGTTGCTGTTGCTACTCATTTTTTTTGTGCTGACACTTTTAGTTCAATAATTTTTTACTGATTAGTATTTTATTAGTTTTCTAATAGGGTTTTTCCCCTAATAGTTTTCTCTCAAGGCATCACTTTAATAGGTATGGTTTTGAAAATTACCTGCAAAATTGTCAAGATTTTAACCAGGAGCACTTATATTTCTTTCTTGGTTTTGAAGGAAAAATTTTAATAAAAAGAGATTGTTATTTGGGACTACTCTGATTGAGATTTTTCATCTTCCAGATATTTAGAAATGGATCTGAATTGAAATATAGTATCAAAACTCAGAAAATTGGTCAATGCAGCAGTTTCAACTTGTATTATAATGAATACCCAGTTCTGGCCTGTGACTAGACTGTGGAGAGATTTAGAAAAAATTGTATGAGAAGGAAATCCCTGGCTGCTTTAGAAACAAAAGTATGTATTTTTGTTCTCTTCAACAGAGAAAAATATGAGAAAATATTTAACAAGACATAGATTGAGGGGGTCTTAACCTTGCAGAATCCCTGCAGAACCCTGTGGAAAATAATATAGTTTCCTGAGTGATTTCTTTGGAGATCAAATTCTCTGTTTAGTTATTTGCACAGGTGAACACTAGGTCATGAATTTAAGGCCAGAACTGTCTTGCAGAAACATTATTGTTCTTGATGAGTCACAAAAAAAAAAAGAAGCTAACTTGGTCTTCGGATCAGATTGCATATGAAGGGGTAATACTTGGAGAAGCCATCTTTTTGCTAAGACTGATATGTGATTCTGAGCCAAACTGAGCATAAATGCATAAAACTATGTTAAAGATCAAAAGGCAATCACACTAAAGAGATTTGGGGTATTTTTTTGACAGATGCACTAAGAGGAAACGGTGACTACTGTAAGATTAATCAATTTCTTTGAAATTTTGTAGAAATCACTGCCCTGTCTGTACCAGATTCATCTTTAACTCACTGCCTTCACACAAAGGCCCCAAACCCGGCTTAAGTCATTCTAAATCATGCTATTCTGAGGCAGAAAAATGAAGACATAACATGATTCAGTTTAATAACACTTCTGTCTTCCCACATGTACTAATTTCTGTAGTCAAATGTGTAATAAGAGACCTGGCTGAGCTCCCAGGCTTGCTGAGCACCACAAGAACATGATAGAAATCAGTCAATGCCATAACAAAGAAATGTATAACGATGCAGTGAATACCCTACAAACCTCCCACAAAGAACTTTTGCCTTGAGTTAACTGAATTCCCAAACAAATGAAATACAGGGCTTCAGAGGAAAAACAGAGCCAAGTATCTCTGTGCAGTGTCTCCATCTAATCAGCAGAATGTCTCTGAGACACTTTAAGTGCTTTTTAATACTTGGATTACTTTATTTAAATCAACAGGAAAAACTTCCATTATAAAGTTAGAGACCACAGAATGGTGCACATTGCCCTTCTCAGAGCATAAGATCCTGATGAAGAGCCTCAGGATCAGAAGTCAAACTGTTTCCCTCTGCCATATTACTGAGCAGCTATGCCAGGTAAGCTTACATAATGCTTTTAGAAAGGTGTGTGTCAGCCTAAGATTCTTATTTCTTCATATCAGACACAAAAGGTGAGATAGGATTTTTAAAAAGAAAAAAGAAAAAAAATTTCTGTCAGTATGAAGGGGAAGGGGTTGCTTTCAGACAACTGAAGGATAAGTCTGAAAAAGTATTTAGGAGTCTAGTGTGTGTCTTAGGTATCTAATCTGAATGAGCAACCTACAGATCCTAGTTCCCTAAATAAACACAAGGACTACTTATTTACCACCAGGGAACTTAATAGTCTAGAATATTGCTCCTTGGCTTATCCCAAGATATTTTTGGTTAGTAGTGCCTAAATTACACTCAATAGTGCTCACCTGAATTTCCCAAAGAAGGTTATCCCTCAAGAAAGTTTTTTGAGTAATCTCACAGCAGAATTAGGCTATTATCATGGCTCCTGCTTATCCACTGCTCACCCATGGCAACTCCACCCACCTTGGCTGAAAACATAAAGATGGTGAAGCTGGTTCCACCAATCTTTGTGCACTAAAACTTCAGCTCACAACGCTCAGTCAGGAATGGCACCCTGTGGTTCAGCAATGCTCTGGATGTTCTGCATATTTCCTATGAAAGCCAGAATTTGTGGGGCCACTGTTTGCCAAAATGCAAATTAACTTTCTCCTAAGTGCAATAACAGTTCTAGGGAATGTGGCCAATTGCAGGAAGTTATTTATGGACATTTTCAGAATACACAGCACAGCACTGAGACTAGGACTCACGCTTCCTGCACATGTACACTCACCACCAGGCCATTACCAAAAATGTGGCACTACCAGGACCTCTCCCCATCTTTTAAAAGAATAGAGTAACCAGGGTACCTCACTAAATGGAAAACTTAAGTCAGATTGAGACTGTTTGAGACTGTTACCCACATTTTTATTCAAGCAGCTGGTGTGGTGTGGCAGACAGTGCCCAGGTCTAGTAGGAAAGTGGCTCTTTGGACCTCTTTGTCCATCACTGCTCCTCTTGGCCAGCGTGGGCATTTTTGTTCTTCTTTGTGGCTCCTGTGAACGCTGCTGTCGAGGGTGTAACTCACAGAAGTTTTGCTCTACTCTGCAATTAAAGATTTCAAATTTGATTGCACGTAATTAAGTCACTTCAGCCACAGAGTAACTGTTAAGTGAACGAAGTAAAGGTCCAGTGGTCGTCGCTAACTTTTGGCTTAATATTTTTGGCTTTTGGTGGTGAAAGATTTCTTTAGTCACCATTTCCAGGGAAATGTGCTACTCTTGGTGGCTGGGGTCCATCATTTGTTCTGAGGTGGTCTAGAGAAACATACAGAGACTTATCTAAGTGCCCTGAACATCTGACCTTAAATACAGATCTGAAAGTCTCTGGTGATAGATGAGCACTAGAAAAAGCACAGCTAATGGTGCTTTTTTTTCTAACAGGAAACTGAAAAAATGGACTTTATGTAACAGTGATTATTTGTAATTTGGCTGAAAACAAGAAGATAATGTCAGGGAAATGAAAAGTTGAAAACAGTAAAGTTTTTTAATGAAGAATGTATGGACATTGGTTATACTTTCAGCAGTCCAAGGCAAATGTGTATTCCTTATTTACACATCAAAGAATATATAAAATTTATCTACAGACATATAATGCTCCATTTAAAAGAACACCTCATAATATATTCCTTTTCAGGTGTAACACTTGAGAGCCTAAACATTCCTTTCTGTGGGACTACTTTGCTTAATACTTTAAACATGTTTTAGACCAGCTATGATGCTGCGGCAAATGTGAACACAGCAGTGGGTGGTAAATGGTAGAGGTTTTTTCAGTTTATTGAAATATTTGACACTTTTTGTTAGCCTTAGGCTTCAAGCCCCCAAAAGGGAGTGAAATGAATGATCTGAGGGTTACTGACTCATATTTTCTATCCTCATGATAATAAAACATAGCAAGAACAAATATGGAGAAGTTAAGAAATAACTTGGGACCAATTATAAGCTGAGGTGCCTTCAAGAAAAACAATGATGTTAAAAAATAACTAATTCTGTTTCATTTTAAAGTCTGGCTGCAGGGTGATTCTGAAAATCTTTCTCCTTAAGCTTTGCAGCCAATAGCAAGGTAGCAGCTGGAGTATTGTTGAATAAATACTTTTAAAGGGATACAGACTCTTTCATCCTTGGGAAAAGTAGTGCTTGCTTGAGTGGGAAAAACACAGGAAATTTGATTGTTATGGGGATTATGAAGCCTGCTTTCTTCACAGAAAGACAGAGCACAATTCAAACCATAAGACACCGTTCACTGCAGGCATTTGCTCAACACCTCAGAGGGAGTGAAGCACAGACAGATCTGTGTTAAAGTGCTTTTCCACTGCTTTTCCACTTCTGCTGCCATAAATAGTCATCTCCCAGAGAGGACTCTACATCAAAGCTAATAAAGTGACGTGCCTGATTTTCTGTGTTAAGAGCCTCGCAGGATGAACATTCCAACTTTTCTTTGGGTAGCCCACTGCAGTACTGTAATCCCTCCCACGGAGAATTTTTTCTAACCTCCAGTCTGAACCTCTTAAAGCTTAAACTGTGGCTGGCATCTTTGTTCTGTAACCTTCCACTCCACAAAAGAGATCAGCTCCATTGTCTCTGTAACTTCTCTAAGTCATTATGGGCAGAAAGCATTTTGGAAATCAGAATGAACCGATGATTTATTCTCTCTGGAACAGCAAATGAAAAATGTCCCTTGCAGGTCCTTGTGCCTCTTCTCTAAGAGGATCTACTTCATCTATATTTTGAACCTAGTAGTGGGAAAAGATGAAGTGAAATATTCTGCTGTATGATCCCAGGAACAAGATTTAAAAATGAAAAATTATGATGGATTTTTACTTCCTGCCTTATGTATCCAAAATGCATTTTCAGAGTAAGGACTAATGCAACCAAATCTGTCTCTACAGACCTCACAGAAGCACAAAGATACTATGATATATTAGGATATCAGCAGTGCACAGCGACGAAGCATTTAAATCTGAGAACAATTTTGTTTCTCATGTACTTTTTGGTTATTTCCACCCAGCAGTTATCATGGTTTAACCCCAGTCAGCAAATCTGCCCCACATAACCACTCACTTACTTGTTTGGTGGGGCATAGGTGGGATTTGGGAAGGGAAAACTGAGAAAACTCATGGGTTGAGATAAAAACTGTTTAGTAGGTAAAGCAAATTCCAGGCATGCAGCACTGTCCATGGGCGGGCAGGTGTTCCACCATTCCTGGGACAGCAGAGCTCCCTCACACATGAAACTTGGAAAGACAAATGCCATCACTCCAAACAGGGCCCTTTCCTCCTTTTTCCAGCAGCTCCCAATGCTGACTGCAGTGCCCTATGGTATGGAATGTCCCTTTGGCCAGCTGGGGTCAGCTGTCCTGGCTGTGTCCCCTTCCAGCTTCTTGTGCACTCCCAAGCCCCTCACTGGTGGGGGGGTGAGGAGCAGAAAAGGCCTTGGCTCTGTGTGAGCACTGCTCAACAGTAACTAAAGCATCCCTGTGTTATCAACACTGTTTTCAGCACAAATCAAAAACACGGCTCTCTACCTTCTACTATGAAGAAAATTAACTCTATTCAGCCAAAACCAGCACAGGAATGGAACAGAATAATATCAGTTTCCATCCCACCAAACATAAATACATTGACTCCAACTGCAAGAGTGTGTAATTCTTCCTAACACTTTTTGAAAGGGGTGCTGTTACACTGAGTGATGAGAGAATCCCTGCTTGAGGTGAAAGGTTCTGTGTTTTGGACATTGCTCCAGCTGTATATATGTTATGTGTGCACATTTTCAAGAGAATAATCTTTGAGAAGGCATATTAAGGGCTGTAAGACATTATTGTAGTAGGGCCCATATACTGAATAGCAGCACTGTGTACTCCAGGGAGCTGTCATCTCCTCCTCACAAGCCCATTACAGTCCATCTGCAAACACTGGCTCCTCTAAGATATAAGGGAACAATTGACTCACTGAAAGCTCTATCCAACAAACCCCTAGCTGCACGCACTGCATACAACAGACATCCCTCTGGGGCTAGCCATAAACTCTGTATCATGTGGGCTGTGATACTCGTGTTTATTCTGCTGCTCCCTCAGCCAATCTCTCATGTGCTCTTCACCAAACAACGCCTGATATCCCTCTTCCCCCCGAAAGTATGATCCTGCAGAGAAAGAAAAACATAGTGAGAATTCATTCACATCAGGCTTTCTATGATGATAATGAGGGCATGGGACAAAAAGCCTTTTCCTACTTCAGCTTTAAAACATTTTTCCAGTTCTAGTGGGAGAGAATTCAGCAACCATCAAGAGAAGCAGACAGAATCCTTAGAGGCCAAAGTGAAGTGTCTGTGTTCTCAAGATCTTAACGCTCCTGAAGAGAGATGAGGAATAAGTCTTCTGGAGATGTCAGCAAGACCACAAATAGCTTGAGAAGAATTAAGTAAAATTTAAAAATAATAGACTACAGGTGGCCTGTGGGAAGACCCCCAGTACACAAGGAATATGTGTTTGGCTTATACCAAGAAGCCTTGCAGCTGTGTTTTCAATATAAGCTGAAGTCTGGGATGTAACAAGATTTAGTTAGATGCCATGTAAAATGGAATGACTGCAGTTACAGCATATAATTATATGATTAATTCAGCAAACTTAGCTGCATTAGAAAACTTTTTCCCCACTGCACTGTTAATTCTCTGCAAGTAATGTAAGTCTAAACTTACAATATAGTATCTATATTATGGGAAAAGGGTCATCTGAAATAGAGGCAGGACCAAATACCAAAACAGAGTAAAATGACAGATAATTTCAATCATTTGAAACAGCATTATAGGGGCTGAATATAATCAGTATATTTTTTACAAACTGTCATATTTGATTCCTGTCTTCAGGAACAACTAACATAAGCAAGGATTTCAGGTTTGGCAACTGTGTGCCCTGTATTCATCCCCACAGGCCCCAGAAGGATAATTCTTAAACCTACAAACTGTCTTGTGCAGCCTTTTTTTTTTTTCCTGTAAGACTATCCAATTACTTAGTGCTGTGCTGGGAGTACCTGAGGAAATAGTAAAAGGAAATACAACTGAGAGCCACTGTGGTTTGACTCCTCTCCAGATACTTTGAAAATATTTTGGCAAAAACAAGATTTTAAGTAAAACTGTTTCCTTTGGTAACATACCGAGGACTGCAGGTTTTACATTTTTGTACTCAGTGTGGAGGGCCAAAAAAAAAACCCAACCCCTTGTGTGAGAAGGTTGTACACGTGGTAGTAATATTGGTGGGGAAGAAAGAGAGAACAAAGCAGAGGTGAAGGAGGTGGGGAATTTGAACAAAATGCAGAAAGAAGACAAGGAAACAACATAATACAAATATCTGTTTTCTACTGACAAAACAAGCTGCACAGTGATGCAAGAAGGAAAATATCTTTGGGTACTTTAGACTTTTAATGAGTGACAGTATGATGGCTTGTTCATTAAGGGTTGACTGTGATCAAAGATATGAAAACCATGATTTCTTTTAGCTTGTTTGGTCATCCAGTGGTGTTGATGAAGGAGCTCCTGATCTGACAAGTGTAAGTTGTAATTCCTTCTCTAAAAGGAGATTCCTTGGAGTACTTACTACTTCTTCTCTCTGAAGTTTTTATTAAGAATCAAAAGACTTGCCATGAAAAACATTCTAAATGCACTGTCCATACTGAATTCTCTAAAGCCAAGTCCATCCCTGGCTGCACCCAGAGCCCCGTGGGCAGCAGGGCAGGGAGGGGATTCTGCCCCTCTGCTCTGCTCTGCTGAGACCCACCTGGAGCCCTGCATCCAGCCCTGGGCTCCCAGCACAGGAACCACAGGGACCTGCTGGAGCCAGCACAGAGGGGGCTACTGGTGTGATGGAGCATGGAGCACCTCCTGTGAGGAAAGGCTGAGAGAGCTGGGGTTGTTCAGCCTGGAGAAGAGAAGGTTTAGGGGTGACCAAGCTGTGGAATGCCAGTACTTGGGGGAGCCTGCAAGAATGAGGGAGAGGGAATATTTAGCTGAGTATGGAGCAACAGGACAAGGGGGAATGGCTTCAAACTGAAAGAGAGTGGGTTTAGGTTAGATACTAGAAGTAAATTCTTTGCCCTGAGGGTGGTGAGGCCCTGGCACATGTTGCCTACAGAAGCTGTGGATTCACCCTCCCTGCCAGTGTTCAAGCCCAGGCTGGATGGGGCTCTGAGCAACCTGGTCTAGTGAAAGATGTCCCTGCCCACAAATGAGCATTCCAAACCATAATTATGAGGTCTGTGAATATTTAAATTAACTAAACAAAACAATAATACCTTTGCCCCTCAGGACTGATTTCTTTCTTTAGGAGATCTTTGTGTTTGTTTGGCTGCCACTGATCACAGCATGCCCAAATCCCAAGTCTTGCTTCCATGTTGTCCTGCACTGTAGGACAATGCCAATAACAATTGGCATTCAAGAGAACAGTGTTAAGGCATTCGTATTATTCATAAGCAAATTAACCAGATAAGCATGATGTAAACACTTCTCTTCAGTTGTTCATTTCCAAATAGAAAAAATTATAACTCCTTATCATGGCCTTCAGGCAGATGGCCTTTACGCGTTTCTTTCAATTGTTGTTGAACTTATGAGAGGGGTTTTTTTAAGGCCTAATTGCTGTTTTTTTTTCTGTAGAAATGTTAACCTTGTCACAGTGGGTCAAATTCTTTCTACTTTGTATGGAAATGCAGTGGGTTAATGCCTTTTCACATCACAGCTTTTCCTCAAAAGACAACTTCTTTTTTTGTCCTGAAGCCACTTTTTACTGGGAAGGGCTCAAGGAAGGCATTCTTTAAAAATAGCTGTAGGATGGAAGTCAACTTCAATCCTAACTGGAGTTACACAGGTGTTGACTTACACTTTTGCCAGCTGTAGTGATGTTGAAGTAATGTATTGTAAGTTCCCAAGCATATGAGAAGCTGTGAGCTTGGAAGTTGTCAGAAGACAAGGCTGCAAATCAAAAAGAAAAAACAAAGAAGGTGTAGGTAATGAGTGCATGGAGATGGTGAGGATTGAACAGAATTGAGTTATTTTGGGAAGAAAGTCTCTGGAAAGGCTGTGTTAAGCAAGAGGTAGAAGGAGCACAAGGCTTTAAGGAATTGTAATGGAGCTGAGTTTTGATACTTGCAAAGAAAGGCAAAAGGACCTATTTATTTAATGAATGCATTTGAAGTCATAGATGTGATTTCCATTTGAACAAAGAGTTTGGATTGGTTTTTATTTAGCTCAACTAGTCAGAACTAATATTAAATTAAATCTGAGGTGCTTTTCAGGGGGAGAAAAATAAAACAATGCATAATGTCCAGTAACTGGCAACTTGCCTCTTTCCTGTACCATGCTAAATCATTTTTCTCAGATGCTGAGCTTCATTGTTCTTTGTACCTTGTTGAATTCCTAAGTTATTACACACTGAAATCTAGTATGTTTAACCATGTCTGCCTAGGCTACTTCTAACAGTTCCTTAATATGCCCTGTTTATAAACAAGTCTTTCTACTCTTTTACCCTCTTCAGCTCAAGTGCCTTTTTGTTTTGCTTGGTTTGGTTCAGTTTTTGGTGTTTTTTGTTTGGTTGGTTGGTTTGCTTTGCTTTGATTTGTTCTGTTTTTGTTGTTTTGTTTTTGTTTTTGTTTTGTTTGGTTTTGATTTTGTTTTGGTTTTAGTTTGGTTTTAGTTTGTTTTGGTATTTTCTTTGTTTTGTTTTTGTTTATGGTTTGTTCACCCGGGAAATCTGAACATGCTGTTAGGGACAAACTGTGTCCCTAACACAGGGGATATTAGCCTCACAGAGGATATTATGTGAGGAGATGTTAACCCCATGTAGGTGACAGTACAGTAACATCTACTGGAGCTGTGCCCTGGACTGCAGTCCAGACTTTTCCTTTGCTAATCTATGGAAAGAAGAAGGTTTTTGACATAACTATTCTTTGAAGAGTACCTTAAGTGAAACTGGGTGGACATCTTCTTTAGGTGTTTAGAATTTAAATCCCTCTTCACACACTTGTCTTTCAGGATGAGGTTACAAATAGCCTCAAACTTTGAGCTGCCATTCTGTTTTCTGCTTCTGAGATGCTTGGACATGGACTAAGACAAGTTGATTTTCTTAACAAGTACCTGAAGGAAAAAATATGCCTATTTTGTAGAGCAGTTTGGGGAAAAGTGCTAGTTCAAACAGAGAAGAGTTAATGTGTGAGAAAACACTGTGTTTTCAAAAATCCAGTACATGTGGGTCAGTTGTTCCATAAACAATGAGTGTGTTCCATTAAAGTGTTATGCCAGGAAGCTTTAATTTCTACACCTAATTCTTTCATGATCTGAAGCCAATTTTTTAAATGTTCATTTACTTTCTTCAAAAACAAAGCTTTGATGAAGAAATTCCCTAGATTATTTCTGTAGTGATCTGTTCTAGTGGTTTGCAGCATGCCTTGGAGAACTGAGGGAATTCTTCCTGGAATTCCTTGAAGATGCGGGGGGTTTTTTGTCATTTGTGTAACTAATCTAAAATTAAATTAGAGACTTATAGCTCTTGTTGTTGTAGTTTAGATTACTTATCTCTTTGGGATTTTGGGAGAGGTACTTACAGTTATCATTTACAGCAATAGTCTGTGTGTCCATTGAGGCTTCAGGCTGTGCTGGGGTCTGGGCTCCTTCTCCACAATGGCACTAAACTTTGGAAGTGAGCTTCATGTCCTCACTGATATTAGATCAGTGTGGTTACAGGACACAGCAAGTTATCCTCAGCTGAATACCACACAGGGCATTCACTAGAACTGTGTTCTCCAAGTTACAGTTAATTTCCTTCCCTGACTTTTGTTTTCTTTCTGTCATTATCTATCATTATTATATCTACTTTTTTCCTTCCTGTCCTCTTTGGTTTTGTCAAGAGGACCTTTTTTATCAAGAAGATAAGCTATTTGGCCCATATTCACCTCTTTATACCAACTTACATCTATGAAGCTCTAGGTTTACCTTCAACATTCTGGCGAATACCCTCAGCTGATGGAAACTTTTCAACCATGGGCAATTTCAGCATCCTGTCTGTGGAATCTCTTCAGCATCAGGCAATATCTCAAGATCAGTGACCTTCAACTCCTGCAGGCTGGCAGGTGTCCTCCTTGAGGAACAGCTGAACTCACATTCACTCCCACTCACATTCACCCTCAGACATCTTTCTAGCCCCTAGAATGAGGAAACTGAGCAATGTATTTAATCCTGTACTACGCCCTCTTTATACTTATTCTTCTGCTTATCTTCACTGCTTACTCCTCTTTTGCTTGTGCTCACCTTCTCTAGAGTTCCCTGCCCTCTGAGCTCTCCCAGTCACTGTCATGTGAGGAATGACAGAAATGGAACAACTCAGAGAGGGTCACAATCCCTGTGCACTCTCCCCATGGGGCTCTGCATCTCTGACAGTGATGGGTGACTGTCGGCCACACCTGTCGGATCCTAAAGGATTCCATGGCTCTGTGATTCCAGCTGCGGGGTCCTCAGCACAAGAAGGATGCTAACCTGCTGGAATGGGGTCCAGAGGAGCGCCACGAAGATGATACAAGGGCTGGAACCACTCTTCTAAGGAAGACAGGCTGAGAGAGTGGGAAGTAAAGAAGGCTCCAGGGAAACCTCACCATCCAGTATTTCAGGAGGCTTAAAAAAAATGGAGAGTGACTTTTTGCATAGCAGATAGTGACAGGACCAAGAAGTACAGTCTTAAACCAAAAGACGAATTGTTTAGATTATGTGTTATAAAAAAGAGGTATTTCTGCTATTGGTTAGTAGCAGCTTTTAGTTCAGGCAATTTTGTTAAGGATAATTAGCACTAGAAGGAAAGGTATTTGCATTCTGGCCCTAATTCTGATATTATTTTTTTCTTTGAATTAGATAGTGCATTGAGATTATGTGAAATTCAGAGCCACTGTTATCATAGGTTTTTTCTTCATTTGTATCAACTCTGTTTTTCCCAGTATCAATTGGGATGTGCTTCTGGTTAATTAGTACTTAATCAAGCTGACCATGCACTAACTTATGTTGAATTAGTTACTGTAGTTTGAGTGTTTTAAAAAAAGAAAACAGTTTTACATTTTAAAATAATCTAGACAAACTAGATTCTTTGAATTTCTTTCAAAATCACTTGGATATAGGCATAGATTAGCAGGTGGCAATGAAAAATGCCAGGCATCTTTTCACAGCACAGTGTTCAAATGGGGACTTTTGATGAGAGGAAAGACAGAGGGAGAAGCTGACAGAGAGACATCTGCCGGTAACACAGGAGAGCAGAACTGAGAATTTGGGCTTCTGAGCTGAGCCTTTACATCCTGATTAATGTATTTGGTTTGACTTGGAGATGCTCTTACCTCCCCGTTGGAGAAGCATTAAAAAATCAGTAAAAATTCATATGAAAATTAAAAAATTCTTCATTCCGACACTGGTTACCTTTAGTCTCCCTTTCAAATTAAAAAAAGAAAAACAGATTTTGTTACATGTATTTAATGTAGGAATATGTGAGTAATTTCAAAACAAAAGTGAGAACAGTCCTAAAGTTAAGGAAGCCTTTTCATGGTCATGGATATCAACCCAGTTTTAATTATATCAAGAAACAAGCTGGAATCTCTTGCTCTTCAGACCACAGACACGAAACAGTGAATGGTCAAGCACCTTCTTGATACATAACACTTCACTGCTACAAAGAGTTTTATGAAAAATAATATGCCATTTATGAAAAAATGTTATTTTTTGTGAATGTTAATGAGTAGCAGAAAATGGAGGCTAGTAACTGAGTTAATGGGCTGTGTGGCTATGAAACAGTCATGCTGTCATGGCTTGAAACATATTTGCTCTGACTCAGGCTGAAAAGGAAGTTCTTCAGACTAGGTACAGATTTATTTTAAGGGGTGGTACCTTGGTTAATCTGAGTCATGTTCAGTCAGTAGCTGGATAGAGTCCCTCTTGTTATGAAAAAACCTGATTTTTTTTCTTGATGAAATAATATTAATTTGGATTTCCAATTTTTACAGCAGAGGAAAACAAAAATTGATCTGACAATTTGGGACACTCTGTGATGTCCCTTAATGTGCATTGAGTGTCAGCAGCATTTGCTGGAAGACACTTCAGCTTCCACTATCACTCCCTGTCCTATTTTATTTGCTTTTCACCTTATCTGTTAAAGTCCAAATGGGAGATGCAGTATTGCCTCCATGATGTGCACAGGAATTAGGACATACACTAACATGTCCCAGAGTCTTGCTTTGTTGCAAAACTCCATTATTTTCATTCTCTACCTACTTTGAATCATGATAATCTCAAGAGAAGTCAGACAAAATGCTAATCAAAGCATCACCAAGCAGCCAGCATAGCTAAAAGTGCTTTTAAGGACACAGCTGGAGAAATGGAAGAAAATCTATAGCTGACCTACAAAGAAAGGCCTCTCCTTCTTGCATCTGTCTGGCTGGGACCCTTGCATCTGGGTGGCACATAGAGTTTCAGGCTGTGCACATGCATTCCCTCTTCTTATTATGGAATATGCTCAGGGCTCCAGCTGCTCTTGCCTTTGCAGATTAATACCTCTACAAATGTTTCATCTTTCTCTCTAAAATTCATCCTGCTCCCTCAGTAAGTAAGAGATAGTGTGACCAATATCCTAAAGTTGTCCTTCACTGTAACAAATACTTTCTATTTGTGTATGAGAAATGTGCATCGTGCAGTCGTTTAAAAAGGACAATTGTGAACTGTACTAGCTCCCAAATCACAGTCCTATTAGGCAAAATCATAATACCCAAACCCCTCACCTCCACAGTAAATTTTTATGCCCATGTACTATCACCTACAGTCCACAGCTCCACTTGCTTTACAAGGAAGAACTCTTGGTCACTGTAAAATCCCAGAAGTACCTGAAAGCCTGAAATGCTTTTAAAACATATGTGTACAGGGGATGATGTTGGTACTTTATCTGCAGAATTCAAAGAAAATTAAGGTCTCTGAAGAAACAATTTTAAAAGCATAGTGATTATTCTGCCATATGAACACTGCAGAAAAATCTACACCTACACCCTTATTTTTTGGAAGAGTTATTTTAAATCTCAAGAAGTAAATTATATTGCCAAAATTTGGAATCAAATGTTTTTAACTCTTTTTGTTTTCCAATTTCAGTATACAAATGTTCCATTATTTTCTCTTTATAATGAGAGATAAATTAAAAATTTTAAATTTAAAATATAATTTACTTGTTAGATTTTGATTCATCTTTATCTATTTATCATTTTTCAAGGAACAGTAACTCACAGCATTATCTTGATAAGCCATTTCCTATTTCAGTTGAGATGCCTTGTAAATAGGGACAAACTATGTAAGAATTGCCATGCTATCATATCTGGGACAGAAAGGAGCAGTGAATTAGGAAGAATTTCTTCACAAAAAGGGTGATTGGGCACTGGAATGGGCTACCTGGAAGGTGGCGGAGTCACCATCCCTGGAGGCGTTTAAGGAAAGACAGGATGTGCCATGGTCTCATAGAGATAGTGATATTCAGTCATAGGTTGGACTTGATGAGCTCAGAAGCCTTTCCAACCTCACTGATTTTGTGATTCTGCAAACACTTGTGATGAGAGTGTAAGAATTGTCTGCATAGGCTGATCTTCCCTATAGATTACTCTGTGCCTCTGAATTGTTGTGGCTAAAGATTTCCTGAGTTAAATACTGTCTCAATGAAGTTACCTGCTATTATTTTATCTGATATATATATTTTTTTTTTTTTCATACCTTAATTGACACAGTATTCTGACCTTCATAGGGAGGTTCTTGTTCCCTTCCCTTCTCAGGCACTAGTTGAGGTTGAGTAGCCTGTAGTTCTCCAGATTCTCCTTATTGCCCTTCTTCAACACAGGAGTGGTATTTTTTTTTTCTCCTTCTTGTTTTGGGTTGACTGTATGATGCATTTATTTTCAATTGTCTTGTTCTGTTTATGCTGAATAATAAATTTTTCACCTTTAAGACTAGTTCCAGAGAGTGAAGGGGGGGAGAGAAGAAGCGCGCAGTTTGTTTTCAGACACTGCACTCACTCCTCCACATTCCTGCTCCTGGACTGTGTTATCTGCAGGTGGACAGACAGCAGGACAGAGCTCTCCTTTGCTTTAGTTAGGTTTAGCTAGCTGAAGCAAAGAAACTCCCTGGACTGTAGGGTTTTTTTTTTTTTTTCCCTCTTTTCTTTAGACCTGTTTAAACCTGCTCTGAACACCCAAAAGAACACCGGCAGCTCGCACCTGTGGCCCACCGAGCCAGGCCTGAACTGCATTCCAGTGCCAAAAAAACTAATAAAATACTAAATAAGCCAAGCTACAACCTCAAAAAAAAACCCTTTTCTAAATTTGTCATCTCTTCTAAAGCAGCAAGAAGTTTTATTGTTTAATATTATTTAGGTTTTATTGTTTAATAAACAGGGTTTTTCCACTTTTCTTTAAAAATATTTTCTCCCGAACCAATTTTTTAAAAATCCAATTAAATCTGCTTATCTAACAAAACCCCTTAAAAAATTCTCTCCCAAATTTGCCCTAAATCAAAACAAATGCACTTCTATATCTCAAGAATGTTCCCAGATCAAGAGCAGTTTCAAAAACCGTTTAGAGTGGCCTTACAATCACACTGACCTGCTGAGAAACTCCATTAAGTTGGAGAGAACTTCACCTGCCACTGGTCTGTGGATGAGTAGCTGATGAGTGTGTTCTGGCAGCAGAATTTTGGAAGGTTGGAAAGCTTGTGTAATTCTGGAAACAATTCAAAAGCATGGCTGATACCAGACCTTTGGAAAACCCCCCTGGAAACATGGTTCAACTACTGTAAATACTACCTCCATCTCCCTCCTTTTAGCTTACCTCATTTTTTGCAACAAATGACAGAGAAACTCTGTGGGTCAAATGGAAAGCTTTTCAGTGAGGAAAGGTACAACTGGAAATCAGGATGTCAGGCATGGTCAGCAAACCATTTAATTCCTTCTGGAGACTTTCCAGAAGTGATCAGGCTTTAGCTCACATACAATACCCAGCCATGTGAGCATTTCTAACAAAAATTAATCTGGTTTACCTGGTGAAGGTGAGGGCAAGGAGTGTTTACAGTGCTTTGTCTAAACATGGGAGTCATGGGAGAATGGTATCTCAGGGCAGGGCTGATCTTCCACAACTGAACCATGTGTCTAACCATCTCCTGAGCCCTCATGCTCTCAGAATGTAATGTAAGAAATGCTGTTTCACAAGATTTTGCACAATATTGTTAAATATAGAGTGACTGGAAAGATTGTGCTTCCTTTGCCATCACCAAGAAAAAAAAAGGCCAGAAAAGGAGGGAGAAGCTGTGGAAATCAGAGCCTGGGACTTTTTCTATGGAGATGGAAAACTTATACTACTTGACAGCATTATTCCACTGAGTGGTTTTGTTGCACTGTCACAAATTACAGCTGCACCGTGGGGATCTTCCCTGAAGGAATCTGTGATCTCTGAGCAAAATTTGCCCTTTCCATGCTGATTTGTGACTCAGTGTAAACTACAGCCTTACTGTGCAGTCACATGATCTTAATCCTTTCCCCTTTTATCTTTTTTCCTTCCTTCAACAGCTGCTGACTGGTTTTTGTTTTCGTACTAATTGCAGCACTTCTGATGTGAGGCTCCAGGCTTGTTCAGAGGTGTAGTGAGAGAACAAGCTCATTTTAACGCTGTATCTCTACTTACATAGACATGTTCTGGAGCAAGACTTAATAACAGATGTTTTTTAAAGCTACTGGAGGCTGGTCTTCTACTTTCTTTGTTATGGTTTCAAGCTTAATTTAAAAAATAGAATTAATGAGTCTAAAACATGAATTTAACAAAACCCACATTCAGACGAAAGGAAAGTGCCTTTCAAGATTTCTTAGCTTGCAAACCAACCGGATTCAGTGTGAGACTGTGCACTGAAATGGATACACTATGGCCTTATTTTCTTCTCAGTAGCTGCCCTCTCACTCTTTTTGTCTCTCTTCTCTTCCATATAGGAGGAAGACAAAAATGAGGAGTTTATTGCATGGCAGCAGAGCAATCTAAAACTAATCTAAGCCCATCCAGCTTTTTGTGGCCTGGAGTTTCTCCATTAGCATCAGATGATGTTGGGCATGCTTTTGGTTACTTACTAGAGAAGCAGTTGTGTAAGAAGACCCTGCCTCCCTGAACAGAAGCTCAGACACCAGAGCTGGGTTTCCCACTTTCTCTGTTCCCTTACAGATTAAAGAGCTACTGTGTTTTTTCAGAGCAGTCTGTGCAGTTGATTTATATTTATACAGCCCTGGTTCCAATAGTGTTATCACTTCAATTGTCAGTTAATTTTTCTGTGTACATATACTATATGAGACAAGATTGATTTATTCATGTTAATCTAAGAGTAAACCATGACCCACTTTATTTGCAGCATGATTAACTGTGGTATTCATGGCAGCTCCTCTGAATATTTTTGATGAGGTCTTTAAGTATGTGCAACACCTAAAACACATTCCCATTCAGTAGGTCTCATGTAAGACGTTAAGCCCAACAGGGCAAACAGCTCCTAGAAAATTCCATAAACATTAAGCATATTTATGTCATAGCATTAAGCTTGGTCAGTTTGAACCTTACTGTATTGTGGTATAAGAGGCATCTTGTTTGCTTTTATTTACCTTCTCACTAGTAAATGTATTTTGGTTAACCACAA
Organism: Ammospiza nelsoni; assembly: GCF_027579445.1. Taxonomy (NCBI): domain Eukaryota; kingdom Metazoa; phylum Chordata; class Aves; order Passeriformes; family Passerellidae; genus Ammospiza; species Ammospiza nelsoni. The sequence continues at coordinate 77,727,975 of NC_080669.1, read as the reverse complement.
TGGCAAGGCTAGGCAAGACATTTGTGTCAACAGATCCTTCTTCTCAACAAAGTAACATTCTTAGTTTCTAGGGCAGCAGACTGGATTCTGAGTAATAAGGTCTTTATAAGTCTTGTTGTAAATCTGAAACCATAAACATGTCTACTTTTCTATTAAACCTGCTGCTGTGTTTGAGGCACAATAAGTTCTCTTTTAAATTTGATGGTAGAAGGATGTTGGTTTTGTAGTTTTGATTGCTGTTGATTTAACATTTGCCAGCACCTCCTGCCAAGCTGTTGACCTAAGTCATGGTCCCTGGTGATGTCATTAACAGTGCTGAGAATTTAATAGTTGACAGTACCTGCTGGTAAGCAGAACAATGTTTTATAGAGCCCCTGTTTTGTTGCAGGCGTGTTTGGGAGCAGTAGCAAGGAACTTTCCACAGCTGACCTCTAACTGGTTGTTTTTTGATAATAGATTCAACAAAGATTTGTGCCTGGTGAAGTTTTGATTGGGACATTTATTTGTTTTTTTATAATACAGGGTTTAAAATACAACTTGAACACCACTAACAATGAAAAAGATTTTCGAAAAATCTCTTGCATTCTTCAGCTGCTGCAGGGTACTTCCCTCCTGCTGAGGACAACAGAGTTGTTCCCGTGAGCAAAGTCTATTCACATTGGCAAAATCAACAGGCCCAGTGCCCTAGCCTTGCCCTATTCTTTTCCTTTGGGATGTGTTAGGAGTTGTATGGTAAATTTTGTTTCTTCTGAATGTATAAAATACCTGTGCCTCATTTATTGAGCTGTGTAGGATGATACAAGATCACACCCTTGACTGTTTGGTGTGCTCCTCTTGGTTTCTCAGGCTTCTGGAGGCTGCAGGAACCTGCTCAGCTGGAAGCAGTGTTCAGGATCCAGGTCTCATATTGAAATGAAAGTCATATATGCATTTTCATATTCAAAGCTTACTGTAACAGGTAAATTAAAAACAGGAAGGAAGCATAATATTGCCTATGTTCCTCTATTATTTCTATCCTCACCTCAATGCCAACACTTAGGACACAAATTAAATGCCAACACTTAGGATACAAATTAGTGTGTTTATTTAAAGGCACCATCACCTGGCACAGCAAACAGGATTTTGCTATTCCAACATGTGTAAATGAAGGTTGGAACTGATCCAAGTTCCTTAATCTCTGTGGACAGCTGCAACTGCAAAACCAAAAATTAGTGTGTCCTGGGGAGGCCTCACATGAGTATTTTTCTAAAACTAAATCAAGGGGTAACACATGCCATCTAAACCATGCTTAAGTGCCTCCATGGTGCTAGGAAAATATGCCTACACTCCCAAGCTCCTGGATATTTTTCCAGTTTCTGTGTAATCAGTTTGCATACTATTTCTCATGCATCAGGTTTCAGAGTTTCCCTAAACAGTCTGAATATGGTTATGTGACAATTTAAGGCCTCACTTTCACACAAGACATCTTAAAAACACTTGCTGAAAACAGTAAAAGGCTAACTGAGAAAAATTATCCTTGGAAACAAGGACAAAACATTAAGAGAAGAATCCTGACTGAATGCACCATCTTCTTAAATTTTAAACTACACTCTCTTAATAAATATGAGTACTCAAATGGTTTAATGAATGTATATTGTGTGTTCATATGCATGTTAATGTGTATGCATATGCATAAATGTATATTATATGTATATCTCACCTCCTGTTTTTCAAAATGTTCCTGAATCCTAATGTATACTTGAACTCTTTGTGGAGATCTGTTCCAAATGGTTACTTCAGTTTGACAGGTTTCACAAGGGAAGCTTCCTAGCAAAGGACAGGAAAAGAAAATATTCTTGCTTCATCTGCTTCTGGCCATTTTGCAGGAATTGCAGGAACTGCAGCTTTTAGGGGCAGCTTGGAAAGGTCCCTTGTTTGAAGGACACATGAATTTCAGGCCTTTGACTTGAACTTTAAAACAGGACTTAGCATTAAAGCTTTGTACTGTCACACCTGTCTCACACCCTTTTCTTCTAGATCAGGAACCTGCTGGATGCTTTTACTAAACTGAAATCCTTTGGGACCAAATGGATTTTTTCTGCAAAAATCTAATTCAAACCTGTTCCAAAATACAACATTTGTGTGTCAAGGATTTGTCTCAGTCATGTCTGAGCTAATCCTGCAGAACCAAGGTTAGGAAACTTATCTGGATGGTCCTTCCTGCTTATTAAAAGTCAAAGACAGAGTGCTCATCTGCCCCAGCACTGCCATATTGTACTGCAAGGTCTTCTCTGCTTTCAGATTTGGGGAGGCAGCAGTTCAAAGATAGGATGGAAAAGCCACAGATACTAAAATACACTAATAAAAAATCATTAAAATCACATAAAAACAGAATAAAGGAAGTTTTGCAGTTGAATCTAATGCCTTTTCTCCCTCTTTGACTATCTTTGTACTTTTCTTCTCCACTGCAAGCCTTAAAAGTACCACGGTGCTCTGTTAAAGGCACTCTCCCTTCAAGGGTATGTGCATTCATGAGCCTTAAGGCTCTCCAAGTGTCAAAGTGTGACAACTGGGATGGCTTGGACCAGTATATAGGGGATTCCAGTAGAACAGTACACGAAAAGGAAAACAGATGAAATGCATTAAGAGAGGCTGAATGGCAAAAATTATTTTAATATCCTTAGTAAATAAGTGTAGCATGAACAAAGGGACATGCTGAAGCATGAAGCTGATTGAAGACAATGGGATGAGAGCAGAAAGCACAGCAGAATCAAAAGGACAAGTTATCTCACCAAATTCGGCCTGAATAGAAAGCACTCTTAAATTGACTTGTCAAACATGATACGAAATTGAATGGGTATTTGGGCTGGTATTTTACCTAAGGCAGCAAAATGCCAGGAGCAATTCTGACTCATGTGTTTGTCAGCTAATTCTTCATCAGATAGCTGCTAGAACAAGAACTATTGAATGTGAAAATGTATTTTTGTGCTGATCTACACAAATTGAAAACATTTTCATTTGTTTTTCATGAGCAACACAGATGTTGTTTGGCAACTTCCATACAAAACACCACAGATAAAAACCGTAACAGCACAGTGGAAATGGATGAAGTCTATTTTTTTAGCAGAACCAAAGCTCTCCAAAGTTTTTCTATGCTTTTTTTCCAGGGAATGAAGGAGATTAAATGAGTTTGGGGTCTATGTGTTTGTGTAGCTTCATGCATCTCACATGGAAACAAAAGAAAAACCGCTGGAGGTTTCTCTGTCATGCTGGAAAATCCAGTAGGCAGGATTCTTTTAAATTCGCTGACCAGTTTAAATTTATTTAATTGCACTGCATGTCTACTTTCTGCATATATGAAACAGTAACAGGCTAATACTGCAGTTCACAATGAATGTGTAACCCGCACAGAAACTTCCAATTTTTGATAGCTAGATGCTGTAGTCCTCATACCAAACACCTTGTTTCTACAAGGGTTTGAGAGCTGACATTTATAAATCATGCTTTTTTGTTTGTCCACCCAGAGTGTCAATTTGTAATTAGCCACAAATTAATTTTTGAGTGAAATTGCCTGTAATGCCTTTCTGCTCCCTGGCCTACATACATGTACTCTCAATAAACCTGTAGCAGATAATGTGGCAGTAAGACCAAAGACCATTGCTGCATTACATGGTTGAGGCCCTTTCTCAAGCACTATCACTGGAGACTCTTTCATTAGCCATAATTTCATCCTTTTAATATCTCACTAAATAATTCATATGCTTTTTCAGCCTCTTTGGCATTTAACTTTTTGAATACTGTACTAACAGACAATGAATGTCTCCCGTTAGATATCTCATAGCCAAATTATGTATATATGTAGTTGCTTTATCTTTCCTCATAAATCCAGTCATTTAATAATTGTTTTGTTGTTATCTGAGTCTGTTCCAGTTTGGCACAATCACCCTTATAGTAAGTTGCTCAAAACCAAAAGTATTTTTAGCAATGGTCTCACCATAACCCTACAGACTGGGTTATACAACCTCTCTTCCCCATGACCTATTGCCCTGTAGCTTGTAAATAAGTTTTTCTTACTACCATATTGCACTGGAAAGTCATATTAAATACCTATTTTATGTCTGTCTCTTTCAGGATCTTTTTTCATGGCAACTCTCTTTCTTTTTTCCTACATGTTTGTCCTTTTGTCTTCATTTGGCAGTAAGCAATTTCCCAGAATTGCTTGCACTGTATGTTTCTGGTTATAGTAGCAGAATGAAGCCTTATGATACTAGTAAAAGATTTGAGAATTCTGTGTTTAATTTCCAGCTCTGTGGAAAATGAGGCAATATAACTCTTTGTGACTGAACAGTGCTGTGAGTCTAAGTGCATTTCACCTCTGCAAAACACCTGCATGTGCTGATATTGAGGCTGTTTAAATGTTATTAAAAAGTCTTGCTTTGCTGTTATGTTTTCAATTTCAGTAAATATTTGAGTAGTATTCTCTGTCCTTTGCAGTATTTACTGCTCTCTATTTGTTTGGGATTTCATAAAATCTACTTGCATGTACTGGCCAAACAGCTGCCTAAGCTTAGCCAGACTCTAGATAGGCTGATACACAAAACAAAAGGTGTGCTTACAAAGAGAAGAAATCCCCAAATGTCTATATAGTGTCTGAATGTCTGAGCAGTTGCTTCACCAAATAAATACTTCTGAGAAGCACAGAATCACCAGCAACTGGTGCTGGTCTTGGTGCAAAGCAGTAAAATTACTCACCCTTTTCTGCAGCTTGCTTGTACCTGGAGCTCAACCTGTTAGCCTTAAAAATGGCATGGTGGGTGAGCTGGCTGTTCCCAGCAACAATTGCCAAAGCTTCTGTGCTGGCTTCTCTCAAACTGGAAAACATCCCTGCTATTTATTAATGTACACTCTGCACTGAGGGAGGACCATGGGAGGTTTTTTTCCCATTATAGCATCAGTTTTTCACCATAGACAATTTTGCACTGACGTCTTGAGTAAATAACTCTTACTCTGTAAATCCAGAGGTTTCCTCATCAGCATGTCAAGTACCTGCAGCTGCAATGGTTAGTTATGCAAATATGAGATGTTTTTCCTGCTGTCAGGCTGGACAGTTCAGCCACAACCAAGCTGCTGTGGGAGACCCAAGTGGCATATTTGAATGTAAAATATCCCTGGTTTTGTTTACATCACCCATGTAGCATCAGCTACTATTTCTGCATTTCAACATAAGTGTTTTCTTTATCTATGTTTATGCTAGTAAAACAATGTTAATGAGTAAAATGATTTATGTGCCTCTTAATTTTCTACCTCTCCCAGCAAGCAGGCTCTGGGGAACTGTAGGTAATTATGAGTAAATGTGAATAAAAATTTACCTTAAGCCTAAGAGCAAAATGTATGGGAACATGGACAGCTAAGTGTACCTACAATTCTAGTGAACCACTGAATTACTATTTTAACCCTCAAAATGGATCCTGTTGCATGACTTTCGTGGTGACTGTTCAGAAATGCTTGACTTAATACACACCCCTCATCCAAAAAAGCCATAAAACAAGCTTCCCTAAACTCTTCAGGATGTTGTGATTTTATTTAACTTCTGCTCATGCATGTGTTAAAGGAATGTCCTGAGGTCTCAAATAATGAGATGAGTAATAATCTGCCTTTTTGTTGAAAATCAGGGGGAAAATCTCGGTTGTATTCTTAGGAAATTTTTCTTTCATTATCTGTGGGCCTGCACCAAGAATGTCTCTGTAAGATCTTGTGTCAAACCAAGACCCATTGGCACAATGGCACAAGGTTTTAATTTGCTCAGAAGTTAAGCTGGCAACTGTCAAAGAAAGAGGCTCTTACCTGTCTGAACCAATCCCTGTTTTTGGCATCGACTGTTGATTCATTTGGAAATACCACAAATGCTGTGTTTTGTAACTGACAGCCTAATTACTGTCTAGTGATTAGTGTTTGGCATAATAGACTGTCTCTTGGCTCGCTTTAGCTGGTAATGCTTTGCATGAACATTTCATAACTTAAGATCATAAAAGGGAAAGCTAAATTAATTCACAGGCATGAATGGACCTGAAAGGTTTTACCTTGGCCACATTTTTCCAGCTAGATATTAATTCCCAGTAATTCTCTCTTGTTAGAGCACATGAACATTAGAAAACAAATGTATCACCATCGCCACTAAAAGTTAAATGTCTGTGCCTACAGTGCATGATGAGTTTTAGGTAGGCAAAAGCCTCCTCCTCCCCACTTAGCCTTAAAAACAATTTTGTTTCAAATTGTGTACCTCCTTCAGCAGTCACAGAGGTGCCAAGAGCCCGGCTTTGGCTGGGGTGGGTGTTCTCTGTGTCGGTGACCGGAGCCCCGCCGGTGTCTCGGCCCTGCTGCTCCCCGCGGGCAGCCGCTCCTCTCGCTGGGCTCCTGGGGCTCCAGCTGTGCTCCTGGCCTCGGATGGACAGCCCTGGTGCTTCCAGCTGCTCCCATACCTCAGGAGCAGATGCTGGCTGAGGAAGGGAACAGGCAGCGAGGGAGGGACGGAGTGGTGGCTGCCCAAGAGCCAGGCTGTCGATGTCTCAGTGCTGGCATGAGGTGTCTCAGATGCTGGCAGAGACCATGGAGAGTTCAGAACTGAAAGGAAAAACAAGGGGAGCCCAGTAAAGAGAAGAGGACAATAAATCCTCTGGGATCATCAAGGTTAGATAATAAGCTCTGTGCTGTTTTTTTCATTGGATGACTGGTTTTGTCACCAATGTCAGCTCTTCAGGACAGTGCTGTTCTGGAGAAAGTCATGTCAAAAATCACTGTGAAGCTGATATTCTCAACCTCAACACTTGTCCACAAAATATTTTATCTCTAGGCTGTCCCATCAAACTCAACAAGCTACTTTTTCTTCAGGGTAGCAGCCCAGAAGCAGAAGATTGAAGAGCAGAAGGGACAGAATGACTGCTCAGAGCTGCTCATGAAGAAAGACCTCATGAGACAATGTCTGCAGTGAGTGACTACTGTTCTGCATTTCAGAAGTGAAAGCATGGAATGTGTCAGAAACATTTTCTGCTATCTTCAGATTGTTGTGGTGATTAAAGTCTCCAGAAGCTGGAACAGTAGTCTAATGACTGTCCCCTTGCAACACCATTATAATACCAACAAACCAAAAGAGAAACCATTGTCCCAGGAGACATTATTACCTTTCAGAATTAATATCACAATGTTAATTAGATTGAACACACCTATTTCATGGATGTGAAGAGCTCTTTGCAGTTGTTTACCCATCCCAACCATGCAGTTTGGACAGTATTTACCCATTTAGACACCCCAGTTCCAGAGTAGCCCTGATCAGGACAGCTGATCCCACCAAATGGACAATCACAGGCCTGAAGTTGAGCCATTAGCTTTGTATGAGGCTGATGTGTGTGCAAAATTATTTCTTTTCCAAACTTGCATTACTGAACTTTCAGAAAAAAAAAAAAAAAGGGCCACTTCTAACCTAAGTCTTCTGTCCCCTGTGAATGTTTTGCCATAAGAACTCCAGTTAAAGGGAAGTGTCCTGAACTCCGGCAAAATCATGAAGGAATGCTTGAGCCTTTTTCCTGCAGGAATTCATCACCTTTTCACACAGCTCCAAGGACCTGCTAGCCTCAGCATCCAAAGCAGATGAGAGAACTGAACAAGTAAACAGATTTCTACTGCTCTGTTGTGATTTTGCCTTTCTCAAATATTGCAAAATAGAAGCACCAACAAACAACTATGAGAACCTGAACCTTTGCCCTAGTTTTTTGTAGGTTGGACCATTCTGAGATCTGTCTCTAGGGAGTGTTTATTTGTGGTGTAAAAGTGTCCCAGGCTGCCAACACATCAAAAAGAAAACAAAGCAATAAAAGTTGGGCTATTTTTTGTTTGTTTCGTTCACCCTGCTTCATAAAGAGGGAACTAGCTGGCTAATGAAATTATATAAACCTATAAACCCTACATAAATATAAAATCCAGGTTCAGTTTGCAGATTGACTTGTAGGGAATTACAACATTATTGGATCAGGATCATGATTATTTGGACAACTTTTCTCTCTTTTTGAGAGTGCAAATAAATCATAGAGAAGTTGTGGATTCTAGCACAAATGATTAATGGTAGCAGAAATCTGATCTGTTGTCTTCCCAGGTTTGCCTTCAAATTTGGGAACAAGAATACTCTGTGCAAAATATTCCTGTCCTGTATTTCTTGTAATCTACAATTGGGCCACCCAAGGCTGCCTGGGTTCCACAGCACTGAATTGGGATTCACTGGGGTTCAAAACCGGAATGGGTCTGTGTAAGTAGAGAAGTTTTTAGAAGCTGACTGGACAAAGAACACATCACTCACCTATCAGAGGTAGGGAGTCATAAGTACCCTAAGGTCTGGCCACGGTAGTGAAACCATGCACTGCTCCTCTTTTCAGGCTAAATTTCCTTCCTGTTTACCAATCCAAGATCCAGACAGCCAAATAGAAAATTAAAAAGATTTATAGAAAACACTCTAGGAATTGTTTAGCAAAACCCTTGTTAACCCTTTGATAAATAACAGGTTCATTCAAAAAGAATGAGAATCCGTTTCTGATGGGTCACACAGATTGGTGCATTGGCAACTTTGGTGCACAAGCCGCAGTGCAACTGTGGTAACTCATAGAGAACACAGGCACACCTCTCTACTACAACAACCCCAATGTTGGAAATCCCACTTGAACAAGTTCCTAGGACATAGAAAAGATGTGTCAGTGGTTTTCAAATAAACCAGCTGATGCAAACATTAAATAAGAGTCTTGTGCTCTATGGGGGACTACTTAATCTAAGCACCTGAGAGCTGCTGGGAAATAGCCACTGCCTCTTTCTTAAAAAGCTGGATATTCATCACTCCCTCTGTATGATACCATGGAGGCGGGAAAATCATATATAGCCTGGATACAGCAGGTCATAAATAAGGTCATTAAGGGCATTAGGGCAGGCAAATAAGGCCATTAGGGGCAGTCATTTCCATCCCTTGGGATTAAGGCATGGAAAGGGAAAGGCTCTGAACTTCAAGCTGCTGGCATAGCTTGCATTAGGCAAAGAGCACTGCACACAGCCATGCAGGGGCTGTGAAGAACTAATCTGCCTCTTCTAGAGCACAAAACCCAACTCTGCTGTAGCATAGACATTGCTAATAGCACTAAATATCAGGTTTACTGGCAACTTGTTAAAACATCAAGAATTAAAGAAATGTTCTGTGCTGGGTTCTGAGCTAGGTAACACCAATGTGAATTACGTGAAAGCGTAACTCTGTGCTTCCAGCAGATCTAAATACCTGTACATTTGAAATTGCTGTCATTTATATTGGTTTCTTACCATTACAGCTTTTGATCACAAAAATGACTCAGCTACACTGATTTGAGGAAACTTCTACTCTCTCCATAGTAGTTATGTAGGTAAATATTGTGGTTCAAGTGCTAAAATGCACACAGTTGAAAAATAATTATCCATAATGTTAGCCAAGAAAAACTTGGCAAGCACTCTAATGCCATAGAGTTGGAAATAGAGCTGCCATAAAGCACCTTTATTTTCTTAAATAACTAGTATTAGATAAAATATGTCAGTAAAAAGAGACCTTTTCAATAAGAATTCGGTAAAATGATCTCTTTTTTTTTTTGTCCCTAAAAGAATGAGCATTTTTTTTAAATTGTGAACTGAATTAAACAATCATATATTTCTTTTGTTTCTCTGGACTTTTCTCTCAAGGAATCATATTTTAAGGAGTAATAACTAAGAACATCTAGAGAAAATTTTAAAAAAATTAAGGAAAATTAATTCCTGTATATGCTGAATAAAAAACTAGACTATAACTGTTATTTTCTAGTTCCATTTAAATATAAGCAAACTCAGATATAAAGTATGTATAAATATTTATTATGATTATTTTAAAATAAGATAGGCATTTGATCACTTGGATACTAGTATTAAATACTTACTATACTGTCCTCATTGAAAAATCCCTCTGGGTTCAAAAACTTTTTGAATTAGAATAGTTTCACAATTTTGGAATGATTTTCAATGGATGCATTCCTGGAAATAGCAATCTGTAAACAACAAACTGTGAAACAGAAAATAAAGTAACAAAATTCAGCCAGTGATTTGATCACTGCAATCCTCTTTCTTTCATTCTAATAACTAAGATTCAAACATTTTACGCTAAGTATTAAATGACCCTTGTTTTAAAATGACACAGCAATTTATTAAGATGTAAAGAGGGATCTTTCACATGGAAAACATTCAGCATTTGCCTTTCTGTCTTGATAGCAATGTTGGAAGTGATTCAGAGGTTTCCCAATGTCACACACAAAAATTTTATATTGAATTTTTTAACTGTACCTTAATGAAGGGTTTTGTTCCTTGTACACTGTAAGACAAATAAGATTAATTCCTAGGCAAACTTAGCTAAATAAATATGTTTTTGTGTGTTTTATGGAAGAAAGGGGTTACTTTATCACTATCAAAAGCAAAGTGTCTCCAGTTTGTTATCAGTGCACAGTGAATGTTTGCCTTGCGATGAACTTAATATCAGAAACCTTACAAATGAAGAAATAAAAGCCAGGCACTGATAAAAATGTGCTGAAAGTGTTCCTTTTGTCAAACACAATGAAGGTGCATTGTGCTCGTGCTCTGCTTCACTCTGGGGCTGGACAGGGTTACTCCATCGACAGTTTGTTCTATTTTAACTTCCTGAGACCCACTGGAGGCCTGGGAGGACTCAGGAATTCTGGTGACAGATGCTGGAGGTCTGCTATCTTTAAATGAAGAGTTTTCAGGGCATTCACACATGAATTTCTGTCTTTTGGTTAAGCTCAGAGGAGATCCATCTGGTGTTCTGGCAGCACAAATCTGCTATTATTGCCTCCTTCATGTGCTGCAGCACTGGCTTAGATAGTGCACCTGTAGGACTGAGAGGGAATTTCCCCCATTCCACCCCACCCCGCTTATTTGCTTCCAAGCTTGACCTATCTTGTTCTGTTGGGATTGCCAATGAAAGGCTTAAGTCATGGTAGTGGTATTTTTTATCTTTGTGCAACTGAGAATAAGAGCGAAGCTACTAATGAGTTCTATATGCAGCCTGGAACAGTCACTGAATTTTGACAGGCTTTGTCCCTTCCAGTTCAACTCAGTGATCTAAAGCCACACAGTTATGTTTCTCAATACTAATTGCATCATCCCAGGAAAAGTAGCTTTCTCCACTGTTTTACTGAGAAATTACAAAACAGAGTGGAAAAGCAAGAAAAAAATGGGATTTTTTTTCCTTTCAATTTAAAATGAGTGCTTTGAAAGAGTTAAACCAAAATCTGACACGAGAATTTTTTAACCAGTTTCTCAGTTCTGTGTGTTTGCTCTGGAAATTTCATGGATTTCTACTGACCAGCATCTGCCTAGGCTGAATGGATCATAAATGCATGTCTGGATACCCTGAGCTCCTTTCCTTGGTGCTTTTGCAGGTTACACATTCAGACTGTTCCACTCACACTCTCCCTACATCCTGATGCTCTCCTCTATTTTAATACAGTTGGAACATCATCGCCTGAACTCTCAAGGGCTTTTTTCAGTTTTGTGCTGGTTGAATTTAGGGCAATAATGCAAAACTTCAAAATTCAATTAAATTTCATTAAAATAAAACCATAAGAAAAACCCCAACGACCCAAAGCCTTTCTCATGAGTAGTATTATTCTGTTGCCCTAATTTTCACAGTAAAAATCAAAACAGATCAATAAAGAGAAGTTACCTGTCACTGGCCCATGTGAGCAGAGGCAGAACCAGCTCTCTCCCCACAGATCCTGAAGAGAAGCAGACCCAGCCAAAGTAAGGGAAAAGCCCTCCTGAGATGCAGGTTGCTGGCAGATATCAGCAGGACATGCAGGGATGTGCAGGGATGATGCTCCTAATTTCTGACTGCCACGTCTCCAAAGTCAGTCCTGTCCCACATGGATTCACCATGATGATGTGGTTCTGTCTCATGAGCAATGGAGCTCCTTGGGACTCCTCTCACTAACTTGGTTTCACATTCACTGGACTTCCTGAACACCCAGGAACCTTTCAAAAATCATAATCAGAATACTAGAAAATATAGACTATTTTTTAAATCATTAACTTCTGTGAATCCTATTTCACGGTGGAGAAATTCACTCCTTTGCTCTGGTGCCTATCAGATGACATGACCCTACACCAACATCTGTCATTTGATGCAGCCAGGAAGAACAGGGTCACTCAGAGTGTTGCTTTCCTGGGGCAGAGCCTCCAGCTTTGAAAATAAACATCTCAGCTTTTTCTCAACATTTTGTTTTGATAGTGACTTGAATGCACTTTGGCATTTGTCTAGTAACAGGAGATTGCACCAGGGTGGGATGGTCTCAGAGGGCCCTTCTATTACACTTCTGGAGTTCCTGTTGGGATCAGTTGCTGCCTCTTGATCTTCTCAGTGATCTGCCATACTGTGAAGTATCAGGCAGCACAACAGATGCAAACAATCTACATTGACTGAAGAACTCAGTTGGAATAATATTTTCTTTTTGAAATTTGTTCTATCCACAAATCTTTTCTACAGAACCTTTAAAAAAGAAAAAGAACAACCAGCCACCAAGTAAAGCTAATATGACTTCTTAATCACCTTTTATTTTATTTCAAGTGATACATCCTACTGCTACAATACAAAAGTAAGCAAACTTACAAAACCACACTAAGCTAAGTCTATAGTTTCTGTATACACTTACATTTTTTGCATCATCAAATATGGCACAGAGACTTTGAACAAAACTCTACCATCTGTACTTATCATGCTGTTTGTCAGAAGAGCAGCCTTATCATATTACCATTTTTTAAAAGGGTAGGTTGCTGGTCTATCAATCAACTCCTATCCTGCAAGTAGCTTTTTTTTTTTTTTTTTTTTTTTTTTGTCTGGATTTACCTCTTTAATCCCTCAAACTATATGGATTTCCAGGAATTTAAACACTCACCAGTCTAAGTCTTATTGGATTTCAGTACTTTCCTGCTGTTCCAATACATTAAGGAAGTGTCTCTAGGGAAAATGCTGTGTTTGTGTTGCACTGTACTACCTCTTCAGGACTTCCCTATCCTGTCTTACTATAATTATGTGGTTATGACCAGACCATCACCTAACCTCCACTTTGTTCTTCATTTCCTCTGTTTGGAAATTCACTCCATATGAGAGTGAGAAGAGAGAAAAAGTCTGAATTTACTTCAGTGTCTGGCTATTCCTGGGTCAGGTTAAAAAGGCACATGGGCTATGTTTAGTTCTTTTCCTTTTCCTTCCATGGGATCCCAGCAAGGCTCCCTGATGCCAGCACTGCGAGGAAATCTTGGCTCCCTCTTGATTTTGCTGATATGCTTTAAAAAGAAGAAAAGGAACAGAAGAATATGCACTCTTAAGTAGGCGTCTATAATGCTCTACTGACAGTGTGATCTTTATTAACAGCTTTCTGCCTGGTTTAGCATAACGTGTGTGCAATGAGGGGTAGAGGTGTTCACAGCTTTGGTAGGTGGCTTGGCACTGCTCTTTTGGAACCTGCAGGGGTGTAATGAGGTGACATATCCAAAGGCTTTATACAGAGGTTTGGTTTCCATATGGATTTAAAATGTATTCAAACATCTTGAAGAAATTGAGAGAGCAGCCTTCCTTAAGACATTTGGCATTTTAGATGCAATTAGAAACCAAAAGTGGAGAACACTTATTGAAATAGTTTTAAACTTGAAAAAAATAGTGCACTTTGGAGGTAGTTGTAAAAATGGGGAAGGTTCGAGGATTATAGTAAATATAAAAACATTTCTACATTTGCCATCCAGTTCAAACCTCTGAACATCAAACCCTTTAACCACTTTAGCCAGCGTTGTTATCTTACTTCATGCAGAACACTCAGAAGAGTTAGAAAACCAAGTTTTATTCATCTTGTCCTTTTTTAATGTCAATATTAGGTTTAGATGAATCAAAAGGAATTTATCTGCCAAGAAATTAATCCAGAGTTCTGGATTTCTTCTCCAACAGCAGATAATTTTGCTCCCACTTCAAGCATATTTTCTATTTTAAATATTAGTTTTTCATACAGTAGAAACTCAGAGACATGTTGCTAGGTTCTGGCAATATAAGTAAAGGTGTTGATTTGCAGACGTTTGATTTTAAAATCCAAGTATTCTGAACTTGCTCCTGTTTTTCCCACTGTCAAACCCCAGATGAATGTACTCGACACCCTGTCTTTAGGGAAGTGGGGATGTGGATTCAAACTGTGTGTCTCAAGCCTGTTCCTGGAGTTGAAAGGAATGTGCAAGCCTATCCATGTTGGACTGAATCTGATCTCACGCTGGGGCAGGTCAGAGGTAACTGTACTGCAGTCAGTGGAACAGACCCCAGTCTCCCAACTTCTGTACCATTGAACTTCACTTACTTCAAAAAAGTTCATTTTGATATGCACTGATTGAATGAGCCTCATATTAAAGACCTCGTGTTAAAGTAATTGTTTTTATTTGACTTTAGTAAAAATCCCAATACAACAATACAGCAATAAGATTTTTTTTTTTCTCCTTAACGTGCTAGTTAAATTTCTTCAAAATATGCACATGAAAAGTTTTGTATTGTCTTTACAAAGAAATGCATGCTGCTAGCTAAGAGAGAGGAGAAATATTTTGCAGCATTCAATAATTTTTTACAGTTCAATCTTCTGGAGGATTTCCATAGGTCATATTTACACTCACTTCCTATTTAATGCAATACAGATTTTTTACATGCATCAGCCTTGAAAGAAAATAACATATGGAGTAGCCTATGTAGTTATTTTTTTAATGAAATTCCATGCCTTTGTTTTACAAAAGAATTTTAATGGGGAGAGTGCAAGACCCTGAAACATTACTGCGTTTCATTAAATCTATGTTTTTTGCCTTTCCACTGCCCAGCTCAAGCTGTGACGTGGACCAAGAAAATGTAAAGGTATCATGTGTTCCATCCAAATCAAAGATTTATCAATTCAGTAATCACAATGAATAAACATGGAGTTGCAGAATCATAGAAATGTTGGCAAAGACCTTTTAGTTCACTGAGTCCAACCACTAACCCAGCACAGCCGAGCCCACCACTAAACCAGTCCCTGACTGCCACATGCACGTGTCTTTTGAAAACCTCCAGGGACGGTGACTCCACCACGTCCATGGTGAGCCTGTTCCAATGTCTGACCACCGAAAAAAGTTTTCCAAATATCCAATCTAAACCTCTCCTGGCAGAGTCTGAGGCTGTTCCTCTTGTCCTGTCACTTGAGAGTTGCTTGAGAGAAGAGACCCACCCCCACCTGGCTACACCCTCTTGTCATTGCAGAGAGTAATAAGGTCCCCCCTGAGCCTCCTTTTCTCCAGTTTAGATGTAGCATTGTATGTTTTATATGGGCTTTATTGTAAAGTTGGTTAATTTTTATAAGTTAAGATTTGGTTTGACCCTCGGTTCCCCCCATGTTCTCCCTCCCCACGGTTTGTTCCTCCCACCAGTTGCCTGTCAATCATTGTAACCGTCCTTTCTCATGTTGAGAATCTTCCATGTCAATCATCCCTCACGTAACACATCATTTGTCCCCTGAGCCTTTTCCCTCCCCTGGGCCCTTCCTATTGGTTCAGTTGTGTCCCTCGCTCCATCCCTGGGCTTTGTTCATTGGTCCCTCGTGTCCCCGTCCGTTACACCTTTCCCCTTTATAAGTGTCTCCCTAACGGTATTTACCCGACCCCGTAATGGGCCCCGCCTGGATCAATAAAGCGCTTTGGCATCCCCACGCGTGTCCACTCCTTCCTTCCTTTGCCTCAGTGCTTCGCAGTCCTGCTCTTGCCTGCATCACCACACAGCAGACAGAGCCACTACTCGGGGTTCTCGCTGAGAACCTGGGAGTGGCGGGATTCGTAGTCTCCACCGGTCACTCTGGGAGTGGCCAGCCGGCCCGTCAGCTCCTGTGGCCGCGGGACGAGACTGCAGTTAGACACTCCCAGCTCCCTCAGCCACTCCTCATCGCACCTGTGCTCCAGAGCCTTCCCCAGCTCCATTGCCCTTCTCTGGACACACTCCAGCACCTCAATGCCTTTCTCATAGTGAGGGGCTCAAAACGACGCAGGATGCAGCCTTACCAGAGCTAAGTAGAGTTGTGGTTGAAAACTTGATATTCAAGCTTGAATATCCTGAAATGCTCTTAAGATGCTCTGTGTCCACCTTAAAAATGCAAGACACCTAAATTCCAGTCAAAAATTCTTCCAGATCATTAATTGCTACTTCTGTAACCTAGAATCTATAAATGCTGGGTTTCTGAGTATTGTTCAGTCATCTTGGTGGTTAAAATGTGCAGCAGAGTATTTTTCTATTGAGGAAAAGAGTTTGTCTTAGGGATTGTAGGAAGTAACAAGATAATTAATCTCTCAGCCTCTGAAAAAAACCCCCAACTTTGTAGCCATTTTCCACCCTAGTTAGACTATACAATTCTACTGGATTGTACAAATCAGTATTAGCCTACAGACTTCTGTCTACTTTATATTTAGGCACCTTGAGGTGATGGAACTATTGTGGACCCACATGATTAGAAATTTAAACATGCAAGGAATGAAATATAGCTGTGTTTGTAAAAAGGAATGTTATAAACAAATCAGCTCCCTAAGTCTACCACCACATTCATATCTGCTGGAAATAAGTGCAGCTCCAATGGAAACACCAGAGTGGCACTGAGCATGGCTCACAGGAACTGAGCAGGGCAGAAAAGGAGAGTCCTCTCTTACTGCTGGTGTAAGGAAAGCCTGCATTTTTAGTCTTGGATCCCAGGCTGTAGTGGGGGCTGTGTGGAGATACACCAGTAGCCTTTCAAGATGGTTCATTTCCAAGAAGCTTGACAGAATAACAGTCACATTTCTGGTGTTTTTTTGTGGGTTGGGGCATGGGGGAAAGGTGAGGTGTTTCTGTTCAGCACTCTATCTCTCTTCACATTAATCACTGCATCATCAAAAAGTGGTCCTTTATTTGCTGCTGAGTATTCAGGCAAGAAGACTGATTTTCACAAATTATAGAGTTATGAAAGATCCCCACCAATGTCCTGTTTCTATGCTGGAATGTACTTATCTGCAAGCAAAGTATGCTGAAATGCTTAATTGTGAGAATAACTAATCATGAGAGAAGACTGTGATTCCATCAGACTTTGGGGAATGGTATCTCCCAGTGTTTGCTGTTGGATTTGCCATCCTGGACAAGGGCCAGAGTAGAGGGAACACAGAAACAAGCTTCAAAGACATTGCTGTACTTCATGTAGCAAAGCAAACACATTTGCACTCCACTTACTCTCCCTTAATAAAGACAATGTTTTTGTGTTCTGTTTGATTAGTGTTGAATAAAAGACCAATGCTGAGTAAAAGCAGAAGACAGTTGCTGGGTCACCACTGCTGCTGGCACAGGTAACTCCTGGCTCAGAGGGAAGATTGGTCTCTCTGGCCCCCACAGCCCTTGGGGCCAGGCCAGACGGCTACACTGATCCAGGGGAAGGACAGCTGGCATCTGAAAGCAGGCAAACAGTGTGGCCAGGGCACCACTCCTGCTTCACACCCTGCAAGGATTGGCAAGAACCAACCTCATTGATATGTATGGATGCTGCACTGGATGGGTTTTTTGTCTCGGGTTCCAAATACATAGTAATCTCCTAAGCCTCCTTTTTGTTGTGTGGTGTAAGTGCAGTTTAGACAGAATGCTAGTCTTGCATGTTTGCTGCATTCAGCAGAAGGCATTTCTCCTCAAAGAGGGCTTCCCACGTCCTTAACTTTTAGGTCTTTTTTCAAGAAAAAATCTTCAAGCTCATTGACTTGATTGTGTTTTTGCATCAGAATACTGTTTTGAGCTAACTGAGTAAGTCACTGGCTGTAAACCAGTCCAAGCTGACTTTAAACTTTTGGAAGTACAGTTCCTGCCTTGAGTAAACCTGGCCTCAGTTAAAAGTTTGCAATGAAGTCCAAGGTAATTTGCTACCAAATGTTTCGTGTGAGGCTTAAGATCCCATATCCTCTTCCTTAACAACCAACTAATCACTACTATTTATTTTTTGTGTGGTTGTACCAGTGAAGATGTACTAAAGCACGAACACAAACTTTATTTATCTGGACACTGCTATCTGCTACCTATGTCAGTAACACTGCAGATTATGAGCACTCACTTGGCACTGCCTGCTACTGTTGATAGGATGTGGTCTTTGCTCCAGTCCCCATGTTCTGTATGCAAGCAGCTAATCAGTCTGACCATTTGCTGAGTGACTTGACAACTGCAAGAAACAGATGTTAAGTTCTAGAATTTATTTTTCCAGTAGGGTCATTTAGGTCTCTTGATTTTTTTCCTAGCTAGCTCTTCTTAAGTCTTTTATCTGCCTTCCTGGCTGATTTCCAGCAAAACAATAAAGCACTTATAAGTCTCAGTTTCCGCATAATCATCATCTCCAACTGCAATTCCAAGCAGTCCCCTGTGTAATGATGTGAAGGTTTTGTTTTCCTTGTGAAAGCTGTGAATGAGGTACAGATTTAGTTATGTCAGATACAATACTCGTATCTTGTTTATAACTGTTCAAAAGAACATATTGTGAAGCTTCATTCACAGAATTGACATTTCAAATTTATCAGAACAGGATTTATACTCTGATGTTGGTATGACTACAACAGTTATCTCTGATGGGTGGAGAAACAAGTTTGTTTTGGGTGGAGTGAATCCATCCAAGTCTCCATAGGGAGCAAAGAAAGGACAAGAAAACCTGGGATAGCCTTTGCAATCATAGTGATAAGAAACAGTCACCCTGAAAACACTAGGGAAAAATAAATGGAGCTCTACGCATTTTTCTGGTATGCATTCTTATCCTTTGCTTACTTGCACACAGAGATTAATATTAAATCAAACAAATGTGCAATAAAAAAAAAATATATGAACATATATATATACACACAATATATATGTATATAAAAATTTTTAAGAGAGTGCAGTTTTCAAACTCCCTATATTTTGGTTTTGCATGAAGGAAAGCATGAAAAAAGAAAAGATTGCCTGATATGTCAACACTCACTAATCAATATCTAACAGAATTGTACTTGCACCTGTAAATTACTGCTTCCTCTTTAGCAGATGTGCTTCTCTCAGGATTTGGATTACAGTTCTCTGTTGCTTTTGCAGTTCTGCTATGAAGGAGTACCTGCTTCTAATAATCACCTAAATTCCTTTAATTACTTTTTAACCCTACTTATTTACATGGTGATACTATCTTAATGTACAAGCAGTACCCAAAAATGCACTGCTAGTTCTTCCAGCCAATCTGACATTGAATGAATTTGCTGGTTCACATGCAAATCCTGGCTCAGAAAATCCATTTGCAGAATGCCAGCAGACAGGGTGTACTACAGAAGAACCTTGTTAAGACCTCACCTCCTTCAAAACTCTTCCCCTTGGTTTCCTGTTACTGGTTACTGTCAGAGATGAACTAGTGAAGAGAGGGTGCTTTGATCTGAGTCACTCCACTGGTACTCAAGTCAAACTTTTATGCTTTGGAATGCTACTCTGTTAACATTATCAACCTCCATTTTCACTGCTGGGTTGACAAACCTGGATTTGGCAACAGTATAAAAACCCAAATCATCCACTCATGACAATGTCCAAAATTAATAGTTGTGCCCTCCTGAAGCTGTCAAAGGTGTAGTTGTGGTTGTATACAGCTTAGAAGACTGTATAAGTTACTACTCCAAAGAAGTAGTTACTACTCCCAAGAAATGAAAGCCAAGGAGTTGAATCCTTCTCCTTGTTGTCATGATAAGTGGAATTTATTTTCCACACTAATTGAGGGCTTAGGTGCCACTTCACTTGAGTAATCACAGGACCACAGAATCACAGACTGGGGTTTATGCAGTGGTGCTGGTAGTGACATGCAGTACCATTTTCTCTAAAATACTCTTTCAGAGGCCTGGTGCATCTCTTCCATTAATAGCATAAGTTAACCCCTTTTGTTAGCACAAATTCATGAGCATCATGGTTTTTCAAGCCTTGTTGGAGATTGTTATTTTTCCACATTCATGGCTACTGTAAATGTGTTGTTTGAGCAGTGTTGTTGGCACGTCTAATTAAAATCCTTGAAGAGGTTGTCCTTTCTCTATGGAAGAAAAGATTAAAGGAATTTGAACAGGAGACAGCAAATAAAAGTGATGAAGTATTTGAGTAATGCGTAAAAAATTCAAAATTACAATTTCAGCCACCTGAATGAAATATATCACAATAATTTATTAACAGCATCTCTTCATGCAAGGAGGTGCTGTGAAAACAAACGCAACGTCTGAATGTTTCTGGCACAGTTCTGGTAATTTCAGTCACTTGTGTAGTATTTAAGAGAATTCACATACTACTGTTTGTCCCACTCTTGCCAGCAGTGACTGTCAAAGGGGCCCCAGTGCTATCAGCCAGATGGTGTTTTCAAAACTCAGTTTGAATTCTCCCCAGCAGATTACTTCCCTCTGCTGTGTTTGGGCAGGATGTCTTCCTTAACTTTCAGACAATTTTCAAATCTTTATTTCCCTCTGTTTATTCCCTCTAGGTAAAGAATCAGTTGTGACATTTAGAACACTTGGGTACAAGATCCCACCATTTCACGTGACAGGTGGATAATATAAAACTTGCATAACTTTTCTTACTGTGTATATCTTGAACATTTCTTCTTTTAGGGATGCCAGCATCTTTCTATCCTTAGTGCTACAACAGAAAGAAAGTAGTTTTATCTGCAGCCTCTTCTGATATGCAGTTGTTAAAGAAGCTCCACGATCCTCCACGCTGTAGGTTGGTAGTGCACAGGGTGTGGGCCAGCACAAAAAGGCAGTGCTCCCCTGTTGCCTATCCTTTCCAAACATGCTGTGTTTTTCCTTTATGGGAAAGGGAATGTGGATATGTCTTTGTAAGGAAATTTTCACCAGCGAGTGAAAACAAATCCTCCTTTCTGAACATCTGACGGAACATTGAGACAGATCCTCATTTCCTAGGGGTTGGCCGTGGGAGCTCTGGTGACAGTGAGCTGACTGAAGGCTCTTTCAGTCCCTTGTCTCCTCTAGGCCCTGCTTAAATTAACACCTTCTGTGGAACACAAAATGCCTGGCTCGGCCTTCTGGATTTAATTTCAGGAGCATGCATGTGTTCCCCTACTGGGTCCAGGTTTCCTCCAGGCCTGGAGAAGGTCCTGCGGCAGAGGTGTGGACTGTACTGACAGGTCTCTGCCATGGCAGATTTGCTCATGCTAGGAAACACTGTCCTGGAACCTGCTAAAGTTTGTTTGTGTGGCTCTGGTTACATCTCTGCTTGGGTCTTTGCTGGCATATTTTTCTGTTTCCAATTGACAAGGCATTCCAAACTGAGGCATTCAGACATCAGGCTGAGTTTACCCCAGCAGACAGTTTTACTTTGCAGCCAGCTCAATACACCAGCAAAAATTTCGAAGTTTAGATGATACATTAACTTTACTGAAGGTAGGTTTGGTTTTTTTTAATGTATATTAGAAATACAATACCATCAATTATTCTTTAAAAACTCATCCATTTTTTTATTCATCCACAAGGTCAAATCCAATGCAACTTTTACTCAAACTGAAGAAGCCATCAGGAACCTTCCTTCTTTGATTTTGTTGTTTGAAAAATCATCCCTTAAAGACTAAACAGCTTTCCATATGCTTGTAGTAGCTAGTAGTAAAACACTGTTGAAAATTTTGAAGTATACTAGATAACTTGATGTTGATGGATATGTCATATATTCACTTTTAGTTAACAAAAAAACTCTTCAGCAATTAAATAATTTGGCAAAAGTTTTAAGGCAAATCCAGGCCCATACAAAGTAATGACTTCAAGGGCAAAGGTCTTGACTTCACTGAGAATGAGATCAACCTCTTAGCTCAATAAGCTTTCAGAAAAAAATTATTTTTGTAAATGTTTTATTTTAAGAAGTATTTTATAAATAATATTTTACAGTATCAACAGACACATAAATCTTAGTATTACCATTGCATCAGTCTTGTTTTATCTAGAATCTTATTTTGTGTGTTTTTAAAACTCGACAAAAAGGAGCCATGACGGAATTTATGTTGTTTGGCTTTGGCAACAAGGCAAGAAGTATTTCCTAAATTCTGCAGAGTAAGAAAAGAGTAAGAGAGAGCATCTAGTGTGGCTTTTATTACAGGCATATAAATATATATATATATATATACATATATATTCCTGGTATAGTTCTGGAGATCATGGTAAGTACTTTTTTATTAATTTTTAATGGATTGATCAATCTTTTCCACCCATTGCTGCCTTGGTAAGCATGAGCAGGCCTATGACTGATGCTCCTCTTGATCAGCAGGCCTTCACAGAGGAAAGGAAAAAAATTTCCCATCTCTGTTCATCTTTCATTCACAAAGACGGTTCAATATGAATGTATCAAATTAAATATGATAGATACGCATGACATGGAAAGACTAGGGCAGATTTATTTTTTAATGTGTAAGTGGCCTATTTGCATTTTGAGGTATAGTCATCTTCCATAGGAGCTGTCTGTTCCTGAGCTGCATTATGCACAAATATCTGCCTTCTCCTTTTCCAAAGTGGCCTATTTGCAATTGCCAATGGTTAGCAGGTGTAGAAGTCCCACTTTAGATTACAAAAATTACCAATTGTCTTAGAGAATTTATTCTGCTCTGTGGATGCTAACATGTGCTCTATTCTACTCCCTGATTTCTGTGGCACTGTGTGAGGAGGGACAGATTCTGCATTACAAATATGGCCAGCCCAGTATTCTGTGACTGAGTTCAACTCCTGGGGACAATTCAAAGAATGACAGTCAAATTCAGCTCTGGAGCTGATAAAATTTTCATATGCTTTTCCAAGGTATGTTGAAGAAGAACCTATCATAAATCTCTAGAACAGCCACAAATCTTGTAAGAAAGCTTTTTTATAATCTCCAAGAGATCCAATAATTGTTCCTAGATAGTTATATTTGTGCATAAAGAGCTGCCATATGCTTTCAATTAACATTATTTTGATTTTAGATTAAAACAACAAAATAAGGAATAAAGTTTCCATGAAAAATCACAATATCTGTATTTCTTTATCTTTAGTGAACTCTGCAAGGAAGTGGGTGTGTCAGCCTTTTCCTTGTTCAAATTAGAAAAATAATAGAAACAATCCAAAAGCTTAAATCTTTGTTTTGACTTTGCAAGTTAAATGAGAAGACATTTCAGGCTGCAGCTATCCACCTTCATGAACTCATTCATTCTACCTCACTCAAACTCTATAGTGTAAATCTTAAGAACAGGAAAGAAATCAATTTTTTGGAAGTTGTCACAGTTATTTCTTTCAGCTGTTTAAAGGCAAAGGAGCCATGCTAGATGTGCAAATAGCAATGTTTATACCTTTATCTGAATGCTAGCAAGAGTTTATGTCCTTAATTCTGGCTAAATGGGAATGATTACAGTTAGAATGTTTTCACTTTCTCTCCTTGCCAGCTGTGCATGTCATAGGAAGAAAATTACATGAGAAAAGTTTTATTTTATACCCTGAGTATGCCACTTAACATGACAGATAGTAGAACTTTGTTTACAGAAAACAAAACTCTTCTTGTCAGAGAGAAAAAACAGCTAAGAAGCCATTTAAAGGATCAAACTGCTTTCTTAAAACATACCAGGCACTTCACAAAGTGCACCAAAACATGATTTTCAGAAGGACAAGAAGAGTTGTTACTTGAAATGCCAAATAAACCAACAAAAGCTTCTCGTCCTGTTATAACATTTTTCCAAATTGAAGTTCATGATGCACGGGGGTATAATCTTTATTATTTATGAACAGCAAGATGTGATTAATAGCCACAGTGGTTTCCATTTAGCTGCTTTGTTTGAATCAATAGGAACCACAAAATAAATACATGTTTTCTTCAAGGGTTTCCATATAATTTTACATCTATTGCAAATATTGCTCTGTTGCGCTACCTTGCATTTTACAAAGATTTTCAGTACTCTCACCTACAGAACAAAATAATAGCTTTGAATTTTAATAGCCAATTTTGACAATGCAAATAACATACAGCCTTTACTAATCAGAACATCTTGCAATACCCCAGAATAATTATCCAATCTGGGAAGAAGTTCTGCTTGGATTTTGTTATCTTTCTTTATCCACTGTGCTGTGGTGGACGACAGGCCTCAGCCGTGCTTTTAGATGAAGACAGTGTATTTTTAAAGAGCAACTTCTATGAGTAGAAGAAGCATTCAATGCTTTGGGCATGCAGTTGAGTTTTGACTGACTACAAGAGTTGTTATGTCCATTAAGGATTTGGTCCAAAGTCCACTGAAGTTGAAGGACACTCTTTTAAGCCAAATTAATGATTGAGAACTGGGTCAAGCTTGAAGTGATCTAAATTAAACCTAGTATTTTTGAAAAAAATATTGTATTTGCTTACTAAATCCCTATCGGGACGCCATCTAAGTTTGTCTTTGTAATCTGTTTTACCATCTCAGATAATTTAGTAATTTTCCATTTATCACTGGGCTTTTAAACTTCCAGAAAATACAGTAATATTAGCCAGTAACAGTGTAAGTTATTTGCTTTCTTTAGTTATTTTCATATGACTCTCCTAACTCCAAGCTCCTTCATAGTTTAAAATTCATAACTAAAGTTACAAAGCTTCTTTTATCCACTTACTCAATGACCCTGATATTGCAGTGCCTATTAAAAGCAATAAAACTAGTACTGCAGACCCTGAGACTCCATCTTCACTATGCTCTTGTCTGTATTTTCACTAGTTATGAGCCCATACTTGTTCCAAAAACCCTTTAAAAATTATAGCTTATCATACTTAGTTGCACACACTAAACTTGATAGGACTGAGTCCTCATTAAAATAAGCAGGAGCAGTTTGCACTATAACTTTATGCACACCTGAAAAACTTCTAAACTACCTCACACCGAATGACTGATCCATGTGCTTAACAATAGCTGTAGTATAAGAATATTACATTAATGGATAAACCAGAATGGATTTTTGCCATGTTTGCTGTGAATGTCTTCTTGCCCATGATTCTGCATCATGCAAGGTGAAGCTCTCTCTGCTTTATTTCTTATTTTCTGTGTCTGTGAAAAATAGGAATAAATGGAGAGCTTGTTCCTACACTTGTATGAAAGGAAGACCATGCCACTTAAGTCATGGCGACAAGTGACTGACAACGCATATTTGAGACATGGGTTCATTTCTTCTTTCTTCTACTTTATGAGTTTGAGAAAGCTATCATATCCCTCTGTACTTCAAGTCTCCTTCCAAAAACTAGGAACTTAGGAAATAGGCATATTGATAGTAATAAGAGCTTAGATACCCATCTTGCACATAAATGCCTGTGTTTAGACATCTAAATACCAACAGGTTATTGTACAGAATTCTTTCGATATTCAAATCCAATCCTATGTAGGAAAAGCAATTTCTGTAGGTGTATTCCAAGCAGAAATATTAGGGGAATTGCTGTTCTGGAAGATGCAAGCACTCTGCAAGTGATCATAAGAGACTGTCTGAGCTAACAGAGCTTCATTAAAGTTTTAGACAGTATGGGTAAGGTAGGTAGGGATGTAGAGGGTTAGTTTGTCTTGTTATAAAGGCAGCATCAGAATGTGACTTAAAGCAAGTTTTCTACTGAGAATTAAGTGCTACTGTGGCCTTCAACCTCCCCAGATAAATAATGAACCCTAAGAAAAATGCATTTTCCTGCATGGGAAGGGATAACTATAGTACTGTTAGTCATGCTGTGCTGTTTATTCTCCCATGAAAATGGCAAATTGCTGGCCCACCTTCTGTTGTGTGTCTGCTGCTTGACACAATTCAGGCTGGCATATTTAAGTCCTACTGGCATCCTTTGAAAATAAAATGACACCCTTTATAACATGACATTCAGAATAATTCTGCTGCCATAACTCAGACCGAACATAGTTAGAGCTAAAGAGAAAACAATGTTACGACACTGTGAGAAAATGTGCATCAAAAGTACAAGGAGCTTTGAAAATTATGGCAAAACCTGACTTGGATGTGATATATTTTGTCAGGAAGGCCTTTGGATTTGTATCTTCAAGGTGCTCAGTCACATTGAACAAAGGTATGCTTAATACAGAGTTACTCTCTTTTCAGTTGTATATGAATTAATACATGAGGTTTCTTTGTTCTTCAATAGAATTGAATCACAAATGAACTAATTAGGAATAAAAATATTAAAATAATCTTCTAAAAAGGAAAAGAAAAACAAAGAATTAAGCTATATGATCCCCAGGACAGCTAGGAAATCAGTAAATTTTGTTTTCTATAAACAGAAAGGTAGAGTTGATCTATGTGTTTATTAGGTTAAATAATCTGAGCAAACAATAATTATAAGCAGAGGGGACAATATTCTTCTGATTTAGAAAAATCTAATCCCACAGAGTACAGCTGTGCTCATTCCATTAGGACAATTATGTGCTCACTAACAAGTTGGAGTTGTCCTTTAGCACAGATTTACTGACTCCCAACAATTTTAAAGCATGAGGAATACGGGTTTTGATTTTTATGACACGTTATCAGTTCAATGCACACTTCCTAAGGGATTGCTATGTGTAACAGCATAGACTGATTTTTTAGTTTCTGTTCCAGGCTGCTGTGAATTTGAAGGAATGTCAAGATGGAGCATTTCACCTCATGAGACTGAGACACTTCCAGAGCTGTGAAGTTAGAACTGGAGTCAAGCCTGTTCAGCAAGCATTAAAAAGTACATTTTATGCTGGGCCGTCGATATTTTGAGAGCTGGCAGAAAGGCAGAGGCAGACTTAGGAACAGCAGTATCTGTGCAGAACTTTTGGCAATGAGCCCACACCCAGAGCCAGGCACTGAGGATGCTCCCGAGGGGAGGATTACATGGAAGAGCTGAGAAGCCATGCAAAGGAAAACATGGCATGGATATCCATGAAAAAGACCGGAGCATTCTGTCCTGGTATCTCAGGTAGGACATCTGTCCAAACATAACCTTCTACTGAGCAAGGTGCACATCAGCCAGCTATCCAGGTTTCCTTGGAAGATGATGGAGAGAAAAGGGCAGTTTACTGGTGTCCCTGTAAGCTGGACAGCCAGCTCTCCTGAGTGCCAGTGTCTGTGCATTGGAGAAGGGGGGAACACAGACAGCCAGCTGAGATCACAGAGCTTTCACTGGAGACTCCTAAAACTGGATGTGGTGAAATTTTACTTTGCATATGAAAAAGCTGGGCTGGTGTTTCAAAGGGACTGCAAATGATGTTCAGGATATGTTTTAGTCATAGTGTGGGAAGCAGTGGCAGTGCCCAGTGTCTGTCCCTGTATGCCAAGGAACAAATGCAGAACAATCCAGACTTACAGGGAATGAGAGAAATCACATGGCTTTTCTGAAGGAATAATTACATTTCATTCTTCTCAAATGTCTAGAAATGTCTTAAATTTTCTAGAAGGAGAAAATAAAAAACACTGCCACTGACAAATTTGCCAGCACTCTGTGTTTCTGTTTCCTCTGGCAAGCTGGGCAGTCTATGACCTGGTAATGCAACCCCTCTGAGTTTAGGAAGCTGCACACTTTTACTTTACAATTCACCTTTTCTATTACTTGCTGAAGATTGAAATGGATGAATGATGCAGTCACTGTTCCTACAGTAATTATCTTAACACTCATATGCATAGCACATTAGGATATTTTCCTCCTTTTTAGCCATCTAATTCAGGAGACAGCATCTGTTACTGCTGGTGGGTTGCTATACAAATGTAGCATGAATGACTGTAAACTTCTTTAACATTCAATACAACACAGCCTCCTGCTCTGCCTCACAGCTTACTATTTTCTGAAATCCACTGGCAGCCTGGGGTTTTGGTTTATGACTACACTGCACCTAAGGAGCTTGCATCCTTCTACCTGGATCTTTGTGCTCTATCTAGATACACAGTGATCCCACAGAATAAGTACAGCATTTTATTTTATCTGTGCTCTCTCTGCCATGAGAAACATTCATGTCTTTTTTAAAGATTAAACTCAGGCCACTAAACATTTCACACAGACCTCATTGCCCTTCCAGTGGGAAGATCTGTCACATCCACACTCTGCAGTTGCTGATAACAGTAACTGTCAGGTTGAACTAGAAAAAGTAGTAAATATTTGAATTTGTTTGTTTTGGCCATGTCACTGCTGAAATCTCTCTCTTATCCTTACAGAGTTTTCCCTGACCACAAAAACTCATTGCTTCTGATACACTGAACAATATGCATCAACTCCCACTGCTCAGTGCAGAGTTACATTTGGAAACTATTATTGTTTCAACAGTTTTCCTGTCAGATGTACATACAATTTTCTATAAGGAGCATTGATAAATAGGCTGGAAAATTTGTTTGTAAACTTATTTAGACTACACATTCATAAGGTGTTTGGGTTAACGTTTCTCTTTTGATCACAAGCCATTCCCAAATAAATCAAAATCTCTAAAAATGTATTAGATATTCGCAGAATGTCCACAAAAGGGAGGATGAAGAGCTTGTCTATTCTTGCAACACAGTATAGATTGTTCTTTGTAGCTCAATATTAGAGCGTCCTCTAAAAAGGCTTACAATACCAGAATAGCTTTCTTTAAAAAGCTTGAGAAAAAAAAGTATTTTTACAGATAAAAGAAATTACCACTTCTTTCACTGATGTATGATATCACAGCTATACTTCTACAGACTGCAGAGATTCCCAAATTGCATTAAAATTAAGCAATACAGACTGTGCAGTCTGTATTTCACAATGTAAAATTCCACAGACTTGGCTCTTCAGAGCTGACAGTTCTCATGAGACAATTAAAAGCATCCTCACAAGGATTAATTTTTCCTAACACTGTCACACTGCAGCAATTAGATACCACTGAACACATACTGACTGCTGGAGAAAAGTTTTAGGAACCTTAATCCTTCTTCTTGGGCTCCTGCTGCACTGTTTGTACCTCTCCAGCTGCTCTCAGTATCACAGCTTCCCATACACCTTTTTGTATGCGATGGCAAATATTTTGTCAATTTCTTTAATTCAAAAAATGTAATGGGGAGGTGTCCTTTGATATATGGGCAAAAACTTGCTTACAAAATCTTAATGGACATGTATCCAAATACTGTTATTGGTACATGTCTATGAAGAAAAAGCCTGTCTTGGACAAAGGAAAACAGGACATGATTTACAAATTAATAGTATCTCTCGTTAGACTACCTAGGGTTGGTAGAAAAAAGTAGCCAAGCTCATGGGCACAGCAGTCATTCTTGAGGTTTTGGGGAGAAAGAGGACAGCCTGTCCTTGTAATTATTTTAACACTTATTTCTATGACTTGGGATTTTACCTTCAATTTAATTTGCTTTGCATCTAGTCTGCAAATCTTGTGTTTATGATGACATAAGCACCATGAGACACTTTGACACTCTCGGTTCCTTCAACTGAAGCGGCAGCATTATCTAAAATAAACGGGCTGGCTGGCCAAGGGAGGAGAAAAGATGAGTGCTTTTCTGCCAGGGACTCCAGGGCCAGAGCAAGAGGGGAAGCGAGGTGGGGCCTGCTGTGGATGCTGCTGGAACAGCCAGGGTCCAGAGAGATACAGCTGCGTAAATTTGACAAACATAAAGGAGAGACAAAGGGATGAGGGCAAAAGGGTGTGTTTGTGCCAGTAGAGATTAAAAAAAAACCAACTGCTCAGCTCAGCTTGTGTTGAGGCTGCGGGTTATGGCTTGTGTGCTGAAGAAGCTTGTGTATTCTCACATGCTTTTTGTACTCTTTTGAGATACAGGGTGACTGCACTTAGAAATAAGCACACAATGTACCCTGAACGTTGTCCTTTCCACAAGACAAATGTTTATGTTCCCCTCTGAGGACGCAGTTTTAGTCCATAGTCATGGATCTTCCATAACATTAAACTCTTGATTAATATGTTTACTAGGAGATTTTCATTAAATCTGAATTTGGGAATTCAGTCATCTCCTGGCATATCCTTCATTCTTACCAAAATTCTGTTTTTAGAGTCTCCAAATAGTGCATTACTATGACCACTTATCTACCAGTCATTACTATGACCACTTATCTCTTGGGAGAAAGAGCAGCAGTAATGACCCACTATAGAAAAAGGGAAACTGAGGCACAGAGTATTGGTTAGACTGCCCAGCATTGTGTCTTTTCACTTCATCCTCATGCAGCTCTTCCCTTCCTGTTATTAAGATCCCCTCCTCCCTAGTAAAGGCAAAGCTCTTGCTGTCTTTTCTATAACAGAGTCCTACTTAAAGCTTGCCCTGCCTTCCAGTTGGTATGAGCTGCAGAAACAGATTCTGGAGCTCTTACACTTCAGTCAGCCTGGAAAATGAAAATGGGCAGGTTGTTCTCTACCCTCAGGCTCAAAGAAGCACACCGTTCTTATCTTTTCCATTTGTTTTCTTTCATTAACACTACTCATTCCCACTCAAGCACAAAAGTTAGTATCTTTTTGGCTTTTCTTTGTTAATTTTATTAATGCCCTTTTCAATGAAAAACAATTTTTACTGATTTTTTTCAAACAAAGTAAGTTCAGGACCCTCACTTAGAACCCTGACATATAAAGCCAGTCTTAACAATAGAAAGCAAATTATATAAATGATCTTCCTAGATTTCTTGCAGAAACATCAGTTCAGGTCAGTGCTTTTCAGCAGTTGCTACTGCAGCAAAATCAACAACCAGCAGGAAAATTAAAAGTAGTCTTACCTCAGCCTGGCACATTGGGGACCTGTTTCCTTGCTCTTCTTGCTACTGGCCTCATCATTCTCCTCAGGCAGCACTGAGGTCCCATTTAATGCACAGGCTCACTGGACCAGTAAATATCTGCTGGCTTTTCTAGAGCAAAAACATAAATTAAAAAAATATTTGTCAGACCTGTGTACAGTCATTCCAAATTCTTCTGCTGTATTCTAAAAATGAATATCAAGTGATCCAAGTGGAACAGATTTTAATTTACTTCTCCTCCCATGCTTCTGTCCATGTGTAAAGCTGGGGCTGAGACACAGAGACAGATATTTTGGTGCTTGCATGCACATTGTTATCTTGTAAGACAGAATTCTTTTTGGTGCTGAATGCTTAGTTTTCTTCACTTGCTTTTAACTTATTTTAGCAGACTGATTTTCCAGTGTGCAAAGAGCAGAATTTTGGGCCAAGCAATGTGGATGCAGTAATTATTTTAATAACCATCTATGCCCTTTTTAGTATTTGGGCTCCATCAGCTAATATATTTGAGTTCTTTAGCTGAGCTGTTTGTACTCACTGATGATAGTATTACAGGTTTAAGAAAAGAAAATTTCAAAGTAAAAGCACTAATATTAGCCATCATCCATCAAACAGGCAGCTAAATATTTGCTGAATATGAATATTTGAAATGCAAATCAAAAATTAATACAGCATCAGGATGCAGAGTAATAACCATACAACAATACTAAAGCCAGAATTTATGAAAAAGAAAAATTGCAAACTATACAACAAGACAGGAAAATAAAAAAGGCAAGCACAGTAAATAGTGTAGAAACTATAGCTCTCCTTTATCTTCTTTAAGGGTTTCTGTCTTGTTCTACTCCACCAGTGAATCTGTGCTTGGCTTTCTTCCACACAGTGCTTTCAAGTTTCAGGATAGTCCCTTACAAACTACCACAGAAAATGTATAATAATATTACATTCATCCTTAAGTTCTCCTCCTCCCTCCCCTGTAGCATTAAGAACTGCAGAAATCAACCAGAACACTGGTAAATGAGTAAACACTGATAAAACAAACCACTACTGCTTCAAGTGGATATTTGGAGAACCAGAAATACCTTGCTGAGCAGCTCATCACTGAGTGGATGTGTGGGTTTGACTGCAGTTCCTCTCCACTCCTATTATTTGTTACAGCTCTTTCACATCCTATTTTAATCTCTGTAAGTTCTCTTATGGGGCAGGGAACATACCTGCCCCTGTGCTGGCAATGTCTGTTGTTTATGTGCCCTTTCTTATCCCTCTCTTTCTAATGGGAACTGAAGGCGTGAAGATATTTCCTGTACCCAGCTCTGTGCCAGTGCTCGCTTGACTTTGAATTGGTCATAGCTAATTATTGGCAAACAAACATCCAAACTAAGGGCTAACCTCAAGCAAGGGAAGCATCTGCATTCCACTGGCACATGTGCACACCTTGGTTCTGGAATAGTGCAAATCAGATCTGCCTCAGGTAACTGGAGGACGAGGTGCACTGATCTCCAGATAAATTAGCCCTGCTGAGCTGTGCTCCCTGCAGCTACAGGGCTGCTGCTGCTGTTTCTGCCCTGCACTGCAAACAAGTAGAAACTTACCTAAAAGCCAGGAAGGGTTATCCAGTCAGATCTCCCAGAAAGCAGAAACCATAAAGTTCTTTACTAAAGTTCTTTATTAAATTACTGAAGTGATTTCAGTTCTAAGGCTGGAAGAAACCTCAGGAGGTCATCTTATGCAACCCCCCTGTTCAAACAGGAACCAGTTTAGATTAAGTTGTGCAGGCACTCAAGAATTAATTTCCATGTCAGTAGAAATTAAGTGACTTAAAAAAATTCTTGGAACTGAGAATCCACTATGAATCCACAACTCTTTCTGTAGGCAGTTGTCACCAACTTTTGTTTTTGTTCTTGGTTTGAGTTTGATTTGGTTTTTTCCCCAAAGACTCATTTTTAGCCTTTATTTGTCTAGCTTTATCCTCCTCTCTTTTAACTCTGATTTCTTGTTTTGATACAGCCTGGCAGAGGCTGTCATCACATAACCCTTTGAATCAGACTGAGCTTCATGAATTTGTTAATGCATTATGTTTTTCATGTTCCAATTGCTTTTGCAACCCTGCTCTGGGCTTTCTCTAATTTATCAACACACGGGATTACAAGAGGAACTGTCCAGATAACAAGATCAACTGTCCAGTCTTGGGCAACAGAGCTGGACAGAATTTTCATAGTTGCAGCACCAAATATAGAGGTAATATATGCCTTTCCTATCTACGATAATATATTGAGATTTTATTATTAAATAATGTACTAGTAGTAGCAGTAGTAGTAGCAGTAGTAGTAGTAGTAATAATAATAATAATAATAATAATAATAATAATAATAATAATAATAATAATTATTATTATTATTATTATTATTATTATTATTATTATTATTATTATTATTATTATTATTATTATTATTGTTGTTGTTGTTGTTATTATTATTATATTTATCCAAGGGTTTCAACACCACTTTTGGATATGGCATCATGATGGTAGTTCATATCCAAGTTAGCTGCCTGCTATGAACCCGAATTTACTCTTCCCCAGGAAGGCCATCCACATGCTACAAGAATTTCTAGGTATAAGAGTGCCTATTTAGAAATATTGATCCAGAGATTCCATTGATTTTTTTGTGACTTCCTTGTGAAATTATTTAATTATACTAAGGAGTTCGTTCATTACATTATTTAAATAATTTTTGTGGCATCTGCAAAATTGGTCAGCAGAGATTTCATGTTTTTCTCAGACCATCTATAAAATTTGATAATTATCTCAGCATCAGAAAAGGCTTTTGGAGTATCAGACATCAAACAGCAGACCTTTGATGATTCTCAATTTGCATCTATATATCAAGAACGAATATTTGCTCTTATTTTATTTAGTATGTGCAATATTGGTATTTTCATTTTTATCTTTCCTTAATCCTTAATCCTTAATCAAAATGCCAGCAAGTGCTAGATGAAATGCTTTAAAAACCCTGAACTGCATTGCACTCATATTAATTTGGTGGTCACATGCAAATATCAGAGTTGGGGCTACACATGGGACAGAACTGCCTCACCACAAACTACTAGTTTGAATTTTCCTTTGAAAATTTGATTAGAAGAGAGTTTTATCCCTGAAAATTTCTCAGTTGCGCAGGATGGAAGTATTTACAAGGACACGTACAATTAGTCTTCAGTTATGACTTTCCACATGGACTGCTTGCTGCACAAATATTAAAAGCTGCACATTTTTAAAATACACTGAGGTATTTAATTGCTTCTAAAGAGGGAGTGCTTTTTTGTTTGGTTGGGTTTTTTTGGTTGGTTTTTTTTTGGGGTTTTTTTTTTTTTTTTTTTTTTTTTTTGGTGTTTGCTTGATGTTTTCCTTAAAAGTTTATCTTAAATGAAGGAAGGGAAATATTTACAATTGCAATGGAACAATGGCCTGGAACTAAGGAAGGGAAAGTTTAGGTTAGGCTGTAGTAAGTCCTTAACTCAAATAGCCTTTGACTCCAAAAGAAGTTTTTTGAGACAGCATAATGGAAAATTTCTATTAACTGTGCAGGTGAGACACTCAGGAGACATATTTTGTAAAGAACATAAAATGGTGAAAGTTAAATACTAGACAATCATCACCTTTTAATATAGTCTTTCTTTCTTTATAATTATTTATCTATAATTTTATTAGTGACACAAAGGAGATTTAAATTTTAAGCAAACTTTAAAACCTGACATACTTAAGAGACATATCCACCGTAGCACAGATTCTATTGAGAATGACAGCTCAGTGAAAAAAATCCAGATCCAGTTTTTAATTTGTTATGTTTACAATTACAGAGGAACATTCAGGTGCTGGATTATTGAGAATCTCACCCGTGCAGTACAGCCCCCCCAGAGAGCCCTAAGGCACATTGGCCTTTAGAACTGCCAGCACATCAAAGATTAAACAAAAGTGTAGGGGGAGATTAAGGTGGGAGTTTCTGTGATTTTTTGAAAAAGACAAGAGGCAGTACCAGGCAAGTCAGGATTTCTCACTTCACTCTTTCTAATTCTCTGCACAAAACATCTAAGGGAGAAGAAGTTTAATTCACTGAATTCTATTCATCTATTCAAAGAAGTAAGGGAAGTTATTTAACAAAATAATCAACTTTCCTTTTAAAACAGAATTTAAATATGCTCTGTTGCATGAAACTCAATTTTCCTAGCTGTACCATATACAATAAGCTAGGGGCTGGTTAGCACTTGTTCTGAAGCAAGTCCATTTTATGTAGTGAAAATGCTGCAGATTTATGCTAGCAGAAAAGTGTTCATTCTGTTCTGCTTAATGATACCTGAAATTATCAATTTCAATGTTATGAGTATTCATTTCTTCTTTCTTGTCACATTCATATTTAAATTGTTAAATTTAAGCAATTTCTCTGGCAGTTCTCTGCCAGAGAAACATCTGTCTGAGCTGAAGAGAAAAAAAAAATATATGTCAGATAACTTTGAGGTACTAAATTACTTTCTGATTTTAGAAGACAAAAGTAATGATATTTGGCCTGCTACATGGAGGATCCACTACAAACAGTGCCAAAAGTACTTATTCCTTGAAGCTGCACTGTCTTTGACTGTGACACATGTTCAGGATTGAAGAAAGAGTAAAACTTGTCCCCCTAGTGTACTGTTGTTGTAAAATATTTAGCTCTCTAACCTGCTGGAGTTTGTGTAATGGTTCATTGTGACCTCTTCTGTATCTTCAGTGTGTTTTTACTGCACTGAGCACAACTCCTGGTGAGGAACATGTCTCTTGAACAATTTTCTTATGACTGTAGGCTTCTGGAATGGAACAAATTCTACCTGGTAATACAGTTCCTATAGAATATAAGAACTAGATAATATTTTGTTTCTATTTATCAAAGCTTATAAGAACTATATTGGCATTTATTCATGCTATTAAAATCTGTATTTTTGTTATAAAATTTAATTTTAAGTCTGGGTATATGTAATAGTTTTCATGTATTTCTGAATAGCATTTCCATTGCTTTGGAGTACTCAGGTTAAAAAAAGGTCAGATGAGATAGGCAATAATTATTGAAATGATTCATGAATCAATATTTTCTTCTGGGAGATGGCTCTAAAATAACTTATAGTCAATATTAATCCAGTATTATTATAGTATTGGAGATATATTGTCTAAATTATATTTATAATAAATTATTATGTTGCTCCCAGAGTATCAAAGACAATTTAGTTGTTTTATACAAATGCATTGAACAGAATGCTGAAAAATATTCTTGACTATTCACTGAAGAGCCTCACTAAACCTTGAAGGAAGGCTGTGAGGAACATGTAAATGAGTGAGCACCAAAACAAATGCAAATTTGGAAATTTACAAATTTGGATGTTTAGCAAAAAAAGTTAGACTGGAATGGCAACATGCAGCATTAGTGTTGCAGAAAATATTCAGCATTTATTTGGAACGCAGTCTGCGCATCTTTGTCCAGGAGTTGTTTGTGTGGGGGACTGTCGAAGAATCTACATTGAGAAACAGATCCTTATGAATCTAAAGGGAAGGTGGAAGGGTTTTGTTGCCTTTCTGGCTGAGGTTGTTTGGCCCAGGAAGGGAGTGATAAGGGGAAATTGGAGCATGGGCACAGTGTAATGCAGCATCGTGGTGTGACAGCCAGCTCCTCAGCCCTTCCTGGCAGCCACCCCCGGCCACCCTGCTGCACCCACAGCTGCCAGTCTGCACCTCAGCCATAGGAGTCTTCTCCCCTAAAGCAGGAACAAAAAGGTTTAAGCCCAGGCCACCAGATTAAGGGCTGCCAACAGGTTGCTCATACTCCCCAAGCAGTCCATCCACTGAGCTTACATATAATTGGGCTGGAGAAAGATTGCTCTTATGTATATTTTGAAAACATTTAGTTTTTTTGGATAGATTTTGGATGAGACCAGTCTTGACAGGCTCACCCTCAGAGCACCATCAGACTGGGTCTCCAGCAAGGAGGTTGAAGAACACCTCCCTGGAAAATCCCAGCAGGCTGAAGTCATAAGTTAAACAGGAGTTTTCACAATTGCCATGCGCAAGAGGACAAAGATGCTTCCAGAATTTTTTTCTGAAATTCTGAATTTCCTACAGACTTCACAATCTTCCTCATGGTGTGTAGTAAACTGGAATTTTGTGGTTTGCCATTTAGGCATCAAATCCTGTTACTTAAAGTCCTATTTAAACCAACTAAATCTTACTATAAATTTAACACAATACTTAAATAAGTACCCCTTGCATGCTGTTGCAGTGAAGAATCTCCTCTGCTTTTCACACACTGAGTTATAATCAGTCTATATCCTTGTTTGTATCAGGATCAGGTGATGGAATTTAAGAATAACAGTTTAAAATAAAGAATATGATGGAGCAGAGATATGTCTTGCCTAGAAAGGACATCTGCAGGGACAACTTTGAAAACAGGTAATTTGCAGCCCTTCACTTATTATCTGTTAATAGTAGTTTCACAGTAGTGTTTATTCAAGCATATCTTATGAAAAATATAAAATAATCTAAATAAACTCCACTTTCAGGATATTCTCTGTGTATTCAGCACATTGTCATGGGCAAAAATCTATACATGTAGCACTTATGGCGTACAAAAGATATTTTCTCTGGGTCACAGTTATAGAAAGCTTATTAAATAAACAGCTAGAAAAATCCTAATGTTATTTATGCTTGTTCTCTCAATAATAATTTGTTCAGATTAAAGGGCAGTTTATCCCCAGCAATTTACTTGTGGATCTAGGATATTAGCTCAGTTTTTTAGAGCATGGTACTAATAATACCAAGGTTGCAAGTTTAACCTGCATATGGTCTATTCACTTAAGAGTTAGAATTCAATTATCCTTTTGTGTTCCTTCCAACTCAGAATATCCTGTGAAATCCTGTGAAAATCCTGTGAAAATGCCATATCCTCCCTGGAAGATGGAGAAGATTTGGATTTAGATCTCACAGCAACTCATTCTACCTGCTTGTCTCTGTTAGACTATAAATGGGAATTCAAACCACCTCAGATTGTTCCTAGACAAATATTTTATCTCAAAACCCTTTCAAATATGCTTGCACCATGTACCATTTCTACAAGCAGCATTTTTCTTTACACCACCTGAAATTCCTGTCTTCACACACAGAAAATGGCACCTGAAGGATTTGGCACAGTCACCTTCAGGACAGAAGATGTCTGCTCATTTTTCACTCTAAGCTCAGCCTAGGCAGCACAGCTCAGTTCACTGTGTGTGTGTACGGATGCTGAGCTGCATCCTGGATGTGTTTCAGATGAACTCCCATGGAATCCCAAGCAATCTTTCTGGCAGAAGATTTTCCAGTGAAGAATCAAATCCGTCATATGAGGGGAGGACGTTTTCAAAGCTGAGGGTACATTTCAACAAACAAGGCTGTCAGCCTTGCCCTCAAGGTCCAGCCTTAATTTTTCAGCCAAATGATAGGGATTGTTTAATTTAGGAGTAACTCTGCATGCTAACTCCTTTGAGAAGAATGAAATTTCCTTGCTTCGTATGCTACCTAACAATCCTTTGCATCAAATGGTGCTACACTGTCTGATCCTGTGCCAAATCCTTGGCTATTATAAATAATTCTTATCAAATTAATCTATTTTTGTCATCTGGGGTTCTGAATCTTCTGACTTATGCTGTCCTTCTATTTAAGGTTAAGAAAATACCTCTCCAGGCTGTACACCCCAAATTTATGTCTTTTGAAAACAAAGCTGATAAACTCGCCTTGTTAGACCAACAAGACTAGAAAATATAAGCATTTTAGAAGAATGGTAATGGCTGGAAAATAAATGCAAGTATTTAAAAAGAATTATTAAATGCATCCCAGGGTAGCTGGTTTACAGGCTTTTCTCTTAACCAGTTCCATGAGTATCTGAATAAAACTTGTTCACACTTCTTAGAGGCAAGAAGGACAGATCTAAAGAAACATTCAACCTGAGCATGGTACAGATCATATCAGGAGAAAGTGAGCAACAAATTCCTTAGAGAATTTGCCTTCTCAGCTGGTGTTTGTGGCTAAACTGAAATGAATGTGATGCAGAAGTGTAATACAAAGAGTAACTGTGTGAAAATAGAGAAGCATGTGTGACAGATTGCACATAACCCTGTAAAGAAGACACAGATTGAATTTGATTTTTAATCACTTCCTTGTGAACCTGCTGAACCCACTAGGGTTGCCTGGGGATAAGTGAAATACAAACCTGATCCATTTGGTTTGCTACAGCCTCTAGCAGTCTAAATGTAATTTCAACCAAATCAGAACAGCAGCAGTTTATCCTTAGCCGGCACAGATGCAAGAGATGACTCAAGAAGAAATGAACCAATAACACATTTTGGAGCGAGAGGATATCTCTGGCTGTTTTTGAGTTCCAAACCAGAAAGGAATGTAATTTGCTCCCCATTTTGTAGCAGCTGAGGGCTATTTTCCATGTGAAAACAGTAGCTGTAAAAGGGACATCTTGCTACATTATGCATTTCCTTTCTTTGCTACAGCAATCACTCATGTGGCTTTAAAATTGGAAATTCAGGTTCCAGTTTCTTGAGATCTTCTACTCTTCTGTTGGAGCCAAAGAGCAGCCTTGATACCTATTCACTGGTCATGGAATTCCTTTAACTGGGAAAGAGGTTCTGCTCTGAAAGAGCAACTGGGACAAGCCCCGGATTGTACCCTTTCACATGCTGGGCCTCTGCTCTCCGTGGCCCCAAGGCAGAAACACAAAGGAAGAAGCAAAAAGGGCCTGGACAGGGCCTGAGGAATTGTTTCAGCTAGATCTACCAGCTCCCACACTTCATTTGCTTCTAATCAGCAGGCTGATGATAGCACATTAGCAATTAAGCAATCTGGAATCAATGCTGGCTTTAGACCAAAATGGTTGCTGTGGATATATCAAGAAAAGCTGCTGAACTGCGGCCAGCTCATGTGCTCTGTGCTGGATTCACCTGGCTGGCAGGCACGTGCAGGGAAACAAACTTGTTATTGCTTCTCAAGAACTGCCACTGCAGGCATGAAGGCGAGAGGATAGAAACAGGACAAGATTTGAAACGCAGCTGCTGAGCTTTAAGAACAGAAATGGTTGCCTGAAAGTAGCTCAATGGACAGGCTGATCTATTGTTTAAAGTGACAGAAAGAACTGTTCTGACAGGATTCAGAAATATTTCTTCCTGTTTTCTAGGCAAGGCACAATAATTGCTTTAGATCTCAGTTTGGAAGAAGTGGCTAATTCTTTGGAAGAAGCATATGATATATGTCATATCTGATTTTTAGTACAATCCAGTGGAAATAAATCAATTCCAAAATGCTGGTATTGGATCTCCTTCCACATATTTTATTAAATAGAGATTCCTTGAAAGATTTTATTTTTTGAGAAAAATAATTTAATGGTAATGGAAATATCTGAGTTTAACCAGAACTTGAAATACCTTTTAAAAGTAGAAATATACTTACGACATTTTTCAGAATTTTTCTCTTGGCTCTTTCCCAGATCTTTTTTTAATTAGCAGGTATGTGACTAGAAATCAAAGTAGAAGGGCAGTGCCTAATATGACTCCCACTTTTGTCATCACAGACTGTAATCTAAACTTGCATATTACAGAGATGAACAAAACGTTGAGGCTTAAAAAGAGAAGCTGAAAGATTTTGAGAAGGTGGTAATCATCAGAATTGCTGCTTTCTATTTGCTTTTGAATCTAGGAAAAAGAAAAGCAAATTTCTTCTCCAGGTTTGTTATGACATCCATGTAGGTTGGGTTCATTCCTCTGATTTTGGAGTATCCATAAGGTGCCTAAGTTACCAGCTCATTTGCTCCAGCTTCTGTCTACATTTAATAGACTGGTAGATAGAAATTTTCAAAGGTGATTTTGACTTAAAGGTGGCTGACTAATTTACAGTGCCTTTCCCTCCATTGATCAGAAAACAGACTGAGGAAAAGGTGTCTTTAGTAGTGGGCCTCTTAAACAAGAACTTACAGTTAAATGGATTCAATCCAGGCCTACAGGGTTTTGTTTTACCACTGAACGTATGTCCCCACACTTCTTTTCTGTATACAGCTCCTGTTTGAAACCAAACTTAGTAAAGATACATGTTTTAGGACTGCCAGCTTTAAATTTCACTGCCCATTTATTCAAGCATAGCTTTTGGTTTTCTCAGTGTTTCTTTAGGCAGTGACACTGAAACTGAAAATCCACATTTTCAGCGGGATGCTGAAAATTTGTACACACATTTTATAAACAAAACTTACACATGTAAATTATATTTCCTCATGTAACTAAATTTCAACAATCTATTGAAAGTTAGATATGTCCAAGGTACATCTGAGATCCCCTTATAAGCCATATTACTTGTTCCAACAAATATTTATTACCAAAATAGAAGCTGTAAGCGGATTATGTGTCCACTTTATAGCCCTAGATCAATTTTTTTCTGAATGTATGCCTAATTAATGTAACAGGTTCAATAATTCTTCCTGTTTGTCCAGGATGATAAAGCACATGTTAATGGGTGGAACATAAAAAGTAAATCATGATTCTTCCATTCTGCTCCCTAGTGTCTCATAAAATTTCTGTCATCTGAAGTAAATTACTTCAAAATGTGTTAGACTTGTAAAGGTGAACTCTATAAATTAAGATTTTACAATTCAATTTTCATAAAAAGGGGCCAAGAGAGATATGTCATTGCACATCAGTCAGTGGAGATCTTGAGCTTTACTATATTCTTTCAAACAAACCACCCCATTCTGGTGTTCATAGGACCTAAGCTGTCCTCTCCCCACATATTTCCACAATTCTAGCTTAATATTTAAGCTGATTTTAAGGTAAAATTTGTCCTTTTCTTCTTCTTGGGCTGTGCCTTTTGCACTGAGCACTAACTACTTGTGGTTCTGCAAATCTAATCTGCAGCTCAGGGCGCCTTTGAACAGGACCATACAGTCACCAAGCAGCTCTCTAAACAGA
Source organism: Ammospiza nelsoni (assembly GCF_027579445.1). Lineage (NCBI taxonomy): Eukaryota > Metazoa > Chordata > Aves > Passeriformes > Passerellidae > Ammospiza > Ammospiza nelsoni. The sequence continues at coordinate 77,686,187 of NC_080669.1, read as the reverse complement.
AGGGGATTCTTCTCTACACAGAAAGCTGAAATATGATACTAACTAAAGTTCTAGTTTATCCTAGAGCCTTTCTAACCCTTGGAGAGGAGTAGGGCCTGCCTAGTTTAGAAGAGTTTTGTGGGGCAGCCTGACCCATGCCTCATCATTTGACCTGCCACATCTTCTGAATTTTGTGGTTTGCCACTTAGACAAAGGCAGAAGTACCCATTTAAGTGCTTACCAGAATTGAATGAAGGCAAATTTTGATGCAACCACAGTCTTTCCCCTTGGCTTAATGGATGGAAACCAAACTTTTCCCACCCTTTGGTTCTCCCCTAGATAAATATTCAAAATATTTAATTTTCCAGAAGTCCTTTAATCCAAATTTACAGATCTTGACTATTCTTAATTGAAAAGAGGGGGACATCTGGATACAAAATCATGAAAAGTTAGTAGTTTTAATATAATTCCCACTCCTAAATATTAGCTGATATTTGGCACTCTCCTCCTTGTCCACATCAGTCCCATACACCTGAGTAACTGACACATTCCACAATACCAGGAAAATACAGCGACTTGATATCCATCATAACCCCATATTCCTGTTTATCATTACTCTACACTAGGTCCTTAACAAATAAAAAGGAAAACATCCTGTCTCAAGGAGTTTTGCAACATAAAAACATCAGGAAGGGTCTAAGAGCAGATGGCAGAGGATGCCGAGTACAAAGAAGGAAATCAGAATTCCAGTGCATGCTAACGATGGTGACATTCAGGGTCAGACTGGGCAGGGTTCTCAGTAATCTGATCCAGCTAAAGATGTCACTGCTCGTTGCAGGGGGGCTGGACTAGATGACCCTATAGGTCCCTTCCAACCCAATCCCTCCTGTGATTCTGTGCCCTTGCAAACCTGTTTGCACCAGCACAGACTGGGGCACTGCAGCAACACTGGGAAAGAGAAGCAGAGTAAAAAGGTGAAAGCAAACAGCCTTGCCCTGAGCTCAGCTGAGAAAAGCACATTCCTGGGCATTGGACAGCAGGTCTTGCGAAAGGCTTTCTGAAGTTCCATGCATTTTTCAGCTGGGTTTTTCCTAGCGGTGTGACGCACTTTGAAAAACACCTGTCGTCAATAGGAGTGGGGGTTTTTTTTCCTTATTGCAAGTATATGAAACAGAAGATTTCTTTGTTACAGAGGGGCTCTGTTGAGAAGAGAAAACAAATCAGAGTCAAGGGATGCAGTCCAAACCAAAGGTTCCCATCCCTTTGCTCACCATCTGTGTAGTCAAAGACAGCAAAGGCTTCCTTGCCATTGAATAATGCAAACTTGGGGACTTCTTGACGTCATTGTGAAGGGTGGGTGGTCTGTGTGAGACAGCTGGCAGCATGCCAGTGATCAAACATGTAAGAAGATCTTCAGTGGTAAAGCATAAAAGGTAATTCATGATGAAACTGTGCAAGTTTTTAAGCAAACATGTATGGTCCTTACTTTTTGAAAGAATATTTGACTCAGATTTACTATTTTTCTAATAAATTAACTCCTACAGGCCAATCTGTAAAGCTGTGCATAAAATGTTTTAAACACCAAAGAGACATCCAGAGGATAAGATCTAGAATGCCACATAGATAGGAATAAAAAAGATCTGTTTCTGAGATTCTTTGAGCTATCAAAGCTGCTAAAACAATGCAGGAAATTCTGGAAGACTTGCAGCTGTCTTCCTGTTCCAATTCCAGGCACAAATTCTGTGAGGAAGAATGATATTATATAAATCATTTCCTGCCCCTTTGCAGAAACAATGCAAGTACTTGGAAGTTCAATATTTCCTAAAGCCTGAAGTGACCTCTGAGAATGCGTTTAGAAAAAAATACTTCTTTTTTTATAAGTTAGTGAGCACCCAGATGACATTGAATGCAAAATCAACAGTCACTAACTGAGACATCTTTTCAGGGTACCAAGGTTTTATCTGACATCTGATTCAGCATTTCTAGAAGTCAGGGTTAAGGTTTTCCATAAGTGGGAGTTAAAAGTTTCTGCCATTATGTTCACCTGCTGAGAGTCTCCTTTTTTTACTTTGGTACTGGACAGTCCTAAGTCAATCCTCACTCACACCAACAGTTTCAAGAAATATATTTATCCTTTCTCTTCCTTCAATTGATTTTATATTTCACCTGGTAAAAACAGGGAGATTAGATAAAAATGGACACAGAGCAAAAGCAGAAATGATAGGGAGGAAAAGACAATGTGGTCCAGCCCATTCCTTCAAAAAGGAACCCACCACTTAACAAAATATTACCTGCAGGGATCCATCATCTTTGGTGTTAATTTGACCAAGGAATCACCCTAGATCTACGGCCTTTCCCCAGGGAGGAAGATTAACACTGTAGGCCAGGTTATTCTTGCAGGTGAAAGCTGGCAGGTCTGTTCTCCACAGCTTGATGATGTGTTCAGAAACACCATGAGGCACCAGCTGTTCCTTGAAGGAGTTTGTGAAATGGCTCAAAGGTGTTACTGGTAGTGACTAAAGAATTCAATAATAAAGGCGAATCAATTTTTACCTTAGCATAGAAAATGCAGATGTCTGTTTACAGGGTTTATAAACATACATATATAGGTATGTCCTAAATGTAACAAATGAGGCAGAATGCCCATAAATAAGGATAACTTGTGGTGATTCTGAGTGCATCCTAAGGATGGTTTCCAAAACAAGTTCAATTTACTTCCAGCAGCTGGTATCAGCACTGATAACCTCTATGCATTTGCAGCTCTCTTTAGTATCAGCTTATAAATTCAACCCCGAACACTTGTAAGCAGTGATATCCTTGTCATACTTTTTCACTGCTCACCTGGGGATGATCTGAATGTGAATGTCATGGCAAATACAGGACACTCTTGCTGCTCTCACAACCACTGCAAATCAGCCTTCAGATCAGGGCAGGTCAAAGCAGACTCTAACCACCCATGAGCACTTTGCTGTGATTTGTGACTGCACACCACCCTTTCCTCAATCCCCTCAAGGCCCAAATTTGAAATGCAGTAGTCTCATCTTCACCTTTGCTGCTCTTCAGATGATTTGTATCTTTAAAGGTCAGGTCTTGAGCAGGAGACATTACTGTCTTACATTGAGTTTTCTGAAATTATAGCAACTCTGGCTAAAATTGTGCAATGAAAAATGTCAGGCATAGGTGGATTTCAGAAGGAAGAAGATGTTAAGATGCAGAAAGGAGTCAAATAATATCCAAATAATATAATGAATAACTCAGATATAGGCATCTTTACAGGAATGTGACATATTACAATCCAAGTATCATTCTTGTGGTGTACAGAAATATTTTTAAAACACATCATAGAAGCATACAGTTCAAAGATGTAGAATGATATGTAAATCTCTTGGTTTTTTTTTTATTCATCCCAAACTCACAGCCTCCTGTTTCAGAACTAAAAATCCTACTCTTCATCTTCCAGTGACAATGAGTGTCGCCTAAAAAGTCATAATTCACCATGCCCTAGGACTTGTCTTCTGTTTTTGCCAGACTTAGTGGAAGAAAAAATGGAAATAAAAGGCATTTATGCTCTATCAGACCACAACCTACTTTCCAAGAACTGCTGTGAGACATACATCTCCCTTGACATCATTGCTATATTTATCCTAACAATAAAACAAAATAGCAATGCAGTAATATTTCATACCTCTGTGGTGCCATTTAGATGTCGAGACCAAATGCTTCACAGTTAGACAGTACTTGCAATAGCAGTAGTTTAAAATAACCATGAAAACCATGAATTTAATACTGGCAGTGCAAAGAAGTAATGTGTTGGGTGCAAATAGTGATTTATTTGGCCTTTGAAACTGCTCGAATGGCAGAACAATTATTTTCACCAGAAGGTTTCAGATGTTAATGCGATTCACTCTGGATAGAAGAGCAGAAGATGGTACTGAAAAAGCTAGCCACCATGTAAAAATCCACAGATTTTCCTGTGGATTCTGCAGAGGTAAAAACTCTCAATTTCAAGACCTCAAGCAGTGTTTATAAAGTCACTTCATTTAGTGTGGGAGGTATGAAATTATATATGCATGCAGTAGAACTGACAGAAAAAAGAGCATTGTGTAAATAACCATCAACAAAAAGAAGATGGGAGAAGGAAAATTACATTATCTCTACTTCACATTTAGAAGATTAGAGAGATTAGGGATCTTATCCAACAAACTAAACCCTGGATTCCAGCCAACAGTCTTGAATGAACAACATTCTATTCCCTTGTCTCTGTTAATGTTCTTGTCTTTGATGTACCACAAGAAACTCAGAAAATGGTGGGGTTTTACCATGTGGAAATTAATAGGCTTGCAGTTTTGCATCTTCTGAGCTCCAAGACTGAAGGGTAGAGGTTAAAAAGCTTTCCTAGATCACATAGCAGACCAGTGAAACTGTGGCATCCCAATTACTAATGTCCTGCACTACCTATGAGCCCTTAGGACATCGTGCCTGGCTGCTACATCATGTCATGTCCAGAGCTGCTGCTGGGTCAGGATAGTGAACAGCACAGGTAACTCAGATGGTTATACAGTGCAATTCATAATCATAAAGGAATACACAATATTAAAATAAGGCAAATACTACAAATTAGTCTAAAAAAATCTGAGTGAAAACCAGCAAATTTTATGTATGCAAAAATAAACAGAGAAAACTTTCAATTTCTTGCAGTAAATGCTTTCAGAAAAACTGAATCCTGTCAAAAGGATCTGCTTTGCACATGAAACTGCACACCATTTTGAATGTCAGTATTCCTTTAAATTTTGAGACTTTCTAGTAACCCTCACAACTTCTTTCTGCCTGTTCTGTATTATCCTTCCCATCCCAGAGTAAATGACCATGCATTGAGCTAAACCTTGTAAAGATAATGACTGCAGTGCACAGGCCTCCTTCAGCAAATCTGTAAGGATGAACTATGCTTTTCTCTTGGATGAACTCTGTAACAGTAAAAGACACCAACAGAACACACAAGCACAGCAAACACAGACAGTAACTCAATGGAATTGACTACAAACCAACTCGAAAAATTCCCAAAGAGCACAACACCAAACATTACAAGAAGCTATACAATCAAGTTTGGGGACTTAGAGGTGGCTGGCATGGAGCTCAGTAAAGAAAATATCATCTCATCTCTCATTCAGGAAAACAGTCTTTGCAAATGAGAACACTTGAATCTGTTGTCCATTTTTCCTTGTAGCTGGAAGAGCTTATGGACCTCTGCTAAAGGTTTGGGGCAGAAGGCAGAAAACAAAGGAGAAAGATAAAATTCCTTTACTGCAGATGGGCTGAGGAAGGAGGAGAGTAAGCCCATGGTTTTAATGTTAACTGGGATGAAAAACTGCAGAGCAGGCACTTTTTCACTCATGACCTGACCAGCAGCTTCTCTTCCATGGCTGCTAAGCCTGGTGTTGCACAGACTCACCCACAGACAGGGCCTACCCTAGGTAAAATAATAAGGCCTTCACATAAATACTCTAGAAATTCTTCTAGACATTCCTCTAGAAAAGCCAAAATAAAAATGGGAATAAGTGCATTTAGATTTCTTGTGAGCTGCCTTTTTAAAAACCAGTTTGCACAGCACAGCTAGCTTTAGCAGAATCCTCAGTGGTTTAGTGTACATTAGGCACATTAACAATTTCAAATACAATTACATATGCTTGTATTAATTCTTATATGTGGCATAGGCTTTGGTAAGTCTATCAGAATGAGGTTATGTTTCAAAAGGTATACAATATTAAGGCAGGCTCAAGAGACATGGAGTCCAGAAGGAAAATACAAATTCACAGCAAAGTTATAATGACTAAGTCCAATTTTGATTTTTTTCACTCTGCTAAATCTGAACCTTCTGATTACTCACAAGTCTAACATGTCTCAAGCCAGGCTCAGCTTTATATTTGGAAATTCCCAGTGTTTGGTGTTTGGGGTTTTTTTGTTTGTTTGTTTTGGTTTTTTTTTTTTTTTTTTTAATTGAAGAGTATTTATCACACAGAATTAAATATTACAAGCTCTCTAATATGTAAACACTGTTCCAGGTTTTTGGGAAGAGCTTAAGTCTCCAAACAATTTCTGATTTCTTGGTAACAGGTTCCATGGTTACTCTATCTATTTCTGTCATGGAAAAATGAAGGGGAAGAGAGAAAAAACAAAAATCAGGCTAATTTTTTTAAGATGAAACAACCACTTACTTTTGTTTTTGTTATTTTCCTGTGCCTTTCTCAGAAAGGAAAAGTGCCAGATCATGGAATGAATGTCACCGATTTAAGCAAAGTTAATCCTGCATGTACCATGACTGATGCCATAAATCACATGTTCACTGAAGAAAGGGAATGCATTAACAAAAACAGTGGTTTCCATCCCTGGTAAGTGAGGCAGGCAGAGCCTGAGTGTTACTGTCATTTCCCTGAAAAATGACCAGACCTTCTGAACAAGAATAGATTCCTGTGTAGAAGACCCAACATAGCTTATCATGTGTGTGGTACAGAATGCATGCACACAGGCAAACCTCCTGAGGGGGCTGCAAAAAATCAGATTATTACACCTGGGGCATGGAGTTTAGGCCAGAAGATTCTCTCTAATGGGCTGAATTCAGAATGGGGGGTATTGGCTCAGCATCCATTCACAGATTATACACTGCATTAGGGAATAATTACCTTTGGGGACAGGATGATTTATGAAGTTCCTGAACTAAAAATATGTGGTATACTTGTAAAATGTTTGCCATACTGATACTCTTCTCTGTTCACTGTTATGATGACAGGAGGTTTGGGTAGACCTTGAGCATACTGTCTGTTAGGCACTTTTGGGCAGCTGAAAATTAAAGACTACTCTGAGTTAAGCTACAGTACATCAGCTCTAAACAAATATTAACCTGTATAGGTATCTTTGAACAATTTTGATAGCCTTATAAAATTTGGGTTATTCTGTAAACTTAAATATAAGTACTTAAATTTGAGAAAAATACAGTGTTTGGGTGCACACAAAGCTCTGATCTCAACCAATTACTCTTGAGGCAAACCCAGCATCTTACAACAAGAAGTCCTAGCCATTTCTTTGTGAGCTCTTCCTTGACAAAGGCTGGGCTGAAAACTCAGTTCCATTGAAAAAACTAGGAGTTCCACCATTAATTTTCTTAAGCCAGGGTGGATCTGGCTTCCACCCTGGTTCCTAATTTGTAATCTTTAAGAGCTGGTGCTTAAAAAAATCTCACAATGAAGTGTGGGATGTAGCTGAAAAGATATGTTTAAAAAGAAAAAGTGTGCTAAATGCTCATCTTTCAAAATATATGTTCATTCTTGAGTAGATGTCATGAGGAAACATGAACACCTACACTTTTCAGAATAAACTAGTAAAAGTGCTTAGGTAACCAGCCTGAGCTTAAGCTTGAGTAGCACCCCCTCACAAATACAGCACCAATTGGCTGATGTTTCACAGCATTTTTGTATCATACAGCAATATTTTCATTGGGAATGTGATCACCATTTTTGAAAGAGGCTAGATTTCTCTTTTACATGCCTGTCCAAAATTATGTGCAGCCACTGAAAGAAGACTCAGGGATGTTATAGTAGTAGCTTAAAGCACTTGGATATTGAATACAAAGTTCTTTAGTAGATGAAGCTCTAAAAGCCCAGTTTGGTTCTTTTTAAAGGATTATCTCTGTTCAGCATTTCTGAAACCCTATGCATACTACAGAGAAAGCTTAACTGAGATACAGGTAAAAGATAAAAACTCCTGAAACAATTAGTTGTTTATGTCCTGCCGTGGGCAGAATGGCAGAGACAGCACTGAGGATTCCCAAGCCAACTGATAACACAACCTTCCCATGGCAGTTCTAAGGCTGAAGATACGTCAGCGTGGAATTGCTGAGGTCACTTCTCTTCTTTGTTATTCCCCTTTTTGGCTCTCTCCTAAATTCAAAATTGTTTTAAAGCTAACAGGATTTAGAATCATGTAGATAAAGGACATTATATTAGCTTGCATATCAGATACGCTTGTTTATTCTGTCCAAGGAAGAGCTAGCAATAGCATTTTCATGACATCAGAGGCGAAGCAAAGGAAGCCATTACAACTAATTAATCTCAGTATTGTTTATAAAGACATATAGGCAACCGATCTGTGTAATTGTTCTAAGGAGTCACAGTTTGCACACTATGTTTAAACAATGTATGACTATTACAGGCCACTTTGAGGATGGATTTTTAATTCATCAGTACAAGGTATTTTTCAGAGTTTATCAGAAGTGTGAGGTCCACAATTGTGGACATATAGAAAATTTTCAGTCTTGTCTGTAATTAAAGCTCAGGTGAGTTTGTGGAAGGAATAACAAACCTTGTCTAACACCAGTAATTTGTGAACTACATAGCAGACAGTAAACAGCAGGTTCCAGGATTAAAATTATTAAGAAACTAGTTCCATTAATATTACAAACTTTTGTGTAGAGACAGTAAAACCTAAATAACAATTCTGAAATATGGTTCTCATTTTCTTCTACCTGATTTTCACCTGAATATTTGCAACTTCCTAAGGGATTGCTTGAAACTGCAATACACTGTATGTATACAAACACTGAAAGCATCACTGTGGTTAAAATGTGAATTACATATGGGAATTAAATGAGGCAACACTGTTTTATGAACACCAAGTGTTCAAAATTCACCCTTTTTCTCTGTAAGATTGAGTTTTATAATGATTTGGGAGCAGATTACTTAAGTTCAAATTAATTTTACCAGCCTTCTAAGAAATTGCAAGTCAAAGTTTTGGTTTGTTTATTTGACAAATATGTTTAATCCTTCAAATCTCACTTTAAATTTCATTGAGAATTTCAGAGGAAACTGAGCTATAATTGGAGCAAATTGATACCAGCTAATACCATTACCATTGCAAAGTTTTTCCCTCCTGTATTTAGTCAAATAATCACTGCATCTTTTCTCTAGCTTGCTTTCTGTCAACATATGTAGATCAGTGATTTTTACATGTGCACTGGGTAGTTAGTAATATCTAGGTCAGTTTAAGTTTAACTGTAGTGCTCACGATGCTGCTGAACACAGAAATGAAGTCTAAATAAGTTGGGGAACTATGGTGAGGGAAGGATAACTGGTTGTTCTGTACTGTCTTGCATACTTTTTTGCAAGCAGAAATCCTTTCCATCTAATAATTTGAAAAAATACGTGTTTTTCACCCTCTGTACAGAATAAACTTCTCCCTCCATAACCCATTGCATATCCCCTCAGCCTAAGCTACCTGGGAGTGGTCTCCTTTTTCTCCTCAGTGCCCGCAGGCCAGGAGCTGAGCTCACCTCTCCTTAATGTCCCTTGAGTTTCGTGGGAACACTACTCCCACTTGCAGCTTCCCATGGCTCCCTCCAGTTGTTCTCAAACCATGTTCGACCTCCCCTCACCTGACTTCCCTGCAGCAGCTCCCTGCATCCTCAACCTTCCAAATTCCTTCACCAAAGCAGATGTCACTGCCCTGTGAGAAGAGAGGGTACATGTCTGAGACAGGTGATTTCTTCCACCAGAAAGTAAGAAAGAACATACCTCTTTTCAATTCCAAAGGTGCAACTGAATTTTTTAAATAATGTTTGAAATACACCAAAAGTAATTCAGAAGAATCACACTTTGCTAGTCAGCAGCTGCCAGCATTTAAAATGGCGCCGCTCATTGACCTCAGCCAGGCCCCCAACAAACAGAAGCACACATCAAAAATCACTGTTGATACACTAAATTAATCTACTCTTATGGCTGTTCAGTTGAAATTGAGGGGGATGGTACTTCCAAAGTGCCCACTGGCTTCTAAGGTTAAAATTTAGCCTTGAACAGCCACCCAAAGAAGTGGCGGCCTTCCCTCACACACTGCCAGACCAGCCTCAGTGCCCCGCTCCCTGCCATAACACCTTCCAGCTCTCACCCTGCTGTCTCCTCACTTGTTCTCCTGTGCTGCACTCCACTTGCTCTTCTCACACACTGTGGGGAGACAGGGCAGTCATTGTGTTGTCTCCCAAGCCCCTGACAGTAATGGGAGCTGGCAGACATTTTGTGTGTAACATAACCCTGGCGTTGAAAGCTTTCCTCTAGGTCCCCATGAAAATCTAAAAAAGTCACTAGATCCACAGAGGAATAGTAAATTCTGCTAAGACTGGCTGTGTTCTGACTTTTCAGAGAATTTCTTTCAGCTGCCAGCTGAGCTAGGTCAGAAACCTGCTCTCAGTGACCTATGGCCAGCACAGGGCCACTGGACCTGTCACCCAGCCAGTCTGTCCTTGCAAAACCTGCTGAGGAAAAGGAGCGGGGATGACAGTGGAATTCCTGTGTTTACATAGGATCTATTTAATCGAAATAAAGTTTTGTTGTCATACCTTCCTGTTTTCAGAAGTTATCCAGCTGTGAGCTTCCTAATCAAAAAAGATGTGGCAGCATGCCATGGAACAGCCTCCCTTCCACCCCAAAGTATTTTCAAACCCCAGACTAAGCCTAGAAACACATGCCTTGCATGAAAATTTGACTTTTATGCTATGTGCATCAGAACATACATTCATTTAAAAGAAAACAGAGAAAGCGCAGGCACCAAGATCCACAGGCCACTTTGGAGAAAACCCCAATGTGGAGTGAAGCCAAAAAAAAAATCCAAGGGTTCATTTGTTTTTCAACAGATAGGTATCTGTCCATGAGGGATATATCTCACTAAATTGTACAGCTGAATCTTTATGTATTTAAATTAATGTCTGAATTTTCTTTCAGCACACTATAAATTCAAAGGCCTCATACATATAGCATTATAAATCTTTATGCAGTGAAAATGAGGGAACAGGTCCTCTGGGTCCTTTGGTTGGTGGCATGAGTGATCCTTGTCGTTTCATGCTTCACATGAAAGGACATGAGGGCAACATGAAGCAAAATTCCAAGAACACTGGAAATCTGACTGCCTGGAATTACTTGCAAAAGGAATTTTTGTTCCTATAGTATGGAAGCATAAACTGTGGGGTTATGGTCATTTTTTCACACCAGCAATCCACTGCCTTGATTAACTCCAGATGATGCTAGGGCTGTCCCTGGCCCATACTCAGCAAACTATACTTGAAAATCAAGCTCTCTTAATCAATGAGCATATTTTTCATGAAAATTTTGCAATAAAAAGCAATGGACTTTTTAATGTAGTTGCTAAAATTATATCAGCTCACTGAACTCAGTGGTACATTTGTTTTAGTGCTTCTATAAATCAGATGATCACAACCCCACTATCCTATGTTACTCAGGTGTAAGGGTTGAGGCTCAAAGGAATCCTTTCCTTGACATCTGTGAATCTACAATTGAGCTCATAATTTATTATATTTAAATGCCATGCAAGTGTGGATTTGACATAATCCCAGGTAAAATCTCTAGGCACAATAGAGTTTTGATGTTGAAGCGAGCTCCATGCCCAGACATACTCTAGAAACTGCAGCTGAGCTCAGTCATGGGCACAGTGCTGGGACTGGAAAGCACTTAATCCTGCCTTGCATTCAGCATGAGCCTTGGATTCCCATGATGCACCACCCAAAAGTCTGCTCAACATGATTCTTAAGGAAATTTCAGGCTGCAAAATTCCCACCCATGTCAACTACCTACAAGCCTCAATTCAAAACCCTTCTGTGAAACTCTTCTGCTTTATTTTGTATAGAGGCAAACTGAAAATGGAAGAAATGGTCATGTGAAATCTTTTACAAAATCACAAAGATTTATCTACTCTGAATTCAAGCATGATCCTTTTCTCAAAAGCCAGCATGACCTTAATATTGAAATCATATCTGGAAATTGTTGCCACTTTATTCATGAAAATGTTTTCCTTATAGCTAAAGATGAACAGTGCACGCTTTTTCACTTTCTTTCCTGATGCACATCTGGACATTTACATTTGCCAGCCTGGGCAGTGCTGTTTCAATAAAAATGTAAGTGTGATTTTTTGAGGCCTTGTCACACTTTCATTGTGTTGTAACAAATCTCCATAATAGAGGTCGTGGGTTATTATTGCAAGAGACATCAGTGATGTGGAATCTGTGTATGAGCTCATTTATCATTTATCTCTGTAGTTGTTTTTGCCCAGGAAGAAAATGATGTGGACATATTAACCAAAACATGAATGAACTTTTTCTTGAAAAATTTTCCTTAAAAATGGACCACATCTGGACATACCAATGCTGAGACTACCTACATTTGCCGTCTTTCACATCTCTCCACAGATAACTCACATTGAACATCAACAACGCAACAGTTTTCAAAAATTAAAAGCACATTTGTAAATCTAAAAATAGAGAGAAACAGAATCTTAGATGACTAGCTAAATCTTACCTCCTACTCTAACTGTATCAAGATATAGTCTGGCTTATTTATAGGAGTCTTTGAAGTACAAAGACTAAGAAATATTTCTTCTTTCCACGTTAATGAGGAGTCTGTACTTCCTCTGGGCGCTCAAGTGAAATTAAAGTGAAAGCCTGGCCTAGCCAACTGAAAAATCAATTACTTACACAGGGCTATATGCAAATATCTGGAATTGAATTTTTCACACCTGATTGGTGAGAATAATTGCATGCATTTTCAAAAGCCTATGAACCTGAGCTCTACTTTGTGCAGTGTTTACACACATAAATTGGACAAGTAACTTCTTATTAAATGCTAAGATAAATTTTTGCCTGGTTCATGGTTTGGTAGTGAGAAATTTCCATCAGTATCCGTGGGCATGCCTGCATCAGACCATTTGCCACGTTTACTCTTTCTGCCATTTTTCTTTGAGAATTTACTTGCCACTTGATGTGACTTTTTCTGACAGCACTGAGAAACGTTCCAGTTCCTTGTGTTTTGCTGACTATTATTTGCTGACTAATCTTTGCATGTGTGTACCTATCTTCCAGAGCTTTTCCATTCCCTGCTGTCTTCCTGGCTGGTACTCTGTGCATCCCAATGATTATTCTACTCTTCTATGCATGGCTGTTCCCTCATCCAGGATTGTGGAGGACAGTGATGAAGTGACTAATGAGGTATGGCCTAGTTGTTAATGATAAGCAGCTCCTCTTGAAAGCCAGGACTTCTTGTTGTCACAGTGACTCCCCCAAATTTTTAGGACATCTGTGTAGAAACCTGAGGAGGATGAGTGTATCTTAAGCCTTCTGAAGAACCAGAGCGACTGTCTCTCAGTGCACATGGCAGAACTGTACAGCAAGAACACATAAACAGGCATTTCCCTTCCAGCATAATTTTGGAGGAGTTTACTTGGTTCATCATTCTTCATTTCTTCAATCTTCCTTGTATTACGAAGAGTCTCTTGTACTAACATTAAATCCAAATATAAATACCCAAAACTTTAAGGGCTGCCTGCAGACATGCAGATGTAATTACAGACCTGTCCTCACCCAATCCACCCTCCCCTTGCCTCACACTCAAGTCTGCTTCATGGTTTGAAAGCTAAATGTGTCGCAGTTCACACTGCAAAGCCAGATGCTGTTGCCCTTTTCTCCAGACCATTACTTCACACAGACAGTAACAGTATGTGGTTCATGGTAGGAAGATTCATATTTTGGCCTAGAGAAAATTCAGCCTAAACAAGGAAATGTTGACACCCAGAGACAGAGTCTTTCCTTCTTTTAACCGTTTTCTACAACCAATACAAACAAAATACCAAGACACCCAAAGGTGAGCTCAGTTATTATCTGCTAACTACTGACCTAGTGACATGGAAAAAAGAAGATAGGCCGGAAATCTATCAAAATCACAGCAGAAAGTGAAAACAGAAGAGATCATATTCAGGAAGAAAGAAAGAAAGAAAGAAAGAAAGTTAAGAATCTTTGTGATGGCTTTGGGCAGCAGAACTCTTATATGAGAGAGCATTTACCTGCACTACAATAGTTGCCCACAGGCAACCAGAGGAAGCTCTTGAAGCTGATGAAAAGCCACATGATTTTGCACAAGTGCACTTATTACAGCTGGTTTCTGAGAGACCACAGCAATCTCAGGCAATGAAACAATCCAGCCAGAAACATTAGGTGTTGAGAATGCTGCCTGCTCAGATGGGAGATTTTCTATGCAGCACCTCCCCCTGTGTATCACCAGCTCCCTTTGTGGCAGACAGAGCTTCTTGGGATGGTGCATGACCTGCTGGAAAGTTAAGCTTACAGTATGCTGCTGAACTCGTCAAGAAACTGGTAGAAAGTTGGACCCCTCCCAGATCTTTACTCTTTTTCAGAGGCAATGTTTGATTGATAAGAACATCGTTAATGTGATGCAATGTTTGATTGATAAGAACATTGTTAATATCTGATTTGATTCTTGTAAGGCAAAGCATGTGAGGCTGAATGCACAGTGAGTGGCTGATAAAATCATTGATCCTCACACACATCAGCTAAGTATTGTGAATTACAGTGGTCTCCACTGCCAAAGCAGTATATTTAACCTATGCTGTTCTGTGAAAAGTCATTCTATTTTCCACAAAAGCGAATACCCATGCATATGATGCGTCTGATGGATAAAGTCACTTTATTTTGATGTTCCATGTAGGAACCCAAATGCTCTCTGAGTTTGTTGTCATTGCCAGTTGCCATCTGGGAACTCCTCTTGTTCTCCATGACATATAGTCTCCTTTTTTCTCATCAATCTGGAGCAATCAAGCAGGCACTTACAAGGGAGGTAGTGTTGACAATCAGTCACTTAGGCACTCTTTTACTGCTCCAAGTCTTAAATACACTGTCTCCACTGTCAATCTGTAGTTTCCCAGGAAAAACTAATACATCTTCTGTGCAAACTCTTGCTTCAGGCAAGGGGAGGTAATCTTTTTTTCCAAAACAGTAGCAACAATTTAAATACCGTGAGTATTCCCTTTGAATTTTGGAGCAATGTCTCTTTTCTCTTTATGGGTTTGTGACTGTGGTGCTGGAGAAGCCACCGTACTGAGCAAGCAGGTCATCAAAACCTATAGAGAAATTTCTGTTTAACCACATTTCTTTGGAGTGTTTCTTCCTGGTGCAGCAGGCAAAGTACAGGCACACAGGTGCTATGAAGACATTAAAATCACATGGAAAAAGCAGTAATACCACCAGGAATCTCCCATGCCTTTTATGCTTTATGGTTCATGCTGCTGTGGTACTGCCATTTCTTAAGATTGACATGGCAAAGATCCAAAGAACAGAAACCATCACAGTTCTTGTATTATTTTCCCCATTCAGCATTACAGATCTGCAGTACAGTGCAGTTCCCCAGCACGTTCAATCTTTTACCTGTGTTCAGAAAATGAATTTATTACAGAAACTGTTTATTTCTGCTTAGTATTCCCATCTTCCTCCCGATGTCATCACCATATCTGAGCTGCTAAATGACCTGTCAGAATCCTGTGTGTTTTCCACACACAAATCCATTCAGCTCTTTTGTTTGAGAGGCTCCTAGGGCCATGGCAGAAGGAAGAGTTCCCTGATGGCAGTTTGAAAATGCTTTCATTCACCAAAAGAAGATGGATCAGTGCAAATGTGTAGCTTGACCACAAGTCCTGCAGCTCTGGCTGATTCCAGCTGGCTCTGCAGTGCAGTCACAACACGTTGCAAGAGAGGATCCAGAACACAAACAGCTAGCTCACCATCTGGAAAAAACAGCACAGGATTCCTGCCCAGAATAGGCCCCTGCTGTCTTTATGCCATTGTTATAGAAATTAAGTAGGAAACAGCTGGCCATGTGGACACAGTTATTGCAGAATATCACTTCTGCAATAGGGTAGCAAGAAAGGTCACTGAAAATGTCCATGTGAAATGAGATTTTCATATGCACATGACTTAGTCTTCTTGCAACATCTATTTTTGGGGGGGGCTTGCCTCCTTTTGCTGCTGTCCTTTGTCTTCCTACTAGGTTAAACCTCAGCAGTAATGCCAAGAAAGAATTTTGCACTCATTACATGGATAAGAATGGAAGATAATGATAATATATTGAAGTTTTTGACGATTGTGCATCCAAATAGCATTGCAGAGAACTGCTGCTCAGGACAAAGTACTTCTTCATTGCTGAGAGCCTCAAGACAGATAAATTAAAGAAAGTTAGCTATCTTGTCATGGTAAAGTAAGTTTTTTTAAAAACTTTTACACTAGTGGACACTTTTGAAAAGTTTAGGGAAGAGCTTGTTTGAACTCTCTGCTTAGAAGGAAAAGTCAAAGTACAGTAGGAAGAAGAAAATGCTGAAGTTACCCTTAGAAGAGTAACTTAACCCAAAAGAATGCTTAAGCATGAGGAAACTGAAACAGGCAAATGAATACAGACAGCTTATTGTGTGTCTGGGTTTGTAGATCGCTTGTGCTACCAGAAATGAAGATTAATAGATTGGGATCTTTTTCAAGGCCTGTGTCTGTCTGCTTCCAGCATTGTGCATCCGTGAATGCATTAAGTCTAAGTCAGATTGCCCATGAAATGGTACCCAGTGGAAGGATGTGCTCAGGCACAGGGGAGCCTGTGGCTGGTGTACTAACCACAGCGTCTAAACTCAGGGCCCAGTCTAAACTCCAGCTCTCAGAAATGGGTTATTAAGCACCAAAATCAGAGGGAAGAACAGAATAAGCATTTTACTATTCTCAGCAACCTCAGGAATGTGCAGAAGTGGTGGCTTGATGATTTTCTTGAGCACAGACACTTGGCAGAAGTCCCCTTTTCACATAGCATAAACCCCTTCAATTTTTCTATTCAGATCTTTTAATGAAAAAGGATGTTTGTAAATATGCAGATATGTTGTCGGGTTTGCATTACCTGAGACACAGAGTTTTTAGTTCACAATAGAGTAATAGCTTTTGATCAGTACTCTGTAAATCCCTGCATGAGTAGGAGGTAGGATTTATTTGTTTTCAATATTTTGGTTTAGCGTTGATTTAGATCAGTATGCCTACAGACAGACAGGTCTGCTTAATTGCTATAGATTGCATTTTAAGTTTCATGGATGTATATACAGAAAGTCTGATGAACAGCTATACATTGATGTCTGTGAACCATAACTGGTGCCTGGATGATTTGTGTATAGTTCCACTAAGTATGTACTTCGTGCATATGATATATACTTGGGTATTTATATGTGGAGTTAAACTAGCATTAAACTCTGCATAAGTAGAAATTAGGGAAGATAAGAAAGAGAGGAAATACTGAGGAATATAAATGAGGTGAGATTAGAATGAATGACAAGATGCTTCCAGGTAAATATGACAGAGCAAAAAGTGATTTTGTGAAAGGGTCAGGGAGTCAGGGTTATTAAAAGGGTAGCATAGCATAATTCACAGCGCAACCATCATGTGTTAGTTTTTCCATTTATGAACCTTTTTTTAAAAGCTGAAAGCCACACAGACATGTTTGGATTAACTTCTGTATTTTCTGCTATCTGATAGCAAATGTTCTGTGTTGCATTTATACAAAGCTAGCCTTCTAGACAACATAAGGTTTTTCAATTACAGCAATACACCAGCTCTCTATTAGTGCTGTGGGAATACATCCAGCAGACAGGAAATAATTTCTATGAGAAATGATTTGCACTTCAGCTTGATTAAGGGCAGCACCATCAGGGTCAGGTTTCTGTTGCATGACTTGCTGTCCTGACTATCATTTTCCTTCTACTTGCATGAAAGTGAGAAATATTTAAAAACTGTAAAATTATGTGAGAAACCATCACCTCCAAAATTCCTCCTGGAATGGCTAGACAGTTTTTTTTTACAACACAAGGCACTGGGAAAAATCAACATGCATTTCCTCATGTCCATGTACTCTTGTGAAAGCTCCAAATCTTGCTAAAGGCCTGCCCTGGGACAGAGTTACTGTTGTGGCTTCTTGCTGTGGTTGTTGCAGTGCTCAAGTGCCTCTCTCAGGAAAGCTGTAAAAGGTTTGCACAGCCTGCAACTTTCCTTTAGTTACTCTTCATGTTAGGTGTGCACTGTACCATGCAACTTTCACCCAGACCCACTGTGGTGTTTTAGCACAGAAAAAATGTCCAGAGAGCCCATTTTTTAATTGTGTCACATCCCATTTTCACATATTCAATACAAAATGGGGTTTAATTTGCTTTTTAAAAATACCCAAGGCGCAGGAGTATCTGACAGAAATATTGTGGAAACCCATCACAGAAAATGCTGTCTTTTCACAGGCAGATAACTGCATGGATTCAAATAGGAATTGTAGCTTATGTTTATGTATTAATCCTTTGCTTCAGGACAGAAAAAAAATCACTAATTTATACAGACTGGAAGAAATTCCTCCTCTGGGAAGGCTTTACATGATGAGATTTTTCTCAACTTTCTTCATACCATCTAACCACTGCAGAGCATAGGGTAAATGCAATGAAATTAAAGATCCCTTGGAAAATCTGAGTTCTTTCTCATTATTATTATTATTATTCTCCTGAGTAATGCATATATTTCTCATTATCAACAAAGTCATAATGTTCCCCATCAGGAAGAATCAGCCTCCCTGGTTTCTTTTTCCAGCTACAGCAATAGAACTTCTTTTATATTAATCCAATATCCACATCCAGACATAAAAATGAAATTTTGTTTCAAGTTCAATTGAGACCTTAATTACTCTACAGTATTTTAAAAGGGAATAAGTGAAACCGAAAACAAATTCATGTTCCTTAGTTTTGTGTTTAGTGCTGACTATGAGTGGTCAGATGTTTGGCTGGCATGTTTTCTTTGCCTTTAAAATGCTAAATATCATCCTCTTTAAAAGTTTTCCTCCTGCCTCCATCTTAAGATTTCTTAAAACTAGAATTCACTGCTAGAGTGAATTCTCTTGCCATTGCAAAGAAGAAAATAACTAAAGAAGGGTCTTTCTGTCGAATGGTCAGTAATTATTCAACAGAGAAATCCCATAAGAGAGCAGATTCAGCAACTGTCCAGGACAGCTGCAGAAAACGGAGGCAGCAACTGAATTTTGCAGGCCAGGTTATGTTCTCCACATCAGCAACATAAATCCTAAAAATTGTTTCAACTGGTAATACTTAGAGGTTTCAAAATCTCTGTCCCTTCTAGAAGTACTGAGCTCTTTGAGCTCCTTAGGACAGGAAAGCCCATGGGGTACTTGCTTCTCCTGTGACTGCAGTAGTACCGTTTCTAACACTAAAGATTTGTGTTCAAAATCTCTCAAATCTGCAAGTTCCTATATGTGCCTTGATAAGTAAATCAAAGTAAAGTTTTGATTCCTCTCACATGCCATGTTACTCCACTCAGTTCCATCAGTTTCATGGGGAGAATGTGAATAAAAATAACATTCAGCACTGTGCAAAAATCAGTTCACAATATGTGTAAGGGTTTCCCCCCTAATTAAAGAAGTTAATTTAATTAACAAAATCCCAAATATTTTGCACCATTAAATTACTTATTTCAATTCAATTTCAAAAATCTCTATTAGAAACATCAGCTAGTATTTCTCAAGAGAGGGCTCTGACATAACACACAGTTTAGCTTAGCTAGGTGTTACTGACTTCCCTTGTGCTTATGTACTCCAGAGTAGTCCTATGAAAAAATTCCCTATTGGGTATTCCCTATTCCCTAAAAGTATCTATTGGGTACTTTTCAAATCTTCCCTTGCATCACTGTATCTATCCAGCTACAATGCAAATGAAGGATTTTATTTGTGAGTTCCACAGAGGTGCTTCTCTGCTTCTCCTTTACTTTAACATAGGTTTTGAAACTTTTCAGACCAGAAAAGATCAGAAAATACCTCTTGTAAACAAGAAGCGGTGAAGTATTTTGCTTGGAGACAGAGTTCCTACGTCTTTGGGAACAATGTTCCTTGAAACATTTGTTATCATTTCCTCTTTTAAACAGTTAAATAAAGAGACCTTAAACCAAGGGTTCACAGCGATACTAGCAAACAGTTAAGATAATATTTGTAGATTATTTTTTCATCAATGATTTCAAAGGGGAAAAGCAGTATAATCTAATTTTAATTGCTGCTCCCATTTCCACAGAATGGTGCATATTGATAAAACAGATGTAATCACACTGCCTCTGGACACTCTTACTCACCGTGGATGGGGACAGGGTAAATTAACCACAACTGAATAGGAGGAAGTATGGGTTACATGAAAACACTTTAAACTAGTATGTAAATACTTTATCAGAAATGTGCTTTGTACAATGCTCTTTGAATCCTTTGGCAGCCAGTCCTCCAGGGGCTGATTCCACAGTTGCTCGTGGTCCCAGAGAGACAGAGCCCCAGGTGTGCTGGAGCTCGGCAGGGCAGCAGAGGGATCAGCTGCATCAGTAAATCACCATCTCCTCTCACCTTGGGCAAGGGACAGAGCTGCACTGCAGGGTTTGCCTTCTCGTTGCAACAGCCCAAGGGAATGCTAAAGCACAGCAAACCTGTACACTAACCATGTCCCTAAACTTTCCCAAAGTGTCCTCTTTCTGCCATGAATTACATCTTACACTGAATGCAAGCCCCATCTCTGTGCTGAAGGAACGTGCTGGAATGGTGGGGCAAATAATTTGCAATTTACTCCTGGTATTCAGGAATCAATCAAAACTTGATGAGTCTTTCAGAAAAACAATTTGTATCTGTGGCTTTAGTAGTCCAAAGAAAAGGTCTCAGCGGGTGAAGAGAGAAAACACAAAAGAGTAAGAGAGGAAGATTGGAAGCCACTGATGTGAAGAACAGATAAAAGATCCAGCCAAGCAGCGCAAGTATATAAAGAAATTATAATCCTGGGGAAAAGTGTAAAGGAATTTAGTGAGCTAAGTTTTCATACTACTGGGGATCCATGCACAATCTCTAGTCAAAAAAAAAAAAAGCAGATTCTTTTTCCTCTGAAGAATTTGGAATATTTTAACCTTTAATGAAAGAGTAGAATTAAATCATCTTGTAATATACAGTCCAGTAAATGTATTTTCTTCATTAATGATTAATTAAGTGACCTGAAAATATCTGAAGACAGAGAAATAGATTCAGATCAAAATTAAATGAAACCAAGTTGTTTTCCCAGTCTAGAGCAAATAAAACCATGTAAATATTTCAGGTTACCTGAAGTCTACTGCTAAACATAAAATAAAGGGGTTTTTTCTGATGATTACTTGGTTCCGTTCTTTTGCCCTTTTGTCCAGCTGCACAGCTGATACAGACATTTGACCTAAAGGGCAAGAAGTGCACTTAGAAATAAATCTAAGTAAAAAGCCAAGAACAAACGCTGCAATGTTTTTTGTCCTGTCTGTTTTTCTGCATCTCAGATAACAACCCCAATCTTTAAGGAATTCCACCTTGATACCCAGATCTGGCTCAGAAATCTAATCTGACATCTTTTTCCATGTTTTAAACTGCAAGAATGACAAAGAAAAACAATTATTTGAAAATCCCTATTTAAAAAATCTTATAATGAAACTGTTCTCATAAGTGAATGAATTAGGCTTAGAACTGGCCTGAAAAATTCCTTATGGGTTTACAAGTTGCAGCAAGTCTCCAGGGAGCTAGATTCTGAGCTATAAACCTGCCAAAGTACACAGATCTATGCAGTGTAGACAATGTTTGGGAGCTGACAACTTTCCACGTCTCCTGTGTTAAATCACACTTTGCACAGACTTAAATGTAAGGTAAAAATGATAAAGCTAGGAAGAAGGAAAATTCCAGATAGTAGCAGAAAAACAAATATAAGAGTAGTTGTTTCCAATCTAACAAGCTTAGGAGGGTTTCTTCCTTGTTTCCTTTGATTTGCAAACTCCTGTAGAAATGATTTAATGTTCCTTAGCGTTTTAAATGTGCTTTGCAAAAATGTTTATCCTTCCCCTTCCTTGTCTTTTTCCTCTGTTTATTTCAATGCCAAATGAAAAACAATTACTCCAACTTACACTACCATTCAAAACTGTTATTGTGAAATGAGTCTGGGATAGCTTCTTGACCACCAGCCCAGTGCTTGGATTTGGCCTGGCTAGCAGCAGGACAACCGAGATAATAAATGCCGAACCCAGCTTTGATTCCTTCCATTAAGAGACCTTTAGCTGCTTCTCACTGCCTCTCACTCTTATCACCTCCCTGCACTTAGCATGTGCATGAAACCTCTGGACCCCAAGTATCTTTAAGACTCATCCACCCCTCTATCAAACACAGTTGAAACTAAAGAATGGTTTCAAAACTTTTGCTTACGCTCTCAGGGGAGAGCATAATGATGCCCTTAAGCTACAGAAAAGCTTTGCCACAAAACTCTTGCTTCAACCTGATTCTTTTTCAGCAAATAATGTTGAAGGTAACATTTACTTTACCTTTTAGTAACTCCTATGTGTTCCATGCTTGAAAACAGCTGTTTAAAGGAAAAAGTAAAAGGACTCCTTCTCTTGCAGAAAATACTGGGGTTTTTTACACTGGGCTGAAATGATTTTTTTTTTTCATTTGAGAAAACAGCCTTTCCAAGATTTTGAAGGAAAGAGTATTAAGAGCAGGGTACCATAGTGTTTCCTTTTTTCACTGAGTATATTCACATTTTTCAGGCAAGCTCACATATAAAGCTTCTTAGATGTGATCACCAAATCATTAGTAAAAATGGCAATAAATAGAAAATAAAGCAAGAAGTTTTATAAGATGAAATAGGCATTGAAAAACTTTTTATCCTTGAATGTATTTCACTTTGATAGAATTACAGACAAGTATTTGTGAGAAATCTTGCATGCATGTCTTAAGGGTGGGACAGTGGGAAAAATTCTATCAGAATTTATGTATTTTGGTAGATCATACCTCAAACAATTTCTAAAGCGTGTAATTTATTTTTAAAAGCTGTGTTTTCCTTTTCTGAGC
This sequence comes from Ammospiza nelsoni, assembly GCF_027579445.1. Classification (NCBI taxonomy): domain Eukaryota; kingdom Metazoa; phylum Chordata; class Aves; order Passeriformes; family Passerellidae; genus Ammospiza; species Ammospiza nelsoni. Next base: position 77,663,430 of record NC_080669.1, on the reverse strand, counting down.
ACTTTGAACTCTGAAGAGAGTTGTGCAAAGAAGGATGTTCCAGGAAGAGAAAAGAGTCCTCATTTCCATTCAAAACTGTTGTTTCTCAACTATTAGTTTTCTCCCCAACTATTGGAGATAAACCTATGTATGTATGGAGGAGGAATGATTCTTATGGTACATGAAGCATTTAGGCTTGATATTTTTAAAAAACCACATAGCTACACAACCTGGCTCTGTTTCCACTATGTACTTAATGCGTGCTTGTAGTGTTTCCAATATTTATGTGGCACAGTCAGAGAGAAGACAATGTGTTGTGCACCAGAATGCATCAATATAATTTGCCTACATTTAATAAGTTTCAGTTAAAAACAGTAGTTTTTAACTAATGGTGTAGTACCACATGACCACGTTGATTTTGAAACTGGAATTACAATAGGAAACAATTTTTTTGCAACACTACCCAGCTTCGTGCCTCCCACCTAGGATACTAACCTTCCTGAAAACACAAAGTAATCCACTTACCCTTGCAGCCACAAGGGAGCCTAAGCAACACACGAAACACAGAGCACTGGAGCAGTGTAAATGTAATGTAAATATGTGGGCATTTAAAGCAACCAGGGCTGCAGACCTGAACGGGATGGTTTTGACTGAAAGCCCTGCTTCAGATTGCATTTTTAATGCAGGTGTTAGTCAAGCAACAACTCAGGGTTTGTTACATCCACAGGGCTGGTTGTTCCTCTTTATTTTCCAATGTTTTGAATTTTCTTTTATACTTTTCTTGCTATTTCAGTGTTTTCTCCCATTTGTACATTTGTGAAACTACTACTGAGAAGAAACATGTCACCAAAATGGCCATAATAATTTTTTTATGAGGTAACTAAGGATTTGGGGTTTAAGAAGATTGAGAACTGACTTTTTTTAAAAATACTTCTGTTTTCCAAGTGATTAGGTGATTTTTGGATCCATTGCTTATTCATGGGCCTGCTTGAGTCATCTAAAGTAGATGTGATTTTATCAGGCTTTGACAAAGTCAAGTTACATCAAATTATCTCAAAGTAAGCATCCTCTGCATGGAGAGATTTAGAACCACCAGTCAGTTCTTTTTCAAAACCTTGGCTGCTACATTTGGAAGCACTTTAACCCAACCACCCTATTCTGATGCAAGTAAATTATGGCATTTTCCCCATAGACAGTTTCAATATTTGGCCAAATCAACAACAGAAATGCAAGAGCTGCATCAGATGCCTGATCTGTCATGGGGCAGATCAGCTTATGCAGAGTTTCGGCTGAAGAATTTATTCCACAAGGAAAACCACGCTGGCATTCAGCCAGAAGATTAAAACATTCCTTGGGAGGCAGCCCTGCTGATTGTCAAGGCCATGTGGTGTGTGCTGGCTGATGTTTCCATAGAATTTTCCTAACCTTGTGAAGCCCTGTGTAAGGAATGTTACTACCAGGGTTTGAAACTCTTCTCCTGCAGTGCAGCTCTCTCCTTGCTGCCCAAACACAGAGCTGTAGCTCTACAGATAAACTCAGCTTCAAATTTTATAGGCCTCAGGGGATAGGAGGGATTGTGCTGGCACGATGGGCAGTGCAGGGGTGTGTGTTTGCCTCCTCCCTCTGTGATGGCACTATCCTGTTAACATTAGTCTGCCAAGTTAGGTACATCATGTTCTAGCAGGACACAGCCTCCTAATGATGTTTGTGTGGCAAACAACAAACTTTATTTCCAACAGGCGGTCTGCATGGGATTAAAGGCTGCTATATCACAATTGGATTTTGGTCATTCTTACAGTCTGAGAAATCAAAGCAAAGCCACTTATTTCTAGTAAAAATAAATTAAAAATCAAAATATTCTAGAGAAAGTTGTGTTGTTTCTTACAGGAGAAAGAAAAAAATCATGGCACTGTCTGATATCCATTAATGGATCTTAAAGGAATGGAGTTTTTGTAGTTAGCTTTATTTCTGCTGTGGGCCAGAAATAAAATCAGAGTCCCATCGAAGCAGTGTCCCTCAGTATCAGCCCCTGCTGCAGTTCAGGGGGTAGAGCACCACTCAAAGCAGGCCAGGGAGAAAGGAGCAGGATGCAGCAGCCCTCAGCACAGCCTGGGGACACAGTGCAAAGAACCCTGCAACTGAGATTTGTTGTGTCAGGCTTCCAGCTTGGCTGGTGCTTTTCTTCCAGGAGTATACAATCCGGGGGGCTCTTAAAAGTAAGTCAACAAACATTTTTAAAATGGTATTAAAGGAAGAGAAAGAAAGCACTTAGGAAAACTGGCAGGCAGAAGGAAGGGCATAGGTTAGGTGCAGAGTAGAGGGATTGGAGAGAATGATGAAGGAAACAAAGGGAAAAAATAACAATGTGAAAACAAGTAATGAAAGGAGTGACTGTAGAAACAACTGACAATGTAAAGGAGTGAAGTAAAATATAATCTCTTATGCAGACATTCATGATTAGGAAAGGTTATTTCTCTTTCATTTTTATTTCTTTGGCAGAGAAGGGGGAGCTGTAGGGAGGAGGAAATTAAGTTTTTGGTACTGGTGCCGATGGAAAATTTTGTTTCAGCTTCAGCTCAGGCAGAGAAAGAATTTTTCCTGGTCAGACCCAGGTGAGGGGTTACAGAGCAGTGGTATCTCTGTCCAAGGCAGAAACCCTTAGTATCTGTATTAATTTGTCAGGCCTTGACTAAGGAAAGCAATATTAATGAGACTTTAACATACTTGCCACTGGCATGTGACATGCGTCTATAAATATTTAAGGAATGATGGGATCACTTAACCACTCTTTCTTCATTTCAGCCTCAGTTCCCATCCCAAAATGAACTGGAAAATTTTTTATGCACTTTGGCTTCTCTCAGTTAAATTAACACCCCCACCCCTCTTTCTATACCTCCTTTCCTGTCTAGTTCTTCTGAATCACTCTCTCAAGCTGTGTCCAGGCTGCTTTCAGCTCCGGTGTTGAACTGCAGCTTGTCACTAAAGGCACCTTGGCATGTACATAAAAGAGATTTGAAGGTGGAAATGACCACCCATAAAATCACCTCATCCCTCCAGTCAGTGTGGGATTGTTCCTGCAGCACACTCCCCAGGGCCTGGGCTTTTAATGCTTTGAGCAACAGAAATTCTACCTCCACCCCCTTTGGGAGGAGTGCATGAGGGCTCTTAGATCACAATCTTATGCAATTTTTCCTGATACATAGCCTGCATTTTCCTTTGTTTGATGTCTTCACTCCATTATTCATATTTATAACTGGTGCTGGGTGAATCCCAGGTGGTTCTAAGGTTTATTTCTGTTTAAGAAGGCACGCAAAAAGCCAGAGACTACTCCACATTCTTTAAACCTTTTGGTGCCTTCCTGTCAGGCTCTGTTATTTCTTCCCTGAAACTGCCCAGGACCCAGCAGAAAGCCCCATTTCTGTCTATCCCAGAAGGGTAGAAGATTGGATACTGGCCAGTCCCGTGCTCTGGTAAATCTATCCTTAGAACAGAGACTAAAGCCCTCATCTCCTCAATATACAATATGCCTTTTCCTCATCATTACCCAGTAGCCTAAGTCCTCCAGTTTAATGTCCTGCACTCATCAGGCTGTTGCTGTGCTTTTTGTACTCCCTTACCTAATGGAGGGGTTTATCAATCCGTTCTTATTGCACTTCTTCCTTTGATGTCTGAGCACAAGAGACATTCTTTAAGTATTTTTTCTTAAGAAAGAAAGAAAGGTATTTCTTAAGCTGTTATTTCAGTTGATACCCCATGAAATGCTGCACTAATCAAATGGGAGCAAGTGGGATCCTCTCATTTGTTCTGAGGAAATCTTGCTCAGCAGGATTTAGTCAGGGGCTGTGAATTGTTCCTCTGGACCCTCCATCCTGCACATGCAGCCAAATACTGCACAAGAGTCTCAGGATACTCCATGCTTTAAGCATGCCCAAGCAAAAAGTCCAGCTTAATGGTTCCTGGCAATCCAGTTTGGCAGGGACACATTATACATGTGTGCAAGGCAATGACGGGACTTTCTGACCATCTGAAATTCTTCATTATGGGAGCAGGCTCCTCCCTTCAGATCCTCCTCCATCCCTTCAGCCAGAGGGACTGCTCCTAGCACTCTCATTTTAACAAATACCAGTCACCAGGGCTGCAGCAAGTGCCAGATCATACCTCTCTTCTGTAAGGGTTGGAGAGGGATTTAAATCCATGTTGCTGTCAAAATGGCTTCTGTGCTACAGTGGAGTGTCTCTGCTCACTCTTCCCCTTTGAAGATTAAATAATGATAAAAATTGTTCTGCTGCATCAAGAGAAACAAAAAGTGAGAAATGTCTGTTGTAGTCTGGTAGTCTAGGCATTCCGATTATGGAGAAATTATTTTTAAATGCCTTTACCTGAGGCATTCTCATTTTTTATGCAACAGTAAATTGAGTACACACTGTTCCACAAATAGCATGGTTTTTTTTCTCTTAGGACACAGGAAGACTGCAGTTATAGACCTCATCCAAACGCAGGATGCTGGATTTCCTCCAGTCACGCCACTCCTGCTCTAACACTAGGCAGGACAGGAGGAAGAGGCACAAGCACCACTTCTCCCATGTGCTTGATTTGTTTTAAGTGTGCTTTTAGCCTGCTAGACCCCAAAAGGGGGAGCTTGCTGGCTTACAGGCAGCACTGTGGGGGTTGTTGGCCTTTGGAGGTGCTCATGTAGTGAGCAGCTGGGGACCTGGTCTGTTTTCACACCACAGAAACAGAGGTGGGAGAAAACCAGAGCTTACATAGATGTGAGCTTCCTCTGTCCCTGTCCTGGACAATTATAAGTACATGGTTACTTTTTTTGCCATCAGCTCATTTTTGAACTATATACACAGGTATCAGAAACCTGAAAGCAGGGATTTATTGTCTAAATTAAAAGGCAGTGTCAAGAAGTAACTGACACTGATAATAAACTGCCACACTGCCAGAACAATTAACTGGGAAGAGTACTTACTTATAGAAAGGGGAATATGATTATTTTTTTCTGAGGCAGAGGACTAAAGGCCAACAAACCAACCCTAAAATGACACAGGAAGACTTACCAAGAGTAGCATATGTACACAGGGAGACCCTTTTTTGGCTCATACAGGCTTTACAGACTGTAAATTATGGTTATTCCTAGGAGGAAAGAAAAGAGGTTCTGTCAGTTGTACAATTACTTTTTATTGGCAGTGCTCTTTCAACTCAAGAAAACATTGGCTGAGGTTCAAGACCAAGATTTGGCTCAAATGCCACCACAATTTTTCAGAAATGTGATGAATGTTCCTCAAGAAATAGTTTCCTAAGGAAGCCACAAAAATGCGTCCAGCTAGGTTTCAGGATATCTAAAATGATATCCAGAAGTTGCTACCACTGAAGATCAATTGCCTTAAGTAATTTCACCAAATTACATTTTTACCTGTCAGACTGGCTGAGGCTCTTTGACAAAGGGATCTCTGACACATCTGGATGAACAGTTTCATCAACTGTGATGTATGTATACCTCTACACAATTCATCACACCCATCTCAAGCATTTATTTTGAAGGATAAGTTATTAAAAAAAAATGAAATTACCTATCTAGTAGCAGTGGAAGACAGTCCTGTCACTGTGACATGTTGGCCTGAGGGTCACATACTGAACATAAATTCAGTCAGCGATATCTCATTCCTGACTGAAAAAATTCCCAAGCCTGAGTGAAAACGTCATTTTAGAAAAGCTGATGAGCAATTTTTTCAGTTGCTGTCAATGAAGGCAAGATGTCAAAAGTCTGTCTACCTGCTGTCTGCCCTGAAGATGTATACCTATGATACAGCAGGGTTAAAGCATTAATAATTCTCAGTTCTAGAAAATTTAGAAAATTAGCAAATACTAGTAAACTAATCTTTAGCTTTCCCTGACCTGAGCTTTAAATTGCTAGAAGAGACAGGAGATGTTTCATTTATAATTTCCACTTTTGTTCCCAAAACACCTTTTATGGTTACTGCAGTTGTCTAGAACAAAAAAGGCTATTTGTGCAATTTTTCTATGATGCTTTATACAGAAATACTGGAAAATTTCTCGGTACTTCCAAAGGATTCCTGTCTGTAATGGGATGAAGATATAAAAACGTAACCATCAAGCAAAAGCAGGAGAAATAATAGTTTTTATTTGTAAAACATGCATATAAGTGTATCTATAAGGAGCAGATTTAAAATAAGCTACATTCTAATAAATATTGGGAACATCTTCTACAGTTTCAGAAGATCAGTATCTTTGGACTTTTAATCAGCTATACAAACTGACATTTTTTTTTACAGTATTGAGTTAATTAAATGTAGTGACATATTTAGAGAATTACCAGAGAAAAGCACTGCTGCTAGGATATTAGTTCAACCCTCCCCTAACTGAATGGGCCTCTCCAAATCGGTATTTTTACTCTGTGTTTTTTCTTTTCTGCACTGTAGAAAGGTCCATGGTTAACCCACAGCATTTTTATCTCTCCATCAACTCTCCAGTGAATTCTTGATACTTTGATACAAGTGTGACCAGATACTTCTTCCTCACACTCATTTCCAGTTATTTCAGAGTATAAAGGCCTGGCATACTATCAAACACAGATCTTAAATTTGGCAACATTGCTCCAACAGACACATGCATACAGAAAGCAGAAGGCTAGACAAAACAGGATAATGTGAAGACTGTATTTAATAACACAGGAAATCAAAATTCCCCAAATTTGGTAAAATTGCTGCTAAGAAATGAACTTGTAGCTTAGTAAAATATATAAATTTTGCCCCTCTGCAGGCTGTAAAAATTAATGCTTGCTAGTGAAGGTTTCAATGCATTTCAACAGTTTGATTCATAATTACTTGCATTTCTAGACAATTGAGAATAAATACAAAAATATTCAAAGTTCATTTGGAGTTCAATGACTAAAACCTTTCCCAGATCTTAAAATGCAAAGGGGGAGATTTTTTCCCAAGGAAAGGTTAGATTGATTTTATCAGTTGCTAAGCCTTATTAAAATCAGTGGTTCTTACAGTTTCTTAGACCAAGAATAACCCTCCTGTTATTAACTCTGTACCATCTGACAATACCTTCTTATGTGGAACAGACCAAGGATGTAGTAAATAGGTGACAAAAGACACCATAGAAACAGGTGATAAGATATTCTTATGTCTTTAATGGAAACATTTTGTTACAATTTAGGTTATGTGATATTCTTGCATTTTTAAAATGTGTGAAAGAAAATGCACAGAATAAAAAGTCAAAGGACACCAGTGAATGTAGGTATTTTAAATGACCAAGTCATAGAAGAAATAAAATACATTACACAAACAAACAAAGGTTATATCCACAGTCATGAATACGCACTCTCCTCTACACAAAAACAACAATAAATAAAATCACATTATATGCAGATAGTTCTACTTACATCAGTACAATGTACTGTGCAGCTTTCCAGTTGTTTTCTGCTCAACAGGTACTAGGTTTCTCTTTTGTCCAGTATTTTTCCATTAATAGGGAACCACAAAAAAGGGGTAAAGTTCCTTATATTGTCTCTCCTGAGTCCTGTTAGTTTTTGATTGTTACACCCTATGCACAAGAAACACAGCAAATTCTACCCATTGCCTTCATGCTGCCTCTCCAGGTTTTCTCAGCACTTTCAGACCTGTCCAGAAAAGATTCTTTTCTAAGAGAAAGAGAAGTCCAGACCATCCCCAAGAAGAAAGCAATGCAGCTATGCTCCCTGTGCCTGCTGGCAATGCACAACACCAGTGAAACCTCTGTTTGTAGCTGGGCCATGGGGGGCAGAATTGCACGCTCCCTGTGCATATCAGTTGACATTACAAAAGAAACCCCTAAAAGAAAATTTCTTTTTTTTTTTTAATTCCAATTTTGGTACATTTTTGTTGCTTGCTTAAGTGTTCTCTAGAAACATTCATGTCGCAGAAACACCAAGGAACGGTTCACACAGAGCGAATTTTAACCTTTCAAAGATTTGTTATCTAATGAATCCACCTAACATTTCTGAATATAGCTTAACCTACAAACTGCAACAGTGTCAGATTATTCAGGGTAATTTGTCTTTGATGCAGAATATTATTTTAGTGGCTAGTGAGAGATTTTGAGGGAACTGTAAGCATCTCCTTTTTGCTAGTTTTTTATGCTGTAAATTTGCTGTATGTCAGTTAGGACCTTCTAAAAGGTAAATTCTGGGAGAAGTAATAGCATAATAAAAGTCTCTACAGTGATACACTGGACACAATGAAACATTAACCCGAGAAAGCCTCAAAACCGTGGCAGCCTTATCTTCTTGATCAAAACCAGCAGTAACTCCATAAAAAGTTCCACATTAACCTTTTTCCTTTCTCTCTCTATGTGTGACACAAAGGGGGAGCTGCATTTATGACAGACTCAAGGCTTCACTGGGGCAAAGCACAGTGCTCAGGCTTTCTGTTGTTATTCTTTAGAAGAGAACAGACACCATCAATGTCTGCTGCACAGCTTGCTGACCCTGCAGACAGCCAGGTCTGATGTCTCTCACAAACAGCTATTTGTTTTAATTTCAACAATCATTTTTCATCAGTCTCAGAGCTCAGATGTTAAAAGGTATCTGAGAATGGAAAACAATTCAGCCCTCAAGCCATCTGAATTAATTTCTGCCTCTAAGCAGGGATATGCACAGTGCAAACTCTTCAATTTCTTCCACTTGAAAGTCTTCACACACACGCAAATCTTTTTGTGCTTTCAACAGTGAGAAGGAAAGGGGGGGAGGAGAGGTGACACACACACAACATATCTGAAAGCAGAACTTTTCCCAGCATGTCCTTAAAAATACATTCCAAGAGCAACGCCTGTGTTCCTTTGTTTCTAAAAAGGGCTAAAACTGGCTACTACAAAACATGCACTTTGAAATTTATCACTTTACAGCTCACTGTTGTGAGGTGAGCTACTAGGGCATGTTGCTAACCAACAGAAAAGGTAATGTACCCCAAGAAACTGGTATTTCTGTTCCCACGTGCCCTGCTGTGGGGAAGGTGGTTGCTAGACTTGACATCATTTTCTAGCAATAACAACAAGGATGAAAAACCCCACCAGGTAATTCTAGGTCTATAACTCTGATAGTGGCTGGGATGGCCAAGCTGTGATGACACCACAAGGTGTGCTGACAGCTGAGCAGTGCTCAGCAATGAACCACATCTGAAATGGCTCAACACATAAAAGCCAAGACTCCCAGAAAGGAAGGAGCATTTCTGACTAAATGATAGAAAATGGTTGACTTCTTTTCAAAGTACTTCTGAACCTAGACAAAAGACTGTGGAAAAAAAGGGTAATTAAAGACTGTTTACTCGACTCTTGGAGAAAATGAGGAAAAATAACCTTAACTGCTTTGCTGAAAGAACCAGAATGCCCACATGGCTACACGCTGAAGCACAGAGGAGGGCAGTGAAGGATGTGGAACTGTCTTGAGCTCCGGAAAAGGTGGACTGAATTGCCAAAGAAATTTATGACCAGGACTATTAGCTTCCTGTCTTTGATGTCTATTCTTGGCTTTCCAGGAGCATTATGACATTCATGAGGTGAAAACATCATTGGAGCCAAGGTCAGCTAAGGCTGATGCAGCCTGTTCTACTGCAAAGCTGAGAAACTCACTCTGAACTGCTTCAAGCCTGCAGACACTCACTGAGGGCCCGAATTTACTCCCACTGAATCAGTAAGAGAGTTTTTTTGTCAGTTTAATGTGTGATTGTATTTCTAAGCCAAAAAATGAATCAGAGATCAACTTCCCAGTAGAACATGTTGTCAGGGAGAACACTCTTTATTTTGTCCAGCACAAATGTTTTCAAAGCATTAGCTACACCTTAATAACTCTCCACTGAAAAATCCCAACAAAATACTTCCAATAATGCAATGATACATTGCTAAAAACAAATTGAAAATAGATCAACATGGTTTATTTTCAGAAATTAATTAATACAACTCTTTAATAAACTGAATTCTGGTCACAGTCTTCCGAAGTGCTCTCAATCACACTCAATCACAAGTTTTAGCAAAGACTGAACATTTTCAGAGCTCAGCTAGGTGTGGTCTTCAGTGAAGCACACTAGAGCAGGAACTGGTGTGGGTAGTAGTCACAGACAACTCAGAACACACAACCTGTCCATAAACAAACATTTCAGAACTACCAGTGGCCCAGGACAAAGCACCTAGACATCTGACTCTGAAGCTGTGGGTTTCAGGAAACTAAATAACAGATACTCTTGAAAGTTCTTCTTCATCTTTGTCACTTGCAGTAGAAGCCTGGGTGTTGAAGTTATGAGGGTAAAAAGGCAGGAAAACTGTCCATAGAACCCTCAGGAAGAGGATTCTGAAGTGAACCAGATATTAAGCTGACCACTGTTCAGTAATTTTAATAAATACAAAATTAGCAGAATTTATCAAATTTTAACAACAGAGTATGAAGCCACTAGTTAAATTTCAATTTAACAGGCACAACTGTAAGAATTAACAATAAATATCACCTACACAGCCAGCCTTTCTTAAATTCAAGCACATGGCAAATCTCCCTTTGGTTCAGCCACAGCCAGGATCATAGCCTTTGGTCCCAAGTGAGCAAAGCACTTAGAAGCTGAAGTTGAGCATATTTTAAGTGTGTTCTGAGTGCTGAGCTGAGTCAAGGGTCTCCTTGTGCTTCTCTGTAACACAGACGTATGTCTGTAATACGGGCAATTTGTTGAAGCCAAAAATGTAGGTTTTGAAACCTCTTTTGAGGATCAATTATTATTATTTTGATTAGACATTCCCTTACAGAGTTCGGAGCCTAAACATTGTGGCATTGAGCTAATGCAGATGAACCAGAAAGGAAAAGTGCATCAGCCAGTAAAGAATCTCTTTGCTGAATAATCTAAACTCAAGGCAGCTTCTGATCTCTGCTCCATGGAAGACTTGGGGACTATTAGCAAGAGGCCTGTGAAAGGCAGCAAAGAAGAGCAAGTTTATTTATGCTATGAAGGAATCTACTTATGTGAAATGTCTTAAATGATCTCCACACTTCCATGGGAAAAACACATACATTTGTGTGCATCAATTTGCAAACATTAAAGCCCGTTGATCTAAAATGCTCCAAGGTGCAAAAGAAGGTTCACCTCTCTTGGGAGGTGCTGGGATGCACAGTTTGGGCTAAGCCAGCTCAGCACCCCACCAACAGACATCTCACAGGAACACCTCCTGAGGTCATGATTTAAAACCCTACAGAAAGGTTTTAAAGCATTAGAATTAATATTATTTTAAAAAAGTGACCTTTTACTATACTTTTTTTATAGGTATCATAAAATGACATAATAAATAAACTGTCATGAGAATTTATTGTCCCAGCCAGATCTCCCATCTTCTGGTGTGACTCAACTGTGCATGGCACAGGAAAAATGCACATCTACACAGCTGTCTTGATTCCAACCCTACCTGTTTGAGTACTAGTTCATACTGCAAGACAAGTCACAAGAAAAATAATTTCCAAAAGAGCTTATGTTTCAAATTACACCCTCTTCTCTACACATTTAAAATTTTTCCTTGCCTTTTTTTCTGAGGCAGAGTAGTCAAATGGGTAAAAGAAAGGCCTATTTGCAAAACCAGAAGTAGATAAAAAATATCTTTAAAAAATCCCAAACTTTAAGCATGCCCAGGGGCTAGACAAACTCAACTGCTTGGGGAGAAAAAAAAAAATCCAGAAACTAATCAGGAAGTCTTTTTTCCTCCCCAAGTCCATTTCAGTATGAATGCTGTTCTAGCCTACTTCTGGTGCCCATGAAATAAGGAGAATACTTCAGAAAAGTGTCCAGATTGGTGCTGCTTTGGCTAAAGCACGTTTGTAGAGGTCACACAGGCCCAGACTGGGAAATGGGATGCTGGAAATCAATTTCCTGTAGTGGAGCTGCCCTGACAGTCAGGAAGCTTTGCTCTCTGGCTGCCTGGGACATAGGACAGTATATCACAAGGGCAGGTGATGAGCCCTCCATATGCTAAGAGTAAATTGAAATGTAAGGGAAAAAAACCCATGTCCAACAACAAATAAAAGGCAGCAGAAAGCAGACACAGCGAGTTTCTGCTCTTCACTCCCAGGTATCCCAAAGTGGTTTCTCAGAGTTGGAAGTCTGGCCAACTGACTTTCAGGGCCTGGAAGTTTTGTAGAAATCAGGCTTCAGAGCCAGTTTTGAGATTAGCTTTCAAGTCTGGCTAGAACTGATGAGATGAGAAAGCTCTGTTTATGAAATCAGAATAGAATAAACCAAAATATTTATTGGACTCTTAGAATCATAGTCATAGCTCTGTTTCCCCACTGACAATACTTTTATGGATCTTCTTCACTACATTTGCAGCAAGCATGGTTCATTTCCATTTGTGGACTACAAAGTGCAAAGATCTCCTTTGTCTAGTATAAAATAACTTGTCAGTAACTAATTCAATACAGATTCAATTTTGCTCCTGGTAAAATAAATGGCAAAATTTCCAGGGGATACTGATGGCAGCAGGATTACAGTCAGCCTCAAATAGGGTTTTAACACATGATTCCTGAAGGTATTCCTGGGTGCTTAATTGTACACACATGGATAGTTAAATCTCAGTGACTTCTACAGGACTCTTTAACATGTGAAAAATGCATTATTTACAGCACCAGGGTGATCATCACATAGACAATTCAATAACTGCATTTTTGTTTTTTAAGTAACTATTTGCATGTTGCACATGACTGGAGAAAAAAGTTGAGCAAAAAAATCCATTACCATCCACAAAGTCATTTCTTCTCCCCTAAGTACTGGTTCAAAAATGTATTTACAGCTGTTGACTTTCCCTGCATATTACTGCTATCATACAAAATGTGTCTTCAAAACATCCTCTTCCTTAATTTTTAAACCTACCAAAGCAAAAATAGATACTTTAATAGAAAAATACAAGATTAAAAATATCCTAAAAAATAAAATGGTTGCATGGAATGTCATTTTTATACACACACACAAAAAAATCCCCTTTTGAATTGCATCAGCTATACAAACACTTTCGTATTTACAGTTATGGATGCAGTCCTGTGCTCACTGAAGTTAATGGGATTTTGCCATTGACTTCACTAGGAACAGGAGCAGGCTTGACATGGACTACATCTGCTCTTCTGAAAAGTCATGGCAGTGGACAGAAAAGAGTGTGGCAAAGCACACACAAAACTGAGGAATTCATCAGTCCTCTCCAGAGATCTGATTGTCTTCTCTGTCACTATTTCACGTGTGTGAAACTCCTCATCCTTCACTGGAGTTTTTCCTAAATCCCACCAGCTAGGAGGGAAAACAGTGCTTTGGACTGTGGCACCACACAAACAGGGAAAGAATGGTTTGTGTGTTTCCACCTGCCTGACTTTCTCAGAGGAATTAATTAGAACCAAGTGCCAGTTCTCTCCCAGAACTAAGGCCCGTACACCAACTTTCATATCCCCTGTTATCAATGTCAGTGATTCAGTGATGCAGGAACATACCCCAAAACCAATCCCTTTTTTCCTTTTGACAGCAACCAGCACCTGTGCTCCTGAAACCATATTTGATACTCATGGGTGAGATGCAAATATGGAAGGAGGTGGTAGAAGCTAAAAAAAAAATAAGGGAACAAAACGAGGCATTCCCCATCAACTAAACCAAGATCTTCTAGCCTTAATATATGCCTTAGGAAATACTGTCTTTACATATTAAGTACATCCCATAACATCAAACTGCATAATTTTCTTTTCCCATGAGATGAAAGGCCGTGCGGCATAATGTGATTAGTAAATCATTCCTGAGCTTCTGAAAGAAATTAAGACAAAATTACTGCTTAAAGAGTGAGTTCTTCAAGAGCCACTTCTTTTTACACTGATGTCTTTGGTTGTGTCCTTTTCTCTAATTCTTTCTTTTCCCTCGGAAGAATGGGATTCTTTTTCATCTTCTCCTTTATGCAGCAGAAAAATGAGATCTAATGGAGTCTTCACGTAACTGCCGATGTTTCCCCATGTTACAGTCCTCCTGTTGAGTTCGTCTCTCAATAGTTATTCTGTATTTCTTTCTGCATGAAGGGAGAGGAACAGAATGAGAAATCTTTCTCCAGCTACAGGCTAACAGACATCCCTTATGAAGAATGCCTGTAGGGGACAGCTGGGTGCCATTTGAAAAATGAAACGTGGCAGAATGTGAAACCCTGGTCAAAGATTAAAGTAGTTTGCCTCAGAACATTTTACCCAGACTCAAGAATGCCTGTTAATTTCTACATGGCAGTCTCAAAGCACTAAGGCACGGACATTTGCTTCTTTGAAAATTTCTGATCTAAGTGATTAGGAGTTTTTGTGAAGTGTCATGTGAACTGTGTTACTTCACTGCTTTATATTGATCAAAGCTAATTTTCTTTTCAGTGTGCTGGGTGGGGGGGAACTTTCTGCAGAGTTCAAACAACAGCTCTGACTATTCAGCTGCCTTTCTCACTGAAACTATGTATTAACTAACTAATCTTCCCATTTCCCTCTGAGAAAGCTATGATGTTTGTAATGTCAGAGGAGGTAACATGATGAATTAAGAAGAGGGATGTAGAAGACAGATAAGAAATAAACACAAATGCTCATGTATCAGACACAGCTCTTCCTGTGTGTCTTCCTCTAGGGCCTTTTGAAGAATTCTGCTATGCTTTGTACGTCAAACAAACCCTCTGACAGCCTTTTAGCTTTCCCTTTATTACCCAAATCTCCCCCCAAAAATCAGATGATTGACATTTACATTTGATACTTTTAAGCTTCCGCTCTGTTTCAGGACAAATTTTTCAGAAGGGCATTAGTCCAACCCCACGTGCTTGTACTGCTGGAGGAGATGCATGGCAAAAACCTGGTATGCCAAGGAAAGCCCTGTTCCACCAGCACAGAGAGCAGGAGTCACAGCTAGGTATGCAGCAGTGGAAGAAAGATTTTCACAACACCAAGGTTTTGATTCAAGCAACATGGCTGAATAGAAAGTGACAATCTAAAAGTTCTGAAAATACTCCCTCAATACTTGTGTCTGCATCAGTAAGCTTCAAAATAAATTGAAAAGCCTGTGTTGTTCAATTTCTTTATGTATTTTCAAGTCAGACCCTTACATGGGTCAGAGCATGCACAGTAGTAGCTCTTGCACGAGGACAGGTCCAGATTTTAGATATACAGGTGTTTAAGTTAAAATCTGGTCAAAGTTGCATGTCAGCACTACTCCCCAAACCTTTTAACTTTTTGCATGCACACTCAAAACTGTATTTGTATACTCATTTGTGACAATTACAGATCCAAATGAAAGGTAATCAGAAAGTTATATTTACAGTTTAAAAGCTACAGAAGCTGCAAGCACAAATTACTTCAGGCACACAAATGCTAAACCTACATTCTCTGAAAATATTTATTCTAATGGTGGAAGAAGGAGGTTGTCCCTGCTCCTGCTTTGAGCAATTGCAATCAGATCTCCAGACTGAAATTCACCCACAGGTCTTCAGACATCTCCAACATATAGATCCATCTGACAGCACCTGTAGCTTTCTTCAGTAAACAGAGAAACAAGCACTAAGAGACCTGGTTTAGTTTTAGATGAAGATGACATGAACTGCAGAGAGGAAAAGTGCTCATTTCTCCCCTCTGAGCATACATGAAAAGCCTGGGTGTTGAGCTCAGGTGTATTACATCTACTTCTACAGACACCCACCTTTGCTCACATGGATTTCCAATCCAAATCTTTGTGTCAGATGACAAGGGGTTCTGTTCTTACAGTGATACTTCGCATAGCTTTATACCAGACCAGGATATTTGTTGTTTTATTTCTTGTCCTTACAAACCAGTTCCTTCCCAAAATCAGCAATGCTACAAGCCACACCTAACAACTGACATCTCTCTTTGAGAATCTACGCAAGATGCAAGAACCTCTGATGACATAAAATATGAAGACAGATTTTTGTTCTCTTTTTCTTTTAAAGATAGTCTTTATTCAGTCCAAGCCAACTTAATTGTATCTCAAATGCAAAAAACATACTATATAAGCACTGAATATACGCAAGAATAAAATCACCCTGCAGAATTTCAGTTTTAAGTACCTGATGAATAAGCTTGGTTCTTTGAAACCCTGAAAGTGTCCTGGTGAATTGAAGCAGGCTTTGCCTGTTTTATTTTGTTAGCATTTTTTGTAAACAGTTGTTTTTTAATGGACAGAATTATTTGATTCTTGTATGCAGAGGTTAATTCTATTCTCCTATCTGGCTTTTCCATAGCAGGAGGACAAATTACTGTATACATAAGGTGCTGAACATGTATAACTAATGTATTCCATCAGTATAGGATCAATTATCAAGACTTTACATTTGCTGACTAGCAGTGTAAGAATTATTTTACTCAAACACGAATAAAACACTGATCGCCCTGCACTGACCTCAGCTTAAGTTAAATGCACAGCTTTGGAATCCAAATGCTCTCTTACACCAAAACAGAAATCTCTTTCTGTTCTGCAGTACAATTCCACTCAATACCAGGCAAATGATATAAATCTCTTGCAGATCACAGCCTGCACAACTGTGCTGGCAGGAACAGCAAACAAAGGCAGCTTTCAAGGCCAGGGCATTTTATTAAAGCAACTGTGAATGTCTGGAACTCACTGGAATTACTTCCATGAGTAACATTACTTAGGGATGTGAGTAGTTGCAGGATGAAGACCCAATTCAATAAAATTATTTGGATAAACACAAAAGGACAATCAAAGTGCGTTCACTGTCTCTGGTGAAAATGTTACCCCACACTATTATGGTGCCTCCCTGTCTCCCACCAAGGGTGTTCTGCTCGGAGCTGGGTAGTTTGGATGACAAATAAAAAGTTTACAGAACTTTCAATGAATTGGACTAACCTGAAGAAGTAAAAAGCCATTAGCAATCCTGCTCCAAGCAAGGCACCCACAACTATTCCTGTAACTGCTGATTCTCCTAGACCACCTGCTTGAAAAGGGAAAAAATAAACAATCAGGGTTCATATTGAGAACTATCTGCATTCATGTATTGGAAAATACACACAATTAGGAAATTAGTGACAAACATTTGACAATAACTAAAGCCTTTCAGAGCTCAGGACTCTATGGGAACCTGTTCCAGTCTGCATGTTTACTTTTTGTCCTTGCTTTCCTTGGGGCTGAAAAAGCCCCCAGATCAGCATCAGATGAAGGCACAATTCTGGAGATGTGACACAAGGAAATATTGTTAGGTAACTGGCCTGGACAGCTTGGTCTGAATCACAACACTGACCATGGTTACAGTGATGCACATCATGGGAATCAGCACTGAATATGCCTTGAGTCACTGTAACAGAAACAATCTCATTTTACCTGGATTAGAATCATAACCCTCTGTCACCCTGAGTTATTAAAATGACTGTGATTATCCAACAGTTCCTCAATTTTTTTCTAATTTCCTGAAGATATGTTGTTTCAAGTTAAAGCCATATGACTTTTGACTTGCTTCAAATCTCAACAGAGGCAGAACAGGGACACAGTGGCTGAAGGGGAGCCCAGACAGGGACTGTCCTGGGAAGAGCAGGGATCCTGAAGAACAATAGCATTTTGTGTGCATGTAGTCTACTCCCACTTCCATTCCCACCTGGGTTTGTGGAAAGGAACAGAGGAGGAAATAGAACTGCTCCTTCCTTTTCCTTCATCCCTGACCCTTTGAGGGGATTCTGTCTGTACAAAAGGAAGAAGGCACATGGCTACACCACACTGAAGCAGGTGGTCTGAAGTGTTCACACCAGTCTTTCAAGGGTTCAAGAATTATCAGGCTGGAATTACCTTTTCACTGCAGGACTAGCAATTTGTCTCCTATGAAAAGTTAAGGGCACTTTTTGTCACTGAGGTACCAGTATCCTCCTACCCCAATCTCCCTGCAGTGTCCTACGCACTACAACACGGTCTGTGATTCGAGTGTGCTGGAAAGAATGGACACCTGCCCTTTGGAGGGTAGTCTCAGCCCTCAGAATTCACAGATGTCACCCCATTCAATTATCTTCACTCCTCCTCAACCTACTGAATCCTCACAGTGCCTTCTCACAACGCTGAAAATCATTCTGCACTGGGAGAATGCTGGTCCCACCAGCACAGCTGCTAATTATCAGCATGATTATTCCATGCTGGGGTTTCAGTTACATCCCTCTTTCTGACTAAAAGGCTTCTGCAAAGACCTAAAGCCTCCAGGGCTCTGGCCTGTGCATGATTAGTGCTACATTTAAATTCAGGGAAGTGATTCAGACCATGTACTACCCACGGCTGTCAGACCTTCACCTCCCAAGCACTGGGGAGAGAGAGAGAGCCAGTCACCATGTCTCAGCTGGGAAACTGTGCTGAACAATTTAATATGCCCCAATATGTTGCAGCAACTCATGGATTCTCTTTTTTGGAGCTGGTGCAGAGGCATTAAGTCACTGAACTTACATGATTTGCACGGTGTGTTGTTCGTGTGCTCTGAAATGCGGCTTTCGTCGAGGCGCAGCCTGCCGTGGCTCCACGGGTATTTCACATTCGGGCGAATTTCAAACCGCCCCTCCTTCCCAAAGTAGTCCCCGATCACCTGTGCAAAACAAGAAAGGGATGACAACATTTTCCTATCAACTTAGAGAAGCGAAACAAACAGGAGAGAAGCAGCACTCACTCACTGCTGTGGCATGATGCTGAATGTCAGAGAGGAGGGCTGAGGGGGGCTCTGGGAGGTTAGGCAGTGCACGGCCTGCCCTAGGGCAGAATCAGCTGAACAGAAGCATTCCTGACAGATGTTTATCTAATCTGTCAATGAAAGCCTTCAAAGATGGAGACTTGACAATTTCTGCACCAATTATTCTGGAATTTAGCTAGCCCTACTGTCAGTTGTTTTCCCTAGCATGTAACATAAAATTCTTTTTTTGTAGTTATCCATCACTTGTTACCAAACTGTCAGTGGTCATAGGAACCCTTCCTTTTTGAAACGCTGCTTTACATATTCACAGGCTCTTATCTGATTCTGCCTTCAGGCTTCTCTTCTATATAAATCCAGTTTGTACAAGCTTTTTAACCTTCTGAATATTTGTCCTGCTCTCCCTGGGCTTTTATTCATTTTCTCCACAGTGAGTTGAGGCTCCAGATAGTCACCCAGCTTAAGCTAGACTTGAGTCCTGACTGGGCATGAACAGACCCAGAGCAGCCCTGCCCAGGAGGACTTGGGGGTGCTGGTGGGTGAGAAGTTGGATTTTTTCATACCAATTCATGAAAGCACCTCAGAATTTAAATCATGTCTTCAGCAGTTTCAAGATAACCAATGTGGAGTCTACTGCAGCAAAATGTCTAAAAACACCTATGTACAGCAGCAGGATCATATACTGTGTCACTGAAGTGGTCAGAAGCAATAGCAGAAGCACATCAATAGATCTATTTGTCTTCCCACAGATAAAACACAGATATTAATACACTAGGTTTAGAATTCATAGATAGCCTCTTCAAATCTTTCATCTGAATTTCATTTTTAAGGCAATGACTTTAAAGAATGTTTGCTCTGCCTAAATACACAAAGGTATATTTTCCACTAAATAAAGATATTTATGTCTCTCACAGTTGAAACTGGGATATAAATTCTTTGTAGAATGAATGTGTTCAACATGTGTCCAAAAATTAAGGCAAATGCAGTAAACTGGAAAAAAATAGAGACCATTCACAGGCATTATATTATTTATTAGGAGATTGTTTAATTCAAGCAGGAGTGGGTGAGTCCTCTACTAGCACAACTTACTAAATAAGAAAATAAGCAGAATGGTTTGAGAACAAAAAGCTATAAGCAGGAGCCACATGGATTCAGTTCAGAAGTAGGATATAGATTTTTGAAGAGCAGGAGTGGTTGATGTGTGGAACAAATATTGAGGGCACCAGCAAGGCAGTCCCTGTCCATTCAGTATCTCCAAACAAAAAATAAATGCCTGTTCCAGCATGAGCTTTAGTCACGTGTAAACTAGAGGCCTCCGTAAAGGTTAAGAACCTGCCTGTGTCTAATATAGCAGAGGTCAAACTAGGAAATTCAGGTTTTCTTCTAGCTTTAAACTCTGTGAATAGACCTGGGAAAACAGCTCTGCCCAAACACCCATCCGTCTGTCACAGTTCAGCTGAGAAACATTCTTGTACACAGAAAAAAAATCATCCAGATGAATAGAACAAGTTATCAAAGAAACAATGTTTTTATAGAGACACGTGAAGGTAGAAATTATATGGCAGACAAAAGTAGTAAGTAATTATGTGTAAAATGTTAATTGCATGTATATTTATGTACCTTTTAAAGCAGAGGGAAATTCCACAATAAGTTAAAAGAATAAAGGGAGCATTAAAAAGAAAAAGTAGTTTAAACTGCAAGTGAAAGAGCAGTGGAGGGAATGGTAAGAGAGGGAAATTAAATTTATAAATGAGATAAAAAGCTACTGGGCTGAACAAACAGAAGAAACACAGATTGCTCACACCAAAGTTATCCCAACTATTTTGTACTCCTACTGCCCCTGGGACTGTCTGCAGTTGACTGGTGTTGTTTTTCTATCACTTTTACACATTACAACACACAAGATATCCTCACACTTCCAAAGGGACTCCTTGAATTTTTCTCTGC
Organism: Ammospiza nelsoni; assembly: GCF_027579445.1. Classification (NCBI taxonomy): domain Eukaryota; kingdom Metazoa; phylum Chordata; class Aves; order Passeriformes; family Passerellidae; genus Ammospiza; species Ammospiza nelsoni. The sequence continues at coordinate 77,642,802 of NC_080669.1, read as the reverse complement.
TGCAGTACCAACAACAATGTAACTTCACTGGACTCAAAACCACACATTGAAATGTCCAGCTCAGATATTGCTACTTTTTGTTTGAGCTTGTTGAAATCAGGGAGATCAGCAAAGCTGAGGCTGATGCTGATTTTGCAACTAACAAATGCATCCACTGCAGGTGGACTTAGGGCAGTGCACGTATTAATGAACTCAGCCCAGACATGCTACTCTGGGTGCAGCTGCTGCTGTTCCTCACAGACTTTTTCACACTCCATCTCTTCCAATCCTTCTGCATCCAATGGAATAACCTATCTGGAATATATGGAGCCATCTGATTAAAATGTTTCTTAAACACTAAAAAGAAGGCACTCAGGAATGTCTGCCTGACCAACAAGGCCAGGAAAGGTCTGCACTCCTGCTTGTGGCTGACCACAGCATAGGATTTAAATACCTGTACTTGCTGTGTTTATACAACTTGTGCATCACTGTTGCTGTAAGATTAATCTTTCTTCCCAAAGAAATCAAAAGTTTTGGTCATTTTTAAACAATAATTTATCATATACAAAATCAGCAGTGCTTGGCCAGCTTGTGAGAATTCACTCTTTAGTTAAAGACTAGCATCATGTGAAGTTCTATTGTTAAAAAAGAGAAGGAAGTTTAAAAAACTTGTTATAACTACTTCAAGATTGCTATTTTACATAAAGGATCTGGTCTTCAGGTTGATAAGATTAAGCCACCAAGTAAAGAGATGATATCACGTTACTTTACACTGAATTACTAATTCATCAGTGGCCAACTGCAGTCGTGTTTGTTTCCTTACCTCCTGTGTGCCTGCCTCCGGGTCTGTCATTCCAATCACAGAGAAATCCCCATATCTGTCTCCATTGGCATCAATGGACACCTGCCCGGCAATGCCTAAAGAATGGCATGTGAGGAATCAGAAGATTAATTAGTTAAAATACTGAGCCTTTCCAAGCAAAACATGAAAACACTGGACAGGTTTTTACAGACCGATATGACAGGAAATCTCATCAGTCTCCCTGCATTTTTGTTGGCATTCCAGAAGAAATTGTAATTTCATCTCGGTGTCTGCATTCCTGAATTCTTAACATTTCTCCTTTTTAAATATTAAACATGTGAAACTGGAGAACACGTGAGAAAAACCTAATCTAAAAACGAGCATGTAAGACTAAAACACAAATACATTTAATGTGAATTATTTACAGAGAGCCTAATCCTGAAATATCTGACGATGCCTCATTGAAGAGAGTCCAGCTCACATGCTGCGGAGGACACAGAGGCAGAGAGGAAGATCCCACAGGCTGAAGGGGCTGCTGCACCCATATAACCAGTCCAATGCTGATTCCACAAAATGGGATACTGGCAATGGCAAGGACAAGGGGACCATGTGCACCACATATGCATCAAGCTCTGCATTCATCTACTTAAGATTAACTACATAATACAAGCAATTTGGTTTATATTCTTAGAGCCCTGTTCCACTTCTCTGTTTTACAATTTCTAGAAAACTTTGGGGAAACTGGGACTCATTGATTCATAGGATATGTCAAGTTTGAAGGGGCTTTGGAGATCTTAAGCCCAACCTCCAGATCAGAGTAGAGTCACCCAGGAGACTCCTCAAGGTTTTATTGGCTTGCCAAAATCTCCAAGGATTTTGGAGAGCAAAAACTCCACAGCCTTACTGGGGCAACTTGTTTGATCTGTCATGGGAAATGAACACATCCTTGGATTCAATCTAAACCTCTTCTAAAACCTCCTTGTGTACAAAAAGCTTGGCTTCAAATTCTCAAGGTGTAAATCAAAACAGAATCTTAAAATCCATCAAGCAATACTAATTAACTACGGTGAAGACATCTTAAGACTGCTGATACACTTTTTCATCTCAGGTACTCTCGAAGGTGATCCTCCACTGCCTGACACCAAACACGGCCAATTACACCCATGCAAGGCAAGCAGGCATCACTGTACATCCACATTACACCAAACACATGCCTGGACCAGGCACAAAGCCAGGGAGGTTCAGGCTCTCAGTGACAGTCAGTCAGAAAAGAGAGGTCAGATATTCAGAGTATCAGTTTCCCGCAATGTGCCTGGTGACGGTGAGTGTGCAACAGCCTTAACACACCTCCGTTTATTCTGTATCTGTTCAGATTTAGTGATGTCAGGAACATTTCGGCTTGCTGTGGTTTTCAAAATATGTAGTAATAATCAAAATTATTGTCAAGCACCTATTTCATTACAACCACACAGTAACCAAGCTGTTGTCAATTCAATTACTGCCAGGAAATGAAATGGGTGTAACAAGCACTTGGCTATGAGACACTGAAAGAAGAGGCCACTCTGAAGAACTGTTGATGTCCCTGTTTACACATCAATTTGGATTCTGGATTTGACTGGAGGTACTAAATGGAGCAGATACTTTTGTGCTCTAAGAAAACCATAACTCTGTTTTTGCAAAGAGGTAATAAAATTGAAACATGGAGTTCCTGTGGGATTTTTTTTTTCAGTCAGAAGAGATTTATTTTTCAATTTTTCATCTGAATCAGAAATAGGAATTTTAAAAGTTGCCATTTCCTGCGATTTCCTTAAGAAACAGAGGTAGGAAATTTCAAAGCTACCTTAATGAAGAATTGCATTTGCATGAAGGTGGAATGATTTTATCTCAACTTTCTTTCTGTTTTTTTTATGTTAGCCAGACAAAAAATTTTGCTACTTTTTCAGAGAAAATGCCAATGAATAGCAAATACTGTCCACCAGATGTGCCCTTATGCCCAGATGCTGTCTTTAACAGCCCAATCTCTGAGAAATCCTTTGATCACCTCAGCCTTATCCTTTTCTAAGCCCATAATGTCTGTGCAGCTGTGGCAGGCAGATGGAATTCTGCAGGAAGCAGCATCTACATTCTGTTGGAAGTCCTGATAAATCAGAGCAGTCAGTAAAATGAGGTGCCAAGACAATCAGATATCTACATGTCAGAAGTTAAATTAATGTCATTAGTGAAACTGGATATCTCATTATCAAGGCCTGCCAAAGTCAAAGGGAATTACAAAGCTTCAGTCCTGCAGCAGAACCTGATGGGTGTGCATGAACCACACTCTGTGATGCTGCATCCACTGCAATGAGGGGCTCACAAGCAAAATAAAGGGATGTGATCTTCCTTAAGGGATTGGATTGCAAGACACTGAGTTAAAGGCTTCTTTCAACATCAGTTTTATGTCCAGCAAAGTCTTGCTACAGGGAGGAAAAGGCATGTGGCTTACAAGAATTTGGACCAACTGCACCCTCAGCTGTAGCCCAACTCAGTTACGTTTTCAGAATAGGTGGAACAGGTCAGCCACCAACAACAATCTGGTTTTCACAAATGGGGGAAGAGAACATTGCTTCCTCCTGCCAGGTTTTACAAGCAAGGTGTGAGAACCAACCATGCAGCCCAGGGGAAGCACATGGCACTGAAAAGGAGGCATGGGCACACCATTTGGTGCTTTCCTGGAGCACAGGGACAGGAGCAAACACAGGCTGTGCTGGGGCATCTGCTCATGCACAGCACAGACAGAGAGGCCAATCCTTAGACACCAGATTCCCTCTCTTTCAAAGCAGAGTGTTTTGGGGAGCCACAGATATAAAGAGATATAGTGGACACCAAGCCTACAGATGGTGCAGGGCTGCTTATGGGGTTATTGCAACCAGCATAATTTAAAGCAACCCCTTGTCGCAGACATCTTTTGTGAAAAATCTTTTCTTGAGATTTTCCTCCCTTCTGAGAAGCTGGGGCCTCAGAAACAAGATGTAAACAATGGTTATCTGCTGCTGTGGAATGCATCAGGTTTTGTCTGTGATTGGGCCATCTTGTATGTTCACAATTAATGGCCAACCACAGACCAGATAGCTTGGACTCTCTGTCCGAGACACAGATGTTTGTTATTCATTCATTCTTTTCTATTCTTAGCTTAGCTAGCTTCTGAGGAAACCTTTTCCTTCTATTTCTTTTTAGTATAGTTATAATGCACTATATATCATAAAATAATAAATCAAGCCTTCTGAACATGGAGTCAACATTCTCGTCTCTTCCTTCACCTGAAAACCCCTGTGACCACGGTCACAAACCCTCTCTTTAAAGTGCTTAAGTGTTCCCTTAACCTGTCCTGAGTATTCTTTTTCCTCATGTTCACACCACAGTTTGAGAACAGAAAATTGGTTTGGAGCTGCTGCCCTTCTTGCCTTCTTACACAATGTCCAATGTGTTCTTAGAGCTGAGAACCTGGCCACTGGGGTTTTTCTTACACATTCAGATGAATCATTCACTTTTTATCTAGGGAAAATGTTTCCTTCTCTCCAGCATTTCCACAGGAAATCTTGCCAGTCCTACATCAAATGATTGGACTATCACATGAGATGGATGGAAATATTTTAAAGAGATGATGGATGAAAACAATAACCTTCAGTTTCTTTTTTACAATTCTTACCTGGCAAAAGCATCTGCATTGCTTTGCATCAGCAAGGTGACACACAAGTGCCGGCTGCAGTGCAGAACTGCAGCCTTGAGGATTAGGCACTGGAAGGCTCAGTGGTGTTCAGCTGCTGCCTCTGAGACAACACACACAGCTCCTGAAAGGAGGCTGGGGAAATCCTTCTAGGGCCCAAAGGAATCCCATTGAGAAACACAAAATAACCCCAACCCTGGCACCTGCTTGCTTCTATCCATTCCCAGGCTTTCAAGATAAAAAAGTGAAATGGAAAAAATGAGGCAATCTGAGAGCTAATAGATGTACATGAGCAAAGCGAGCAGCTGTAATCTTTTCAAAAACAAAAAAGGAGCCTGAGAAAATTATTGGTATTTCTCTACAACATCAGTGAGGGTCATTAAATTGTTAAGAGTTTTTTAAACTGAGTCAAGACCTCAACAGTTGATGCAAAAAAAAGACAGACTGGTGAGATATGTGAGCCAGCCTTAAAGATGCACGTGGTTTCCTACGTTTGCTTTCCTCTCCCCTAGGAGTGGAATAGGCATGGGTCCTTACTTTGCACAGAACAAAGACCTGAAGGTTTTTTACTCTGAAAGCTGGAATTCCATATTAACTCTTACCTTCATATGTTCTGTTCCGTGTTTGTTGAACAATTTTTTCCCCATCTTTCTTACTGAAACCGATTTTCAGGACTTCCTGCAAAGCTAGAGCATAAAGAAGAATAGCATCATGGAATCCTTCCACAAACATGTTCGCCTAAAAAAAAAGAAGAAAAAAAACAAAAACCAATGGCAACTGACACATAACAAAATTTTTCTTTCCTAGGTAATTGACTGACTAGAGAGAATCCACTAATTAGCCAAAGTGACTAATTTGGACAGTTACTTTCTCAGCTGCTGGAACAGAAAGGAATGTATCTCAAAAAAAACCTCAGGGGAACAAGGGGAACTTCTGACCCATTTTTAAAAAGAGTTAACCACTATCTGCTATTCTGGACATTCATAATGTTGTGTCTGAATAGCTCTGCAGATAGGGGTGAAATTTGCAGATCCCAGTTCCCATGCCCAGAGGCACAAATTCTGCACTTGACCATGTGGGATTCTGTTAAGTGCTGAGCACCCTCATCCCACAGCAGCAAGCACAACTCCCACCCTTTGCACAGGGAACCTAGCACCTCTCAGGACTGGGAAGTATGCTCTCTCATGATTTTTTTTGGAGAGCACAACTGGTGGATTTGCTTGTTTAATGATTACCGCTTCCACTTCTGGCCCTTGTTCAGCCAAGCATCTCTCCACCAGCAAATGAGCAATGGAGAAAGCTACTTACCATCTCCAGTAATGTGTTCTCTTGAGCTGCCAGGAGAATCTTTTCCTGTCCTTTATAGTTTTCTCAGTAAGTTACATGAAACAAATTAAATAACCCTAATAACCCCAACCCTGCTTTATAACCCTAACAAAAAAGAAGATTGCTGCCAATGAACCTTCATAGGCAGCCTACAGTTTTTGGTCTGTGTGTTGCATAAACAGTTAACACCCGAGTGCTGCATAAACATCACAAATTTGCTCTCAGGAGCCTGACATGCTTCAGTGGTGAAGCAGTAATTATTTCATCAGTGGAGTTCAGATGGAGACCCATCAGCAGAAGCTGATGCAGAATCACCAGAGCAGCACAGGTATACCTCTTCTGTAGGCAGCAATGAATTTCAGCAGTGCAATGTACTTACTAAATGCACAGTAATTCAGAATGAATTACCTTTTCAGCTGCAAGAAAGATGTTCCCATCCACTATCCACTCAGAGTTTCACTTCAATAAAAAAATCTCCTGACATCCTAGAAAAGGTGTAACCACATGATGGGGTCTCTTACTACCACTTCCAGTGAACCACTCACCTCTACAAATGCTCCCCCGGACAGAAGTAACATTTAGCTTATCTTCCACTTCAGTGTATCTAAACAACTTAAAATGCCAGTAAACGAAGTGCTACTCTAACTCTCACAGGTTTAGCTGGAGGTTAAAAAAGTTACAAGACAAAACATGTGGCCAGTTAACTAAATAACTGTTCCACAGATAAGAAGTATTACATAGTTGATTGGCTAAGCTGAACTAATCAAACCCTGATAGTGTAATTACATCCAAGACATTCCTTCACTCTTAAAGCAGCTGCCAACGGTAAGGAGAATTTCAGAATTATTTACTGATAATATAAAAGTTTGCATTGCTCTGACATTTAAAAGTGGAGTTTCAGTAACTCCAACCTGTGCTGCAGCTGAATGCATCACATTCATCACAGCCCATGGTGCTACAGGAGGGGCAGAACAGCTCAGCTCACTCTGACAGCCACTGACTAAAGGGCAGCTGCAGTTATTCTGAACTAAAGAGAAAGCCTGAAAGAAGAGGTGGAAGTCAGGCTTTTGGTGGAATAAAAAGAGCTGATGGACAGAGCGCATACTAGGACAGGCTTTGCCAGCAGGGGCTTTGACTTTTCAGAATTTAAAAAACCCAACAAAACCAAGAAACCACAAAGCTCGACAACTGCTTCGTGTGCCAATGTTAGAGTCCAAGTGGCCTGTGGAAGATCAAACTTCAGCTTTCTTAACGTGACATTCTTTCTCTCAGGAGAGAAATTAGACTCTCCAGTAGCTATACCTCCCTGCTGGCTGATTTACAGTTTGTGGCTGGCATTTGTTTCAAGGAAAGCTATTTATCATCTCTTTTGTCCATGGCAGAGACCTCTTAGTGTAACACAGCAACCTTCAGAATCCATTCTGTCAGCTAATTTGCTCAACCTGAAATCCACTCATGCCACCAGCCTGAAAACCCTTCTGTAGACACTGCAGATTTGCCAGATAAGCCCTGTCAAAACTCACTTGGCAGTTTGGAAAGTCACTGCCACAGCGTCTTGCCAAAGCTCCACTTGGCCAAAACCCCTTACATTACGTGAAAAATCACATTAAAAATTGTCAGAAAGTCATTTATGCCACTGCTCAGTTGCTCACACACAAACCCCAGTGTTTTACCTCATGTTGTCAAGAAAGTTGAAACTATGGGTAATTTATGCCATTCAAAATCTTCTGAAAGAATTATAATTACTGTTTGCAGATGGGATTGCACTTACACTTCCCAGCCAAACCACATGCTGGCCACACCTGAGACTTTTCACATTAACCAAGGAACACATTTAAGCAGCAGTTCTTGAAAGGTGATACAGGAATCCATGAAGGGAATAGGGTTTTCCTGCATATCATCTTGTTCAATCATTTGTGAGTTGCCACAATTCCACACAGACCACAGGTAGCATGACGTGCAGGAATATTAAAATGTGAAGTAACAGCTGCAGAAATGGGTTTGTTTGAAGGGTTTGTTCTTTGCTTCAGGAAAAGCATTAAAAAGGGCTAGACTAAAAAGTTTATATTCCAGGAATACTTTCAATAGGAGTGACAGTAACTGTGAATATGTCTTCACAGGGTGCTTGATGGTGTCCATGGTAATTAATAATGCGTTGGTTCAACCTTAGACACCTGCCGGCTAAAAACTGAACACAGTATAAAATCTATTAAAGGCCCACTAATCTTATAAGTAATTAAAAATTCTTTTAGTTCAGCTCTAATACAAAGCAGAGTCTTTTTATTGTAGTCTTTTCCATTTTCATTTAAGCTGCCTTTTAATTACAGGTGAGAGCAGAGCTCCAAATGCTGTGACCACAATTTCCATGTCAGAGCTACTGCCCCTCAACGTGGCAGCAATGCCACTGGCAGCAGAGGAGCTGCAAGGTTTGCTGAACACCTTTGGAGGCTGCAGTACAAATATGAGCTATCTTCTGTATTACTTTCACATCCTGTTTTAATGCCATACGTCTAAAAACCAAGTATGCCAGCTGTATGCATAGGTGAATAAGACATATACCCCTTTCACCTTCCTGCCTTTCTACTCTAGTTAATCATCTTCTATCAGAAAAAGGAAAGCAACCAAAACCCAACAACCCCTCTCAGAGGAAGTCACATGCATAAATTTTACGCAGTTTGAAGTTATACTTCCCCAAGCAGCTATATTGTGACCACACTGTTCATATATACCAAGGTGTTAACAGCATACACAGCAATGCAAAATACTACCGATGTGGAAGACAGCCAAGATACAGCTATGCAGGGCCCATAATTTTCCATATCCTGCCTACTGATTCTAAAATAAGATTATTCTCCTCCATCTGGAGCTGCCCAGCTCTGAATCACTGCAATTACAGCAATTCGTACCACTTCCATGCTTGGTGGGGACCATCAGCATCATCACTTTTTTACTTTTTTTCTATTGAAAAGGCAAACAACATCTCCCACACTTGGTGTCTGCATCTACTTTCCAGTACATCCATAGTGACATTCAAGTTGTCAAACTCTGGTTTCAGCCCCAGTCAGCAAGGACCCTAGGGAACTGCAGAGGGCTGCACCCAAATATTTTGCAAAAATCTTACCAAGTTAAGTAGCTGATGTAATGCTCCTTCTTCTCACACTGTTACAACGTACCTCAAGAGAAGTATTTTTCTAAGCAGTTGCAATTTAACTGCCAGTTCTCCCCTTCTAATCCTCTTTCACCAAGCCAATTATAATTGTGGTCCCTTCTTTACCAGCTTTTCTAAGAAGCCCTGGCATAACTAACTTCTCTCACATGCATTCTTAAAACATATCTTCGGTTGTCTTCTGCTGACTCACTATCCAGCACTATTCACTTAACTCTACAGCAGGGATTTCTTTCTTCAATACCATTTGTTGATGCTGCATATTCCCATTCAGGACTCTCCCACAGCCCATGCTGTTTTAAGTACTTATTTACAGTCCTGAGATGGTCAGGGGCCTTCAGCAGATCTTTGATGAGTTGCCACAACCTTGCTCTGAGCAGCACAAATCCAGAACAAGGTGCTCATGGTTCCCATACAACAGATGATCAAAATATAGAAATTATTCACGTTTCATTTTTTTTAAAAGATAAAATATCATTATTACACGTTGATTTTGTGTTAGACTTCTAGTTCAGGTAATCCCAGTGAGAAACTCTGGGTGGAACTGACATGTAGATTGAGAACGTGAAGCTGTGGGAAGAATATTCTTACACCTGATCATTTCCTGAGGAAAGGTGAAGTGCATTCCAAACCATGTGTGGTTCCAGCTCATGTCTAGCTCCAGCTTTGCAGTAATGTGTTAGTCCTACTGCCATAACACTACCACAAATCATTCTGCATGCTACCACCCCAACAGATTACCCAAGTTTTCACTAACCCGCCACCCATCTCAGATCCTCACAGGATGTCTTCATTTGATTATGCAACAGAAACTCACGGAGCTCCTGAATAACACCTATGGATAACAGCTGGGCAATGCTAACATGCACTGGCACTGGGATCTCCAGGACTCCCAAGCACACCAAATGCAAAGCCACAGGATACACCAATAGTCAGCTGTCATAGACAGCATATCCTGGGGGCCTGCAGACAGGGATGGACCCCTGGGGAAACAAAGCAGGAACTGGAAAGGAGAATAAAGCTAAAAGACAGTTAATCAAATCTGTAGGTTTAGATGCCTAAGACTAAAAATACAGACTGTTTGCTTGGGCAACCATACTGCACCCCTACTGGACCATAATGCTTCAAACAAACAGTAAGAAAAAGGAAAAAATAATAGAAACACATGCTTTCTTCTGTGAAAGCCATTTCCACAATATTTAATTTAAAACCAAAAAAGAATATATGGCATTATACCAAATTCTGGGCAACACAGCTGTAGCCAAAGAGACCCTCACACTCTATTCACTGATATCCAGTCTCTATAAAAACATAAATGGGCATCTCCTCGGGAAAATGAGGCCAGGGCTCAGGACTTGGTTTTCTAAAGGTATATCCAAACTCACTTTATTATTTGGGGCTGGAACTCACATCTCTCCCTAGGAAAAGAGGAAGAGCATAAGAGTAAAACCTTGTGCATATCTAAGAGAGATTTATTCAAGTACTGTTGCATCCATTTCATGTTTCACAGGGAGACAGGGTTTATGTGGAAATCCCAAAGACATTTTTCTTGGAGGGGAGCACGTGACTTTATTAGTGGGATTCTGCAGGCTGAGGATTATACTCCACTCTAAATTTACAGCTTAAAAATTCAGCACTGCAGTCAAACAAGACCTCACTTCCCTTAAAGGAGGCTTCTTCCAACAAGGCTGCCTGCTTGTGTTCTTCTCCTTGACAAATACTATTCACCTTCATAATTTAGCATTCCCTGGAGCAGCAGCGATGCTGAGAGCAGAGGAGATGAGGTGTGTGCCCCACCCAAGCACTCTGCACACCAAGCAATGTGTCCCTGGCATGAGGAATTTGCAACTGAAGCCCAGGTTTAGAGAGCCCTGGGCACAAGCATTGCCTTGCAACTCATCACCCATCTCCACCATGGAAGAGCCTGCATGCACCATTTGAGAGATGAGATGGGCAGCGAGACCCCTGCTTTTTTCTGCACCTCCTGTTTGATTTGGACACAAAGATGCTGTGCTGCAATTAAGCTCATTTCTTTGAGGGTGAGACCATGCCTCTGCCTGCCTGCACTGTTCAGCTGGTACACGAGCTGATGTGCACTCCAGGCATGCCAAACCACTGCTGCCTTTGTTCAGTCCTGTTGGAATTAGAGGATGCTTATTCCAACAGGACTGAAGTACCACTAGGGACAAACTCCAATCCACTTTAAAGCTAATTGTGGACCAGAAGCCAGCCCTTTGTTCCAAGAAAAGGTCTGCTGAAATAAAATAAATTAACAAGAAGAAAATAAAAGTAAATTAACAAATTACAGCAGTATCTGTGATTTACTTAAAAAAGGCATCCAAATCCAGGGAGTTAAGGGTATTTGTCAGTGAAAGTAATTTTCTTGCTATGGAAAGAACACTAACCACAAAGCCAGCTTCTTTGCTATTGTATCTCATCTCATTCTTCAAGCCTTCTTCTTGTTTTTTTTTAATGTCCCATTCCTGAATAACTAATAGCTTTACCCACAATCATCTGGCTGGGGCAGCCACAAGTTGCTCTATTATCTCAGTGGTGAACTGGAGCAAAAATCTATTCAGTCCCAGACTACAGGGCAGCTGCACTGTGAAATATCAGCTAAAACACATCAGGCTACAGTGGCAACTGAGATACAAAGGTGTGGAGAAAACCTTCCACCCCACTGCCTGCAAAAGCTGCCCATTCTCTGTTTACTGCTTGTAACACCCTCCTATGGTTATCTAAAAAATGGCTGTAAACCCCCAGTGCTTGCTGCTAAGAGGCTGGGCAGAAATTGCCAGCTACAGCCAAATGAGCTCCTTCCACTGAACACAGAAAGAGGAACTCTCAGCTCAGAAGAGTGAGAGCCTTACCCACAGTCAGGTCACACCAAGGGGCTGCAGCTGCTGCACTCACCCCACAGCACTGGGGGCTCAGACCCTCCCCAGACCTGGCCAAACAGGGGCAGGCTGAGCTGAGAACTGCCCTGCTCCAGGATCAGGATGTTCCTCTAGACCAGATCTTCCCCCTGGAAACCCATGTGGGATTTATTTCTGGCTCCATCCATTGTGTGCACTGATTCCTTTTGCAAACTGCTCCCAGCCACTTTACCCCTCTGTGGTTTTGGCTCCTGCATCACCTTCTAATCTTGCCCTTAAAGGGTGCAGCTGATGTATCTAAGGAGCAGAACTGTTTTGTACCAGAACTCAACTACCTACAGAACAATAATTTTGGAGGAATTTCTCCTCTATGTATGATTTACACAAATACTATTACCTTAATAATTTAGCTCCAAAGGGCCCCAGGTCACCCATCAAGGAAAAGGATAGAATCCCAGAACACATTTCTGTGCTTCTGCAGCTAAGGTGAAATATCCCATGTTTATACTGCATCTCTAACATCAGATAAGCAGCTAATGCAAAGGATCTCTAGCACATAGCACTGTACTGTGACTGCCTGAATACTGAACAGATTTAACCATAGACGGTGCAGCTGCCATTTATAAAATTACCCTTCCTACTTTTTTAGGATTTCCTGCCTTCTAACAAACTATGTGGCCATTCACATGATGAGTTCCAAAACTATCTCCAGAAATTACACATCTAGTCATAGTGGTGAAACACAAGAGATACTAAAGAAATTATTCCTCTCAGCTGAAAACACACAGACATACGGAAACTAAAATATGCTTGTTTTAAATAGATTATTCTAAGAATCCCCATCGGTAGTCTGATAATCTGTTACACAGTTGTAATGAATGCTAACATTTTAAGTTGCCATTTAAATCGGAACATTTTAATTGCAGATAAACACTTTGCAGCAAAAAAACCACCACCCCCATCCTTTCATTAGATATTAAGTTTTTGATGTCAGCAGGCAAGAATGTTTTACAAGCAGGAACATCTCAGTTTTCAGGGTGACGGTCACTCATCTGAAAAAATCAGTTCTACTTGCTAAAGTAAGTTAAATTGGTTTAAATTAATGCAGAGATAGAACAAACAGGAAGGACATTTTTTTGTTAAATGTTTATCCTTGTGCAACATGCAATTGTTTTGGGTTCTGGATTACTAAAATTATCACCAAACCACAAAAATCACAGACATATTTTATTTTTTGTGTTAAAAGCTCTCAAGGTCACATCAGTCCTCATGCAAAACTCAGAGGAATCACTGAATCACTTTGGAGACAACTCATATATTCAAACTGAATTTACGCACGCCATAGTAGCTGGTGGGCTGGGGTAAAAAACACATCTGATGAGAAGGACCTTTGCAGCAGATTAGCAAAGATTACCCAGCAGAGCATTTGCTTTACAGTCTTAAGGGCTGGATGAACACAAGTGATTTAGACACAGCCAAAAGTGGTGCTTAGCTCAAAAGTATGCTTGGAGCTGGGTAATTAGTAAGCTAAGATCTTAATTCAGTACCAGGCAAAAATTAGGCACACAAAACCAGGATCCATAAGAACAGCATCCTCACCCTTGCCAGCAGAGGAGGTGGAGAATGAGGGATGATGTGACCCCCTTATTCTCACCCAAGCAGATAACTTTCCACTGCATGAACTTGCAGTAAGGCCTTCACAAATTCTCACAGGGCACCAGTCCTTTTAAATTCCCTGCTCCTTTCATCTAAAAGCCCTGGGCCTCCTGTTACTGAGTTAGCAAGAGAGAACTTCAGGTCCAATGTCTGCTTTCAGAGAATTTGAATTCCACCTTTCCCCTGCCCTGTCTGCAGGGCATCCTGAGGCGGAGGCACTCCTGGAACTGAAATCCAGGTGCTGGGGAAAGGTAGGACCTGCCAAAACCTGGGGGACCTCTGGGCTGGGAGTAAATTATTTGCTAAGAGAGCCCACCTGAGGCTGTGGTTGCCATGACAAATGATCCTCTTATTAAATACCAGGCTAAATGGGCATATGAACTTGTAAACTTTAATGGCATGGAACTAATGCAAACCCTCAGGCTGCTATTAGTCATGCTTCCATTCCAAATAATTTAAAATTTAACTATTTGGTTTTGTTATTTTCTTTCAGATAGTGAATATCTGATAAAAGGTGTTCAGCTGGCTGATTAACCACCCCTTTACTGGCATCCCTGTGAGGATCCCATTAGCACAGGAGGGGCACAGCAGCTATCTCAGCAGATATTTGTGTGTACCTGTCAGCAGGCACTATGTGTTTCAGGTATGCAGCTGGAACCTTTCTCCCACTCTTCAGCCGCAGCATGGTAGTTAACACCTCTAAATCTGAGGATTTGCAGCCACTCCAAGAAACTAAAAACTCACTCTTGTAGCTCCTTGCATCCATATTGACTGTCTGATTCCTGAGATCCTCCTTGGTTTTGCTCTCTGAGTCTGTAGTCTGCAGGCTGATGGGCCAACTGCATGCATTGCACACATGCATTTCCCATCAAATGTCAGTGTCCTGCTCAGTGAATGTCACCTTGTTCCCAACCACAGAGCAAAAGGTGTCCTCACCTACCCTCCTCCTATTGCCCATGCCCCTTCTCATGCCCCTCTTATCCACTTGCTCTGGTACAGAGGCACTCCTTATCTTCTCAATACGCTTTGATATATTAATTCTTTGTAGAATTAGCTTGACCTTCTCATTTTTGTCCCTGACTTCTCTTCCTAATGAAAAACATATCTGCTAAAGAGGAAAGTTTTGAGCATCCTCCTGCAGGCTCCTATGCCTCCTTGCATGCATGAGAACACCACTGCCTCTATTCACACAGCCCATTCTCACAGGATGACTACATTACCCTCTCTGCATCCGCAAAATTCCTAAATATCCCCTGGAAAAAAATAATAAAAAAATCAGAGCTGGCACACTGTACAATGACCTTTTCTTACAGCCCAACAGTGTGGAGCACACCCAAGCCCTGCTGCCTGTCTTGGTTCTGCCAACATTCACACACCAGGGTGACCTGACTCACCCACGGACTGGCCTGCCCTTCTGTTAAAAGATTTTTTTCCCTCTGGAGAATGAGCCTTTCCTAGAGGTAGGTTCACCTTAACCTCAAGCACTCAGCCATAAGAAATGAATGTGCTGACATGGCAGCAGATCTCAGACTTGAAGTGTTAATGATTGCCACTTACACTGGTTTCTTAGAAGACTTATCACTTGTAAATATCACAAAGTTAGACCCTGCCCTGATGTCATTCAGGATCACCTACACCATACCAATGCCCCAGATGAGTGCAAGAAAACTTTCCTGGCCCACCTCAGTCTGGAGACAGCAACACCTCTGCCCTGGTGTTCTCAAACAAGGAATTCACTTTTCTTGCCTTGAATAATTGTTCTTCCTTTACATCTCTAAAGGAAACAAAGCACGGCTCCTTCCCCACCACTCCTGCCACCCTCATCATCAAACCTTCTGGTTAAACTGCTAGGCCCAGACAGAAATCAAACACTGGACTCTAAACCCCATCTGTGTAACCAGAGTGTGAAGGTACCAGCACGGGTGAGGTGAACCCTCCACAGCATCTCAGCTGCTGAGGCTGGAGCATCACACCAGCCATCCAGCAAGACAAAACAGCTCCCAGCTGCCTGCCCAGGACCCTGCTGCTGGCTGCAACACCACCCAAACCTCCTCTTCATGCCTTGTTGAGCTGAATATTCTTTCAGTAGAGAAGGAAACTTCAAATTCAGTTATATTTTCATGAGATACCCAGGGAATAAGACTCACAGAAAAAAAAAAAAAGTCTGTTAGGCAAATATATTTCATTTTTCAAGTGACATTTTATACAAAATGAAATAGTCTACCTTTTCCTTCATTCAAACATCTCAGAGCCCAGCCTGAAGATCATTCTACACCAATGTCAAAAACCTTTCAAAATTACATTAAAACAATACCTTAATGGGACAAATTAGCTTTTGGCTTGCTTGCAATGCAAACAGCATAGAGAAGCACTAAAACCAGAAGCAGCCTTTGAATTTTGCAGGAGGACATATTTTTCACACTTTATTAGTGAAAATAAGGTATATTTCTAGCAGGTACTTGTTCAAAGAGCACCTTACCCATAAATTTCTGAGTGCCTGTTTAGTAAAGTGGAATGTGAATATCAGTGAAATCCGAGTTTAAAACATGTGGCTATGGAAAATATACAACATAACCATGAAGATCAACTCTAAACTTTTACATTACCAAAAAGTTCAGATGTTGCTATTTCTAGATATACACACAGTTTTACACTGTCTCCTCTATGGTTTAAGACAGCTTCAAAAATATGCTTAGATAGGCTAGAAAAACTAAACAAATCCACTGGAAGAGAGAAGAATAATTTCTTTCTTTTACTGTCTTTTATGACATCTGTTACTGGCAAATAACTTTCTATTACACTGTAGTTTTGCCTAAGACCCTGACGTGGATGACACTGCTCTTTCATACACTGAGAAAGCATTAACTTCAGGGGAAAAAAAAGTGTAAAAGTGTCTGCTGTATTCACCAAATTTAGCAGTCCACAGGTCAGCACTCCTCTTTTCCTACAGAAAATAAAGACACTCTCATTAATGCCAAGGGGTGAAGGGTTGGTCATGAAAATCCTAAATATGTTTTACTAATAGAATTCATCTTGTTAATAAGCTGGCATGTGAAACCGTTTTTTCCGGCTGCTGAAAGCAGCTTGTGGTTTGCTTTTATTCTTTCGAACACAATTAGCAAAGCACTCCAGTGGCTGAAGAGAACCATTCATTTGAACAAATTATTCCCTGGCAGGGTTTGGGGGTTCTTTTCCCTCCCCCTCCCCCTTAAATCTCCTCAAAACTCTCTCCCATCCTTATGCAGTCAGAAGACACAAAAGACTGCCTGGCATTAATCTCGCCTGCCTGTGCCTGGAAAAGACAAGTGAGAAGGACATTGCTGAATAAGTTACATTTTCAGCATCATAGCTACAAGACTGAATTGCCCAGTTCTCCCAGCCTTATCTTAGCTGATGTGCAATCCTAATTAAAAGGCTGACGTAAGGAATACACACAGGGAAGAGTCTGGCATGGATGTTATGGATGAGATGATAAACTTTACGAGCACAGCTACCTCCCATGAAGCTTTTGTAGTTAACTGTTGGACCTAAAAATGTTGCTCTAGAGTGCACCTCTTCTCCTTTCAGAGGGCTGAAAATGTTAAATAAAACAGAGCTCCCCTTTCTATTAGGGAGTAGCATCTTGCTGATCTAATTAATCTACACAGCTCATTCTTTCATTGAGATAACTTTACTGGCAAATCAGGCTCCAGTTCCCTTCTCCCAGTCCTCATTTTCAGGGTGAAAAAGGCTGTGGGTAGGAAATAAACCCATGCATCCACCTTGTGAACAATGCTGTCATGTAGTTAACACAGCAGAAATATTTGTTTAATTAGTTACATTTTCAGCTTTTAAATGAGAAGAAAAAACAAGCCATGGGTGGTCTGTAACCTCAGAAGAGCAAATATTCCCGGCTGTAAACTCATCTGAGCTCAGAATACTGGGTTGGACATAAAAAAAGCATTTATTGAATCCTAGGCCTGAGTCAGGAACAGAAGGTGCATTAAGAACTTCCAAACTGCACCCTACCACCAATTCATTAAGTGTTCAGCATTATTTAATAAAAATGGCTTATGCATATACTTCAACTGAAACACTGTTTATTCATAAACATTTTTAACTACAGTATGTGTTGGGAATTATTCACACACCCCTTTAGAGACAGTTTTAAATTCTTCCTTCAAGTAATTGCATGCAATTCCCACTGCTGTCTGCCTCATCTAGGCTATAGGTCTGCAAGCAGAGCCTCCCCTGTATTTTGCAATTAAACCAAGGATGTTAGTTGGTTTATAGAGAACAGGACTCCCTGCTGTCAATGTCTTGTTAAGGCATTAACATTACAAAAGTAAGAAAACTGCCACCATTTGTTATAAAAGCATTAAAGCAATTCTACTGCATGCTTGAAACCCCAATTTGATTGGATTTTTGGAAATTTTCTTCCTTTTTTTCTTATCAGAGAAGTTGATCTTCAGGTAGGCACAGAATAAAATGGTCAGACTTTCTGCAAAACTACAGGATGTTTCTTGAAAAAACATGAGACACTTGAATGCTGAATGATGGCTGAGCAGATTTATTGCTTCAGCCCACAGTTCTTTGGGTTATATTACCATAACAGTAACTGCTTTCACACTCAGACTGGTGAACAAGCAAACTAACAATATTAGCTAATGGATTCAGGGGCTGCTGCAGTGGGACACTGCAGACAGGGAACATCACCATTGCCCCATGCTGTGCAACCCAAATATTTCCAAGATGCTTTCTCAGAACCTCTCTGCCACTCTTGCTCTCAATGCTGCCTAATTAAAAGGTGCCTAAGGAAGCTTCTTTCTTCACAAGAGAGATTCCTGGAGTGTTGTTTTTTCCACACTTTCCTGCTCCCTCATAAGCCATGGGTTCTCCCACCCTCCCCATTTCCAGAGCATAACACTCAGGCAGAAACACCAGAAACTTCTGAGCTGGGAAAGACGTACCCAAAACACGTTTTTCTCTTTTCTGTGTCATCTCACAGCTGGAGATGAAGACAGCCAACACTCTTTGACCTTACTCCTCCAAGGGCCATATGTGTTCTGCATCTGGCAGTGGGACAGCTGCTGCTTTAGGACTTTGCCCTTTCTGTCTCCCTTATCTTTCCTTCTGTCATCTGCTTATTTTCCATTTTTACTATATTCTTTTTTGGTAGATAATAATGCCTTTAGGATTAGTGCTGGCAAGAGGCCAGGACAAAATGGCAGCACTAATGATTTTTGTTTGAGTTAGGGTCACTGTGAGATAATTTAGACCATAGGCCTGAGGCCCCATTTTCCCATGACATTGGAAAAATCCACACAGAAAAGCAGACACAGTGAATGCTTCAAATCCAAACCTCCCCAGGCATCTCCTCTTGGGACACAGCTTGCAGAAAAGAATGAGGACTATATTTCAACACCCCTGGATATGACTTGAGATGGGCTGTACTATTGATTATCTTTCTACATAGTTTTTGTTTTCAGGAGCAGAATCCAGCAGAGCAACATTCATCTCTGTCGCTTCCCACCCACTCAGCTCAAGGACTTTTCCTTCCCAACCTTCCCTTGGAGGACACAGCTTTGCCTAACACATACCCAGGACACTTTTTTCCCATGTTGACAAAGAAAGCACACTTAATGGGTGCCCACTACCCAGAAATTTTTCAGAGGGGAAGAAATGGCCTTCAGTCTAGCTTTTTGTTTTTCCCCACTAGTTTTCAGAATGCTTTTTCTTTCTTAATCCTGAAAGCTGCCCCAAAATGTTACTCCTCTGAATAGGGCAGCAGGACAATCAGTTAAGGGAATATGATGCATGTCTTTTCCACTGTCTAAAGTGGGGAAATGTATAATTCATCATAAATGATGCAGAGCAAACCAGAAAGTTAAAGTTCACACACTGTTAATGAAGGAACACAACTATGGGGTTTTTTTGCTATATTCACCCAGAAACTAACTCTCTTAGAGACATTTTATTTTACCATTGTTAGAAGGCTGTGAAAATGCAGGTAGAGGAGGCTCTGCTGAAGTCTATTTTATTTAAGCATCCATCTAATAGCAGGATACTCTGCATTTGGAACCAAACCTCCTTCCCCCATAGCCATGACCTGTATCTCCTCAGAGAGCTGCAGATGCCAGAGGCCTCCACCATCGAGGCTGCCTGTGAGCCAAGGGCTGATGTTTCAGATGGCAGGATCCTGTGGTAGGTGTACACAGATCACAAGATGCTCTCTGTGTCCCATCAAGAACAGACAGGGAAGCAAGAAGAAAGCCAAATGAGAGAGGAAGAACAGGAAGAGGAGCAGGGGAAGCAGCAGCAGCAGGAGGAGGCCTATGCAGCTTGCCTGGCCCTAGCAAAGGCTCCAGGCTTTTTGTGAAGGAATGCTTGGAACAAGGCGAAGGACCCTGGATCACAGCTGGAAATGGGACACAGGGAGAGGCAGAAGGTGGTCAGGAATGAGGTGGTGGGGAGCCAGCCCCCATTGCTGGCCCAGCACAGCCAGGAGGAGTGACAGCACACACAGGAGCCATGCGGTGAGGAATGACAACAGGGGACTTTGGCAGTGGGTGTGCAGCTGAGGGAGCGTCCCCAGCAAACACATAAGCCTGCAAAATCTCCCCCATGCTGCCACAGCGGAATTTGATCTACCCTAGATCCAGTTCTGGCTGACACAATAAATGCCCAGAACAAGGCTTGTAACTATGCAGCCCCAATCAACACTGCCCAGGGCTTGCAGTGGGTGCCCATGCCAAAGAAGAGAAAAGCGTCCTTTTGCCTGCCTCCAAACTGCCCACAAACAGCAGCCTGAGCTCTCAGCAGTACAGGGCTTTTCTTATTTGGGGAGATATCACACTGCCCAGACTAAAACAAAACCACAACACTGCAGATGAATGGATGTAAAGTATTTAAAATCCCATTTCTCACCAACCACAACCAAAGGCACATAGCCGATTTTCAAAGGACATAGCTTGCTACATGAAATCTGCAAAAGGACATGTGAAGATAAAAGAGAGCAACAGCACAAATTAATGTCTCATAGCCTTCTTCAGAACTCATTTAGCAGGTTCTTCAGAGCAGCACCTTGAAACTGTGAGGTGAGGGTTTTTTTCTCTACTAACTCAAGACAAAACATGCCAACAAAAAAGTCTAGATTTTGAAAGTATCACAGGAATAATATAAACCACTGTTCTGATTAAAATTTAACATTTTTGGTAAAATATTGAAATGAAATACATTAAAGTTCTAAGAAGCACAAATTTGCTAAAGGTAGCCAAAGTTATACAATAAACTGCAGGAAAGTTTATCATTCCTTAACATAACATTCAAGCACAAGGTGATGAAATAAAGATGGACAGAATGCTTAAAGCAAAGGGATGAGATGGAAGCCTAAGTGAAAGGCAGAAAATGAAGGGTTTGTGTTGCTTTCTTGAGTTTCAGGTTCTCATTTCCTGCAGCTAAGGACAGACCACTTTTCTTTATAAGAATATTTGGAAAGCTGACACTGCCCCATGGAGAAGGATGACTGTCTGGGAAGTACTTGTATCAGCATGCAGAAATCCCTGCAGGTACGTCCTACACATTTTTGCTTCCACAGATGACTTTTCTATGAAAATGCCTAATGAACTAATGAGCTAGTTTAGCATTAGCTCAGCACTAGCTCAAAAGCAATTTTCAAAGGTGCTTTCCTCCTACATTTTGAGAGGTTAAAAAAAGGCATAGTTTCCCAGGTCCACCTCTGGAAGACACTGGCATTCTCCAAGGCTTAAAGCAACTTGCTTTAAGGACTGTTGATATTCTAGACAGTTCAAAATAAAACCAGCAACTACTTAAATATTCTTTTTTGAGAAATAATACCACTTTTGTCACTCACATCAGGAATGACTTCATTGTATGCAATACAGATAGTGTAACTTTCTGAGACTGGAATCCAAAAAAAACCAAAAAGAATTATTGGGAGAAAACAAAAAAGAAGGCTGTATTTCTTTGCCTGTTAAGAAGACTTATTAGGGGTAGAATGAGAGATACCTGCCTTTGCCCAACCTTTCTGCTGATGAACTAAGAGATGAGCACAGGACAATTGGTCGTGGATGCTGGTGCAGATATAATGCACCTAGACCAAGCCTATCCTTGTAATTTGCATTATCCACCAAAAAAAAAATTGTATGTGCAACAGCACACTTTAGCAACTGAGCCCAGGTGATTCTGTCCTGGTAAGGTCTCTCTGCCCCTTCTGCTTTAATTAGGACCATGTTTTCCAAGATGCTATGACCTGAAGACTGTCATCAAGTACTTACATAGTCATCTTCGTGAAGACCTTGCTTCTGAACAGAACTTTTCACCTCCAGGGAAAACTTCTCAAACTCAGGCTTCACAGTCCTCAGCAGAGTGACAGTTTGGAGGTATGAGTATGCTTTCTTGGCTTCAAGGTCATGCTTGTCTCCTCTTCTCCAAGAGCCATTTCCTAAAGAGGGAAACAAGCATATTTCCAAACTAGGTACCATTATGGGATTCCTTTTTCCATCCTTTTCTGATCATTGGAGAGATGGTAAAGTACAAAGGAGAACAGACCCTTCCTCCAGGTGTGCAAGGAATAACTAAGAAGTGAATGTGCACACCAAAGGACAACTTTACTCCCACACTGTTTTTGCGTATTTTAAAAGGGTGGAATAAATCCTAAGTGTGAGATGGCATCTTGGAGCCAAACACAAATGCCAGATCCCAAATGCAGAGAGATTTAAGTGAGAAGAAGTGAGGGAGGATTCACGCACAAAGTTTTTGTTACATGTCACTCCTCTTGGACAGTCAGAAAGGCACCAGCAAAGCCAAGGGCATGATCATCACCCCGAATGGGAGGCAGATGGTGCAGCTCTCCCACTGTGGTCAAGAACAAAACCATGTGTGCCATGGCTGCCAGAGCAGCACTGCTTTTAACAGGAAAGCAATACATAGAAATAAAATGGAATCCTGCGCCTAGGCTGTATTTACACGTGTTTTGTGTCACAGCAAGGGAACAATTTAACTCAGACCACCAGTAAAGAAACCACATTTTTAAAAAGCAGGATAGCTGATTGGTTGTTTATTAGGAAAGAAGTCCTTCTTACAAACATACCCTAGCCTTAGCAGGCCCTGAGATCCTGATCCAAAGCCTCTGGAGGTCAGTGGAAAGATTCATGTTGTTCTGGAGCAGGTTTTGTGCTATTTGATGTAAATGATAACTAAAAAAGGCTAGAGGGAACAATGGTAGCCCTAAGCAGTGAGCCTTTAAATGTTTACAAGTAATTAAAAGCTAGACAGCCTTTATTTTTTGAATAACAGCAACAAACCCCATTACGGCTAAATGAGCCAAGACAAAACTAATGCTAAATTCCCAAGGTGACCTGGAGGCGCACAGGAATCTGAAATCAGAGAGGATGTGGTTATTTTGCTTGTGTTGAGGACCATATTGTCATTGGACAAGGAGAATAAAGTTGTAGGGATGATAAAGGAGCTGGAGTCCAGGTAAAAAACCCACGGTGCTTCCCAGCTGCATCACACAGCTGCAGGAACAAACTCTTGGACATGAAGAAGGTAAACACAGCTTGCTTTTTGTCCTCCCAGCACTGCCGCTGGGACTTAACTGGAGATTTGCTCTGCTTCCTCAGGGAGCACAAGGGAAGGAGTAGAGGCCCTGCACTTCTTTGGGGATAAACTCTTTCTCCTGCAGTTTTTGGTCCAGGACTGCTCCTGTCAGTGCCAGCACAAGGCAGGAGACACAGGAGCATCTTTCCCACATCTCTTGTCTACCCTAGTTAAGCCTTATTTACCACAGCCCAGCACCGCCTAGGACTGTAATCTTTAGACACAGCAGGAACTTTGGGTTTTTTTTAAAGTGATTTAATATTTTTTTAGGAAGGAGCTCTAGATACATATGTCTTGCTTGAGGGATTTATTTCCCAATACAAGGTCAAAATCACTCACACAGAACCATATTCATCACACCCAGTGGAGAGACTGGACAGCAACTCACATCCCACTGCCTGGTTTGGCCACTCTCCCCTGCAGTGCCTGCACCTGACCTCTTCACTGCTTCCAAAGAGAAGGAAATGCACATCTGGCAGCTGTAAGCAAGCACATCTTGCTACCTTCCCAAAAGAGCATACAAGCCTTGCAGGTGCCTCAAAGCTGAACAGCTTCTGCCCCAGCTGGGCACCTGCATTTTGGAGGTGCTGCATTCAAGGAGTGCATCAGAGACTACAGCACAGAGGGCTTAGCCACAGCTTTGCATTTGCAAATGGACATAGCTAAAAAGCATAAGATTATAGACATTAAAAAAATTTTTTTAAAAATGTGGTAGTGCTAGTAGAATGTAACTTTCTGTCCTGACACTATAGGTGTTCCTTCTTTAAATCCCAACACTGGGACTGGGAAGGTTCACTTGCATAACAGCGTTCCTAGAATAATTTACATATTTAAATTCCTTCACAGAGTATTTTGTGGGAGGTCATCTTGTTACAACACTTGTGTACAACTATTGCAGTCTTGGCATTTAATAAGCCTGGTCTTTTGAAAAATTAGAAATATTCAGAACAGAGGGTAACAACAAACTGCAATAAAGTCATCTGAACACAGAGACAGTGCCAATTGCCCAATCACACCCACTCTTAGGTTTTATGAAATACAAAACCTAGTATCTCCAAGCACTGGGAACAAGGATTTTTGGGAGAACTTCTCTACATTTCTCTTGTGTTTGTTTTTCACATGCAATGACCATCTGTGCAAAAGTCAACTTCTGATGCACAATCATTTCCCACTACATGGGAAACACATCCACAAGCAGAAAATTGTTTTAAAACAAATGTCAGGAAATGTCACATTCTAACTATACTACATCAGAAGCCAGACATTTTTCATCCCTCAGAAAAGCTTCAAGAAGACTGGAACAGCTGTGATGCAAAGGAGGGTGGTAATGAGACTCCCACATTGGCTTTGATCTTGATCTACAACTTCATGTTTTAGATAAATCTGAGTGATTTACCTCTTACGTGGTAAAATTTGGCATTCTTTAGCTAATCTTGATGTATGTAGCAGAATCTACATACTTCCGTACATATCTAGATCCCTGAATTTGTACAGTTACATACCTTCACTATACAGTGTGTCACACAGCGCTCTTTACTGTGAAATAATCTCAGGGGTAGTAGATGAGCAACAGAAACCTTATGCAGAAGAACTCCCAGTTAACAGATTCATTTAAAAAAAACATCCTTTTTTAAATTGAGTTGTTTCTGTTGGTCAGTCTTTGCAGTTTTAAGAAAGAAAATCCCACACTTTGCCTTTTTTCTTAACTTCCACTTGATTTTTAACTTGAAATGAATTTGTTATTGTAGCGGATTAGTTAAAGCAGTCTGAACAGAGGAAATTATTTTCTCTACATCTGCAGAAGAACATGCTCCTTTCAAGAGCTACATTACACTTCAACAAAACCTGTCCTAGCTTCAGCCACCTGATGTTTGATCTCAGCAAACACATAGCTCCAATAATACTTTGAATTTAGGTGAGACAGCTGTACCAGCTGAGAGCAGGTATAGTCCCTGCCATGCACTGGTGTAACATGCAGTTACAATTATATTTTGACATACAGGTATATTAGGTATATTACAAAAAGAAAATACATTTAATTTACATTTTAAATAATGTTTTGTTTTGACAAAAATTATTCCTTTTATTTATGATTCTAAACAGCCACTTTTATTCACTCTGCTATAGAAAATTCGGACTGCCTGTGTCCCATCCAGTGCTTTCCCTTTAACACAGCACGGCTGAATATTTTTGCAGACAGAGTCTGTGATCAAAAGATAAATAAATTAGATGTGTAGATGTCCCAGCACAGAGGTGATTTCTGGAGGCCCAAACCTTGCAGCTCCCCAGAATGGTGGCTGTTGCTAATTACTCCTTCCAGCCCCCTGCTCAGCCCACAGGTCACCAGGCTGCCAGGAATGCCCCTGCCCTGAGAGCTGGCAGTCTCAAGGCTGGGCATGGTGAAAGTCACCCAGACCTGAGCTGCAGAATGGGGTACCCACACCATAACCAATGTCTCTGCCTGGTGCTACTTCCCCAAAAGTAATCCCTGTAGCATATTTGGCATCTTGTTACCCACCCAGTAGCAACTATAGCCACCAGGTCTGTTTTATTTCCTGCAGCACCATAGGCCAAGTGGAAGATAACTGCAACAACAGGGAGAGACAGTGGTGTTTTCTCGGACTCAGTGCTGCGTGTTTTGAGGCTAACAAATCTAAAAATACTACCACGCTTACAAAACACTTTGCAACACACTTGGGCAAGAAAAACATTACCATATGATGAGCTGTTGAAGAGTTCAATATTGAAGAAAGCATAGTCCCCATTGGTCATTCCTTGCCGATGAGCAGCCAACATGATGTTCCTGATAGTGTCACCGCTGGCACACATGATTACAACTGAGAAAAAAATGAGAAATATAGATAAGAAGCAGCTCAAGAACTTCAGAGAACAGCATGTGAAGCAAGAATGCTGCCAGAGACACTGATCCCAGCTGTCCTCACAGTTTTGCAACAAACATGAAAACACAGATTGCAAACAAAGCTGATTTCCTAAAGAGCTGACAAGACAGGTAGTGAACACAGAAAGGCTTCCTCTTCCCTTGTCTCCTCTGAAGATAATTAAATAGATCCTCTGTGTAATCTGGGCTTTTACCCCTGCAGAATGTTGTGAGTTCTGGCTCCAAATTCCTTTACCTACATGTATTTGTAGACTAGACCACAATCACAAGCTTCTGTTGTTATTTCTAAGCAGACATAAGATGAAGATGGAAATACCATGACTTTCTATTTCCATTCCATTGAAAAGTTTGATGTAGACTGAACTTGCCTACACCTCAGCTACCTAATATTTAGGTACCTGACCTAGGTTTTGCTGCCTCTCTGCACTTCAGGGAGAGCAGCACCTGGGCAGCAGGGACAGTGGTACGAGTCTTTCCAGAACACGATTTCCTCTCCAGAGACCATGCAATAATCCTAGGCAACCACCTCTGATGAGATGGCTAAAGTAATAAATAGAAAAACCAAGCACCATTTTATAAGCATGAAGATTAAAGGTGGGTACAAACACCACAGAGCCCCATTTATCATGGGCGAATAGCTAAGCAGAGGCTCTGCTGCTACAATGAGATCCACAAGCCCACAGGTGTGCCCCTGTGAGGGAACCGTGACCCTCACTGTGATGATTGTGGTTGCCAGGTCTCTTCACACACTTGCTGGGCAGGGGGACTACTGCCCTTGCTATTCCTTCCTCCTGCAAAAGCAAAGGAGAATCCCAACAGGTGAGGTCTTCAACATCAGGGAGAAAACTCCCACACGGAACAAGTTACACTACAAGCTTTTCCAAGGTTTACAAGACTACAGGTATGAAGATCCTGGTATCAGAGGGAGGAGCAAAGTGTTTTGTCAGAGTATGCTTCAGGAGTGTATCCTAAAGCAGAGACATAAGAGATCCTGTCAGAAGGGTGATTCAAAACCAACCGCACGCACGTTTCCAAGAATGCCGTCACATATGGCAGGACTCAAAAGCTGCAATAATGTACGCAAATACTTTCAACCCAACAATAAAAATGAATCAAAACCACATTGGGCTCTTCTGGGTGGAAGTGTTTTCTATTATAAGAAATGAAAATGCCAAACAGGCCAAATCTTTTCGCACACAATGAATCTTCTCCCATCGCCTTTCTGGTTGGACGCCACCACAGGCATAAACCTCCAGATGTGCTGCTGGGGTGAGTCATATTCAGTAAAACCCCACACTTCAGGAGAATTATACCATGCATAGCTCTGTCCTACTGATGATGGCAGAGTAATATAATAATTTCCAGAGCAACAGAGCAAGACATATTTCATGATCATTGTGAAGTATATTAGCATGAAGGAAAACGAACAAGAAAAAAAAATTCTTGCAATAAAATTTGGACCAAATATTTTCCAGATGCACATCAGGAATGAATTTGTCTCACTGTTCTTAATTTCAGTATAGGTGAGAGATTTCCTTTTGAAATGTTTCCTTGCTGCCCTCCCAATTCTTCCTTGACTCTGCCTTTGTAATTCACCTCTATCATAAAACTGTAATCTGTAGATGGAATCAAAGGGATTCCCACAACACCAATAAAAGATGTTGAGCAAAAGGAATAAAAGAAAGAGAGTGTGTGGTGAAGTACTTTAACATACATTAAATCGTATTTTGTAAGCCTCTAAAGGAATGTAAGGGAAGTAATATTAACTGTTTGGAAGGGGTTTCTAACCCAGCAGGAAAGCAAAGATTACATATTTCAAGATTCTGAAGCAAATAAGCTATGGGTATGTTTCTCACAATCTTCCAAAAATGTAAAATATGTGTTTAATCTGCACCTGTACCTTACCATTGTGTACGTACAAACATGTATGTGCAAACCCATACAAAATATTCTCCCTCCACGATAATACATACAGACCACAGTGATTCTAATACTAAAATGCTGAATTTATTGACTAGGATTATTGACTCATCCTGAAAATACTTTAGAGTTTCATTCCAGTTTAAAGGAATAAGTGTTCCCTTTGCTACACACATCCCTTGGACTACGTGCTTATAGATTAAGCACAAGCCTGCATTTGTGAACCTTTCAGTATAACTGAGCCTACAACATGAACTCTGCAGCAGCCTCTTGAGCCTGCAAGGAAGCCTGAACTACTAATCAAACAAATTGTAGACAAGCACTTAACTTATAATATTTTCATCATTATGTTTTGTGGCTCCAAGACTTCAGTCATTGCACATGGCTGTAGGGACTGAACACGCAGTCCCTGGTACGTGGGGTGAGTGGCTGAGTGTGTGTCTTCCTCCCAGGCATCTGAGAGGCCAGTGCAAACCCCCAGACAGCAACAGCCTCACCCCCAGGGCCAGCCTCTGTCCTGCTGCCCACAGGACAGCTGTGGGGCAGCTTCTGTCCCAGCTCTGGGAGAGTTTTGAGCCTGTATCTGCTCAAAAGCCCCCTTCCAGTCAGGGAGTTCAGTGAAGGCTGACCAATCAGGTGGGACCCCAAACAGCAGCAGCCTTTGAAAGCTAGAGAAGGTGAGGACTTAGAGCCAAGGACAGTGCCACAGCAGGTGTGAGTGACACAGGAGCCACTAAAAACTGGAAACCAACCAAGCAAAAATACTTCTAGAAAGTGCTCTGGACAGTGTGCTGCTGCCCACAAGTCCTGCTGTCCTGCTGGGGGGATCTCCAGTGAGTACCCAGAATAAATAAAGACTTTCACTGATCTTCAGACCTCATCTGGTGCACCCTCCACATGGCGTAGAACTCTTAAAATATTGTGGCAACCTGAAAGATGCCATGAGCAGCAGGGTTAAAGGAATCTGCCAGGTGAGTCCTGCAGCCAGTCTTCAGGATCAGAAAGGCACAAGTGGAAGCTGGAGGGCCCCACCTGAGTGGCAGGAGTCAGAGAACAAATAAAGAGGTGAGATGGAAGGAGGGACCCCACAGGGCACAATGGGCAGAAAGAAGAGGGCTGCTTCTGTTCAGTCATTTGCAAGTGGCAAGAATTGTGAAAGATCAAATGTCTCAGCTCAGCACAGCATTTCAGACCAGGCTGAAAGCAAGCTCTCTTCCCTGACTGTCAGCATGGTGTGAACAGTGGGGCTGGGGTGAACACTTGTCTTTTTCTGCTGTAAGCATGCTGTAATGCTCTCAGCATCAGGAAAGCCACACACACACACTTGACAAGCATCTTTCCCCACACTGTGGTTTCCTCCAGCACTGACACATTTATTTCTCTCCATTCATTATATTTTCCGAAATGATACTCAAAAGGAAAGCTCTATTTAAAGCACCTGCTTCAGTGAACAGGGAATTAAAAGCCCTATACTGGTGGAGCTCAGTTATCTCACACACTCCTGCACGTTAATGATTTGACAGCAGCACAACATCAGCAGTGCAAGGCTGCTCCATCCACAGCCTACAGCACCGTAATACCAGTTCTGCCTGCCACACACAGCATGATCTTCATCTGTCCAATTCAGATGCTATTTTAACACTCTACAGCAAGATATGTAAGAGTTGTACAAAGGGCTTTGTACATCCACGGCTTTCTTGGAAAATACCTAAAGACTTTAACTTCACCCTCCAGTTCACTCCTGGAATACATATTTTATTTTTGCATGACTTACTGGGGAAGCCTGTGGCTGGTAAAACCCTCTAACAGGAAAAGTGTTTCTGATAAGCCCATATATCCACCCATTGCTAGGTAATATCTCACTTTAAAGCACATCTAACCACAAAACTGCACGTTTCAAAGCACTTTGCTTTGCTGCTCCCATGATGCAAAGTCAGTTCATCCAGCCCAGACATGACTGTCCCAGATGTTTTACAAGACATTTATCTCCACGGTCTCTTGCTAACTGTTGGTGACAATATCACAGCACACACTCAGGTGCTTCGCATGCACACATCCCCTGAAATTGCCATTTCCCCTAAATGCATCTATTATTTATGAAGTACTTGACGGGGCTCCCAATGGCAGAAGTCGTGAAAAGGTCTCCCTCTGCCAGGCACAGCGGGGTGAGAGGAAAACATCTTTGTTTAGCCCCTGAACTTACACAGTGTCACTGCAAGAAATCTCAGAGAGCAAGCAACAGATTTGCTGCCCTGCAGACGTGGATAGTGTTGGGTAAACCAGACCGCCAGCAGAAAGCTGATTTCTCACCGTGCCACAAAGCCCTCCTAAGGTGGTCCCCTAGGGCAAACCGCGCTTTACGCCGCCGGGAGGCAAAACTCTACCTCTGAGGGCAGAGTTTTCACTCCGGGCTGCTGTTTCCGTCCGTCGCAGGATGCCTGGCCCCGGGCTGCCGTCGCAGCACCGCAGCGGTTTCCCCACGGGCGGGTCGAGCCGTGACTCTTCCCCTCCCGCAGGTCCTTCCCTCCGCGGCATTCCCACCGCCCCAGCCGCCACCGAACGCCGGGAGGAGCCCTGCGGGGCGCTCCGCCGCCACTCACCCCTCTCGCCCGTCTGGAGGGCGCGCACCACGTCGTCGATGTCGAGGTGCCGGCTGGTCTCGTCGAAGCTGTGCACGGCCATGTGGAAAGCCTCCTCCTGGAAGACCACATGGACGCCCTCCATGGCGAAGTAGCAGCTGCGCTCGGGGTTGCTGTCGCTGTAGAGCAGCGTGGCCCGGTTCCACTGGTGGTGGCGGAAAAGGGCCAGCAGCATCTCTCCCATCTTGGCGTAGGCGGGCGCGACGCGGGTGAGGTGCGAGTACTCGCCGCCCTTGGCGCCGAAGCCGGCGGCCAGCGCGCCCGCCGACAGCATCGGCACGTCCCAGTGCGCGGCCAGCCGCGCCACCGGCGCCGCCGCGTACTCGCACACCGGCCCCAGCAGCAGGTCGGGGCGGCGGCGCTGCAGGGCCACCATGTCCACCAGGCTGAACAGGGCGCGGTTGCCGCACGCCGAGTCCTCGTAGGTGAGCTGGAAGGCGTAGCCGGGCGGCAGCCCCGCGCCGCTCTCCCGCAGGCTCCGCACCGCGTACTCGATGGCCGGCCGCACCCGCCCCAGCGAGAAGAGGTAGGCGTCGTCCCGCGGCAGCAGCACCAGCACCCGGATCAGCTTCTCCTCCTCCTTCTCGCCCCAGGAGCCGCCGCCCAGCGCCGCCCGCGCCGCCAGCACGCAGCAGAGGCTGCCGAGCAGCCAGGGCGGCATCGCGCCCGCCCCCCCGCAGACGCCCGAGCTCCGGCAAACTTTTCGCCCCCCCTTCCCCGCCCGCCTCGAAATTGTTCGGTCGTGCTTTATTTCTCAGGTGTTTGGCGGATTCACAACCTGCCCCTCCCCACCCCGCTGGCGGGTCACGGACGGAGCATCTCGGCTCTGCTTTTCTCGTTCTCTTATAGACGGACGACTATTACTATGACCACGATCCCCCCGCGGGGCTGCCGGGCTCCCCGCTTAAGTAGCGCGGGAGCAGCAGCAGCGTCTCTCTCCGCACGGCGGGCGCGGCGCGGCCGGCTTTGTGCGCAGGGAGGAGCCGGCCCGGGCGCTGCCTCCCTGCGCCCCTCCCTGCGGCCCCCCCGCCCCGCACACCTCCGCGGCCGCGCGGGGGGTGCCCTTATCGCACGCATCCAACACTCGTGTGTGTGTTCGCCTGCCTTCCTGCCCGGCCGCTGCCCTGCCTTGCCAAGCGAGTCCCCCCGCGGGGGAGTAAAGGAGCCCATTGCGCTTCCATTTTTTTCTTAAATATTTTTTGGGGGTTGTTACAGACCGCTTAAGGCGTCCTTGGCTGCTTGAGGAAGGCTTTTGAGGCACCCCGAGGGCTCAGGGGTTCGGTGCTCGGCAGGGCTGGGGGATCTGGGGAAGGAGGGGTTGCAGCATCAGCACCAGGGGATGCTCGGCAGGGCACAAGCGGGGCTGCCCTGCTCCCATCTCCTCGCCCGGAAAGGTGCCCGTGCCCAGCATAAGCCTACGGGGCAGTTGACAGTGGATCTGTGGCCCCTGCCTGTGCCCCTTTGGGATCTTTCTGAGCCCCCCGCGCCTAGAAGGTCTGGATGCCGAGTTTTGCCATTTCCCACTGTGTGGAGAGACACAGTTTCATGCCCCGAGCAACAGAGGTTAACATTAGTGAAGGAGACGTCTGAGATTATTTTCCTGGGAAAAAGAGAACTTTTGGAATTACAACACTGCCTACTCCTAGGAGCATCCCCGTTGAGTTCTACTTACTGGCTTAAAGCTGCTATGTTTCAGTTTTTGTTAGCCTTTTCTGAAATAAAGTGATGTGAAATGTGCAAGATGTTTTGTGAAAGAGGCTTTGGAGCACCTGATGCTTTTTGACTGCAACAGCCTAAAGGATGGTGTGCTCTGTGGAGCTCTGTGTGCCCTGTACCAGCATGCATCCTGAAAGCCAGAGCAGGGCCATATATTTTGGTGTTTTACGGTTGCTAGAGAGTGCCAGGTTTGTGTTTGAAAGGGGAGAGAACTGCTCCTGGCTTTACAGAAGGGGTTTGTTTAGTTCAGCGCAGAGGTCGTTGTCAGGGCAGTATGTGTAAACTTAACTTTTGTTGCTGCCTTCGCTGTGCAGGCTGTGAATGGGAAACCTGCACTCCTGTGGCGACCATCTGCTCACCTTTAAGATGCCACAATTAAATAAAGCCAGCTCAAAACGCTTGTGCAATTACAACGGAGAAGTGGAATGAAAACAGCAGATAACACGATGTAGAGAAATAATCATCAACATTTATCTAACAAGGCTCGGTAAAATAAAGAAGCTCAGAAATTCAAAGATGGGTAGTGTCTCTGAGAAATGTGCCTCTCGTAGTTTTATTTGATTACTGAATCAAACTTCAGAGTGTTCTTGAAGATTACATAAACATCCACCCTGGAGAAGCTGGTTTTGTGTGTTCCTGTGCTGTAAGTTATGTCAGGCATTTTTTGTTGTAAATGACTCCATATAACATAGAGGAGATTAAGCAGAATGTTACAATATACAACACACCAGCCATCTTTACCACAAAGCTTGCAAAAACATTTTCTTAAGACACATTTTGAAATGCTGACCTTTGTAGTCATTGCTTTATGGTGACCCAACAGATGTGTTTACAGCACCGAAATCTGGTCGGAACTCTCTTGATTTCCTTCTTCCCTCAGCAGAATATCTTTTACATTTTACATGAAAAAGACATTTTACATGTGAGCTCCATACTCTCCTAGCTGTCATATTTGAGCATAAGCTGTGTAAACACAACAGAAGAGATAGTAACCCCATAAATCACAGGGCTGCTGCCCCTTTACACGGGCTGCTCCTTGTGAGGTAGAGTATTGCTGGGAATGAATCAGTGTGGGAGAAGCAGGGCCAGCATGAGGCAAATCAAGAAACAAAAGGCATCTAGCCAGTACTGTGTAGCAGTAGTAGCGTCAGAGTCCAATTTCAGTATTTTAATAAAAACATTTGGCCCACACTATGTGGCTCTTGCTTACCTGAGCAATTGCATTCAGCGTTATGGGAGTCAGTGTCTCTGTGGGCCTAGAATGCTATAAACATTTTTGTTCCTCTTTGCTCTAAGTGTTTTTGTAAAAAAGAATCCCAGCCTGTGATGGACTTTTACTTTTCTGAGCCAAGAAGTTATGCATGAGAATTTACTTGTTAATCCCAATTCAAAATGTCACTTACTACACCATCATCAGTTCACTTACAGTATTTTCCATGGCTATAAATTCAACTTTTCTCCACAGACATTTTTTTTTCTGCTACATAAATGCTTTTTAATAGGAACAAATCCTGCAGTTGCAGATTTGTAGCAGGCAGAGTGCCCACAGACTGCAGTGAGAAGAGAGATTTCAGAATAGCCCATTAAGGACTAAAGTAATTTCGGACACAGGCTATTTTTTCCCCAGAAATAACTCAAACACAAGTCAAGAATCACTTGACTCGCTCCAGCTAGCATTAGCAGCAGTCTGAGCTGCCTGATGCCAATTCAGAATTTTTTTCACAGATGGGTTCGCTGAAAACACAGTCCCACCTACAGGCTGAAAAGATGAAATGCTTTAGCATCGCCTATACTGCAAATATACCCAGGCACTGAGACTTGCAAACTCCTTCCCTGTTTTGCAAGGTCTATTATCTTCTTATTTTAAGGAGTCTATACTCTCTTGGAATGCACCTAAAGGATTTCTAAATGCATCATGATGTATCTTGTGTCTCTTTTTGTTTTTTGTGACCTTACCTTCATATATGTCTGTTATGTAAAAATCAACATGGTAATGTGAATTTATTTTTGCCTTGTGACACCAGCTTCTGTGGAGCTATAAGAACCACAAGGTCACAAAAATGCACATAAAACATAGATGTACATACGTACATATATATATATATATATATATATACACATGCATAGTAATAACACTTTGTTACTGTTGCCATCTGAACATATTCCACTTCACAGCAGAAAGAAAAGGCAGGCAGGTAGATGTCATTTTTATTTTAAGAATGAGATGCTAGGATGCAAAAGACTGGCTCCCACTCTGTTCTTTTCCAGAAATAATAAAGGTTAAACTCCTTGTTGTGAATGTTTAAGGAGGAACAATACTTCTTTTCTGCTGCCTGCCACTCCAGACAACATGCAACATCGGCAAAATGCAATGTGCAACATGGGCAAAATGCAACATGCAACATGGGCAAAGTGCAGCTTTATACACAGCAAAGACTAATTGCCTTATTCATTAGTGTTTTATAGAACACTTGTGTTTCCACTGAAGCCTATGAAAGAACATAATGGTGAGAAGTTGACATCACAACCCTCCAGATAACTTTAATTTCTAAGAAAGATGTTCTTGCAATTATTTTTACTTTTAAAAAGTATACCTACGTTACCTATTTTGCAAGTACTTGTAGTCAGGATAGTAATATTAAAAATGCAACTGTTGCATTCTTTTTAACAGTGTAACCTTATGCACTACCTTAAGTCATACTGCCTCTCTGCTAAAGGCACTTTCCTCTTCTGACTGGACTATGTTAGAACATATTCACTTTGTTCAGGCAACCAGTTTCTGTATTTAGAGGCAATATCTGGATATAGATAATGTCTGGGTACAGAACAGACTTTTTTTGCCAACTAAACTAAATTAGAAGGATCTAACTAAACTAAATTGGCTTGGATCCAGGTTGTTCCTGTGATTTTCACTTTTGTTTTCATTTCCATATGTCTTAGATAGGTCAGCGCTGGATGGTCACTGGAGTGCACAGGATGGTGGCCACCTTGCTCCTCATGTGCATCTGCCTCCATCAAACAGCTGTATCATAGTGTGAGATAAAGATACAGCTGTATCATAGTGTGAGATAAAGAGCGAGTGGTGAAATACAAATGCCAGCTGTACCTTACCAATATAATGGCATTTATGTCCAGAGGGTTTTAAAGGTTTTGGAGAGCAAAGATCTTTTCTGCTTGAGATCTAGTAGCACTACAATATGTACCCATATTGCTTGTAAAAGAATAGTTAGAAATACTATCACGGTGTCCCTCAAAAAGAGAGTTGGGATCAGACATCCCAGACCACTGACAACCAAGAAGCTGCATTGCTGTTACGTGTAATCTCAAGACAGAAACTAATTCAAAGTCTATTTCCACATGCATTCTCATATAAGAGGAACAGAAGCATCACAACAAGAAGTATCACACAAGAAATCAGACATCTATGCTTTGTCAGGATATTTAGCTCTGCAGAATGTGTCAGTTTACACAGTAATATCGCCCCAGGAACTGATTGATCTTTAGAAGTACTCTGAGGCAAAATGTGAATTATTTTTTTTAACTAAATCAACTCACTGATATGGTTTGTGGTTGTGTTGGCACAGCAGGGCAGGAGATCTGAAACAAGAGCAGCAAATGCCAGAGATGAGAGACAGAAACTTCTTAGTGGAAATTAGTGCTGAGATCTCTGTATGTCTTTTCTCTTGCATGTTAGTTAATGATTAAATTATAGGGAATGCATAGAAAAAACATTTTTAATACTATTGACAGGTCTTATTCCACTGAGCTGATACAAAAATATTTAAAATGTTTACTTAAATAAATTATATTAATAAACGATAATAAATTATATTAAATAAACTTGTGCCTTATGAGTTCTGTAATTTCCAGTTTATTAAAGCACTAATGTGGTTTAAAAAATTAATGTATGGACTTGGTGTAATACACAGTTGTCATATGTCATCACATCACAGAAATGGGAACAAATAAGATTACTGAGGGAGGAAAAAAGCTCCAGAAACAGATGAGTTGATGAAGGAAGACAAAGTGCAGAGCAGAGTGGGATGCCAACAGTCAATAAAGAGACACAACAAAGCAAATAAAAAAAGGAGACCTTACAATTAATGGCAAACTGGCCATTTCACACATCAGTTAATGTAATTTAATCATAGCAAGATGGATAAGGGCTCAAAGCAAACAGTACTTCACAGGTTCTAGTTCCTGCTAAAAGGCAGGAACTGAGCAGTGATCACTTCTGACAGAAGTGGAGCAGGAGGAAATGGAGGTGTCCTCATGTTCTGTGCAGAGAGAGAAAGGCCTTTTGGAAGTGTGGCTTCTATTTTCACACTGATAACAGAGACCTCTGGGAAGTGATTACAGAAATACAAAGAAATATTCTTTATGTGCAGTTTGTCATGTATTTCTTAAGAACCTGCTTGTTCTTTCTTTATATTTTGCTCTTTATAATAAACTTTATAATAAACTCTATATAGTTTTATATTTTGCTCTTTCTGACAGCACAAGTGTTTTTATCACACACACAGAGACAGAAAACCTGCTTGAAAATATTTAATTCATTCTCCTGTATGTACACTTGTAGACTAAGGTCAAAAGCACATAAGCATCCCTTGTGTTTGTGAAAAAAAAATATTTCCTCATGTCTTTTGCTGCCAAAGCAGACAGAAAGAGCAAACGTATGCAGTGGTGGAAATGCTACCAGGAGTTAGACATCTTTCTGAAGAAGTAAGCAATTCTTCACTTCCTTTTTCCTCTTAAATTTTCCCAACAGTTTTCACATTAAAAAAAGGACAGAAAATATTGGGGTTTAATTCTTTTTGCCTTCAACCTTAATTCTTGTACTGTTTTTCTTTTAACACCAGACAGATCTTTTTAGACAGACGTGTTTGGTCAATTTAATTTTCTCAAAGGCAGCTGGGAGCTGGTCCAACATAGGACAGAGAAGAGCAAGACCCCAAAGTAATTTGTAGCTGAAGCAGGACTATTGGGTTATTGTGTACAACTGCCACAATCAATAGGACTGACATGAGTAAAAAAAAGGCAAAAAAAAGACTTAAGGTCGTGCCCTTTCTGGCAATAGTTGATGTGAAAAATGGGGCTTTCTGGCTGGTTTCTGCTGCCAGACTTTACTGCCCTTCCAGATATGTCAGGACAAGTGTGTGTGTAATTGCTATTTACCCTCATTCTGTCAGCCTGATTTGAGTGTAAAAGGTGTTTCTGCTAAACTAGGTCACTAAAACTCGGCTAGGGAGCAGATCCATATGAAGAAATGCTAAAAGGCTGGAGGGGGTGATAATCTCTGGTGGAGGAAACAGCTCCAGGTGAGCTGCAATAATCTCTGGTGGAGGAAACAGCTCCAGGTGAGCTGCAAGAGCAAGGTTCTTATCCCAAGGCAGCTGCACCTGAGATGGCATATTAGGCTCAGGTGATACAAAAGACAAATAAAGGTAGAAATCACGTATCTTTTACTGTATTTCTTTCTCTTGTGGTTAACCCTTGGTGTCAGTATTAAACCATGTCATTGTTTAAAGGAGTGATTGAACCTGCGATGTTTGTGAAAGGAGAGCTTTATGTAGCAACATGGGCTGTGTTCAATGAATGATGCAGTGCTTTCCTTGTAAGGGAGAATCCCAAGAAGACAAAGCCAGAATCATGCCAAACCAATGGAGAGACATCAGGGAGACATGAGAGTAATGACAAGTGCAGCTAGGTGAATTTATTGAAACAAAATAATTAATGTAGGCTGCATTAATTACTGAACACTTCCATGATTAAATGAAGCTGTGCTAAACTAGAGGATATTTCAAGCTGGTTCTACCCTGATTTTACCCTGTGTTTCGTTCTTGCCCAGAAAGTCATTAGCTGTTAATGAGGGAGGAAAGAATACGTGTTAAAAATCTATGACCAATGAACTGGAGAGGTAGTTTGAAGTCAAAGAGACAATTTGCTACTGCCCAGTGCTTTTCTGTTCAGGGAATTGTACAGAAGAACAGGACACAGTACGGAATGGAGCTGCTCATCCTAAAAAGCCACCAACTGAAGGAAAGTGAGCAATACTGAGCTGTTATATCAAATAAAGTGCTCTGTGTGAGGTCTGAGCTGTAGTTCTCTCTGCCCTACAGGAATACTGTGCTTGTTTTAAGCACCATTGTTTTGAGAAAATTTAAGCACCATTGTTTTGAGAAAATCACAGACTGAGAAGGAAAGAACCATCTGGAAGCACATTTCCCGAAACAGATTAAAATAATAAATTTGCTTAGTCAAGGAAAGAAAAGACTGAAAAGATATGTTGTGGTCCTTCCATATGGAGCAGATGTTTCAAACGTAGTGATGAGCTGGTTTTCCTGTTCCATGCAATTGCCAAGACATCCCATCCTATTCTTCTAGGTGAATTGTGAATAATTTAAACTTTGTATGTCCCCTTGGAATATCTTTTTCCTCTGACCAGCAAGTAAGGATAGAGTCCCTTCTGCCCTCTATCCCTGCAGTTAAAAAACTTTGAAATCATTTTCCAGCTTAGTATTATTTTTAGTAATGTTCCAAATACTTCCAAGTGAAAAGGACACAAAGAAAAAAGCTTTTATATAACTTGTCACAAGAGGTCTGACAAAATTCACAGTTATGATGTACCTCTTTTCATCAGCTTTCATGTGTTCCTTTATTTGAAGCAATGTTACTGGATTGTGTCCATGAAACATCACTAAAAAGGGATGTTAATGAGAACATCACCAGAACATTTGAGTCATAGCTAAAAAGAGAAACCAAGAACAGACTTTTCAAATAAAATAAGTTTTTCTGGAAATGTGTGAAGTTAGGTCATTACTGCAATGAAAAATATGGTCAAAGAGAAAAAAAAATCCTAGAATGCAATATCTGACTTCCCTGTGTTGTCTGCAATTTCCTCCCAAAATGGTGAGATGGAGCCTCAGCAGAAGATAATCCAAGCATTTTTCACACCTCGGTATCTGGAGATAATTCCTAGTGCTATGGAATATGACAGATATTGCCTGTAGTAAGAAACTGAGTCTGGAAAATCAAAGGTTATGGACTGTACCCAGGAAATTACTGGAAATAGCATTTCCTGCTTCTAATGGCATTATGTACAAAATTGCTCCATGTGCCATGTCATGCCATGGCATGGAGGACTTTGCCCACAAAGAACATGGAGAAACTCCTCAATCTCGGTAATGTGAAAATCAGTGTTTCTTCTGGTAAGAGTGTTTTTGGTGTGGGATTTTTGGGTTGTTTGTTGGGGTTTTTTGGTACTAATTATTTCTTAAATTTTAGAAATTATAAAATTTATCTTCTAATTGTATAGGTACCACATAAGTATATCCATGATCTGCCATTACAGAAAAAGAAAATTTTATTCTGAGGGGAAATTCATCAGTTATATCTGTAAGAAAAAAAGGGAATTCCATTATTACAAACGTATCTGTCAAACCCCAAATTCTCAGACTTTGAATTCTGAAATGCACACTAAAATGAATAATACTATATCCTTATAATATACAATATACAATATATAAAATAAATATATAATATATAATATATAATATATAATATATAATATATAATATATAATATATAATATATAATATATAATATATAATATATAATATATAATATATAATATATAATATATAATATATAATATATAATACATAGTATATAATATATAATATATAATATATTATATATTATATATTATATATGATATATTATATATTATACATTATACATTATGTATTATATATATTTTATAATAATTTGGGGGGGTTAAGAACAAAAGTTTAATAATAAAGTAGTTTGTATTCTGAAAAATTACATGTATAACCAGAAAAGTTTTATGTAGTGCAATGACTTGGTGAAATGCTCAGTTAAAGTAAAATCTAGTTTTAATTTAGTTACAAAAACCAAGGAGGCATCCAAGATCCAGAAGTTTGGCAAAAAATATACCAATGTGATTTTTAACATGGTATTTAAGGACAGTCAAGGACACAAGATTTTAATTTTTTTTCTTAGTTTATCATCCCTCCTCCTCACTACACAAAATAGCTAACATTTTATTTTCCTTGTAAAATGACTGATGCCTCACTGCTTGATAACCTACAAACAGGAAAGGGAAGGCAGGGGCTCGGGATCCTCATCTCACAGCCCACACATAAGACAAGAGTGGAGACCAGAGTGGGAGTCACATCTGCAGACAGCACATCTTTTTCTGAGAGCAGTATCCAAAAGAAAAGTTTTAAATGAAAACAACAAGATTTTTAAGCGCAAATCCTACTGGAAAATAGAATCATAGAATAGGAGGAATCTGCTGTTATACTGTGAAGCAGGGGAAGTTCATACTAAAGGCAGGAATTTGGGAAAGTATCTTAATCCTAGATACATCAATTAATAATGGATTAACAATGCACCCTCCAAAATGACATGTCTGAGCTCTACAAAAAGAACACAGGAAAGAGCTGAGTTTGTTTGGATGCATGCACACCTACTACTTGTTATGATGTGAGACAAAATATTGCTGGCTCAACTATACATGCTAAATGCTAAAATATTTAACCAAGTGAACTAGGGGCAAAATTGAGATGCAGGGCAAATGAGATATGAGTTATAATTGGTATGTTTGTTATGAAGAAGCAGAAAGCCAAATCTTGTTTTATTGAAGGGAGAAAAAGCCAGGGAGGGAGGGAAGAGAAAATCACCCAGCATCTCCCTCCTTTAAAAGGCCCAAGGATTCCTAGTAGAAGTCTGATGCACATCGGATGTCATGGAGTGAACCCTGGTTTGAAGTTTCACCTGGAATGTGTAACCTCTGATCTCAGCACCTGTAACAACGAGAAATCAAACTGGTCGCCTCCTACATTTTACCAAAACCACCGTTAATTGTGTTCTTCTCAAAAAACCTGGCTGGCCATAGAGAACAAACTGACTCTGAGTAACTTGAATGTATTATCTGCACTGCTGCAGGTATGAAAGGGGTAAGAGGGGAAAGTGGAGAGGAACTGCCTCCTGGGGGACAGAGGTGGGATGAGGCTGTCTCTGTGCCTCTGTGTGTTTTCAGTTTACAAAAGGTTTGGCATTTCTGCTGTAAGTGAGGATTTTCTCCCTAGCATGCATGAGCGTGTGTCTCTCCTGGGAAAAGCAGAAATAAGCCCAGCATTTGGGCAAACCTCTTGGTGCATGAAGATTACCAGGCTACAAACAATAGTGTCTGTCCACAAAGCCACCATGGACACAGAACCAAACCAAAGTGGTCTCCTTTTTTGTGTGAAATACCAGTTATTTTTCTTCCTGTCCTAAAAACATTAGTATTTTAATAAGTCACAAGATGCTGAAGTAATATCAAAAGTCATGGCTTAGATTTCATTTTCCTAGCATGTTCCAGTTTGAATCAGGGCTTCAGTTATTTTCACAATATTTAAATGTAATGTCAAATTAATTTTTTTATTTACCTTCACACATTTTTCAATTTCTGAATATACATTTCTAAGAGAGTTATACTAGACTTCTAAAAAGTTTACTGCTTTGTTGCATTAGCCTAGAGTAAATTAATACAAGAGAAAACTTCACAAGAGTATTTCGATTCTTAAACCTGAGATTCTCATATTTGTATGTTTTCTTAACTTTGAGATAAGAACACTTTGCTTGAAGTGAGCTTATGAAAATCCACTAGGCCTGGAATTCAAATTATATATTTTGAATCCTCAACATAAATGGATGGCATTCATACAATTTTATTTTCAAAATAATTCAGAGTTTGTGAAATTACAAAATACTCTACAGTGAACAGAGTTGATTTAATGTACACAAATATGAACAAACCCAGACATTTTACAGAAAGCCTAGTGAGTGCTACATTACAAATGAGATGGTTTCCTTCAAGCAGCTGGTGCAAGTAAATGGTGTAAATCTATTACATTCATTGCTCTAAATTTTAACTTGCATTTTGATCTTTAGTTTTCCTAAATGAAATATAAGCCAAGTAACCCTGCAATTCCACTAGAAATTTCTGACCACATTTTTCCCAGCAACTTTCTCATGAAACAGAAACATCTATTCACTGCTGATAATCATTATAGCACACTGAAATCAATTTACACTATTAGAGCATGGCTGAATTTAGTCGCACATCATTAATTACACTGTTTAAGAGCAAAGTCAGTGAAGCATTCACTTAATTTTGTGCTTTTTGCCATAAAACCTACTTCCTAAAGCCAAGAGTAGAGCGGAATTTGAGTCTCAGCAGATCAGCTGAGTTTTCTGTGTTTCTCTGCTGCCATCTTCTGGCACAAGAGAAAGTTCTACAGTTTCCCAATTGATTTTGAAATACTTAATTGTTTTTTCTCTTGAACAGCATCAGTATACGGTTTTTTTTCCATTTTGGCCTTACATAATTTATCTGTAAGTTTTGCAATGTTCTGTCACATAGCCACTTGTAATTTGTCCACCCAAAAAAGATTTTAGGAGACTTGCAAATATAAAGATTAGTATTATAAAATAAATGCCCTTTGTATTACTAAACATTGTATTTCTACAAAAGAACCTACATATATTATTAAATTTAGCTGTTTAATAAATGTTTTTGCCAGTATTTATGCTGGTCATACTTTACTTTCAGGCCACAAATGAACTATCCAGATCTAGGCCTGATTCTGTCTTTAAATTCTTATTTAGTACACCTTCCCATTTTCATATTTTAACAAATAGATTTAAATATTTGAATTATTTTTTAAGCTCCTACATTTGTGGTGAAATAGCCCGATGACATTCTCTCAACGATCCTTCACCGCTACATAACTACATACTTGAAAGCTATATAAAACACCCTTTTTTTTCCTGAGCCTTTGGCTCATAGCAATTAAGTCCATGAAGGATAAGGTACCCTAATATCCATCTGGGAGCACTTTGGACACTCTAAACTCCCCAATTACTGCTGCAGATGAAGAGAAGGCAGCTATTTCAGGAGGCAGAATGGTAGTTTTGGGTCCTCTGCAGGCAGCAGAAGTCCAAGGCAAGATCTGACCTGTGATTTACTCTCTTCAAAGTAAGGATGTCATGCCAGGATTTCCTGAAAATATGAAATCTGGCAATGAACATCTTGCTTAAACTGGATGAGCTCACTGGTATACCGGTATGCCTAAGGTTACCAAACACACATAAGGCCTTGGGACTGGCCACTCTGGGAGTACACAGCCACCAGGAGATTGTGCTGCAAGACACTAACTTTCCTGAATGAAAATGTCATTATTTGAGAAAAACATCAGGAGAGGAGGGAAAGATGGTTGCAGAGTAAAAGTCAAGCCTGAATATCACATATTTTTCTTAGAAGTGTCTGTAGCTTCCGAGCTACTGAGCTGGGAAGCCACTGGCTTCCCTTGGGACAGCGGCAGGTGCTCCTGCGGTTCAAGTCCGACACAACCACCCCAGAATCTCTTCTACATTTTTTTCCCCCTCCCCTGGGAAATCAGACAGTGGTCAACCCGATTTTTATTTTATTTTAAAGAGTACTCGCAATCACTGATCCATCATTGACTGAACATCTGCATCAGGGGGAAGGGTAGCCAGGTATCCCTGTGTTCTGAAGTGAGCCCAGAGAAAGGTCAAGGAGCTGGGGAAGGGTCTGGAGCACAAGTGTGATGAGGAGCAGCTGAGGGAGCTGGGGGTGTTTGATCAGGTCAGCTCGGGGAGACCTGATCGCTCCCTACAACTCCCTGAGTGTAGCCAGGTGGGAATCCACCTCTTCTTCCAGGCAACAACTGACAGAACAAGAGGACCGTCTTCAGCTGCGCCATGGAAGGTTTAGGCTGGACATTAGGAGGAATTTCTCCACAGACAGGTTGATTCGACACTGGAACGCGCTGCCCGGGGATGGTGGAGTCACAGTCCCTGGAAGAGTTCAAGCAAAGACTGGAAATGGCACTCAGCGCCGCGGTCTACAACTTAGCGAACGTGGCGTTCGGTCACAGGTCGGACTCGCTGACCTCGGGGATCTTTTCCAACTTAATCGATTCTGTGATTCTTCCCGCGACAGCGAGCAGAGCGCGGTTGTGCGAGGGCCGGGCCGCGCTCGCCGCCCTCACGGGCGCGAACAGAGCATCGGCCGCGTCCAGCCGCCGCACCCTGTGACGGGCAGCTTTCGCTCGCACCGCCCCGGACAGCCCCGCCGCCCCGCTCGGCTCCATCGCCCCGCTCCCGCTGAGGCCGGGCCGGCGCGGCCGCCCCCGGTTGCATCAGCCGCGGGCCTGAGCGGCGCCTGCGCCTGGCCTTGCCGTGCCCGCCCCTTCCCGGGCGGCTCCGCGGCCATGGCGGGCGCTGACAGCCAGGTGGGCTCCGCGCCGCGGCTCGGCAGCGCGGGCCGGCGGGGCAGCTGGGCCTCTTCCCCAGGCTTTCCCCCGCTCCGGGGGACGGTGGGGTGTGCCCCAAGGAAAAGGAGCAGGGAGCTGGGGGCACGCGGGCTTTTCGG
The DNA here is from genome assembly GCF_027579445.1 of Ammospiza nelsoni. Classification (NCBI taxonomy): domain Eukaryota; kingdom Metazoa; phylum Chordata; class Aves; order Passeriformes; family Passerellidae; genus Ammospiza; species Ammospiza nelsoni. Next base: position 77,598,054 of record NC_080669.1, on the reverse strand, counting down.
GACGAGGAGATCGGGTCTTTTCCGCCGTGTGTGGGGCAGGGGGGGACTTAAAGCGCCTTAGGTGTGAATGACTGCCGGGGCATGATTAAACGGTGCTTGCCCTCCGCAGGTGGACGCTGGGGAAGAGAAGAAGGCAGACTGCGGGAAGAAGAAGATGAAGGAAGGGGCTGGCGATGGAGGGCGGTCGGAGGTGAGCAGCCCCTGGGCCGCGGGGGTGGGAGGATGCGGAGTCCTCGTTGCTGGTCGGTGCGCTGCTGTCATTGCTACAGTTTGTCCTTCTGGGGTGTTTTATCAGGCGATACAGTTACACCTCCGACTGTGTGCCTTGCAGTGCCGTTGTTGGCTTTTAAAGTTGCGTTGGTGTAATAGAAGAACTCAGATTCCCATAGCTGGGTTAGGTTATGCTTTTCCCAGTTCCTCTTTGCAGCGGGAAGCAGGCAGCAGATCGCCGAGGTGGAGGAAGCCTGCTTAAGGTGCTCTTGTCTTCGTGGTGGGTAAGCAGAGATCGCTGTGGGCCCGCGGGCAGCTCGGTGTGAGCCGAGTGCGTGGCTGTGCCCGGCGGACGGGCCTGACGTCAGGACACGTGTTAAACTGGAGTCGGTTCCTGTCCGGGTGGCTCGGGCTAGAGTGCTCCCTCAGCTTTTTCACCTAATAACAAAGTCTTGCTTTACGTTGAACTTACGTTTTTTCTCCTAATTGACTTTGGCCCATGTGTAGTTTATCAGATGGTGTAGTTGTTTGGTAACATATGTGGTTTATTGAACGGGTGTACAGTGGTACAGATTTCATTAAGCTGAAGCCGTGTGGTATTATGACATAATTAATACTACATAATCTGAAATAATGGTGATTACTTGTTACATGTAGCGCACAGCTGTCACGACATAGTTGCTTATGAAAAGTATAGCTGTTGTGTTGCCATTGTTGACATGCTGTGCTATCAGATTAATAATATTCCTTTGTCTTTATTATATACAGCTAAATCCCTGGCCTGCCTTTATCAATGAGCGTTTGGAGATGTACAATAAACTTAAGGCTGAACACGATGCACTCCTTGCAGAAAGAGCTGCAAATGACAGTAAACCCATTAAAGTTACGTTACCTGATGGCAAGCAGGTTGATGCCGAATCTTGGAAGACTACTCCTTATCAAATTGCGTGTGGAATTAGGTATGTTTCTGTTCTGTGAAGCTACACAGTCAGTTTCAGACACTGAGTTTAAGGGGATGAGTAATTATAATTAATTTCTTTGTAATTTATCTCAAGTCTTCTCGAAGCATCTTGTATGCAATGAACTGAAGGTAACTAGCAGGGTTTTAGTTTTGGAGTGCAGTTTTCTTTTGCCTTATAAAGATGAAGTTTCTGACATTAAATAAGAATAAAACTGGGGTATTCTAGACACATTTTAATAGTGTATTTTTCCATCCAAGTACTGCTGTAGCATTAAGAACTGATTTGCTAGTAAATTACCAAATGGAATGTTAGCACTACAAACCAGTTTGCATTGATCCAAGGAAGATGACTGCTGGGTGATGTTTCAATTGATTACAGAGAAATTGAAGAGTATGAGTATTCTTCACTTTAATTTGCATGGGAGATATCTATTAAAAAGAGCGTTGCACATCTCCAGATTACACATAACTGCTGTGGAGTATTTTTGAATCATACACAGTGAACATCCTGACAGTTAACATTGCAAAGATTGGATGATTCCTAAAGGTGAAATGCCTCTTTTAATTTTTTTTTTCCCCTGTCCATAATAAGGTGCCATGTCATTGGAACCTCCTTTGCTTCTGTGATTTGGGATCATGAAAATAGTATTTTGCCTAGCTGATACAAACAGTAAAGATATTATGTCAAAAATTGTGTTTGATAGCTTTAAGAGAGTAGTTTGCTCTTATATTGCAATAGGATTGTCAAGTCAGGTTTGTACTTGGAGGATGCTGCCTCTAAGTCAAATATGTATGAAGGTTAAGTATATAGCAGAGTTTTCTTCCCATATCCCTAAAATATAAGTAGGATTTTTCATGAATGTTCAGGACTGGCTAAAATAGTAATTTATTTAGAATTTATTTATGACATTACATCCACTCTGAGCACTGTAAAGTCTCATTCAAACTGGTGGGCAAATTTGGGGAACTTCTGCTTGCTGATTTCAAAGTACAATGTACTTTCTTATAATTGTACTTCTGTGTTTGTTCTGTAGTCAGGGATTAGCTGACAACACGGTTATTGCCAAAGTGAACAAGGTGGTTTGGGATCTAGACCGTCCTTTGGAGGAGGATTGTTCCTTGGAGCTGCTGAAGTTTGAGGATGAAGAGGCTCAAGCAGTGAGTATCTTTTGCCAAAACGTTTTTTGTTTCAGGTTTACATTTAACTCAGCCTCTTGCAGTTATTTAAATATTTACTGTGTTCAGAAGATGGAGAAAACAGGTACATCTACATTTCCTCATAGCTCCTTACTGAGGAGTTGTGGTACTACAGGTAATTTACATTCTGCTGCGTACTTGTAGCCAAGTCTCCTTGCAGTTGCTGTAGTTCTTGTTAAAAATTTATATTTTCAGCCTTCACGTTAATGTAAAGTAGGTCTTTTGAACTGACATCTTCAGCACTGATTTTGGGAACAAAAATACTTTCTATGTAGTATCATAAAAGTACAGAGCAGACTGCTCTTTGTGTTTGTGCGTGTGCAAAGGTATCTGCTTTTTTTACTCTGGCTACTCAGTCATATAAATGTGTACAGCCAGTAAACTTGTGATTAGGTCCTTTAGAAGAAAATCAGTTGGTACAAGAAGCTGTCAGTGAAATTCATCACGGAAGTTTTACATTCAAACCTAGGGTTTTCCTATTGGCTAAATGACAGTTTATGATTTCAGTTTGTGCTGTTAGAGTCTGCAGTTAGGGGCAGGCTAACTCTTAAAAGATTTGGTTTTGTCAAAATCTCAGGTATTCTACAGGATGGAGTGCACAGGATTTCTTATGCATAAAATTGCTGGATTAGAGCCACAGCCTTATGTTGAAAGCACATCTTTTGGTCAGTATGCAGATCTGATTGATTAAAGTTCATAGAAAAAAAGGTTTCTGAATTACTGTCTTCACTTCTTGAGACTAATTAAATCATGTTAGCAACAGTTGAAAGTAAGAATTGTTTGCTACCAGAATGTAAGTTTTCCGGTGGAAATGCTACTTTTTGGAAACATTGATGCTGAGGATGCTAGTGGTGCTGGCAGGTCAATTTTGTTCTGCACATTGCTCTGATTTGGGATGTGCCTCAAGTGTCCTTGAAAGCAAGCATTTCAGAAAAGGTTTTAAATGGAACAATTGGAAATGCATCGTGTGTATTCAAAACTGATCCCTTCTTTTTTTACTTCTGCTAGGTCTACTGGCACTCAAGTGCTCACATAATGGGTGAAGCTATGGAGCGAATCTATGGTGGTTGTTTGTGCTATGGCCCACCAATAGAAAATGGATTTTACTATGACATGTTTCTTGAGGAAGGGTAGGTTTTGTATTTTTCTTTGTTTAGGAGCTGGGGTGGGTGGCAGTCACAGAAAATTTCTGCTGTGTGCTTGTTCCTAGAATAAAGTCATATGTACTGCTGCAGATGGCTTTGGTTCTTTTGCAGGATAACCCAACCACAGGTTGGTGCACTGCACCAGGATGACAAATTGCAAATGAAAGCAAAAATTACTCACTTCTCTGTGTGTGTTTATTTTAGGGGTGTATCGAGTAATGACTTCTCTGCTTTGGAAACATTATGCAAGAAGATAATGAAGGAAAAACAAGCCTTTGAAAGACTGGAAGTTAAGAAGGAAACACTGCTTGAAATGTTTAAGGTGGGCTGTTACTGAAGGTTGTTTCTAGCCTCGTGCAAGTATTTGTAATTTCAGGGCATGTGTTACAAGGTGATATGTTCTTAGAAACTAATTTTTGATACTTAATTAAAAAAAAAAAAGAAAAAAAAGTAATTTTTAGGTTCTTGGAAGTAGGCATTTTGTTTTTCTAAAACTGAGAATTTTCTAAAACTTCCCCAGGGTGATCTAACTAAATTCTGTGAAGCCACATTCTTTATTTACTTCCCGGAAATGTAAATTTGCGGCATATTATATATGCAGTTATGTTGTTACCTTGTCTGTGGTGATACTGTGACTGCATATGTTGCTGCATTCGGAAAGCTTTACAGAACTTTTTTAGAAGAAGAACTTCTAAAAGAGTGCAAGCAGCATTAAAACCTGATCCTTTATCTCTCGTATCTAGCTGCAAATAATTTTTTGGCATTCCTGAGGTAGACATTGAGTTTCCACTGTTAGGGCATCAGGAGAATCATAGCATCATTCAGGTTGGAAGGTTCTTCCATAGGTGTCCAGTCCAGTCTCATGCACAGGGCATGGGATCAGGCATGGAGACACTGAGGTCAGGTTTCCTGGGCTTGTCCAGTTGGGCCTTCGGAACTCCAAGGACAGAGATTGCACACCCTGCTCTCTAGGCACGTTGCTCCACTACTGTCTGTACTCCTGTCTGTCTCTTTTACAGGCCTGATGCAGCACAGCATCAGGTTTGCAAATAATTTAAACTGTTGTCCATTACTCTTTTCGAAACAAGGAATTAACAAGCATGTGTGCTGCTTTTCTTCTCAGTACAATAAATTCAAGTGTCGCATTCTGAATGAGAAGGTCAATACCCCAACTACTACAGTATACAGGTAATTATGCATGGATTGTAATATTACTGGGTTTGTGGCTGGGATTAAATACACCAAATAAATGCTTTCCTTTCCTTAGGTGTGGTCCCCTGATAGATTTATGCAGAGGGCCTCATGTCAGACATACTGGCAAGATAAAGACCATAAAAATTCATAAGGTAAGTGCTGGAACTGTCCTACACAAATGTTTTCAATGCAACACTTCTGGTGCATTGCTGCCTTTAGGCTTAGTTTCACAGTACATTCCTGGCTAAGGAATGCCAAAAACTTGGTGTTACAGATTGTGAAAGGGTTGTATGCTAGAATGATATTTGCATGGTGTGAAGCCAAACTAGGTGTCCAGGGCCTGCACTTCCAGTACAGAAGTGTGAGTTTGGCTGAACTGTATCAATTAGAATTTATAGTTTCTGCTTAGCTGATGTTTATAGCTATTTGTGAATAAACAGTTGGAATAGGATAGCTACAAAGCAGATGGGCTTTTAAAAAAGACAAGAGCCTGAAAACATTTTTACTTACTGTATTTACCTTTAAAGGATTTTTCCGATCAGTGATCTAAATTTCACATTAAAAATCTCCTTATGACTTAGTTGTTCCACAGTAATCATTTATTAATAATTGTATGCCTTTTCATAGCAGGCAGAAGTAGTAAAATGCAGAGGCTTCCCCTTTTCTTCAATCTTTAATTTGTTTTTGCATTCAGAATTCTTCTACCTATTGGGAAGGCAAGGCTGATATGGAATCCCTCCAGAGGATCTATGGAATTTCATTCCCAGATACAAAAATGCTGAAGGAGTGGGAGAAGTTCCAGGAGGAGGCTAAAAGCAGAGATCACAGAAAAATTGGGCGGGTGAGACAGCTTTTCTAGTACTGTATTCCAAAAGCACTGTGTGGATATAAGCCCTTAATTGAAACATCTTGAAGACAGCCTATACTTGCTGCCACAACCAAGGCGTGACACAATTTTATTTTCAGTTGGGCTATGAAGTCACCTGCTTTTCTCAGGAGCATCAAATCCTAAAATAAATAACTTCTTTATTCTTTCAACACAGTGACATCCTTATTGCACACATTGATCAGAATGGAATATAAAGACTTCAGTCTGCAACCCATGAATGCTCCAGTCTGCAGGCACTGCTCATTCCTACACAGTTTGCTGCAGCCTGTTCACGCAGTTATTTCCTTCTACATGATTTCAGAATTTCCCAAATACAGCTGTGTTTTTTGTCTGGCTGGTTTTTGGAACCCCTGTCAGTTAACTGATAATTCTGAACAGGGTTAAAATGTCTGCTGCAAGTACATTATGACAAAAGATGCAGATCTCAGGTGTGTGCATAGTTTGTAACAACATTAGCCAGCTGTAGTTCAGGCATTCAGTTTATGTGCAGATAATTAGAGAGCTGCAGAAGCAGAACTAAACATTGACAAGTAAACGTGCAGAGGGAACTGTGAGGGCACACTTGGGAGTTAAGTGTAAAGTTTTGGCACATCAGTAATGGTGAAAGAGGAAACTGAAAATTTCCCTCCCCCGTAGTATTTTTATGTCTGGCTGACAGACATAAAAATACTAGTGAAAATGCATCTGGTGGTGTTTTGGATATTGCTTTTTTTCCCATGTTTTTCTTTTTGAAACTCTTGTTAGTGAGGACCAGTCAGTAGCAATCCATTTGTGAATGTTTAGTGAAAAAGGTAGGGTGCAAATACTAAGTTATTAAAGTGTTATTTTCCTGCAGGACCAAGAACTGTTTTTCTTCCATGAGCTCAGCCCTGGTAGCTGTTTTTTCTTGCCAAAAGGAGCTTATATTTATAACACATTAATTGAATTTATACGGGTAAGTAATATCTTTTGGAAATCTTGTAAGAGAAATTGCATGATTTTAAAAAAATACTTAACAGCATGCTATGTTTAACTGTATTAATGGCCCTTCACTTCAAGTTGTCTTTTAGTTGTGTAAGCCATGGAACAAAAGAAGCTTGGTTCTTTGAATTGGTCTTGTCACAATCCCTGTGAAGTTATGTTTTATCAGTCCTTTATACCTGCAGTTAAAGCTGTGAATAAGGTGCTTTGTCATAGGAATTCTTTGACATCTAATAGTAGAGCCAAGCTCATACTAGTGCTGTTCCATTGATGCATATTGATTTGTTTTAATAAACATACTTAATTTGACCTTCAAGACCTATTTGTTTTGAAAATATATGTAGGAAAAGAATTCTGATCTTCCTGCTCTAAGATTTGCAGTCTGTGTTATTACTGTATATTTGGGCTGCAGTGAAATATATCTAGGGTCATGGAGTAATTAGAGACTGCAGCATTGCTTGCAGGGAGGAAACTTGTTCTTCTTGCTTACTTTCTACTAGAGAAATTGTTTGGGGGAAGGATGGTGGAAGGAATGTATCCTGGCATGTCCAGCTTCAAGTTGAGTCTTTCTTCCTCCATTCCCTTCCTAAGATATGGGACTTTCATATGGCATCACTTTTGTATTTTTTTGGCTGCAGATTGAAGCCTGTACTTATCTTTGTTTTCTTTGTTAGTTATTTTATATACTGTGCCTGTTTCAGAGTGAGTATCGAAAACGTGGATTCCAGGAGGTTGTCACTCCAAATGTTTTCAACAGCAAACTGTGGATGACTTCAGGGCACTGGCAGCATTACAGTGACAATATGTTTTCCTTTGAAGTGGAGAAAGAAGTCTTTGCTCTGAAGCCTATGAACTGTCCAGGACACTGGTAAGTACATAGCAAATTCAGTTTACCGGAGATTGTGCTGATTAAAAAAAAACCCAAGTGAAACCCACTCTGCTTCCTTTGCCTGTGTAATGATAAGGATGGCTACCTTCAGTTACTCATTCTGTCAGGAATGATGTAATTATATGTCTTGCTGTGTACTTGCTCTCTTCACTTGAGACACTGAGAAATCTCATGTCATTTTACCATCATTAGAGTGATCCCATCATTACTGGGGCATTGTCAGTTTTGTGCCAGTTCAGGCATTCAGCTTTTAAAGCTCAGTTTTAGGAGTTGTTTTATCTCCTTTCTGTGAAGAGGGGAAGGCCTACCAACTGTTGAAGGAGATTGTTTCCCTGACAAATCTAGATAAGACTGATGTCTCTGTCCAGATTACACCAATGGCCTTACAGGCATGTGCTTCATCACTGGCTGCTTCTCCCTGACTGTACTTTGCTGAATTTTGGTTCTGAATGAGCTTCAAGTAATGAACTTTTCCTTCAGCCTTATGTTTGACCATCGCCCGAGGTCATGGCGCGAGCTGCCATTGCGGTTGGCAGATTTTGGTGTCCTGCATCGCAACGAGCTGTCAGGAGCTCTCACGGGACTCACCCGAGTACGCCGGTTCCAGCAGGACGACGCTCACATCTTCTGTGCTATGGAGCAGGTGGGGGCTACTGCTAAGTGAAACTGGGTAGTAAAATCAGGCAAACTGAAATTTCCATGTTTGAGACATGATTTCTGTTATCATCAAGATTGAAGATGAGATAAAGAGCTGTCTGGAGTTCTTGCGTACTGTGTATGATGTCTTCGGATTTTCGTTTAAACTGAATCTCTCCACCCGTCCTGAAAAGTACCTGGGAGATATTGAAGTGTGGAATCAAGCTGAAAAGGTAAAACAGTAGTCTTGTTCTTTTTTGTGATGTAAAGCTGCATCTTCTGTAAGACCTTACTGCCTTCTGGAAGGTAGAATGAAGCTGGGCTGAGCATGAGAAAAATCACTTTGATAATTGCCTTCAGTTCTGTCTGCCTGCTGTAAATAGTTTGCTCTCAGTACAGAGACAGTCTCCATGTAAGCATCAAATGAACTCTTTCTCCTTGTGTTCTTTTGATAATTAAAAAAGGAGAAAGAGAATCAGTTCTGGCAGCCCCTGTAATAAAACTTAGAGCCATCTCCCAAAAGTGAGGCTGAAAGGGATGGGGTTGGCGACTGCAGGTGCAGTACTGGGGAGAAGATAGGGCAGGAATAGGCATTTGGTATACCAGGGCAGATTTCATCTCAACATTACCTACAGACTTTGAATTTAGTATAAAAAGTTCTTATATCTTAGCTAATGCTTGTTTGGCCTCATCCAAAATGAGTACATTGAATTTGTGTGTTTAAAATCAGACTTTTTTTTTTTTTTTTTTTTTTTTTTTTTGCTGGTGCTCTTATAAAGCTTCCCTTTTTCAGAAACTAGAAGTGTTTTGGCAGTTACTGAGAAGTAGTGAGAATTTGGCAGGGTCACCTATTTGTAGTAGCAGGCTGACCTGAAACTGTAATGTGTAAAGAAACGCTGAGTGTGTGTCCTTTATCTCCAGCAACTTGAAAACAGCCTCAATGCCTTTGGTGAGAAATGGGAGTTAAACCCTGGTGATGGAGCTTTCTATGGACCTAAGGTTAGTGTGTTACTAACCCCTCCCTGGATTTCGTTTTTAATTCTGTTTGGGTAAGGCAAAAGGCTGGGATGAGGAAGAAGGAATATTTTTTTATGTTAGCCCATTTTAAGATGCTGTCTGACTGAAATTTGCTGTTTTTCCAGATACATGAACTCTAACATACTTGAGAGAGAAATAATCTTCTATGATTCTGGTTTTCACATAGTTTTAACTGCTTTAACACTCATTTAGTTAATTAAACATGAAATTTATCTGCTGCTTAAACAGCTGACAGGTGGGTGACATAAACACAAGGTGGCACTATATGACCTGTTTTAGCAGAGCAGCTTCTGCATTGCAAATAATCCTTTCAGCAGTGAGTGAATCCTGAGTCAGGAGAAAATCTAAAGTAAACTTTCTAGTTAAACAAATTTTTATTCCCTGAACTGCACAGTTTTGAAGTTGCATTGAGTTACTGGTGGTTTTTGTTAGTTTAAAAATCCCCATGCAGTGATCATGTGGATTTGTTGAGTTTCTTAAGAACAGTCCCCTTAGTTTACACAGAGTAAATAGGGCTTTTTAGAAACTTCATTGTTATCCTTGCTCCTAAGGACACAGAGTATTATGAAATAGCTTTAAAATCTTTCCCTAATATGCCTTCACTACATTTATATTTGTGTTCTCATCTAGTAAGCTGGTTCTGATTTCTGTATTTGTATGCCAGTTGAATCACTTTTGGTTTGTGTCATTTTTTAGATAAAATGTGTTACAGCAGCTCATATTTATTAATTTCTGTATTTGACTGAAGGAAAACAAATATACAGGAACTTTTGTTAACATTAATTAATCTTACATGTGCTCTTCATATAGTCTGGATTTGAAATTAAATAAGGTTGTAAATAATTTATTTTGACTAGAAGCTCTTTGATGACTAGCTGAATTCTGATAAATTGAATTCTAGATGCAAAATTGAAAGACATTTAGTTCTTGAGTTGTTAAAATACTGCTCTATTTGTTTATTACACAAATCAAAATAAGGCGTACTGCCTTAATATATAGCCTGATATATACTGGTAAAATAATGAGTAAGTGAGCAATGTAATAAATAAATAATGTCAGGACACTATAAGTCTACTCTTTTCTGTACGTCCTCTAAGTTGTATCATAAGTGTACTCAGAATTTAAGTGTTAGATACAAAAGAAAGAACAGGCTTCACTCATAGGTCAGAACAAGTGTCACTGATTGATAGGAGTTCCTGCTGGTAAGTAGACTATTTAACAGATTCTTGTCTCTTGTTCATGCCCTGAATTTGTAACACAAGCTGCAAAGTCCTCAAATCCTGTATAATAAAGAAGTGCAGATTTGCTACTTTGAGGCTGAAGAAGTCTCATTTGTGGGGAGACATGTTCAGTTATGCATTTATGTTCTGCTGTACTCACTCAGTGAAAAGGCCCATGAGAAAGTTCCAGGCTTTCAGACTCACAAAATGTCTGAGACATTAAATGTAGTTCCCATCTGATATATTATCTCTCTAGTTACTCACCCTGTTTTAGCTCTTAACATTTTTTGCATCAGAACCTGCAAATCATTCAAAGCCGGATGAAAGCTGAAGTAAAAATATGCTGCTTAAACTTTGGGTTTCACTCAATGCATAGAATTTCTCTGCATTGAGTGAAACTTTCCATCTCAAAACAATGAATTTGCTTTCAGAGGGAAGTGCTTATCTCTTAACTATAAAAGTTTATGCCTTTTTGTTTTTCAGATTGACATTCAGATTAAGGATGCCATTGGCCGCTACCACCAATGTGCTACAATTCAGCTCGACTTCCAGTTGCCAGTCAGATTTAACCTCACCTTTGTCGGGTAAGCACAAAAGCTGGTGGCTTTGGTTTCTGTGTAATCTAACTTCAGTAACACTTACAGGGATAAAGTTGCATCAAGACAAAAAGCCTCACAAAAGCATTTCTTTACAGCCATGATGGCAATGACAAGACAAGGCCGGTTATCATTCACCGGGCTATCTTGGGATCTGTGGAGAGAATGATTGCCATTCTAACTGAGAACTATGGAGGCAAATGGTAAGGTGGAAAAGTTATTATTCCAGCTCAAACAAACTCTTCATGTAGGAGAGAAATTAGCCCCAAGTACTGGAGAGTTAAGAGGGTCTGTTTGTTGCAGTTGCTTGCTAGGGCAACATGCCTAGGAATACCACAGGGCACTTTGTTCTGAACCACCTTCCTTAGATGTTAAATTATTCAAGATATGGTAGATTCTACAGGTGCAGCATAGAGCTAGTCTGCCCACAGCATATGCATTCCAGCTGCTTTTGCAGCAGGACCATCTTGTAAAGAGTCATTTATGTAGGTGATCTGCTTTACCTGTGTTACTACCCAGTAGGAGTGACCCCTCTGATTCTGACAAGACTGAAAGATAAAGGTTTTCCTGTCCTTAGTTAGTAATGAGCTCAATCTGTTAGGCTTTGTTATCTGTCATAAAACACAACAGCAATATTCCCATCAGCAAGTGCTTATGCCCACGCTGCAATCCTTTTAGACACTCATTTCTTTTGGGGAAATAATTTTAATGAATATAGGGCTCTCATCACCTCTGAATCCAATCTGTGCAGCTGGCTTTAAGAGTCTCTTGTGTAGATTTTATTCCTCTCTGTAAATAGTATTTTTTGTAGTGAAAAAAACAATGAAAGCTATATAAACTTGTTATGTTTGTTTATTGAAGGCCACTCTGGCTGTCCCCGCAGCAAGTAATGGTGGTACCAGTGGGACCAGCATGTGATGAGTATGCTCAAAAGGTGATGTATATGGTTTCAGGGCTTTGATTTCAGTATATTGTACTGATCTGAAATACTTAGTTCTTAATGATTAATAGTATTTATTTCAGAGACGTATTCCAAGTCTTCGCATATTACGTTGAGTCATTTTTTATATCACAGTGACAATTAGCCGCTGAAGTTGTAGATCTCTTAAAGATAACCTGAGTTAGATTTTGGATATGTGAATAATAAATGTTGATCTTTGTGAGACTTTTATTTTTGGAAAACTTAGTTTTTCTCTTGCTCAGATCTGTCTTACCCTTCAGGTTCTAGTCCCCCATGGCCATGTGCCTCTTGCAGAGCAGTAAGAAAGATGAAGATGCAGATTTAGCATCCAGCACACCTCTGCCTGTAGTTCTTTCAAGCACGTTATATACAAATAAAATAGTTTGCAAATTTTTTTAAAATCTCTTCTAATCAGTAAGCTCTGTTACCCTGTTGCCTTTTACAGTGTCAAACTACTACTCAGCCCAAACATTGGATGTTCACATCACTGCTTACTTATTTATTGTGTGTACAGTTGCATGATAGCTTATGTATTTTAATTTCTTGAAGTGGACTAATCTCAGAAGCCTAAACCCATGACAGTGCCTTTGTTTTAGGGTTCAGATAATCTGAAATGGTTTAAATCTACAAGTCATGAATAGTTCATGGTCATGAATATCCAGTAGTGACAGTTCTGATATTTTTTCCTTAGGTCAGGCAGCACTTCCATGATGCTGGATTTATGGCAGATGTTGATGTAGATCCTGGGTGCACACTGAATAAGAAGATCAGAAATGCTCAGCTTGCTCAGTATAATTTTATTCTGGGTAATGTATTAGTTACCTTGTACTGGCTGACCCTTTTGTTACAGGGTTTGATCATTTTGTGAGCAAGGCAGAGAGCTGTAATCAGTGTTTCAGGTCAGTTTGTTCCTGAGAGTTTCCCCTGCAGAGAACCTCTCCTGCTGGCATCATAGGCATTCCTGGTTTGGATAGCTGTCCCTGAAGGGAGATCACTGTGACCCAAGGCATTATTGATACTTTTTCTGTCTTCTGGTCAAGCAGTATGGGGATAGATGGGAAGTCTCTTGTCCTTTATCAGTCAGGTTTTAAGTAATTTTCCCTCCTCCCAATGATTTATGCTCTTGCTTCTACTTCAGCAAAAGAAGTATGTTTCCATTGCATTCAGCCATGGTACACTTCTGAACTAGGCATGCATGCATAAGAGAAGCCTCTTTCAGAGAGAATGATGCAGGAAAAATTAGAAACTCATCCTGAAGTACATGATTTGAAGCAGCATGTTAGTCCTGTTGTGTAAACTGGGGATCTAGCATTGGGCTTAAAGCCATCTGGGATCCATTAAGAGTAGAAGGAGCCTTTGACAGAGAAACTCTACCCTCCAAGTAATTGAAAGAATGGTGAAGAATCATTTAATTCCTTTGCCTCTTGGTTGTTTGTAGTTGTTGGTGAAAAGGAGAAGACAAGTGGAACAGTGAACATCCGCACCCGAGACAACAAGGTGCATGGGGAAAGAACCATTGCAGACACTGTGGAGAGGCTGCTCCAGCTGAAATCCTCTCGTTCCAGACAAGCTGAAGAAGAATTTTAACACGATCTGCTCTACCTGGCATATAAAGAATTTGTAGTTTTCCTAATTTAGTTAACCAGAGTTTTTGTTCTGAGCCAGATTTGAAGTATATTTCTCATTTGGACATCTTGCTCATTTTAATGGGGATCTTTCTTTAGTCAAAAATGCCTCTTTTTGTATTAAAAAAAATTAAGTTTTTCGAAAACATTGAAGTAAAGTTGCCTGGCTTTTAACCAGTGACTTATGAAGCAAGATGAAATTACTTTCTGTGACTGCAAGGGAAGATTGAAACATTAATCAGGGGTATTTCTGGCATTCTATCTGCCCTGTTAAGAATAACATACATTTTGATAACATATTTTTCATGTCAGTTTAACAATAGACCTCAGACTTAAGAACTCACATAGTAACCATGTGCTGCAGCAGCAGCTTCTGGGGTGTCTCCATGAGTGTCTCCATCCTGTCTCATGGTTTCTTACCAGCTGTGAATATATTGGCTCTCCAGAGCTCCCAGTCACATGAATGGGGACATGAATGGAGGCTCGTGCTTCCATAGTGGTTGTTACCTCTGGCAGTGTCCCAGCCCCTGAAGTCAGGCATTCCTGACTCCACCGTGGGGCCCTGTGCCACAGAGCACAGGGCTGCTAACCAGAGCCTACTGTGCCCCTTTCCAAAGGCAGTCTCTGAAATGTGCTGGCTCTGCAGCCAAGGGCCTCAGAGCTCTAGAAAGGGGATAACGCTGTCTGGAAAACGCAGGGCACAGTAAGGCCAAAGCAGCAGGTAGTACTAGGAATAAAGGGTGTTTCTGTTCATATCTCTGAGCTGTGGTTGCAGTAAGAGCATGTCTCACAACACAAACAAGAATGTACTAAAGTAGTGATTATTTCTTTAAGACAAATGCTGCTTTTCACTTTAATAGGTACAGTCCCATCCAGGCTTCCTTCCCAAGCCTCTAATCCAGGGTATCACTTAATTAGCAGCTCTTCCTATCTTACTGCTGAGGGCTCTCATCTATTGATTCTGGGTTTGGGTTGGGATTTTCCTCTACATCTGGCTAACAAGAGGCAAATGTCTGTCACTGAAAAAAAATAAAATCTTGGTCTGAGGTTTTTTTTGCATCTTTTTTATTTTATTAATCTTAACTAACTTGAACAGTTTCAAAAGGTGGTTGGTAAATGAAACTGTTCATTTAAAAAGAAAAAAAAGCTATTGCTACAGCCTAAGCAAAGATCAGACAAGTCTGAGGACAGGTTTGAGCTCGCTCACCTTTTGAAAGCCTCCATGTCTTGCCATTTCCATTATTGTCTGGTCAGAAGCATTTCATCCTGCTTTTTCTCACCTATTTTACTTGGGGGTGATGGTCACATCTAATCAGTATTTGAACCCTTAGTGAATTCAGACTCAGCAGACTCTAACCCCAGCAATTCTCTGCAAAATCTATTTCATCCTACTTTCATTCATGGCGGTTAAAGGTTCCATCTAACTGCTGTGGGGGGAAGAGGGAGAAATTGATTTTTCCCTGCCTTGCTGCTTTCAGTTACTTTTGTAAGGGTTGTTATTTTCTGTATTTTGCACCTGCTCTTCTTTCCTGAGAAGTGGCTGTTGCCCATGCAGTCACTGCAGTGGAAGCAGATGTCAGCCATCCCTGGGGCAGCAGGACTTCATCAACTGGTGAAGCAAACCCAGTGTAGGTTACTAGCTCTGTTTCTCTCTAGAAATTGTGCTTCATATTGCCTTTCCACTGGTGTATTTGTTGATTTGCAGAGAGCTCTCCTTTCCTTTTGTGGGGATCCCTGGGCACACCAGACTGCCCAGGTTGTGTAGTGAGAACCTGGAGCTGTAAAGCAGCTTTTTATGGCACAGCGGGTATCAGTTTTGGAGAGGCTGTCCCTCTACAGCAACCTCATTTGCTGAGATTGTGCTCTTAAATACCAGCAGAGCAATGGGTATGTACTGTGTGCACACATTTCTGGAAACACTGCCCAAGGCAGGGTTCAGCACAGCACAGAGCCCCTGCAGGGTGCTGACAGGACTGAGGTGTCTGCCTCCAGATCAGGTCAGCGCAGTTCAGCTGTGGCTGTGCACAGAAATAAAGCTGGCTCTGAGGCTGTGCTGCCCCAGCCCTTTCCCTGCCCGAGCACAGCCTTCAGCAGTGCTCTGATGGCTCCATCTGGCTGCAGACAGCACCCCAGGAGTTAACGTCATAAATTGTTGAAGTGAGGGGGCGAACGACCATCCTATAATGCATCGAACTCCGAATTTATTGATCGATCAGTCACTTTAAATAACAGTGTTAATTAACTTCATGCATATTCCAAAATCCAGGTTTACGATAGGCTAACAGAGAAAACTCTAACCACTCCTTTTGTTTTACAATACCGTTGATTGTTTACATCAAACAAATCCAGTGTTCTCACTGTGATACGAACGGTTCCCAAAACTTCCATAACTGTTCCCAGGGTGCCATCTTTTCCCAGAGAGGATGTTACCTTTGTTATGGGAAGACTGCCTGAGAACTTTATTGTTTATGCAAGGATGCCTGAGAGAGACTAATTGTTTATAGAAGTCAGGCTGGAAACTGCTTTGAAACTGCTTCACAGCTACCTGTTACTTTTCTCTCAGCTGCATGGCTTCGTGGCCTTTTTCCTCAAGCCATGCCTGAACTAAACTCCCGACATTTCCCCCGTCTTTTTCTTTAAAAGAAAGGAGGTTAGTTTGCCACATTTTCTCTATCATCCTACTAACCATTTTTTGGATACAGCTACAGAAACAAGGTAAGATAAGTAAAAGCAATAAGAGTACCCCTAATATCCCTATAGCATATGTTATAAGGTTTCTTAGCCAGGGTCCCAATCCGAAACTTTTAAGCCACTCATCAATACCCAATCCTTCTTCTTCCTTAAGGCTGTTAAGCCCTAGCCGTAGCTCTTTCAACTTAGCATGAATAGATACAGAATGATCAGACAGGTTCATGCAACACATCCCTTTAAACTCCTCACATCCATGGCCTTGAGCCAATAACAAGAAATCTATAGCAGCTCTATTTTGTAAAACAGTGTGGTTAACACTTTGTACATCTGAAGATAACATATCTAATATCTGTGAAGTTTTATTCAGTTCACCCTTAGCCCAACACCCTATTTGTTTTGCTAGAGTCAATGCTTTGCTTGCAGCACCCCATGGTAGGAAAGCTGAAACCATCACTTGTTTAAATTTACTCCAGAACCATGGATCTCCTATTTGACTACAGTCTAAATTATGTAAGCTACGCTTTTGCCTGCTTACCTGATGACTTAATTGCATCAGCACAGATATATTAGGGTGAAATAGTGATAACTTGCCTAAATAACAAGGTCCACCCTGAGGTTGAGCAGGTATACCATTCCAGGCTCTATCTCCGCAAATTAGAAATATTCCTGTAGGTAATTTCTTAGGTGTCATGATGCTAGAGCCTTTACAATGGCTGTAGAGTTGTTTAGACACTATGTTTGGCTTTAGGGCTGAATCCAAAGTTGCCCATGTTTGTTTATATGGATTCATCTTTTGAGGATTAGAATAATCAAAGCTAAACCATCCACTGTTGGAAGTGCTGGTCATGCTAGCATTTGCACTTCCAAAAAGCTCCAACTCCTCAGGTGGAGAATGCAAAGGAGTATTAAGTGATTGAATTAACAGACATTGTCGGTAGCCATCACTCTGACTGGCAGTATACCCTTTCTGTGCAGGCAATTTAATATTTACCATATTGTGCATACATAAAGCACGATTATTAATAAGACTGCAGAATTCTTGAGGAGACGATACTGGCAATGCTGAGACAAAGCGACGACTGATTAATCTGTCTAGCAAGTGTTATTCATACATTATCTCTAGGTTGATTAAACTGTATTACCCTTAATTCTTCAGCTACTACTACACCTAGCAATATAACAAAAGTAAACCTCATTTTTCTGTTTTTACTTTGACCTTTTTTTTCTTATCAGTTTTTAACCTTTAACCCTTTTCAAAATACACTGTACCTCCCACCGATAATAAGCCAAGATTTTCTGCTCATGTGTCTCATAAAAACCTAAAGCTGAGGCAGTGTTTAGTCCTGTTGCATTCCGTAGAGCCCACTCCCAATTATGTTCCCAGGTATGTCTATAATTACAGGTGTCACACCATAAACGAAAAAGTGACAACCGATCCACCCAAAAGGTCTCATCACAACCTCCACAACACAGTGCAACCCAAGCAGCACAATGTGGGCTGTGACATTCAAGGCAGTTCTCTTTTGCCAGTCCTTTTATATGGAAAGATGATAATGATTCAATAATGTCAATCAGTTCCCTGGTCGTCCGGCAACAGCGTTTTATCCCAAAGGGTTAAAACCACCCTCAGCTGAGCCACAATGTCCGGCCTTATCAGGCATTGCACGGTAGGTGGTAATTGGACTAAGAAAAGAAAGCTGTTAGCTGTTTTCATTTATGTAAACCTGGAGAGGAGGTGAAAGGCAAGTCTGAAAACGATCCTTTCTGTCCTTAAGATTTTCACATCCACCTCTTCCTTGGGTTTCTCAAAAATGTTCAAAATCAGCTTTATAGTCTGTAATCCTTTAGTCATTTGGCTGAAATGGTATCAGCTGGGTAATTCTCAGTCCTTTGTTGATTTGGAGTGGTGAGAAAGTAGTATGCACTTGAAGCACTTAAAATACTTAACTTAGCAGACTTATTTTCAAATTAATAGAACTTAACTGGCTTCAAAATTCTATGGGCTAACTGTGCTACACTCTTTGCAACATAAGAATAGGCAATTCTAATAACTAAATAGTATTTTCAGCTAGCAAGGTTTCTCTGATGTTCACAACAACACTTTGAACACAAGTCATAAAACAAACACCTATCGTAAAAGCATAAATCTATCTAACATCACTTAAACTTAATAGCACTTATACTTAAAATACTTAAATATTTAAACTTAATAGAACTTAACATTACTTAAACTTATCTTTACTTAAACTTAATAGAATTTTAAATCAACAGAACTTACATGTAAAATCTCTTAATTCTAACAAAACTATAACAAAATCTAACTGATTTTAGACTTATTTGTAAATAATGTAAGATCAAACTTAACAGAATCTAACTTATCTTAAACCTAATATGATTTAACCTTAACAGACCTCGAACTTAACAGAAAATAAACTTAACAAACTTAACCTTAATAGTATTTAGCATTTAATTTAACTTAAACTACTTAATAACAGATAAAACTTACTATAGACATAAAATATAGCATTTACTATAACTTACTTACAGGCCCGATTCTAAAATATTAAGCTAAAATAACTTTGTTCACGTGTTTGCTATAGCATTTCTATATCAAAAAGCACACTCACAACATCTCACTCATACAATCAGTCTAACATATCTTAACATTTTTAAACTTTTCAAAATATAATTCTAGAGTCTGATGTTCCACTGACTGAGCCATCTGGGCTTCTGATGTTAAAGTCTCTGCCAATACAGGTGATTTCAAGACAGCATAACCAATGCCGAGCCAAACCGGCCGAAATTTGACCCATGCATACAGTACGCTGATTCCTGTTTCAGTCTCTGCCAGGAAGAACTAAAGTGCCTTTAACTTTCCTTGTTTACCATCACTTGTTTCTTAATTTCAACAGGGATCTTTTCCTTTTGTTGACAAAAGTTACATCCATTAGGCTGTTAGGTCTTAAACTGAAGCTTTTGCCGGCTGTGGGGGGAGGGAGAAATGCTCCCGCTGCAAAAAGCGCTCCAGTCCCGCGGTGCGTGTGTCGGAGCGGGCGAAAAACCCCCCCCCTGCGCTGGGCTCTTTGTTTACTCGCCGGCAGGCTGACTCCGCTGCAGGCACCGCTGCACCCGTGGCTCCCCCCGCGGCGGCTTTGCTCTCTCCCCGCGGCGGCTTCGCTCTCTCCCGGGGCGGCGCGCCTCCGCTCCCGCCGCTATAGCGCAGCATTTTAGGCGGTCGCTCACCGCGGCTGCTCCCCATGGCGGAGCGCCCGTGCCGAGTTCGGAGTAGCACAGACTCGGAAGCGCCACGAGCTGCGGCCGCTGTCTTGCACTCAGAGAGATAGTAAAATAGTGCATCAGACATCACTCGCCATGGCCTGCTTAGCTTCTTGGCAGTTTTACCACTCTCTAAAGCAGCCTCTGACAATAAATCACCGAATTCATGCAATTCCGTTAACTCGTAAACTGTGTGGGGATTCACAAAGATTCCCCGTTCTAGACCATAAGCCAAAAGACCTTGCAATTCCTTCCGTAAGTCTATTCCCTTAATTTGCCTTTTTTGCAAAAACATAATAAAAAGTTCATATGCGGCTTGTCTTTCCATACCTCTTTTTAAGTGCGCACTTTCACCTAGCAGCGTTTTCCCATACTTATGCCGCACAAATCAGCTGGTCCCATCTATATGGTCGCCAGGGCACGGCGCGTATCGGCGGTTTTCTTTTTTCCTCCGCTTTAATTTCGCGCTTATTGCCGCTCCCGCTGCTTCGGAGCCTGAACCATTCCTCACTTATCCTTTGGTGTTCGCAATCCCCGTGATGGCCGCGATCGTCGTGGTGTCCGCTATCACGTCCGGGTGTCACCAATTTGTTGAAGTGAGGGGGAGAACGACCATCCTATAATGCATCGAACTCCGAATTTATTGATCGATCAGTCACTTTAAATAACAGTGTTAATTAACTTCATGCATATTCCAAAATCCAGGTTTACGATAGGCTAACAGAGAAAACTCTAACCACTCCTTTTGTTTTACAATACCGTTGATTGTTTACATCAAACAAATCCAGTGTTCTCACTGTGATATGAACGGTTCCCAAAACTTCCATAACTGTTCCCAGGGTGCCATCTTTTCCCAGAGAGGATGTTACCTTTGTTATGGGAAGACTGCCTGAGAACTTTATTGTTTATGCAAGGATGCCTGAGAGAGACTAATTGTTTATAGAAGTCAGGCTGGAAACTGCTTTGAAACTGCTTCACAGCTACCTGTTACTTTTCTCTCAGCTGCACGGCTTCGTGGCCTTTTTCCTCAAGCCATGCTTGAACTAAACTCCCGACAATAAATCTTCCTAGCATGTACCAGCCCAAGAAGCATCTGGTATGCAATTATTACTCTGAGTCAATTGTCTTAATCCATAGATAGTGACAGCTGAGGGCCTGATGGGCTCTCCTTTATGGCAGTGCCAGCATGTCTCCTTGAGTAAGGACTCTGCTCAGGGGTAATCCTTGAGGCTGGGAGAATCCTTGCCACAACCAGTTCTCAGCAAGCAATTAACAGCATGCTAAACTTTGAAATACTGGCTAAGTGGCAAAAAAAGATGGATTGTGCCCATGTAATCCTTTAGACAGAAGCTGTTGACTGAGTCTGGGACTAAACCTGAATCCAGCTGCACCTAGACTCCCCTCAGAAAGGAGTGTTGAATGCCTGGGACTGCTCCCTGAACCTCATGACTCAATGGCTGTAGGGTGTCCCTACAACAGTTTTGCCTGATTCTGTTGTTTATGCAGTGAAAATCAAGTGTATCTTGGCACTGAGTCTTGTTAAAGCACTGTTGCATTTACGATCAAGCTGCATTAGATCACTGTTTTACATTGATAAACATATTGCTATTTCTTGGTTACAAGTGCAGTGCTTCATCTATAGCACTGGCCTGGCACAAGCAGCACATTCCCTCCCTTGGTTCAACCAGAATTCCTCTGAACAGTGGCTTTGGTCACTGCTTACCATCCTTGGTAGCATAAGCTCCCCCCCAAGTACTGTGTGTGTCTCCTAAGGCAGGATAATGCAGCTTGGCTGTGATAGATTGATGGTGGGACCACTTGTCAAGTAGGAAAGAAGCTCTTAAATAATTCATTCCAGGAGAAGGCTGAAACCCACCTCTCCAGTTTGGCAGGGCCTGTTCTGATTGCCAGCATTAGGTACAAGACGTTCAAGTAATTTGCAATTTGCTTTTCACTCTGTATATCCCTAGGAAAGTTTTCATGGGCATTTCCTGGGGAGTATTTGGTAAGGTATGTCTCCAACTCGGCTTCACAGCAAATTTAGTTTGACAGAATCACTGAATATGCTGAGTTGAAAGGGACCCACAAGAATCCAAGAAGTTCAGCTCCTGGCCTTCCACAGGACCATCCCCAGAAAGCACACCTGAGGGCATTGCCAAATGCTTCTTGAGCTCTCTCAGGCTGCTGCTGTGACCACTTCTCTGAGGAGCCTGTTGCAGTGCGCAGCCACCCTTTGGATGAAGACTCTTTTCCTGATATCTAGCCTAAACCTCCCCTGACACAACTTCAGGCCATTCCCTCAGCTCCTGTCACTGTCACACAGAGCAGAGATCAGTGCCTGCCCCTCCTCTTCCCCTCATGTGGGAGTTGTATCTGCAGTGAGGAGTCCTCAGTCTCTTCCAGGTTGAACAGCCCAAAAGACCTCAGCCAATCCTCACATGGCTTTCTATCCAGACCCTTCACCACCCTCACTGCCCTCCTTTGGACACTCTCTAATGGTTTCACATCTTTCTTACTCTGTGGCACCCAAAGGTGCCCCAGCACCCGAGGTGAGGCCGCCCCAGCTCAGAGCAGAGCAGGACAATCCCCTCCCTTGCCCGGCTGGTGATGCTGTGCCTGATGCCCCCAGGGCAGGGCCGGCCCTCCTGGCTGCCAGGGCACTGCTGGCTCCTGTTCAGCTCCCCATTGACCAGGAGCCCCAGGTCCCTTTCCATGGCACTGCTCTTCAGCACCTCCTTCCCCAGTCTGTGTGTTCATGCAGGGCTGTCCTGGCCCAGGTGCAGAGTCCAGCCCTTCCCCTTGCTGAGCTTCATGCAGTTGGTGATTGCCCAGTGCTCTCATTTGTCCAGGGCCTCTGCCCTCAAGGGAGTCAACAGCTCCTCCCAGTTTTGTGTCATCTGTGAACTGGCTTAGCCTCCGTTCCAGTCCTGTTTCCAAATATTTATAAAGGTGTTGAATAACACAGGGCAGAGGATGGAGCCCTGTAGAACCCCACTGGTGACAGCTGACATTTTGTCCAGATCCTGTGAGAGACAGTATCGAAAGCTTTGCTGAAACACAAAAATTGAGAAGGCACATGGAATGACAGGGAAGGAAGATACCTTATTGACAGATCATCCAACTATATACAAGTAATGTATGGCAGTAATTTCTGTATCTGTCAGGAATCACTGTGCCAGGATTCAGTGTTCTGTGTAGCTCCTCAGTACTGCAAACTTCCTGAAAAAGTTTCCTCTAGAGCAGAGCCACCTGGATGCTGCTACTACAAAGGGTAATTCCAGTAAGGTGCTCCCTGTCCTATCTTGGGATGATAATGCTTACTCCACTGCACCACTGGGTCAGTCTGATGCAGTTGCAGTATTGAGATTCAGTCAAATATCAATTTCTCTAGAAGCAGAGGAGGAGAACCCAGCTGTGAGATAAACTATTGCTGTAGGCACCTTTACTCAGTCTGTCTTGCCTGACTGCATTTTTCCTGATTGCATCCAAACCCAGTCCATATATGCTCCTTGATAAAAGAGAATTGTTTCACTAAGTGACTTTTTCATTGGAAGACTAGACCAAGATTAAGTGGTCTTTGAAAACTCATTTGAGGCCTTCAGCTCCTGTCCTGTGTAATTTCCTTATTGCCTTCTCCATTATTTCTGAATTGCACAGTCATCTCTGGCAAAAATCTAAGCAATTGGCCCTCAGATCTGACAGTGATGAAGTGATGTGATGAAATTGAGAATTGCTAAAGGTTACACTTATTTTTTAAAAAGATAGAATTTAGTGATTGGTGCTTAAAGAGAATTGACAAAATCATTCAGCCTTTCTACACACTAGTGCTTTCTCTCTGCCTTGGACAGGAATATTCTTTCAAAGTTGTCTGGATGTGGCTGATGCCTTGTTAACCACTGTGACCAAGCATGTTCACACAGAATGAGACACTTTTGGACTTCCACCAAAAGTTTTTTGTTTAATTTTTTTCTTGTAGCCTCTGGAGCAAGGCATGCATTAACAGCTTCTGATAAATCACCTCAAGAACGTGTGCTCAGATAAACTGGAGCAGCCAGGGACATTTTGTAGTGTTCTCAGACATCAAGGGTAAATCATCTGGGCTACATGTTTAGTTTCAATACATCAGGTATCTGTTTCCTTCTGAAAACTGCATCCTTCAAACTGGATCACAAAGCTCTTCTGTGAACAAAAAAAACCTGCTCTATGTTGCCCAGAGGGTAGCTGTGAAAACTGGGAAAAATACCACTGACCAAACCTAAAATTTTCATCATCCCAAAAGGAAAGAAATTATAATTTAAAAAACAAGGAAACACCATGAAAAGGACCCAAAAAACCCTCAAAACAAAACCAAAAAACAAATCTATCTATATCTATCTATCTATCTATCTATCTATCTATCTATCTATCTATCTATCTATCTATCTATCTATCTATCTCTATATGCCAGTTAATCATGACAGAGATGCATCATGAGACAGCCTTGTCTTTCCCCAGAGCCTTTAGAATTGCCTCTCTGAGATCCACACAAGACAAGGAGAAACTGGAAAGAAGCAGAGATGAGACAACAAAGTATGGAACAAAGACATGCTGTGCTCTCCCTGTTGGCATCCAGATGTAAAGTACAATTAAGCTCCTTGGAGTCAGAACAGCCCACCCTGTGAAAGGTTTATCTCACTAGATTAGAATAGTTTGGGGCTGACACTTAGACCAGCTTTTGCTACCCATCACAAGAGGAAGCAGGCTTTTAAACCAGACTTTGATTGATTTTATTGCATTCCTGAAGCGTGACTCTTCATTTTTGAAATATTCAGAACTTACCCTTGTACACTGAGTGTGTAATGGCCACATCAGCACAGGTCAACTTAATACTCTGCAGGAGCTTAGATGCAGAATGACAATCTAATAATGTTTGATGTGTGGTTTTCCAATTGCATGCTTCAGGGACAGACTGTAACCTGTCTAAAGCACATCGGCAATAAAATGAAAATTTCTCTGTGTTTTTCCTTTACTGGGATACAGGCACATAAGGACGTGAAATCTCTATTCCCTGAGTATCTGCAAGGATGTCAGGCTGCACACTGGAACAGCTTTGAATGAATTTGATTTTTTGGAAAGGCACCTTTTGTTGGTGCACTCACTGAAATGTCAAACTGTGTTGAATTGCTAAGCATACCTTTCCAAGAAGCCATTGTCAACTGAGATTTAATATCATACAATTTAATGACATTTCTTCATAAACACTCCATTTAGCTATGGGAAATGAGATCACACATAAGTATTCTGAGTTCTGCTCCTCACATCAGGACAGGTGTTGCCAGAAGAGTGGAGTCTAAACACCTTCAGATCATAATAACAGCACAAAGAGATTAAATACAGAGTTTATTTAGGAAAAATATTTCTTAGCATTTTTAAATCATTTTATGTCTTTGAGCAGATAATCCCTGAACTGACTGTACATGTATTGTATCAAGTTTCTCCTGTCTGACTAACTCCTCAGCATCAACAGGTGGAGCTATTTGTATCTTTTCCTTCCAGAGGTTTTTCTGAGATTGTTCACAGGGTGGAAATTAGAATTATTTCAGAATGTTTGGGCTTTACTTTCCAATGACAAGTTAGCTTTGGTTGTTTTCAGTGTCAGACTTGTTCCACAGAACAAGACTTTCAGGCTCTGAATAGAAACGACCATCAAACAACAAATCTCTATTTCCTCACAAGATGCATTAACTTGTGTCATCCTGGATTTACAGGTGGGAATTCTGCAACCAGCTGCAGCCTGGCCCTGAAATACCTAAATTGTAGGGGAACTGTCCTACTAATCTTGAAACTTGCTGCTTGTCACACCAATGGCACATCTGAGTCCCTGTCCCAGATGTGCCATTCCCTCATTCAGTTCCCTCCTCTGCCGGAATGGGTTCAAACCCAAATCCCCAATATCCAAAGAAGAGCATATTGAGAGTTCAGGGTATCTCCTGTATAGAAAAAGGCATGAGAAAAGTGAAGACAGTAAGGAAAAAACAGACAAAACAGGGCCTGTGCTGCCAAACAGATCTGAGATTCCTGTTGGGGATTTCAAACACATTTATACTTTTTCAGGAAGGAGATGCTCTCTTCTCACCACCAACATATAAAGCTAGAGGTTTTCTATTTCTGTTTTAACAAATCTTGAACTCTCAGCAGCTAAATCCTGCATTTTCAAGATGCTCCATGCAGATCTGGCAAAGCACAGAGTGCAATACTTTGGTGTATGGCTTTTTGTTCCCAACAACATGCTTTGCAAAGCAGTGCTCTGCTTACAGGATAGTCTCTTATCCTGTAATTAACAAACTCATCAGAACCAGTATCATAAATCACTCATAAAATAATTTCAATCATCTTTATGTATGGGAGATAATGCAGGGGGACTATATGGCAAGCTGTCCCTCTGATTATCAGTATTTCCAATTGAAGGGAAGAAAGTAGCAGCTCCAGTTTGTGACATCGGTCTGCACATGAGTTAAGATACACCAAAAAATGCTACTTTGCTTTCTGGTCATTGAAGAAAAGCAAGTATTGTTTTGCTAAGGAATAGTGCTACCCATAAAACTTTGAATGGAGAGAGGTATCAGTATGCATTTCATATTTCATTTTCAGCATGTCTCATCACAGTAAGTGAAGAACTGCTGGAGGTCAGAACACTGACAGCATTCTTGTCCAGCTTTGCTGTAACCAGGATAAAGCACTGCCACTACTGGGAAACTGCAACAAGCACAGTTCAGCTTTCCTGAACAGCAGACAGTGGGCAATTTGGGCTTGAGCTGAAGTGAGAGGAGGAAAAGGATGCAGGAATTGCGTGAGAGAAGGACAAGAAAAGAAAGAGACAGCTGGGTACAGCAAACAAGGGCGTGCTTTTAAACTCAGACCTGGAATGGAGAAGCAGAGTTGTTACCTGCCTGTTTACATTTCTGTGCCACTTTGCAGCCAGCACAAGGCAAGACTCCAGGCAGAGGCAAAGCTAAGCTCTCATCTGTTTGCATGGTTTGCTTTCCTCTTCACTTTCCCTTTCACAAAAGTTCTTTGTCACACTGCTGCAGGAATTATACCTGAAACAACCAAGGTGCAAGTGAGGACAGCCCAGGAAGGCTGTTCCAATACCCCAACTCAGAGCTGAGTGAGCAACTGCTGAAAATCAGTTTTCCTTTTCAGCTTTTACCCAGATTTCCTGGCTAATGGAGAACGTCCTCCACGACAGCATCACCTCTGCAACCAAAAAGGATATGTCAGGAATTATATCTCCAAGGCCAAAACTCTTTTCCCCTCCCTCTGTGCTGAAGAGTGTGCTTGCCTCCAGATACTGCTTGGTTATGGAGCAGAGCCTCAGCCAGGAGGCTGAGCTGAGTGCAGCTACCACACACCCACAGTCAGTCCATCTCAGCTGTGCAGAGCAGTGTTGATGGGCTTGCTGCACTGGGGGCTGCTGGGGAAGCACAGACACCTGTGCCAGGCCCACAGGGTGCTGGGGGTCTGCTCTGCCCTCTCTCCTAGCACAGGTGGCTTTGTAGATAACAGAGGAGGTGGCAGTACAAGTTGAGCTGCATGTGTCAACCCAAAACAGGGGCAGTGACACCTCTGCTCTCGTTTGTGTCACGAGCTGCCAGGTGGGGCCTCTCTGCAGCTCCTTCCTGTTCCCCAGCACAGCTGCACAGCCACCTCATTCTTAGCTCCAAGCCCTTGTGACAACACCATTTGGTTATGGACTGTTATTTATATTCCTTTTGTTATGTAGCCACCTTTTGAACATGATTATATGAACTTAATTATCTCTATCACGGAGACAAAATACATCACCACAGTACCAGAGCAATCTCAAGAGAATTTCTGAAAATCCTCGTTCACTGACAGCCAACCTGTGCAAGCCAAGGATTTATGCCAGCTGAAGGAATAAATGTCCAGCTCAAAATTATAACAGAAAACCAGGTTAAAGTTTCGATTTCCCATTCTCAGCTCTGTCCCTTCATCACAGGGCCAAGCCTTCTTAAGAAATGTCCTGCTGATGTGGCAGTAAATCTTATAATAAGTTTAATGAAATAGTATTAATGTGGTGCCAAGGAACCCCAACAAGATCAAAACTTCATTGTTCAAAGCTGTACAGAAGCAGGCTCTGCTCTGAAGTGATGGTGATCTAATTATGTGGGGGCACCAGGAGTGCACAGCCCTGCACTGACTTAATCCCTGTCACCCTGCCCTGGAAGAGCTTCAGGCTTGGCAAACAGGGCTCTGCTCACCACACTGCATCTCTTCTGTCTGCTCTGCCAAGCCAAGCCAAGCCAAGCCAAGCCAAGCCAAGCCAAGCCAAGCCAAGCCAAGCAGCATGTTTTATGAGATGCCTTTTGTTAGAAGGAGCAGCCCTGCCTGTGTGTGTGCAGAGGTGCAGAGTCTGTCTGACACTGGGATTGCTGTTTCTTGCAACACACACTCTCACCAGCTGCCAGTATGCCCTGATCCTGTTTTTCACATCAGAGTGGCAGGTGGGTCCCACTACCAGTCACAGAAAGAGAAGAGAGACATGTTCAAAACTTCTTTTCATTTTGAAAATGATAGAGCTTCTCTGCTGTTTAAATTGCAGTCGTGAACAGCCCTTCTCCAAGTCACTGCATGTTTTATTTTTGTCTTGACACACAGACTCCCTCTTTTCAATGGCACCACTGGCACCTCAACTTTTTGACACCTTCTTTCCCCCATACTTCAGGTGCTGGTTTGGCCCAACAGCTGCCCACCATTTGTGGAGAGGAGCCCTGGGAGCCCAGAGAGCTTCAGAAGTTGCCAAAGGAAAAATCAATCAATCAATCTGTCCTTCTCTGGTCTACCCTCACTTATGGTATGTCAGGCTCATTATTGATTTAGTGCTCAAAATAACAGTGCCCTTAAACTGCTTTGATCAATAGAAGGTGTCCAGTTCTTCAGGAGATAGCTAACTTCAGAAACTGTAATGGATAATAAAGTCTGGGGAAAACCAAATCTAACTCACTGATTACTTTTCCCCCACTGTTCATCAGCAGGGCTTTCAGCCCTGGCACACCTGCCAAGCAGGCAGTTTTCATCACACTTCTTGACCAAGCACAATTCTAGAGGGAAATGAGGTAAGCAGAGGGTTTGCAGCCTTTTTGGCATTATTACTGCACATAACATTCTGCACTGTTTAGGCACCAATTTTGTTGGTTGGAAGATCTGTCTGAGCCATTCTCAAGGGCTCAATCCCTCTCCACAGTGATTTATCACAGAATTATAGAATGGCTTGGGCTGGAAGGGACTTTAAGGATGAGGGTGCTCAGAGCAACATCCAGCCTGGCATTGAACATCTCCAGGGTTGGGGAATCCACAGTTTCTCTGAGCAACCAGTTCCAGTGCCTTACCACCCTCCCAGCAAAGATTTTCTTCCTAATATCTAATCCAAATCTACCCTCTATCAATTTGAAGCCATTCTTCTTTGTTCTGTTCCTCCAGATTCTTGTAAAAGTCTCTCTCCATTGATCTTGTAGGTTTCCTTTAGCTACTGTAAGGACACAACTGGGTCACCCCAGAGCCTTTTCTTTCCTAGCCCCAATTCACTCAGCCTGCTGTGCATGATGCTTTGGATGCAGCATCCCTTTTCCCCTTTTCCCCTTTTCCCCTTTTCCCCTTTTCCCCTTTTCCCCCTTTTCCCCTTTTCCCCTTTTCCCCTTTTCCCCTTTTCCCCTTTTCCCCTTTTCCCCTTTTTCCCCTTTTCCCCTTTTCCCCTTTTCCCCTTTTCCCCTTTTCCCCTTTTCCCCTTTTCCCCTTTTCCCCTTTTCCCCTTTTCCCCTTTTCCCCTTTTCCTCTTCCTCCTCTTCCTCTCCTCTCCTCTCCTCTCCTCTCCTCTCCTCTCCTCTCCTCTCCTCTCCTCTCCTCTCCTCTCCTCTCCTCTCCTCTCCTCTCCTCTCCTCTCCTCTCCTCTCCTCTCCTCTCCTCTCCTCTCCTCTCCTCTCCTCTCCTCTCCTCTCCTCTCCTCTCCTCTCCTCTCCTCTCCTCTCCTCTCCTCTCCTCTCCTCTTCCCCTTCTCTTCCCCTTCTCTTCCCTTTTCTCTTTTTCTTCAGAAGTCAGGTGAGCAATAAAGATGTTTCTACACAGTTCTGGAGTGTGCAGAAAGATCCATATAATCCTTTTGAAAAGGAAAAAAGTAGAAATCTACTTTTTCCCTTCCTCCTTCAAATGGTTTTCAGTCTTCGTGGTGGAGGTGGAGAGATTTTTCTCTCCACAGCTCTTTATTATTGTTGGACTTCTGCAGCGCTATAAAAAGAAGCATTTATCCTTGGCAGGAATCATTGCTTCTCGGGAGAAGGGAAGAGCTGGTGGAGGGGAGGTGCTGGGCAGGGAGGGCAGTATCACCACCCTCAGCAAGGATTATGGGGTGCAATAGCAGCACACAGGAATTTAATAAAAATCAGTCTCATTAAAGAACTGCAGTCCAATAATTTTCATCCTCAGACATGACTCAGTGCAAGGCAGGCTGCTTTTCTCTCCATTCCAGTTGCAAAGAACATTTGGCTCTCAGTTACCCTTCAGAAAATGCAGAATGAGAAGACTGAGGACTGAATTATGACATGACATTATCAGTAAATGCAGAATAAGACTGAGGACTGAATTATGACATGACATTATTTGTTTCACACTCTGAAAAGGGCTGAACTTGCGGGGTATGTTCCTGGTCCATTCTTGCTTTTGACAACCTTTTGTTTTTGAGTTGCAGCTCTGGGGGCTGTCAGCAATGAGATTCTTGTGAATGCAACTTTACCTGTTCTAGGCTGTCTGAGGAGCTGCCATCAGTCAAGCAAATCAATGTTTTGAATCACCCATCTGAATACCCATCTGCTGTCTGTCTCAGCTTTAGCAGGGCTTTTGCTGCTGTCTTCTGTAGCACATTATTGACAAATAGGTGAAGCAGGGACTGGGTAAGTGGGTATGAGAGGTGTCTGAACTAACAGGGCTGAAAGGGCAAAGGGCAGTGGCTGGTGATGTGCCTGAGGCTGATATGGGGCCAGGTCTGTTCAGCATCTTCATCAGAGATGTGGATGATGGGACAGCATGTTCACCCTGTGAGGAGTGGCTCCACACCAGGGGGTTGTGCCACCACTCAAAGGGTCTCAGTGGGCTCAAGAAATGGGCTGACAGGAGCCCCAGGCAGCTGGGCACAGGGAAATGCAAATTCCTGCACTCTCTGCACCAGCACAGGCTGGAGCCCAGTTCACTGGAAAGCAGAGAAGGAGCTGGGGACAAGGTGGACGTGAGCCAGCAAAGGGCCCGTGCAGCACAGCCCAGCTGCATCCTGGGCTGCACTGGGCAGGACTCTGAACATCTCCAGGGATGGGGAATCCTGCAGGCCAGGAGGGGCTCCTGCCCCTCTGCTCAGCCCAGTGAGACACGTCTGGGATGCTGCACAGCGTGGGGGGATCCCCAGCATAAATAACACAGGTGTACTGAGGGGAGCACTTCAAGGGTCACAAAGATGATGAAGGAAGTCTGTGAGGAAGAAATCTCACATGCTGTTTCAGGTATGATGGAAATAGAATAAGCAGCAGGTGGCCACAGGAGCTGAGCTGGAGACTGGAAAGGATAAACATGCAGACACTTGTTCAGAAAAAACCCTGCACTGTTATCAGAAGTCTTCAACTTGGGAACTCACAGTCATGCAAATTTCATCCAAGGTATATTTAGCTCAACACCTGAAACTTCATTCAAAATTATCCAAAGCTTTGCAAAGCTGGGTTTTTTTGTGTGTGAACACAGATGGAATTTCAAGAAAAAAAGTGTTGTAAAGCAAATTTAAGTTCATTTCTCATTTAAAAAATGGGAAAGGGCAAGAGCCTCACTGCTGAAAATCCTATGAATAGCAGTTTTATTCAGCTTGTTCTTCAAAGGAGCATGACTTAGTACTTGAGGTAGAAATCATGTTCAGCACATCATTTTAGGGCTGTCTTCAGATGTCACAGATAGCGATTTCATATGAATCATGGTTTGAAATGCATGTGTTAATAAATAACACCCAGTGCCATGTAGCATACAGAAGATACAGCAAAGAGGAATAGTGGATGATAGCACAGCTCACCAGTTACCACGCAGTACCCCTCCAGTATTTATGGCAGGGAAATGTAGGCACAGAAAGGAAATTAGACAGGATATTGGAGTTAACACTATAATTTCATAAGCATGTTAAGTGTTATTTCTCTGCAGTTTCTGGGGTTGCACATAGGGTCAAACAAATGGACAGAGGTCAAAGTTTTAATTGCTTATCAATATTTCAGTGAAAACTCCAAGTTTGTCACATTTTTTCCTATGGAAGGAAAATTATATCTATGATACTATTTTTTTAATCTAATAAGATGTCACTCATTCTATAATACACATGCTTTTAAAGTGAATTCTGATCTTCTCATAGTTGAAAATATCTTCAGTGAAGTATCTCATTGAAAAGCTCCTGAACAGCTACTTTTGAACTGTCTAGACATTCTGTGTTCAGAACATAAAATAACATTCTGTTATTTTACAAGCTAGGTACCATTGACATTTGAAAAAATATATTATTTTGTATAGAAAGAGGCATTTTTAGTCATAAAATGGCTCAGAGCCTAGATCATCAAAGGTAAGTGTTCCCAAAGTGGTCAATTCAGAGGCAAATTATTCCTTATTCACAAGCTCATAGCTCATACAGCGGTGGCACAAGGGGAAAGTGGCAAGTCCTTCACTGAGAGAGTGAAAATCCTTCTCTTATGAAAACTGCTCATGTTTTGACTTAATTTCATCAGTCACCAGTGGCAACCACTGCTTTGGAGCTTTCCATGGCCATTTTGCCTGGCCATAGGCCTGTGGCTGGGCTTTTGGGATCCTCCTGGAGGGATCACTGCCTAGCACAACACAGGCAAGCAGATCCAGAGAGCACCTGGATTCACAACAAGATCTGTCTCACCTGGAACCCCTCACTATTTCCCAGAACTCCATGTTGGTTTCTTTTTGCACCAAAGTAGCTGCAAATCAAACAAAATACTTCCCCTTCTAAGCTGTTTCTGAGCTAGAATAATCTCCCTGGATCAAAAGCAGCTCTGTTCCTGGCTTCAGCTACACAGGTATTTGGCATTATTTGTTCAATTACTGCAGTAATAAGGACAGGCAGCTTCCTTGACAGTTTCCCTTCCTACCTTAATTTGTTTTACTCTGTAGGAGCCATGGCCAGCTCGTGGTCACTGGGGAGGAGCAGGAAGGCTCTGGATTAATATTTGCTCCAAGGCAGCACGGCGGGGCTGGGTTGCATCTTTTCCAACACGAGCCTGGAGTGCCCCATCTTCTGCTGCAGTTTCCTCTGCTGATCCAATCCCCAGGCACACAGAAATGTTGGCTCAGGAAGACCTTCAAAGCCAGGACCCATCACATCACAAGGCCCTGTTTTCATTGCCAGGCCTCATCCAGCTGTAAGCACTGGACCTGCAAGGTCCTGGCAGGGAATGTCAGCCCAGGGGATGTCCCAAGAATATTTGGAGGCTGAAGCTTTACAGTCAGCACATCAGCCATCACTGCAAAGAGAAGCCAGGTATTTTCTCTGCTGTAGCAAATTCCAGGAGTCTTGCTGTCCTGACCCACTCTGTAGCTGGATGGAACAGCAGCTGCTTGAGGTTTCAAAATTCCTATGATTTCAAATGCACAGCTAGAGGTGCCAAAAGGCAGCACAGAAGCATGTCCTGCAATAGATCTGTAGGAATCTTTTATTTTATTTCCTTCCCATTTTGGATATTTAAGATGGCAGCCGTCCATCTGACCCAAAGATGTCTCGGTGGTTATGCTAACAGAAATCTGACATCAAAGACATTTCAAAGCTGATGCTGAGCATGTTCTGAGTGTGCCTTGAGGCTGAAGTTTCAGTAAGACAAAGGTTAGGGCTGTGGCTTATGCTAGCTTGATTCTCCAACCTAGTACAACCAGAGTCCTCATACAGCTTCCCTCCAGCAGACAAGCTGGGCTAGATAAGGCAAAAGACATCAGTGAAAAATTTTGATTTGTCCCATGAGATATTTTGATTGCAAAAACTACCACTATGTCAAACACAAACACATTCAGAATTCATAATAAAAAATAAAGGGGAAATGTCAACCAAAACCTTTTACTCCTGCAGAAAGATATTTCTGCCATTAAATGTCTTTATTGGCGATCTGGAAGAAAACAGAAAATCAATGCAGAGAATATTTTCAGATGAGACAAAAATTGGCAAGACAGTAAATAAGGAAGATTGGTTAGATAGGGTGAACTGGGTCACTTGCTGAAGTCAGTGGAACTTAAAAATCTGCTTTCATAAAGATAGGAAAGGGAAAAAGAAAGATGAGAGGTGATATATGAGGGGGGGCTGTATGCTGAAGTTCATGACACTGCAAAATAGCATCATAGTAATCACAAACTACCATCTGACTTTGTGTTTATAGTGTAATGGAAAAGGTGTAATAACTAAAATTTGAGGCTGAAAAAGTAACAGAATACCAATGTTGTGTGCAGTGACAAATTCAGATTTGCAAGTTTGTGCATCTGCACTTCCAAATTACATTTTTAAGCATTCAACAAGAGCAGAGAAATTAAAGTGCATGGAATAAGCCTAAAGAAACCCAGTGTATTTATCTCATTTAAGAGAAGAGAGAGGTGACTTGACCAAAGCTTGAAAGCACCCCTCTGTGAAATAGATTTCTAATGGAAGTTGCACCTATTCCTGGCCTGAAAAGAAAGAACACAGTCCTGAGTTTGGAAGAAGAAGGTACAAAAATGGCAGCTAGCAAATAGCAGAAAGCTTGAAAAATCAATCATGGAATGGGCAGAGTCGGTCACAGAATGGTTTGGGTTGGAAGAAAGTTAATCATTTTGTTTCAACCCCCTGCCACGGGCAGGGACACCTTCCACTAGACCAGGTTACTCAGAGTCCCATCCAGTGTGGCTTGGACAGGTGTTCCATCCCTTTGATCACCTTGGTGGTCTCTTCTGTGCTGGCTCCAGCAGGTCCCTGTGGTTCCTGTGCTGGGAGCCCAGGGCTGGATGCAGGGCTCCAGGTGGGTCTCAGCAGAGCAGAGCAGAGGGGCAGAATCCCCTCCCTGCCCTGCTGCCCACGGGGCTCTGGGTGCAGCCCAGGACACGTTTGGCTCTCTGGGCTGGGAGTGCCATGGCTGGGCCATGTGCAGCCTCTCACCCACAGCACCCCCAAGCCCTTCTGGGCACGGCTGCTCTGGGGCTGCTCATGCCCAGCCTGGGCTGGCACCAGGGGCTGTCCCAGCCCAGGGGCAGCACCAGCACTTGGCCTTGTTAAACCCCATGATGTTCCCATGGGCCACTCCTTGAGTGTGTCTGGGTCCCTCTGGATGGCATCCTGTCCTTCAGGTGTGTCAAACCACCTCAGGTTGGTGTCATCTGCAAACTTGCTGAGGGTACACCCGATCCCTTTGTGAATGTCATTAATGAAGATATAACACTGGTCCCAGTAAGGACCTCTGTGTGTCCCACTTGTCACTGATGTCCTTTGGGGCTCAAAGGTGTTGAGCTCCACCCTCTGGATATTTCTATCCAACCACTTGCATATCCATCTAACAGACCAAATCCATCTCTCAAAATCCATCTCTCTCCCTGAATGAAACACATCACCTGAGTAGCCCAGCTCACGAGCATGCAAAATGTGCTGCTTTCACCAGCACACAACCTCCACATAGCTCAGACTAAGAACACAATTTTCCTTTAATCAGAACAAGTACTGTTAAGGACACAACAGTCCTCTTACCAGCAACCTTAATTCACTAATCTAGGGCTAAATATTTACAGTCATTCTCTGAATAAATAAAGATAATGAAAGAGAAGAAACCTGTTGCCCTTGTAGCTCTAATTTACAGTGGGTTTGGCACTCGTGTAGTGAATATCTTCATCTCAGCAGGCAGCTCTCATTCAGGAGGGACAGGTGTCATGGGCTGTTACAGAGGACACACAATGTTCTCTCTTCAGAGATTTATT
This sequence comes from Ammospiza nelsoni, assembly GCF_027579445.1. Taxonomy (NCBI): domain Eukaryota; kingdom Metazoa; phylum Chordata; class Aves; order Passeriformes; family Passerellidae; genus Ammospiza; species Ammospiza nelsoni. The sequence goes on along the minus strand of NC_080669.1, from coordinate 77,562,552 downwards.
TTATTGCTTTTGCTATGAAAGTTCTTCAGGCTCAAGCACCTAAGAGCCCCATGTGTGTGTGCACAAACAGTGGGAGTCAGTCAGACTCTTCAAATCTGTCTGGGGACTCTTGGTAACTGTGAGGCCAATTCAGCACCAGTTTCTCACAGCTGTTGGACACTAAAATACATCCAGGGAAACCAACAGCTTTCAGCTCTGAGCCCAGCAGATTTCCTGTATGAAGCCAGCACAACATATCTGGCCACCAGAAAATAAATAGCTTTTCTGAATAACAGTTTCTTCCTCCGTGGATTGATTATATATTTAAACAAAAATCCCAAAGAGATTATCTATGGTCTATGTCCTGACATTATGCTGTTTGTGCTGTCATAATTGTCACTCTATCCTGGAAAATTCTGTCAAGTGGAAAGGCAGGAGAGGGTCCCCTCCAGCATCCTGCACAGAACTGCAATGAAGGCACTCACTCATCCAAATGTGAACTCCAAGGATGTGGCAGCTGGCAGGCAAACTACCCCAAAGTTTCTGTCCTGTGAAGAGCACTGACCAACACTCTCAAAAAGAATGTTTAATTTCAGCAATATTGGAACTATCAGTTTTGACATTGTTCATGGTTACTCATGAAACCTGAATTAATGCAAGAAAGGTTTCAAACACTACAGTACTCTACTTTTCAGAAACTAAACGTTCTAGTACAGTTTGTTCCCATTGCTACTTCCCAGTTACACAGACATATTCTTTACCCAGGGTAAGGGGGACTGTACTGGATGGAAAATTCCAACTCCAGTTTTGGTTACCTTTCTGCAGTTTCAGACCCAATAAAGGTCATGGCCATGTCAATCACAGCACCAGAATAAAAGCTCCCTGAACAAGTTTCTAATGTATTAGTGGCACTTCTTACCTTCTCAGAGGAATGTTACAACAGCAGCCAGTGAACCCTGAGATATGGGTTGCTCAAACAATTTGTTGAGCTTGGTAGAGAAGGTTTTTGTGCTCCCCATCTCGCTACTCTCTGGGATACCATGAGTCCAACAAGGCATGAAACACACATTTCCGCTTTGGAGGGTGACTGCAGGTCAAGCAGGCTGGTGCTGAGCCCGAGTGGGTGTTGGGAAGGCAGAGCAGCAGCGGATCCAGAGCCCCAGCACCTGACACCAGCCAGCACTGCCTGCTCCCAGCAGGGCCCCCACATAAAGGGGGTGCCCTGCTCAGCCAGACCACCCTGTGCGAGGGCAGAGGGGACCAGCAGGAAGCCTCAGCCAAAATCTGAAGTTTGCTGATCATGTAACAACAATAATTACCACAGCATGTTCTTGCTCCCGTTAACTACAGCAGGATCTGGCAGCTGCAGCATCCCCACTGTCTCCTTGCCTGAACACAAACTTGGAAGAGAGGCATGAACAGAAATGAATGACCCAGGAGCCACAGGGAGCTGCCAGGAGGCACACAGGGAGCACTTGCTGACAGCAGGGATGTCTGCTGAAAGCAAACTCCTGCCTCATGCTGCAGCCTGTGCGTGCTCATGGCCTCCCCTCAGCTTAGATGCACAGCAAAACTCCAGCTTTACAGGGCTGTGAAGCTGAGACCAGCCAGGCTGAACATCTCATCAGATGGGTGAAATCAGTCACTTCTACACCCACAGCTGCTAGGGGACAAAAAAATCTCACTTGTCTTGCAGCGCATGTGGCACTCCAGTGACTTGCAATGACTGCCATGAGGGCTGGGACGAGTGACAGTGTCACATAGAAAAGAACTTGCAAAAGACCACCATTCATTAGCCTTCAGACAGGCTCTGCAGCACAGGACAGTGATTTTATCAGCCAGCACTGTTTGTTATGAGTCTGATTCATGCTCCCATTTGTTATAACCTGACAATATTTTTACTTCCAGAGCCAAGCAACAAGGAAATATACTTCCAAGTGAACACAGTGGTAATTAAATGTCAAGCTTCTTTAGTTCAGCTATTGTATGAAACAGATAACAGATATAGGAGAATAAACAGGAAACACAGTATCTCCATGACTGCCATCTGTATAAATAAGCATGTGGGGAGCTTAAAGGTTCACTGCATTTCTGTTCACAGTGAGTCCTGATGGGGTTGCAATAAAACATTCCCTCTCTGATAGTTCATTGATCAGCTTCCCTCACCCTGGAGTTTTCCTTATGGCAGTTTCCCATTAATGCCACATTTGCCATCACTCAACCATGCCAGCGTTGCAAGTGGGAGCTTTCCTTATCACCAGCCCCAGAGCAAACTGCAGTGCCCTCTGCCCAGACTGGGGGGTGAGAGGCTGCACATGGCCCAGCCATGGCACTCCCAGCCCAGAGAGCCAAACGTGTCCTGGGCTGCACCCAGAGCCCCGTGGGCAGCAGGGCAGGGAGGGGATTCTGCCCCTCTGCTCTGCTCTGCTGAGACCCACCTGGAGCACTGCATCCAGCCCTGGGCTCCAGGGAGCACTGCATCCAGCATAGGAACCACAGGGACCTGCTGGAGCCAGAACAGAGGGGGCTATTACCACGCCTGTGTGGGCGCTGCTGGTGAGAGAGAGACGGTGAATCTTGTTTCTTGAATCAGAAGGCTGAATTTATTAATATATTATATAGAATACATTATAACTATACTAAATAGAATAAGGAGAGAGGTTTGCAGAGCAGCTAGGCTAGGCTAAGAATAGATAGAAAGAATCTATAACAAAGTTGTGTTCAAGGACTCAGTCCCCTGGATTGCACTGGTGATTGGCCCTTAATTATAAACATAGAACATGAACCAATCACCAATCAAAATAGGTGCCCCTGTTGCATTCCCCAGCAGCTGATAATAATTATTTACCTTGTCTTCAGAGGCCTCTGGCCTCCAGAAGACACAGAAATCCGAAAGAAAGGATTTCTGTGAAGAAATGTCTGCGACAGGGGGCCACCAAGATTATTAGAGTGATAGAGCACCTCTGCTATGAGGAAAAGCTGAGACAATCAGGATTGTTCAGGCTGGAAAAGAAAAGGATTTGGGGTAACCTGTGGGATCTCAGCACAGCAGTCCTGATGTGCAGAGTCACCGAGACAACCCTTGGGGGGCTCGGAGGTCCTGGAACGTTGCCAGAAGTGTTTGGTGGCTGGACTTTGACCCTGCACGGGAAACAACACCTGTATGAGGATGGGAGGATCACACGGGGATAAATGATGAAGGGATAGATTAATTATAGTGTGAAACACAGGTTTTAGAATCTAGGTACAGAGGGGTTCTGGGGAGACAAGATGGAGGAATTAGGGCGTGTCCTGTCCTTCTTCTTCTTCTTCTTGTCGTCCATCTTCTGTGGTGGTGGTAGCACTTTGGGATTGGTTCTTACTGGATGTGCACTTGTCAATAAGGGTGAAAGGTATTGGGGAGAATAGGTAAATATCTTTTACGTAGTTTTGGGTATAAAGATAAGTGACCGCCCCGAGGGCACGCAGTGTGCTCATGGCTGACGTGCTGTGCGGACCTCGGTCGGGCTGAGAGAAGATATTGTAGATAAAGATTAATAAACACTGAAGACCGAAAAAACCTGAAGACTCCTTTCGTCCTTTGGAGCGCGGGCTGCCCCAAGGCCATCCCAAGCCTTTCCAGGCCATCAAAAACAGCCGAGAACGGGACAACAACCTAATCACAGCCTTCTGGTACCTGAAGGGAGCTGACAAGAACCATGAAGAGAGATTATTTGTAGAAGTATGTGACAAGACAATGGGGAATGAATCCAAACTGATAAAAGGTAGGTTTAGATTAGATATTAGGAAGAAATTCTTCCCTGTGAGGGGGGTGAGGCCCAGGCACAGGTTGCCCAGAAAAGCTGTGGCTGCCCCATCCCTGGCACTGCTCAAGGCCAGTCCAGTGGAAGGTGTCCCTGGCCATAGCTGGGTGTTGAAACTAGATGATCTTTAAGGTTTCTTCCAACCCAAACCATTCTGTGATTCTACAATTCATTCTCTGATATCTCATGTCCCACTCAAAGACACTGAATCACTGAATCCAGACCATCTCACCTGCTTTTAACATGGCAGAGATGGAGGTAACTCCAGAGATAAAGCAAAAGACTGCCTTTCAAAACACCCAATCCCACCAGGAAAATATTTTCCTCTGTCCCAAATCTTTAACTTTTATCTAGCAAATGATAACTTGATGACTCATAATGCTAACAGTAAATTAAAAAAAGCCTTCAAGAACCTTGGTATTTTCTTATTAGTTTGCGATACCAAGTTGGCATCAAGTGTTGCCCAGGTTATTTAGCAGCTCCTTGATTTCCAGAGAATCCTTTAAAAACCCTGACAGAGCTTACAGACTGTGGGTGTCCTCTCTGAGGGTTCTATGATTATTTTTCATTCCTTGCTCTATTTTTCATTTTTACTGCTGTTTTCATTCTTACTTCATTCTTACTGCATCTGTAGGAGAAACTTGTACTCCTTGGCTGACACGTCCCAGGTTTTGTTCTGTGAGTGTGCTGGAGGTATCTCCATTTGTCCCCAAAGACTAAAGAGGAGGTTGGGATCAATCTGTGGTAGAAATAAGTGGCGGCAGAAATGAGCTCACCTCATGTGAGCTCCCCACATTCCATGATGGAATAAGAGCTAGGGAGGCTGCTGTTCTGGGCAGCAGCAATAAACCATGTTTCTTATTAATCACCATTCTGAAACACAGTCAGATCAGCCAATCCAAGAGATGTCTGGCACCAACTCCTGTTCTTCCAGGGAACATGAGAATACATGAATACAAGGACAAGAGTTGAATATCCTCTGAATACAAGGACAGGGCATTCAGCAAGGCTGAAATTTCTCTCTCTTATGTCTGCAGCGTATCGTATTTCTATATCTACAAAATTAAACTATCAGTTCAGCTGCATCAAGTACCTCTGTCTGGAGCACCCCACCTGAAATCCCCTTCTCTTACCTCAATCTGTCACCATGCTGGTTTAACTTCGAGCTGATGTGGGCAGCCAACAGGCAGTTCCTTTGGGATGTCTACATCCCTGTCCCCTCACCTCTACACACACACTCTGAAAGTGTGAGAGACCTCTCCAGAGTTTGGACACATGGTTACTTCCCTGAGGATTGAGGGAAAGGATCTCCATGTGTGTCTCACCAACAATGGGATGGTAAGATACATTGAATCCTAAGTTATATTATTTCTTCACTAGCTGTAACATGGATAGGTTAACCTCACTCTGTATTTACCTTCTAGTAGTCTCTTTTTGTCCTTATTCCTGTGTAGTATTAGTTGGTTTAAGTCTTATGTCTGTTAGCTTTGTGTCTATTAAATAAATAATCCGTTCTATAATAGAGCAAATCAGCCATTGTTAATGAACTCGCAAATGAGAGTGGGTTTTGGGGTGCTGGCCACCTCAATAAAGCTGCTGCCTGCTGCCAGAGGCCTGGGCAAAGGGCAGGGACTTCCCCAAAGCCCCACATCCCTGTGTGACAGTGCTGCTGGGCCAAGCCAAGGCGGGCTGTGAGCCTCCCTCAGGATCTGCTCACCAGGCTGTGCTGAGCCCTGGCTCCTCCAGAACACAAAAAGGGACCTGGCAAAGCAGAGGGACCTTCCATCCCTCCTCAGATCAGCTCAGCCTGTGCAGGGCGCTGCCCCTGGGGGCAGGAGGCTCCAAAGCAAGGAGGAGCAAATTCCTGCGACTTCCACAGGGTGTTGTTGTGAGGCTGGGCCCACGCAGGGAGGCCTGGGGTGGGGTCTGGGGACAGAGTGAGAGCTGAGGGCGCTCTCTGCCCGAGCCCAACTCGGCTCCTGGGCAGATGTCAAGGACCAGGGCTGGTCTGACCAAGCTCCTGGGCATGGGCAGCAGCAGGACTGGCAAAACTCGAGTGTTGAGGAGATTCAGGGTGGGGGACAAGGGGCATGGTAGTATGATACACAACTCCTCAATAGACACAACAGACACTCTGATCTGCTGCCAAAAAATGAAGACATATATGCTTAACCACTAGAAGTGGTAAGATTTCCTAAATTTCATAGGAAGTAATGAATCCTTTTAGTGTATATTTTTACTTATCACCGTATTCTTCTACTTTTTTCCTCTCACCCATTGTAATGATCTTTTTTATGCTGGAGTATCAAGCACCAAAACAACTCAGTGATGGGGACCTCTGACATATAAAATATATTTTTAAAGTTTTTGCTTTTTCCTGGAAATTCCATTATACAAATCTTCTTGCACTGGAAACACAAAATAACAGAGACATCAAATATATGCAATGCCATTTATTGAAGTTTGAAACAAATATGACATCATAGTTTGCTTTTTAAACCTTGAAATGTTAGAACAAGCTGTGAATGTGACAAATACACATTTTTTCCTGAGCACTCTGTTGAAGCTGATGTGTCTCGGGCTAATACAATAATATAATGATAATACACCTCTGCAGTTAGTATTCAATTCAGTTTTGAGACTAATGACCATCTGGGTTCAGATCATAAATCCACCTTTACTTAAGAACAGTTGTGTCATAATAGCAGTGGCACTGCTGTGTTAAACACTTCATGTTGTCACAGTATTTTTCTTAAAGTTTTAAGCTGAGAAACAGTAATGACTGCGTTTCCCTGGGTAGAATGATTATTCTGACTAATATTCATAATATAATTTATTCAATTTTTATTCATTTCAAATGAAATAACAGCTCCCTGAAGAAAACAATGGAGGCAGAAATGGTTTAACTCCACACTAGCCCTAAGGAGCACTGGAAAGGACAACTCCTGTAGGCATTTTCCTCCAACCTGCACCACATCCACTCAGTCAGCTCCTTTCTCATTAAGCCAAATTCCTGGTGGCCTCCTTCTGCTGACCTCTGTGGGTAAAATGTTATGCAGGTACCTCTGTGCACAGAGTAATCTGACCCGGAGCTTCGTCCCGCCCAAATTCTACAGAACGTTTTTGGGAATGTGAGGAGCTGCACTGCCCACCAGGCCAGGCTGTCAGGGAACTGCTCCACACACACAGCCCGAGCCTGACCCTTGCCCAAATCCTTCCTGGATCAGGACAACACCTCTGCTCCTGCACGATTCAACACTTCTGTGTCCAGAGGAGTAAGAACTACCCAGGTTTGTATTGCTCAAAGGGTCCCCAGGAGGAGAGAAGCAAACTGTGAAACTTTAAAAGCATCATGTCTGGCATTGGCCAGCAACACCACCGACATGCATTACTGTAAGAGTGTGTGCATGCACACACATGCACCATTGCAAGTCATCCCCATGTCTGTTACCCTAGCACCACACTTTTAACAGTGGATTTTGTTTTATCAGCACCTAAAACTGGGGTTATATTGCCATCACAGAGGTTAATAAATCTAACCTTACCATGCTGCATATTTTGAACTCCCAGAGACTTCAAGTGAAGAATTAAGTCCTTAGCCAAAGGACACAAACCTTTGAAAAATGACAATCTGACTTGTGGCCATCACTAGGTTAATACATTATAGCCAGGCTGAAATATTTCTATTAACTTTCATAAAGTCTGTCTAGAAAAAAAGCTACTGCTAGTCACAGTTCTGTAACCACAGTGACACTTGGATTCATGACTATGTGTCTCACCTTATACTGCATAAAATGTGCATTTCCCTGTACTACAAAATCTGAAATTGCAAGGTAAGTAGGGTGCAAATCAGAGATTTTCAAAAAAGCCAGAAGAACCAAGGTGTCTAAATCCTACTGAATTCCAAAGAAACCTAAATGTCTGCTCTTGTCCAGCTCTTTTCAAAATGCCCAGCTTTGTTTAAAAGGTTCGGTCTTGGTTCCCTGAAGTTTGTTTTGGCATTTTCTTCACCAGCAAAACAGATTTGCTACTTGACGAGGGGTGCCCTCATGCCTGGGGCCTGAGGTTTGCAGACACTACTCTGTGCCTCAGGCTGCTGCTCCAGGAGCCCTCAGCTCCACTGTGATTATGGATTTACACTGTGGGAAAAGTCCCGTGAGTGAGGTGGTAGAGTGCTCCTGTGAATGTGGGCTTATGCTCTAGCAGGAAATACTGGATGGCATGATAGCTCTGCCACTGAAAATCTGTGTGAATTACACAGTTTCCAGTTGCTAGCTGGCCTTTATGCTGATGGTGTAAAATTGATTTCAAAATGTAGTATGGGTAATTTCCAGCTGAAATGGCTGCATGCCACATTTGAAGCTGTAGGAAAGGTCTAAGTCTGTAAAGCTGAATTCCATCACATAAGTTAATCTGAAATTGGCAAAACTGTTTAGCTGGGCCAGCTCACTGCTATTTCCTTTAATGTGTCAAAGAAGAGAAAGATTTGACTTTTAAATGCAAAAGACTCAACTTCCAATTGTCCTTACCTACATCAGCTTAGAAGTCTTTTGCTTTCTCACTGTGTGACTCCTTTATTCTTTATGCTGTAAAGTCTGGAAACCATTACAGTGAAGGTTCCTGGCTCCTCTGTTCAGCAGCTGTAACACTCTTGAACTAAATGGAGCTGATCACTCACATAAAACTGGTGGAAGTGAGAAGTCAAGAGAGAGAGAACACTACCTCTTCCAAAGGGTAAGTTCTGAGGTGAAATTTTTGCTGCAGAACAAGCTGGTACAACCTTTATGCTCCATCAATTTCCTGACAGCTTTTTATGTGCTGCTGACATGTATCATTTGTGTCTGAATACCTGCAGCTATAGAGACTGGCAGTAGCATTGAGCTGGTTGCCTTATCCAATTTCAAATGGCCTTGGACAGTTAATTTTAAATGGAGAGGAACTACAGATGATATATAAGAATGTTATTGCCTGTCTAGCAAAAGATCTGCAAAACCAATTTTTTCTTTACACTGAAATTATTCTATCAGATGGATGTATAAAACTGTCTAAAAGACAGTGCTTGATTTTCCCCTAAATGTGTAAAAAACCATATAGAAATGGCACTTAGGGGTATGGTTTAGTGGTGGACTTGGCAGCACTGGAATTGTTGATCTTAAAGGTCTTTTCCAACCTAAATTATTCTATGACTGTTAAGGTGGTAGATGCAGATGTCTTAGCTTTTGTGGTACCAAGAAATGCTGCTTAAAAAATATCGGGGAACTTAACATCCCACATTTTATGGGCTTCTCAGATTACAGCAAGACATTTGTAGCAGAAGAAAATTGTCAAGAAAAGATTATGGCTGAGGTATCCTTTAGAGGTTCAGTCAAGTACTAAGCAAAGATTTTCTTTTCTCCTGAAAAAACAAGTTTGAATTCTTCCAGCCTATCATAATCAGATATTACAAAACTCTGCCTTGTAAGTTTATTAAGTGAGCAATGAATTTAGAGAAACACTGCCACTTCACCTTGATTCCTAAAAAGAAAGGCAAGAGAGCATAAAGAGAACTGGCCCATGGCACAGGTATGTGTCTGCTGCCCCAAGGGCCACCTTCACTAAGCACTCTTGAGTAAGCAGTGCTGGTGTTTCAAGTGGGTTCTGGAAAAGAGATAGAAGAACAAGTTAAACATTCATTACAAAAAACCAGAAAATTCTTGCAAGCCTGTTTCTAGTGTCTATGCATGCCTAAGTAGTACTAGCTGCTGATACACTGAAAATTACATTATAAACTTTGGACTATTACAGAGAAAAAATGGAAGCAGTAAATTATGACTGATAACCCTAGGTGATGTGCTTTCCCAGTTTTGATCACAGATTTCCATTTAATCTGGATGGTTCAGAAAAAAATAAGGAAGGTAAAACTTGTAAACAGAAGCTCTATTCAAGGAAACAAGAATAAAACAGCTAGTGCCAAGCTGCTTGGTTGTTGTTTTCTTAGTTTTGAGGTGGTTTTCTTCTAGATTTAGTGTAATTTTGTTGTTTGAAGCCTCGCTGATCCCCATATCTTCCTTTGCTCCGAATTGGGGGCTGACTACAGGTGAAGCAGCACTGAGTCTGTATTGATGGCAGCAGGCACTTTCCAATGCCTCTCAGCCTCTGGCAGAAGTGAACTGACAGCTGGTCTTTGCTGCAGGGCAGCCCTGTAGTGAAGAAGATGCCAAGAATTAGCTGTATTTTGCTGACACACTCCCCGTATTTCTAGAATTTTGAACTGCTCTATGCCAGATGGTCATGTCTGTTAAGGGTCTTATTCATGGTGGCTTTCTCTTCCCTTGTATTATGGGTCAGCTTGACCTCCCACTGAAATTCTAGGATCTTTTAGTGAACACATGACCTTCTCTTTTGGAAATATGACTGTTCACTGAGATTTTACTTTTGTGGCAGACACAGCTGATCTATGTTTTCCACTTCGACTTTTCTGCTGATAAGGACTGCCAGAGAAAGCCTGGCAACAATGACTTGAATTTGGTACTTTTGCATTCTTATAACTAACTGACCCTAAGATGAGCATCATGGGCTGGCAGGGTGCTGCACAGCCAGCCAGGGCAGGCAGGAGAGTGCAGACAATGCACATGCAGCTGCCTGTTCAGCTTGGCTATGCCTTGATTCCTGCAGCATCAGAACATGGCAGGGACTGCTGCTGCCTGCACCACCGTGGTGATGGGTCTGTGGTAGCTCTGAGGGACTGAGATGGGCCAGATTTAGCCAGATATTAGAAACTGGAGGTCCTCAGCTGTGAGAAGGCAAGGTGTGCAAACGAAGGAAGATGATATATTAGCAAGGTTGTTCTCCAGCAAATCCCTCAACACTGCAATGGGGGAAACTCAAAGGAAACTAGTATAAAGGTAATTTAAAACAGATCAAAGCAGGTTTTTTTTTTTTTTTTCACACCAGGCTGTGAACCTCTAGAATGGCTGTCCTCAGGATATCCAGCCCCCAGAGCTGGAAGTTAGGGATGGGAAGCAGAAAGAAGCTTCCATAACCCAGGACTGTCGATGGTTAGGGACGTGCTTTGCCAATTAAGACACTCACAAGTCTATGGGCCCAGATGGGACCTACCCCAGAATAAAGAGGAAACTGGTGAGAGAACTTTCCAAACCACTCTCCATCTCCTACCAGCAGTCCTGGCTAACTGGAGAAGTTCCTGACTGGAAGTCAGCAAATGTAATTCCCATCTCTGGGAGGGTCAGAAGGATGACCCAGGGGACTGCAGGCCTGTACAGCTACCTGAGAGGAGGCTGCAGTGACGTGGGGGTCAGCCTATCTTGCCACACCCACAGTGAGAGAATAAGAGGAAATGGCCTCAAGCTGAGACAGGGGAGGCTCAGATTAACTTTAGAAAACATTTTTTCACTTTTGGGATGGTCAGGCTGCTCAGGGAGGTGGTGGAGTCACCATTCCTGGAGATGTTCAAGAGGCATCTGGATCTGGGTGATGTGTTTGAGTGGCTCAGGGGTTACAGTGGCATAGCTGGGTGGATGGTTGGAATGGATAGTCTTGAGGGTCTCTTCCAGCCTTGACAATTCCATGATTTTTTGAACTTGCAGCCACAGGAGAGGGTGGAAGCAGACCACAGCACCAAAAGGAGTTGCAACATATCAATGAAAGTTTAAACAAAAAGGCACGACATGGAGAACTTTTAATAGTCCTAATATATGTCAGTTGGAAATGCTGGAGGACTATCACGAAAATGAATCTCAGGAAAGCTCCAACCTCCTGCATTCCTGCTAAGCTGCATTTTCTAATGCCATTGTTGGAGACATAAGGGTGGGCTGCATGGACCAGTGCTTACCCAGTAGGGCATTTATTATGTTTTACAGGCCACTTGAACTTTTATTCACAGAAGTTACTCTTACTAATGTGTGTAGGCAGTATTTATCTGAGATTTTCTCTCAGAACATGAGAGGGACAGGAAATAAGCAGACCAATCCATCCCAGGGCAAAACATGTGCTAAAATTCTGTGAACAGCAGCAGGAGTGATGCATCACTCTCAAGAGCATGTCAGATCCACTCTGCCCTCCAGATTCAAACAACTGTCTCACTGTCAAATTGGACCCTTAGCACTGACTAACAGAGAAGATCATGCTCCAAAAGGCTTTTGAAAGTTTTTCTAGAAGAGCTGTGAGATGTTGCTGTTTATCTGAGGGTACCTCCTGGATGCAACAGTACACACACTGCTCATAAAGATGTTATTCCTTCTGCAAGCTTCCCCCCTCCCCTGATGCCTCTTTTTTTGGGCTATTAACCATGTACATAGCTTGGCTCCTGGGCCTTTGAAGGACAGAGGTACAGCATATCCTGACTCACAAGAGCACTTCTCTTCACCTCTTGATTTTGGACAGTCTCATCCTATTGGACACTGTTTTTTTTTACAGGTGTTTTTTTACAGTGTATGTAAGAATTTGCTTGCTTGCACTCCCAGTCCAGAATTTAGAGCTTCCATGGAGTGATCTATCTTAAGAAATGGAAACTGTTTGGACTTAATGTGTGTCCTTCCACAGTCCCCCCTGCACCCTGAGTTACTTAAAACAGGCCAATACAATCAGACCTACTAATTTAGTTGTGTCATAAATGAGGGATGCATGCTCCCCATCATGGCAACACAAGGTCAGAAGTGCTGGAAGAGACAACAGTGTGGTTCTGCCAACAGAGCAACTGAGCAGTGGCAGGCCAGGGTGACTTGCAATTACTGAGCCCATGCTACTCAAAAGAAGCTGATAGAGTCAGCTCCCAGTTTTTGCAGAATCTCAGCAGAAATGGAGAAAAATTCTTCATGCATGTGTATTACTCTACCTGTATTTTTACTGCACTCTTGCAGATTGCACTTCTGGTATTTTGTGGGCTTGGCTTTATCCAGACACATACTATCATCTTCAGTTTCATTAGTTTCTGTATTCATGCATTTCACAGTTCTTTGCTGAATGCCCCCTCCACAAGAAACAGCACACTGAAAGAGTAATTTTAACATACATAAGTTTTTTTTACATGGAAATTTTGCAATATGGCAATATTTGAGCTGTGATGTGACAGGAAGCTAAAACTGCCTTGTGACCCAGAAGCAATGCCACTCCAGTAATCTGTACTGTATGCTCCATCCAGACACCTCTGTGGTGCATTTTGGCCAGATTTGGCAGAATAAAGCAGAGGGTAAATGGTATAAATACAGCATCTTGGAAAGTGTAAATAGGGGGAAAGGATTGTTTTCTGCAGAGGAAAGGGATGTCTTGCAATGCCAGTCCTACAATAGAAGAGACTTAAACCAAATTCATAAAAATTAGGACAGTTTTTGCTTTCTGTGTTTTCTGACTATCTAAGGTAAACATGAATAACCAATTGCAATGTTAGGTCTACAAATGACCAAGCTAAGATTTAAAAAAAAAGTCCAACAAGGTTTTGTTTCTTTCCTGGCTTTTAAACAGAGGTTACCCTTTATTTATGACCACAAAAGAACTGCCAGCCGCTTGTTCTGACTGCACACAGAAGGCCATAAAACCCAAACACTTTTAAAATATCTTCCTCTACCATTCTGTAAATGTACTTAATTCTTGTGACTTCCCAGAGCGTCTGAGAATGCCAATTAGTTGTTTGTTTTTTTCTCTACAGATAAATAGTGCCAGCAGATAAATGAGATAAAGAATTCAGAAGATAGAGAATGTCAGCTAATGAAGCACAAGAGATGAAGACAGGAGTGGAACCTCTGTAATTTTTCTGCAAATTATCCCCTTTCTAATGTGTCTCTCTGTACAGGAAGCACAATAGTACTCGCATGAGGTAGACTGAAAGATCTTAGGTATTCTCGCAACTACTTTATATGGATGTTTAAAATATTTTTATGAAGTAAAATTATTAATGAATACATCAATATGGAATTAATAAATAAGTAAATTAGTTGCTATAACATTTGGTATTCTGTTACTTATTTTATGTGCTTCACTTCTATATTTAAGTGTTACACTGACTCTACAGTACATTATAGTCACATCCCATCTAGTGGCTTTGCGTCAAAACCAACTCATTGAATTTTCTGTGTTAAATGAGACGCCAATGTTTCCTGATCTGTGGCTCCTTCTTTTAGCATTTCTTCAATATTCCATTATGCTGTGAGGACTTCTTGTAATGTATGCAATGTTTATTAAGGAAACTGCAGGGAAAGGTTTATTAGATATATTAGTTTCTTTACAGATAAATATGTATAGCAATAGATAAATGTGTATAGCAGATAGCGGAAGGTTCCCCAAAGGTACACCTCATATTTTTCACTAAGATTGCCAGGTATTGTGTAGGAGGCTGTTGGTCAAAATTCAGAATTTCTCTTTGTGTGGGCAAGTACAATATTCCCCAAAGCTGTTTTGAGGATCACCCAATCCCCTCCAATAGCCTCTAACAGTGGAATATTTCAAACATGCAGAGGAAGAATGTTAATGGTAAAACTCCTTTGCTCTTAGACAAGATAAAAGGTGGGAGACTTCCAATGACATCTAATACAGCAACAAAAACCAGAAGCTACATTATCTGTCACCTGAAGGAATGGACATAAGCTGGCTATCAAATGTTCAGTAATGTTTTCAGAAGTTCTCCTCTTGCAGCTTCAGCTGTGCATAAGGAACTGTACTTGCTGAGGTTCAGAGACAAGTGAATAACATGACCAAATATGGCCAGCTCATGACAAAAAAAGCCCAGAAATAAACAGAATCCTACCGGGCTCCAGGCCTGGGGCACCCACTGCGTGCAAGGCTGGCTGTTACACGGTGCCATGGGATCAGGTCTCCTGCTCCAGTCACAGTGCCCTTCCCACGGGCAGGACACGCGCCGCTGCTGCTGGCCACCGCCGCACGACCTCGAACACTGCCGAGAGAGGGCCACAGCCAGGGTTGGGACAGCATGAGAAACCACAAACAGACCACTAAGATGGTTGGACAGGTTCATTTAGAACATGTGGGGCCACAGATAACAAGGACTCAGGGTCACAGGCCCATGGGTTTAGAAAGATGTATAGGCTTGCAGCACATCAAGTCCTAAAGTGCAGACATGAAGAAAAGCTCTGCACTGAGATACTTATTCCATGTGCTTGGAAGGAGACTGAGAAGAAGCTGCTACATGGGGAAAAGCTGCTCCTGGCACACACTACTGGAAGGACTAAAGGGCAGAGTAGAAGTGGCTACACAGAACAGGCAACACAGAACTGCTCATCAGCATCACCAACACCAGTAGCATCTCTAACAAGAATTAGAGTGGAAGTCATGTGTCAGCAGGATTAATTTGTAACACTAAATGAAGACACAACACATTCATAAGATCTCATTTCTTATGAGGTGGTTGGGAACATTAAAATTCAATTCATACAACAACTGAACTCTTTGGCAGTAAAACTGTCAGGCAAAGATAGCGACTCAGGTTATTTTTTAAACATTCTTCTGTCCACATTCTAGAATTACTTATTCACTGACTTTTTTACTATTTTTTTCACGAAGTCTGCTTGAAATACGCAAAGTATTTTATACTCTTATATGAAAAAAAGTATCAAATATACTTTGAATAATACATTGTTACTGTCCTACAAGGAATTGCACCCCTATGGACAGAACAATACATGTGACAACTGATTAATGAACCCTTTCAATCCATTTATACTCAGTGTCTTTAGCATCAGGGCAACTTCCAGGGTTGGAGTAGTGTTTTTATAAAGTACTTTAAGTGGCAAGCAATTGCAATCATTCAGATATTTTTATTTTTTCTCCCCGTGCTGACTGCTCTGACAGCACACCCTGGTCTCCTCCAGGTGTGATTTGTTAGTGCAGTGTAAAGAAAATGTGATCACCTCCCTTAAAATCCCAAAGCATTAGGTCCACAGGGCTGCAAATATCATCACACATGTTCTCCAGAGCTGCTTTCAGTGGGGTTAAATTCTAAAATATAATCAGGCCACATGCTTTAGCTGACATAAATATTTGCCTGGCTGCCTCTGAGTTGGTTGGCACAGATCTGTGTTACAAAGGGACCCAAAAGTCAGATTTATCTTATGTCTGGTCTAAGCCTTTGCTTCATAAAATTTCAGTCCAAAAGTGTAAAGAACATTCTAAACTTGCCATAATGAGAACACAAGATTAAAACAGCAGCAAAAAAGGTTCATCTAAATGAACCACATTTACTGGTCCAATAGGATAGCTACAACAAATTTTCTTCCAGGCCATCTGCTTCTCCCCTTCAGGACATTGTAATTTAAAGCTCCAGCTGTAAGAATGATTTTGTGAAGCATAATGAACACCTGTGCTGATTTTTGCTGTAGCCATGCACAAGAACTCACCAGCTGCATGTCCTCCTTGGAGCACAGTTTTACCTGACAGCACGGGATCCAACAGCTGCTGTTACCTGAAAGCAGACTGCTGACTCACAAAGCTTCTCTTAAGGAACAGTACCTCACTCCAGGGCTCCACATGCCATTGCAAGCAAGGTTCTGTGTTACAGCTGGTGCTGAGCTGTGGTTTATAGCCGAGTAACTGGCAGTGGAAAGGCCTGAGCAGCCGCTTTTCCCCAACATCAATGCAGTGAACGTCTCGGGTCTTGAAGCCTCCGCTGCAGTTCACAGAGCACTGCACACAAAACAGAGAGGGGCACATCTCCACATGATGAGCCCTGCTGAGGGGCTGTGCCTTCCCCAGTCACAGAGCAGGACAGCCTGAGCTGTGAGCATCCTGAATGGAAGGAGTTTCCAGGTTACTGTAACACCAACCTGTCCTGAGGCTTAAATGCTGTGGCTTTCCTCACAGCAGCCCACAACATGCCATGTAAGCAATTCCCCTGCTACACTGCTATGGCCATTAATATTATGGATACATATTTAATTGGGAAATCATGCCAGCTGTTTCCAAAAATGCCATAGTGAAAGAGTCATAATGCAGTAAATACAAAAAATGGATTCTGTATGTAGGGATATTGTCAGCAGCAGTTCCTTAGCTGCTTCAAAGAGAGAAGGGAGTGAGTAGCAAGCAGCTCCCACCCTCAGTATCCTTGCACCTCCATGGCACCAGGACAGTTCATACCCCAAGAGCAGCCTCAGTTTGAGAAGGTGGGAGGGAGGAGAGAGGCACTTTGGGCCTCACCCACAGCCTGTGAAATCACTGCCCAGCTTAGAGCTCTGCCGAGGAGCTACATGAACCCTTTCAGTCTCCCTTTGCTAGCCAGAGCTTTTTCCAAACCTCATGCAGCATCACCAGGTCCTGTCTCCAGGCACCAAAATTCAGGACCTTTCCTGCTCTTGATGAAGAACTGAATTTGCTACCCCAGGGATAAGGAAAAATACATGTTTTGTCTTCAAGCAGAATTAAAGCCAATTCCAACTGCACCACTGAAAGCTTCTTAGATCACCTTTCACCTTTACCACTATGATGAAACAGAAACTGATGATGTTTTCCTTTGCATAAATAAGCATCCTTTAGTTGAGCAAGAAACCTGAATGTAATACTTCCCCTAGGAGATGGAGAATGGATGGAAAGGGAATCCTTACTCTTGTCCACAGGACAGGTTTCTGTCTCTCTGGATAGAAACAGAAGTGGCTCTGTAAGAAACTGAGTACAATAGTTTCAAGATATATGCAAAATACATCTGGCAGTAAACACAGACTCTAAGATTTAGTCTGAAGCACTTTTCTTTCAGGGGAGGGGAAAAATTAAATGAAAGTAGAAAACAGAAAAAGCTCTACTGCACTAGCAGGAAACCCAGACATCTTGCTGTGACAACACATCTTCAAAATATTTGAAATGAATAACAAAAAACAATTGCCACTTGTAAAGCAAACAAAATTTAACCTTTTTTAATATATGAAACTTTAATTAGGTTTGTATAGTTCACTTGATGGAAAAAATGGAGGGCAACAAAAATCTGATAGGAGAAGCCCCTTGCCTCAAACTTGTTTCATAACTGGTCTGACATTTTTAAAAATTGCTTCCTGTTATATTTTATCATTAAATCTGATTGCTAGCTATTTTTTGTGACATGGCCATCATTCACTAGTTGCAAGAGCAATGACATTTATGAAGAAAAAGTGAAGGTGAAATTGCCCTACTGTAGCTGAGAGGGCAGGATGTCTATATATCTCTTAAAATTAATTTCAGAGGTTTAAATGTAGTTATGTAAAGCCTTGGCCTTTCCTGAACTTTCTAAAGAGGCATGTAATTCCTGTACAAATCAATTTTATGTCTAAGAGCTCAATAATAACACAGGCTTTGTAACTATAACCTTTTATTTGTATCAATCTGCCCTCTAGCCCAATGGCAACAACATTGTCCACAGAAATGATCTATACTGCCTAAGTTTGAGACACCTATCGTTTTCCTTATTAAATCAACAATATATAAAACAAAATTTTTTAGTTTATCTCTTTTTAGTCTTGAAAAATAACCTGTGGTTTGAAACTCAATTTTCAGACTGCATGAAGACAAAATGTAATAAGCTTCCAGAAGTCACCTAAGTCCTTCCAGGTGCTCTTCACACAGCTTAAAATATCAAAATGGGGCTCAAGCACAATTCTTTGGGTTCCACTTGAACAGGCCATGGGTACAAAACTAGGGCCAAACAGAATCCTGCACAGAGCAGACTTAGAAGTTACATGAATGGGGAACAGACCATGTCAAGAGACAGCACATGGTGACAACAACTCCCTTTCCCAAATTCCCACTGCTTCTTAAAATTAGGATATGTCCCTGGAGGCAGAGATTAAAAAGATGTCACAAGCAACTGTGTACAGCTTTGCCCTGTCAGCTCCAAAGAACAGGAGCAGTAAGTCCTGCTTTGGCTCTAGATGCCAGAGTTAATGAGCACAACCCACCACAGGAAGAACAAAATTCACAGCAGATGTGTTTCCAGATATAACTTGGTCAGGAAATTAGTGAATTAGTGCTGAATGGTCAACTAGGAATCATGTATGCATTCACTGAGTAAATAATTGTTTTAAAAATGAAATGTTTAGAGTTTCATACCCAGTGAAATCTGCAAGCATACTGTTCATACACAGCCCTGAGTGAAGTTACCTTGCTCCAATTTCCTGTTTTCCAGCTAGCACATGGGCGGAGATAACACCTCCTTGCAGGGTCAGGCTTTTTCATGTCCTGGCAGTGAGATGTGTTCCTGCTGCTGCACTCCACATGTCTCCAGAAAGCCCCCATTCCACAGGTCGTAGAGCACTGCACGAGGGCAAGAGGAAAGCCCAGGGGCAAACTCAACATTAGAACATCACTCTGGAAACAATCCTGGAACCTAAATATAAATATCTAGAGCCGCTTTAGATGACATATATTATCAGAGACATCCAAAAAAGATTTGAAATTCACTCAAATTTTACTTAATATTCTGAAGGAGGGCATTTTTTGGTTTCTTAGGACAATACCAGTCCTGATTTCTACGATGCACTTCTTTTTTTAGGCAAACTCCTGCTTACCGAGACATTCTAAATCTGTACCAGCTGTTCCACTGTTTTCTTCTGTTATCTTTGGGGATCCACAGTAAAATGCAATTACATCCAATCTTCAGCATGTTCCCTCTCTACCCCTAATACTGCTGATGAGAGAGTCCACTAATTGAATTTATGATGCTGAAAATCTTAAATAAATATTAGGAATCTTAGGAAAACTGTAAAGGAAAATGTTTCTCTAAATCATTATTTCAGGAAGTGGCTGAGTGTTTTCAACATCTGGGAGGATTTTTGTGTCTCAGGAAAGAGAATATTGACTATTCCAGTCCATATCCCAAGAGAGCACACTCCTCACAAAAAATCCCAAACACTGTCATTGTATTCTGAAGCAGGAGGGGTTGAAAACTGGTTGGAGACACCCATTTACCTTTTTCTGCCTTAGAAAGGGTGGGTCAGTGAGCTATACATGTAGAGCCAAATTCAACACACGCTAAGCAGCCTGTAGCTGGCATGAGAAACAGCATAAATAATCTTAGATTAAGTCAGCAAAATGATGAATAAAGCAAATGCTATTGTGTGGTTTGAACTCCCTGTGTGGCAGTGGGAAAGTTAAATATAGAACACTGAATAAGTGCTTGGAAAAATAGGGAAAGTTTAGCTGAAGCTAAGGCAGGGAAAAAACCCAACACTGGAGATGTTTGATCTCATGGTGACTCCTGGGATGTGTGTCCAAGTGGCCACAAAGGTCCTGTTAAAGGAAAGTGCATAACACTGCTCTGTTCTTCCTAGTGACACCTCTACCCAAGGCAATTTTTCTGACTGAGAGGACAGACTGCCCCTGCCTTGCTTTCTGATGGCCTGATGCCTTCCCCAGCTTTGCTACACCAGCCTGACAACACCAGGACTTCACTGAAAGGATGCTGAAGTCTTTGACTAAAGCCCTTTCTGAGCACACATGAGAAGAGCAAAGGTGGCTCCACAGATGATGTTGGGCAGATCACCCTGAGGAAAACTTATGTTCTTGTGTGAGGAAGGTGAAACAGCAGGATTCTTTCAAACCCGGTTGTGTGCAGCACAGGGTCAAGAGAGAAAAGTATGATTCTTCAAAGGGTTTCAGAATAAAGCCTGAGCTTTCCTAGTTGTTGTTTGATGCTAAATAAGTTTCTGAAGACATACTGCTTTTCCCTTTGTCATTTGGGAACCAAAATTTCCCCTTGGCACAGCAGATGTCAGTCACAGAGGGAGAAAGTGCAGGTGACTTGACATGACCAACAGAAGAATGAGGTTACCAATATTAGAATGAGATGATCTGCTGGTAATGGAGATTCTTTGCTACCCAGAAAGCACTTAGAAAGGGAAAAGTGGCAGCCCAGAATGGCCCAGGAAAGTAGTAGGAAAGAAGTAAAATTTACAGACAAGCACTGGTGGGAATGGGCACTGTTCTGCCCTACTCACATTAGTGCTCTCCCCTGAGGGGACAAGTGCCAGCCCCCTTATGGGACACGTCACACTTCTCCACCTCAGTGAATATCACTGCTCTTTGCACTATTTATTTACTAATATGGACATCTCCTACAGAGCAAAGCAATGTCAAAATATTGACAGCTACTAAAAGAGAAAGAGCACAGCAAGGTATTTGTCAGGGTAGGTGCAGTGGTCTTGAAACACCAATGCCTTGGAGAGATGTCATCTAGAAACAGATTCAAAGTTTTACTAAGGATAGGCAAACAGAAAGAGCAAAAAAAAAGTCAGAAAACATTAGACTGAAAATTAATTAAAAGCAATGAACAAAAAGAAAAGGTTCTGTAAATGTCAGACTCAAGGTGTGATGTGAAATAGATAACTTTTATTTAATGTGAAAGAGAATAGTTGTCTTTATTAACAGAACCATGGAATGATTGAAATTGGAAAGGAGCTTTGCTCAGGTAAGGCCACCTAGAGGCAATTTCCCAGAACCATGTCCAGATGGCTTCAGAATATCTCCAAAGATGGAGACTCCATAAATTCTCTTTTTCATCACTTCTTCAAATTTGAAAATTTGGAAGTTCAATGTGCCACACTTCCCATAAAATTTATTTTAACAAAAAAAAACCAGCTTGAATGAGAGTAGCAAAATACTACTAAATTATTAAAGAATAACAAAGTTATATTCATTAAGTATCTTCAAACTGATTTTATCAGTTCTGTGAAAGCAAATGTATTAACCTTATCTCTACATTCATTCAAGTGTTTATTCAATAATCTTTGAACTGTTGAGAATCAATTCTTATAATAGATTGGAAATGTCCCAGAGGATTAGATAAGAATATCTTCCAATTTATCTCTAGGAAAATAAAAAGTCCTATCTGTGGTCTAATGGAATGCTTCATCCAAGCACACTTCACAAGAAGATAAAAACCAAATTATTAAACAATCAAGATCAAACTGGCAAATACTAACAAAGATGATAAAGCAAAAGAAAAGCCCACATGGACCCATCTAGAAGAAATAATTCAAGTGAGTCTAATAACCTTTTCTGACAGGGGAGCCTGGCTTAATGAAATAAGGAGCTGGCTGCTGTAATGCATTTTTACATGATCCTGCAAAGCGTTCTTTTAGCAAATATAAATACAGTTTAGGTGAAATAATTACAACTAACTGAAAAACTGTAATAAAGTGGTTCTTAGTGGTTCAATGTCAAAATGAACAGACTTTTCAAATATGGTTCTACAGGGCTCCAACGCCAGGCTCTCTTCAGCATTTTCATTAACTACTGAATGAGGAAAGACAACATGCATTTAAGGCATTTGAAGATGATGACAAGCTGGGAGAGTAGGCAGGAATGTTGAAATCTGAATTCAGTGACACCTCACCACAATAAAAACTGTATGAAAGCAGTAGCCTGAAATAAAAAAATAGATACAGAATACTACATTTAGGGAAAACTCTTCATGCACACACAAACATACACACATATACATCTATATTCACACACACACACACACACACACACACACACACACACACACACACACAGCTCCCAAATGTAATTGAGAACTTCTGCTGATCTAGAATACTGTAGTAGGGATCCAGCATTTACAATGGATAACAAATTAAATACATCAAAGCAAGATGGTTACAAAACAAGACAAATCTCATTTCTGCATTGACAAAGAGGGTAATACATAAAATGTGAATAATTAGTTGATTTTATATGACATGTGTCTACTGGGACCACAATGAACATCACTGACATAAAATGTGTCATGAAACTGAAGCAAGATCAGACAAGAAAAACAAAGTCCCCAGTTATTTAAAAAGCACAAGGAAAATCTCGAAAGAATTTAGATGTGAGACCCCAAAAGAGTTATTAAGAAGACAATTTTCCTCCATAGTCTGCATATAAAAGAAGAAAATGCAAATAAAAGAAGAGAATGCATAAAAAAGAAGAGAGTCCTCATTTTCAGTAAGGAAGATGTTTGCTATCTATAAGGAAAATATTTCAAGGTGGATGATGAATGAGTGGGACAGGAGCATCTCTGCATGACAGGCCTTTGCTCAGGCTGTGGGGGCTTGGGGCCACAACCATTCCCTTGATCTTCTCTTGTAGGGTCTTGCCCTCAAGCAGATCTAAAAGCAGGTTTTCTCTTACAGGGATATAGGCAGGAGGAATTCTTCACCTGTCCCACTAGAACAAGGCAAGCTAAGGCCATTCTCACCTGGCCACAGGAAGGCACAAGATGAAAGCTCAAACTGCCATCAGGAGTACATGTCCTGAACACGGGCTGGTGCACTCAGGACAGAGCAGGGATCTTACCCACTGTCTGCATCCAGCTGCATCTCAGGGGTCTAGATATGCCTCCACTGACATGAGATACATTTAGTAACCTCATGCTGTCCTTTTTGGCCCCGAATTTCTGCATTTCTATGACTGTGAATCATTCCCAGCACACCCAAGAGCAAACAGGTACACAGAAACAGACCCTGGACAGCATTCTCCATCAGCACTGAGACACAGAGGCAGATCATCACTAGGAGGTTTCCAGATCTGACCCTCTCTAGTTTGGTAAAAAAGGCCATCAAAAAATGAGATGATTAGTTCAGACACCAACATCTCTCACTTTAGGTATCAAGAATATAAAATCCTTTAGCATAAAAGGAACTCTGTTTACATAAAAACAAAACTTTATAGTGGGAAGGGTATTAAATAAAAGTTGGTAAATTATGTCCAGGCCCTGTGATGACTATATTCATTCTCTGTAAGCAACCTAATCTTAGATATCCCAAGTTACCACCATTTTTTTGTGGTATTTTACATATATGATACTGATTTCAGAAAATTGTGACAAACTAAGAAACTCCATTTCCTCAGCAGTGTTTCAGACAGCTGTTCACACTCTCCACCTACAAGCAATGGATAACTTACCTCACTCCAGTTGCCTACTATCCAGTAGGCATCACTGGGCAAACTGTTGGATGTTACTATGTGGCTGTGGTCTGTGACATTCACTAAAACACCCTCAGATGCTGCATTTTGGTTGTTCAGAGCATGCTTGGGAGCTGAGGATTGTGTGCTAGTGGTTACAGTGTCAGGCAGATTTATTTCTTCTCTGCTGTCAGTCTGGTCTCTGGGTGCATGCCCAAGCTCTGTGGGCATTTCTGTAACCAGTGCTTGTGGGGTTGTTACCTCCACGACAGGAACATCAACTTGCAGACTGACATAGTGTGCTGCTGTTGGAAATGGCAGCCCTTGTGCAGCTCTGCTGACAGGACTGAGCACAGAAAGGTCTTGGTGAGGAGATGCTGGTGGGCTCTGAGAAGCCACAATCTCATTCTGAGTGACAGGAGAGGCAGTGTCCAAGGTTGTGCTTCTGGTCCTGATGTCAGGACTGAGCTCTGTGCTGTAAAAGAGATCAACTGCTTTCTTGCTGACTCCAAGTGGCCCATCAGTGTTGTCAGATTCCTCAGTTAAGTAATCATAGCTGGAAGTTATTTCTGGATTACCGGTAAAAGAGGAAACAGGAGTGTCCTCACTTCTTTGCATCTCACCCTCTGCAGTAGAAACTGGCTCACTTTTAGAGGTGTTTTCAGCATGCCTTATAATTTCAGTACTTAAGCTGTTATGAAAAGGCCATGAAGTACTATTTTGATATGAGCTATTTTCAGTAGAAGCAATTGGGTAATTGTAAACATCACCTGATTCAGCAAAATTACTCTGTAATGTCCTGTTGGGTGCTCCCTCTTTTCCTGAGACTTTGACCAAACCAGAGGACGTAGGCAAAAAGGGAGTTGCACTTTCATGCTTGGGCATTTTTGTTGTTGTATGGAACTTGGGGTTTGGCCTGGGTACTCTGCGAGGAAGACTCCGTTCAGGATCAGCAGTTGTTTTCCCGATTATGATCTTGCCTCTTCTGGGTGCCTGTGGGGGAATCAGAAATCTTCCAGCAGAAGGGCATTGCTGAAGACCACACAGGGCCTTAGAGTTTGGTCTCTTGGAACTGTCACAAGGCTCATCATTATTTTTGGCACAAGTGACATTACGAGTCCTTACTCCACCACCACAAGTGACTGTGCACTGCAAATGAAACAGAATTAATGTACCTGTTAATGTAATCTCCCTGCACAGAAGTATCAGATGGCATTTGTTTATAATAAAGAAGCATCATGACAAATAATGAATTACAAAGCTTTTCCTGGAGAAGAAGCCTTTCATCCTAGTGATGTTCTCCTACCATGGAGTTCTTTCCAAATTTTTCAACAGTAAATGTCACCTTGGGGAAATAGTAGTGAAAAAAGACGCCATGATCAAGACAAAATATTAAATTAATATTACAGAATTTGATTTCTTCATTGACTCACAAAGTCATTTAGTCAATACCTTTTCCACCATTTATAAAAAAACAGACTAAAAACCTGGACCTGAACCCACACCTGACTGGCTCAGTGCTGCTCACTGTGCCACAAACCTGCTGTGGTGATCCATGCAGCTCACAGGCTCTTGCTGACTTTATGAAATGGATTTTTCATTCAGTCTTAGTACAGCCATGAACTGCTGCCAGAGCTACTAGCATGTCTGTCCTCAATTAGAGACTACAGAAGGTAATTAGCCAACCTGGCTTCTATTTAAATGAGAGCACTGCTGTGTACAAAGAGTGCTGGGAGCTAAGGAGATGCAGATAAGGAGTGATGTTCTTCTTTTCTGTGATGTTTTTCATCCTTAGGCCCACAGGCACAGCCATGCCTTCAGCAGCTGTGCCTCAACTGTGGATTTTATAAAATCACACTTCTCTGGTTGGAGATGCTAAGGCTGGATGACTGGTTGAGTAGGAGTGGAGATGTTACAAAAAAAAACTACTGGAAGAATTCTTCCTAAGAAGCAAGGAAGCCTGACCAGGTGCTCAACATGAAGTGATGAACTCTCCTTTTCCCAGGACTTTATTGTCCCTGACACATTTAACTCATTTTGGAGCTAGTCTGGGTCACAGGGCAGTAGAAACACCAGTGACTTTGCATTGCTGGAGCACTCTGTTGTTCACAGCTATAAAATAATATTGCATCCCAATGCTCTGCAGCAACAGGAGCAGGAAAGCAATCAGTGTAGCCTCACAGTAGACAGGTTCATCAGCTCCTGTCCTTTGTGCAAGTGAAATACCTGCACTCTCTCTCCAGTTTCTGCAGATGCAAAAATGCATTTTTATCAGTAAGTTGTAAATACAATCCAACTGCACGTGAGCACAAGCAATGTGCCATTCCTATATTATTGTACTGCTAGTCATGTAAGCTCAATCTATTTTTTCACAGGTATTTAAAACATGGGGGTTACTCAATTAACAAAAAAAAAAAAAATTTGTGATGATGGTTTGTGAGCAGCATAAACCAATCCAATAGTCACAAGATTTTTTTAGTTCAGTATGTGACTCTGTTCTCACAGCAGTGAGTCTTATGAAAAAAAAAGATGAAGAAGATGAGAGTGGAGTTTTCAAAAATGAAGGGAAGACAGTATTTACACCTGGAAGGGACCCTCAACAGTCAACCCTCAACCCCTACTCCAATTGCCTGAGCACCTCATGTCTGACCAAAAGTCAAAGCATGCTGCTACGGGCACTGTTCAAATGCTCTCTTAAGCACTGACAGGCTAGGGACATTGAAGACCTCCCTAGGCAGCTTGTTCCAGGGTTTGACCACCCTCTCAGAGGAGAAATGCTTCCCAATGTCCAACCTGAACGTCTCCTGGTGCAGCTTTGAACAATTCCTGTATGTTTCCAAAGCTATGGGGAAAAAGGCAGAGTTTTGGATGCAAGAGATATGAATGTAAAGAATTTATAAATGTTTTGCTGACCTACAGAGATGACAGTAGTCATCCCCCTAGTCTGGCCCACAGCAGCCACTGCTCTCACACAGACTCTTTAGCACTAAGCACCACATTCCACAGTCCCAAAAGCTCAGCAAGTTAACATGCAACACTGCCCAAAATCTTTAGGAAGCTAGGCTGGAGGTTTTTTCCTGTACAAAGGATTTGTGAACATATTAAAGTATAGAAAAGTATTCTAGAAAAGAAGTGTAAAAGGCAAAACAGAAGGTCATTGGTCCTTTTTGCTGAATATAATAGGTAATTTTGAGGAAAAGTTCAGTGTTTCAGCTAACATGAATTTACCTCAGTCCAGTTGCTCACTGTCCAGTCAGATGGGCACAAGATATCTCTGTTGCATGACAGATGGGTCTTTGGTTTAAGCAGGTGCTGGCACTCTGTGACATCCAGTGCTTGCTCATCAGATCCCACTGTCTGGATGCAAAGTACAGTTCTCTTCTTCTGCCCCGTTGGGCCACATGTGGTCGAACACTTCTGCCACTCCCCTGCCCACCACCTGAAAGCCAGCAGGGTGAGAAACATCAGAAAACAACCCACCACAAGCACATCAAGGAAAAGGTCAGAGACTGGAAGAAAAAGAGCCAGTAATTTAAAATCTGGGCTCAGATACAAGCTCTTCACATAAGTTTCAGATCACTCAAGCTCTCCCATCTACCCTGTGTTCTAGTACCAGCCAGTCAGTGAAAGAGAAAAGACAGAATTAGGCAGGATTTCCAGACAGAAGTGGGGAATAAGCCTCATGCTTCAATAAAGTGTAAAAATCTACTGAGTAGGTAGTCCTTCAAGTCCTTCAAATCTCAGGAACTGCTAGGAAATCTACTTAAGCAAGTAATCTATTTACTCTATCCTATGGTTTGTCTGCTTATTGCTATGTCAGTACAGAAGAGTTAAGACATGAGAATCACTGGGGAGTCTGTAATGACAGCACAGAGGTGGAAAAGGTCCCTTTACCCAGTCTAAGCAGCCAGTACTGCACAAATACTCAAACTGGTTCTCCAAGGGTTACCTCCCTCCACAAGGCCTTTTCCCATTAGGGGAAGCAGGGAGGCACAGAGCCCCAAAACCAGATTAGCCAGAGCTGTGCTGCATGGGATCAGTGCCCTGCAGCACTGTCCCTCTGGGCATGGTGTACAGGCCTGCATTAGGCTGGACTTTCCTGTACTTAACTCCTCAACAAAGTAGAAAGGAGCCCCTTATGTGTCTCTGTCATGATTAAAGTCAGTCTTTCATACTATGGTATGTAATCTTCCACCAAAGCGAGGGTAACTTTCCTCTATAACATGTTATGTGTTTTCCAGTGCAAAACACCTTACCTACAAGAACTGCTCCCTTTACATTTGGTTCACCTCAGCATTTCTCCAGCACCATCCTACTATTTTTTCTCATGCTGACCCAGAGCAGATTGTGCACCTGCATATCTGCCTTCTGTGATAAGAAAGAGGAGCAAAAATTTCCAGGTTTCTACAGTTTGAGAAGCCCTGGCATCAACTGTGACATTTACCTGAAGATTTGTCTTTAAAGTTGAAAAAAAGAGGAAAAAACATCAAACCAAGAAAAGCTTTTTTCCTTCAGTTAAGCATGCCCTAAGAAAGAATACAACTTCAAGCTGCTGCTTGAACAATCTGGCCCAGCTCTAAACTCTAAGCCACAAAAGCTCCTAAAAAATATTGCTTGTTCCAGAGTTTTCAAGGAGGTCACAACAAAGCCTTACAGTGAAAACAAAGTAGGAATATATTTTGAAAACACTTTTCTATTTAAAAAGGCAGAAAAAAAAAGCTTTTGGCTTACAACCAACAGCATTCTATTGGTTTTGGGTTTTTTTTTTTTCTTTTTTTGGTTTTTTTTTTTTTTCTTTTAAGGTCCATGAACTTAAGAGACAAAATAATCCTATTCTGACAAATACATCAAAGTTCAGCATTCAGATTTATAACAGTTTTTATGCTTTGTCTCTGCTGATAATCCCTCTCCCTTCCCTATTGCAGTTTCCATGTTCCTTAATTCATTTTCACTTCCACTGCATGTGAGCTGCCACTGATGTGGAAGGCACTGGTATACCTTCCTAGTAACTAAAGAATAAACAACCCAAACAACCAAGACTCAGAGCCATCAAGCTGCAACACAGCTTATTTGTGCAACCATCTGGTCCTCTCTGTGGTACCTACACCTATCTTCTTCCTGTTTAGTAATATATCCATACAGCATTTCCTTTTAAGTTATCCCAAAGTGCACTGACTGCTTTGCTCCAGAATGCAGTCCACTGCCACCACAACCCAGTGGTGAAGTCTCTGGACCAGATTAAACTAAAAAATATCCCAAAATATCTTTCCAAGTAAACGAATCTTTACAAATTAAACTAAAAAATATCCCAAAATATCTACCAAAAATATCTTTCTCCTCCTCTTGCCTTCCTTTAGATCATTTCTTGTTCTTCCAGGTCTGCAAACAACAAAGGAACTCTAACAAGTAAATAAAAAGCAAGTACACCTCAACTGAACACAGTAATAAAAAAAAAAAGGAGTAAATTATCACCACCTGAGTCAAGCCATTTCAGGGTTGTTATCATCTCTTGCATCTTCTTTACAATTTTATCTCTTCTATAATCTTGTAAATTGCTGACATTTCCACACAAATGGAACATAAATATGTGAATTGCTCCATTAATTTTAATGGGACCAGATTACATATTTCGAGGTACAGATATGCTAAACTGACACCTCTTCCCCCTCAGCATTTTCAAATGGCTCTGACTGAGGGTTTAGCAATTGGTACATTGAAATACCAATCTCTAAGCAACAAATTATCAGAGCTTACCACAGAACCTACCTTGAGCAGCAGTAACAGTGTGTGATCAACTGTCGCACACAAAACACTTTTGAAAGCAGTGGAAGTAGTTAAAAAAGTCAGGTGCTCCACAGTTAGAAAATCCCAGAATTAAGATTTTATTCTATTCCATCTTCATGATCAAAATAAAACTACAGTCAGCCAGGTAATTTTTTCTGTAGTCCTCTTCCTCACTCAGTGCAGGTAACTTCAAAAAAACTTGCTCTAACTGGAAGTTTGCTCTTAACACTAACTGGAATTTTTGATGTTGTGTTTTCCTATTTTCATCCTTTCATATCCTTTTTCATGCATATGCCGAATTATCCAAGAGTCAGAAACCTGACATGGAATCACCTGTGCTCCTGTCTCTTCGTGGTTTCTGCTTCAGGATCTGAACTGTGGCATCTCAGCCAAAGGGGAACAAAGTCAAAGCAAGGACGGCAAAACTGCCAAAATCCTTTTTACTGTTCTGGTACAGGATGCCCCAGAGCAGGCTCTGGACCACAGAGAAGAGAGTAACACTTGAGTGACTGCTTTGCCAAGCTCTGCTTATCTTGGTGCTTTTGCTGTCTCCTCACAGTGCACAGGCATAACCAAAACAGGACGTGACTGCCAAACACATATCCAGAATTAACACAGCAATCCGAGCTCTAAATATGCAACTTCTGAGAGGAAATGGCCAAGATGTTGGATCTCCCAGCCAAGCTAAAGACTGTGGTGAGAGACTGGGACAAGCTGGTGGACACTAAAGCCTCATGGGAGTCAGCACCCAATACTTGCTCCTGCCTCTGGTTTCTGTTTTTACCTCTGGCATTTACTGCTACAGCAACTGAGTGGTTCTTAAGTATTAATTCATCAAGAGATCCCTGCAAAGTGAAATGACTGTCTTATCTCCATAGACAGGCATGGCACGGAAAGATTGTGGTAGCAAACAAACAAGCAAAATGCACAATTTAGGTAATTAATTTTCAATAAATGAGCACTGATCTTCCTCAGACTGTCAGAACAGAGAGGAGCCTGTCTGGTGAAAAAATAACTTCAGGAAGTTTTGAGCTGCAGGTGCGAGTTTTCAGCTCTTCTGCAACCAAGCCTGGGACAGAGATAGGAAGAAAATCTCATTCTTTCAGGTGGCATTCAGGTGCCTTAAATGAGACTTATCTTTTCCTCACAAACTGGGTTTCTAAGGTTTGTAACAAATTAGACAGAGCCCAAAAGCCTATGACATAGTCCTCAGCTATACATAGAAGATGTGTG
The DNA here is from genome assembly GCF_027579445.1 of Ammospiza nelsoni. Lineage (NCBI taxonomy): Eukaryota > Metazoa > Chordata > Aves > Passeriformes > Passerellidae > Ammospiza > Ammospiza nelsoni. The sequence goes on along the minus strand of NC_080669.1, from coordinate 77,531,902 downwards.
GTGAATGATGTGTGATTCCTGTTGAAAAAGCAATAGCATGTAATTTTGGGGCTATGGGGCAAAAGTTCCCTCATTCCCATCTGGGCATGTCACACCTAAAGAGAGACTGTTGGCTTCTTTATGTATTTGTCCAGCATCAGGCACAGCAAATACCAATGGTGCATAGATTCTTACTCTGTGCATTGGAATAGAAAACAGATTTCTCATTCTTATTATGCTGTTGGAAGTGTACTAAGCAGTCTGGAAGCAGGACAACGCAATAACAACAGATAACAAGTAGCAGATTCCAAGTACTTTTAAAATAATCTATTTAGGGTTACTCTGTTGAAGTGGGTAGTCAAGTTAAAAAGGCTCCAGACAATTTTCTTTACAGCGGGAAGCAAAAGTTTATTCACAATGCTCTAAGTAGTTAAAATCCTACTATTTTTCAAGTAGTATCCATTGATTTTAACATTAACAGCTATGGGACTAAACACCTGCATACCAAAGAAACATTCAACTGGAAACCATACTCCATAGCGTGACCTGGGAAAAAGCAAGCATTTGTACTGCAGTCTCAATGCATTCATCTAGGCAATATCACTGAAGCAGTACATGAGTGGCTGCATGACATTTTAACTCTCAGCTGTCCAGCCACCTTTATTTCATTCTGAATCAAAGCATGGCGTACATGAATTGTGATATTTTTAATGTTTTTTTCATTTTCCTCTGAATTATTTTAGGAGAAAGTGTAATAATAAGCATAAAATAAATACAGGGAAAATCAGGGGACAAGCAAGAATGTTAAGGCTTAGACTTCTCAGAAGTAATTTAAATTTGTAATTTTAAATCTGCAATTTAAACAATTTACAACTTCCTGAAATGGATTAAGGAGGTAAGATCTGGTTTGTGAGAGCCACAACCATTTTATTCTTTGTCCATAACTTCTGTTTGATAAATTATTGATTTCTTATTAAGTGGTCTAGTAGCATGTTTTTCATCAGTGTGATTTAGTAGGGAACAGCCATCATTTTTTTGATAGAACCTACTCTAAAGCACCTGGTTCACTGCTGAGAAGTTCAAGGTCATCCAACGATTTCAGTTCTGTGGCTGCAGCACTAAACAAAGGTCTCCTGCAGGGTTGTGTTTAACAGAACTGTCCTCACCTCTGGCACAGAGTTTAGCCACCCCTCTAGGGAACACTTTGTTCTCAGCAGCTCCACTGGACTCCCAGTTATCCCACATAATGCCATGTGGGACAGTCACACCTGCCTCCAGCATTCAGGAGGACATTGTATATAATAGAGGAAGTTGTACATAAGAAAAATTTTTCAAGGCTGCAGAAGGAGTCTGGATGAGTGAGGTTCATTGGAGGTTACTGATTAGACAAGCTAAGAAATCCTCTGGAAATGCCTTGAATTAAAACCAGTTGAAAGCTGGAAGAGCATTACAAAGAAATCTGATTTATGTTTGACTTATTCCTCCTTAGGCATGTAGGCCCTGCTGAGAGCCAGCACAGGGACTCAGTCCCTTGGTCAAGTTCCTACAGTCACTTTTGTGTTACTAAGAGAAAAATAAATATGCAACACGACTCTAGAATTAAATACATATGGTTTTCCTGCACTGCACTTTGTTGTGATTTTGCTCAGAAGGATGACTTCTGGTTTCCCCTGCAGCACAGAAAGAGCTCAGGAAGCATCACAGGCTGCCAGCACACAAGAGCTTTTCTGTCTGCAGAAGAGTTTGGTTTATGCATGACATTGTGCAGTCTGCTCAACAAGCAACAAATTCCCCTCTCTGACTTTTCAAGAGCAGGTCTAAATAATGTTGTCACTTAGAAGAAATGGCATAAATTAAGTTAACTGGGAATTTTTTAATTGATAGTACAGTTTATGTGTGCCATGAAAAAACACCTCAGTGTGTATGGGTAGCTCCAGCTCTTAACTAGTCAAATAATAAAAAGTTTGGTCTAGTTTCAGTTGATTTCCTGGCAATCTACAAAGAATTATGAAATGCAGCTGGTACACCATGCTGCAAGCACAAAGATGTAAATCCCACAGAAGCGTCACATACTGCTATGAAGATACTTGGAAACAACTAATAAAACAAACAAATACACACAACTTTTAACATCAAAGTTTCATGAAATTCACTGGTGGCAAATGCAAGACCATGAACCCCAAGGATTCATTGCTTCGATTTGATTCTGATTGAACTAGAATTTCTAGGGAAAGACTGGTGTACCTTTGTGAACAGCAGGATAAACAACTTTCAAAGACAACAGAAGACAAAACCGACGTATCTAAAGCACGAAACAAAAACCAGTATTGATCTCTTTTCAGCACATCTGTGCCTGTGGTACAAGCCCACAGTTCTGCAGGCACCTGGAACGTTTAGTCTTCCTTACCCTACTAAATGCTAAAATGGTAGCACAGAATGGTAGCACAGAAAAACCAGAGATGAATATAAATTAAGACAATGTTATGAGAAAGGAATTATTCCCATGTGATCACGGAATTAAGAGAACTGCACTTCACTCAAAGTTCTTATAAATAAGAAGGACCATAATAAAAAATGCCAAGTACTGTGTTACAAAGAAAGTATAAAAATTAGTTTTAGAAGTAAAGCATTTCCACTCATCACCTCTCATAAAAAGGACAAAGGTGCATTAAAAAATACTGAGAAACAACATCTAAAGGCTCTGCTAGTTGTTTTTGGAATATACTAATTACTAATATATTAATTCTTCTTATCTCACTTGAGCTAAGGCAAGAACACAGTTTTAAAATAAAAACCTATATGGTCTTCAGGCACACCCCTACCCAAACTGAACAAAAATAGTATCTAAATACATGAGAGAACTATCTCTGCCAGACTGCTCAGTAACTTGACTTAGAAACCTCTCAGGATGGCTCACTTCTGATTTGTTTACTATGTAATTTCTGGCACCTTGCTCTGCAAGGCGTGGCAGCCCTCACCAGGCACCATGGAAGGCCACGGATGCCATGCCAGCCTGGCATCAGGAGCAGCTCCCTTTGAGCAAGGATGCTGTTCCCACCCCCAGAGCCCCAGAAGCTGTTACCTGGGCGGGCAGTCCTGCTCGTGGCACTTCTTGTGCCGCCCCTTGGGCTGCGTGGCTGGGTCACAGAAGGAGTTTTTGACGGCTCCGCTCGCCCTCCGCACGCAGCGCGCGATCTGCCGCCGCAGCCCTGCCAGAGACACACACACAGAGAGAGAGAGAAAGGAGCAGTCATCCTGGGCTGGGGATGGAGTGCAGGAATCCCCAGCTACGTGCACCCTTCAGCCAAGCTGGAAAGGTCAAGTGGAGCTGTCTTGGACGGGATCAGAGCTCAAGTGACAGATTAGAAAGCACTTTCCTTGATGGCTTTGCTGGCCTCAGAAAGGGCTCCTGCAGGCCCTCGAGCGGGTTTAAATGGCTTTGAAGGGTTCTCCAGTTACCCACAGACAAGAGGAAACACAGCAGCATCAGGCTATTCACAGCAAGCTTGGGTTTGCTGACCTTTTCTCTGTTCATTGGGAAGGCTGTTTAAGCAGAACACAAACCAGAGCCACAGAATAATCCTGTGACTCTTAACATTAATTCAACTTTTAAGAAGTTTTGGTGCACATTTTGACTTTTTTTGCACATTTTGAAATCAATGATAAAAAATGTCTTCTATTTTCTAAGTACATAATACACAACATTCAGTGCAAGAGCTAAAGAACAATTATGAAGAGAAACACAAAAACAATTCACACAAACCATTTGGGTTATTTCCTAACATTTCAATTTATACAAAACTCCATTCATTTAACAGAAAGAAACATGAACCAAAATACTACACGAACCTAATATGAATCTGAAGAAATCCACTTTCTAGGAGCCTGCTTTCCCAATAGTTCTGCAATAATTTGAGGCAGATCTCTGGCTGCAACGCAATGTAAACAAAAGTATTGCAACATTACAGTTTGAAAGACTGCACTGAGACTGATATAGAGGCATTAAAATAGTCCACACAAATCTTAAGGACTAAAAAGACTGAAAAATCTTTTTTTAACTCCCATTAACTGTGCTATTCATTTTCATATCAATTAATACACACTGTAGATCACTGCATCTCTAGAACTTTTATCTTCCTCCTGGGATGCACAGGGCCTAACAGCCCTGTTATCATGGCATCAAGGGTAAGTGTTGGGCTATTTAGCAGTATGTTTAGGAAACAAGCTTTTCCTTTCCTCAAGCCTCCTAATAACTAGATAAGAGCAGCAATCCACAGAAAATAATTGAGAAATAGTAATATATTCCTCTGTATATTCATAGCATCATAAAAATGGTAAGGTTGGAAAAGCCCTGTAGGATCAACAAATCTAATCATTAATCCTGCTCTAGCTCAAGAACACAGAAGAGAGTTTTGCATGCCTGTTTGGATAATTTCATAGAAACCAAAGGAAACCTACATCCCTATTTTTTAACACCTGAGAACATCAGGTATGTGAGGAAATGCTTTCATTTTTTGATTACTTTAAGGCTTCTGACTGAGACATATAAAATAATTACTGACTACAGCACAAGATTTGATGACTGACTCTGCCCCAGTCAGATATGAAGGCTGATCTTCTAGCACAGTGATTAGTGTCACCTGTAAGGGACAATTAAGGAACTGAGGCATTCAAGAGTCCATGGGTACATGGTGCAGCTGCAAGACTGCAGTAAGCCTGGACATGGTGATCTCTTATTCATAGGTGACTTCAAACAGGAGCAAGACTTTTGTCTCAGCAGAGAACTCCCAGGTAGCAGTGCTCTCTTTTATGCCCTGGTATAAATGTGACTAGAAAATTCAGCAATCTTTCTGCTAGCTGTAAGCAAATCAGTTGGCAGAAATGTTTCTGTTACTTTCAAAATCATGATATGTTGCTGTTCCAAATACAAACAACAACAAATCTTTTGCTTTGATAAATTTTTAGTGTATTTCAGCTGCTGCAATTCATTTTAAAGCCCCCATAAACCTTTGCAAAAGTTTTGCTTTGAAGCTGTACATTCTCATAAAAGGACCAGCTGACATCAATGAACTAGTTTATTCTAATAAACAACCTCTTTATGAAAGTTATGTGAACTCCCATTGTAGTTTCAAAATCTCTTGCAGTTCAGCTCCAAAGCTGGAAGGAATTCTATATGCTTATAGCAACACACACACACAGATGTAGGTTTACATGCTATGACATAATGAAATGGATTTATCAGTTTGAGCAAGTTGAACTAGAAAACACTGCAGAAAAAGACAACTAGTCACTACTGACCCTGCCCCAGCAAGTATTTACAGTTATACAAGTTAAGAGGGTAATGTCCTATTCAAGCCACAGATTAAAAATTCTAAATATACTGAAACCTCAGTAAAATTTGAAACCTAAACATTTTTTTGAAAAGGCTTTGAGAGGTAGCTGTTTTTGTCCCTTCACCACTTTTAGTTTTTTTCTGAACTCAATGCTGATTAGTTCACCTGATGTGTACTATCTCAGCTCAGTGAAAAAAAACCTTGCAAGTATTTCTGGGAAAGGTAGGAGAAACCAATAAAGATAATCATCAGATCACAGAATAATCTCCATTTCACTAAATCTGCTCAGAGGTTCCTTCTTCTTCCCTGTGACAGTTCATGCCTAATGCAGGACTCTTTAGATGTGAGGCTGACCCACACATACCTTGCTTTCTCACTTGGTTGGCAAAGCAAGCTACCAGTTCAGAGTTATCTGGGTGTGAAAGGCATTTGAAAGAGAGATTAGAAATCTTTTTGCCACAGAGCCCTCAGTTTGGGCTGTAAACAACAGAAATGAAGGATCATAAGCAAGTATATAAAAAAGTGTATGAGAAACATGCATATTTGACTTTAGAGCTCATTTGAACAGGTAATCATCTGAGCTGTGCACTTAGATAGTCTGCAAGGAGTTCACTTTGTATTTGAACGAGCAAATTATATTCTGTGCATGCACAAGTTATGCACAGAATACAAGTGCCAGTCTTTACATTTGCAGTGCTATAAAACTGAGACACACAACAGTCAATGGAAACAGTGACCTTTGCATTCTAAAACCAACACTACAAGCTTAGGAACACTTGGAAATAATTTTGCAGAGTGGCCTTTATAAAAGTTGTAAAGGATTTAGACGGCACATAACAGTTAACCCCAAAAAGAATCTTAGGGTTAAGTCTTTTAGCAGAGCTTTGAAAATCTGCCAATTACCCATACTATCTGTGGAGAAACAAAGTTTTGATATTGGCTAATATTCTCCCTTAGTTGCAGCTGTGCTGTGCTATGCTTTTTGTTACATTTAATGCCACTCAAAGCTGGTTCTAAGAAACAAGACCAAAGCCTTTAGACAAGGAGGAAGTACTTACACTTTTAATTCCAATATAACCCATTCCGTGATTGTTTAAAGAAGGAATTATAGGTAGTTGGTCTAGAAAAGAACCTCAGTGACACATTTTAATTAATCTGCATGTAAAAAAGCTTACAGGCTCTACCTGCTGTCTTGAGAGCAGGCTCTGGTGGGACGGCTCTTGTCCAGAGGGTGCAGCAGATTGCAGGACACCACTGTGCACACATTCTGACTGCAAAGCAATTCCTTTCAGCATAAAGCAAATGGCAGGAGAAGATTCAACCTGTCCTGCACTGAGGACAGAAAAAGGGTTATGACTTTTACTACAAATTATCCCCTTTGGTCCTTGTTTGCCATGAACTGGATTGCAATGTAACTAATCTTTTTTCTACACTGGAAATGTGTATCAGGTATTGCAGTGTGTTCTCCTTTTCCCTGCATGAAGGATAAGGTATACCTGCCACAGAAAACTTTGATTTTTCTGACTACTTTTTTCCTGTTCAGCGGTGTTACAGTAGACTGGCCAGAGCCACCTTTGACACTACAATAGGTGGGTGCATACAAAGGAAATGAAAGAAGCCGTGAGAACATTTGAATATTTTGTTTTTCCACTGCATCAGTCCACTGCCCTGCCTGCAGCCTAACTTCTTATTTCCTAATGCAAATTTTCTTTCTTGGCTGCAGAAAGCATTTGATTGTATTGTCCTGATTTCTGTGGCCACCAAAGGCAGAAGTAGCCTTGGATTTATTGCTGTGTTTTTGGCCAGTGGTGATGAAAGGATGTGTGCTGGACCTTTGGCAGGTCCAGGTTTGCCAAGAGAACAGAAGTCTAGGTAAGGATCAATTGCTCCCACTGGCTGTGGCTATCAAAGTTAGTTCAGCAGTTCATCTTTCTTGATCCTCCTTTTTATCCTAAAAAAATATTGGTTAATTGTTTACAAAAATGCTAATTGCAATAATCCTTAAAAGCTATTTACTACTTATGTAAGGCTAAATAAATACAGCTTTTCTTATTTATCTCTCTGTAGGCTTATCTTCAATAAGACTTGTCCTGCAGCACACCCATGGCAGAAAACGATGTGCACTTCAGTGCACTTTTACCTTATAAACTCCTCAGAACACTTCAAATGTCAGTGATTTGGTATAAGTGTGTTAGTGTCAACAGCAATAAATTCTGAATCTAAACAGAGTGAACATTCATATGAAATCGATCACATTGTTCACAGCCAGAAGGAGGTTCTGTGGAAGTCAGAAGGAAATTTTATGTAAGTCAGTTGGACATCAGGGAGAATTTCTTCACTGAAAACATAGTCAAACCCTACTAGAACAGGGTGCCCAGGAAGCGGTGGAGTCACCATCCCTGGGAGTGTTCCAGAAACAACTGGATATGGCACTTGGGGCCATGGTTTGGTTGATGAGGTGGTGTTTGGTCAAGGCTTGGGACTCTCTGATCTTTCAGGTGTTTTCCAGCCTTAGTGGTGCTATGAACAGTGATGCTGGTCCACATCCCCATGGCCCAGAGCACAACCAAATACAACATGCATCAGCAGAGAGCTGCAGGCAGATTGGCATATCAGATTTCCCCACTCCAAGTGATGCATTGGAGCTCTGTGCCAAGATTTCTCTGTTTTAATGAGCAGGGAGTGATAGACAATACCCTGACTGCATCACTGCATCAGCAAACTACATCCTTCTTTACACCTGTCCAGTTACTTCTCTAGACATCTGTATCTCAGAGGAAAGAGGACTACAGGTTTATTCACTTCTTTTCTTCTGTCCATGAAGGAATGCAGAGAACTGGTGAAGTGTCTGTGCCCTTCATGAACTGGGATGCACCTCCTGGTTCCCCTCCAACTGATGTCACCAAGTCCGTAATCTTGTCTGAAACACATGATTTCTACTTATACAAAGGCAGTAAGCTCAAAAAAGAGCTTTTACTAAGCTTTTACTAAGAGCAAAAATGCAGCTAACAGAGGAAGTCAATTAGTAGATAAGAACTGGAAGAACTTTACATACTATACAGTTATCTGTATAAGTAACCCATGTGGCAGAAATAAAAGCCACATCACAGTTAACTAGCCAGAAGAGAGTACATGGGGCTACAATTTACCTAGAAACAGTTCTGGGAAAACTGCAGCTAATGTAAAAAGAACCTCAAAACAGCGTAACAGTCTACTAACACATTCGCCTCCTCTCCCCTTTTTATCACAACAATTTTTACATTAAATATGACTCAGAACTACGCAGGTATCAGAAATAACACAGAACACAATTAAGCAAAACCACTTGTTTTGTGCACCTATTTAAAGAAAATGGTGGGTGTCTCTCCACCAGAAACCACATCAAGTTTTGTGCTGGGAGACTCTTCTCAAAAAAAACCCACAGAAAAAAAATCACAGCATCTATCTAATCAAGCATACATAAATATGAATGAACACACGTCTCCATAATATATTAATTATATATATATATAAATATTTTTAAAATAACATGTGGATGTTATTGGGATGGGATATTTTACACTAGGCTTCTAAAAATTCTTCTTTGAATCTTATAAAATTAGGTCATAAAATGCCTTTTGTCCAAACCACTAAAAAACACATTGTTTTAGTGTCTTCCCTGACAGAAGAGATTCAAAAATGTTACTCCTGCAATCATCACTATTTTTAAATCACAGCTGGGTTTGTTATAACACTTGTTTGTCCTTTTTCTTTTCTTCCAAAAAGGAGTTGAAAAAGCAGTAATTACCAAAAGCCATTAACAATACTCTAGCATTAGAAAAGGTCTTTCTCATATTATTGGTCTGGTTGTAACACTAATCTTCTACTCCTTTCACACTGTACAGAATGGTCAAAGAACAATGTTATGGTTGTATCTCCAGAATTCTTTTACTGTCCTGTGAAAATCAAGAGTTAATTCAGACAGAAGGCTACAATTCCTAACCCCCAAGTTCAGACTTCCCTTCATATACCACATTTTCGGCACATTTTCAAAATTATTCACACAATTGATGGATTTAAAAAATGACTAATGTAAAGATTTGGTCTCTTTATCCTTACTGTTGGTTTACTATAAATATTAACTTTGTCTCATTGATGTTAGCTACTTCAGAGGAAGTTCTCCTGGTAGCATTTTGTGTGAGTTACCGGAAGCCACAACTTTCAGACCTGTTGTTAAATCCTACTTCACAGTCATCACTGTGTTTGTCTGGTTTAATGTGCTGCATAGAACTACAGTACAACTGCAGTGCTACCCAAGCTATTGCCAAATGGGCAAAGACATGGAAGTTCTCAAGACTAATTGCAATTAAGTAACTATTGAATAATGGACAGAAAAGAGTCATTACTTGTCAGGGCAGGACAGAAATGAAGAATATTTTTTGTAGTTATTATACAGAAAACTCTTAATAGGGAAACAACAGTAGGTCATAAATTTGTATTGCTGGAAAGAAAGGCTATGGTGAACAGTATTGACAAAAAATTATGACGGAAAGAAAACTGTACCTCCTTATTTTGGTTCACAGAAGCTGAGAATTTCAGGGCAGGTGTTTTAGAAACCTAATGACTTATGCAATTTTAATTTTTTTTTTATTTAGAAGTCAAAATACATTATTCACAGAATCACAGAATGGCTGGGGCTGGAAGGCACCTCTGGAGATCACATAGTCCCACCCCCCCACTACAGAAGGGTCTCCTGGAGCAAGCTGCACAGGAGCACAACCAGCCAGATTTTTAATATCTCCAGAAAAGGAGACTCCACAGCCTCTCTGGGCAGCCTGTTCCAGTGCTCTGCCTCATTTAAAGTAAACAAGTTATTCCTTACATTATTTTTGCAACCATGTGATCTGATTTCCCACCAAATGCAGATTTAAAGAACATTACCTCTTTGAGGATTACATCTGTAATGAAGGAAAACAGTAAGAGAAAAGGGAAGTGAGGAATTACCTCTTCCACAGGTAACACTGCAGGCTGTCCACTCTCCATATTGCCAAAAATACTCTGGCTCTCCAATCTCATTCTCATTACTCTCTTCTTTGCGTACAGTGTATTCATACTCGATTCCAGGGTTAGTTTCTTGAAAAAGCAGCTGGAGAGAGTGGTGTTTATCAGTGGTTTAATTAATAATCTACTGGTCAAGAGCTTTCAAAGTGTGAAACTGGAATAATTAAAGCTGCCCATAAAGTCTGCTACCAGTTCAGAGAAGCAGACATGCAGAATTTCCACTTCTTTGTTGACCATGGCATACATGAATTTTTCAAAGACACAGCTGTTTACCATGCATTTCTGCAAATGCAGGTGAGAATAAATGGGTCACCATAATTGGTATTCTACTGACTATAAGAAAAGATAATGTGAAGTCCATCCAAAGCATCCTTATGCTGCTGATTAAGAGCTATTGCCTATCCCCATTATTAGTTATAATTTTACTACCTGCTGAAATAGCTGTTACAAAACAACCTCTGGGTCAGAAAATTACAGATGCTATTCAGACGCTGCTTTAACATTATTTTTCATTGTTTCTGAATTAAGAAGAAAAATTTCCAGCTGAGAAGGGGTACTCAAGAAATTTACCTGAGAGGGAGAAAGTAAACATCATTAAGGGGAAAAAAAAACTTCAGCCACAAACTTTTATTCTTCCCAATTCTACTAAAAGTGAAGTCTGAGCACTCACTAGTTTTGTCTTCTCACAAGACATTCAAAGTGTGAAAGGGGTCTCCCATCACACCTCTAATACTTCTTTTGATTGCATGGTGGGCACACATGCAAACAAGCCATGAGAGACACTTCCGAAGATCAAAAGGCCAATTCCAAACTGTTTTCTCAGAACTGACAGAAACTGGTTATGTATAAGTCAGAATCCATAAAGCAACATGAAAGAAACAAATCAGCCTCTGTGGATGTTAAATGGGTCAGTTTCACTTACCACAAGCTATTAACCCGTATACATAATGCTGTATGTTTTCTTGCTCTGTGTAAGCTGCCTCTGCTGTCAGCTGCCCGTAGCTCTCACTGTTCACAGCCTCACATCAGCTCCCTTTTCGTGACAACTTATTTTTCATCTGGATCTGGTTCACATCACAGCCATGAGTTGGTCCAAGAAAGTTTGGGGAAAGGACTGACCAACTAGTGGCAGCACAGGATTATCTCAGCCTTTAACAAATATTGGAGTGCTATGCAGGATTTGAGTTCTTAGGCAGGATGAACAACCCTCAAAAGCAAAGTGCTTATTTCTCTCCAAAACAGCTCAACTGTTTTTTTTTTTTTTCAAGACAGCACATTAATAGTGTTTTATATACCAATATACATATTTTCTGCCCCTGATTTCCTCTTTACCTGAATCCATATCGATTCATTGGTGGGTCCTGGAGCAGTCAGATTTTCTAGATCCCCTGTTCTGTCATACTGAAATATTGTGCCTGCCACTTTGTATTCACCATTCCACTGGATGATATAGCCTCCATTCAGGTAGTATTTTTCTGGGTCTTTGCTTCGCATAGCAAGGAAATTTCCTGATTCTGTAACTTCCATGACTTTGATTCCCCTTGCTCCTTTTGGAATTAGCCCAATATCAACATATCCTAAGAGACAAAAAAAATTAATGGAGGTGAACAACAGAAATGTCACTGCATTTTACTTCTTTGTAAGATGATTAAAACAACAGCTTTGCTTGAAAAAATACACAAATGTGCTGTCACAGAGCTTGTATTTCAGTTTGTTGATAGTGTGACTTTCCAAGTCAGGGTTTCTAGTATCAGTTGGGGAATAGTGTTTAGGCAATGCCAGTGGCATTTAGAAGGGATGTGGAGGTGAATGACTTTCAGAGCTGTGCCAGGGGAAATCTACTCCACACATGAGCATCAACATTTCCATAACTATGCCTGAGGGCTCTGGCATACTGTAATCTGGAGAAATGCCAGGGAGTTCCTGCAAGTTAACAGCCTGTTGTGGGAAAGGTTTTTTTCAATTTGCAAAAAACATTTTCATCTGTACACAATGTACAGGTGTGCACAGAATTCCATGTACCTTCTCTTAAGGCATTTAAATTCTCTGTGACTGTTTGCCCTACAACAACAAGAATAACAAAATAACGTTATTCAAATGCCTCAAATTACTACTATAAATTCAGCACTTTTTTGTAAACTACCAATCTTCATAACAAAGTTCAAGGGATCTTCATGGATAGTTATGTGTTCAGGGATTTTTGGTTGGTGTGTTAAGAATGACCCAAAGCATCTATTACAGAATTTTGTTCACATCATAGGCAATATGTGATGTCACAGTCTGAGCTTCTTACCTTACAGGAAGCTGCTATTGTTGTTGCTACTAAATTGTAAAAATAGGAAGTTCACATAGATACTTGAACGTGAACACAGGTAGCTTTCTTGTTATTGCCCCTAGCTGAGCTCTAGAAATTGGATGGATAACACTGTTACAAGCTGGTGCACTGGGAGCGTGAGCTGCATTTTGTGCTCGTTTACTTCAAGACTGGAACATGAGTTCCCCAGTTCTCATCACACCTTTCTGAGGTCATGAATTAAATTCTGAGAGTCACATCCTGTTCACCTTTCTTGTGAAATGAGCTTTTCACCTTTGATTACTCACTCACATGAGTGAGATAAACCACACTGGGCATGCTAAGCAATCTTCAGTATCAATGTTCTTCTCCCACCAGAACTATTTATGTGCTGTACAGTAACCTGCTTCTGTAAATAAGTGCCCAAGAGTCTTTAACATCCGATTTTCTTTGCAGCTCTTTTGTGGTGTAATAAATAGTGGTTAAAATATCCTATGCTGCTTGTGGTGCAAAACAGAAAAGACTTCAGGTCTTTCCTAATTAGATTGATACTATATAACCATATATATGGATTTCCAATGATTTATGTTTAAGAAGGAACATTTTCTGAATGTTACCTTCTGCAAGTCTTCTTGACTGACTGTGGAAACTGAAACATTTTTTTCTAAATGATTCAGTTTTTTCTAAGTGAATGAAGGAAGAAAATCTGGAAGCTCACTTCTATTATTCAGGAAATCAGTGGTCTAGGTCTGTTGTAAGTAGCCAAATCTAATGATTCTCTCAAATGTTCAATTCATTCAGTGGAGAGAAGACAGGTTACAAACACAGTGTGTGATTATGTAACTAAAGGCTTGATTAGAAGGCATACTTACAACCAGGAAAAATTAGCACAGCATGGAAAGCCTTAATTATGTCACATCCTGGCAGCTTGGCTTTGAAATTTTGGTGTCCTTTTACAGTAGGGTTGGGTTGGTTGTTTTTTTTTTTTTCTTCTATTTAATTAGAATAACATTTGTTCAAAATGCAAAGCATAAAAACTATAAGACAATTTGTATTCTATTGCAACACAAAAACCTGTATATCCTTTCAAGATTTTGCATAGTTAATTTTGTCTAAATCACCTGCTGCTGCTCCGAAACCTTATTTTAAACGTATTGCAACTGTCTGGTAAGGGAAGTTACCATTCACTCAGTATATCATCTTCTGTCTTCTCCCTGGCCCTCCCCAACAGCTAAATTACTTCCTGATTTCCCAGAGCCTCTTGCTGATTCCCAATAAACATTATTTGATTTTGAAAGGAAAGCTAATCAGCAGCAAGCTTTTGAGCTTGTCACACAACATAATAAATTTTTGTTTTAAAATTCTGTGGATGGACATTATGGAATTGTTCCTGGTTATGTGGTCTCATTTGATAAGGATCTAGAGATCCAAGATTCAATAACAGTCAAATAGTCAGCTGTCTTACCTACACTGGGCTCATTAAATCCTGGAGCAACCTTATTGTGGGTGCTTCTGCACACCTGTGAACAGGCAACCCTCAGATGCTATTAATCCTTCCCTTTTTAATTAAAATTAAATCTATATGCTCCCAAAACAGACATGAACAAATTAATGAAACCTTTGCTGTATGCAGAGCTGTACAAGGACAGAAGAACTTGTTTTTCCTTTCCAACTTCAGTGAGAAAAAAGTAGTTTTACTCAGGCCATTAGCACAGCATTGCAGATCAAACGATGACCAGATCTGACTATGCACAGAGCATGCATTTTTTCTAGCAGAAGCGTGATTCACTGATAACATGATAACACTGATTCACTGATTCACGTGATAACACCCAGTTACAATTTCCCCTGCAGATCATCCCTCAGTTTTCAACAAGAAGCACTTTCAATCATTTTTACACAGAGAAATGACTTCAGCAAGGGAAGAATTTAAAGGAGGAATCCAAATTACCAAATCCTTCACTTTGATTAAACATCATCTTCACTGTACGACAAGCAGAGCCATCTCCCAGGCAAACTCCACACTGGTCTTCTGTTGCGTTAGAATTTATCTCATAATCACAGCCAACAGCCTAGAAGGAAAAAACAGCGTCAGTATAAATGCAGCCTCTACAATTAACTACTCAGAGCTCATCTATCACTGTGCTTCTGAGCAGGGATGTAGTATATATCCTGTATGGTGTATTACACCAAGGTGAAAAACAAACCAACAAACCATAACCATCATCATGTCACAAAACATACAGTAGTGACTTGAGACACAAATGTGCCACACAAATGGCTTCATTATCTGGGACTGGCCACTGTATCTAGGATTTGTGTCTGCTTCCTAATGTCATAGAGCCATCCACAGGTTCCTGGGAATGCAATGCAGAAACAGAACTGAAATCTCTGCCAGCTTTTTGTGGCCATCACGCAGCAAAGAACCTCTACTACAGTCAACCCTCCTGGCAAAGAGAAACTCTTCAGTAAGCATGAAGCTTTACATCAATGACTCTCCAGCTTGCCAGCATAGGGCATGGGTCCAGATACAGTGGGTCAAGTGGGTCAAGTTCTAGTAAAAACTAATTTTCCAATTTATACTTGCTATAGGAACAAAGTCAGACTATAATATATTCATCCTGAGTCAGGAAAAAAACTTCCTTGCCCAACCCAAAAATTCTGTACTCTGATGTCTTTAAATTTCAACAGAATTTGCATTTCGTTTCGGGATTTTTTTTCCTGCCTCTTTTCAAAAACAGGCAGGATTGCAGAACACAGCATGAAGTCCAACACTTAGTGGTTGTTAATAGCATCTAAGATATCTGGAGGCCTGTGATAGAGATGAATAGCCAGAAGCCTGGCTGTACGTCAAGGTTTTGTCTTAGTTTCAGATAGGGGATACAGTATCATAAAGTCACCTCAAAACACGTTTTCTCAGCTGATTTTTCTCAAAATAAGCTTTCAGGTGCTATACCTACCAACCTAACACCCTCTTGATGTATGAAAATCTGATATATGAACCTCTTTTGACGTTGATCTTATTTCACCTTCAGTACATCAGCTACTGTGTATTTCTGCAAGATTCTGACAGGAAAATCCATCTATTAGATTAACCTAGGTATACAGGCTCTTGCATCCCCTAGTGCTTTTCTATCATTTTCAGCTTAAGAAATACCTGAACATTTGTCTAAGTGCCAATGAATTTAATGAACAATTAGAGAAACTGTGAGAAACAGAAGCAAGGAAAGGCCTCCAACTACAGATGGTGCCAAACGGCACCACTTAAAAGAAGGCTCCCAAATAGAGATGCATCCACCACTTACTGCCAATTCATATCCAGCACCTTTCACACCAGCTCTGAAAAGCCACAGCCATGTCAAAGGTTCTGCAGAAGTCTTAGCTTCTCCCTCCTCTCAGCGAAGGCCACTTTCAAAAAATGAAATATTTTGTAATGTCTTGCACACACACAGATCCTGGCACCAAGGCCCACACTTACGAGCAGTACAGAAGATTACAGAGATAACGATATGTCAGCAAGGTGACTAACTTTTTGCCTCCAGGTATGCAGCTATTTGAACAGGGGTGGATTTAATCTACTATTCAGAATACACAGATGCCACTGCTACACAAACAGGATGTTTCTTTATCTTTCCAGGAGTTCAGATCTGTCTCTTCACCAGTTTAACTTTAACACTTCCTAGTAATTTAGAGAGGCTGAAGTGTTGCTGTTTTCTCAGTGATGCATTCCACAGTACATCTACTGTACTATTAGTACATCTGTTAATCATCTGCAAACAGGGAAGTCACAGTTATCTGGCTCATTATTAGACCGAAGAAATAATAAGACACTCTGGAGAGTCATTGAATTTGAAGTTTATTTTCTATACTACGCACATACATCCTTGAACAGAAAGGTGGGGAAAGTCTGAAGATGGAACTCTTGCACTTTGTGCTTTCCCATTAGAAAATACAATTAATGACTGCTGGGAGCTTGTATTTTGAACTTCTCTAAAAATTACTTGTCTTCAAATTGTATATTTTTGCCAAATTATCATTTTCTGGTAGAAAATTCATGTTTTGGAAAAGGTTTCTGTGCTTCTTTATTTACTGTGCATTCTTGTTTGAGAGGCTGCACACAGAATTAATTTATCTATTTCACACTGTCAATCAGATAGTTTGAAATGAACATCACTGAGCATATTTCCCTTCCAAGTACTGTGGGGTGTAAAAACCCCCAAGGGTTTAACTAATTAGTTCTGATTAGAACAGCTGCAGCCCTGGCTCTAACTGAGATGGCAGCAACACAGCATCATCCCTTCCCTGCCTTTGGGATTGGCAAATCTGTGTTTCTGCATGGGCTGCGCTTCATCAGATCAGATTTTGACCATTTCCTTTACCAACAGATCTATGGCATCAAAGTATGGCATCACTGGGATGTGAAGGGAATCCCTTTGTCCCTTCCAGTAACAGCAGCAGAAGTTTGTATTTCACTGTCCTTCTGATATATGAAACAGTTTGTATCTGATCAGACATGAGCCTTACCTATACATGCAACATTCCTACACATTCCTGGGGTTTTGGAATACTCAAGAATGAGGTAGGGCAGACAATTTACTCTGCTATAATAAATAAATAAAGCCTTTGCTTTATTCCTCAGCCCTGGGGTGCCGCTGGTGCTGCCATGACCTTCACATATTGTCTCATCATTGCAGGGTCTCATCTTACAAAGCCATTAAAAACCATCACAAAGCAATATTCTCATGTCTCAGAATAAACAGCATTCATTTGCTCCAGATACTTTAATTTCCATGAACTTTAATTTCCAGACCATGTTTTCCTTTATTACTCCAGTGAATACTGCATAATTTTTGCCATCCATTAGAATAATTTCAAGATGCATCATTCTTCTTTTTACTTGCTTTCCTCATTATTCTTGCTCTTGTGGATGCATTTTCTAAACATGCTTCAAACTTTCCAGAAGATCAATATGACCCATTAATGGGCACTTGCAGTCCAGACCTAGATGATATTTGAGGTCCATTCCAACCTGAAGCATGCTATGACTCCATGATGAATTTCTGACAAGCAGTTGCTAAAGGGGTTCTGGAGACTAATGCAGGTTATAGAGCAGGAAATAATATCAGCAGCAATTAGGCTCTGATTTTTTTTACCCACATATGTCCTTGTGCACCCTTTGCCTGTGAACCATGCTGTGTTACAGGAACCACTGTGTGCCATGGCATGGGCATCACAACTTAGCATCCCTCCCTGCAGCACTTTGCCATTGTCCCATCCCTCCCTGCTGCACTGTGCCATTGTCCCACTCACCAAGAGCCCTTTCTAATGCATCTGAGATCAGCTTTGTTTCTGGTCACAGCACACAGTGCAGAGGCAGATGCAATGACCTGAACTACCCAGCTGAATTACAGGAAGGAGAAACAATTTATTTCCTGCTGCTCCGTGACTAAAGGGAAAACAGCCAGAGATATTGGCCTTTTTCCATTTCCAGAGGGAGAGGCTTTTGTGTCAGATTGGCAGTGGGAGGCAGATACAAAAAGTCCTGCCACTGAAGGGTATGGCCTTGAAGGGCACTGCTTGAATATCCATCATGTGAAGGCTACACTGAACTTTAAGGTCTTCCCTCCTCCTGTCTCCCCCACTAAGTCTTCAAATAAAGAAATTATGTTTACTTCATGTTGGCCATGACATTGCCATGAAGGGAGAGAAATGTGTCCTGATGTCAGTAATTTATCTTGTAATTTATCTGTATGGGTCTGAATCAAATGTCCTGTTGGACTAACAGTGGGAGGAGAAAGCTGAACCGTAGTGGTGAAGTTGCTGCATAAAAATCCAAGCTGTGTAATCTGCTTTTCAGAAGGAGAAAATAATGGTTCCTTCCCTGCTACACAGCTGTGTAATTCTCCAGTACAATGTCAGTCTCTCACAATCACAACTGTGAATTACCACAGATTTGCATGACTGAAGGTCACTTAGGCCTATTGAAATTCTGTGCAGGAGATGAATGGCTGTTAGAAACATCACAGATGTTTCCAGATCCTCCACCCTTAGCATCTGCACACTCCAGTGCAAAGAACATGTAAGCCTTCACTTTTAGAGGATGTGATGGCTTGTACCTAATCAAAAATCCCCATTATCAGCGCTTAACAACCATACTCTGGTGGCAGTACCTTCACTCATTAACACTGGGGGAACAACTGACTCACCTCGTAAGAAATAAGAGTTGTGAGAATTAATACAGTTGTGATGTATAATTTAAGTACAGGAATATAGGCTATGTGCTTTAAAGATCTCCCAAATAAAAGGGGGAAAATGACAATTGAAAAATGAGTGCTAAGGCATACAGTAAAAAATAAAATAGTCATAGTATAGCTTGATGATTTGAGATTAAATTATTGACAGATCTTATCAGATCTCCTGACAGAACTTTTCTTCTGTGTAAGGTCAGCGTTGAGAAAGGACCCAGATACTTTATAGGCCAGGCCTGCAAACGAGTTAACAATTTTAACTTGTCTTTGATTCAACAAGTTCTAAAGGAATACCATGCAAACAACACCTCACTGTAACCCTTCCTTCAGCACTGATGCACGGGCAGCACTTCCAAAAAATTAGGAGATACAGGATAAATTAAAAGGACCAAGTGAATCAGTAGTCTGTCTGTACTTACTTCTCGCTTGAAGACGCACATTGTGGCTTTGTCAGGCCAGCTAGGAAAGGACCCAGTATACCTCTCATGGCTAAAATGAAGCATCTCAATCCACATTTAGCCATTAAAGAAAGACTAGTTTCTCTGATAGCTCTGAACAAATCCATGACAAACTGCAAAATCAGACTAAAATCAGATTAATTTAGAAGATGAAATTATTTTTTGGATCTATCTATCTTGTTTTGACATACTCAGTAGGAAAACTCTGAACTCACTTGATAAAAAATAGCTACTCTACATGCCAATCACATGTGAGCAATTTAGACAGTGGATCTAATATCTTATTAATTTAATATTTTTCTCAATTTCAGACCAAAGTGAAGTGTTATTTTAGAACTCAGGACAAATGTGAAGTGCTCTTGTGAGATACAATTCTGAAAACCAGAATAGTGCTTTAACACTTGTGAATGTCTTTTCCACATAATTAGCAACATGTTGCAATCAAACTACAACAATGATGTGCCAGACTAATTATACTAAACCCATTTCCAGATTTATTCTTCAGGACCAGTAATGTATCTATTGTGCTTAGCTAGCTGGAATCAAACACCAGCAAATTAGATGAAGATATAGGAAAAAGCTTCTCCTCAGGTTTTGTGCTGGGTACCTATTTCAGATGAAAGCATCCTACCCTTCAATACTGTGAGCTATTTGTGTTATCTATTCATCATTTGGTCTCATTTTGCATGGCTATATTGTTCATTCTGTGATCCTGACTCCAAATGAATCTGTTTGCCACGAGATGTGAAGCAGCAGTCACCATGGGCAACGCTGATAGCATCTTGGAGGGAATTTCTCAGAAACACTTTGGGTCCACAGAGTTGTTAATGCTGAAGAGTATCTGGGCTCTACAAACTGCAGTTAGATTAGCTTCTCTTTCACCTCTGATCTCCCAGTTTGGATTAATTGAGTCTTGCTATCTCTAAAACAGGTATAAATCTGAACTGCCACAGGCAAGGTTTCAATACAGAAAGCATATGGAAACTAAAATTAACCACAGTGACCCCAGTCCAACTGGGCTGGAAATCAGAGAATGAATGTTTCACAAGGACAGCCTTTCTGAGTTTGGTAACTGGTCTCTCCCAAGTGAAGGTCAAAAGCACTGCTATGGTATGCAATATCTACTAGATGTTTCAATACGCTAAAGATATTATTCGTTCTGGCTTGAACCATTCAAAGCCATCATAGTTCAAGGGCCCCTTCTGGCCCTCAGCAAAGTTAAGCAGCATCTCTTCGCTGTGAGCTTGATCAAGATCTTGGTAACCTTTCATAAATGCAAGCATTGCAAGGAAAGCTTAAAACATATCTTTTATTACTGGTCTCTGATGCACTGTCATTCTAACAAAATAAGAAGTTTAAAAAGAGGGTGTACCAACATCTATTAAAAATGTGAATTTTCCATCACTAGAAATCTTTAAGAAAAGAATGTGAAAAATGTCAAAAAAGTAATATAATTTTTAAAGGGATGAAACAGACAACTTCTTGAAGTCCCTTCCAGCTGCATTTTTATACAATTAAGTGGCTTGGGGCATACAACTCCCATACCAGATAAGCAAATGCAGTTTCCACAAGCCACATTCTTGCTTCCAAAGATGCTAAAAGCAAAAAAAGCTATTAGGCTTCAGGGAGGTACAGAACAAACCCCCAGTCTGAAGAAATAAACCACAGATGTAAATATATCCTCAACAAGAAAAGCACTCATTTTATTTATAAGAAAGTGACTAAAAGCAATGCTAAGATTGTGGAGGCTACAGAATTTACAGAACACTCCTTCAAATGCCATACAGACACACACATCATCCTGGAAATCTGCTACCAACACAAAGAATAGGCAGCCATCACTATACTTATTCTTCAGTGCACAATATTACTGAGCCATATACACTGTGTCTGCCCATTATCTCACTGTATAAGATTATTCAATTCAATGTTGTAAACTAAAATAATTAGTTTATTAATAACTAAAATTATTAGTTTATCTGCCCTCAACTGCAAAGTCCTATTAAAAGCTCAGAACAGCTAAGCCTGTATAGCTAAACCACATTTTCATAAAAAAACCCACAGACAGTGGTGACACCAGTTACAACCCTAAAGCTACAATACTTGGTGAAAACTTCTAATCAAAAACAGCTTTTCTTGAACTGATGTTTTAAAATAGTGGGAAAAAAAACAGAGGATTTAAAATGCATCAAAAGTAATCAGCAGTCAGTCAAACAGACTCATTAAAAAGGTGGAAATTTCATTTATGTCTACATTGAAAGCTTTTGCTATAAACTCATTATAAAAATGTGATAAAATGGAGCACTTGGCCTTGATCCTATCAAAAAAATGGTTAAGCATTTTGCCATAGAATTAAATTGAAGAGAGAGAAACATGCAAACATACCCAATACCTTACACATGCCATTAATACAGACATCTCGGCTGTGCCTTCCCTCAAAGCAAGGAGTGCCATCAGTTACTGCATCAAGCATCTTCTCTGAAAAATGGCCATCTACTGGGCGGCAGTGGAGCTCACAGGGGTTTGCTGAAAGGAAAACAGAACACTCAGACAACATGCCAGCATGACACTGAAGTGCAGTGCACAGGGTCTCTGCTGAGACATTTGCTCACTTTCCCTGCCATCTGCCAGAACTGGCAGAACTGGAAGAATTGAGCAGAAACAGGGTGACACAGGCCTGATAAACAGCACTTGAGGATTTGTGAGAAGCAGCTGCAGGCTGGTCCCCTAGCACCTATATGTGCTCTCTGTCACTGCTGAGTGAGGCTGCAATGAGGCCACCAGCTGTGATGGAGAAAGGGATGGGAAACCAGCAAATCCACTGCCACTAGAGAAGGGGTGGAATCACCAAGGAGACAGACAGGAAAGTTTTCCATCAGCTGGTTACTCAGTAATTTCAGAGATAATTTAAACTTTCCATCACTGCTGTCAGCCTCTCTCAGAGAGCAGTCAGCTGCCTGCTTCTGATCTTACGTGTCATTCATCATTTTCATCTACCTGTTGGCACTTAATAAATAATTTCAAACTTTTTTTTTCCTGCGCGACAACTTATGAAATAGGGATGATATTGCAAGTCTGACAGACTCAGGCTGTTTTCAGACAGATGTCCCACAGAAGCAACAGGGAAGAGAAAAGCTGTAGCAAGAGCAACAAGTGGCGTCTGAAACAAGACTTTCTGTGATTGATCAGGGCCTTAATCTATTACATCTATGGAGTAAGAAGAGCCAAACACCAACCTCCCTGCCTCACAGACACTGGCCTTTGTGAATGGGAAATCTTAAAGCTGAGACATCAGAGAGACAAAGGACACAAGTCTGATAAATAAATTGTGTGCATGGAAGATGAGTTAGAGCTGAAATTAGGGTCAAAGCAAGGACTGACATCATCCCTGGCTTTGTAACGCTCTCTGAAAACTCTGCAGCAGAACCAGAACTATCTGCCTGAATTAAAAATCATCCACTACCATATTAATGAAGGACACCAACACAAGACTTGTCTTCAGGTTTTGGTCTATTCAAAGACCCCAGTCTCACCCAGCATTAAAGCAACTTGTTCATGCTCAGCAACCTGAAATGCTTTGCTGAGAAAAGCAGTGGGCCTTAAACCCACCAGTCAGCAGTGACTTCAAGGCACCATTATTTAATAATTTTAAAACTTTGTTTTAAAATTAGCAGAGGTGCTAATGCTGAGTGAGTTTTATCCTGTGCCTGACAGAGTTGACAGAAGCTGCTGCCTTGGTCTCAGAGGGGTGCAGGGTAACTATAAGCATTCCACATCCTGGTTGATGGATTTATTTTTATCTTTTTCCTCCTTTGCTGACTTTGTTTGTGCCATGGAAAGGACTGTATTTGAAGAAATGTTTGGTATGAGAGAAATGCAATCTTCCAATAATTCAAATAAACTAATTAATTTCCAATAAAAGGATTTATCCTTTTGAAGGAGGAAAATTTGCTCTCATTACCAACATACACAACACCACACAGTGCACAAAGGTTTGTGCAGCACCAACATACACATAACACCACACAGTGCACAAAGGTGACTGCAACTCTTCCCCTTAAAGTTCTTGCAGATTAAGAACTGAATCCTGCAATGCCTGAGCTTTGGTACTGTGAATTTCACTTGTGTAAACAGAAACACTGCAGAACTGGGAACAAAAAATAAATCAAAAAAACCCCAAAAACCCAGAAGAGTAAAGGAAATTGAAATCCTTAATGAAGGCTTTTTTCCCCCTCTTGTCAGCAGAGCTAAAGCGGCATCTCAGGTCTGTCACCAATGTGCGCTTCTGGCTTCTCAAACAAAAATAGCTTCACAAAGTGCCACAGTGATGAGACCCAGAGCACACGCATGGACCATGGTTATACAACTGGTGGAATTCCAGCTGATGTGAATTGTGTTCAAGAATATCAGTGGAGGTGGAGCTAAGTAAGTTCTTCAGGCAAGAACATAAAGTTTGTAATCCTCACCAACCCTCAGCCCTGCTCTGAAAGCTGCCAGCCATAACTCCCACCAGTTGCCTTGATAAGACCTGTCATGGTAAACAATACAAGTGATTTTAATTCTGTCTGCAGAATTCCTTTTATGGCAGTGTGATTAAAGGGATTACTTTAGTGCTCTAAATTTTGCTTTACCTTGCCTACTTTCTCAATGTAGCACTTTTCTACACAAAGCACAATATGTTTATGACAAGGAGAATCCTACAATTCCAGGTACTCTGTTACCTGCTCAGACAGATTTTACAGAAAGACATTTCAGCTTTTGTATTGTTCCTAATGAAAAATGTCAAACAGAAGTTTGGTATCTGTACCTTTTCATCGCTGTGTGTTGACAAAACAAGCAATCTCATTTCAGAAATCACCAAACAAGAAGAAGCAGACAGTGCTGACATACTCCTGCCATAATTATGATGCTGTAAATCTATAACTCAGAATCAGTTTTTAAAGAAAAATAACTCCCTTACTAAGTCAAAATAAAATGAAAAAAAGAAAAAAAAACACACAAATTTTCATACTTGCAAGTGCTTTCTAAGTAAGAAAGCTTTCCTGTTTTTCCTGATTGTGTTAACTCATGTAAAATTAGACCTAACCCACAAATTTTTACTGTTTTTCATTCTACATGTATTTTATGAAGACCCTCTGGAAATTATAGGATATTTACTTCTTCACCTAAAACTCTGCTATTTATTTCATTTTTCATCTGCAGAAAGGCTGGTTAGGCTACCACTGAGGAAATTATACTGGCACTGTATTTGGTATTCACTATCTAAAATTATTTATCTATCTACCTATCATTATTATTTATTATGGTTGAGCTCAGGGATCTTGCCTCTGTTTTTATAGGGTTGTAAATAAACTGCATCAGAATCAGCCAATGACCTCCAAAACAATATTTTAATACTTTTTTCATAGAACAGTTACCTAATATTTTAAACACTGTGCAGATACCAAACTCACACACCAGGGAAAAAAAATGTTTGCTGAAATGGTAGAATTGCATTGAGTTCAGCCTTTTTTCTTATTTCAGACCCAAAAATCTAAAAAGATTTAACTCAGATGAATAGGAGCACTTGCTCAGAAGGAGCTCATTAAAGCAGCTGGTTCAGTTACTTCAGCAAATTTGATTAAATCATGATAAGATTTTAACAAAAAGTCTGTAATCCTTGTAACTTTTAGGCCAAAATATACATAAATTCCTGCAACCCAGCATATGCATGAAATACTAGATCCAATCTGTGAGCACTCAGTAATGACCATGTGCCTCCACCAGCTCAGGGGTACACAAGCTAAACACTCCTTCAATGTTCCACTGAGTAGCTGGCATTTAACTCACTCCTAGTTTTCCTTTCTAGAGCAAAACTTGCTTTGCTCAATCTGTGTTCTTCAAATCACAGAATCATAGAATCTTTTGGACTGGAAGAAGTCTTAAGGATCATCCAACCCCCTGCCATGGGCAGTGACATCTTCCATTACACCACAGTGCTCAAAGTCCTGTCCAAACCTGGTGTTGAAAACTACCAAGGATGGGACACCCATTGCTTCTCTGGGCAACTTGTGCCTCACCACCCTCACTGTAAAGATTTTTCTTCCTTATATCTAATCTAAACCTGCCCTCTGTCAGTTTAAAGCCATTCCCCTACGTCCTATATCTACTAATCCTTGTAAAAAGTCCTTCTCAGTGACCTCCTGACTTTGATGTGGCTCTCCTGTCAACCTTCTTTAGTCTGGCTGCATCCCTCTGCCAGTGCCTTGCTCCTAGCAGGACATAAGATCTTAGCAGAAGTGCCATCAACAACCAGCTGGCCAGAAAAATTACAACCAGTTTTTTTATGTGGTGTCCACATCTTACACCTCCTGCTGACTTGACCAGAGAAATGATCAATTCCCTAATATACAGAAGATGAAATGGAATCCCAAGCCACAGAGCTCCCTTAAGGGCCCAGTGACTTATCTGTAATCAGTAAGAAGAAGCAAATCAGCAAAGTTGAGTAAAAGTCCTGAAATTTGGGCGTGTGATATTTTTCCCCTCTGTATATTATTAAAAAGTTCAGATTCACCAAGTGTAAACAGAACAACATGAAGATAAGTAGAAAGGAACATATTTCCTTCCCAATTTAAATTTGTTTACCTTACAGCTGATTCCCATGAGTTCACATGCAGGAGGGATCCAGCTTAACCTGACTAAGAAGGATGTGATTACCGTGCCTGTCAGAAGAAGATAAGGCTTCAGTATCTTTCCCAACTTCACAAGGAAGAAAAGAGGTGAGCCTCTTCTCTCAATCCCTCATCTCTGTGAGAACTCAGAATTGACTGAGGAAATACCAAACAAAGAGAATTAGAAAAGACAATTGCCAAACAGACAAAATGGGAAAAAAAGCTGAGGTGAAGCTACTTATCACTTTAACCAAGCCTGGAACTCCAAACCAAGTTTTATTTTGAAACAGGAACATTTCATCCTGTTAGCTCAGCCCTTGTGACTGTATCAGAACATATCTTATTTGATAAATAGAAATATTTTGGTAGGAATACGAAATTGAAAACATTTTTAACACAACCCTTATCTGAGCTAATGACTGACTAAATGATTCTGGCACTGATACAGAAAATAAAGGTAATTATATGATTTAATGTAGGACTTATAGATGGAAGCTAAACCCTTAGACGCCATCAGACTCATATCAGTGGAATTTGTCAAATGGTATGAAATAAATAAACATGGGGTCAGTCTGATGGAAAGAGAAGTGGATATGTACAGAAGTCTGCCCAAAGTGTCAAAATAGGGGCCTGGGTCATGAGAAAAATTCATAAAATATCCTGCTCAGCCTGCTAGATAGTTTATCATCCCTGAACTTGGAGGTCTCCATAATTTTAAGATTCGCAGGGGTACTCTGATGCTCCAGCTTGAGCACATGGGTTTCTGAGGTCCAGAGCAATTCCATAACAGGACTATGCAAGTTCCCCCACAGGCATAAAGTCATTTAAACCAGAAAATTCTCAACTGAAACCTCAAACAACAGGCTAGGAAACAGCAAGATGTGACTTACTGCTTTTCTGTGAGACTGTTAAAGCTGGTTGTTTTATTAAATCACAAGCTATTCAAAAATGTCTTTGCTATCTTGTGAAGTTGTAATTTACACAACAAGTTACAATTTACACACAAGAAAAGTCTCTTTAGGTACATGACATTTGCTATAACTGCCTTATGCAAGCTATGAAATTAAAGCCAGGCGAGAGAATTGCGACCATCCAGAAAATTTACTGGTTTTTTTCCAGTGGGATGAAGGAACAGAAAATGTCTAAAATGTCACAGAATGTCTGGCTCAGGAATCTATTTCCTCAGCTAGACACTTGCACATAAAAAATGTATGTGCACTCAGGGCTTGGGAAAGCTTAGTTATGCTTTCTTTCCCCTTTATATCCCAAGTGCAGCATGAGAGGATCGAAAATGCCTGATACTAAAACAGGAGCTGTACTGGGTTTGCATGGCCAGGCTTTGGTAGCAGGGGGGCTACAGGGGTAGCAGAAGCTGTTGTGTCACATCAGAGGTCACCACATTTGGTCACATTTTTGGAGACAGGCACAAAACTGAACACACTGAAGATCATGCAACAACAGACAAAGCTCATTGATGGACACTCCCTTTTATAGGGGGTTCAAAATTCCTGTGCTTGAACAACCAACTGGTCGAGGTTCCAACACTGCCCAGTTCACTGGCCAAAGATATGTCTGCATTCAGGATTGGGACTGGCAGGGGTCCCCTGTTTGAGTCCAAATCCTACTTAGCATTGTCTTATCTAGGGACTTGGTAATGGACAAATCCATTTCCCACACTTCTACTTTTTAATGAACTAATCTAGCCAAATTAGTTTCTGTTATGGCCAATTTTATCTGTGCAGCTTCAAACCAGCTGTAGCTGTCCCAGTAGCTCTGTGAGAAGCTGCTAGAAGCTTCCCCCATGACTGACAGAGCCCACATGAGACAGATCCAAGAAGGACCTGCTGCCAGTAAAGACCAAACCACCAGTGACAGTGCCAGCACCTCTGGCATAATGTATTTAAAAAGGTGGAAAAAAATCTGCACAACTGCAGCTGGAAGAGAGGAGCAGCTCTGCAGACACAGGTCAGTGAAGGAGGAGGGGCAGGAGCTGCTCCAGGCCCCAGAGCAGAGATTCCCCTGCAGCCCCTGGTGCAGCCCTGGGTGAGGCAGCTGTGCCCCTGCAGGCCCTGCAGGCCCAGGGGGGAGCAGAGATTCCCCTGCAGCCCCTGGAGGAGCCACAGCAGAGCAGCTGGGTGTGCCTGAAGGAGGCTGGGACCCCATGGGAAGCCCGTGCTGGAGCAGGCTCCTGGCAGGAGCTGTGGCCTGTGCAGAGAGCAGCCCCTCACTGGAGCAGGCTCCTGGCAGAACCCATAGACCAGGGATCCATGTTGGAACAGCCCATTCCTGAAGGACTGCAGCCTGTGGAAAGGATCCATGCTGGAGCACCTCAAGAAGAACTGCAGAGAAGGACTCATGTTGGAGAGGTTCAAGGAACACTGTCTCCCATGACTATTCTACTCTGATTTAGTTTCTAATAAATTAAACGCATTTCCCCAAGTCCTGTCTGCGCACGATGGTAATCAGTGAGTGATCTCTCCCAGCCCTTATCTCAACTCACAAGCCTTTTGTTACATTCTCTCTCCCCTATCCAGCTGAAGAAAGGAGCAACAGGGTGGCTTTGGTGGACATCTGGTGTGCAGGCAGGATTAACCCACAATAAAAGTCAAAGCCTTCTTGGCAGCAGGACAACATAGTAACAATGCTGTGAAAAATCCTTGAAATCGGATTCCATAAGTTAAGAAGTACGGGAATTGACAAAGATTGGCGTACATATTAGGACATTGTGAGTAAAGTCTCCACAGACATGAAACATCAGTTCATTTGGGGTTTAAAAAGCCTGTTTGTTTGCTGTTGTTTAAAGTCTTGGTTTGTTTGGACACACACATGCAAGGAAGGCTCCAACTCCTGTGTCTCTCAGAGACAGCACTGCTTCATGATCTTATTTGCAGGTATTTTGCCCAGGACATCTTTAGCCACTGATAAAAGGTGAAAAAATATTTGAAAGTGAGATGGGAGGAAAACTCTCAGATGTACTTCAGGTAATTCTGGCTGGACAAAACTGGAAGCAGTGTGCCCACAAGAGCCACCTACCCTCAGCCATACAATGATGTCAGATGAAAGATCAGCACAAATTTGGCTCCCTACTTGAGTGTTACCAGGAGAGCCTTTTTGTCTGAGGAAGCCAGTTTTACTTTAAGTTAAGAGTTTAGCAGCAAGAAAACACTTCAAATGTTGCTGGTGGAATGTGAAGGGCCTCCAAGGTAATGGGAAAGACATGGAAATCTATGCTGAAATTCTGGCTGCTGAGAAAATGGGTGAAAGCAGTCAAGAAGTTTTCAAGCCACAGAAAAAAATATCTGTGGCTTGAAATTTGAAGGCTTTTGCAAATGATTTTCCAGATGAAATATATCAGGCTCAGTAGCATAGCGTTTTAAATAGAGCTGGTTTGTCTGTACAGTTCTGAACTGTTCTACTTGAAATACAGCACGGACAGAGCACAGCCCTGCCTTCCAGTGTGCAGTAAGCATTTGACTCATGATTCTCAATGTCCTTTAGAAACAGACCTTCTGTAAGAAATGCACATGCAGAACTACCTGCTCTGTTGCAGTGTCACAGAAAGGACACGAACAGAATGAACGCTGTACCCTGCACTAGCACACCCTGAGTAATAGAGGTCTGGAATCTTAATTTCAATGACAGGCAACTGCAAAAAATGTTTTTTGAGCTTGGTTTTAGCCTCAACATTAGGCTGTTAGCATTTGTCATGGATTTACTGGGATTTCTTCCAAAAAATCTCCATCAACCATGTTTTCTTTCATCAGAAATTTTACTAGAAGTCTGTCTGCTCTAGGTTCATCTTCAATGGTGTATTTATTACACGAAATGGAAACAGTAGCTGAAATTTAGGAAATCAATTCAGAACTTCCAGTACTAAAAAAGCAATTAACATGCTGAAAAATACTACTGGCAAATGAAACTGGAAGTTTAATCCTGATCTTCCCCATCCTGTCTGTCTTATTTTTTCATTAAAAAACACATTGCTACCAAGTTTGCTGCTGCTGTGGAAATGTGGGGAGTGGCTGGTCCACCTGAAGGCTGTGCTGCCATTCAGCAGGACCTTGATAGAGGGGAGAGTTCGGCAGGGAAAAACTCAATGGGGTTCAAAAAGGGCCAGTGCAGGATCCTGCTGGGGAGGAATAACCCCAAGCACAGACTGGGGTCTGACCTGCTGGAGAGCAGCTCTGCTGAGAAGGACCTGGGAGTTTTGGTGGGTGACAGGTTGCCCATGAGCCAGCAGGGCTCCCTGGCAGCCAGGAGGGCCCGTGGGCTCCTGGGATCCATTGGAAAGAGTTTGGCAGTTCTGGGCTCCTCAGTACAAGAAAAGCAAGGAGCTACTGGAGAGGGTCTGGCAGAGGCCACAAAGATGATTAAAGGACTGGAGCATCTCTGTTGTGAGGACAGACTCTGGGGGCTGGGCTTGCTTAGTCTGGAGAAGAGCAGACTGAGAATAGGTCTCACCAATACATATAAACATCTCAAAGCCAGTACCAAGAGGATGGTGCCAGACTCCTTTCAGTGGTGCCCAGTGACAGGACAAAGAGCAATGGCCATAAACTAGAACACAGGAAATTCTACCTCAGTACATGGAAGAACTTTTTTACATAGAGGATGGGAGAGCAGTGGAACAGCTGCCCAAGGAGTTGGTGGACTTTCCCTCTCTGGAGACATTCAAACACACCTGGATGTGTTCCTGTGCCACCTGCTCCAGGTCATCCTGCCTCGGCCAGGGGGGGTGGACTGGATGGTCTCCAGATATTACTTTCAGCACTAAAACTTTTGTGATTCTATTGGATAATCTGCACCTTACATTTATGCACAACCCAAGAATCAAACTACATACAAATAATGATTTCCCTTGTATTTAATAACTAGCTGTTCCAAAGCAAGTTATAAAGCAAAGCCATTGACTCCGCCTCTACAACACAGGGCAGTATGATACTGAATGTAGTTCAGATATTACTTCTTCACTGTAATGTCAAGTACAGCTACCTTTCAGAGTTTGGAAATAGTAAAATCATATGTGCAGTGGAAGAGCTCTGGTGCAGTGATGCCTGCAGGCCCAAGGATGCAGCTCTACACCACACTACTCTACTTGTTCTGTGGTTGACACTGGAAAAGATGGATTAGATATATTCTAAACAAATAACACAGACATAACTTCAACAGCTTTTTTAGTGCAATATCTTTTCAGGAACTGAACTAGTTACAATGACAGCCATTATCACCAGAGCTCTGTAAAAACACCCAAGTGTAGAGAAGAACCACTGCATTTTTGTTCACACAAAAGGCACACCAGCATATGGGAGCACACCAGATTTTTCTCTCTAATTCATTAGAAAACTTATAATTCAGTGACGTCTCACCCCATAGACATTTCTCATATGCATGTAACTTTGACTTTTTACACAGGACATTAAAAAATTGTGTAGCTTCATACCTGTGTTATAAACGGGAACCCAGTGGTAGAATTCATTCTGGTAGGGAACTGTATCAAACTCACTGCACTGCATCTGACGGAAGGTCGGCAAGTCCTTGTGGCAGGGGCTGATGTTACACATGCGATAGCGCTTCCTCTCTCCAGTGCAGTAGTCTCCTCCAAACTGGGGTCTAGAAAAGGAACATGAGACTGGGACATGAGACCATGGGTAAAAAAAAAAAGTTTTAAACCAACAATGTATTTCAGGCCCCATTAGCACAACAAGGTGAGTCTGAATCCTTGACAGGGTAGAGATACTGTTCACATCACATGTTTGAGTACTCAAACATGTCAGTATGAAGCACAGAGATTTAGACAACTCCTGTATCCCAAAAAAGTGCTTGGCAATACCTGGCTGAGCTCACAGCAAATTAACCTATCAAATGGACTGCTTTGAATCCCACACTTTGCAGTGCACTTGACAGCTCTCTCTGAAAAGACAAATTATTCCTGGCATTAGTGACTTGTGAAAATGAGATGTGGAGTCTTCATGAACTCAGATATGTAGTGGGGAATTCTGCCTTTCATGTTCCATACCTGACAACTCATGTGTATGAAGCTCAAACAAAGCTGATGACTAGAAGAAAACACGAAAGGTGAGTTCTCAGGATCAGATTGCTAGAAGCTGTTCTCACCTGGTGTTTGACAACATTTATTTACTCATTGCAGTATTAATAAAGCAATATTTACACTATTTCTGCAAAGCCTAAATGTTAAGTATGTTTTTTAAAATTCATTTTGCATTGAAATAAGCTCTGTGGAGGGTAAGAAATAAAGAACAAGATGACTGTAAAAGATGAGCCAGCTGAATTTCACACAAGTATGCCTAGCTGCGAAGAGAGGTGCCAGTATCTGTGGTATCTTGATGTGGCACATGCTGATAACAGTCTCATACAAGAGAGTTTCAAGTTTCCAATGTCATAAGAACCTCAAAAATCTTACACAAAAAATAGGGAAAGATAGTGCACTCAGCTTACTCTGGATTATCACACAGCCTCACTGCACTTTGAACTCCTGCCCCACATGTCCTTGTGCAATGGGACCAGGACGACCAAACGCCCCACTCGCCATGGATTGCTTCGGGAGTCTTCCCCACTGTAATGCACTCACCAGAGAAGCACCACTGAGGGGAGAAAAGAAAGCACAAAGAGCTTCAGATCATACCAATCATAGGGAAATTATGATTTTTTTTAGTTTCTGTGAATTATTTTTTATTTCAGCTCGTAAGAGTTGAACACTTAAGCGGAAATGTAAATGGAGATGTCACAGGATGACCCTCCTTCACACTCAACAATAACAGAGCTACTCATGGCTAGTCTCTGCGCTTTGGCAGGCAGCACAGCTTGCAAACAGTGTGGCTCACAGTCACCTTGTTTTCTCCACACCGAGTGCCATCCGCAGCTGCATCCAGTTTGGAGCGGCAGGAGCCTTTCACTGAGCACCAGAGGGTCTGGCAAAGGTTCTGAAAAAGGAAGAAAACTGCAGCAGTCTGAGGCAGGGCAGAACTCCTATGGCCAAGATTTTCAAAAGCTTCCCAGAGTTTTTTACAGCCACTTAAAAAGTCTTGTAAGGGTTGTATTTCCAGAGGGGTATGAGTTTTTCACAAGATAGGAACTACCAAGGGTCCAAATTTAGCTACTCGTCATTACTGCGCAAAAAGGGACTATTTGAAAAATTAAAAAATATTGTAAATACTATCAAGTGAATTCTCTGCACTGTGTGACTTCAAATATTCTCCTAATTGGCTGCTCAGCTCCTAGGAAAACACAATGGCTTAAAAACTTTGGTCACTGCTGTTTGCAGATAAGGTGAACAGAAAATTGAACAATTTTCATTTGACGAGTACTAACCAATACCATCTTCAATTCTGCATTGCTGTCTGCCTGGAAACATACAGTGAAATCAAAGGTTACAGGAGCCAGGCAGGCAAATACAAACAACAGCATGTCTCCAACAATATTAATGGAGGTCCCAAAACTAGATGAGGAAAAAGTGATCAGGCTTCTTAAAACATTAGCTTGGCAGATGGCAAGGAAATGATCAGGAAAAAAAAGCAGTCAGCTAGTTGGCAGAGAAAAAAGCATAGTGGACTGGGAAGAGTAAAGGCTCTGGTTAGTGAATGTTTGCATTTTAAGTAACTCAGAAACTGCTGCCAGTTTAATGCAGTAGGTTGCCAATAAAACACAGCATTCCAGATGCTGCTCCATGTGCAGTGGCTCCACAGAACAGACAGAAACTCCTGAGAGGCAACAAAGAAAGCAGGGCAAGAAACATTCCAGCTACCTTTTACCAAACCCACTTCCCTCAGCCAGAACTATTCTCCAGAAAGGGAGCACAGAGCTGGAGGCCATTTCTCCCTCTTCAGTTCACATGCACACCAGCTTTTCTTTGTTTGGCACGCAGCAGCCCTGCATGCTTGGAACTCCTGACTAATCAGGGCTTTGCATGAAACACCACTTCCCAGGCAGAGAAAGCAGGGCTCTCAGAGGGAATGCATGCTGCCAACAGGAACAACAGAAGCAAAAGCCAAGGTTTTGACTCAGGCTGTTTGGATGTCATAGTCCAGTTCTGGAAAAGGGAACACAACTGGCAGCATCAACCTGTGAAGAAGGGATGGCTCCAAATGCCATCACAGAAAAGAGTTGATAAGAAGGATCCCACTAGCAGCTCCCACTGGGATGGGGAAGCCACATACCAGATGTGGAAGTTAACATATAAACTGCACGTTTCCAAAAATGCAGCCCGAATGAGCTAGCAGCAATGTTCATCCAAGTGGGAAATGCAGAGTTTGGCTGCCCATTTCTGACCTGCTTCTGTTTAAAATGGCTAAGCTTGGGCACAAGCTTTGAGAGAGTTCACTTTCATTTACTTCCTCCATTGTGCGTTTACCTTGATTTGTCAACAAGAGCACCAGAAAAAAGCTGATGGCATGGAACATCTCAAAGCACTCCAGCCCTCCAGCTGGAATACAATGCCTGGATCACTTGGGCATCTTGGTTCACTGCTTCTGGGCAATGTACACAGAACAAACTTTGTTTTGCAGTTCTCTGTTTATACCTCAAGGGTAGCATTCCTTATGAAGGCCTTGTGAAGCCATCATTGCCAGGTTCTTAAGGCAGAGCTACCCAAGTGTTCTGGCTGATTAATTTTCTCTCATTATCAGTCACCCTTTATTTAAACTCTTGTACACGGAATATATTTTGTGGTTTTAGTGTATAAAGTGTATTTTGTGGTTTTAGTGTATAAAGTGTACTCTTGCACCATCCTCAGACAATATCAGAGAAACTGGCACAGAGAAACACAGCTTTTCATTGGCAGTTACTTTTATTATTAGGTGCACCCATAGATTTCAAAGTCAAGAATTCACAAAGGGAATTCTTTAGCTTTGCAAGGATTTTTCCATATGTATCTCCATATCCCATAACTGTTTTTTGCCTCTAAGAATACTGCAACAACAGCAGAAGAGATGCACTACAATATGAAAAAGAACAATATGAGAGGATGCACTATGTACTGCATGCCTTTGGAGGGAACACACAGAAATTCATGACTCTGCTATGGACTCACTGCAAAGCAAGTAGGTTTTCTCCTCATCAGCAGTATGATATGCACTTTCCATCCAATCTATGAAAATAGGGTCTGTGCCTTGAAGAAGGTTGAATCCAAAAAAACCCTCTGTTTCATGGAAGCCAATGGCATTTTTAGAGAAAAAGGGATTAAGATGAGTATTCTGATTTCCTATAGGCTGTTCTACAGAAAGCTATGGGTCTAGCTATGACTGGGAAAATTCCTCCATCTAATACATATTTTGCTTTTCTTTGCCTTATTAGAGGGACAATACTTGTATACTTCACAGGACATTTTGCTGCCAAAATGCTTCATGAAAACCACTATATGAATTATAAATACTAGCTTTTTCTAAGTGAACTCTAGGGCATCTTCAGCTAAATGCATATTGTTCTCTCAAAAAGGATCTGTGGATCAAATTCAGTCAGACATCAAAATGTACAAAACAAAAGCAGCTTGTCAGTGAGCAAGGCCAAGTAAATAGAGGAAAGGCAAAAAAGAGTCAGATCTCTTAGACAAAATGACAAAAAGACTGATGATTCAACATCCCAGGTTGACCCTACTGTTCCCAATTCCATCTCCTGCCAGTGCAACTACCAGCAAAATAAAGGCCTTTCAGTAAAATGCAAAACGAGAGGATACCAATTAATTTTCTGACATATGTCCAGCTGTAAAATTGGTTAGTCAGAAGATGCGAATGTAAAGGCCTATTAGGTTCAAATTCAAGGAGAGACAGACTGAGCCAGAACTGCAAAATTACATCCTAATTTTCTATCTGTACCAACAGACAAATTACAGTGACTAAGGAAACTGTAACAGCAGGTAATGAAAGCAATCTTTCAGTACCTTCTTCAGATTCAGCAGTTGTAGTTCAACACTGGTAATCATATTATCTATCAAGGTTGAAAAGATTAATCAGAAATAATTTCTCTAAGAGAAGGGTAGATGGAGATACACACAATTATCTGAATGGAATAAACAGTCAACATCAGCAGTGCCCAGTCCAGAGCTGTGTTCATACCAGCACTGCCAACAGCCAGAACACATCTGTGTTTGACAGGGCCAGTAGCCTGGGTGCTGTCTCCAGCATTTATTGAACATTGCTGCTCAAAACACAGGAAAATTAGTGATCATTTAGCTAGGCTAGCACTTGGAAACATTGCTGCTGAGCTGTTCTATGTATAAATATGCTGTGTTGGAATGCAGGAAATAGAAGCCTCTCTGAGTCCCTCGAAGAAAAAAGAAATGCAAGGTTTGAATTAGAACCCCTAGAGAAGCTGAAATATATTAAGCCACACAGACATGAAACAGAAGTGTAAGTTTTAATTTTAAGTAAGTAAAAATATATTTCAAGTGCCTTAAGAGACTGTGTTAGCTAGTAAAAGACCCTAAAGCCTAGTTTAACTTAGGTCCAGGCATAACAAAAACATAGCAGAACATTGCTTGTGTTTCTAGATAGAACAGATAGAACTACTCATGTAAGTAGGTAAAATTATATACGTAGTTTTTGGGTAAAGAAACAGGTAGTACATTTTGCGTAAATAGATAAAATCATGTACATAGATTTTGCGTAAGAACTGACACCACTTTCACGCATTAGAATTAAGCTCAGACTGGTGTAAGAAAAATGTTTTAGAATCGTGCTTTTAGCTGATTGAATCATTTATGAAAAAAATCCCTTGTATTGGGGTGAGAAAGAAGAAGGAAGAAGAAAAAAGGTGTGGGAGCTACTGCTGTTACTGCTGCTGTTTTTGCTCAAAACATCTTTGGCCAGAAAGCTTTCAGCATGGACTTTAACACTCTGAGCTCCTTGCCTTCCAGACTGATGTACTCACACAAAAATCAGCTTCACTACAACCAGCAACTGCCCTGTCTCTTTGAAGACACAGCACCCACGATAACCTCGACAATGCTGTGAAGACCCAAAGACCTCTGAACATTATTCTAGTACCATTATTCAAGTAAAATACCATACCACTGTATTTTAGCTAATACAACCTGTTACTCTGCAGGGCTCCACAATCTTGTGAGCGTTGCTGTGACTCCACTTCTCCCTTGCATCTGCTCACAATACTGCTTTGCTGTGCTGTGAGACAGACCTCAGGGCACTCTATGAATTATACACTTCTGCATAAATATCTAATGTTCCATGCAAAAATATTGGTTTTCAAAGTAAGTATTTTCCACAGGGACTAAAATATTCTGTTTTTTAGATCATAAAGAGTAAGAAAATCAGGATGTATGAGAAGAGAATAGAATGCTAATTTCTTCAGAAAACTCTTCCTGGAACTGAAGATTTGTTCCCAGAATTATTAGATCAATTGAAAGCCACAAGGTAGAAGAATATTTTAAAATTGGACTTAAGTTGGATTAATAATTTACCTTAGAATTAGTATTACAAGTTTAAAACCAAAACGATTCCACTGCAGAAGGAGGACAGGCACTTAACCATAGATATGGCTGAGATAAAGAAAAGATTTTGTGAAATACAATGCAAACAGCTTAACAACTCACTTCCAGAATATGCAGAATTTAGTGTGTTAGGCAATGCCTGCACTGCACTAGCCTATGAGACTCTAAACACACTGCATTTGTAAATGAGGTGCACTGAATATACTTCCATGCAGCTCAAGAATTTTGAATTCTTAGTAGGAAAATGAAGAAAAACATTCAGCACTTACATCCACGTCTTCACAGAATGTAGCATTGGAACCATACTGAAGCTGGCATTGGTGGTGCACATCATAAATCACTCCAGGAGCAATGATTGGGGACTTCAGAACTTCTTTTTGGGGGATGTCATCCAGACAGAATCCCCACCCACGACTAAAAGACAAAAATTCCATATTAAAAAACTCCCTACCTCCACAGTTTTTTGATGTTTCTATACAGACATTTAGCATCTAATTCTTAGGGGTAATTTTGATTGGCCCATGTAAATAATACTTCCAGATTCCAGACAAGTTAGGCTGAAATGCTGCAAACAAAGTAGTTACTCTGTCTAGCAAGAGATGGTTTTAAAATGGCAAAATACAGCTTTTCAAAGAGGAAACACCATGAGCTCAGTATAGTTTGCAGAGTGGCTTCAGAGAACCCCGTACTCTGTCGTTAAAGTTGCACCACATTGCTGGTCTTAAAAAGAATGGAACAGATTTTAACAAGTCACTGAAGCCAAACACATGGCACTGTGGCCAAAGGCAAAGTCCATGGAGCTCTGTCAGGGCCCTTGATGGAAAGGCTTCTTTCTCCTGGTAACTGCAAAAAGCTGCAGATTGCACCAAACCCGAGCCAATATGACAGGACTTGAGTTCACTTCCAGAGTAAAACACTACACTGAGCTTTTCCCAAATAAGTGAGCAACAGGACAGTGGTATGTCCCCCATGGAAAATAACTCAAGCACACTAAGACGTCCCTACAATAATCAATGCAACAATACAATATATACTTTGAACTCCAGCACAGTTGTGCTCAATTTAGGCAAATGCTGCAACCTGACCACTCACTCTAGGAACCGTGTGATGTACTCCTTGCTGCACTGGGACCAGGTGAGGGGAGTGGGATCGTACTGCAGCTGTCGGGACATGATGTACGGGCGCTTTCCAGCAGGCTCACAGTCGTTCTCCTTTCCATCGTGCTGGATTCCAAAACTGGAGGTAAAAAACAACATCTAGTAATTCCAGCTGACTGGCTAGTACCACAACACCTACCTAGAGGTTCCAGTCCGTGCTTTAAAAGACACTTACGTTGCTTCCTCCCCTGCAGAGCTTTAGCTACCTGTTTGCTAAAAGAAAATGTACACACAGAACATATGACCCAAAATCTATGAAAAATCTACACCCCCACAGGCTTTCAAACATATCTGCTATGCACAACAATACTGCTCTGCACAAAATAAAGAACATGCTGTCACAGACTATACTTCTGTACTTTTAAGGCAGTCCAAATACTAGTGCACAGCTGGGGCAGAAATTAAAGTTTAAACCTAAAAGTTAGGTAACAGCTGTTAGAGCTAAGACTGCTCCCTAACTCTTGAACCCAAACTTGCACCACCTTAACTAAGATGAGGCTTTGTTACATTCTGTCTTAGACTCTCTCATAATAATATCTCTACTGCTCTTTTCATTTCTAAAACTTTTGACAGACTGCACCAGAGACACTGTCTACAAAATTATTGAATGTTCAGTGAATTTTTCTCCAACCTCAATTCCTCCATCCCATTTAATTTGCCCAATCTATGTAAGCAGATCTCCACAGCAGGTTCTCTCCAGCATCTCTGACTTGCTGAGAAATTCTTTTATTCAAGAGCTTCCAGAAGTCATGAACACAAAAGTTTGGATGGCATTAATCTGAGTAAACACACATGCCCCTTCACCACCTCAGAGTGAGCATTATCACATAATATAAATAATAACATACATAGAAATTGATATATGAAGATGTTGACACCTACATTGTTAACATCTGGAGTCTGTAAGCTCTCACTCCTGAAAGCAGTGAGAGCTTACTCAGGTCATGATTCAGTCACGAATCAGATAAAGCGTGTTCAAAATACTTAAGACCACATTTCTCAAAAATGTAATCATATCATGACTCAAAAGTTCTGAAAGCGGAGCTTATTTCAGTCAGAACCAATTCCAGTAATGATTCAGAAGCACAAATGCACGGATCTCCCCTTTCTGCCAGGCTCTTTTCCACAAACAGGGTCTGTTGAATCCTAAGGCTGCAAACATCTAGACAGACAGTGTGGGGAAGAGCTGACTTTTGGCATTCATCTAAGATATGGGAGCATGTATGTCTCTTATATTTTGTTCATCTGTTCTTACAAACTTGTCCATACCTGAACTTCTCAACATGTGCACACTAGCCTGGCTTGAGGTCAACAGGGTGACAACAAACCCTGCAGTATTCAACATCCCTTATGGAGCCAGTCCTTAAGGAAAGGCCCTGCACCACTCCTGCAAGGGCAAGCACAGCAGTACTGAGCCCCACAGCCCCCAAAGGACACAGAGCCACCAGCCAGCCAGGACAGACAAG
Source organism: Ammospiza nelsoni (assembly GCF_027579445.1). Taxonomy (NCBI): domain Eukaryota; kingdom Metazoa; phylum Chordata; class Aves; order Passeriformes; family Passerellidae; genus Ammospiza; species Ammospiza nelsoni. The sequence continues at coordinate 77,491,820 of NC_080669.1, read as the reverse complement.
GAGAAGGTCACAGATGGATCAGGCTGTGGGGAAGGAGTCTCCTCAGATCATCAGTGTGAATGAAAACAGTTCCTGCCAGCAACAGGCTATGGGGACCAAGCAACAAACCCACAGCACCCAGACCCAATTGGAGTGATTTCATAATTATTTATTTATTCAATTTCCTTTCTGACAGTGGTGAGGTTGAATAAACAGTGGCCAATTAATGGTCAACATGGTCATTACCTTCATCATCATCATCATTATTATATCCTATAAGGAAACAGAGACTCCATCCTGATTGGTGGCTGGTGCACAGTGAAATTAATGTCATTGTAGATAAAGCAATGAACATGTGACTTAGCCAAGCAACAGAGTCCAGCTGAAAAGTGCAGGCATTACAGTCAGACCAGAGTGTCCATGAGATAATGCTCTGCCCTGAGGATAACAGCTATGTCAAAACGATTTAAAAAATCAGGGTTTTTCCAAGTGAGTTAATAAACCATCTAACCAATCAAAACACCTCCAAAAACATAAAATTCTAAGAAATTTAGTTCAAACAGAAATACCCAATCATAAAAAAAAAAAAAAAATCTAAAATGAAATATCCAGGAACTTTATTTATCTTAGTCTAAGTGTACCCACCATAGCATTATTATTAAAAGAAAATACCACTGACTAAGAAATGCCCTAAAAGACTTTACTGGTTCATTAAAAAAAAAGGATATAACAAATATTAAATATATGATAAGATTAATATATAATAGTTTTTCCATAGCAGTTAAATATGTTTTCTAGCTAATCTGCAATACTGAAACACCTTGACATAGTGAGACAGGTTTGTTTTCTGTAAATGTTTTTTGGATAATGTTTTTTTATCTCTCTGTAAATGTTTTTTTAGATAATCTGGAGATTATCTAATGTAATTGCATAGAAATCTAGCACGTTTGGAAAATTAGCACGACTGAGTGATGCTATTTCATTCTAATGAATAGTTGTATATGTAAAACACACATCAAAGGGCTTAAGAATTTTTTTTTTTGCTTTGAAATAAATTTTGATTTTAATAATAGAGACATTAATTCACTTTTTGTTTCGTTTCTGCCTCACAATTTGAGTATTAACATGCAAATAACAAATTTGACTCAGACAGGTTCCCACTTCCCTGTCAACTGTACCTGTGTCCAAGCTCATGAGCGATAGTGAAAGCCAAGGGGAGGCCAGAGTCCTCATTGATGTTGCAGCTCCGGTGCGGCTGACACATGCCTGACAGGTGGGACAGGCCCAAGGTTTCACAGGGACGGTTCATGCCAGCACAAATGTCCTTTCTAGAATCACAGAAGAGATGCACCATTTAAAGAGCTTAAAACCACCTGTGGAGTGTCACTGACACTGGGTAGCAAGCTTCCATCTTATAATGTGCTAATTTTCATCTTGAGTAAATCATAGTGGTAAGTCTTTTTACAACATGCACTTTTTCTACTGCTATATTATACTGTTATAATTTGCAGCCAGTATTTTTGTAGATGTAGTGCCTAGATACATACAATCACTACCACCTCCCATAAGCCAAAGTTTTAGAACCTCCATGTCTGGCAGCATTTTCAAGCACAGTTTACTAAAGTCACCACAGCTCAGCTTCATTCAAGTGAACTGTCTGCATGCTTTATATTTGGACAGCGAAATCTCACATCATTGAGAGACTTCATCTCACATTCTTATTTTAAGATTTTTGATTGAGAAAAGGTTGAGAAGGTGGGGAATGGTCAAAGGGTGCACTTGATGATCTGGAGTTCTCTTCCAACCTAAGATTCTGTGACTCTTTTTTACTGAGCCACTTGAGGGGTGTTTTAGGTTGGGTTTTTTTGCCTGATAGAGTTTAGCCAAGGGCTGGTTTTTTTAGACCACAGACTCAATCTTTTCTATATCAATTTTTACAGACCTGGAGAGGTCCCATTTCATGCTATGACATAGACTCCCTGCATAACCTCAGATAACCTCACTTTCAAGTTTTCTGTTCCTCCTGTGCTCAGACATTAAAAATAATTTTGTGTCTCCTCAAATATGGAGGTATTTAAAAATCATATGTTTTAAAGCTTAAAAATGAATGGCACCCTCTTTGAATAATACCTGTCCTTTCAGAGCTGCACCTGCACATTTCTTCAGTTGTTGTTCATCTGCATGCTACCTTGTTTTGATATATTGTGTCAAAGGAGAATAGAGCAGTCACTGAGCACAAAACTAAATAGGATCAAGGGAGGAAAATGACCCGAGCTGTGGAAATTGCTCACCTCTTGGGACCCACAAATCTCTACTTTGTGACTAAGATGCATCTCTTCTAACCTGTATGCACATGCAGCATTACCAATATTTTGACCACGTTTCTGAGCTCTGTGCAGGATGAACTAAGTGATGGCTGGAGCCTATAAAGGAAGTATCATCACCAAAGAAATGCAACTGAACAGCAGCCAGTCACTGCTGTCATACCTGGTAAGAAGCACAGCCACATCATGGTGTGTGGGGTTGACATCACTCTTGGGATTGACACTCTTCTGCCACTTGCAGAAGCTGGCTAATGTCTTATCAGCATGGTGCACTATCTTCAGGCCTTGCTAATGGGAAATGAAGGAATATATTACTGTAAAGACCACACTGCACTGCACTAACACTTCAGTGAAGTCAGCTGTGATGATGGGTAATCTAAATGTAATTGATTATGCTTTTGCCTGAAGTTAGAGCCATCATGAGGAGCAATGACACCTATTTATCTAACATTGAATATTAAGTTAAAATGCTGACATTCCTGTAATTGGTGCAACTAAAGGAAAAATTATAGAATGCAGAACTCTACATACATTTTGATAAATGAGCTTCATAAGATCCAACACTGAACTGAAACTTTCAAACATTTTATATTCTCTTGAAATCAAATTTTCCTCTGAAGAGAAGGTGAAGAATACTTATTGTGGGACTTTGTGATCAAATTTGTCACTCGATGTTATGTGAACACTGTCATATTCAGACAACAATTATGCTTCTAACAGACTATTCATTTCACAATATTTTTCAATTCCAATTGAAACAATGCAGTCATAAAAGTTTCTTCCTCAACTTATCATTATACAGTTTACACGCAAATTACTGAAAACCTTAATTAAAAAGTATGGAAAATTAATTAATCCAAAATTGAATTTTCTAATTTCTGGTCTTGGACATTCACTTTATGTTGCCTCAGCTTGCTTTGTTTTTAACAAGCATCAAAGTATGGGATTAAGTGTCACCAGACAGTAATTTCTGGGGAGCCTAAAAACAACACTGTCATTCCTCAACAGGAATCCACATTTTTTTATCCAAACAGCCACAGAAGTTCAGCAAATACATTTAATTAAAGATCATCATGGATCTCAGGTCCTGATTGTCCTGTTTAGGTGAAACCTCAAGTTTTTGTCCCACTTATGCTGAGAGCTATAAGGACAGACTCTATCCCAACAAATATTTCTGAAGACACAGCCATGAGGTTCGGTTTATTGCCTTTAATAGCACTGGGACCATCTGGCTTGTGTTATAAATTCTAAGCCACTGAGAAAATCCCTTTAAGGTGTACCTCTGGTCAGAGCTAGCTCTATTGCACACTGCATTTAAAAAATAACCATAAAATCATGACAATCATCATGTATTCAAGCATATAGTAGCATATTTGTGAGACAGACACATTGGAAACTATCAATATACAGCTAGTTATAGCAATTAACGTCTACTTTGTCCTCATTTTTCTTCGTTTTAAGAGACTTAAAAAAGAAAAATATGTGTTTGAACTGCACAATAAGAGACTTACCTCTTCAGAGATCTGCAAATAGCATAGCACTACACTTCATAATACATTTTAGGCAATGCTAGGTAATTAAATCCTGAATGTTGATGTGTAGCTTCTGTTTCTTACCTAGTGTTCTTTGGCATCCCATGTTCTTCTGACACTTGGGAGATTTCATTTCCCCATTCTTAACCTGATTGTTATAATTACAGTTTCCTATGCAATTTTATGCAGAAATACCCGAAGTCATCAGTTAAAATACTTTGCTATCTAGGGCACCATTTCTCCTAAAACCGGACATGTTGTAGGTTTTAACAGGGTAAATTTAAAACATTATTTTAAGCAAATATAATTACAGCTCAGTGCATTGAACGCAGAAGTTTTGTAAGAGATATTTTGAAGTAAATAAAAACCTTACCTCCACCTCCTCAAAGAGGATGAGCCGCACCAGCACAATGTGAATTGCATTGCCAATGCTTGGATCATGGAACAACCCTGTGACCTGTGCCAGAGCCAGGAGACATGAGATTAACTGATTCCTCTACAGTAGAACACAACTTCAGAGAGAAAATACATTTGCTTCTAGCATACTGTTGATCTGGGGATTGGTTTGCTTTTTAAATTCTCAAATCATTGAAAATTTACTGAAATTCAAAAATATGACAACTACTGCAAAGGCTAACTCTGCCTAATGAATGATGATACAGCCTTTGGCTAAAGCTACTAAGCTAAAGAGCAAAAGCCCAAACAAGATTAAAAAGATTCAAAAATCTTTGAGTTCATAAAAAATACTAGCAGAAAGGAACACATCTATAGTAATACAACACTGACGGAAAGGTACATTCAGGGTGCAAATAAACCAGCATATCAAATTGTCCTGTTTTAAATAAACAGGATCCTCTCACAAAAAAGCAAATTTAGTCAGTACTAGGCAAAGAGAAATTATTTGAATAATGGCTACTCTTGTGTTCTCGGAGTACAGGAAAGGATGAGAAGTACAAAAGCAAAGATAACAACTCCATTCAAAAAAGACTCCACATAAAAAGCAACAAGAACTGAACTCAGCAAAAATGTGACCCAATTGTTATAAACATCATCAAAATGTTGAATTAGGCAGGAGGAAAAGGAATCAGAGCAGAAGATAATCACAATGTATCTATACATATCTATGTGTGACCTATGCCATCTATCACAGGAAATACGGATGAACAAAATGGAATGTCTTTGGGTCAAAACTGTTATGGAGAAGATCACTAAAGGAGAAATACCAAAATGAAGTAGAAATTGTGTTTACAGAGGTCTGATTTGGATATGGATCTTTTTCAAGGTACTCTACTGAAAATTGAAACATTCTAAATAACCCTAATATCTAAGGTCAGACTGTCGAGTCTTGTTTGTTCCTGAACCTGGTAATGACTGGGTTTTATTCCAGGCACTTTTCCCTGTGTGGACAAAACCTCACGTGCTCAAACAACCTTTGCACCTGTTTATTCAGGCTCATTGCCTCAGCAGCAAGTTGGGGCACAGCTGGGAACATACTGTATAAAGTCACAGGACAGATCAGTCACCATGGCTAGAATTACACTCTGATTACCTCCACAAATATTGCACATTTTCATGATAACCAGACAGAACGCATCCTCAATGTACTCTCAAGCTCAATATCTACCATGATACACATAATATTGATAACAGGTATTAATAACAGAAGGCATATCTATGGGTAGATGTTATGGCTTTTCCCAGGACCACTTTTACTTGGAAACTTGCCACAAAGGAAAGCATTTGAAGTTCAACTTTTCTTTATTCCAATGTGAACTTTGTACTCCAAGGATACTTATCTGGAAAAAAAAAAGCTGTATTGGCTTCAACTGGGACAGTTAACTTCCTTCATAATAGTTCATATGTTGCTGTTTGGATTTATGACCAAAACAGTAACAAGCTGGTTTAAAAAAAGCTAAAATGGTTTGCAAAGTGACTACAATTTCCAGCAGGCTCCCTGTGTACCTTTCTCATCCACAAATATGTGAAAGAATTTATCTACTTAAAACCTGTAGAATTTCTCTCTGCCATTGTCAAAAATCTGAAATCACTGAGAAATAGGTTCCAAGGGAGACAGAATTTCAGTGAAAAGAAAGCTAGTGCTAGCATTTACAGCTATGAGACTTATCTCGCATAAATCCAGAGAAAAATTGTGCCTACACAAAATACAAAGTAAAAAATTACTTAAAAATAGAGTTTCAATTCATATATATTAATGATACTACGCTTTTCTCCATGAGCAACACTGCAGACCGGTTAGAAGATCAGCAGCATAATCAAATTCAGGTTTGCTTCATTTGCCTACCCACAAACCCCAAAACATTGCACATACCATATTCATTATGGTGAGGATATATGACTCCACATGGTCACTCCCATGATATTCAACCATTTTGCTGTCTGCCACCACAAGTGTCTCCACCCATCGCTCCTTGCTGACAGAGCGCCGGGAAACCCTCCTGGCAGCTGCGTGGTTTTGTTCCCATCTCTCCCTCCGATGCTGCTGCTGTTTGAAAAAGCTGTGGGTATCTGGAAGAGCAAAAAGCAATTCTGTCTTGAAAATATTTTCAAGCTTGAACTGTATGGCTGTAAAACTTACAGCATGATATTAGCTGGAAGTGACTTTTCTGGCTGCCACCCGCCTGACCCACTGCAGAGGCAACTCCAAAGGCACACCAGACTACCAAGGGCGCTGCCCAGCGAAATTCTGAATTTCCTGAGACGGATTAAACACGCACCAAAAAGTCACTCCACTCAAACACAAGGGATTAACATTGTGAGAGAGAGCCAAGCTAAAAAAAAGTTGAATTGGGGATGCCCTTTTCAAGGAGTTTCTCTCCTGTGGTTTGGATCTAACCTCTCCAAAGACATCAGCTGATAGTTTAAGATAAGGGACATGCTTTCTTCAAAGGAGATCATTTTCCCATTAGGATGGCACATTAAGTCCAATACATTCTTGGCACATCCAAGAATGCCTTGTTCTGTGCATGGAGAATATCTGTGACAAGTGGGGACATTTGACCAGCAGGTGTCATCTAAATACCAGCAGGGCAGCCATGGCATCCCTGCCTGCTGCCATCCTGCCCAATGACAGGACAGACACTGCTTCCACTCTAATTTTGGGATCTGTGCATCTAATGCTTTTCAGGAAGAAGTCTCTGCTCTGTAGGGTTGCTAGCAACCTTGCGCTGTGTTCAGTGGGGGAAATGCCTCTCCACTCACTCTAGCTTGGAATGCCAGCTGTACATGTTACCAGGGAAATACCAGCAACTTAAATAATGTAGGGCCTAAAAACCAAATGAGATGCCAGTTTTACAGCAACTGCTGGCATTCTTCCAACCCATGCCCCTGAGAAATGCTACTACAGTGGTGGGATTTCCTGAGTCCTACAAAGGATCAGGAGCACTTGTCTCTGTTACATGTACTGCAGTAGTCCCTTGTCATCTCACTCATGAAAGATGTCCTAATTCCAGATGGGGCACATCCACAGGCCAGAAAGGCAGCTTTAAGTGCTTACAGCCTTTCCAGAATCACCTCCATGACTGTGGGGCAGGGGACAGTTATCCAACATCACCTCCATGTCCAGTTCCCAGTGCTGAGGAGCAGCTACCCAGACACTCTGCCCTTGAAGAATGGATGACCTGGCAGCTGGGTCCCTTCACACCAGCTACACCTTTGTCATGAATGAGCTGTTTGCCCTTCAGATCCAAGCACAGACAGAACAATCACAGCATCTTGTGTACCTAACAAAACGTGGCACCACTGGATGTGCGTATCTCTTGGTGTAAAAGATGGTTTATATATTCAGGTTTTCAGAAAAGTGTTCTCTGACGTAAGCCTGAAAGATGCCTCAATCCTGATAACACATAATGTGCGCAATTGAAATTTGCCACATTAATAAACAAAATAACACCGACCACATTTAGAACTGAGCCACCGTGCTCAAGTGTCCTGCACACGACAGCAGTGAGCTATCAGTGCTATAACCTGCACCCTAACCCCACTAACCCCCACTGCAGCACCACTCCAGCTGTCTCCCTCAATCTCTGTTCAGTTACAGCAATCATCTCCCCAATGAGGGGCTATTTATGAGCTGGTATTCATTAACCTCCCTTGCACATTTGCACATTTTTCAGCATTCTTATTTCTATGAAGCACAGTTCTCATTATCTACATTTTTAAGGGTTTTGTGCTGAGAAAAACCTTCCCCACAGCTATCTGAACAAAAAACTCCGTTGAAACTGCTGGTTAAGTGCTTTGTTTATGGCCAAATAAAATCTCAGGCCAGCTGTGAGGTTTTCTGTTTACAGCTAGCAAAAAGTATTGTTAATTGTCTGGGCAGCTGATAGCAGTGGAGGTAAAAATGTTTAAAGTCATAGGGACTGCAGTGGTGAACAGCCCTCAGGGAAATGTTTGGAGTCCTGGTTAAGAATGAGGCTCTGTTTTGTATGAAAATCTGAGAAGCGGTGAAAATGAATGCCAGATAGCCAGAGGATTCTGCAGAAAGAACTCTCCTCAGTGATGGACCACCTCCTGTGCAGGGTGTGTCACCTGGGGAGGTGACATCTAAGGATGGATCCCCACTGTGTGACGTCTCCTGGCAGCTTTTTTAGTTAAAAAGCAGAGAGGATAACCTCTTGAGCCACACTAAAATACAGGCAGCTACAAAGGACAGTTCTACTTCTGCCTTTATGTCTCTCCAAATTTTGACTGTCTCTTTTAACCATCCAGCTGTGAAGTTAAATAACTTTACCTTCAATGAGAAAAGTGTTACAAGGGATTTCAGATTTACTGAGAAATCACAGGTACCCTGTTGTCCAGGCATGGAAGTCTTGACTGGGAGTCCACCAGTTCAGGACTATCCAAGAAGCAAGGAATGGCCTGACACTAGGAACAGTGCTGCCTGGGGAAAACCTCTTTTCCATCATAACTCCAGAGCACAGCTCATTCCACAAGAAACAGAAGGGAGAAAGGGGGCACTCCTACCCTGAGGGTCTCCATGGATTTCTGAAGAAGAGGTATAACACAGACAGGAATAGTGCTGGAGTCCTTAGGAACAGAAAAGGAATGTAGTGCTGAGAGAGTAGCCAGGACAGTGTAAGACTAAAAAAAGCAAGGCTGGTAAGAGATTCAGGTAACAAACTACATGAAATTCAAGCAGCAACACTCAGAAGTTTCTAGCTGTTGTGGGAGATAATTTTGCAGATGTGAAGCTTTCATTACAAAAACTCATGCAGCCCAACAAGTAACATACCATGTCCCAACATGGATATGTGATATCCAGATATTTGACTGCATAATCAGAAGCAACAGTGTAGATTACAACATTTCATCAGCTTCTAGATAGAAATGGCTGATAAACTTCAGCAAAATGGTTGGGTTTTAAGATCAAATTCCAAATTATTTTTAGTGAAAATAAAAACATCCCTTGAAACTACCCTACAAATCGTACTTGACTAACAACAACATAAAAGGCCCTTAACTTTCAGTTACTAGGAAAGATTTTGAGTTATCTGTAAGATTCACCCATATAAGAAAAAAAGCAGTATTGCACAAGCTTCTTCAGGACAGTTTAAAGCTGCGTGGTTTGTGTATATAAAAAAAAGCTCTACCCTCTAACAAATCAATTTAATTTTTCATCAGGTGACAACATTCTTTGCCAGTCCTCTGTAAGAAAGTACCTTTCTAATCGTTAACTATAGATGATCTCACTTTAAAAACCTCCACCAAAGTTCTTCTTCACTTAGAATAACTCACCCATTCAAAATGAGCTTGATTGTTAAGCAATTAATGTCCGCTTGTCTTTTACCACTCCAAATTCCTTAAAAGAGCAAACATGACTCACCTCACTTAAAGGCATTATGTGAGATTTCCATAAAACAAGCTTTTTCCCACTTTGTTTGCTGCTGGTACTTCTCAAGGAAGAATGCAGCATAGAGTGCAGCACAAGGGGACCTCCAGGTGCTAACTACACATCGCCAGCCTTCAATGTCTTTGGAGGTACACAGGGCTTTGCAGAAGCAAGGGGAAAATGTCTGGAAGTTCCCAGAAGAGGAGGATTATTGAGTTGTAGAGGAGAACTCTCCAAGTGAAGACTGTCACACAAAATGATTTGTGTCTTCACTTTCTACTTTCAGCTCCCTTCCCTTTGCGCAAGAGCTCTGTCATTTTTGCCACTCTTATACTGTTCACAGTCAAAATACTACAAGCCCAGAGAGGAGGTGTGAATGATGCTAGACGAATAAATTCCACACTGTTCATAACTTGCTACATATGACTCTTTCAAAACCCTTCACTTTGTTCTAAGACATGCCTTTAGTTTAAGTATTAACAAAATGATACCGTTTAGGGGTGAGTTTTTCAAGAGGTCAATAAACTGTGTTGAAGCACAGTCACTGCACAAGCGATACTCTCTCTCACTCATAACAAAGCGAGCAACTTCCATAGCTGATCTACTTACTACTACTAGCTACTACTTATTACCACTAGCGAGAACTTGCTAATTGCTTACAAATCAAATGCAGTGAGCAATCCTCTTCCCTGTTCCCCTCCTGAAATACACAACGTAGTTTTCTATAGACAGGATCTGACAAAACTAAGTCTGGATGATGACAATGTGAGAGTAAGGACTCACATGCCATAATGGGAAAATTGGTGTAAAAATGGAAGCGAGCGTGTGAATTTAAAACTGAACAGATAACCAAACCATGTGTTTTTACAAGCATTTCTAAAACAGGACAAGCTAAGACACAAATGCTTTCTGAGTGTGAAGAAGTGTTCACACAGGAAACTATTACAACTCCTTAATCACATACAAGCCCATGCTGACAACCCCCAGGTCCCAGCAAAAACAAGCAAAGAGAAAGCAAGCTTACAACTCAGCAAGGTTTGTTTAACTTTGACATTCCTGCTGTCAAAAACACGGCGTATCAAACAGTGAAGTCACACCACTCTGAAGCAGAATGAAGCTAAAACTGGACCTGTCTTGACTGATGCATTTAGTCAGATACTGCTGCTGAGTGTCTGCTGCTCATTACCACTCAGGCTGTACAGATGGAATGATAGATGCACTGGGCATCAGGAGGTACACAGAGAACAATATCGTGGGAGACATATGCCTGAAGTTGCCAGTGCTCTGCATCAAAGATTGTCCTTCTGACTGAATGTTCTTATTTTTTTACTTAGGAATTAAACCCAAGACAATAAGGGACAATTAAAAATTGTATCTGTGTCAGATGTGTTCCTAGGAGTACATTACTCCATGTAATTTGAACTTTCCATGTTCATTCATTTGGCAACTTTAGTGTCTGGTACCTCTTATTTTAGTGAAAACATTAATGAAATGGATTAGAAATGACATTTCTATGAATTAATCTAGCTCTTGGTAAAATGGCATCTCAAGACAATTTAACTTGCAGCACAATTCTATTAAATTTTAAAGAAAAACAAGTATCATCTAAAACAAAATACACTCACTGTGAAACAAATTTGCAGATTACAAACTCCCAATGAATTATATCTATGTAATAATGTCTCTTGCCAAATAACTTAAGAACTGCTAACCTAAATATAATAGAGAAATGCAGTTTTGAGGTACCATTATGATGAAAATGAGAATTAAAACATACAGGCTTTATTAATAATCTTTCTCTTTTTATGTCTCTCTAAAAATTCATTCACAGAAAATTTATGCAGAAAACCTTGGAGTGATATCTTAAAGTAGTTGTCTCTGCATTGTGTTTATCTGATTTTCAGTTTGGTTTTCCAAATAGTATCCAGGAGCTCTTGAATCAGACTCCAAGAATTTCTGTTCCATATTTTTGTTCCAAAAAATTATGTTCCATAAATTTAATTAATGTAATAATGAAAAAAACCCCAAACTGGTTACATGCTGGCAATCAGAGGTCACCAACCAGCTGCAGTCAGGACCAAGAACAAGGGTAAAAGGCTACAATGTCTTATTCATTGCCACAAAGACAGGGACATGCTGGAGAGTTTCCAGAGAAGGGTAATGGGGCTGGGGAAGGGTCTGGAACACAAATCTGACAAGGAGCAGCTGAGGAAGCTGAAGGTGTTTATCCTGGAGAAAAGAAGGCTCAGGGGGACCCCATCACCCTTTACAACTCCCTGACAGGAGTGTGTGGCCAGGTGGGAGGTGGTCTCTTCTCCCAGGTAGGGAGAAGTTCCTAAGGGACTAGGGACAGGATGAGAGGAAATGGCCTCAAGCTGAGCAAGCAGAAGTTCAGGTTGTGTATTAGGGACAAGTTCTCCAAAAGGCATTCCAAGCACTGGAAGAAGCCCAGGGCAGCGGTATTCAAAAACATGTAGATGTTGGCACATAGGGACATGGTTTACTGGTGGACTTGGCACTGTTGGAATAACAGTTGGACTCAATGATCTTAGAGGTCTCTTCCAACCTAAAAGATTCTGTGACTCTGTTCCCTTAGCTTTATGCTGAAGGTAAGATTGTGCTGGCACTAGGGAACTCAGCAGTGAAAGAAAGTGCTGAAACATTCAAAGGGTACATATTTTATGGGACTTCATGGATAGGAAGCGAGTTATGAACCAGCGGGATTCAGAAATTGACAGCACAGGCCTCTGGAGTGCCCAATAGTTCTTGAAGATCACTTAAGGGATTTTCACAAAGGCACTCATTGCAGGCTGCCCTAATGCCAAGCTCCAACAGCTGGTAAGGCCATAGGAATGGAAGACAGAGCACCAAGGCAAGGAAAGGTGCCAGAAAAAATCTCCAACAATTATGCTGGAAGAAGCAAAGAACAAGAAGGGACTACTAAAGATTGTAATTCCAAGGATTTGAGCACTGTGAATGCTTTACATGGAAGGTTTGCTCTTTAAAAGTGTCTCACACAACAGAGAATGTGGTTTTCAAGCTGTGAAGATTGCAACCAGCCTCTAAAGGGACTGGAGGCAGCTCAAAGGGGCCTCCACCTACTGGCTTTAATAAGTTTGTGAGTATAGCAGCAGGCTGGGTGCTGTGCCACAAGGACTGGGGAGAGTCATTTCTCTTGCACAAAAGCAACTTGAGCCTCTTATAGCATTCATAGGAAAGTTCACCAGACCAATTGAATGTAAGCCCAATAAGCATTAGCAGTCATCTCCTCATGAAAGAGTAACTGAGAATAATCACATTTGATTCATGGATTCTAAGTAAACTTGTGCATTTCCTTTTACTTCAGAAATTGGCAGCTCCATTTTTATCAGACAACAAAGCCCCTACAGCACTGATACCTATCAAATCCTAATATGAAGAAACATTTTGTTCTGTGCCAAACAGAATCAGAAGCTGAAGAGTAGCAAAGGAGACAGCTATGACAGCATAATTCTCTGCTCTGAACTGTAATGTGCTTTCTTCCCCACTGGTCCATCCTCAGCCAGGCTTTCCTGAGATTTTACCAGGGATAAACTGATGCGGAACTGAAAGGGAGAACTTGGGTTTCCCCATGCAGAAAAACAAGAGGCTTCTGCTCACACGTGCTTTCTTGTTCAGCTCATAGAATCTAAGAACAGCCCTCTGCAAAGACCTCAGTATGTCACTGCCCCTCCTTGGAGAGGACAGAATGCTGCTCGATACACCCACGGGGCCCATACTGGCTTTCAGCAATAACCAAGGAAGGTCTTCCTCCACACAGGCACCCTTGGCAAAATGCTCCCTGTAATATCCTCTTCATGCCAAAACCAGTATGTTTAAAGGGCTTAAGGAGTACAGGTGCCTGTTTCAAACACTGTCAAGGCCACAGATGGAACTTGCTATAAGATAAATCACCACAGTGAGAACCTGAATTAAGCACAGAAGAGAGGAATTTGGAAGGTGCTATTCCAGGCCTGGAGGCAGGATCTGGTTAGCACATTGTGGTTAACACATCCGGACAAAAATTCCTCCTGTGGCAAATGGTGGAAAAGGAAACACCTGCTCATCCACTTATCACCCCAAGTTGTGGGAACACCATCTGCGACCATCCTGTGGCTCCCTGGAACTTGGGCTGTAGGAAAGTGGTACTCCAGGACGCCAGGTGAAGAAGGACCAAGGGGATGGTGCTCACTCCACAGGTGCTGACTATCTTCTGCTTGATCTCACCCTCCTTCATCCCTTCTACTTCTCTCTATTTCTCTACCTCACATTAATTGTTAAATAAGATCCAGACTGTTAACTTCAGCACATAGTCTTGTTTGCACCTTCATTCAGGCAGAAACATCTCTCACAAATCAGATTTTAACACACCCCCAGCACTGTTTTGCCTGCTTATGCTACCCCATTCAGAATCCCAAATTTAAGTGGGTTTAAGGACCTCCTCTAGGCCCCCAAGACCCAACCTGTGCACCACAGGAACTCCTCACTGGCTCATCATTTCTCTTCAAGTTAATAAAGCAGAATCAGCCACTTGCATCTCTCTGTGCTTGCAAATGATGAGTGCAGAGCCAGCTGGGACCAGCTGCTCCTGCCTCCTCTCCAGGAGGGATAGGAAGGAAGTCAGAGGCAAACACACAGAGGCAGCACAGCACAGCTGGGCGATGCTACCACTTCTGTGATTACCAGGCTGCTGAGTGGTCCCAGAAGAGGATGCAGCCTCCCTGCACTCTGAGACACCGCTCCAGCTCACAGCTTCACCCTCACAAAAGCTGAATCTCAGCAGTTTGGTTAGAAACTATGTGTGAAAGGCACGGCTGATGAACTAAAGCTATTTCACGTCATCCCACGACTGAACTATTCCTTGTCCTGATCTTACAGCACTCTTCTGCACCTCCTTCCCTAAGCGCACATCTTCCTTTCCCAAAACACCAAACAATACTCCTCACTGAATACTTGGCAGGTTCCAGCTCAGCTGTGACCCCCAGGAGTCCAAGCATCTGAGCCCCTCACACCATTCTCAGGCCAACTCTCTTTCAGATGTCAGCACTCTCTGCCCTGACGCCTCCACTGTGCTCAGACTCATTCTGGGCCAAAGACAGCATGGAAAGTGCTGTTCAGCTCATCCCCCAGGAATCTCCAAACAGCTCTAAGAGTCAAAACCAGCAAGCAGATAGCTGTGCCTGTCAGACCTGCTGTGACAGCGTGAATGTCCATGGCAGAGGCACAGCCCAGCCATTCCTCTCAGCAGTCAGGATCTGGCTGCTGTGAGCAAGAGATGGAGAAAATTTGATGTACTCACAAAGAGAGCTGTATGCTACTTGGCTGCCATGCCAAAGAACACTGGAGTATTTCAGTGATTAGCACAAACATGATCTCATTGTGTGGGAACAGTGGTGAACATGAATATCCACAGTGTTCCACAATGAGAACAAATGCCAGCTCAGCACTTGCCTTATATATAAAGAAGTTACATGGTGAACCAGAATACACATTGTAGAGTATACCACAGGCATCTTTTAAATACAATTTCTCAGGCAAAGTTATTAAAGATCATGTCTTTATGTTCACCATATAAACTGACTGATTTTGCAGCTATTTTATATGTTTACAGTGTCAGGTTTCTGCCACATATTCTGGCATTGGATTAGTATTGGATTGTGTATTTTATCATTCAGTTAGTCAAATACACTCACATTTATAAGAAATAAAAGTTTCTAGTTCAGCCTTCAAAAAGTACGGCTTTGACTGTGACATATTTCAAACAATCTCTTTCAAGATGTTAACAGAGAGGTTACTGAATATGCACATGCAAAGGAATTGGGGAGCCTAGTTGAAACTATCCCCACTATTACCCCGTTACTTTTTGGAACTGCCACCACAAAAACATAGGCCAGATTTCAAGACAGATTTATCTACTGTAACTCCCTCAGATGTAAAAATAAGTCAATAATTCAGAATAAAACACACGGATTTGAGAGAGTTCTCCAGTTGTAACATGGTAGTCCAGTTACGAAGCCCTAGATAGAAATATATCATTTCAAGTCTAAGCATAAAGCAGATAAAATTATTTTTTTCTTTTTAAAATGGTTCCAGATAGAAGTTTGTCTTTGTACTTGCAGATTTGACTGACTAAGAAATAATCTGACCTCACTGACTAAATATTTATGTATGTATGAGGATGCATTTTCTTACATAAATTAACAAGGCATCCAGTAAAATAAACATGCGGTTATTTCACTGAGCACTTGTAATGAGAATTTCCTGGGCTTACAATCAATAGGTTAAAAATTGTCAGTTAGCTGCCCTGAAAATCTGACTTATAACACAAAAAGGCGGGAGAATGTTGAAAAAATAATCTAGATTAAACTTCCCCCCTTTTTCCAGCATCTTATCTAAAGTCTATTAAGTAGGAAGACAGATCCCTGCTTTTTTCAGAACTAACCTGAAGGTATTCTCTATGTCAGCTGTAGAAGCACCTGTAGTACAGCAAAGAAAATATATCATACAATTTGTTAGCAAAACACACAGAGGGACAAGAAGGTGGAAGAAATGTACTCTAAAACCAAATATAAAGCATTTGCAGCACTACCCATAACTTTTAAACAAAACTATTTCAGTCATCCAAGTACAGAAGGTCCATTATGGTCCCTTTACAAATTGCCAGATTTTATTTTAGTGCTGCATTTCAGCATTTTATTTAGCTTATTGGTATAAACACATTGCTTTTCACATTTTTTTTCTCAAAAATATTTTTTTCACAGTTAATAGGTAGTGTGCACTAAAAGGACTTGAGAGTGATTCTAAAAGCTAGAAAGCAAGACAGTAATAAGTGTTCTACAAATGCTCTGAAACTCATGGGAAAAACAGGTGTCCTTGGCTTTTAGTGAAGCGAAGATGAGATTTGGCACTTACATCAGCCATTTTATGTGTTATTGACATTCTCAGGATTTCTCCAATGATCCCATTCTACAAACTGTACCTGCTCATTAATTCACTAAGGCTAAATTTATGGAACCTGTTGCAGCACAACAGGCATGGCCCAGCAGACAGGCTGAAACAAAACAGAATTCAGGCCATGGTGCCAGTTCCATGTGAGAATCAAAGAAAAATACCCTTTTCTGAGACTCCCATATGGCCAGAGCCATCTCAGCTGTGCTCCCTGCAGCCTTCACCCCCAGCAGCTTTTGCACCCCCACTGCAAAACCCTCTCTACACACAGGATGATCAGCTCTCCCCTTTGTTCTCTTCGTGCAAAGCAGCAAGCTGGTTGCTAACTGCAAGCTCAGAAAGTTCTGCAGATCCAGAAGAAACAGCACCTCCATGCTGAGGAGGGCATGTAAACCACATATCGGACCACAAAGTGTGATTAGAGAGCAAATAAAGCAGAGCTGTGCTTCCAAAGCAAAGGGTAATCCAACAGGGTCTGGCAAACACATTTTATCTGACAGCTACATCTGCCTCACCCCGTCCACTCTGTCTCTGTCACCATCCTGCTCTCACCTCAGGATCTTAGAAATAGGGCAGTACCAAATCAATTTCTGTAGCAAGACCCAAGCCTGAAAGAGAGGCATCTCTAACCACTTCATCTGCTACCACTGAGTTTTACTACCTAAAAACCTTAAAAATTACAAATCACTCTAAAGATGCCAATTGATAGTAACATTCAGAAATCATTTACTAGAACTAACAGAGCAAGCAAATAGGTAATGCCATTTGTTTTATAACAGAACTAATTAGCTGTTCTAATAGACTGCATAAGCCCTTAGGCTTGACTCGTAATGTCACATTTACAAGACTTAAATTTCAACTGCTCTTTCCCCCTTGCTTTTCTGAAATTATGAAGAAAACAGCACTTTTCCCAGACATCACTCAAAGCTATCATGACTTATTTTCATTATGAAAGGGCTGTGAGGAGCAAGATGAGCATGAGCCAATATGTATAAACAAGGGTGAAGGCTGGAGAGAATGCCTGGATCCTATTCCTTGCCTCATCAGCCATCCTTAGAAACATCCAAAATAAATACACATTTCCATAAAATACTGTAGGCCGTTCAGTCCTCTTGGCACCCTCATATGAAATGAAATTTGAAAGGAAGATGGGAAAGGGGAGAGCACTGACTAACAGGTATCAACTTTAGTAAAATTCTGAGCTCCATTTTCTCCATCTCCCACTCTTTTTGCACCTATCTGAAGACCTTCATGCTTGAGGTATGCTGCAGACACAGAGGCCACGTTCTCAAGAAAGCACCTCATCAAATAAACATTCCCTGCACCAAAGTTCATTTTTCATCAACAACAGCTACTATAGTTCACTCATAATTCCTGAAACTTGACATCTCAGTTTTAAATGTTCAAACCACAGTTCAAGAAGTGAAAAGTACCCCAAGTAAATTAAAGCATAATGTCTGTGATGTGGAGAGAAACAGTTATAGAAAGACAAACAGAATTGTCTTCGAAGTGGTAGTTATACAACGGCTTTTAATTAGTTCGGTTTTGGATGAGATTACTAAAAAAAATAAGAGAAAGGCAATCTGGAATTAATCCTGAAACTTATATCCTGAACTTATATTCTTTCAAGGTTTGATATGATATCACTCTTATAACACTGCTTATGCTATAACCTTCTTATCCCTGGGCTTACACAAAAGAGTTCATTTGGCCTTTCTCTGGACCAGCTGTTGTTTTTTCCATTCCATTTCTCCACTGCCTTTAAAATACCAATCACACCAGTGTGCTCAAAGAAAAAAGCATTTTGAGGGGCCTCCTTGTCCCTGGCTGAGGCCAAATGTCTTAACTATCAGATGATGTTACTAAGCAATACAGCCTTCAAAGGCTCAGGCTCAGCCCCAACCCTGCTGTGCCTCTGCTACAAACATCAGCACTTAAAGCACAGCTCCTGCAGATGAGAACATCCCCCCTGAAGAAGGGAAGGGGTTGGTCAGTCACCAAAATGAATTCTGCTAATATCTTGAAAATCTTAGGCACACACTGTTAACATTTTCTATCCTTAGAAGCAAGTCCTGATAACAACATTATCCAGCTTCACAACATTTTGAGATGACTGTTGAGGTTCTCCTGTTCCAAGCTGGGAAAAGATTTCATTTGTCTGACTGAGCCCCTGAAGAGGCACCTGTACACAGACAACAGACATTGAGCAGGGACAGACTGGATCCTGCAGCTGCGGGGAGCTGACAGAGGCATCTGCAAACTCCTAGAAGGAGCAAGGGGAGGAACAGCATAGATATCATCTCAGGGGAGGCAGCCAACAGCACCTCTGACGTGAGAGGTTAATAACTCCTGCCACCAGCTTGCATGAGCTACCCTGCTGGGGTAACACCAGCTTCAGGTGAGCTGTGTCCACTCAGCTCTTTGTGAATACCACTGCAGGGCTAAAGGATGTTTCCAATTTTAGCCAGAGTTTTAAGGGTGACTTTTTCTTTTTATTCCAATTTCCTATTAGAGACTGACTGTCAGAGGCACTATAACCTGTTGGATGTCATAAGCCCATTAGTTTATTTACACTTCTGTCATGCATGGACTGGAGGTTCACCAATAACACTAGCTTTACTTTAATTAACTGAATTCCTTGTGTTCATTACTTACAGAAAACTATGCCAGAATCCTTCACAGACAGGAGCATTGAGCGCTTCCAAACTTAAATGCCAAGGAGTTTGAAAGTGCTTGCTGAGAACTGGGTTTGAAATTTGAAATTTTTACTCCTATGGAAAGAGAATTAAACAAAGCCCTGCCAACACATTGAGCCTCTGGGGTTTTTTTTAATGACAATTTCAGTTTTTATTTGCAAAAATTCCCTGACTACTATTCTCACAAGGAAGCCTTAAGATGATAAAGGTATGTAAATGCATTGGACCAGAAAGAGGGAAAAATGCAGGTTAGCTGAAAGAAACATCCAGTTCACATTCACCAGAAAACAGTACGAATAATTATAGCTTAAGGAGGCAAAAATATACAAAAAATAGATAATTATGAACAAAACCAAGTTACAACCCTAAGCTGAGGAAGAGGTTTTTTAGTCATTAATTCCCCAATATAAAGGCTATCTCTGCTTGGACAACTTCCAGCTGCCTATCAATGTTACCAGTCCAGGCTTTGCAGGAAACTCCCTTCTTTTACTGCCCTTCTTTGCTGTGACCACCCTGACAGATGAAATTTCAACTCTCCCATCATCTTCCAGTTATTCTGAGGAAGACCTGACTGACAGAAGCATTTCACCATGGACAATGGATGCGGCTGGGATGCTGAAAAGAAAATGTGACAAAGTAGAGAGTGGTTCAGTGAGTGTTTCAGCTGGAGAACATCAGGAAAATAATGTCAAGCAAATCATACAGAAAATTACAGGAATGATCCCTTGTTGAAACCACAGTATTTGAAAGAAGAGTTTGATTCAAATCCAAAACCTCCAGAGAGCTGAAGGGAACCCAGACTGGGGGCTCAATCAACAACAGTGCAGATCAGAGAGGAAGGATCTTGATTCAGCTTATTTTAAAGTTCGGGCAGGCAAGAAACTTGCTGCTAATTTCAACTTTGGCAGAATGGGAGACAGGCTGACATTGTGTTTTAATTGTGTTTTAAAAGTATTTAAAATATGAAAATATCTCTCTCTGCAGCTTCAACTCAAAAGCTGTTCTGCAAAAGAGCCAAGTATTAGACCAAAACATTTTTTACAAGAAAGAATAATAAAGGACATAAAAACTTTGGACTTTTTATTTTGCAAAAAGATTATTTCTGGGACAGTGTTTCTTGAAATTGATTAGAACAGTTTAGAAGAGACTTTCTGTAGGAGTCTAATTTATGTGTACAAAGACCTCATCACTGCTGTTTAAGGAGCATAGGAACACCTACCTTTTTTTCAGCTAAGACACATTACATGCCATTTGCTGAAGTAAGTTTAGGTTGAGTATTTGCAAGGGAAGTGATAAGTCTAAATGAGACTGTGAGAGGAAAAAAATCACTATTTTCTCCTATGGTCTTTCATAGAGAAATCTGGACATGCAAGAAAATAGTTCCACAAAATCTTCAAACAAGTGCAGTATTTAAGGGCAGCAACTAAAAACATTTTCTAGATATTTCAGCACAGCAATCTCCTGTCCACCTTTTTTTGCATAAAGATGAATTCTTTGGGATAATTCCATTTATTAGGAAAAAAAAAGTGTGTAATCTACATGTCCTTTCAGTGAACAGCATCTCTCCAGATTGTTATTTACATACAGTTTATTTCAGGACAGTACATAAATACCACAGGGGTGCAGGATATTTGTGCAGCCCAAGCAATTGTGCATGGTGTGTGATAAATGCAAATGGGGCCTCACTTATCCCTACAAAGGAGGGAGCTTACAAGTTAACTGAAGTAGTAGTGGATAGAATAAATAACCTCCCAAGTTCCTCTCATTCCCAACTAACCATAAGCCAAAACCTATGCTTAGAGGAATATTACAAATATCTCTGAAGTGCAATTGCTCCAAAGGTGTTTCCCCAAGCACACCAAATGGATCCAAGTCCAGGAACACAAAGAGTAGAGGACACAGCCACAAGCAAGGACATAGTGTTTCATGCAGAAAATCTGAACTCAGACACCTGTTTAAAGTAGGTCATCTGCAACAGGAGGCTCATCAAGGATATATGACTCCAGAGAATGTAATTCTGAACACTGAGCCAGTATCAGTTCATCAGCCCCACAGAACGAGTCCAGCGCTTCTAAGAACTGGAAATCTGTCATCTGCCCTGAAATAATAAGGTAATTATAGTTTCTTATTAGAAGGGTCACAGGGAGCTTAGCATGACTGAGAAATCTGGCTCTAACCAGACTGAAGGCTGAACATCTCTGCAAATACTACTCTGTTAATGGATGAAGTGTTCTGACCAAATTTTCAAATTCCTGCATCAGAAACGCAGCAGGAAACAAAACCAAATGCAGCTTGGCTTTCTGAGTTTTCTATTTCACCTCTGAAAATGTGGTTTACAATTATTCAAGGTCATTGTTATTCTACAAAAGTGAAAGGGATGGATGTGATATGTAACAGTTTAAAGTGTACTATTGCTCTCCGAATCAATACTGCAGCAATTCAACATTTATATTCCCAAGGCATTTGTTTAGCAAATCAACTGCTAAACTCAAGAAGTGCAATAGCATCACACACAGTTTGATAAGGAAAGCTACAGGTACAGAGCAAGAGCCCAATATATTCCTCTAAGACAGTATTCTGTTAGACATGCTGAATTAAGTCAGTCTGGATGCAGACTGAGACTCCTCAATCTGATGAGCAGTTAAGGAAACTTTCAATGAAGATCTCTTCAATGGAAGAGATCACAGACTACCCTTAAAACTATATGAAAGCAAATACAGTAAGCAAGCACGGCGTAGCAAACACTTTCTTTCCAGTGGCACAGTGACTGAACAGAAAGACAGGTGAATCACAATGAAGAAAAACTTCTCTCTCCTTAACAGGTTTGATTCATATTATTTCAAAAATGGCTTGTCATAGAACTATTCAGTCTTTGAGTGAGGTAGCATGTATAGTGGTGACAAGTAACAATTATGACCTTATAACAACAATCCTGCATTGCCAGATTTTTGTTCCCCACCTCCTGCATAACACAAGCACTTAGGGAATTCACTTTGCTTCAGTTAACAGGAGCAAGTGAAATACTGAAAGTAAAATTCCATCAGAAAAGAGAAGAAAATGAGAAAACAATCAGAGACAGGGAAAGGAGGTGCCAGTACTCTGCCAGCATTGAGCCATCTCAGGCCCTTGCTCAGCAAAAACTTCGATCCACTTGGGTAAACCTTAGTTTTGACTGTTCACTTATTTAACTGGAGAGGAAGAATGGCAGAAAATACAGTATTTTATTCCTTTTTCCTCTACCTGTACTGAGAACAACTAAAAAAAACCTCCCACGTATTCCTGAAAACCGAAAGAACGTTAGAATCTTTTGGTTTCATTCCATGAGGTTGCCTGGGGAGGGGGGGGAAGTGTTCTAATACCCATTAGCAGCAATTGTCACACTGATTGCTGTGATAAGCCAATTTCATGTTCTTTATTTCCCAGGTCCCCGTCTCTGAAATGCTTAATATTGCTGTCCACACAAGGTGGCACTCACTTTTTTCAGTTCAGTGCAAACTGTTTCAGAGATGCGGGGATACTCTGTGTTCTTCTGCAAGCTGCTTGCTAGGTTGTACCTGCTTTAAAATGGAGGTCACTCTGACTGAATGTCCCTATATGCTCTTTTTTTCATGATAAGCATCTCATAAACAGCTTAAAAGAGCCAGCTGTAGGAAGAGCCATGCAGGGAGAAAGGTGCTCCTCCCTAAACTGAGGCTGAATTATCCTCAGTTATTAAATTTCTGTGTGCCAACTTACCATCCTATGAATAATTGTCTCCATGTCCTGGAGAAACCGAGCT
Source organism: Ammospiza nelsoni (assembly GCF_027579445.1). NCBI lineage: Eukaryota > Metazoa > Chordata > Aves > Passeriformes > Passerellidae > Ammospiza > Ammospiza nelsoni. Next base: position 77,468,697 of record NC_080669.1, on the reverse strand, counting down.
AATTAAGCTGAATTATAAATGATGTGATTAAATACAGGATAAACAAATACTGAGAAAATATCAGCAACTTTCTTTAGAAGCAGACAGAAGGTAGAGAACCTCTACCAGGAGTTCTGAGCTTACAACCAGGAGTTCAAGCAAAGCTGCTTACAATGGCCATAATGTCCTTCTCAAACAAGAGAAGATAGGTTATTGCTTGAGAATAAAATATTGCCCTGGGTTTTCCCCCCCTCCTTCTTTCAAGTGATTAAACAAAGGATTTCAGCGTCAAAAGCCAGTATTACTAGTTCATACTGTACACTTTGCAAGCATAGAAACTGAAGAGAAGCCTTTGACAGTATCAAGTTAATCGTCAAAATGCAAGACCATAATTGAATAAAGTTCTGCAGTCAGAGGAAGTAGAACAGGTAGTAATTGTCTGAAAGAGCCTAATGGTGTTTAGATTTCTGTTAAATTAATTATGCCACCATCACTCAAAATACTTAAATTTTGAGTGATGATGGGAAAACTGTTAAAAAACAGTTTTGCACAATGTTGTTCTGCTCCTTTAACTCCGTCTCCCCTCCTCATCATTGCACACAGCAGCCAGCCTCTTCTGTCCTTTCTTTCACCCCAGCTTTATCACATCACAATTACAATTTTGGAGCAAAACTGCTCTAAATGCAAAAAAAAATAAGTTTCAAGATTTGTAACTTCTCTGCAGACAAGGAGGTGGAGGCCCATGTCAAACCCAAATTAACCCTAGCTTCAGACTGATCAAATACTTCAATGCCAAAATGATAGTAAAATATATAACCATTTTTTCTACACCTAAAGCTCCAATTAAACATTCTCAAAGATCTTTTTCAATGCCTTAAACCTTAGCTACATTTCACAGCCCTCTGCAGCAATCACCAGGTTTCAATCTGAATAAACTTAACTGCCCTCACCCTCTGAACAACAGCAACCTGTCCTTCCCTCCAGCCCAAGGCAAAGAATTCCCTCTGCTTGCAATTCCCTCCTGGTAGCAATGAAAACAAGCAGAAGAAATAGGAGGCCACTTCTTTTTCTGCAGAAGGTAGGAAAATTCCTCTTTCCTTAAATTATATCTCAGAGCACTGTCAAGCTTTTAAAATACCTATTTAGAAGAATAAAACACACCCCCAGATCCTCAGTTTCCTCTCCTGTGGGCACAAAGGATTAGAGAGGTTTTTTATAAGGCACAGGGACAGTTTTCATTTATCTTTTCTGCCACTTCTCACATGTATTTCAAATAGTGCAGTGAGACAGTTGCTAGCAGAGTCCAGTATTGTTATGCTGCTTTCAGTATTAGTAACTCAGTTCTGCATGCAGCTAATGACTGAGTCAGCTGGCATTTGCTTGAGCAGCAATGAAAGTGTGCAAAACAAACATAAGTTTTAGTTTACATAATTTACTGTGTTGATTTTTCTCCAAGTATCTGAAACTGTTAAAGACAATACCAATTACAACATAATTAATGTAATCATTGCAAGACTACAGGAAAGTCAGTGATTCTAAAACATTATTGCATGTGTACGCAAGACAAGTTGAACCCCTGACATTTATGCAGTTGTTGCCACAGTAAAACTTCTAAAAGTTGCTGTTGCACAATGCTTCTTCCAAGAGACACAGATCTTGCATAAAAGAAAAAAAAAAAAAACAAACCTGGAAAAAGACTGCACAGAGGATTAGCATCCTCTACCTATTCCCCCCTGCAGTAATTCCTTAACTTTGATTTTGTCTGTACAACTAGTCCTTATAGTCCTTGCCTGACAGGCAAAGTAGTTTCTGACTAAAAGATTTCTATTATCACCACTCAACTCTGTGCACTGACTCGTAAGCATGGAGGTGATTCAACTTCTTCAAGAAAAAATCATCACTAACTTTAACCTGAACATACACCAAGTGTAAGTCACAGAAATAACTCAAGTATCTTAGTTTAATTTAAAAAAGCCTAACAAACTCAGAGCTCAAATGAACAAGTGCAGACACTTTCATGATGAGTCTCAGCCCACGAGATTAAAATATTTGGTAAGACATACAATAGGCAACTCTTCTTCAGCTAAGCCCCAGCTCAGCAGTTGCTGAGAGTTGAAAACACAAAATGGAAATTAACCTATAAAACAGAATTAGTTTTTATAAGTAACTGTGAACTGCAAATTAAAAATGCTTTGCCTTGAAGGGATTCCAAAAGGCATTACTCTAAGCTATCTGTGATGTCACATAGGTGTACAAGATTTCTGGTACCAACCTCAAAAGGATGAAGTACATGAAATCCTGAAAAGGTGGCAGAGTCAACTTACTACCTTTAAATTTTATTTATGCACAAGGTATTCACTAAAGCCTAAGTAGTGAATACATTTGGCACAGAAAGCAAGAATTATAACACTTTCCCTTTTTCTTCTGTATTTCACTTCTAACAAGAGCAACTGCTCTGGCAATGCACAGTATCAACAGAAGATGACACCGAATTCTTTCTTTCTTCTATCCCTGTTGAAAAGCTGGCTACTCAGAAATGAGATAACAAAACACAGAATGGCTTGGTTTGGAAGGAACACGAAAGATCACCTAGTTTCAACTCCCTGCCATGGGCAGGGACATCTTCCACTAGAGCAGAGATCCATCCAGCCTGGCCCTGAACACTACCAGGGATGGGGCATTCACAGCTTCTCTGGGCAACTTGTTCCAGAGCTTCACCACCCTCAAGACAGAGAATTTTTTGCTAATATCTTATCTAAATCTACTCTCAGTTTAAAGCCATTTCCCCCTTTCCGTTTACTCCAAGCCCTTGTAAAAAGTCTCTCTCCATCCTTGCAGGCTCACTTCTGGTACTGGAAGGCCACAATTAGTTCACTCCAAAGCCTTTTTTTCTCCAGGGTCAAAAATGCTCCGGTCCTCTGACCATCTTGGTGTCTCCCCTCTGTGCTGGCTCCAGCAGGTCCCTGTGGTTCCTGTGCTGGGAGCCCAGGGCTGGATGCAGGGCTCCAGGTGGGTCTCAGCAGAGCAGAGCAGAGGGGCAGAATCCCCTCCCTGCCCTGCTGCCCATGGGGCTCTGGGTGCAGCCCAGGATACATAACACACAGCTTAAATGTTAAGGCATTTTGAGGATTCTATGATTGTTATACACTGTCGAACAAAGGGGAAAAATGTAATGATGGAAATGGTTTTACCCCCATACATTTCTTCACACCGATTCTTTAACTTTTATGACAGCCAAGATTTGGGTTTGGTTAAAAGCAGATATTACCTCCAAGGGCTGACTTGAAAAAAAGAAACATAATTTACAGCTGACTACTTTGTTAGTTTATAAGGCACCATCTCTGTTTGGGCGCAATATAATGAATATACTATCACCAGAAATAATTCTGTCACTTTGGAAAGAGTAACATTAGATGGAGAGTTTAAATTGACAAGTCTATTAGAGCAGACTTAGCTAATCTAAGTAATGAAGAGAAGTTATTCTCTTTTTTACAGTGTCCAGGTACAGCCAGTCTTTTTCTGTCCCATTCTGCATGACTTTGAAGAAAGATACAAGAGGCAAATGTGAGTGGTAGAAAGAAAATAAGCAGATCACACAAAGCAAGCAAACAACATGTTCCCAAGGATCTCCTATGTCCTCTCCACACTTTTAATTACTGCATGCAGATGTTATTTCATCCATATGTTATTTCATCCATAAAAGAAACCTGGAAAACAGTAGGCAAGAACAACTTCCTCATTCTTCACAGGCAAATCTAAACTAATTTCTCTTGTCTAGCCCAGCAGTCATCAGAAGGAATGAAATTTCAGGGAGCTATTTGAAATTGATACCAATATAAACATTACCTTTAGACACTCCTGTTTTTTTCAAATCCAGGGTTATTTTCTATTAAGTAGACATATTTTCACTTGATGAATAATAAAATGGAGCAGCATTCATATTAATTCTTATGGCTTCACCTTTACCTTCCCACTATCGCAGAAGACTGAGTAACTCCCTCATCAAATTTCTCACTTTTTCCCCGTTACCATTTTGCACTACCTTGGACCAGCAAGCAAGAAGTACACTTCAGGTCTATGACCAGAAATACAGGGGGGTCAAGCTGTTCTTTGCTTCTTTAATTTACCAAACCATATTACTCAGCAGTAAAACTTCACCAGCAGTCATGATTGGGGATTAAAAATTCCTACATTCCTCCTTTCATTTTCCATTCCTGGAAAGGAACCAACTTCTCTTGAACCACTGACCTGTGAAAGACAGGAACACATTCCTGTGTATTCTGCAGCTCTATTTGTACATACCTTGGGCCTTAGGTCATGTGAGTAATTACTGATTCATCCCTACCAATACTATGCCTTTCTTAAGTTTGGTGCAGACTCAGATCCAAGGCCTCAAACATCAGAAAGCTAACACAAAATCTGTATATATTCTTGGTGTGAAATAAATAAAGGAAATTATTTAACTAAATAAAGGAACTAATTCTGTAATTATGAGATGCCAACAACCCTCTAGACTTCCCTTCCAGCATAGTGTACTAGTTTGTCTTCATAAAAGACATGATCCTGAGTATTACTGCACCAATATTCAAGATATTTTTACTTCCACTAAAAAAATCTTGCTCTTGATGCCCTGTACTTCACTTTCAGAATAGCTAAATAAAATTCTTTAAATAATCTGCTAACAATCACAGAAAATCTAGAAATCCTAAATTTAAACCATGGACTAGACAGGAGTTGCTTTATGTTGAAGACAGAACTTGGCATGGAGTGAGAACATTTATTAAAAATAATGCTGACTGCAAATCTTTTTAGCCCAAAGCTCCTCAAGAATTCAGGTTTCAAACTCACTGAACAGTTCTGGTTGGAGAAAAATTGAGGGGTAGAAAGGATCAGTGGTGTGAAAAACATATCCCAGCAGTCATAAGGAGGATTTAACTTTTCAGAAAGGAACACAGATGGGTGGCTCCCATGGTGTTTTGATTAAGATGCTCTCATTTTGCATAATCTTTTCTAACAGAATTTTAAAAAGCCTGGCAGAAGGAAAGGCACACACCACTGGAAAATAGCTGCTTAAAAAGATTCAGAAAGCAAATAGGCTGAAATGCAGAAAAATTAGTACCATTCAGTCCACATGTTCGTTCTGTTTCCATCGGGATGGCCCGTCTTCTCCTTAAAGCATTTGGAAGGTTATTTGCACCATAGATTATATGGGGATGGGGTGTTCCCTCCTTCTGTGGATGCTTTTTAATGGGCTCAATGAAGTAATCCCCATGGGGCAGATGGAAATATCCAGTCTGAAAATAAGCACAAAAGAGTTAATCTCTTCTGTTCGGTACTAGAAGACAAAAATAAATATACCGTTCATACCACCAACCCCAAGCTTTCCTCACAAGCCAGTCATTTACACTGGAGAAATATGAACACAACAGGTTTTTAGTATTTATTCTGCTGCCTACATCTAGGCTGTTTCATACCTCACAGTCATTACAGCCCAAAGTGAAACAGAAAAAAGTATCTCCTTCCTAATAACCTGAAACTGAGTCAAAGACTCTCATATTTTTACAAAGCCAGTAAAAGGTCAAAAGATGATTTGACAAACATGATGCACGAGGAAGAGCTGCATCTTGTTCTTCTGGTGTTTTGCATCCATTCCCCAGAGATCAAGACTGGAATAGAAGCTGTTTCATAAGTGCAGATTGAAATTCTGTTCCCAGCTGCAGTCCCACAATCAATTACCCAACCCATCAGATGGGCTGGACTGTATGGCCCAACTTTGCCTCACACCATAAACCCTCACTGGCCCCTAGGCCAACACTACAATGGAAGCAATAAGAAATTTTTCATGAATTATCAAGCCATTAAGAACATCCAGGAGATCAGCTAAAAAGGCTGCAACATTTCACATGCTGAAACTTCTGTATCAGCCTCCCTGCTTTGCCTAAGCTACAGCGCCCTTGATACCCATCTGGAGCGCACAGGATCCTTTCACACCTCACTCTGCCATGATCCAGGACTCACTTCCAACCAGGCATGGCCTTGGCCCATCATGTCTCAGCGTTTTGGCAGGGACTGCAAACACCGCAAAACCACTGTACTGCCCCTTCCATGTCAAGATATACGGAGCAATATTGAATCTAAAAGCAAAGGATCTACTGACAACCCAAACCACACTGGGGATGGGACAGGAGGCTGGGGTATTCCAGTCTTGGCTGTGTTTCCTCTTCACTTTCTTGCTGTGGTCAGTGGACCCCTCTTAGCCTATTCTGGAAGAGGGAAAAAAGGGAGTAACAGTCTGTTCCTGCAGCTGCTGTATTCAAACATGGAATGGCAGACAAATTTTCAAATCTTTTTAAATATTCCAAAGACTTAGAGTTTCTCTGGATGGTTGGGAAAGCCAGTATGAGATTAAGGATATGAAAGAAATCATATGAATGGAAGAAAAGCACTCTTATGAAACTATAAAATAACCATGGGCTCTACATACAAGGAGACAAGTGGCAGCTCAGTAAAGTACCTTCTGCCTCCACACATATTGCCACAGGGCCAGTACATCCCACAGCAAACTTGTGCAAATAAATAACTGTGACTGTCATTTCACAGTTTACCTAACAGCTCTGAAGATCAGAAACTCTTTCTTTCCAATGGAAGTCAAAGCTTTAAAGCCAGAGGTTGGTGCTGGTTTGAAGCTGTGTTTATACCCCTAAAGCATCAAAGGTTCAGGACTCATAGTCACATGTGTTTGTTCATCTGGGATTTCAGCTACTGCCTGTATGGGTTTTGTTTCATTTTTAAGAAAAAAAGAGATTGGGACTTCTGATTATTAAACAACATACCAAAAAATGCTTATGTTTCTTTTTAAATCATAAATCAAGGCACAGGACCAGAGCCAGACACAGAAGCATCCACATTCAAATTGGATAAAACTTTCAGGCAAGAGTGAATCCATACAGCAAGAATGCATCTGCAGTGGTCATACCAGGAGAACTGTGATGTGGCTTTCCTCATGCTGCTCAGGGAATCAATGCACCTTCACAAATCCTTGCCCATTCCTTTTCATTCCACAGGGTTCAATCTTTCCTGGATATTTGTAATTTTTGACTGGATTATATGATTAATTTGGTGGGGTTTTAAGCCAGCTGGGATGAAGAAGAACTAGCCATCTTCATTTGCAGACCCAGATTTTTGAAAGCAATTGGCAATAGTTGCCAGATTATTGTGTCAATGTCTATCTGCAACAAGAAAGGCCGGACAATCCTATAAAAGGTGGAATAAGCCTATCAGTGGTAAGTTCAAGCTCCTCCATCAATGCTTGCAGGTTAAAATTCAGCTGTCTATCCAAGCTGTATGGAGCAGGAAAAAAAGCAAAACTTCATTATATGAATAGGACTGTAAAAGCCCATTTCCAGCACACAGAGGCGTTCCAAAAGCTTCCAGAGACTTCCAGCACTTACTGAACTCTTGCTCTGCATTTGCACTTTCACCCTGCACAGGCTATCCACCAATAAATTAAATGCTGAGACTAACTGAGACCAAAGAAAAAGAAGACCAATCTTCGCATTAAACTTACTTCAAAGCACTGAGGACTGGCAAAATTCCCTTTGCTGATTAAATACGTCTTTAGTTTTGATCTTCATAGCTGTTCTTTTCTGACTCACAAATATAACAGCAAGAATTTTTCATTTAAAGTCCATCAGATTTCAAGCTATGTAAATACAATATAAGCTTTTTCTGAGCTTCACCTGCTTTTGAGTGCATTTACACAGCCTCAGAACACACAAAGGAGGGCAGTTATGAAAGCCTCATTAGAAAACAGCCATTCATATTTACATCAATGAAAGGGTTAAGTTATCACCACAGGAAAAAAAAAAGTACTGCAGAGAAGCTTTCCTCATTTGAACTTTCTTATGTAAAGCTACCAAGTAATACAGCAACAGTCATGGTCAGAAAATAGGGGTGGAGTGTCCAGGTGTGTGTTTGTTTGGGGGGTATGTGTTTCCCTCAAAGCCTACAGGTGAAAAATCTACAAATCTACCACAGCATTTTTTATAGGCTGTTGTTCTCCCCTCTTTCAAATCTCACTCTTTGCCCTCAGATTCTGACATGCTGTGGCTGCAAATGTTTACCGTACTGTATTTGGGAGTGCTGCTACATCACTTCATGGGATTCTTAACTCATGTGCCTCACTATTTTGACACGAACAGCTCCATGAACATATCTTGTCTCCTACATTGCATGTCACATGCCAAAACGACACTGATGATCCTGGAACACCTCTGACTCAAAAGTTTTCAACCATGTTTCAAAATGTTTTGATTTCCAGTAGAATCTGCATTTTCCAGTGGAAAGCACATCGTTTTCACATATTTCTTTCAGTCAAAAGCTCATAAGTTTGTCAAAACACATTTTCTGGCATGTTTTTTTCTATCAGTTCCACATGGGAAGCTGAAGCTGAGTCCTGTGGGAAGGGAAAGAGCAGCTTTACTCTTGGCTATGGTTATGAAATTGCAATACTGCACCAGACAGGAGGGCCTAGAATTAGTGGGTGTTTGTAAGGAGAAAAAGGAAAGGGAAAAAACAACAATCTGTAGTCGAAAGTTACAATAACCGTATGTTGACAATAATGCTCATAAAAATTACATCTGTTGTGAGAACAGTGAGTAACTGCATGAAATTAAACAATATTTCTGACAACAAGTCAAACAAGAATTTTGACAACAGGACAGTGACAGAACCTGAAAATACAGCAACTTTTAGAAGCAACGTGAAAGAAGAGGACAAGATTTGAGTTTTATCTTTAGGAACTTTGCTCCAGGTGCTTATTATAACTGTAATACATGGTAAGAGAAACTAGGTTTAAATACAAGAATTAAAGAAAAAATTGTGGCATATGCAACATGCATTATCAGAGAACTACAGCTGCAAATAATCTAAACAGAACTGGTAAAGTAAATGATCTGTTAACATTACACATGCTAAATTTATTTTAGCTAATCACTTAGTTCCTTTCTGTATGTCCCTTTTTTTTTTTTTTCCCAGGGATCTTTCTTTTTGAATTTCTCATCTGTTCCTATTTCAGCCAAAAGAAAAACCTAGCATCCAGATGAGATTTTTCACTACATCCTCAGACACAGCTAGAAAAAAAAACACTTGCCATGATGTTGCTCAGAACAGAAAGAGATTGGGGTTTTTAGGTACTGAGTAATTTGATGAAAGATTTTTATGAACACCACCCACTCTAACTCTAACACACTTCTACAGAAAAAAATCTATGCTTTTAGCACAATTTAGTGAAGAAAGTGTGATATTGAAACATAGCCTTGGGTTCAACATAGCTTTGGTTTGAAATAAAAACAGCTTATTTTTTGTGACAAAGTAAGTGAAAGAACAGAATACTATAATTCCACAAGATTTTACATACTTTTGTCACACTTGCTATAATATTTTAGGAACTGACAGAAAACTGGCCAGAGGTGCAGAGTTATGTCCCGGACAATGTGAGCTCAGAAAGTTCAGACACAGAGGATAAGGGGGAAAAACAGCCAAATTTACAGTTAGAAGGGCTTTTGTGGAAGGAAATAAGGAATCTGGAGAGGAAGGATTGTCTGACATCCTCCAGTTCCCAGGTTCCTAAGGGATCTATCAGTTCTGGATACTTCAGAGAGAAGGGTCTTTCTGGCTGGGAGGATATCCTCAGCCAAGGAGAGAAGACAAGTCTCTAGGGCCATGTCTATCAGCTACCATAAAACTGCTTAAGATGCACAATCACTCAGAGAGACCTGGCAAAGAATCAATCCTCTGGCTTAGAGCACCAGCTTGAGGGTGACTACACTCAACTTCATTTTTTCTATTCACTCTTTCTGGATGAAGGTTATCTAGAATAAGTCCTAAGACATTAAAGCCCCTCACTTTTATAAAGACATGTAAGAGAAGCAAACAATCCAAAATATGCATTCATTTGCCCCTCTGCTATGACACAGATACAGTTCATTAAATAATTCTGAATCAGGTGTCACTTCTATGGACCTTGAACTCACTCTGAGCTTTGCATCTCATACAGAATCTGAAACAGCATAAGTACATTCATTTCTACTGAAGGAAATTCTTTGTGAAATTAATCTTCTGTAGAGACTGCAGCATGCTCACTTGAAAATGTACAACTTGGAGCATGTAATTTTAAAAAGACAAGATGTCTTGTTCATGCTTCACTCAGGTCATGGCATCCTCCACCAGCATCTTTACTGTCTATCCTAAACATTTATTACTTCTTCTATTTTGTGATTTCCTTTAAGAATAAAGAGTCCAAGTATCTTATTCCTATTTACTTGTGCATACCCTGTTGCTGCAGCTATATTTGCATCGTAGAAATATCCCATCTTCTTTTCTTATTACAGAAGATCCACAAATGATGATAATTGCCTGGCCATTAAATTTCTTTGAGCCTCGTTAGGTAGCATCTCTGCAGCTCTGAAATCCAGCAGTTCATGAAGAACATGAAGTTCCTACATCTCTAACTGTGCCCAGCAGCAGTCACTTCATATTGTCCAGCTCCTTTCCACATTCTCACTTTATACCTTTTGAAATACATCCCATTGGATCCACACAAGCCAAAACTGTCCTTCTTTGTTGCACTTAAAGCTCAGACACACCATTAAATTCCAACAGGGTAAAACTTTTTTGCCCACTAGAGTACTAGCAACTGGACATTTTTATGGTCTTGAAATAGAGCAAATAAAGTATTTAATAAACTTTACACAGCACTTGGCGCTGGTTCTAGTAAGCTGAAACAAGGTGTGTTTGCCACACCCTGAGCATGCAGCAGGTAGATGGCACGGCACAGTTGATTAAAATTCATTAACTCAATCACACTTTCAACCCCTCTTCTATTTACCAGTGTGATTTTCACACTGCAGCTGAGACAGACCACCAAGGACTGCCTGAAGTCCAGGGCACTCTGCAGATCTCAGGCTCCTTCTGTCAGTATTTCCTTGTTGCCCAACTGCTGCAGAGTGCCCTGGGTCTCAGAGCAAGGTCACAGCTCTTTGGGCTGCCTGCTCTGTCCAAAGGCTCTGAGGGGACATCCCACCAGCACAGCCTGGGTGCACGGTGCCTCGCCTGAGCTCTGAGCCACACAGCAAGCTACGCCAGCTGGAGATGTTACCTTGAGAATTAAATATGCCCAGATGAGTTTCCTCCTGCAAAAGTCAGCTAGGTCACACTTGCACTGCATCAAGCAAGGACTATGAAAAAGTAATAAAGTCTCAAGCTCTATCTCAGGGTGAATATAATAGTAAGCTAAATATAAATTTTAAAATCAATCAGCTTTGCTATCCAGCTTGAAGGATGCTCTTTGTGAACAATAACATACCTTTTATGAGTTTTTTACTATTCCCTATATTTATGCTTTGCCCTTTCCCCTCCTCCCCTGTTTTTATTTTGGAAGCTTTATGGTAACTAGTGGGGAAGAAAGTGATAAAAACCCCCGCTGCCTTTTCAAGAGCAAGAGCCTCCCTTTGACTTTAGTCCCAAGAGTGTGAGATAATCAAGTTTTTACTTCATTTGGGATCAAAAAACAACTGAGGCAAGTGTTACTGTTCTGAGATAAAACAAAGAGTTTGCCCAATCCCTCCAAAGACAATTTGGGAGAATAAGAAAGAGCACAGCTGTTTTCTTCATGGAAAATACTCTTGAAATATCTCATTCTAATTTTTCTAATCAAATTTGTTCAGAAAGCACTGTATCCAGGGGGCTTACATGGTACTAACTGGGGATTTTTATCTTGTTGATATTAAAACTGCTGTTCATGAAAATGCCAATTAACTATGTAAAAATACTTTGTACTTCTCAGCATTTGAAATCTCCTCTGACACATTGAATGAGAAGTTTTGAAGCTTTGATTTAGAATCCAGCACATTTTCACAGTTTGCAAAACAGGTTACGTTTGATGATTTAAAGCCTATCTAATGTCGAAGAGTGAAGATTTTAAACCAGATTGTTAAACAGTTCCATGCCTAAACAGTGGTTTCTATTAAGAATGAAAAGACAGGCAAGAGGATTCACAAAGCAGACATGATCTCTAATCACAGAGACAGAAAGCACCACAGTTGTTTTGGCTTCCTGCTCACTTATACTCTAATTTCAAGCCAGTGAGCATGACAATGTTAATTATGCAGAGTTCAAACTTTATTAGGGAATAACTAAATGCAAACATTTGATCAAATGACAAGTGGCTTTGTTTCTATTGACAAGTATTGTTTGTATTACTCTGACCTACAGGACCCCCAGTCAACAGCCAGAAAGCAGAGATACAAATGATGACAGCTGCCACAACGTGTGCAGATGGATGGAAGAAAGCACAATTATCCCATTTTCCAGGGGATGAAAGTCTGTCAGGAACCTTACTCCTCTCAAGAGCAGAGCAAGGGAAGGTCACAGCCAAACTTCTTCCTCTCAATAGAAATTATTTTTCTTGATGAAAATTAAGTCTGTGAGGCAACATCAGACTGAGCCACCTGTTGATGCTCTTCTCCTCTCTTCACTCTGTTCAGCCCAAAACCAAGAAGTGGTATCAGAAGCAGACAGGATATTTTAGGTCTGCTTTTGTCATCATAGGTGTGTTGAAAGAAAAGGATTCTGCCTCTTTTTTTTCCAAACTCATGAAGTGTCACAGCAGACAGGACTTAAGAATGAATTTCACCATGCCATGGAAGGGCGATTCCATCACTTAACATCAGTGTCATTTCACAGTGCCCTTAAAGGCAGCCTGTACTGATGCCCTCAGCCTCTTCTTTACTTCCCACCCATGTTTCCAGTGCCATTCCAGAAGGCGACTTCCCAGTACCAAAGGAGCTGCACAGTGACATGGAAGAATACTCTAATGAATCCATGAGGAGTCATGGATTCTGCTCAACAACTGCAGCTTGAAACACACTGCCCTTGTATCCAGGGTTGTAAATTTCACTGTTTCTCTTTGCTGATTTATGAACAGAGATAGCTCGGCCGGTGATAGCTCAGGGATGACATTTGCTCGGTTTCTCGGCTGTTTAGGCTTCTAAGTTTTTTGCTGCTGTTTTAGGCTGTTTAGGTCCAGGGACGCCACTTGTAAGGTTTTCCGTGCTGTTTAGGTGGCCTGGAAAGGCCCAGGGATGGCCTTGAAGAGCCGACGCTTCAAAGGACAAAGAGAGACTTCTGATCTTGTCTCGGTCTTGGTGTTTATTAATTGTTTATCTAAAAGATTTTCTTTCAGCCCGACAGAGGTCTGCACAGCAAGTCAGCCATGGGCACACTCCCGAAGCCCCCGGGCGGTCACTTATCTTTATACCCAAAGTTAAGTGTACAATATTTATCATTTTTCCCCAATACCTTCTACCCTTATTAACCGGTGCGCTTTTAGTAATGACCAATCCCAAAGTGCCACCACCACCACAGAAGATGGAGGCCAAGAAGAAGAAGAAGAAGAAGAACAGGACATGCCCCAATTCCTCCATCTTACTTCTTTAGACCCCCCTGTACCAAAATCCTAAACCCTGTGTTTTACACTTTAACTAACTTATCCCTTCACCATTCACCCAGTGAATTCCTCCCAGTCCTCATACAGGTCTCATCTCCTGTGTAGGATCAAAGTCCAGCCACCAGACACTTCTGGCAACATTCCAGGATTCCCGAGCCCCCCAAGGGTGGTCTCGACCTCTCTGCACCTCCATCCTGAGGTGCTGAGATCCCACACAGGGTGGTGTGTGCAAGCAGCTGCTCCATTTGCTCTGCACAGCCCTGTGACAGCCTGCAAGCCATACTCAAGCTGCAGCTTGTTGTGCTGTCCCTGGGGAGGAAGGAAGGGGGGGGGAGCTTATCAAAACCAAATACCTTACAAAACAGGAAAATTCAGTCCCAGCTGAGGGCAGCTGTGGTGACTGACACGTTACACCAAAAAGGTTACTCTGCACCACAAACTAGTCTCTGTTTAGAAAGGGACTGAAAGCAGGAACTGGGATGCAGAAGGAGAGGGGAGAAGAAATTAAATGAAACAATAAAAACAAGATTCAAACTGAGAGCCAGTACTTGCAGGACAAAGTGCAGTCTCTAGCACACAGCTCATGCTCAGCACGTGCCACTCTGGGAAGCAGCATGATGGTAACTGGCAATCACCACAGATGTGCTGAACTCCTTCTGGCCTGGGGCAAAGCACACACAAATCACTTGACTTTCCTGGCTATTTTTGGCAGCCTGAGAAGGGAGAGTGATGTGCTTTCATGACTGCATCTGGCACACACCACCACGAATTTTTTTACAAATCTATGAATCCCAGTTCCCTCTCATACATAACAAAGGTGGAGGCTGTTCTGATTCAGCACCGGATTCAGGGCCATTTAAAAGCACACAGCTTTTAAAAGAGTTAGCTCCGAATGTGATGTAAAGTCCTCCTTGAAGTCTGAATTCTGACTGAAATCCATTCCCACTAATATCAGAGGTACAGTGTGCACACTGATATATCATCAGATTTACCTGGGCACACGAGACACTAAAGCTCACAGGCAGGAAATTAACTTCTATCTCAGAGCTGCAGAGAGATGACCTATACTGTGAAATACAAGTTGTGCAAAAAGCCCACTCCAGTAAAAGCAAAAGCCTGCAAGACAAACAAATACTCCTTGGCAGGACATACTCAGTAAAAAAACAAATCAAATTTGATACGAAACCAGTAACTAGTAAACTACTTAAACAAAGACTAGCATAAAAGCTCAGGTGATTTCCAGGACTCTCTGCTGGGAGAGCGATCTGATGAAATGTCAAAGGTATCTGAGGTGATGGATACTTTAAAGTGCTTCTGAAGCTTGTAGCAAATCAACAAGTCCAACACTTTCCAGAGAAAGGCTGTTGTAATAAGCACTTAAAAAGGCTGGAAAACAGACAACATGGGCCACAGGTGGTCTGGAGAGTTCCTACCTCTTTGCCCTAGTAAAAAAAGGTAGGGAGCTTCAAAACAAGCTGGAAGGAAACAAAACATTTTTTCACCCAAGTCAGAGGAGGTTCACATCCCCCTTATGCTGGGAGCCCAGGGCTGGATGCAGGGCTCCAGGTGGGTCTCAGCAGAGCAGAGCAGAGGGGCAGAATCCCCTCCCTGCCCTGCTGCCCACGGGGCTCTGGGTGCAGCCTTGGAAACAGTTGGGTTCTGGCCCAAACATGTCTCTCCAGTTTAGAAACAAGGATGTCAGGTGGCACAGTATCAAATGCTTTGCTCAAGTCCTCCTAGATGCCATAAAAAACTGGAAATCAGAAATGTTTTAGAGAGGTACCAGAAATGGCTGGATAAATTTATGTAGGGAAGATTAGTCTCTCATTTTTGAACACAAAAATACCAACTGCAGCTCAAAAACAGACTGCACATCAAGGAGATATTCCTACTTTCCATCCTTTTCTTACTCCTCTTGCTGGGAATCTGCTATTGATCATGATTTCCTTCCTACTCAACAAAGCCAAGGGTCAGGAAAATTACAACCCTCCACCAAGAAGAAAATCTCCATCTGCTGCTCAGATGCTGTCTTTGCAGGAGCTTTTTGAATAGGAAAAGAGCCTTTCTTGGTTGAGTGCTTCTTCATTCTTCCTGGAGTGCAAAGGGCTTGTCCCTATTGTACCTTTCATGCTCCAGGTTTCTATCTCCTTGAAGCTGTAACACCAGCCTCAGATACCCCTCAGGGATGTCAGTGCAGAACCTGCACACACCTCTCTCACGTCAGACTAATCCCTCTTGTCCCAGACTAACTTTGGGGCAGGCTGGGCTTTTGGGCTGACCTTGTACTGCCATAGGGCTCAGATCCTCAGGCAAGCAGCAACCACTTCTAAAAGAATTCTCCATTGCACAAATCATTCCTGGAAAATACACTTTTGTCTGCCTGCAAAAAGAAAATGTTTTAGTTGTACAACTCACCCAGGACTTCAAAGGATACAGTTTCAGTCAAAAACTTATTAATTTAAGATTTTCATTTCACACTGTTTTGATATGTGTGGGTTTTTTCTTTGTAAACTATTTCTGTAAAAAAACAGGTTTTGACGGTTGAAAAAATTACTAGTTTTATTTCAAACAGACAAAAATTAGACCTTACATCAAAATCATTCTTTATCTGCAAAGAGATTAGTTTTCCTGTTTTGGAAATACAACACTTGCAATAAAAGCATTTCATTTTGTCTTAAAAGCAGCAGTCAGCCTTTTAGGTTTGAATGCAGTATGCCATAGCACCAAAAAAAAGGCCAAAATAGATAAGAATTGAGCTATTTATCTGGAGAAAAAAATTGCAGTAAAACATTCTTTGGAACCAAGCAGGTGAGGAAAAGTATTTTGCTACAATAATAAAAGGACTCATTTTCTTTCTGTTAAAGTTCCACTGTCTTCTTTTGTTCACAGGGTGTTAAAGTTTTCTCTCTAAAACTGGCATGTTTTGAAATCCTCATAATGTACCTCCCAGGAATTCAGAAACCATGAACCCTTTAAACCTAAAAAAAAGGGCACAGATGTTCAGCTTTTCTAAGAATTCAGCTGTTTTTTCCCTTAGGACTTTCAATACTTTTTACATGACACTGACACAGTGATATGCAGGGAAACATGCAAAAGAATAAGAAAATACTTTTTGTACAGATAAGGGAGATGTTGTCTGCAAATGATACACGTTCCTCAAGACATGCTCATGGTTCTGCAAAATCAAATGTTTTACTGAAGAAGTTTACATAAACACAAAATACACTAAGCATCTTCAGCTACTATTCAGCATGACTCTTACTAATCTAGGAATACTAAAAATTAAAAAACTTGGTAACAATTGGAAGAAATAGAAGATACTAGATATTTGTACATAAGCAGTCCTGACAGAACTTCACTGGACTTAACAGTTCTTTAAAAGAGAGGTGTAATTGACTCATAAACCTCTAACAGGCTTTTGTGTAACCAAAGAACAGTTTACAAACAAATTTATGAAGGAATTCTGGACTGAATCATCAATATTTCACAATCATTCTCTCTCAAACTTAGACAAGCAGTACATACAATAAGCAATTCATTTTGCTCTCATTATTGGCTGGAGTTGCACAGGTAAATACCAGAATTTTACTGCAGAAATCTTTTCAACTGAGACATGAGACTGTGACCTTTTGAAAGACACATTCTCAAATGAGTTTTTTTCTACAGGATGATGCCAGATCCTGACAATTCCAGTGAATCATCAGTAATGGAAATGCTATAATTGAAAAACCATGTTTTTGAACAAGGGAAGGGAAAGGTGCTCTTTTTTTTGCTTTTATTTTGCCTTTTTTTCCCCCCCCCTGCATGCATGCATATGTGTGTATTCCTCTCCAAAACAATTCAGGCAAGATTTTCTCAAGTTTCTCTGTCAGCCTTTTTTATTTCTCCTCTATGACAATGAAAACCAGAAAATAAACAAATACATCTGTGGCTCTCCACCTCATTGATTTATTTGCAGCAGGAATGGACCTGACAGCCTACATCACACAACAAACCACATGTGGATTCCAAAGGCAATGAATAATCCCCTGAAGGCTCAGATGAAAACACATGCACTGTTTCTGTCCCTTCTACTGTCACTTTAAAGTATGCTTGACCATACTCTATGCTCAGTACTCAGAACATAGCAGCACTTACAAGCCTGTAAAGTCCCAAACTCAAATTGGATATGAGAAGACTTTCAAGACAGATTCTGCCAGAGCAAACAAGAATTACAGGGCTAGTTTAGTGCAACTGGCTGTTGAAAATCCCCTTTTGGGAGGTTTCTTTCCCTAGTGCTGCTGGCTGTTTTCCAACAGCTACATGACCTAATCCAAGACCAGGTCACACTTTCTATTGTCCTTCCACAGCCAAAACCAGTTGTTGGGACAGAGATCTCTGGATTCTGCCTATTTTTCTTCAAACCATCAAGACTCACATGAATCTTTTTACAGTTTCAACAGCTCTGTCCAGTGCTGCTGAGAGGACAGCAGCCACTCTCCTGCTACGCCTGCCCAGACACTGCTCAGATCCTTCCTCCTTTGGCTCTAGACTCCCCTGTGCACTCACTGCCCTAACTGTCCAAACCCTCATGTTTGACTTCCTCACACAATGTGATCCCATTAATTTAGCACAGTCTTAGATTACCTTTCATTGAGAAGCATTAGAAAAATTATATATAAAGGTAAGATGCTTTTATTTTCAGTCTCCTTAGTTTTCAGTCTTTTCTCATGGTTTTTTCCATAGTTCAAGTCTCAGCCTTTATCTTCTGTGGCTCCAGGGAAGCTGCTGGGATTTGATTGTCTGACGTCCTTAAACAATAATCCTGCTAATTCAGGAAGACTGTAACACAGCTGCAGAAGTGAAAGATCAGCTCTAGCTCCAGCATTTGAAACCATGTTCAGCTCTCAGCCATAGCAATGTGTAGTGCAGAAAGCAAGCAAATGAGGAACAAGCGAAAGATACAATTACACATACACACAGAGATTAAAATCACAAACACACAAAGCACTAGAAGTACAACAGGCATCTCAGTAGGATCCCTACAATAACAGAAGATTTGAGAAACTGTGCTCTACAGCTACACTAGAACTGAGAAAAGAACTCAGCACAATCAATCCTCAACTTGCAACAAACCTTCTGACCTTTGTCTCATATTACTGATAATGCATAAACACAAATAAGCCAGTTGAGCCAAATTTGCAGAACTTCAGATGGAATATTTGTTGAAAAAATACATATATGTACTAGCCCTTCACAAAATGTAGAGAAATTATTTTCTTCTACTGCCACAGATCTTTTAGAAATACCATACTCCTGCTTGCAAGTGTGCCTGTATATGAAAAAGAGACAGACAGAGAGTATCAGCCAGTATTACTGATCCACTAGTACAGATTCTTCTACATAAGGAATCCACATGGAGTTTTGGACAATAGAGTGAAACCCACAACTCCAAATTACCTGTAGGACTAACAGCCAACAAACAAAATATTCTAACACTAATATTAGTGGCATTAATATCCAGTAGCAAACACTGCTTCCTAAGTGACACACACCATCTGCACATTTTAGGGCCACTCACAGAATTGCCAGCAGTTGCAAGCTGAGCTTCTGAACTGAAAGGCTCAACAAACTCTCATAATCAAACAGAAAACTTCATTCCTTTTGCTGAGAGGAAAAGTTGGAACATCAAAATGTATGTCTAACATAACATCTTCCAAAGAAAAACATCCCTTTCCAGCCTGCACTCATCCTGCTGCCTTTTATTCCACACTCACAGTCTCACAGCAGTTTTTGGTGATATTTATGCAGAACCTACCACAAGGCCTGTGACTCAGACACACAGCACTAATAATAATTCACAGCACTACTGCCATGTGAATTATTACTCTTTATAACAATAACAGTAAAAATGAGTAATACCCCACATGAGGAAGGTTTATTTTACTGTTCAGGCTCCCTATAGAGATATGTCTTGAAAAACAATCCAATAAACAATAACATGTACATTCATTTGCCACAATGGGATGCATATGTGGGCTTACAGACCTCCCTGTGAGTCTCAGAAACAAAAAAAATCCATGTTACAGCCAAAGCTACAAGATGTTATGGGCCACGTTTTGCCACTTGAGGAACCCATCAAACTCTGTGTGGTAGCCAAGGCACAGTTCATTATAAAAACATGCATCCTATTGATCTCTAAGACTGGCCACCAATTAAGCCTTTTCTTTTTTCTTTTTTTTTTTTTTTTAATGCTTGCCAGAGTCCAGGATCGGTTAAACATATACGGATACACAATATACAGAGGAATCAAAAGCACATCAGAAAGCCTGTCTATAAATGAGACAATTGTCTATGTATTAAAGTTTGTGCGCCTGTACTTCCACAGATTCACGGATCCAGGCCACCTCACTTCCAGCCCTCCAGAATAGCAATCTATTCATTTCCTCCGAAACTGTAACAAAGTCTGGGGTAAACCTTCTCATCCTTATTTTGCAACATCTACTACTTTTCAAACATAGTATCATATTCCCAGAAACGTTTCACAATCCCTATGCTGCAAATGAAACACACTCTTTCCTTGGAAAATTAACACAAGACATCTCTGCAAGGAGCAAAAGAATAAAGGTTTCATCACAAGAGGGCTTCCAAGGGGACTTCTAATAGGAAAGCCTATGGACTGATTTCAAATAGAAAAGCCCAGACAGAAAAATAATCTGCAAGGGGAATAGTGAAATGCACATGAGAAGTACTTTTGGAATAATTCCTAATAGATTTCTATCCAAGTTCAGACCTATCCACTTAGACCACAGCATCCCCTACCAACATCTGGGATTTCAAAAGTACATCCATTTAATAAATGGCACTTTTTGTAATTCACCACCAAAGAAAAACATTGTTTTACAATATTTGGAGGAGCATACAGAAAACTTTATTATGTTCAAAGACCCTGTTGAAAAATATCCCGCAGTATTTTCATTCCGTGTCCAGGTGAGTACTCTTGTGACTGCCCCATGGTGTAGTTATCCTTCTGACAGCCCTTTCACCTGCACTGGATGTCTCAGTTGTCCATTTGGACACAACTAACCAAGTTAAAATGTTGGAGAAGTCAGTGGTATTGCCATCGTATTTTGTTTTCATGGGCTATAAAGGAACCAAGTAACAAAGTTTGTGCTTTTGCTCATCTCACTTGGAAGACTGCTGCAGCAGAATTCTATCTCTCTGAGTCTGCCATCCAAGAACTACCTAAAACCACCTGCTGAGCTAAACCTCAATAATATATTTTGGAAGGACAAGGACTGATTCTGAGGGCTCATGGCCCGATGTGATGAAATTCTGAAAGCCTTCACAGAAGAGGAGTTGTATGCATCAGGGTGATTAAAGGTACTGTTCAGGCATGTCACCTCATGACAAGTGTCAGTGGCGGAGATCTGGAGTCTGGTGGGAGGGACTTCATGATGGAGGCTCTGTTTTTCTGTTCAAGCAGATATTCTGGGCATCCTTGTATCTCTGGTGTATTCCCCAAATGCTTCTGAGGTCAGTGCTCTATGCAGGACTCCAGACTGAATTGCTGAGGGGTGGTAGATGGTGAGTCAAGCTGGACATAAGCCAGAAACTTTCCAACTTTCTGAAAAGGCAATGTTTAGGTCATGTTGGTGCAAGAAATAACCTTAAAGTCTTCTTTCCTTCCTTCATCCACACTTACTTTGCTCCTTCTAACACTGAATGTTGCTAAACGATACGGCAGAACTCAGCCCTTTCCTCACTGAGACACCAAAGCATCTTTGAAAATTCAGAGCCTGGGAGGATTGTGAGTGGTCAAGCCCACAGAGAGGGCTGGGGAGCAAAAAGAGCTACTACACAAAGCCCTTGAGCTCATGTGAAGTTCTGCTGCTGGTTCCCAGGAAAGAACCCAGTGAGGGTATTGCAACCTGCAGTGAACAGACAAGCCCATGGTTTCCATGCAACTGTGTGGCACTGGAGGACAGCAGAATGTTTTGTCAGGAAGATCTTTTGAAAAAAAGGTCTTTTTCTGATCTTTTGACAGACTACAGAGCCTCACAAGTGGAATGTCCTCAAACTTTCAAAGTCTGAGAGTGTGATTTAAGAGACAGACCAAGACCCAGTGATTACTCCAGACAGAATTTGACTTGATAGAGAAAGTTCCCGCAAGATGAATTTTTTTTGTTCTTTTTAATAATGGATTCAGTCAATAGTCAGGAGGATAAAAAGTTTGAAAACCTTTCCTGGTAGTTCAATGCACCAAAACCCACTTGCTTGAAACTATGGGGAGTACTAAGTCACGAAGGTTCAAGAAATGGACTGTGTTTTCTTCTTGAACTAGAAAGAAACAGCTTTCCTCCCCAGACAATGACTGCCTGTGGGCAGTTCAATTAAAGAGCTCTAATCTTGTGGCATTGACTAGTAATGTTTGCCTATCCCTATTCTTCACTGATAAAACCTTTGTCACTATCATGATCAGAAGGACCTGCTCTCTGTCTGAGGTAAAGACACTAATTTCTTTTAATCTGCAACAGACAGAATGCAATACTGGAAGTCCCTTTTTTATTCTGACTTATGCAAGTCTGACTTCTGTTTTACAATTCTGATGCAATACATGTGATAATGAATAACAGACAGAGTTGAAATACATCAGTTTTTCTTATGCCATATTACCAAGCTTCCAGCAGTGACATAAAACAAAAAGGAGCTCAAGAACACCATGAAGAGTCTTTATGTGTAGCACTACAGAAGGAGAAGGAAATATATTCCCTGGCTACAACTCGCAATCAGTTCAAATCCCGACCACATTAAGGAGTCATTGTGCAATACTGACCCTGTTTACACTCTGATTTTTTTCTAAACTATGCTATACAGTAAATTGAGGGAGTTCACTGTAAATCTTGTTGAGTAAATTCCCATGAGTGGGAACTGGACTCTGGAGAATGGACTCAAGGCTACACTCTGAGGGTCAGTGATCCCCAGCTGAGACACAAGCCAGAAGTCTAAGTTTGAAATGGAAGAAAGATTACTGGTTGTGAACAGAAAAGAACTCATGCCACCATCTGCAAGAGCCTAAATGAGAGATGCAGGACTCCAGAGGCTCTCCAAAATGCAGTTTATTCCATCCAAGAGGTTACAGCAGTGCAGGGTCATGGGCGACAGAGCCTGTGCCTACAGCTGTCAGCTCCAGCTGCAGGCAGTGCAGGCAGGCGTGGAGACCCTTTGGTTTTGGTTACATTGCATTATATAGTTTTCTTTGCTTACCATCTTAATACAGGAGAACCAATCTATACCTTAGCTATAGCCTATCATAACTACTATAATTACCATATTCATGTTACTGGTCTCCAATCACTAAAAGTTAGTACATTACAGTTTAAGCTAGAAGTTGTTTTTCAGTTTTCTTGCAGTGGAAAATTCTGAGACCTTTTTTCTACTTGCAACTTTGCTGACTTGTTTGCCTGTCTTTCTGGTTGGTAGAAACATCTTCTTGTTTGAGGTGGGTTTATGCTTTGCTCTAAGTCATAAAAACCCCTTCTAACTAACATACCTTTTGCCTTCTTGATTATCCAAGAAGACTGGCTCAGCAATTCCTTTCTTCTATATCAAAACTTGCTTCCATCTCTATTCCTTCATCAGACTTTACATTTAAAAATCTTTCTGCTAAGCATCCATATCTGTGTGATTTTCTTGTCAAACTCTCATCCTTCCCAACAACCATCACAGCCCACATTATGCAGCAAGGTGACTGCAGAGTCCTCAGCAGCAGTTCTTAAGTAACTCAGAAGATACTATACAGCAGAACCAAGGAACATCTAAAAATTTTGTGGCTACCTGCCAGATGATTACAGAACTACCAAGGAAACTATTACTTTAATCATGTAAACCGATGTCCTGCATTGGAAAAGAGGCCACATATTGACTGCTTTTGGAGAGGCTTTTCATTGTCAATTTTATCCCTTTGGATTCCCTCCCTGTCCCTGCAGCGTCTGCACACAAAGAAATGCTCTGCAAGTGTCCTCTTCACTGATCCTGTAAGTCTGGACCAGCTGAGAAGGGGACAGAGTCACATTCCATCCAATACATCTCTGTCGCAGACATTTTTTCACAGAAATCCTTTCTTTCAGATTTCTGCATTTCATCACCTTCAGTGACCCCATGCAGGGCGCTGTAATACATCTCATTTACAGTGACCTGGGATACCATTGCAGTAATTTGTGTTCCACTGCACCTTTCTTTCTGCCACAGTTCACAGTGGTGAACACCATCTCTATTCAGCTGTAAAACCTGAGTGCTGCCAAGCCTGTCTTGGTGTGAAATTCACACACCTGGGGCAAAACGTCATATTTAACTTACATAAAATTTGGCATGTGTACATAACATTGCACCCTTACAAGTAATACTGAGAATATTCTCTACTGTATGGAGATATCCTAATCATCACACGAGGAACAGATGGAGATTCCTGAATATGTTTAATTTCTAAATTATGATCATTTGCACTAACTCCACATTCATCAAACTAATGAAACATTAGTTTGATGAGTGAGGAGTTACTGCAAATGAAAGGCACTGGAAGCAAAATACAAGAAGTATTTAATTGAGAAACACATATCTAAATATTCTCATTAATTTATGTAAATGAATGTCTTTGTGGAATTTTTTTCCACACAGCTTTCTGATCTTTTTTGCTTTTAATGTAGGTTTTATGAATTTATTATTTTCATTTATTTCCTTTTGATGACGATTTCATAATATTGAAGTAACAGTGGCAATGCTAGTGAATAAAATACTGGATCAGACAGTTCACCCTCTGTGTGGTTCTAATGCCTCTGTGTAAATTTTTAACACTACCCAAAGAATACTACCTCCCTGTACTGTGTTTACTCCTACACCTCACAAAGCAGTCCTGTAAGACATTCTTTCATCTCATTCCAATACAGCTGAATTACAGTGCTCATTTTCATCAGCAAATTGTAGCTATAATGAAATAAAAACATGACAAAGAAGTTTGTAAAAATTACACTGCATAAACATTAAAAGATCTTAACCCCAAAAAGATGTCATTTAATCTGTATTATTTTTACTAATTCATATAGATGGTGCTTCTTAAATGTGTCCTCTTGGTACAGTTCAGAGCACACAGTGCGACATATGCTATGTCAATTCTCAAAGTATAAGGTTTGGAACCCCATAAAGCAGATAAAGTTGGGAAACACTACCCCTTCAGACCACTCAGCTTCTTAAAGCTAGATTCTTAATTTAAGAGATGTGCAAGTCTGTGAAAACACAGCCAGAGTCTGTACGAATCTTTCATCTGCCTGAGATTGCTGGAGGACTGAAACATGAAATCTGAGAGTTGTCTGCTTTTGTTTCCCAACAGTGTTATCTCAGATACCAAGTATTACTGCGACCTGAGGAGGTCGCTGGGGTGAGAGAAAGACGAGAATCTTGTTTCTTGATCAGAAGGCTGGATTTATTGATATATGATATATAATACATTATAACTATACTAAATAGAATAAGAAGAGAAGTTGCAGAGGCTGCTAAGCTAAGCTAAGAATAGAAAAGAATCTAAAACAAGAGAGAGCTTGCCCTGTGATTGGCTCTCAATTAAAAACATGGAACATGAACCAATCACAGGTGCATCCTATTGCATTCCACAGCAGCTGATAACAATTGTTTACATTCTTCTTCTGGGGCCTTTGCTTCCCAGAAGATGAACAAATCTCAAAGAAAGATTTCTATGAAAAAATGTCTGCGACAACCAAGAAGAATACAAAACCTTTATGTAAACTGACCTTCCTCAAAGATGTGCATGGATGAAGGGGAATTCAGTCACAGAGAACTCTGCCAGTGCTTTCCAGTGCAAGCATAGCCTGTGCTTGGAGCAAGGTTTAAAGAGGTCTTGTCAACTGGGGGCAGGACAATTGCATTAAAAAGGGGAGGCAATCCTTAGTTTCATGTCAGTGGAAAACACAAACACCTTCTTCCTCCAAAATATAATGTCAATAAAGCTGTTACGTACTATGTGGTGCAGCATAGATTAAAATCATTCCTCTGTCTGGCTTCTGCAGTGCTACAGAAATACTACTGAGCTAAACACATCTCCTCAAAGCCTTCCTTGCAGGTCCTTATTGTCCTGCAGAATCCTTTCCTAGACAGTTGCAAACGCAGCCAGAACCTAATGTTTATTTATCCCTTTCAAACCCTCTTTCCTATCCCTAGCTAAGGCTCCCTACCAGCCTTCCAGCTGCAAACAGCAGCTAAACTGGAATTTATGCAGTGTCCCACACAGCCCATGTCTGCCTGGAATTTCTGTCTGCTCCTGGAGCAGAAATGCTGATTAGACAAATGGGATCTTTCCTGACCATTTAGGAATTCTAACTGGTTTTAAAACAGCAATATGGGTAAAACTGTACACAGGCTTAGTGACAAGGTCTTCACTACCAGTTGCATACAACAGAGTTCTCAGGGTACTTCTTAAATTCTTCTCCATTACTCCACTGATTCCATTAGTCAAAATTGTAAGTTTTCAGCTGAGAAAAGCATTAATTTTTAGTCCAAATTTTGTCTGTTTTGCTTCGCCAGTGCAACAACTTCACAGGCTGGTGATGCAAGATACTAGGGAGTGTTAGAAACTCCATTAATATGAAGTGTAGTTTGTCCAAACAATTAAGCACTAAATAACACCAGAATGGCGTTTTTGTGCTAATAACCCTGTTCATGTTCCAAATTCCAGTCCCCCTGTGTAATCATTCCAACAAAGTTGCAGCTTATTGCAGCTATACCTAATATGGCATTGAGTTTCAGATTTTGGACCACTGCACTGTACTTATAGGCTATTTCTGAATAAAATCCTCCTCATCAGCCAAGTTATAAAATGAACAGAAGAAAAACAGGGGCACATTCCATTTTAGTTTTTTGCAGTAACTCCATTTTTCCCCAATACAATCAACAGTTTCTCAAGCCCTGTGCAAGTATTTAACTAACATTTCTTTAAACATCAATATAGAATTCATGGGCACATCACTAACAAAAAACCTCATAAGCAAGCCCTGATAACATATCAGTTTTTTGGTTGTTTGTTTTTACATCAAAACTGCAATGGAAACTGACAGGAACTGAACATCCAAAAACTTGTGATTTTATGTTGTCAGAGAAAGAATAAATGAACTCTCTGATACTTTATAACAAAATTTTTTAAAGCAGTGAGCACATCTGATTTTCATCGCTCTGTATTCAGTTGGTATATAAAACGGGATAGTACTACAACATTAGCCAATTTAACTTTGTGAAAAATTCATGAATTTTTGTGTGTCACACTTCAGAGTACAGAAAAACTCAAAAGAACTACCCAAGTCTGTTTCCAAAAGAAGAAAAAAAGAAACCAAAACTAAAAACCCAAACATGTTATCATCAAACAAAACACAGTAAGCAATGAGAAAATGTTGAATTAGCAACAATTGAGTGTCATTGTGAACACTTGAAAGAAATCAATACAGAAAGCATTTATGAACAAGTGTTTGAAAGATCTCATACCACATGCACCCTTTATTCAATACTACTTGTAACAAAAACACTGCAGCAGGCATTTCTCAACCTTAAAGCTGTTTAGGCGGATTTCTTCAATAAAACCTTTTTCTTTTTTTTTTTTAATTTGCTGTGCACTTTTCCCACACACTGCCATCTTTTGCAGGAGTGATATATTTGAAAAGTACACTATGCTTACTGCTCCAAAGCATCTTCCATCAATAATAAAGTGCATATAGCAGAATGGATTACCACGTGACATGGAATGGCATCTATTAAAAACAAAAGAACCAAAATCAGAAAGAAAACAAAGCAAAACAAAAACAACTCACCAAGAACACTGCTTTAACACAACTGTTCTAATTCTCAGTAACAAATTACAGAATTATAAAAAAACCCCATACATACAGCTTTCCAGTACCTGCGACTCATAAACACATGAAATCAGCAAAATCTTCTTTCTGAAAGCACAAAAGGATGAAGGACACTGAGTCTGCTTCCTAGAGACTGAGCTTTTTACTCTGAATGAACATTCAGACATAACTAGGCATTCATCATCTCAAAGAAACTTCTGAATACAATAATCCTTTTTTGTTGCCATGTTGGATCTGTTTTCCTCTTCATTTATTTTGCATACAATCAGCATCCTATCCCTGGAACCTGAGGAAAAATTTTCTAGCTTTCGATAAAATTTCTCCTATAGAAGGAAATGCAGCAGTCTCTCTCACCAGATTAACCTACAGTTGTTTAACTCAGTTTTTTTGACACAACCAGAACCAGGGGAGTCCAGCAAGAGTTTCCAGCAAGTGAAAGCTGATCAAAAAGAAACAGAGTCACCCACTGTTGTATTGCTCATGTCATATCCCACATTTTTTCTTTGTGCACACTTTTTCAGTGCGCAGACTCTACCACCCAACCACACCCAGCAGATGGTTGGTCCTAGAGACAAACCTTGGTCTTAGAAACCTTTCTCCCAGGAAACTTCTCTCTCAGGAGCTCCAATAAGTGCCTGTGAGGGACCCTTTAGCAAAAATTTACCACCTGTGAGAAGGACAGCACTTCTCAACCTCACCAAAGAAGATATTGAAAGAACAAACAGCAATGATGGATGAGGTGACCTTAGTGACAGAAAGAGACTATCCGAGTATCTTCAGGCCTCAGATGCAGAATTCTAAACTCAAACCAGTTCTCTCTAGCTGCTGACATTTGGGATGAGTCAGATGCAAATGCATTCCAGCTCAAACATTGGAAAAAACAATTGTGGTAATACCCTTCAGAAACAGCCTAATCAAATTTTTAGCTGCACATGTTTGTGGAAAAATCCTAGAGAAACTGCCTTCTATGAAAATTTGCCTTTGGCAAAGAAACATACAAGCTTAGAAGGATAAAACACATCTAGTTCACTCATTTAAATACAGTGGAAGCAGCAGGAACACAGTTCTGCACAGAATTGCCACCTTGCACCTACAGCCACAATAAAGTTGCAAAGGCCACTGGAAATAAGAGCCATTACTCATTTCTAGTGGTCCTTCTAAAGAAGAAATGGTTACATTTTGCATCAGTGGAGATTTCTTCTCAATCTTAACCAGAGGAAAGGAAAATATAAATTTCAGTCTAGTACAGCCTGGACATATTTTCAGTAAAAGCCACACCAGCTAGGATTGTAAGGTGCTTGTTTTCCAAATGGCATTTTGACCCATCTCTGGGTCAAAACATTTATGAACATCACAAATCTTTCTTAGGTCTAGCAGGCTGGGTAATTAAAGCATTAAGAAAAAATACAAGAAGCTGCACATCATCCATTTTGGTTTTATTACTGTACTGTCTCACACTGCTTCTCCTCAGCATGCACAGCACCAGCTACTTTTGGTCAGGGATTTTTTTATTGTGGGTTTTGTTTTGATTTTCTTTGTAGGGGTTGGGGCTGGGTTTTTTAAATGGCTATGCATCCCTCTTCATTTCCATTGAGAGAATGGGTATCTTTCCCTAAAAAGAACAGGAACTGAGCTATGTATATGCAGATAAAAGAAAGAGCAAAACTTTCCTGATCATTCCCCTGCTCTGGTTCCCCCAAAAGCTGCATATTTAAGGGTTGGGCACCACACAGTCTAAAGAAAACTACAGTCAAAACCAGAAAAACAGTCTCATTTCCCAATCTGATTACATCTGTACAGCTGCTGATGTTGGACATTCAGATAAAAACTGGAGTTGGAGGCTCAGTTCTCTATCTCTGGGATGTTTACATTCTGAAAGCTTGGAGATCTTCCTTTGAAAAACAAATGAATAAAGAAAACATTAAGATCCATGTGGTCTGTGCCAGAAAAGAGCTACATAAAGAAGTCCTCCTCTCAGCTCAGTGGGTTTGAATACTTCACGGGGAATCAATTTAGTCACCTGTTTAGGCAGACACACCACAGATTTAAGCATTCAATTACAGATAGTAGAGATCGTAGGCTAAAGTAAGTCTGAATGTTTTCTGGATGTGCCAGATGTGAAAACCTCCTGAGAACAGCCTTAATTTGGCTCACCTATTTACTGAACACCATATTCTCCCATGTAGGTTGCAACACAGAAGATAAATGTTATTTCCCAAAACCATCACCATGACTGCAATTAACCCTGCCTTGCCCTCACTAGAATCAATGTCTGCAACCAAACTGCAGGTGAGATGTTGGTGTGCAGGAGCTGTCAGGGTAAGACACATCCATAAAACCTGAGTCCTTTTATGGGATTGTGGCAGGATTTTACATAGCTGCCTTAGTAACTGAATAGGATTCAGGATCTTATCTTCATCCATCTGGTCTCCCTCTTTTCCCTTCAGCAGGACTGAATGAAAACACATATTGTAGTATAACTTTTGCCAGAATGCAACAGGTTCTGGCAAAACCTGTTTGCAAAACCACTTTGAAAAGTAGGTAATGTCTTGAACCTACCGAACTACTAATATCCATTTCACTGAGCATTACAGACACCTTTGAAATAAAATTCCTTACCTCTGTCACTAATGCAGCACTATCACTGCACAGAAGTGACCCCTGTCAAAAATTCTTCATTAGTCACTTGTCACAAGTTCATCATACAACAGAATTACAGAGGTATTATACAGAATAAGAGTGTATCAAACACGGGGTGACCAGGTACCACCCACCATATGCATTTTTCAGATACTGCTTTCACAGAAAAAAGGAGGAGTGACTGAGATTGGAGCTGCCACACCAAAGGAAGGGAAATGCAATCACTGACAACTCCAGGGACAGTCCATGCTCCTGCAACTCTGCAAGGAGAATATATTTGGAAACTTAGATCTGACAGGCTTTTTAAAAAAGGGAAAAAAAGAAGGCTGTAATGAATTTCAAGCATGCTTCAGCTGGAAAATCCACTCTTCTTATACATACCCTCTCCATGCAAGCTAAAGAGGCTTCACCAGTTTTCCAAAGTTCAGCACATACAATAAGGGGACTGTGACCAGGGGGAAAAACCCAAACCAACAACTATGAGTCTATAAAAATGCTTGGGAGACTAGGATTTCTCTAGATTAAGTTCTACCTCTTATTTGACCACAAGAAAAATAATAAAGAAGAGCTTCTTTGAAGATGATATGAAGGAAGGCCATCTGTGTCAGTCACACATATCCCTCCACTTTCTCTAAAAATATGAGTTATTATTTCAAAGACATTCCTATATACCACCAGGTCTGAAAAATCTTATAGCCCAGAGCGAAAAAAAAAGCCACTTCAATTTCATTTATTACTTTCACACACCAGAGCTGCAAAGCAGGCAAAAACACAGAGAGAAAACTCTATACTTTATTAAGTTTTTGAACAAAAATGTTTATTCAAGTCAGAACTAAAGTTCCACACCATCTCTAAAGTTCAGTTAAGTGATAGGACTCAAGCAACCAGTGTCATCAGATGGTAACTTAGCAGCTGTTGATAAGAATAAACCTGGATACTTGGCTATTTAATATATTTTTAGACTTCAATAAGCTGCCTCTCATTTAAGACTCATAGCAAGGCCTGTATTTATCTACAGCACAGCACAAGGCAGCCATGGGGTAAAGCACAACAGCTGGTGTTGAATTCACCTTGTCCAGGCAGGAGAGTTGTGTCTGGGCTGCTGTCAGGAGGTGGCGTTTGCTGGAGCTGGCCCTCCTGGTACCTGAGCTCATCCAACCCCTGCTCATGCACCTTGACTTTCACAAAGTGCACACGAGGTGAGCTGCTACACAAG
Organism: Ammospiza nelsoni; assembly: GCF_027579445.1. Classification (NCBI taxonomy): domain Eukaryota; kingdom Metazoa; phylum Chordata; class Aves; order Passeriformes; family Passerellidae; genus Ammospiza; species Ammospiza nelsoni. Next base: position 77,437,466 of record NC_080669.1, on the reverse strand, counting down.
CTCTGAGATATTCTCCTTCTATTACCCCACACTTCACACAAGGCCACCAAGCCCTCTTGTCCATCTGAGCAGCAGCTGAACAGCCCTACTGCCTCTCACCCCTGTCCAGTGCCCCATTCACTGCTGGAATATCAATACAGAGTCTGCTCCCTTCACTACAGCTACCTCAGAAGAAATAATTCCTGAACACAGCAGACTTACATCTGTTACATCAAGAGCAACAACTGGCCCTCAGTTATGAAACCCAGTGTTTTCTACTACACATTTAGAGACAGTTCACTCTCCATTTTAAAAAATCACACCATAAAAGCAGTTTCTAAAATATAAAAGCATTTATAAACAGAGCAGGAAGTCATACTTCTATTTATTTGACATCCTTCTATTCCTGCATCTGTGGATATCTCCACACCATACATATTAAACACCTGTAGGAGACATTGATGGAAAGATCAACCCCCCCAAAAAAATCCAACTAAAAACCACAGTGTCTGTTTCTAATAATTTAACTTAAGATAAGGAATAACAATTTCATTTTGCATTTTACTGGATAACAGAGGGGAGTGAGAGAAAAGAGTATTCTAAAATTAACTCTCATTTTTGTTGTTAGCTATTGATGACTTCGATTGCCACACATCATTAACTAGTTTCTCAACCAAATCAAAAGCTGTATGAAATAAAATGAGAAAAAAATAACCCTGGGGCTATACTTGAAATGAGAAAAATGCACATATTTTTAACCAGATGGTTCTCCCTCTGAGTTACAAATTTATAATATGAAATCATTACTCCACCATATTAAATATTCTACTGTCTTGCTCGCACATGTTTTTAAATTCTAAGAAATCCTAACTGCTGCATCACCTGCAGCAGAGACTTTCAAGGAATGCTAAGAGCCAGAACATTAATCTCTCCGGTGTCAATCTCATTATTGCACCCCAGAATCAAAAACCCCATCAGCTCTGCTATGGTCTCAAGCATACTCAGTGAGGTCAAATATTTGTCAAGATAATTTGTTATGGCTGGAATGGAGAAAGTAAAGGGAAACAGACAGAAAAGGGCAAAATTACACCATTTTTTCGAGAGACAATGTTAAATTATGGAGCCTTGACTAGACAAATATCTCATTAAATTAGTCAAAGGTTTAGATTTCAGAGTATACTTTTAGGAGCCTCTAGGTGTGGCATAAACCTGGAGTAAAACCAGACTGGCCAATGCAAAAATCCTGGCTGTAGTAACCTCATTCTTTTCTGAATGTGCAGACTTAACCTCTGCTGAAGTCAGAGATAAGATCATAGATTCCCTCAACATAATTTGATGTGTTTGAAATACCTATGGAAATTATTAATGAAAAATAAACATGACCTGTGCTAGAAAAGGCCTTTTCAAGGCTGTGAAGCACTAATAACCTCATTTCAGAGCTCAGCTGCTGAAGGACACTTTTAGAGGCCTTCATAAGGATGACTCTGGCCCTCAGCAGGCTGGACCCCCATCCCATGCAAACATGCTCCCACCTCACCATCCTCTAGGTAAAGCATCTAAAATAAACCCACAAATGTGCCTGAAATAAACCCTTATGAATACTCTTCTAAGAGCACTGGTTTAAAGCACCAAGACTCCCTAAAACTGGCCCATACATCTCTCCGAATGTATATGGTTTGGTTCAGCCTCTCTCCCAAATGCTGCAAGCAAACCAGCAGCAGGGAAACAACCAGAGTTACCCGTCCTGCTCAGGAAAGCACAGTTAACATCTGTGACTCGATTTCTTTCAAAACAGAGACAGGACATCAGGCCTCATTAAAATGCCACATCATGGTGTCAACCTATGCTTCACGCCCTTCTGAGGACTGGTTTCTCAGAAACAGGGGAGCACAAATGTTTGGCCTTCTAATTCACAGCAAAGAATTATTTTACAAGACATTTCAGTAAATGAGTAGCATATCAAATACCATCTCTAAAAAGAGCAGGAGCAAGTTGCTATGTATTTTTTAGCAATAATTAACTGACCATCAACCCTGCAAATGCCACTTACTTCCCTTCCTATGACAACTGTTTTACCTCTCGTTTCAACATGCAGCAGCCTGACAGACACAAAGGCAAACAGCTTTCCAGATCATTGTCCCTGGACTCAAATACGAGCTGTATTAATGTTCTTTTCCCCAGTGTTAAATGTTTGTGATAGCTAAGAGAAAGGCTCCATAATGTAAGAGTTAGTTGTTGGATGAGGGCATCCCGCTGGGGGCTGTATTTGGCACTTCTTTCCTATAATGTGAAAGCATGACACCCATTAGTATAATTGAGATTTACAAGCCTGCACAATGAAGCAAAACTTATAAAAGACCCAAGAGAATGAACATAAGCTATCATCAACAGGGGAGAATTTGACACATAAGCCATAATGCCATTACTAGAGCGTTTCTGCCTTTCCTGAAAAACAAAAATTTTGGTAATGTTTGGTATTCATACGGTTTATCTATTTTGTACTTTAATCTCACACTGGTTTTTGAAACTAAAAGTGAAAAGCCAAAACCAAAGTCATCCTAAAACATGGTACAGTCACACAGCAACAAAATAAAATATCCCTGAAAAGAAGAAACTGATGCAATAAAACCTTCAGGAAGACAGATGTGCAGGTCTCCATTTCTTCAGCTTTTTTATTAGATATTTTAAAGGATCAAGCTTATGCAGATGGCACAATGTGAAAATCTTCATTTGCTCTGAACTACACTTGTGAAAGCACTATTTTAAAAAGAGTCTAACTCTTTCAGTGCTGCTCAAATTGCAATCAAAACTTGGTAAATCTAAGCTGTAGTTCTTCACTTGTCCACTAAAGCTTTTTTCAAGTCCAGTCCGAGTTTAAACAAAATTAGCTGAAAAGCTGCCCATATGCTGCTGTGTTAATTTAACTGCAATCTCACCTTAACAAACAGAACCCACCTACACCCACTGACACCATGAACAAGCCATGCTACCTGGCTCAAAAACAAAGGACTGGTATTTACAAATTTTCCCAGAAGTGTCCCCAGGTTACATGAACAGATACCTAGGTCAGCAGAGAGGAAGAATTAAAAAAGCTCAACTGTTGTAGGCATCTACCTTGTCTACACCCTTTCTACCCCTCAGACACTGATTACACAGGAAGTGAAATACAAATATAAAACACCTGTTGGGAATAACAAATGACAAATACAACCTCTGGTTTTAAATTGAAATCACGAACTGTTGACACACAGAAGAAAACAAAACAAAACAAAACAAAACAAACCAGAATTGTTAACCCAAGTGTTACTGTTTTGTAGATGGGAAGACAGTCCTGCAATGTAGTCATACTACACCTACTTTTAAAACAACTAAAGAAAGTGTTAAAGAGCAAAGCTTGATCCCTAAATCTTTACATTTCTAGGGCCAGCAAGTTTTGATAACTTGTATCCAAGAGCTGTAAAGGGAAAGGTCAAGAACGCCTGGGAGCTTAAGGTGCTGTTCAACAAATTTTGGAACGAGAAAAATTTTTTCCAAGAACTCAGAAGAGTCAGTGCTTGTATAGTATGTACTGCAGGCACACAGCACATCACAGAACACCACAGTCATGTCAGCTTGACATGATTCAGGGTGGGCAGGAAGTGAAAGAAGGAAGGACAGCTGATACTAACCAGACTGGTAAAGAATTAACAGCAGGAAGTATGGCCAAAGCCAACAGATTCTATCTAATGAGATTACATTTTTTATATTTTCTAATCACATTTCCTAATTAGATTGCAAGTTTGACCAGAAAACATATGTTTATGACACATTTAGGTTTTCTAAGGCATTTGTCTTCACACATTTTTATGAAGAATGTTAAAAAAAAAAAATCAATGCTATGCTCACTCCTCTGACTCAAAACCTGATAACTGAGAGAGCTGAAGTTACAATTAGAAAAGAGGAGCCATTACCAAACAGGTACATTTCCACCAAAACTTTCTGATGCTATCAATTTTGTCCCTTCTGGCACTGAGCATTCGGACAAAGGTCTGAAAAACAACGTAAAAATGCTCCTGGTCCCATCTGTAGACAGTACAAACACTGCAGGAGCACATCTTTCTCAGGAAAACAGGTGATAAGACACACAACCACTACTGCCATTTGTAACCTGACCTCCAGGAAACTGTCCAATTTCTACAAAAATTCACACAAAAGAGAAATTGTGCTTCTCGAAACAAGGCTCTTGTCTGCAAAGCAGAAACTCTGAAAGTCTTGGTTTGACCTTAGGATAGCTGAAAACTGTCCTTAATGTACACCTGCAGCCAAAAGGGTTAACAGAACCCCGGGAGATGCACAGCGCATCTGGGAATCTCTCCTGGCACCACCATCTCCTATTGCAAGTGCTACTTTACATCTCTTCTGATGGCAAAGCCACCTCTGCTTTGCCTAAGCAATACATTTATTCTGTTTTCACCAACATCCAGGCTTTTCCCAGCACAGAAAAGAGGTGAGAAGAGCTTTGCTAGAAAGCAGGTACCAGACTAGACTTGCTCTCTTTCAACAGAGATGCCACAACAAATTACAAGAAGAGGCGTTCACTTCAAAACTGCACATTGTTATCTACCTACCACACAGTATTTTGTATTTTTCTCCATGGTCTTCTTGTCTGTACAGTTAGAGCTTAATTTACTCAAAATATACTTATTGCCACCCTGTTATTCCTTCATCTGTCAGTGTTGATTTGCTCACATGAGCAGACTCATGTTTTCTCAGAAAAACACTTTTCCCTGTGGCACAATTACTGCCACTGCTGGCTTCTCCGGCAAATCCAATGCAGCAGTTAACTTCCTTTGAAAGGCACACACAGCTCCTGAAAATCAATTATCTGAACTATCCAAACCTGTCCCCATTATCAGACCTTCAATTACGACTCTCTGATGTGTGTTTCCACAGTGACACACGCAAGGTTTTTTTAGGACAGAGTAAAAGGAGAAGGAAGAGATGTGTGGCAGCAAAGAATACCCTATGAGTTTTAAACCAGGCTCAAGTCCATCTTGTCCTAAGGACATGAACTTTCTGTTTTTCCCAGTGAGTTTGAAAGCATTACCATGCGAGCAAGAACAACATAAAAAAATACAACTGCTTGAAAATCAGAGCAGTGATTATATTCCCAGGAGATTCTTCCCCACTGCCTCCTCTCTTTCTTAGAGCTTGTCATTTCAGTAAGTATTATCTGCAGCCTGCTGTAGTTTTCGGTATACAACAAGATTGTTTTCTACTTTAAAATTAAAATATTAGATTAATAAAAAACCAAACCAAACCAAACAAAAACCAAAACAAAACAAAACAAAGCAAAAAAAAAAAAAAGCCCAGCAAAAAACACAAAACCCCCAAGTAAACAAACAAACAAACAAACAAAGCCCCAACCAGTGTCAATGTGTGCAAGCTGTTCTGATAACAGAGGTACAGAAATGGGAATGTGCTGGTCTTGCATTCTCATGTCAGACTTCCAATTTCCACAGCTGTTTACACCTTACGAGACACAGGAACACAAGACAGTCTGAACTGCAGCAAGCAGACTTCCAGCTCTCACAGGCATCCCCTTCACTGGCAACCTGCATCCCTCACTACTGCCCACAGACAAAGATGCTGTTCCCAAACTGTCTGCTCCTTTCCATCCTTTGCCTCTTGTGCCTGTCTCTTCTAGTTCCTTACAAAGTTTATCAGACACAATTCCAGCATTTGTCTCACAGATTTGAAAACTTTCCTGTACCCTTACTTCTACCACTGGTAGCTACAGACACAAGTAGTTCACTTCAAATCTTCTGCTAAGCAACAGCTCCATTTTCAAATGATACTGAACTATATTTAATAAAGCCCTCTAGATAGCAACAGTACTTCTACACACAGTTCTTGACAAAACCATGCAAGTAACTTGAGCTGCACTGAAGATGGCTGACATTATATTCTTCAGTAAAACAGATTATACATGCCACTCTTGTGTTACCGTCGTGTTGCCTAATAATCCTGCAAAAATGGCAACATTATTTAAAAGCACTACATTCTTCCTTCATTATATGCAAGGAAATCTGCATCAACATACTCAAAGATCTAAAATTCTCAGAGTATACAAAAACATTCAACATCAAGAAAAGTTTGCCCTTTTCTTGGCTAGGCAACAAGAGCAGAACTTGGCCCTTAGCTGTGATCGACTTTTGCAAATCATCTTATCATTCTTATGGCTCAAAAAATGTTTTGCTTATAACAAAATCCCCTCTCTTCTCATACTCCAAAAGCCCCATGAGACACTATGCCAAACTGCTGCTATATTATTAGACCTTTTACAGTAAATTCATGTTCAAAACCAAATCCTCTGCATTTCACTACTGCCTTTAATTTGTGTTTCACAAGTGGGTTGGGCAAGAAGCCACTCAGCTGTCTGGGCAGAGGAGCCAGCTGGCCGGTTCATGGAAGGAACCCATCAGACTGCCCACAGAGGCAGCCAAGAAAACACAGCAGGGTGTCCAGCAGCACCCACGGGTCCCTCGTGGGCACCCACCACACCGACTCACCCTGCTGCCCAGCGCTAACCATCACTCCTCCCACCCCAGCCCTGTCCCCACACCTCTTCTCATCTCCAGTGGGAGCAGTTCTAACCATTTCCCAGATTTAAAAAATCTGGCACAACTGATGAGTAAAAACCAGCACACATTATAACCTGGAACTACTTTCTTTTTTCCAACTGCACAGAATGAAAATGTCCCTCTGGGTAACCTTTGCTCTGGCAACACATAACACAACACACAGAACTGTGTCACAAGTCAGGCATTAAGTTTACACTGCTGCAGAAGACAGGCAGCACATTTCATTCTTCAGCATTAGGGTAAAACAGAAGAACTGGTCACTGCCTCAGTCTCCATACTAGACAGATTTGGAAATACTAAAGTGTATTTTCTGTGATGTTATCCAATGCCTATGCAGACAATAGAACTTCAAACAATTATAATTTCTTATTGTTCACATCAAGTTCACCTCTCTGTTTTTAATACTGTTGCTGGAGCACAAATTAGCCTTTCAGAAATTTAAAAAAGAGCAGAGACTACAGAGTAAGCACCATGTCTGCTGTCTGACTAAAACCAGTGCAAGTCTATGCAGAAAAGAATCCAAGCCAGAAAGTAAATAGTCTGCTGCCTCACATACTTGTTCACGAACTTCTTAAAGTGAAAGATGACCTCCAAAAGCCTTTCCAGCCCTGGCAAACTGCTCAGAAAATAATTCTCTAAAGAGTTAATCTGGCTCTTACATTGGAGAATTCATCATGCAAGTACAGAATGCCCAGGCTTCTCTCTCTGCAACTCCGTGCCCTGTGATCATGTAACAAACCAATGTAGGATACATTATCTTACTCCAGCAAGAGAAAGAAATGAATTTGAATCCGCAATGAAACCCACACCAAAAAAATACATGATAGTCTTAGAAACTGTAGTACTATTAAGCCTTTTGAACAAAGAGTTAGTGAGCTCCAGGGCACTCTGGGCAGCACCTCCAGTCGCTCCCAGCTTTCCCCAACTCCTGCTGACAAGCGAGGATACGACCCCAGGAGACACCAACAAAAGACAGAAAGTAGTAATTGGAGCCTATCTAATTGCAGGAGTCAGAGGCTGTATTTAGACTGGCTTGTACCCCATCATCCCCACACTCCCTCAGTGTATGGGACCTCTGCTGTCTAGCAGCCTTCTCCTGCCATCAAATATTTCTGGTACTGCCCAAAGGCGCCACAGCACCTTGCTGAAGAGAATAAAGGGATGACACTGGAAGGGGAAAGGAGTGCCCAGACTACCTCCAAATCCAACACTGTCCTTGTTTTTGGACTAGAGAGGTCATGCAAGTAGTGGCCACACCTGCAAGTCGGGTCAGAGGGAGCAACAAAAGCCAGAGCAAGGGAAGAACAGAGGAAAGAGGGCTGAGCCACACCACACAGGGCAGAGTGAGAAGTGAACCTGAGAACCTGAGAACTTGGAAGCTGCACTCACAAAGCAACACAGCATCAGTGTGTCAGCCATGAAGGGACAAAAGGGGTCTTAAGACAAGGTTATATGAAGGGGTCTTAAGATAAGGTTATGCGAAGACAGAAATGTTAACTTGCTTCAGACAGCATACACTCTAATGGATGCAAAATTCCACAGCAACTACAGCAGGACCAAAGCAAAAGGAAAGATTTAAGAGATATTATTTTCTTGTTACATATTGGTAAAAAGAATTATGATGGACTCATGTTCTTTAGTGCATCCTGCCTGAATGATGCAGCAACCCTCACTGGTCTGCTTACAGGTTCTTCTTAAATGAAGACTGGCCAAGAAGATGTGATACACTCACGGCTCCCCAGGGCTCCCTGTTTACAGTGGACAGGTGTGAAATATATTTGCATTTGTAGATTAGTCTCAGAATGGGACGAAGAAAGATGTTATAAAAACATCCTAAGCCCTGCTTGCACCTCATACTTGTCTCCTTCCTTTCACTGGATCAAATGTCAAAGTACTTGCTGTTGGGGCACCACACATTTCTCACATCAATGTACTGAGATACACTCCCCTGACTTTCTGAGCTAAACCATCCAGTAACCTTTCCTTGGCTGTCTTAAAGGAAAGAGGTTGGGCAAAACTCTGAGGATAAAAGGATGATATTGCATTACCTACAGAGAACAGTCCTCATGCAAACCCCGTTTTCAAGATCCACTTCATTTTTCTCTTGCTGTATACCTGTGGTGATCAGTAGAGAAACACTTAATACTAAGGAGCAGAAATGCCTCAGATAGGAAAGCAGATGGAACACCCTGAAACAAACTCATTACAAACGTGCTTTTTACCTAGAACAATTTTTTCTGCCGCAAACAGCGTGTGCCAGATTCACTGGCTGCAAGGCTGAGTTACACCACAGCAAAACACCCCTTGTTGCAAGCCCTGCAGGAATATTGCCATGCTCACTCTCCTCTGGATGCACTCACTCTACGCTGCCTCAGCTTCCGTGCATAACAGTTCCCAGACAACAGAACTTTATGGCTGCCACGATCTTTACTCTGCAATCAATTGCACACCCTTTTTCTTTTTTTTTTTCCCTTGTCTTAAAGTTCTGTCTCTCCTTTACTTCCTGTCTCCCCTGCCTTCCTGCGTTCAAGTGTGTTAATTTAGCTCATATTTAGGTGTCTCACTTGGTTCGGAAACCTTTGGGTAATCAGAGGGCTATATTTGGGAAAAGTGTCGGTTTTATTATTTACATCAATCACATTATGTAGACTTATACAAATACAGATACATTACACCCTGGAGTATTATCTTCATTTTAGTCTTTTTATCCTTAAAAGAAAGATAAGGTTGAAGTGAACAAAGACCGCTCATGAAGGACACAAGATGTTTATCAACCAGATTTCAGAGAAGTGCTGAAAGAGGATGTCTTGACTTCCTGAAATCTCACCTTCATATAGTGCCAGTATGCCTAAATCATCTCCCACTGTTACCTTATCTCTTATGCTACAATTTAAAACTTTATTTATGTTTTTTTGGTTTTCCAGGTCTTCCCATGGATATCAGCCTGCTTGTTTCAAGAAGAGACTGTGAATCCTGACAAATCACTATTGTCCCAGTGTTCAAAACAGAACTTGGGCAGCTAGAAACAAGACAAGAAGGGAAACCATAAATCTACAAATCCAGCTGCCAGTTCTACCTTACAAAAACTAAATCTCACATAAGAGGAAAAGGATGGTCTCAGACCAACGTCTCTTACCCCCATCCTATTTCTCAAAACTGCTGAAAGCAAACATCCGGGGAAAAGTAAAATAAGGTGTGGTACTTCTCACAGATTCTTACCCTTTTTCAAAGGGAGATGAGAAATGCCTGGTGTATCCTGAGTGAACCTTTAGTCACATTTTCCTGTATTTTTTTTAATCTCTGCTCAAATCCCAGGATCTTTTTTCCTTTTTTTTTTCCCTCCAAGGTAACATACTTCTACTAACAACTTACCCCCCAAAAAATCCACAAAGTATAAAGCAAATATATTCAAGTCTTAGCCTCACACTTATACCAGATGAGCTTTCAAGCTAGAAATGTCTATTAATTGCTAAGTCTGTGACTCTAGACTCCACACTATGACACTTGAATTTTCCCTTCTTCAACTTCACATCTACCATCTTCTGGTAAATGACACAATATTCTGGTGATTCTCCATGCTGATGATACTTTCTAGATCTGCATCCTGAGCAAAGCTGATTCTAGTCTCGTGACTAGAATTTTAAATAAAAGCAGCCCCAGAACAGAGACTTAAAGGACTACATGAACAGTCTTTCTTCTCCACAAAATAATAATAATAATACCACGAAACTGCAATGTGTCACCCCAAGTGACACAGTGCTCCAAAACGCAGAGCTATCAGCACCCTTGACTTGTCCCAAATACACAAGAGTAGATGCTACACACAAAAAAACACACACCCACCGTGCCAGATGTCATTAGCCCAGTTACTGGGATGCAGCCAGGTGGGTGGGGAGGATGATGGGCAGCTCCCAAATGCCCCACAGGACTCCAGTGAGCAATGCCACAGTGGCACTTCGCCAGTGGTAGATGTACCACACAAGTATAAATTAGTGACCTGATTTAATTCCACAGTGAAGGATACTGCTCCATTCTCTGTGGCATTGCTGCAGATTCTATACAGATAAACAGGTCAATCCACTGCCATGTTCAGGGCAAACTCCTGAAGAGACCTTGTCCGGTAATCAGGTTAAAAAATTAAAAAGAAAGGTCCAAAGAAACCTGGTTGAAGCTTAAGGGTTTAGGGGGAGGGGTTGAGTTAGTGGAGGTTTTCTGCTTTGAGTTTCTGGTTTCGTTTTATTTTTGATTTAGATAATTCTGATCTCCTGACTTGTACACAAAAATAGCCTGTGTGAGGGCTACGAATGCCAGAGGTAGATGGACAATTCACGAATTCCTACATTTCACAGAAATCCATCCACTGTGAGAAGCTGAGCTATTATGCCTAATGTTTTCTTCTCATCTGGGCTCCTAATTCGCACACCATTTATCCACTTACAGACTTTGTACATCACTTCATCTCTATGTTCTGTATCTTGAGTCTTCACACTGGACTCTCTGGATGATGAATGGCTTTCAATTAATTTTTTACATAGGACTTTATAGTTCAAAGAAAATAAGTTCTTAGTAATGGGGAAACACAAAACATTTGTAAAAGATGAAAAAATGTAACTCAGTTCAGCTAGCTCAGTCTCCATCAAGAAGTTTGACATAAACAAACTTGACTTGTTTATATTTTAAAATATCTAGTTGTCATTCAGTCCTTTACAGAACACATTTCTTGAAAAGTGTTATGATAATCAACTTAACTAGAAATAGTACCATATAAAGCAACATTAACAGCCATAACATGAAGACTATGCCAAAAAGCTGCTCTGCTGTCTTGCCAGAAGATGATGTGTCCTAATGATGAGAAAATGGCCAAAAAGATAACACAACTGGGCTGGAGATAACATTCCTTTCTAAAACAATTCAGAATACTGGTGCAAACTAAATTTAATATCCTAAAACCTCACCTGGGTGAATAACTGTAGCTGATGATCTGGCATGACATTTAATGAATTTAATGTTATTTCTATTTTATCTTAAAAATACTAATATTAAAATCTATATTCGTTGAATAGACAGCTACCAATTTCCTGGAAGGCAGTGATTGCTACTGCAGGCAGGGGCTTTGTGGTTAGTTCTAGCTGATTTACACTCTCCTGTTTCATTCCCTCCTTAGAACTGGATTGCTTTCACAGGTGCAGTAATGGTCATTTAGTTTCATAAAACTCCTTGGCATTTCTCTCCTGAACTGCTACTACTCTCAGACTTTTGATCTCTTTTCTAAAGCCAAGTGAAATCCATTTCCTGACTTGAAAGAGAACACTTAATTCAATAAACAAGTGGCATGCTGTCTCTGTAGCTTAGCTAGCAATAAAATAAGAAACATGCAGTTCTCTGTGTAAGGAGAAAACCTGAACTTTTCTAATTTATCCCCTTTTTTCTGATAGCTGAGACTGGGGTCCTGCTTCCAAGAAGCAGCAGTAGCTTGTGCTGTGCATTTTGATGAAAAAAGGATTATAACACACCTGTTGTTTTTTGACAAGCATCTGCCACCAGCTGTGACTTAACAACATTACATAAAGATACATTAAAAATCTCAGCAAGTACTCAGCCACTCTGAACTGACATGATGTAATAAGAAATACAGTTTCTCTTTTTTGATTACAAGTTATTCGGAAAAAGACAACAGCTGTTGTAAAATATGCAGGCAATGCAGTTAAAACATTTTGGTGTTGTATATAGCCATGGCAAAAACAGTCTAATAAACATTAAAATCTACTGAGGAAGATCCAAAAAAAGGACATCCAGACTCCATAGAGAAAGTAAAGCCAGAAAGAACCTGTATTTTAAATAATTTCTGATGTCTCATGGCAGCAACAACAACCAATTCTTGCTTTCCCCTCCACACACAACTTTCAAGAGAAGGCACCTGTACTAAAATACAGATATGGCAAAAATACTCTGGCTTGGTGAACACCTGCTGTAAACCCTGTGCCATAAGAACATAGCAATGGCCAGAACGGATTAAAACAAAGATCCTTCCAACCCAGGAGCCTTTATCAGCAGACACAAGCAGATTTTTATGGAAAGGCTGCAAGAACAGAGCAAAGATAAAAGGACACAATCACTGAGCTCCAGATGTTCTGGAAAACTTCCAGTTTGGGATGTCTTGGGTTAAAGGCTACTTTCTCATCATTTTGCTGGAGTTCTTCCCCACTACTTGCTCATTTTACCCATTTAATCCCCTGCCATTCAAGATACTTCACTGTCTACCTTCTACAAAGCCAACTGAAATGATAGATTAGATCTCACAGTTAGCAATTCAGCAATTTTATATTAGTTCATTTGGAAAAGCAACTTAATGGTTTTTGTGGATTTTTTATTAATAATGAAGCTTCTTGACTATGGCTTTTCTCCTTCAACCAATTTCCTTATCTTAACATCTGGATTAAAAATTAGTTTACAATCTGTTATAAAGGATATTAGAAAGCTCTAAGAAGTTATTAAAGTAAGGACAAAGGACAACCAATGAATGTCAGAAAACTCCTGAGAGTGAGCAGCTGGACTAGAAAGAAAAAAAATGTAATGATAGATGAATGAAAACTGATACAGCACTGTACAGTGAAGGGGGAAAAGCAGCTTATGGACTCTGAGCTACCTGCTACTGTGCAGAAAGAACCTGAGCTACTGTTTGCATAAGGAAAAAAAATAGAACTATATAACAAACTAATCTTAACAGCTGCCCAACAAAGCTGTCAAGTGTCTGGAAATACCAAGAAACAAAATATTAATTAGGAATACACTATGTCACTGAGTAAATAATCTCAAACACTAAGTTCAGTGTTTCACTGTTCACTGTGCCATCCATGACAACAACTCCAGGAAGCATCAAATGAAACCGATTGAAAAAGCTAGTGGCAAAAAAATGAAGACACATCTAAATAATTTTTCAAGTATTACAATTCATATGTAAAGATTTATATTTCTAACAATGAGTAAAACAGTGCCCAGATAATATGTGCCATACTAATACATCAATAGGTTCTCCTCCAAAAATTTGATCTGAGTTGAAAACAGAAGCAAGGATGACCAAATGAGAGATTGCCAACTGCCATGCTCTTACTCATATCCGGATATTTACTTAGTCATTGCTGGAAAGAGGATGCTGGATAAAACAGACATTGACCCTATCCACCGTCTCCATTTTTATGGTTTTGACCAGATTTGGTCAATGACTGTTCTAGATAAGGAAACAGACAGAATTAACACTGCATAAAAGTTAGCAGATATTCAAGTTTGGACTGATCATTTAAAACTGCCTTTGTTTCAAATATATACATTTCAAAAGGGGGTGGGAGGGAGGAGTGAAATTTGCAGAAGTCTCGAAATCCAAAGCTGTGTCTGCATTTTCCTTCACTGTGTGTCCTAACCAGAATTAACTTAGATCTACTCTTGGGCTTTCCATGCATCCACAAGCAGTTTATTAGGGATCTACTGTTTGCCATGAGAACTGGAACACACCACGAACGAGCTTAAATACAGACACTGTTTAAGTAAGACCACAAGTTTTTTCATGACTACTTACTCATTTTTAATGCTTCTCCTTCTCCAGAGCACACCTGGAGCCAGTATGGATATAAAGCAACTAAATACCCTAGACTAAATCACTAAATACTAGAATTCTGTTGCAATTAAGAAATTAGTTGGGCAAGTCCATTGTTAAGCACTAGATTCTTGGGAAGAAAAACAAACACAACTATTTTTTTTGGCCATAGTTTGGTAACAAGAAATACATACATAGCAGGACAGCAGCCTTCTCAGCACACCAAAGAGATCTGAACCCAATAGCTTTAGCTGCAGTGCAGCTGCTCTGCAGTGACAGGGCTATATGTATTTGCATATGTGTGTGTGTGTGTCTGATGTTTGTGCAAATATAACCAAGTTCTGATGCTGACCCTGTGCAGAGACTGCAGGTGTTCCTCTCTGACAGACAAAGAGAATTGAAGAGGCCATCGTGAAAATGAAGTAAAGAAGAAAAAGTTATATGAACAGCAGAACTATCAAAGCCTTGGTCGCCCAGAGGTTTGCTTCTCACATGTGCTCCCTTCTCCCAGTCCAAGCAATTTCCTCCAATCTCTCCTGAACCCTCAGTGCTCCTCACCATCAGCAGGGACATGGGCAGCACTGCACCTCACTCAGTAACAACTTAGAGCCGTGCTGAGCCACTGGCCAAGCTGAGTGTGCACATGCACCATTTCCCTGATCAAAAGTTCCCACCTTTACCTGCAAAATTCTTAAGAACTTAATGGCTTTGATGCCTCCACTTTTATTTCAGAGAATGAGACAAAAAAATCCAAATAGAAGATACTAAAAGAAATAAACAACAGCCCATTTTACAAACCTTACATTATTAATAATCAAAGCAAAATAGATGTTATGCATATTTTTCACTTCTGCATCCTGAACCTGAAGTCAGAATCTCACACATTTCACTCAGTAAACATAAACATTTTATAAAAAGACACCAAAGTAATGAAATTATGACATAGTAGATTGGTTACAAAGACTCATGGAAACTGGAAAGATGATTGACAGCTCTGCACATGAACATTATTCCTATATAATTAGCAAATATATAGATATATATTTAAACAAGAGATTAAGATTCATGAAAACTACCTTATAAGAGTCATCCTTTCATATTCTCAAAAAATCATTATCTTGAAGGAGCATTCTAAATCTGAGGACTCCATCCAAACCAGCTCACAAAGACTAATCCTTTTTTTAACTTACCCCATCAATGACTCTTCCACTGAAATGTAACACAATGTTATAAAAGCTCTGGTCAGACCCAGCTTCTGGTCTAACTTCATATTGGTTAAAGGTGACAAGGCCAAAAGCAGGAGCCACAGACACAGCCAGATTCTCATGTATTGAGATCACTGATGAGATTCATTTGACCTGTCAATTAAGAGTATTTTTGCAGACAAAAGACTGGGGGAAGGGAGCTGGCAGATGGATAGTTGAAGCTTAAACACAAAGAAAGGGATGGATGTTAAAGTACTGCAGCAAATACTAATGAAAGTTTGCAGGATTAATCTATTGGGGGATGGGGGTAGACCCCCACTGACCACCACACACCCTGCCTTTGGATCATCTTCAAAAAGGAAAACAAAACTATGCAACACAACCATAACACTAGTCAGTCAAGGAGAATACCCAGATATTTATTACTGTAATGGAGAAACAAGGCAAACCAAGCACGACAAAAAATAGATGCACAGCAAAAACTGCATTTACTTCCAGTGCATATTTTTCTACTTACAGCATTTTCCATACTACTACATGTGATAAGAGATGTACAGCAGCTACAGCAACTAACCAGGTTAGTTGGCAGCTCTTTCCTTCTTTAGGATTACCAGAACAAGTCAGATTGCAGTAATCAGACTGTGGAAGCTCCGTGGTATCCAGCCGTGGAGCAATTCCCATCCCCAAGGAAAACACGGGCAGCTTGACTTCATTCCTGCCTCTCTCCAAACACCATACTCCTACATTTTGGTTCCACCAGATCATCCTTTGCCAGACAAACCAAAGGAGGATGCAGTGGAGATGCCACTGACACCAAAGTAAGGAGATACCACTGGCAGAGAGGCAGATATGGCCATACTTCCAAACACAAGCAGGACCCACCCAGTACCATCCCTCAGAGGAAAGACAAGAGACTGTCTCAGAGGAAGGAAGGAGAGATGAGAGAAGAGCAGGAGACCCTGAAGAACTGGTTTTGTCTCCCAGAAGCCACGTTCACAGAATGGAATTAATGTATCTCAGGAACCACTACAGGAATACATTCCAATTCAACTCTTGAAATTAAAACAGCCACCTAAACAGCACATGTGCCCAAATGGGTTCTGGGGCTGCCCAGTCACAGGTCAGGGATGAGCACTGAATCCAGTTTCAGGTGGTCAAAAGTTTAAGTGAGGAAAACATTACATGCCTCCTTTCCATAACAGTCTTCTCACTGCCACATATCTTGCAACTTTTAACAATCAAAATACACTTCCATTGGAAGAGGAACAACTCTACTAGCTGCATGTGTATGACAAGTGAATAAAAAGACACGGATATTTTTCTGGGCTATAGGAGTGAATTGTGTAGTACTTTAGCTTTGCTAAACCCTGGTAACTACCTTTAACAACAGATTAGCAAACAAATGGTCAGTAATCAAACAAGCTCAAATGCTGGGAGATACAGAAGCAGATAAAAGTATGTATTATAAGCTTAGCAAGACATTTTATTCTTCCATTACTTTAGAACAAATATTATAAAACTGTTTTAAAGATGATTTTACTCTCAAACCTCATCTAAGGAAATCACCAAGTCCAACATGTTAAAGGCTGTTTTCTGTATCTACAGGAGAGAACAGTCTAAACAGCAGTATTAGACCACTATGTGTCACAGAACCCATTATCACTAAAATACTTTTACGATACCTGCACAGAACTGTTCAACTTGGGACAGATCATAAGACAGCAACATGTGGGTCAACAGAAAAACAGCATCTCACATTACCTAGAAAAGCTTATGGGCATGTAGCAGGAGAACAGAGATCATGCTGAATTACCCAAAACTGATGCAAGTCTGCAAAAGATAAAGCTACACGGAGAAGACAGGTGGAACTGGATGAGCACCAGAGCTCATTCTGGGCTTCATACAACAGTGATATCCTGCAACAGAGAATGGTTACATTCCAGCAGAATTCAGCCACCATTTCACTTCAGTGACAAGCTCGTCACTGGTGTCAGGACAGACAAAGATGTGCCCAGAGAGGTCCCACTTGGAGCATCTCCTACCAGCTGCTACACGGACCGTCATACAGCCACCAATTTAAGGTCCACAAAAGTCTGCCCTGACTGTGGCCCAGCACAGAGAGAATGGAGGTGGGGGAAACATTTCAAAAATCTTTTCAAAGGCACCCAGCACTTTTTAAAAAGAGTGATGTCCACCAGGAGAGAGGCAGCCCTCAGACTAGCTGGAGACAGACAAAGCAGGATCTGCCCACAGGCCCTGTATGGCCAGGACCTTGCCAGATACAGGTGCACAGATTTCCATGCTAATGTCCTTCCACTCTCCTCCCTTTTCCAGGCTAATGCCTTTGAAGACAAATGCATCCTGCAGACAAAAGCAACTGCAGATTGACAGCTCTGCTCTGTAAACAAGTGTCAAGGAAACAAAGCCTTAATGATGCTCTATCATCTAAAAATACCATAAACAATGTCTGTGTTACTGATGGATAAAAGGGGGCCTTGTTCCTAATGAAGAGGATGGACTACCAGAGGAAAACCCACTTCCCAGCTCTGTAGGACTCGGTGCATACAAACCCAGGGTATTCATTCAACTTCACTGGGCTCTGCTCGCTCCCAGCCCTACTGAGAGGACAAGCTGACACCACAGCTCCGACACAAGGGGTTCTCAGCACTAGCACACAACTGGCAATTAAGAAATTAGTATTGGGAAAGTTCATTGTAGTCTTCTGTGGAAAGGCACTGGGAAAATTCATAGCATTATTAGAAGAGTGCTCTAAATAGACTGCCAAGACAGCCAATCCAAACATCATTTTCACTCAAAGATATAAAAATAAATAAATTCCTCCCATTACTTCATCTTGGAAATTTTCCTGTATCTAAGTGATTTCATGTCTGCTCCCCTGCCAAGTGCCACAGTTTGATGTTTCTTGTGTTCCAGTAGTGACTCCCCCACAGGGATTCCCTCATCCAAGTGTGACCCAAAATAAACAGCGAGGTTTGTCTCACTCTGCCCATGTTAACACATGCATTATTCAAAATGGCTCAAAAGTGCAAAAGACTTCATTAAGCAACTGACTCATAGAGGAAGAGACAGAGATTACAGCATCATGTTCTTCAACCTGCTAAGAAGGTCATGATCTATTTAGCATGGAAGGGAAACTAAGATTTCACAAGGTGTAAGAAAAAAATGGATTTGGAAATTACATCTTATGCCGTCCAGATCTCTTGATAATTATCCTCTGTATCTCCTTGCCCAAATCTGATCAAATTCCTTTATGAATCTTTTTTTCCCATATATACTTCTGAAAACAGAGACAGAGTTACTTTTTTTAAAAAAAGAACAATGTCACACAATGACTGTGCCACCCATTCTCATATCTCACATCTATCACTCTGTTATTTCCTTTGCAGGCCATTCTGTGAACATTAAAAAATACATCAGCAATGCCTGTGTAATGCCAAGGGAAGCAGGAATACATTTCAAAGTGAAAATGAAAGGGAGATGAAAATACATTTCCAGATTTTCTATTTTCAGTGCACTTTGTGAGTGATTTTTATGACCGACACAAACCTACAGCACACATCTTTTTGGTTCTTATACACCACTATTGTCCTGGAAATAAAGAAACTGTCCAATACAAACCAAACAGACTCAAAATGAGAAGAAGCTATTCCACAAAGAGGACTAGAACTAGGAACACTCTAGAACACTCTCCCACAGGCATCTTTAGGATTTTATTTTGCTCTAGTTCAGGCCACCATTTGTAATTTTGGGGTGGACATATTCTAAGAAATTCACTAGGGCAGAATACAAAATAATAATGCAACATTTGACACTGAAAATGACAATCAAGAGGATATTCCATAAAACATATTTATTTAATCAAATCAGTAAATTCCAGTTGTATTTTTTTTACCAGCTCCAACGACTAAGAAAGCAGAACAATTGAAGTTTAGGGATCACAGAGTTTCCTGTCATTCATTACCACAGTAAATTGGTGCTTCGCTGAGCTTATTAAAAAATGCCTCAGCAACAAAAGCACAGTAGGCTTTAATTTGATGATGAACCTGAAGTGTCAAGACCAAACAGCACCAGAGAAGGAGCATCACTAACATTCCTGCTCCCAGTATTTGAAAGCTAAGATACTGGTTTTCACCAGCTCTGGGGTTATGAGGCTTGAGCACATCAGCAAAGTTTTACAACAGCAAACAAGCTATTCATTTCTCCTCATGCCATCATCTATTAATCTCCTCAGATACTCTGGTATCTGAAGCAAGTTTCTCTAATTTCATGTGTTTATTTACCCTCAGTTCTCCTTCATTCTCCTCCCCTCCTTCACAAGAGTAAATGGGAAAAAATATTTTCAATAGACAAACACAACTCATCCCAGAAAGAAAAAAAGACACAAATAGACCTGATGCTGAAGAGCAAAAAATTGAGGATCACCAGGATGAAAACAGATCAACACTAGAGCTCTGAAATGTGGAGACAAACCACAGACAAAAAAAAGTTTCAGAAATGTTTGGTTTTTATTATGAAAATCAGATTTCATTTCTCATAGCTGACAAAATTATTCATCAATAGATGTTTTTATATGACACTCGATCTTTTGGAAAGCTTTCAGGGGAAAGGCAAGCTCAAACCCCTTTCCCCAGTTTGTGGCACACAGGAGAATCAAGATACAGACCCAACTCTTACTGCAACATCTTCAGAGCAGCAACTTCTGGACTACAAAAATCATCACATCAAAACCATCATGTTTTTATCCAGAGGCAAAATTAATTTATTCAACCTTAATTAATTTGTGATTATGTATTTTCAAAGTTTCATTTTGGGGCAGGATGGGAACAGAAAACCTCAACAGTGATTTTTCTAATACAAGTGTTTTTTCAAAAGCTCCAAGTGAAAATAAAAGTGAAAAAGTTTATAACACAAATGAAAGGATAACTATAAAAGATTTTACCAAGCCGAATTTAAAATGCCAATTGCATTTTTCTTAGTTCTTGTTGCAGACTAAATACTTCCAAAGATACAATGAAGATCTAGCACCTCATTTTCAAGCTCTCATCCTACTGAAAAATAACAAAGACATTCTGTTAAAGCACAAAACAAAACAACCAAAGGAACTACTTTTATCATCATACCTCCTTTTATTTACTGACCCTGTATGACCAAAATATGTTTTGGAGAAATTTTGATAAGTTGGTCCCCACTGGAAATGTAACTTAGAAAATAAAATCCATGAATCTTCATACCTGTGGGACTGAAACTTCCTCCCTCAAGCAAGTGTTTGATTCTCCAGGAAACATGCCAAATGTGTTATCAGCACCACCGAAAACTCCAGAATTTCCTGTTTCATATATACCAGCACTGTCTTCATGTTGTTTCTTACACACTGCCAGAAGACTTTCCATAGTTTCTGGATGGTTCACACAGCTCAACAGCAAGGAACACACTTTGGTACTGACAGGTTAGCAGGGAAAGGTTACACTTCACACTTCACCCGCCCTGGCGTTCAGGCTCAGAAATGACGCACCAATCTCCAGCCTGCTGCAGATTTGAGATGTGCTGGCCAGAAGGGATCAGTCCCCTGCTTCAGGGGCTCTCAAACATTGTCATTTGCCACTCCAGGCATGTGGAGTCAAGGCAGGAGAGCACGTGCACGCTGCACACCTTTCACCATCACCTCTGCCTGCACACTCCACAAACCCTTTGGGTTCTGCCTCTCACACATCACACACGCCACTTCAACACACCTCGCTACATCCCCTTCACACTCAGGCAGTTTGTTCCTTCTTCCCCTCCAGAAAGGCATTCTCAGCCTCATGCTCTAGCACAAACAGAAACCGAAGCTATGGCTGTGATTAAAAAAACACAAAGCATGGAAAAGGAAAGGTTTCCATCTCCTTGTCTCAGTGTGAACCACAGGATATTGAGAAATGTTCGTCTTCAAGCTCCAGCCTTAGGGGTGTTCTTTGACATGAAGTGCCTGGCAATGGTTAACACTTGAATTCAGAGCTCTGGCTAAGGCTGCATCTAACCTATCATTTATATCTGAAGCTGCAGTGCAGTTCATTAGGAAACAACTGTGTTTTCCCAACCTACCATGCATGGGTGTGATTCACAGAGCAGTTTCAGTGTACTTGAGCTACATTCCTTTTAAAAGATTACAGAACAGAAGCTCATATTTGGATGCATTGTTAAGGCAATCCAACTACTAATGGAATCAAAGCAATGACTCGATATTTGGATGGCTTCAAGCTGTATGCCTGACAGAAACCTTCAGTCCAGATCACCAATTAAAAAAGAAATCTAGCTAAAAGTAAATGCCAAGGGGCCTCGGCATCACCTTCTGACTTTCTCATTCTTCAAAAAACCCAAACAACATTCAAAGAATTAAACATTCTTTCTGAGTGAGCAAGGTATCAGACTGGCTCATCCAGTTTTTCAGTAGACATATTCATACCAGCTCAGCTCTAATGACACCAGAAATAGCCCAAAACCCCAGTAAAGATCACACCACTTACCAGGCCACTGCAAGTGCTGATGGCTGCTGCCCCACTGCCGGAGCCGGGCTGCCACGCTGTGCCAAGGAAGTGGCAAGGAACTCCTGAGGGAGCTGAAATCTTTGCCCTGGTGTGGTTGCCACGTCTCCTTTCTACTACATAGTTATGGGAAAGAAATCCCATGTGGATAGTCAAGTTAAAAAACAGATCTTTCTCCTTGTGATTAATTTTGTAATATACCACATTTTCACTTTTTCCGAGATGTCTCTTCTTCCTCAGACTTGAGATGGGAGGGTGTAGATTAAAAGAAAGCAAATGCCCACTTGCATCTACTCTTGCTGGATGAACCACGTGGTATTCTGGCACTGTCTTCACAAATTGCTCTGAGAGAAAGGGGGGGAAAAAAGAAACAAAACTAGAGTGAGTACTAGCTTGTTCAGATCTCACATAATTTAAAGGAAAAATCAGAAGTGAGAGCAATTCACCACAACACCTTACTGACAGGCAGTGCACAGACTACTATGGAATACATTCCTCATTTGGGCTTTCTATTCTCCCATTGTAACCCTCAGTTTAGAAGTTAAACATTCTTCTTTTCAAACATTTGTTGCCATTCATATAAAAGACTGACTGTCACGCACATTCCCCTCTCCCAGTCCCACTAGGGCTGGGAACCCTTCATGACCTAGGACTCCAGGACATGATACTCTGATCAAGGAGTATGATCTTCACACATCCAAAAAACTGACCGCCTGAAATTGGACAGAGAGCCTTGCAAAGACATAAAGGTGAAAAGAACACAAATTGATTATCTGTAGTAACAGCATCTCAGTAGCACCAGCTTTAGCAGCTGCTACAGCTGCAGCTTCAGAATTTCAAAGAAGGGTTTGAAGAGAATGAAGTAATCCTGCTGTGTTGTATAAGGCGTTCCAAGCAGGGTAAGATTGGAAATCTTATCACTTCTCAGAATCTAGCAGGGAAAGAGAGCATTATTGACATTGTTGTCCCCTGCTACAACAGGGGAAGCACAAGAAGATACAGAAGAAACACCAGCTGTACCCAATTTTATTTTTTTAAATTAATGTGAAACGCAAAAGCCCCATGCAAATAACAAATCCACGTAAAACACAATCCATAAGAATTCATACCCTAAGGGCCAGATCTGCTGGGATAACTTGAATTCTACCCAAGGAATTACAGTCTGAACACATTTAATTAAAAAGAAGTTATGATGACACACATTAATCCAGTTCCTCTTTACCCAGAGTCGCTCTTCACTCCCAAAGTCCCAGCCACTCACACATAAAGTGACTACACCCCATTCATTAACTAAGCTGCTTAACAAAGCAATTAGCCTGTTCCAGCTGCTTCCAGGCTAGGTCTAGTTAGACAATCCTTTTAGAAGCACTTCTCCCTCCATTGCCTATACCTTCAAAGTCACAGAGGAAAAATCCTGCCTAAGCAGGCAGCTGTCTGGATTCATCCCCTTCTGGAAGGAGCACATCTCAGCTGCCCTCATTAGCTGCAGTTTAAGACGTGGCTGCCTGAGCTTCCTCAGGCCAAGGACCCCTGAGACAAATGCACTGAAACACTTCCAATTGAAAGGAAAGCAAAACAAAACACACAAAGTCCCTGGCCTCCCAGCACATATAGAACTACATCAGAAATCTGGCCTAGTTTCAGCAGCACCTCTACTTCAGAAGCAAACTTATTCTCTTACACAACAGATTTCTTTGTATACAAGCCTGCAGTGACTTGGAGCCTTTGCAGGACAAGCCACAGCAGTGGGGTTTTGGGCCTTCACAGAGCCAGGTCTTGACAACGTGGACAATAATGCCTTCCACAGGTTCTCAGAGACATCTGCCCTTGTCCACTGATGGGACGGAGACACTGGAAACTCAGTGCACACCTTCATGCCTGCAGTTTGCATAGCCTGTGGAAAACACAAAAGGTGCTGGATGCCTGATAATTCAGCAGCTGAAGCTAACCCAAGCCTCCTCACACTCTACAGGGAAGCAAAAAAGAAAAAAAAAAGGCAGGTAGAAGAGGTAAGATCTGCAGAGGCTAAATTGTGAGACTTCCCAGATGCCTCACATCCCATATTGGGATATGGGACTTCCCAGACATGGGACTTCCATATGGCAAGCAAAGTCAGACTAACAGAGACTGCTGCAAGACCAGCCCCATTTCTATGGTCTTCAGCACAACTCATTAAAAAATCAAATCCAGTGCCTGAAGGAAAACTCACTCATTTGCTGTCACTGTGCCATTTGCCTCTGCCTGATGTCTTGAACCTAATTTGTTGTGGCTTAACTGCTGAACTCTATGCAACACCAAAGACTTCTGGTTTTGGATTTAAAACTATGCAAGGAAGTTTTTTACTTCATCACTATAGCATCACTTAGTGTACAGAGGTTAAAGAAAAGTAGGCCATCAGCATCAGTAAGACGCAAAATAAGGCGGAAGCATTGGATTATCAAAGCAGAGAAACTGAAATTCTTCCATACACACATTAAATAATTGTGTAGTTATTGGAGAATTATGAGGCAATAATAATGTACTGTAATACAACTGCAGAAATGAATTATTAAAAACCCTTCAAAAGACCAGAGGGAATGAGACTACAACAAAAAAGTCTAACATGATGAGGGTAATGATATTTCTGCAAGTAATCACTATCAGTACAGTTTTGCCTACACTGGGTAAAATTCAGTCCTAACTACAACAGAAAAATTTACTGAGCTCCACACTAAGCCTAATACAGCATAGTTTCTGCCTGGAGAAGAGTGTAAAACAGATAAGAGGTATAATTTTGGTGATCCCTTTCTGCCCTTCTAGGAAAGAACAAAATTCATGCAACACAGACTGCTAAAAATTAAGGGCTGCATCCCTCACCACCAAATACCTCTAGTTTCACATAGTAACAGGAATTCCTATTAAAACACCACAAGTTTCCATAAAATTTTGCAGCAGCAAACATAAATGGAGAGAACAAATGCCACTGACAAGCCATGGCACTGGCAAGTCACAGCATCCCCCTTGGACATCCAGCATTCTCTCCACTCCAGGGGAGTCCCACCTGTTGTGTGGACACTGCTCAGGACTTACAGGCCAGGAAAGGTGGCTGTGTAGCTCCAGAGGATGTTTTGTCTTTCCAGAACTACAGCCTGGGCATGCTGGCTTGTGTTGGTGCTGTGAATGAGACCGAAACATGGCAATGAGCAGCACACACTTGAGTCACAACTTTGCTCTGCAATCATAGTGTCTGCTCAGACCTTTGGGCGTACAGGGCAGGCAATGTTCAGGCCCTTCACACTCATTTTGAGGAGCCCAAGCACTCTTTAAGTTGTCAGAGAAGTCTTCTCTGCAGACCTTTCAAATTCCACATCAGTGAAAACATCTGATAATATTCAAAACCACTCCTGTGTGTTCTGCTCCTCTGTGGATTCAAATTCACCACACATGGCAGATAATTGCCTTATTAGGAATGGCTGTACACAAAGTGATTAAACTAGGATAAAAACATACATGATCTGTCACACATGACAGGAAAACCACAATTTACTTCAAATACATAACATGTTCCCTGACAAAATTCCTTTAAAATGTGACGCACCATCATTTGCCATCGTTTCATCTCCATCTTTGTAGTTTGTGTACATGTGCCCCTCAGACCCTCTGGCTTGTTTTCAAACCATTCCCTGGGATAGAAAATAGTGTGGGTTCATCTTGTGAGGAAGCATCACACCCAGGAAACACAGCAAGCTCCATCCAAAGCCCTACAGCAGAGAGTAGGCCTTCAGCACTCCACAAGGGCATCCCAATGTCCCATCCACCACACTTATGGATGTAGAGAGGGGAGAACACTTCAGCTCTACCACATACAAATTTCAGTCCACACCTCACACTGCAAGAAACCTTCCTGTGTAAAAAATTAGCCACATTTTTAACTGCCCCTTTACTCAATAATATTTGCAAATTCTTGGAAAAGACTGTTCTCAATGCCTAGAAAGTGAAATTACTTCTACATTAATTGCCACAGCCGCTACATGCTAACAGAACCATCCCTGTTCTGTCCCATGTACTGTCACAGGGATGTAATTACAGCATCCACTTTCAATGAATCCAACAGGAACCAACTTCAGGAAACTTGAAAATTCACTTTTCAGGCACCTTATTGAAACACTTTTCAGGCACTTTATTTAAACACCTTTCCACACTCTCTGACAGATACAGAAGATTTTCTCTTTTGTGTTCAAGCTCTTTTGAAAGCACCACAGCTGTTGATTGCAGGAAGCAAAATTTCTTCATATACTTTTGGATGTTCTACTGCCAGGCAGAGTCTTCCAACTACTCAAAACTTTTCTCCCTTGGGAGCCACGATTTTCCATAAGCAGGCAAAAACTAAAATAAAAATTAAATTTCCTTGCACTCCCCACTCCAAAAGAGGACAAAATAACCCAGCTGTGAGGGCAGCCTCAAAGAAACTCCTCCCGCGGCTGAAGTCTGATTTGTAATTTACCATTCTCACTAAATGTGAGAAACTCACAGCGGGTGCTGAACCCTGATAAGACCAATCCTTCTACAGCGCCTGCTGCTTTGGTACAGAAGCGATCGCTTGCTTAAAATAAATAAACAATCAGGACAGTAAACTTCTTCGGTTTAGTAGCACAGAACGATCCCAGCATTTACAGAGCCGCCTGCGAACGGGGAAGATCTGCAACAGGCAGAGTTTAGCAATACCTTCATCTCTCCACAGCCAAACTCTGCCCGGGAGCCGCAGAAGGCGCAGCCAGAGCGCTGTGCCCCGGTGCGGAGCCGCTCCCAGCAGCGCTGCCCGGGCAGCTCCGGGGGCCGACACGGCCCGGCTGCCGCCCCTCCCGCCCGAGCAGCGCCCCGGAGCCGCTGCGCTGCTCCGGCTGACACGGCACTCTCGGCGGGACCCGCTCCCCGCGGCGTCCCGTCCCGTCCCGTCCCGTCCCGTCCCGTCCCATCCCGTCCCGCCCGCCGCCACTGACCTTGCCCGCCGTCGGGGAACGGGGAGCTGCCGGCCGGCGGGGCCCTGCCCAGGCAGGGCGCTTGGGCGTGGAGGACGAGGAGCCAGAGGGAGAGCACGCGTGCGGCCCGGCTCCGCGGCACACATGGCATGGTGCGGGCGGGCAGCTGCAAGCGGGGCGCCTATCGGGGCCGCGGCATGGCCGGGCCGCTCCCGGCACCGCCGGACACAGGCGCCGCTCCGCACAAGGGGCTGCGCGGGGCCGTCCCGGTGTCTGGTTTCTGCCGGCGGAGGAAGGAGGGCTGTGGGGAGGGAGCAGCTCCCCGGAGCCCCCGCCTCGGAGCCGCCGGGGTTAACGCGGCGGGACGAACCGGGCCGGGTCGGCGGGGAGGGAGGAGAGGCGAGGCCGCCAACAGGGACGGCCGCCCCTCTCCGCCCTCACTGCGGCCGGAGTGGGGCGTTCGGCCCGGCCGCCCTCGGGGAGGGCCGCCCGCACAAGGCTGCATCCCCTCGCTGGGTCACGCCGGTGTCTCCGCCGAGGGGCCGGGGCAGGGCGCCTCGCAGCCCCTCACAGGCCCTGGCAGAGGTTCCCTCGCCACAGGAGAAGGTGTTGGAGGCAGGCGGGAGTTTGTCCCGTTGACCACCGCTTTCTGATGCGGCGGGAGGGGATAGGGGACTTCCGCGGCTGAAGCATCCCATAGCCCGTGGCCCCTCGGGGCCCAGCAGCCAGAGCCCGGTTTCCAGGCTGTCTGACAGAATCACAGAGTCAGCCAGGTTGGAAGAGACCTCTGCGATCATTGAGTCCAGCCTGTGTCTGAATATCAAAATGTCAACCAGAGCATGGTAGCAAGACCCACATCCAGTGCCTTCCTAAAAACCTCCACGGATGCCGACTTCACCGCCTCCCTGGGCAGTTCATGCCAAAGTCTAATCATCCTTCCTTGTGAAAAAATTCTTCCTAATGTCCAGCCTAAACCTCCCCTGATGCAGGTTAAGACTCCTCAGGGTGCCGAGACCGTTCTGTGTTTAGCAGTGTGCTGGCACATAGGGGTTACTTCTGAATGTCCTCCCTATGAACAGAAAGTTCCTAAATAACCTTGGCATCTACATTTTCAAGTGCATGCCATGTACTCTCTGGCAAGTCTCCTCATCGAGCATCTGCTATGGTCACTGCCAGGCCAAGGATCGACAGGTGGGTGCACACTTCAGTGCTGTCCCGTGCTTGAGACCTGGACTGGGCTCCTCATCTGCTTCGGCAGCCTCCTACTTAAAGCTGGCTCCAGCATGGACTTCTTGTATACTTTCATTGCAATCTGTGCTTAATTATCCTTGTTTCTCTGCTCAGTTTTCCCAAGATGAATGGCTGCCACAGTTCAACTGCCTTAGCTGTACGAACTGTGAACTCCAGAGCACAGAAATGCAAAAAAAGAGTTAAAGCTCCAAGGTTTTCTAAATCAGCAAAAAAATGTGGCTTCCCCCAGGACTCAGACAGGTAACTCTGGAAACGGACATATTTATAGGAGTGATAATTGATTTAGATTGATTTAGGAATCATCATGTGCTGTCTTCTAGATAGTGGAAGGACACTGACCATGCAAAAGGAATATTTGATATTCAACATGGATTATTTGATATCCAACAGTACTTGCCAAGAGAAGATTTGTTAATTGCTAGGTATTTTTTTCAATATTTCTGTCCATATATTCTGCACACAAATGATATTATCTCATCTGTAACAGTGACGAGTTTTCTGGTGTTCTTGCCATTAAGAGTCTTAGTCTAGTCACACAGTGGGCATGAGGCTATTTTGTGAGACTGGGTATTATAGTCTGCTTAGCTCTTTATCAGTACTTCCCTTAAATTAATTTAAAGCTAAGTGTGACCTGAAATTGATATTATATATATAATATTTAGCATCTAAAAAGACTTGACAGTTGTTGCATAGAAAAAGCCACACAATTTGACATTAATATTTTAAAATAATTCAGTTGGCAAATAAGGAAGTATCTCCGCCAAATGAAAGAAAAAAGGAAAAATACTGCAAAATGAGGAGAGCAGGATAGGAGCAGTGGAAAGAAGGTATGACAGTTCAAGGGATGGGCATATGTTTGCAAAGTACTAGTTTAACATACTTCTTGAAGGCCATCAGAAAAATAACCTTTCTATGAGAGACATTTAACTATTTGCTTCCATTTCAGTCATCTCTTAGCTAGGTGTTCCCTGCTAAGTGAATCTGATGGGAATTTCCTGCAGGATTCAATCCTGGTTTCTTTCTCAGCGGGAAAACTTAATTCCTGTTGCCTGTAATTTTCCCCAGCCCTGGAAGTGGTGGAGAACTAAAAGCTTTAAGAACTCAAGAGAGTTTGTGGGAATGAGTTTTGATTTGATTTTTTTTTAATGACAAAAATTTGTAGATCGAAAAGTCATAGAGAGTGGAGAAAGAGAGCTGTGGGAATCTGGTCTGAGACATCCATAACTCCCTGGGCTTTATGCCAGCATGCACATACACAGAAAAAATGATTCACTGGGTGTAGTGTCAGAGAATACCCTGGGGGACACTAGGGCTCCTGCTTCAGGGATGCTGTGGCTGTAGCTGACAGTGTCCAAAACACAGCACTGTACCAGCTATTAAGGAGAAAACTACATCTATCCCAGCTAAAAACAGTCAGGATGTGAAGCAATGGCACAAGTAGAAAGCACTCTCCTGATGCGAGTACATACTGAGACCATTTTAAGGGAACAGAATTTATGGCGCTGTGTCTTCCCAGTGGTTTTCCTGTTCCAAAGAGGCATAACCTGAGGTTTTGGAAGTTTTTTGAAAGAAAGCATGTTGTTTTTGCTGACTCAACCTCAGTTATAAAAAGAATACATCACCACATCAGCTGTGTTCTTGTGGCAACAAAGCTGTTGCAATTCAGTAGGTGCAGCTCCACTCAGAAGAGCCTGTACATTTATTGAAAGGTCATAATCAAGAGACATAGTCAATCCTGGACTGACAATACTGGACTCTTTTAAATTTAAGTAGACTTCCAGGACCGCCATAAAATAAATTTATGCATTGCAATTTGCATGTATGTAGAAATGTTTCCAGAGAGCCAGAAAAGCAGAGGTTCTGTGCAGTGAAGAGCTAAAACACAAATTATATGATATGGAATAGGAGAGTTGCTGTTAAATGAAGTCCATGTGAATACAGACACAGAAGGATATTTTGCTTTACTAGGAATGAGGGTCTCCTACTCAAAATTTAAAGATACAAAATTGTATAGTACACACTTGCTCTGCTCCTGCAGTCAACAGGGAGAGGAGAGTATACCTCTCGAGTATAACAGATCCTTGCCTGTCACATCCAAGGTGAAACACTGTCCAGACCTGACTGTTAGCTATTCTGGCAGCTTAACAGCTTGCTTGCACTAGAAATGGTAAGAACGTGGATCACACATGATGTGGTGGGCTTAGACTTTGCTGTGATTCTGTGATACTGTGACTATTGGCAGGAAGATGAACTGAAAGAGAATGACTCTGAATACCAAGGACCCTGTGGAGTTTGCTGGATAATTGCCACTGTTGATGTATTCTTTTTCTGTCAAATTTATAAAGAAGTTTGTGAGTATTTTTTTTTTTAATCTTTAGTCTTATTCCCTGTTTCTCATTAGAGGTGCAGCCTCTTAAAACAGCTAACTATTTGTAACTGAGCCAGAGACACTATTGGATCTCTCAGCTTCCATTTCATTATAATCTTTACAGATTTTTGGAACTTCATAAGTTACTCTTGCAAACAAAAATGCATTTTCTGACATTCCACTTCTGGTATGTCTGTGGGCAGATTTAAGTAAGAGAAGGAAGCAAACTCTTAAGTAGTCAGTGATTCTTTAACTTCAGATTTTTTTTTGTCTGCTCACACTGAGATTTCTAGTCAGTCTTCAACTATGGATTGGTTTTTATGACTAGTGAGCTAATTCACAAAATTATAATTTCATGCTTGTACCATGTGAATTTATAAGCTCACTTGTCATACTATGCATATTAACCAAATAAAAGGATGTTTCTGGAGCAACTTTTTGAATTATCAAAGGTCACTTTGAATTATCTTTTTAAGTTGGTGCCCAAAAAATACATTCTCAGTAGTCTGTCTAGAAAGTAAATTATGAGGATGATGAACATAATCAAGGATTTTGGAAGGTTATTTGTTTGGTTTGGGGGTAATTTCGGGGTATTTTGTTTTGTTCTGTTTTTATTAAAATCTTTTTCTGTGTCCAAATAATACTTTCTGGAGGATATTTCTGTGGTTCATGAATTGTGGTATGATCATTGTGTTATCTGAGATTTTGTAATGAAAGCCTGTATCCATTTCCTAATAGACTTTTAAGAGAAGAATTGCCATGAAAATATTCCCGTGGTGTATTACTGCGCCTGAGTGGGCGAGGCTGGTGAGAGAGAGACGGTGAATCTTGTTTCTTGAATTAGAAGGCTTGATTTATTAATATCTGATATATAATACATTATAGTTATACTAAAAAGAATATAGAGAGAGGTTTGCAGAGTTTCTAGCTAAGCTAAGAATAGATAGAAAAAAGTTTACAACAAAGTTGTGTTTAAGGACTTAGTTTCTTAGTTTGCACTGGTGATTGGTTCTTAATTATAAACATAGAGCATGAGTTAATCAAGGTGTTTCTGTTGCATTCCACAGCAGCTGATAATAATTGTTTACCTTCTCTTCGGAGGCTTCTGGCCTCCCGAAAACGCAGAAATCCGAAAGAAAGGATTTCTGTGGAGAAATGTCTGCGACAGTGGTGGACACACATCAAGTCACACCAAGTTCACTCTCAGGATGGAGAAGGTAAAGTTGTAAAACCCAGTTGAAACTGGGACTGAAACTATTAACACCTACTGTCTGAATTTGGTCAGAAGGATGAGATTGTAGCCCTGAGCTTATAAAAAATCAAGAGGAGGCCATATCAGTTCCAGAAATTAGAACTGAAAAACTAAACAAACATGAAATATCCCTTTCCTATTTTCTAGTTTCCTTCTCCTGATCCAGAATTTTGTTTGAGAGAGGATGCCATAAAAAGAATTATTCATAAAACAGAATTCAATTGCAAGAATGCAGCATTTAAATAATGTAAAGCCCATTTAAGCCACACACACACTAGTAAATCTTTTTAATAAAACCTGTTCTAGAGCTTTACTATTACTAATTTTTGCCTCAGTGTGTCAAATACAAAAAAAAAAAAAAAAATTAAAATCTCTTACTGCTACAAAAATACCCTGAGAAATAGTCCCATGTTTCTGTATTTAGTGATACATTCAGTATTTTAAAAATCTGCTCTAAGCTACAAAAATGCCTTTCATATTGAAAACAGAACACCATCTCCCTTGCCAAAATATTTCAGAGGAGCATACAGCTGGTTCAGTCACTGTTGTAATTATAATAAATCTTTTGTTTGTGTATAAAGTCTGCAAAGGGAGTGAAAAATTATAGGAATTCTTTGAGGTAAATTGTAGGAAAATTACCATTTCAGCAAATGTTTTTTTGGCATATTTAACTGAAACATATTTTAATGCTATTTGAGAAACACCTGCAGGACACTGACACAATATAGTCAAAACCAGTGGGCAGTTTCTGTTGGTGGTCTGAACAAGTGAAAGCCTTTTTAAGTCTACTGTACTGATTGATGCTGCCTGCAGGCAAACTAGCAATCTCAGCCCTGTGGATTATATTGGCATAGTACTATATATATGAAAAAAAAGCCTCTGCCTGATTTGTTTGAGATGGACAAAATACACAAATCAGCCATTTTTACACCATTATTGCCAGAGTGCATCATGGAAGCCTCTGCCTTCCTAGACTTTTCAGAAAGTTTGAGTAAGTAATACCAATTGCACTGACACTTGGATAAAAAGAAGGCTCTGGAAAGGTGCATGTTGGCAGCACAGCTTTGGCAGCATGGGTGCAATGAATAGGGAGCAAACAGACAACAATGTCTTTCAGAACCATAATGCTTGTGATTGTATCTGATGAGTTTTGCAATACTTTTTGAAAGTAGCTGATGGCTTTCTTTAACATTTTTTCAGCTATGGCAGTGTTCTGGCAGTGTGTTAAATAAATAATTCAGCAAATATTTCTTTTATTATTCATCTAGGTATTACAAGTTCCCTTACCTGCCTCTAAAACATCTCTGAAATGAAAAATGATGAAAAAACCCCACCCAAAACTAAAAAGGAATTTTTCTGAGGGTCCAAACATGAGCAGAAACCTTGGACAGTCATTTCACACTTGCAGACCTGAGTTCAAAATCCACTACCAGTGTTCCCAGGAGGTACCCAACTTCACACTCCATTGCTTTCTCTGGGTGACTAACAGAAAGAGCAATATAAGGCTGGACATTATTTTCCTCCTCTTCCCCTTTCTGGATCATTATGACTGTTCAGTCTCAGCAACATATCATCAGCAAGATGTGCCAAACAGAAGAAATGGTAGAAGAAATTATTCTATGCAAGACATGTTTGCTGCGATTTTTCCAGAGACATATTTAAAATTGGGTGTGAAGATAGCAATGTGATGAGAATATGATAGAATTCAATCTAGAAAAAGTCAACTTCTGCACTATCAGCCTCACTAATAATTTATCAAGTCTCTGCGTGGCTCGATTACAGATTGTTTTTTCCTCAGGGTCTATAATAGTAGCAGGGCTAAGTGGACAGGGAAAATTGAACAAGAACTTGCTTATTTCAAATGTTTTACTAATCTTGGTTTTGGATAAGTGCTGACTCTAGTGCTAAGGCAGTCATTGCTGCTGTGGGCTGGGAGGCACCTCACCCTCTGCTCTGTTTGCAGAACCTCTGCAGGTCTGGCTGAAACTCAGCATTTTCACATTGCTTGTTTATATGATGGTTCTTCTGCTGGTTTTAAGGGATCAGTGGCTTTGTCTTCTGCATGTGCTGTTGTACAGTTGACTGCAATGCTGATGGGACTAATGGGGTTGTTGAATTTCACTGCAAGGATGATTTCCTCTAGTTGAAATAATTAGGAAGACTGCTGCCATTCAGCAGGCTGCGAGATGCAACTTAATGCTGTGTATTGAAAATGCCACCCAGATGCCACCCTAATCAGTGATTAAGAGGTATGAAAACCTAGGGGGAAAATCCATAATTTGGAAAAATTGAGAAGATTTGCTGGATTTGGTTGGGTTGAAGTTAATTTTCCTTTAAGTGGCTAGTGTGGAGCTATGTTTTGGCTTTGTGCTGAGCACAGTGATGCTAACACAGAGATGTTTTAGTTGCTGCTGAGCAGAGCTTACACAGAGCCAAAGCCTCTTCTGCTTCTCCCCTGCCACGCTGGCGGGGAGGCTGGGGGTGCTTGGGAGAGTGGGAGGAGACACAGCCGGGAAAGGTGACCCCAGCTGACCAAAGGCACATTCCAGACCGCGTGACATCACCTTCAGGGTATAAAGGGGAGGCAAGAGGAGGGAAGGGGGCATGCTGGGCATGATGACATTTGTCTTCCCAAGTGACACTTAGGTGTGGTGGGCACTGCTCTCCTGGAGATGGCTGAACTCCTGCCTGCCCATGGGAAGTGATGAATTAACTCCTTGTTTTGTTTTGCTTGCATGTGTGGCTTCTGCTTTCTCTATTAAACTGTCTTCATCCCAACCCTCGAGTTTTCCAGCTTTTACCCTTCCAGTTCTCTGCCCAGTTTTGCTGGTGGGGGAGTCAATGAGTGGCTGCAAGGGGCTTGACTGCTGGATGGGGTTAAACCATGACAGGAAACCATTGTTTAAACCCTTAAACCAGGAAACCATGTCAGGGGTCCATTTTTTGAGGCGTGATGTGGTCAGTCAATTCTTTCTCTTTTTCTTTTTTTTTTTTTTTTTTGGTCATTCTGGTACCAAGCTATTTGTTATACCAAGTAATCTGCAGACTAAACCTTTCCAGAGCCTTGCATTGCTAATTCCAGTAAATTGCACCCTCACTCTAAGCAGTATGAATGGTGTCTAAAACTTTTAATTAGTCTTGTTCCCCTTTAACACTCCCATACCATCATCTGGCTGATACTTTTACAGGGTCCCTGCAGATACAAATCAAAGTGACGAGTGGACTGCTGATAACAAATAGCACACACGACTATGTCTTTGCAGGAAGTTCAGTGAGATAAATCAATGCAAAAATAATATACTTGTTAAATGTTCCGTAAATCTCCCCCGGATGGCTGATTCACAGTGCTTTACTTAGGAATATTCAGAATCTATTTGGTTTTAAAAATGCGCCGTTTTCTTGATTTATTTAGAAGCGGAACAGAAGAAGGAAAGGCTCGGTTCCTGTTCGCATCGCTTGCTGTGTGTTTCTGCGGCAGACTTGGTGGGGAAGCGATGTTCGGGCCCCGCGCAGAACAGGGGGGCCCCCTGCGGGCGGGATCCTTCCCTCTGCCTCGGGGAGCGGCGGCTGCTGCGCTCGCCTTCCCCCGAGCGCGGCAGCCATGGACAGCCGGCATTTACAGCTGCCTTGTCCGCGCCTTCGCTTTAAAATGAGGGAGAGACGCACTCTCCCCAAGTCCCAAAAGCAGGAGGGGCGTTCGTGGGTCGCTGTCCGGAGTGCGGTCGTTCAGGGGAGGCGCGGTCCGGCTCCGTGCCGAGGTTTCTCAAGCGCGAAGGCGCGGGTGGTTTCCGGGTCATCCTGCGACTCAGCGAAGGGGCGACATCCCCAAAACTTGTCCCCACGCAGGAGGGGAAAGGTCCTGTGAGCGCTGATCGGAGGGGAGCACATCGGGGAGGGGAATCGTATCGGGATTGGGAGGATCACGTCGGGGAGAGATCACGTCGGGGAAGCGGGGATCACATCAGGAGATGGGGGATCATATAGGGGAAGGCAGCATGACACCGGCGGGGAAGAGAGGGCATCGCCTCAGGCCGGGCAATTGCCGCGCTGAGCCCGAGGGAGCGCCCGGTTGAGTCACAGGCGCCGTTCCCGGCCAGGTGTGCGGGACGAGAGAGGAAGGGACGGAACAGGTCGGGATGGGGCAGGACGAGAAGGAAAGGGACGGGATGAAACGGAACGGAACGGGACGGAACGGGGCGATCGGCGGGAGCGGCCGTGGGGGCAGCGGGGGCGCGGGGGCCGCGCTCAGCACCGGGGAGAGCTCCGCGCCCACCGCGCATGCCCCGCCCCGCCGGCGCGGATAAAAGCGCGGAGCGGAGCCCAGCGGCGCCAGCCGTGCCAGCGCGCCAGCCCTGTCACCGTGCCAGCCGTGCCACCGCACAGCCGTGCCACCTCTCCAGCCGTGCCACCTCTCCAGCCGTGTCACCGCACCGCCGGCACCGCGCCGTGCCGTGCCCGGACCCTGCCGCCGCCCCAGCAGCGCGCCCGCCGCCGCCACCGCTGGTCAGCCTCTGGGGAAAAAGCTCCCGCGGACCCGTCTCCCACCCTATTATGGGATGGGCGAGCCCTGCGAGCGCGGTGCCTGCTCGCCTGCCGCTGGCATAAAGGAAGGAGCGGACAGGGAGTCCTGGGACACGCCGCTGGCTTTCCTGGAGAGCGCTCAGATGGACAACGGGAGCAACGTGTCCTTCCTGCAGTTCTTGAAGACCATCAACCTGGAGCGAGCCGACGGGATGCAGGGGGACAGTTCTGACGTGGTGCGGATTGTCATTTCACTGGTGTACTCTGTGGTGTGTGCCCTGGGACTGGTGGGCAACCTGCTGGTGCTCTACCTGATGAAAAGCAAGCAGGGCTGGAGGAAATCCTCCATCAATCTCTTTGTCACCAGTCTGGCAGTGACTGACTTCCAGTTTGTGCTGACCTTGCCATTCTGGGCAGTGGAGAACGCACTGGACTTCAACTGGCTCTTTGGCAAGGCAATGTGTAAGATCGTCTCCTATGTTACAGCAATGAACATGTATGCCAGTGTGTTCTTTCTCACTGCCATGAGTGTGGCTCGATACCGCTCTGTGGCTTCAGCCTTGAAGAATCAGCGTCGGGGAGACCCGCTGGGTGGCTGCTGCTCTGCCAAGTGGCTTTGTGCACTCATCTGGCTGTCTGCTGTCCTGGCTTCCCTGCCCCATGCTATTTTTTCCACCACTGCCACTGTCTTTGATGATGTCCTCTGTCTTGTCAAGTTCCCAGAGGGCCGAGGCAACAATGCCCAATTCTGGCTGGGTCTGTACCACATCCAGAAGGTGCTGCTGGGCTTCCTGGTGCCGCTGGTTGTCATTAGCCTCTGCTACTTGCTCCTGGTGCGCTTCATCAGTGACAAGCATGTGGGCAGCACCTGCAGCGGCCCCAGCATCAAGCGCCGCTCCAAAGTGACTAGGTCAGTGTCCATCGTGGTGCTGTCCTTCTTCTTGTGCTGGCTGCCTAACCAAGCACTTACAACCTGGGGGATACTCATCAAACTCAACGTGGTGCACTTCAGCAATGAGTACTTTCTCTCCCAAGTGTACCTCTTCCCCATCAGCGTGTGCCTGGCACACTCCAACAGCTGCCTCAATCCCATCCTCTACTGCCTCATGCGCAGGGAGTTCCGCAAGGCACTGAAGAGCCTCCTCTGGAGGATCACCTCCCCTTCTCTCACCACCATGCGCCCTTTCACTGACACCACCAAGCCTGAGAAGGAGGAGCAGGCCCTGCATGCCGTGATGCCTGTCCAGCCTGTCCCTGCTGCTCCCCGTGCTGCAGCCGTGCAGGCAGAGGTGGCCTATTACCCGCCCGGGGTGGTGATGTACAGCAGCCGCTATGACCTGCTGCCTGCCAGCTCCATGGAGCGGCACTGCTGAGAGGGCAGGGGGCTCTGGGGGCTGGCACTGTGCCAGATGTGGCCTGGGGATATTGAATGCCTGGTCAGGACAAGGGGAGGAGGGATGAGTAAAGGAGGACTTGTGTGTGAGAGATGCTCTTTTGCGGTTTTGTCTGCCCTCGGAGACACTTGATGGATGTTGCTGTCTGGAAGATGCACCTTGAGCTGGAGAGCAGGACTAGGAGGAGGTAGTGGTGGGATGTCTCTATGATGCTTTTTAGTGCTTCTGCCTGTGCTGGGGAGCAAGGACCAATGAGGGTGATGGGATCCCAGCCAGGGAGGATGCAGGATGTGCAAAGCAGCACAGGTAGGTGAGGGGCTGGCTGGGGTGGACTGAGGCTGGAAGGCCTCAACCACGTCCCTCAAGCTAGAGTTGCAAGCAGACCTCCCACCTTGTGTGTTTGTCTATGGCAGGGAGAGGGAGCTGAGCTGCTTTCTCCCTGCTGCAGGACCCTGTAAACGTCACTGCTTCCTGGGCTCCACTGAGGGCTGGGCATCAGACAGCCTCTCTTCTACTTCAAACCTGCCCTGAGGGGAACAGCCAGCACAAGTGGATACAAAGCTCCTGCTTGTTCAGGCTTGGCGCCTTTCCCCTCTTTTAGGGATGTGGGAAAGAGCAGGGACCAGGAACACTGTGCTCCCCTCCAGATCAGTGCAGATCTGTTTTTCTAGCTACCCCTCATCCCCCCAGCTGCTGCCAGGGCATAAAGCAACCCAGACAGACAAGGAGAAACCCAAGGATGGAATTCGCAGCTTCATGGGGTGTTCCTTTGCCTGGGTTTGGAGGGAGGGTGTGAGCCCCCTGATACTGTTCCACAGCCTCTCTCCAGGCCACTGAGGGGAAAGGAAATCTCCCAGCCCCAGACCATGGAGATGCAAGACAGCATCTCTCCCAGGGCACTGAGGTTGCAGGCTTAATTTTTGCTGCACTTCAGACTGTTCATATTTCACTTCAGGAAATCAGCACAACTGTAAATAAAATATTTTTAAAAGGGGAAAAAGAAACACCCCTAGCCACTTCAAATCACTTGCTCTGGGATACTTCTGAGTTCACTTAAAACCAAGCACAAAGGCTTTAGTTCTGCTGAGGGTTTGCACTGACTCTTGCCAGTTTTTCAAGCGAAGTTCAGTTCAGGTCCTCCAGTCTGAGCAGCCCTAGGGCCTGCAGTGCTTATGTAGCATAGAGAATGTCAGGGATTGGCCTTTACCAGCCTCTATTCCACAGAAATGCCTGAGAAATAATCTGAGGCTTATCCGAATCGAACTTTTAGGGGGATGAAAAAAGTGTAATTTTAAGCTGTGAAAGTTTTTATGATGA
The DNA here is from genome assembly GCF_027579445.1 of Ammospiza nelsoni. NCBI lineage: Eukaryota > Metazoa > Chordata > Aves > Passeriformes > Passerellidae > Ammospiza > Ammospiza nelsoni. The sequence continues at coordinate 77,398,465 of NC_080669.1, read as the reverse complement.
GGCTATATATCTACTTAAAATATTTTTTTTATTATGAGGAAAAAGATTTGAAACCAAAAGTTCAAAGCATTAGTTTTAAATGATAGGAAGGTGCAACATTTCTGGTTTTGATTTCAGAACACAAGTTCATTAATCCCTAGTACTGCATATAAAATGATTATATAAATGCAATTTTCAAAACTGTTTTCTATTTCCAAACCCTTTCCTTGCAGTCTAACTCCAACATCTGCCTGATTCTGCTATAAAGGCATTTATGCAGAGGGTTGTGTGTCACCTCTAAGTACTGACATGGAGCAAACTTGCTATTTCTGTCCAGAGAAAGCTGCTACACCATAGTGGCAATTACATTTTTCAGACTCTGTTAGGTGTACTGAATGTGTTGGTAACTCCTGTTGTAAAATTTGTTTGGTCTGAAAGCAGCTGGTTCTGCTACCTGCAAGGAGAAGTTATCTTTTTTTCCAAGGCAGAAAAGACTTCTCCAGCCTTGGGCATTTGCTCACGAGGAAGATACTGATTTACAAGTTGTCTGAAGAAGAGCAGCAGAAGTGAGCTGGCGGCTGATGGGCACACTTACACAGATGCAAAGACTCCGAAGAAATCAGACATATCCACAGAAGAACTTGAGCATCTAAGTACTGTACAACTGCCTCTCTAACCTCCTAAATCCTGACTTGGTTGACCGGTGAAGTCTGTAGGTACTTAAGTTTTTTCTAGTAAAATTTTTGTGCCTAGAAACCTGCTCCTGAGCATGCCTAAATCTGCTTAATTCTGTAGCACTTATTTCTGTGCTTAATGGGGATATTTCTGTTGGGGCTGGCCACAGTGTGCATCCTGTGAGGGAGGCAACTCTGCATCCCAACACAGAAGACCCTGTGCCGGGCCACACTAAGTCAGAAGCGGCTGTGAACTCAACTCATTTCCCCCATCCCTTTGAATCTGTGCCTGGATGTGCTGCTTCTGCTCCAGCTTCAATGTATGTGCAGATTATGCTCCTTCCCCCTCCCTTGTGAAATGCTAAATTAGTGGTCACAGCTATCCCCCACAGCCTGAGAGATTCAGTTCCCTTTTCCACATCCCAGGGGAGTGGCTCAATCTCTGGGCCACTTTGTGACTGTGCTCATATTCTCTGGCCTGAAACAGTTCCCTGTTGCCTGAGTTGCTCAGTGTTGCTGGATCTTTATGGCAACAAAAGCCCTCAAACTCGGCTTGGCAGCACAGTGGTTAGGGTGTAATCTCCAAAGAGGAACTGTGAAGCGGTATTTTTCAGCAAATACAGAATAGAAATTGGATCCAGATCTGGGTTGTAGGTCTCCCCTTCCCAAGGACAGTGATCAACTTCCTCCCAGCTCCTGTTTCAATTAAAGTTCCAGTATGCTATCTGGGAACCCAAGGTCTTTCTAGATCTGCTGGTAAAGCAGCTTAATCTGCTAAAGGATTTGCAAAAAACTGCATTTCTGGTATAGGAGAAAGCCCTAACTTCTGTGTTGCAGGTGAAGAAAGTTGCACAGTTGTATGAGAAAAGGATACCATAAGCTCTTAATTCCAGAGTTCAGAGAGAGATTCATGTTTCTGTAGGCCAGGAGAAAGTATCTAAATTAAGGACATGGGAGGAATCTCACAGCCAGATGCTCTTCTTACTGTTTGCTTTTGAATAGCGTAATTTCTTGCTTAACTTGCTGGAAAATTTTTCCCTATCTGATGTTTAACTGTTCTTGTGCATTGAATAAACAGCTTTCCAAGCATCTGAAGTGTAACTATGAATTTCAATAGATAGCAAGCTGCCTGAACGACAGCCTCTGTGGTGTTCAGCATGGCAAAACCCATGTGCTTTTGTGGGTGTCAGTGTAGACATAATTTTGTGCCAGGAAAACAATACAGTAAATACAACAGGTGGTGTTCAGAACAACACATAGTTAGCCCAGAGTGTGTACCATTGTCAGAAGAAACCCCAGGTGTCTGATCACTAGAGACATAAAAACCTCCCATTTGGCAAATCACCCAAACATCGAAATACCTTGAGAGTATGTAGGGACTGGACAATGAAATTAGTGGGCAGCTCTCTCACAAGCCACTGATCCACCCAGTGTAAGTCATGGATCTGCTGTTTCAAAGAGGCACAATGCGTCCACTCTCGGCCAAATGTTGATTTAGGGCAGAGCAGGAGCCCAGGCTGTGCAGGTCAGTGCATGTCCAGCCCAGCAGAGAGCACTGCTGTAGCGATGCATGAGCAGAGAGAAATCCTGCTTCACCTTGGCCGTGAGTCCCAGCTAACAGCCTGAAATCTGTCTGTAAGCTGCATGGGCACGGGCACCAGCCTAGGTCTTGGCAGAAGCTGCAGATGCTCTGTTTGCATAGGGTGTGTGGCCTCAGCAGAGGATCATTCCAGCTCAACAACAAATCCTACTGAGTATCCCAGGGTTTCATAAGTAATGACTACAACACCCTTCAAAAACTCTGTTTCCTACAAATGTTCATGTCTTTGTTTGTAACAATCATCTTTTCATTTACTAAAATAAACATTGCTGAAGGATGCAAAACAATACTTAGAGAATTCTTGACAAGATTTGCCTACTTTGTCTCCTTCTGTTACGGAGTCCTGGTGGGGTGCTGGTGGAGAGGTGCACTTGGCCATAGAAGGGTAGGGACCTGAAGGTGCAGGCTGACATCTAGTGACAAACTGAGGGAACCTTTAAAGACCGGATATTTTCATTAGGCACAGGCTTTGATTCTTTAGGGACGTTTAAGTATTTCAGCCCCTTAAATAACTAACCAAGGTCTTAATGCAATAACAACCTCCAATTGCATTTCCAGGTTTCCCTTTGAAATGCCTCTTCGGTGGAAATGCTGTTTCACTCTCTCAGTGAGTTATTCTGGCACTCACTTTAACAGTAAAAAAAAGCCCAGCCCCCTTCATTCCCATTCACGACTGTCTGCTCTAAAATTGATTATTCAATTGAGTGTGTGCACAGAAGCTCTGATCTAATTTGTATCCCTGAGCTGGAGCAAGAGCAGATATAGGTGTGGTGCAGCTCAAGGACATTAGATTGAGAGCTTGGAACTTCTTTTTTTTAGTGAGAGTTTTTTCTCAAAAGAGAATTCCTATTTTTCCATTTAAAGGGCGTTACTGAAAATATCTTTTTATAATGATGAGAGTGATAGTGGAGCCCTGGAAAAAGTTAAAGATAGAATCTAAAATGTTAAGCTTTGTGTTTTCCCAGATCAACTGCACCTGTGTAAGCAGTAAGATAAATGATATAATTGTTAGATGGGATGATTGTTTAGTAATTAAATATAATTATTATATAATCATAAGAAGAATAATGAGAAACTATGTTGGAAATTCAAAGGGGGGCTATGTTTAGCTGAAACTTATGTATACAATAGAACAATATAAGTTTAATAATTAATATGAAAGTTATATAACAGTAGAGTATAAAACACGTTCATCTTGAATGTATGGTCGGAATCAGATTTAGGTAATACCCTGATTCCCAGAGCTCTTAAATAAAAAGCACCGCATATAATTGCTACGTGATTATGTGTTTTTGAATGCTAACAAGAGCAGTTAAAAGAATCTCTTGTAGGTACAATCCCAGTATCAGTCAGTGCCATGAGTAGCCAGTTAACTCATTCCCGTGCTAAACTGTAGCTGATAATACTCATTAGCTGGTTTCTCTGTCTATGTCTGTGCATAGACTCAGAATCCTTCCCAAAATCTTAAGTGTAAAATATAGATTCACAGGATGGCTGAGAAAATTGGGCCAAACAATCAGTTGCAGACAGAAGCAGTTTCTTTAGTTAACATTTTTTTTGGAAACATTGACTTGCTGGTTGGAAAGGACTGATTACTATTCTGTGTGGAAAATCACAAAATAAAGGTATCTTACTCAGGTACCAGCTTTTTCCCTTACTCATCCATTTCTTGGGATAATGAGATACTGTTTCTCTAAGGACTTGTGGTTTTCCTTCAGATCAGCTGAATGAGTATGGTCAGTTGTACAATGGCCAAATTACCTGTTCAACACTGACTTCTAAAATCATTGTTCAATGAACCCTCCCACTTTTGCTCAGCTGAACCACAAACTGGATGAAACTGGAATCTTGTGGAAAATGAGTTGTGTCTGTGTTTGTGAAGAAGTCTGATCAGCACGCTGACATCAGGTGGGTGACTCCAGGGGCTTGTGCCACCTCTCAAGGAGTCCTTACTGGGCTGAAGAAATGGTGTGACAGGAGCCTCAGGCATCTGCACCAAGGGGATAACAAAGTCCTGCACTCTCTGCACCAGCACAGGCTGGAGCCCAGTTCACTGGAAAGCAGAGAAGGAGCTGGGGACAAGGTGGACGTGAGCCAGCAAAGGGCCCGTGCAGCACAGCCCAGCTGCATCCTGGGCTGCACTGGGCAGGACTCTGAACATCTCCAGGGATGGGGAATCCTGCAGGCCAGGAGGGGCTCCTGCCCCTCTGCTCAGCCCAGTGAGACACATCTGGGATGCTGTGCCCAGTCCTGGGCAGGTCACCCAGTTCTGGAGTATTTACCAGGAAGGCTGCAGTAGGATGGAGGGCTTAGAGCATTTGCCATGCGAGGGGAGGCTGTGCTAGAGGTGCTCAGCCTGGACCTCAGAAGGCTTTATCAGTGTGTGTAAATATCTGATGTGGGTGGGGATTGAAGAAGATGAAATCAGACTCTTCTCAGTATTGTTCAGGAATGGATGAGAGGCAATAGGCCTTTCAATTCCATCATTGAAATGTAAGAAAAAAAAACCCTCTCAAATGGTGTGGTCAAGCACTGGAACAGGTTGCCTGGAGAGTTTCCAACTTTGGAGGTGCTCAGAATCTGACTTAATGCTTATTGTATTTCTTTAGCAACCCTGTGCTGAGCAGGGGGCTTGGACTGGGTCATCTCCAGAGGCCACCCATACTATTCTGTGCTTTTATGTGATTTTCTGATAGCAAATAGATTGCTCTGGATGTGTCTTTGTTCCAATGCAGTGGAATTAGCATTAGTGTCTGTCTTGCTTGATGTTAATTCTGAAAAACCTCTACAAATTTTATGCCCTCAAATCATCTACTACTATGTATTTAAAATCACCTATTCAGTGAGTTTTAAAAATGTTTTAATTACTTTTAATTTCTGCTGAAATGGTGGATGGGGCTTAGAGTAAATATAGTCTTCCTCTTGCCCATCAAAAGTCACTTCCTGCTGAAATCCAGTCCCTTGTTCATAGGCCAATCCAGTGATGGATATAGAGGTATAGAGAGCAAACCATGAGGTCCTGAAGGTAAAAGAGATCCTTCTCTTAGGAGTAGTAAATAACTGCTCAGTCTATAGAGTGGATCATAACAGGGAAAAGAAGAATCTGGTTTAAATTTCAGATCTCATTTTCAGAGATGTAAACTGAAATATTCAATTTTGAGCACACTTGATATAAACTAATTCCAATGAAAATATTCCAAAATGCAAAATCCCTGTCCATAAAAGATCATCACCCTTTGATAAGGCACTATCTTTTTCACAGAGAGAATCATAGTTCCAAAAGCTGTTTTATTGCCATGTTTTGTGGTGTTATGGTAATCTAACAATCTAACAATATTTGGGATATATTTCTTAAAGGCCTACTTGTTGAGATTTGGTGTTTTGTTGGAACCGCAGCAGTTACTAAAGAAAAAGGTGGCTCAGCCCTCAGAATCTGTGGAAACTGAATAACTTCCAAGTTGCATTGCAAGCTAACCTTTTTTTTTTTCAATCAGATCTGAATGTTGGAAAAACCCCAAATAATCTGAGATACATTTGCACTTATACAGTGATCTGCCAGCTGTGCAACCCCAGCGTGAAGGTCCAGACTTCAGCAAAAGGCATCTCTGTCAGAACTGTTTCCCTTCCCTCTTGTCACTCCTTAGACTCCACAAATCTGCAGTTTGTCACATTTCCTTCTCACCGTCTAACGAGCAGAAGGGCCTTGAAATCAGAGGTGTCCAAGACTCTGGTGCTGCCTCCTTCTGTGCTGCTCCTCCCACCTCCTGATGCACTTCAGCTGCTGTGAGCCAATGCCACAAAAACTCCTCTGCCAAACAAGCGGGAAAAGGCTGCACTGCAGGATTGCCTCTTGGCTTCAGCACTGAAGGCTTCCAAGGCCAGATCCTGCCGTGAGTTCGATGCTAAACGTGTCCATGGGGGGCTCCCACCACCGCATGTCCGTAGGGCAGTGCCTGCAATGCATCGGGCAAGCTGGCAACGAGCAGCTTTCCTTGGCTTTCTAAGCACGAAAAGGAAGAGAGAACTGGATGCCAGCAGCGAGGAACCCGCGGAGGGGAGAGCGGAGGGCAGGGGAGGGGACAGCTGAGGGCAGGGCTGGGCAGGGCTGGGCTGGGCAGGGCTGGGGGGCGGCTCCGGAGGGCGCGGTGCTGGCGCTGAACAGCAGGGGGCAGTCGAGCGCCCGACTCCCTCCGGGTCTTCGGGAACGGGCCTGGGAATGGGCCTCGGGAATGGGCCTCGGGAATGGGCCTCGGGAGTGAGCCTCGCCAAAAGCTCCCCGTGCTCCAGAACCTCGCACCACGGGAAACAGAGGGCTTGCTCATCTCAGTCTGCTGCGAAATCTAGCGTTCCATTGTTCTCAAAGTAAAGAAGTTCTTTGTGTTCAGGTGGAACTTTCCATGCCTCAGTTCCTGCCCATTGTCTCTTGCCCTGTTGCTCAGCACCACCGAGCACAGCCTGGTCCCTGCTCTGACCCCTCCCTGCAGACACTGACAGACATTGATGAGGTCCCCTCACAGTCGCCTCTTTAGAGGCTGAACATGCCCAGCCCTCTCAGCCTTTCCTCACAAGAGAGGTTCTCCAGTCCCTTGATCACCTTTGTAGCTCTTGGCTGGATCCACTCCAGGAGCTCCATGTTTTTTTTACTGAGGAGCCCAGAACTGGGCACAGCTCTCCAGACAAGGCCTCACCGGGGCTGAGCACAGGGGCAGGATCTCCTCCCCTGGCCTGCTGCCAATGCTCTTCCCAATGCACCCCAGGACACCCTTGGCCCTCCTGGCCACAAGGGCACTGCTGGCTCATGGACAGCTTGCTGTCCACCGGGAGCCCCAGGTCCTTGTCTTTCTGCTTTCCAGCAGGCTGGGCCCAGCCTGTACCGGTGCCAGGGGTTGTTCCGCCCCAGGTGCGGGACGCTGCACTTGCCTTTGTTGAACTTCAGACAATTCCTCTCTGCCCATCTCTCCAGCCTGTCCAGGTCCCTCTGAAGGGCTGCAGAGCCCTCTGGGGTGTCAGCCACTCCTCAGCTTTGTGTTATCAGTGAACACCCGGAGGAGGCCGCAGCCCCTTCCAAGGGTTGAGGTGAGACTCACTGGTTCCAGTTCCCCGTGTGCTCTTTCTTTCTTGCCTGTTTTGAAGATTGGGTGAGATTTGCTTTCTTCCAGCCCTCAGGCACCTCTCCTGATCTCCATGACCTTTCAAAGATGATCATGAGCCCCCTGGCTATGATGTCTGCCAGCTCCCTCATCATTCGTGGATGCATCACGTCAGGGCCCATAAAAATTACAAATAACTTTTCACGGTGCAGTCTTGAACAAGTGACCCTGAACATTTGCCTCTTAAATAAATAAGATAGAGCAGCTAGAGAATGGAAATGAACGCTGGAAACTTAGAGGGGAAAATTTTGTTTTATAGCTCATTATTTATAGCTTTGTCATGCCAAAAACATTTACAGACATTTTACAGCAGATACTTCCACCCAATCCTTCTACAGTTCAAAAATATCAAATGTCACCATTGCCACATTCACTTGCACCATCTTTTGACATGCTGCAGGGGCTGGTAGTGATTCATAGGCACCAATGTGAAAGCTGTGAGTTCTTCCAAGGCAAAGACATTTATGATTCATACTGACTTGTGTAGCCTTTCTGGAAAAAAAGGTTTATCTGCCACAAGCCACCTGAGATGCTTGTTTACAAGCAAGCCAAAGAAACTTAATGAGAACACTATGACACAGAATGAACACTGAGGAAAAAAATCAGAATACTTTTGACATTAATAAGACTTCAAATCCTCTAAAGAAGAGTCCAGAAGTTCCTTTAAGGATTTGCTTGTGTCACATGCCTGCTTGTTAAAGGGGAGTAAGTGGCAGATGTTGGTAAGAGAAAGAAAAAGTAAAGTGCCATGAAGGTGTCAGACTTGTCTCCTGCCTTGCCTCGTTTAGCCATGACTGTTTCTGTGAGAGTGGGAGGGAGGAGGGTTGGTTATCACAGGACAGCTCATCTTTGAGAGGGTTCAGAGGAGGGATACAAGGATAAATGAGGGACTGGAGCATCCCTTTCATGAGGAAAGGCTGAGGGAGCTGGACTTGTTCAGCCCCAAGAAGAGGTGACTGAGGGGGTGTAGAGCCTCCTTCACTGGAGATATTCAAGAGCCCTCTGGACACAATCCTGTGCCGTATGCTCTGGGATGGCCCTGCTGGAGCAGGGAGGCTGCAGCAGATAACCCACTGTGGTCCCTTCCTGCCTGACCCATCCTGTGATTCTGTGTGGTTTGGATAAGTGTATCATTTACATAAACATGATACAGAGAGGATCTTTATTTATTTGATTTTATGTATATGGAAATAAAACCAGATGAGAAAGATCAGGCACAGGGTACTTGTAACTTTATACTCACATCTCTGCTATAAAGTTGATGTTCAGTACAGTAAATAATCATATTGATAATGGCTCAAGTCCAGAACTGGTATAAAGACACAGAAGAGGTGGAAATTAATAGCATTCCTAAATTAATAGCATTACAGTACAATCCTTCAAAACCTTCAACATTTTTAACATTTTAGCATTTCTTTTGCCGAAATAAATATTTTATCCCCTTTCATGTATTAGTAATATATTATATTAGTGACATACATTAGTAACATTTCTATTGCTAAAAGGAATACTTATTTTATCCCCTTGTATGAGTTAGTAAGATTTTATATTGTTTTCAATAACACTTGAGATACATTTTCAACTTCAGAATGAGCACCATCTTTTTTTTTTGGTTTTTATTTAGACACTGTTTTCCAAATTGTATATACTTTTTTTGTCAGTTTGCCATTTCTAATAAAGACTCATAAAGATACTGTCTTGAAGTCCTGGGAACAATACAGGATGCCTTTATAGAGATTTCCAGAGAAAAGATGACATTAATGTTTCTGTCGTCCATAGCTGACAGTGGGTTTTAAAGGGAAAGATCATGAGGTCGTGAGAAATGATAACATGAGTTCCTGAAACAATTTTCTCTGAATAAATCTGTAAATAAAAGCTCTGATATACATGATCTGTAAATAAAAGCACTTCTCACTTCTCTCTGCAGGTTCAGAACCCGTCTTGCATTGCCATAGATTTGTGGTTCCTTTGTGGGCCTGAATCAATGCCAGCATTCTCTTTGTGTAACAGAGCAGGGACAACATTGACCATTTAAATGTTAATGTTCTAATGGTGTTAAACCTCAAAGAAAATATTGACAAAGACATAGTAAACATTGCAAAATTTCTTTTGCAGCCTCACAGTGGAATCAGAGCTTTATGACCTCAGCTCCTCGTGCACAAGTTTATGTGGTGCAGTCCTGTGAAACCAGATCACTTCCTCCTTTATCTGTTTTTATGGCTCCATAGATGCCTTGCTCTTCCCTTGAAAATTCATCCTCCCAGGAGATACGGAGGTAATGGAAGTTAGGGACTTAATGATGGCATAAAGATAATTGGGAAGACAACAATCCTTCATTTTCTGTCTTCCTCCTGTTTGTGCCTGTTGAGGCCCTGGTGCTCCAGCTGTCTCTGCACCTGCAAACTGTTTCAAACACAGTCCAGGGGCTCTGTCTTCCCAGTCTTTCTCTTCGTGGGTGTGAAATGTAGAGCCACAAAACAAAAGAAACCATGAAATGTGGCTTCTTCAAAAGGCGGGAAGGATGCAGATGCTGTGGTGAGGTTTGCCACACACTGAACCTTTTTTGGGGCCCTCAGTGGAGACAGTCAGCATCAAGAAAAGGTATCTGAGGCTCCCACAGGCTTGTTAAAATTAATAAGAATTTACCTAGGGGAAAATTGATTTTCCTGAGAATATGTGACTCTACTCTTGAAAACCTAGAGAAAGGATGAAGCTGAAGCATCTCTGCAGAGGCACTTGATGCTGAAATGTAACCATTTATTTTTGGTGTTGTCAGTTCATGTCTTGCGGAGCTTCTAAGAGCTGATAAGCTCAACACTGCATTTCTCTGAACAGTGTTGATGATACATGTGCAACATTAAGAACAAAAACAACCATTAACACCATATTTGCCCATAGTCTCTCAATGTTCATTAACAATATTCCATTAGCAGATGGCTTCAGGTGGCTTAACATATAACATAGTGGATGGATATGACAGTTTTCAGGACAGAGGAAGCACAGCATAAATACTGTATATTGCTTTCACAAACAGGTTTTCAAAACTCTGGCAGTATTATAAAAATAAGAAAGAAGCTTCATATGCAATAAAATACAAATAACTGGGCTTGTGTATTTACTGTACAGTAATTCCTGATACTGCTTTGCAGAACTGAATTCCTCTACAATATTCTATAGAGAGCAAATGACATTTCAGGCAAAGCATGAAGGAAAACAGAGAAAAGAGAGATGCTACTTTAAGATAAATGCTGTCATATCCAATGTCAAGATTTATGTGGTCAATTTCATTCATTTTTTCAATTACAGCATCAGAACCGAGAAGCCACTTTTTAAAGAAGGCAGAAATGGCAGCTGTTTCCCACAGACAGACTTTTAGGTACCTACACATGGATTTGCAAAGCAGCTTTAGGCAGACTTTCCTGACAAGCTCAGCTAGTACCTTCACTTTTTTCATACAGAAGCAGCAGGATCCAGTACAAGATAATTACTTTACAATAATGCTTTTAAACAATAGGCTTCAATTTTTTTATATTGCAGTCATTTTTCACACTCAAATCTGCTTTTGACAGTAGCTGGTAATTAACTGAACCATTTAACTGTACCACTAATGATAACAGAACTGCACCCTGCATGGCCTCTGACACCTGTTTGAATCTCCTGCAGCTTTTGACTACTGGAGGGAACAGCCCCCAACTTAGGATGCTTGAAGAACAAGATAAATAAAAACTTTCTTCCTAACTCTGTCCTTTTACATTATTTCAATTTATCACATTCTTCATCGATTAACTTTCACAAATTGGTAACGAGGAGTTCCATAATGACTCCCAGTGTAGAGCATCAAGATACCGTGGCCACACACACCATCATCACATGCCACAGCATGTGAACACACTGTGGGGGAGAGTGTGGGTGTGTGTGTCCGAGGCATAAGGCAGCCAGTTCTATAAAGTCTCCACTTCATAAAGCTCTGGAATTGCAACCGATCCAAGGAGGTAAGAGAGGATGACGTGCCAGCAGTGTCAGCACAGCAACAGCACCAGTGCTACTGACCCAGAAAGAAAATGCTCCCCCGGGGAGATCCCTTCCGACGGCTCCCTGCAGCCCTAGTCCACGTAGCGAATGCAGAAGGCCACGAAGCAGCAGCCGGCCAGCGCCACCGTGGATGCCGAAATGACGGTGACGGCGCTGCCGGCCACGCTGACCAGGAGCCCCAGGCCCACGCCCAGAATGATCTGGGCCAGCTGCACCATGCAGGTCAGGGCGGCACAGTCGATGCCCTTCCCTCGCCCGTGCTCCCCTGCTTGCTCCCCTTCCTGCAGCTTCTGGCTCTGCGAAGAAGCACAGAACAAACCCCAGAAACGGGGCAGTGTCAGCAACACGCAGCTCTTGGCCGAGACATTGTTACAGCCCCGGGGCAGCGGGCAGGTCAACAGCTCGCTGCTCCCCTTCTTACACCACAGAGATTTTAAGTAACAGGAGTTTTCCAAGCTTCCACCAAATTTTTTCTCATCTGCAGTTTTTCCCTCTATCCCTTCTCTTAAGGAAGGAATTGGAAATTGACTGGAGAAACTATACATGATTTTCAAGTTCAGGTCAACTTGATCTCTGTCAAACTGATAGTAAACAGTACAGGTCATCCTGTCGTGAATAATTTCGCTCTGACTCATGGCTGAAGGAACCATACTATCATATTATCAAAGAATCATCACAGAATCACAGAATGGTTTGTATTGGAAGGAAATTGGAAAATCATCTTGTTCCAATGCTCTTGTTGTGAGTAGGGACACTTTCCAGGGTGCTCAGAGGTACATCCGACCTGGCCTTAAACACCTCCAGGGATGGGTCATCCAAAACTTCTCTGGACAACCTGATCCAGTGCCTCACCACCAGCACACTAAATAATTTTTCCCTGATATCTAACCTAAATTTACTCTCTCTAAGTTTGAAGACATTTCTGATTGTTCTATGACTATGGGCCCTTGTGAAAACCCCTCTCCATCTTTCTTGCAAGCTCCCTTCAAATACTGGCAATCCACAATTGTGCCAATCTGAAACCTTCTCTTCTCCAGCCTGAACAATCTCAATTCTCTCGGCTGTTCCTCACAGGAGAGGTGCTGCAGCCCTGTGACCATTTTCATGTCTCTGCTCTGTGCTGGCTCCAGCAGGTCCCTGTGGTTCCTGTGCTGGGAGCCCAGGGCTGGATGCAGGGCTCCAGGTGGGTCTCAGCAGAGCAGAGCAGAGGGGCAGAATCCCCTCCCTGCCCTGCTGCCCATGGGGCTCTGGGTGCAGCCCAGGACACGTTTGGCTCTCTGGGCTGGGAGTGCCATGGCTGGGCCATGTGCAGCCTCTCACCCACAGCACCCCCAAGCCCTTCTGGGCACGGCTGCTCTGGGGCTGCTCATGCCCAGCCTGGGCTGGCACCAGGGGCTGTCCCAGCCCAGGGGCAGCACCAGCACTTGGCCTTGTTAAACCTCATCAGATTCCCATAGGCCCATTCCTTCAGCTTGTCCAGGTCCCTCTGGATGGCATCCTGTCCTTCATGTGTGCAATCCTTTCATCTATGTCATTAAAGAAGATAGTGAATCACACTGGTCCCAGTGCAGACCCTTGAGGGCACCACTTGTCTCTGATGTCCATGTGGATTCTGAGACATCGACCACAACACTCTGGATGTGACCATCCAACCACTTTCTTTTCCATCTAGGAGGAGTCCACTCCATCAAATCCATCTTTTCACTTTACAGGGAAGGATGTTGTGAGGAACCACATCCAAAGGCTTTACAGCAGTGCTGATGTGCCCCACACACATATAGCCAGGAACCTGAAGTTATGGCTCAAAGCACATAAAGGAAATCAGCACTAAAATACAAATGTAATACTTTTATTGCTGGGGATGAAAGCAACCTGAAAGCAAACATCCAGACTAGGATTCTTCTACACTATTGAGGACCACCTTTAATTACTAATCTGTGTATCTGCTGTGATACATAGCAGAACAAAAGCCTTCATTTATTATGTACAAGTGTCTTACATATTAGCACCCTGTAAGGCTGCTGGTGGGTCACTGGAGCAGATTAACTAGAGGGGTTGTGGAGTCTCCTTGCTTGGAATCATTAAACCTGAACTGGGGCAGCCTGCTCCAGATTGTCCCTCCTTGAGAAGGATCTACATGATCTCTGGGGGTCCCTTCCTCCAGAAAGAAATTACTCTGTTTAACTGGGAAATTATGTGATAATTGACGTATTTATTTCCTTCCTGCATAGGCTGTTAAATGGAGGAGGTTCTATTCCAACAACAAGAAGTTCCAATACTGCAGGCCAGCGGCATTATGGTGTTCTGGTATCCAAATTCTCTTAGCCATTAAGATGCTTTTTGCTTTTTGCAAACCCTATTACCTTGCCTTTGAGCTACACAAAGCTCACAAGTACTGGAGACAAACAGTCTCTTCCTAATCCAGTAGAAAAAAAAATTGAATTTGGATCCTAGGGAACAGCAGCACAGAACAGGAGCTGAAATGGCAGCATTATAAAACACAGCACATGATTTTGGTAGAATGCATAGTGGGGGAAGATGTCCGCTCCTTGTTCTGAAATGATAAAGCCCCAATTTTAGACACTTTGAAAAATAAATTGTATTTATTTTGCTGGGCTGTTCCCAGTCTTCCTATGTGGCAGTAGTTCTGACCACAAATACATGAATCTGTAAATGAATGCACTCTTGTGCTTGATGTTTATTCTTTTTTTTTCCTGTCTTGTACTATAGAAGATTTGAGCTAAGCCTCAACCCATTAATATAAAATCTAACATAGAATTATATATCATTTAACATCTGTCATAGCAGATACCATACATCAAACAAGAAACAACTGGTTGTCTTTTAAGTAACACATTAATATATTGGCCTATTAACTGTAAAGTTCATGCACACTTTAGCTTATTTTATTTCACTTTTGTCTTGAAACAGATAAAAATTTGGCTTTTACTCCTCCTCTCTGAGTTGGCTGACCTGAGGTAAGAATTGAGATTTCACCCTAACCTGGGCTCATTCCCAGTCTTCTGTTTTGTGTTCATAATACATCATGATCATTCCCTGTTGGAAGGAGCAAAGAAATTAACCAAAAAATTATTAATCATATATATGAAATATTGAATCACTTTGAGACTTCCTCCTAGCATTCAGTACAATAATTAAAGAGTTCATTTGTGTTCATCCTTCAGAAGGTGCTGGTGAAAGCTGTACAAAACAGTAGGACATGTTGTCTAGCACTTGATCTACCCCTCTGCTGCTTAAAACTATGTTTTATGTGGTTTTCCAGTATTTCAACGTTGCCTTTATTAATTTCTTCAGATGTTCCAAGATATACTGGAACTTTTCCTAATTTCTTCCAACTCTCCTTAATTTTTCTTGTTTCCAGCTGTTTGACTAACTTAAGGGACTTGAGAGGACTTTTCCATTAAAGAACTCAACGCTTTACAATACATGAGGATCCTGCTGTGCCCAGTAACATGATACAAGGAGTGCAAGTTTTTCCAGATTTTCCTTGGAAACAGGATTTAAGGCCATGGAGGATGAAAACCCAACCACAGACATTTAGAAAGATAATGAGTATATGGTATAGATTTAATACTGTACTATATAATGATGTTTCTACTTGAATGGCATTTGTTTATTAGCTAAGAGCTAATAAGCTTTTGTAACACTTTTCAGTTAACTAAAAATTCTGACAGCCTTTACAGGCTTGTTATTAAAACCTCAGGCCCTCAGAAGTCCTCTGCTAATGTGGCTGGAAAGAAGGATATGAGGAAGGTAGGACTTGAAGACAACACAAGTGGACCACCCTGCTTACTGCCTGAACATGTTCTGTGATTGGCTTTGTTTCAGATGTGATGATAAATAATTATTTGTTTCATGGAAGGCCTGTTTGGAGAGTTTGGAGCTGGGATATTAACTTTCTCTGTCAGAAACTTCCCATTCATATGTGTCATTGTTAATAGTTCAAAATTAAAATTAAAAGCTGCTCCTTTCCATCCAGTTTACCCCCAAAACAGGTTGAACAGACACAGACAGATATAAAATTAATGCTTCTTGGGACATTGCACTCACCTCCTCTTCCCTGTGGTACTCTGCAATGAGGTGGAATGGCACTGTGTACAGTGTGCTGGACATGACTCCAAAGAGTGAACAAAGAGCCAGAGTGGAATAGACATTGGGAAACAAGCCAATTAATCCAGTACCCAGTCCAAAAAGTAGGTATCCCATGAAATAAAGTCCCTTTAATCCTATGTATGGCAGAAGGACTTTCTGCAAGTCTGTGGAAAGAAAGTGAAAATGCTGATAAGATTAAAAGAAATAGGTAACATTTTATCAGGAGGTTCCTTCTAAGGAAAAAAAAAAAACAAAACTTGTATTTTGTAAAATGCAATGAAGAAGATAATCTTAATGACTTTAGAAGTTACCTCAAATTATTGTAGGTATAAACTTGCCAAAGAAAACTTGCTCACACCACCCAGAGCTCAACCTGCAGCTTGCACTGCAGCTGCACCCAGAGATGCTTGTGCTGAATAGAAGTTTATCCACAGAAGGGCTACACAGAAATGCCTGCAGTTAAGCTACAAAGGAAAAACATTTCCCTCAAGCCTCTTTTAGATGCTCAAATCAACCCCCAAAATGCTACTTATATGAGTTTTCAGATCAGGTGGTTTTTAATTCTTTGGAAGAGTTATGGTGAAAACTACCTGGGGAGCTGTGCTAGCATGTTTATGCATAATTTTGGAGAGCAAGATTGAAGCTTCTGGCAAGAACTTCTACACAGGGAATGCAAATGGGGAGAGGTCACCTTCAGGAGCCCACAACTACAGCATTGCTAGGTGAAAGAGCACCTAAGAATTTAGTGTGGCATCTATTTACAGAATGATTTTCAGTGTTCAGGGTCAGTTCATGTGCAGAACAATATCCCAATTCCAAAGTCACCCCTCATGATGTGGTCAGGAACTGTTGGTGCTAAGATATGAGTTTCTAACAATGCTGAGAATGTCACATTCCTTAAGCCTTTATGTAGAACAAATTCCAGGTAATTTGGCATCCCCTTATGGTTTTTGAACAATGGCAAACAGCAAACACAGTGTTGGAGTTTATTCATGGGTACTTACAAGAATAGACTGATGAAGAAATTGCATTGATGCACAGCCCCCAGCATCCCATCTCTACCCCTGCTTTGTAGGTCAGGTAAAGTGTGGAGTTGTGAGGTGCATAGGGATTCCCGTGGTACACAACCTGAAAGACACCACAGAAGTCACAGCAGGCAGGAATGGCACCGTGTAGGGAATGCCTCCTTCTCATGGGCACAGGGCCCATCCCTGGAAGGGAGCACCCACGAGATCTGTTGACCATGCCCTAACCACCCATTTGTAACTCTCCAGGTGTCACACTCACATCTCCTGGACTGTCACATCCCAGGCTCCACCTCATTTCTTACCCTCTGCCTTTTCCTGGACTGTCTATTGTACAGATTTTTAAATCTGCTCATTTGCTCTTCTATCCTTTAGGTGTCTCACTTCCAACTAACTTTCTCTCTTCTCTCAGTCTTCTTGCCTTAGCCTTTCTTTCCTTAATTTATCTACAATTTTTTTTTCTGTTTTCTCTTTCAGATTTTCCTCAACACACTTATTTTTCCACACAGTTATTCTCATATTCAGTTACTATTTTAGACAAGCAAAACTTTTTCTTTCAGTTGTTCATCTACGCTGCAGGGAAAAAAACCCTCCCTCTTGCCTTGCCTGAATAGACAAAAAAGGCAAGGAAATAGGAATACTGTGTGGAAACCACAGAAGAGCAGGGAGTGGCAGTGAGATATTGGTGCCAGGACCATATTAGTGCTCTGGACGGAAGGAGGCAGACATGGCCATACAGGCAAGAGTCACTGTCAAGGACATACAGTCCGTGGGAATAGCACGGAAAAGGCACTAGGGGGTGTTGTGAAGGCAAACAGCTGCTGAGAAAAGGGGTTCAGGACAGACAAATGCAGGAAGATAAAACTTTTTGCTGCCAAATAGCTCCCTGTGTGCACAGAGCTGCATCCTGAGGCCAGGGAGGCTGCAGTGCCGGTGAGGGGCTTTGTGGGGATGCTGCACACACACCAGGACAAGCCCAGCGGCATCCAAGCACTGCCCAGCCAGAAAACCTGCCCAGCTGGGAGCAGCTCTAAAACCAAAACAGAAAATGGATGTGTTTGGGCCAGCTCTGAGAGCTTCACTTGGAACATTTAGACACAAATAGCCTAAAAAATACTACACTTTTCCCCAGTGATCTCCCCAGACAGGCTTGGAACAAGGGCCTGACCTCAATTAGCTGGTTTACAAAACTATTGTTGAGCCATCCAGATACAAATGGCTCTGACACCTGTGTCATTTCCTCAGGATAGTAACACCATTTCACTTCTTCTTGATGGAGGAGGAGATGCTACAAGGAAGGAGTAGTGAGAGCATTTTATGCTTTACCTGTCCCATGAAATCCGTGAAGAAAAGCATGTTGGACAGGAAAGCCATCCATCCAAAGAGGTGACTCACACACAGGCAGCGATAGTGGGATGGCATGCTTAAAAGTGTCTTCAAGAGGGATTTAAGTGTCATCTGCCTCTTTTCCTAAAAGCAAATATTCAAGAATAATACAGTGTTATTGTCCTGAATGCTAATGAAATAGCTGACAGCTAATAAAGAAGGTCTTTGTAGTATCTTTTCATTGCTAAACTTCCAAAGTCTTTTATTTTTTGCTAGGAAGGGTTGCTTGGGTACTGAGTTTTCTTCAATTTATAAAATTCTATAAAGTATATAGAAGAGATGGAGTATACCCGCAGGAATGTAACATTTTTTGCTGTTATTATCAGTAGGACAATTATTTACATATAGAATAACAGGGAAATTTTCTGCCAAAGCAGACTCAGAGAGTTTAAAAAAAAACCCAATGAACCAACAACAGAAACAACAAGCAACAAAAGTTATTTCTCTATAGAAACCATCAGCTTTACACTGAAAATTTAAAGCTGCTTCAGAAGAAAGTTGTGCTCAAAATACTTCCTGAAAATTAAAATATGTCAGATTCCTGAGACCTTTTATTCCCTTTCCATTCTATGTGCTAAATTCCCTAGGAAACTTCTTTTTCTAGGGAAACTTCTACCTCTTCAAGCATACCATGAGCTTTCCATTATGCTCTGTCCTTGAAGCAGGGAGAAGCTGTGGTTCCCCATGGTAGCGCACAGAGAATGTGAGCTCCAGCATCTGAGCACCTCATACCAAGGGAGAAATAACTCATTTCATAACCAAAACTTAATTAGTGCTGGTTAACAAATCTCACTGATGAGGAAAATCAAATTTTCTCACTGCCTTTAATGCCCCATGTAATCTCCCTCCTTGTCTCAGCCCTGTGCCCCAAAATTCTCAGATTCTTCTCCAGTCACATTCATCAGATCATTTGTATTTCTAATTTTTTTTTTAACTACTGTAGATGTGCTTGATATCAGGTATTTTTACCCATAATTCTTCCTGTATTAAAGCTCCTGCATGGTTCACTGCTTTTAAAGAGAAAAAAATATATACTATTTTAACTGTGCATGATGGAAAACTTCCAGTTTTCTCTGAAGACATTTGAAGACAACAGTGTTTGGAGAGATGGTAAGGGAAGAGGTATGTTACGAAATGTGGGAGAACTGCAAAAATTATGCTAATTTACTCAAAATTCCTGGACTGGATCTTGTCTTCAATTTACTGTAAGATGTCATTTTTTCCTTTCTTTCTTCATTTTTGTATATACTTTTCACAAATCTCCTTTCCTTTGAACTAGGCTATGCTGCAAGCTACTCTATGAATAATCACCACATATAAAGTTGGAAAATAATTTGCTTCAGTGTGAGGTTTTTAATCCTCATAGGAATGCCAAAATTCAAGTTGCTGGCTTCCACCTTGGACTGTATATTGTCCAAATCCCTTGGAACTTGGCATCATTGTCTTTTTTTAAACAGGGCGAGCTTTACATTCTTCTACAATTATAAAAAGAAAACAAAAGAATTCCAGATTAACTCATTAATGTTATTTCAAGGATAATTACTATTGTTTGACTTGGCTTTATTTAGTTTGCAATTCTTCCAACCTGCTTTTTAAAATAGACTTTCCAATCAAAGTTTGAGGATAAGGTCATGGAATTACAAAGGACACTGCAGTGATTACAAACAGTAATTTGACAGCTAGATAGAAATGTTTTTTTTTCTGTTTAGATATTCCAGAAGGTGGGAATGGAAACCAAAAATGTTTAATGCACACATTCAAAACGTACCAGCACACAAACCGCATGCTAATTTAAATAATGTGCTGAAGTTTGGCTCTGTTTAAGCGCCTTATCCTTCAAAAGCTCAGAATACCAAATAATCTCTACAAAATCACTACAACTCAGGGCATAAGATGATAAGAATGCAGAGGAAGCAATATGACTCAGGTTTTATGGCAGTGGACCCTGAATAATTTGGCACCATTCAAAAGAATACAAGGCTAATTGCTTTGGGTGTCTGTTCATACTGTAACAGGTCAAACCTCATTAATAATCATGTTAGCTATTAGCATGTGAGAACATAGGCCTTAATTTAGAAGAAATATAGCCATGATGCCTACAATTAAAAAAAAGAGACAGAAAAACAGGGAGCCAAACCATTTCTTCAAGGAAGTGATTATGGTAATGAATGGACTCAGCAAACATGTGCTGCAGGAGACAGATCATTAAAGCAGTGAGTGTCTAGAACTCATGCACACAAAGAAAGGCACATCAAAGGGACATGAGACTGATCAAAGCACTGGGGGGCTCCAACAGGCTGCCCAGCCTAGGCAGAGAGGAGGGCAATGGCACAGGCTCACCACCACAGCTTCGCCTCCTGTGCCAGACATGGAACTCCACGTTTCCCATGTCACTGACTCCAGGGAATTATTTCTTCCCGAGGCAGAGGCTACCCCAAACCACAGACTGCTCCCCCCACTTTCACTGCATCGCTCTCTCATCTTCATTTGCCTTCTCTTTTTTTAGAGCCTGCATGGTCCAAGCAGTCGGGGAGGCTCAGCATCTCTGACAATTTGGAGGGTGCCCAGAGTGAACAGGGCTGGTGAAGGATGCTGGCCGCTCATGCTGGCCTGAGATGGGGAAGCTCAGACAGCATCACAGTGCTCCCGTCAGATTCTGCCCACAGCTGCCTGGCTGTCTGCCCCACTCTGTGCTTGCCTTGCATTATCATCAGGCAATGCTCATTTCATATGTCTTGCATCTAATAATATTGTAATAATTTAATAATATTTTAATAATTTCATAATATTTTTCTTCCAGTTATAAATACCAAGTGCTGTTATAAAATAAATTACAAATAGTAAAAGATAATAGATCCCTTTTACTTACAGATTAAACAAGAGTATTGCTTTCCTCCTTATAACTGTTTGTACATGCTTAGTATATTTTACCTGATTTATCAAACCTTTGTATCAGTCTATCAGGGATTGATATGCATAATGCCAAGAAATCAAAATGGAATTAAAATGAGAAGCAATTGTGTCACCACTCTTGTGTTATACTTTGTTTACCTAGGGTACCATGAGGTAGCCATGAGGATTTCCTAGCACTAAAAGTCATCAACCAAACGTAAAAACAATCATCAACAGAAAATGGATGTGTTTGGACCAGTTCTCAACACTATACTAGAAGTGGGCTCTCCAGATACTTTTCTGGTAGATTCACCACTTCCTACGTGCCTTAGGTTGAAGAAATCTCTCACAAAAATGCATCAGAAACAAAATAACAGTGAGGATTTAAAAGTACTCTCTGCTTTCTCACACCTCAAAATTTTGCCAAAGGCTCAGCTACAATATCACTCGAATAAAACTCAAACTCTGGTAGCAAGGTAGCACTGTTGTAGACAATTTTAAAATTTTTTAAATTGCTGTAGGAATTTTAAAGAGATTAGTGCTCAATAAAATGTTGAGTTGCAGAATATCCAAGTGTCACACATTTCACATGTACTATGTACAAAACCATGTGGACTTCAGCAAGAATTAGAGACCTACATCGAATATTAATGGTCTGTAGTCTTTGCCCACAACTTTATGCTAATTATACCAAGACTAAAGGAAAAAGTAGATCCTATTTACAAAATTCACACGAGGAGGACATCAGGAGACTGACACTGAGCAGAAAATGGAGCCAGCTTCTCCCTCATACCCTGCCAATGGATCAGTGCATCAGAACTAGCCGGTCTCATACCTCTTGCTGGCAATACTTTCTAAAGAAAAAAAAAAAGAAAAGGAAAAAAAAAGGCAGGCAGACTTTCTCCTGTCTCTGTATCCCAGTGGAGGGTTCTTTTCTGTGCCTGTGCCTTACAGACAGTCAGCATTAGCTAATTAAGGGGTCTTCAAGGATGCCAAGATATAAGCTGTAAAGTTTCCTCTGCACTCACCTGTGTGCGTGATGCAGCCGCGCATTTCCCTGGCTTGGCTGCAGCCTTTATTTCCATACAGGTTGGTTTTAAGTGACCATTCCTTATTTCCTCCTCTATGGAGTGGTATCTATGGGGTTCAGTCTCTTCCAACAAGAACTTTGCCTCTTCATTTTCGTATCTGAGTGGGACTTCAGGAATACTGCACAGATGTACAGTAAGGCAGATTATGAGAACCAAGGCTGAGAAGAAGAAAATCACCTGGAATTCTGATGCCAAGGTATATCCTAGTATGGTTTGACCCCAATCCATAGCACCTGTAAGGTAACCCAGGGCTCCTCCCAAACCTACAATGGTGGGAGAAAAAAAAAGGAAAAAATAAATGTCTGCTGGCATTGACAAAATAAACAAAGAGCACATAATACTCTCAATATGTGATGCCCTCTAGCAATGATGGAATAATCACTCTTCAGATATTTATCACAAGAAATAGGAATACTGAGCTAAACACATACATGAGCAGTTACTAAAACATCTCTTGAAAACTCTCTTCAGATCTGTCAGGCAGAGCTCTCTAGAAATAGGCTGAATACA
The DNA here is from genome assembly GCF_027579445.1 of Ammospiza nelsoni. Lineage (NCBI taxonomy): Eukaryota > Metazoa > Chordata > Aves > Passeriformes > Passerellidae > Ammospiza > Ammospiza nelsoni. Next base: position 77,376,013 of record NC_080669.1, on the reverse strand, counting down.
CGGCAAAATAGGGTCCATTTCTTTTTTTGACTCTTTCAAGCTCTATTTTCTTTGAAATGGTAAATAATGCAAGTAAAACTAAATTAAATCCTACAAGAAAAATGTGGTTTCCATTTTGTATTTTCACAGAACAAACATTTTTAAAATTCTTTTGAGAGTTTCTATAGTTTAGAATTTGTAAAATGTATTTAGCTTAGTCCAAACAGAAATACTGCCTCTGTGTGATTTTTTTCTAAAATAGGAAATAAACCCAAAGGCATTGTTTTCTACTTACACAAATCCAAGTACAACACCACTTGGTAAAGAAAACAGAAAGGAAAAAGTATAAGTGTGTAATCCCATTTACTAATTTTCTCAGAAGAGGTAGACTAAAGGGTAAAATGAGAATGCTACTTTGTTCCTTGATGTTAATAAACCCAGTTTTCAGTCAGTCTGGTTTTTTTACAATTCTTCTCTCTGTTACTATAAGCACACACAGAGATGCACAGGATCATGCCCTCTGTTACACTCAGCACAGGCTCTGGTGGGGCTGGCACCTTTGTAGGGTCCTGACACCTCCTTAACCAGGTGGCACTAGGGCATGGATGGCTGGGAGTTCCATGGGATAGCCCCTTCCCCAGAACTCAGAAGCATTTCTACCCTTCTGCTTAGGAGATCTGATAACAGTCTACAGCAAAGCCCTGCATCTGACAAAAACTAACAGCACCTGCACTTGCTTCCCCCAAAACCATGGGATTTTGATTGAGTTCTGGGCTTTCTGTACCTTCTTTACCCTCCTGGGTCTGATTATGGCCCTCTTTCATTGTGCACTATTGGGCATTTCACAGGGGACTGTATCCTTGCTTGTTCTCATAAAAACCAATTACGCTATTAATAACTTTTTAAAGAAAATCTACACAACATTATTTTCAGTCTATGCTTGCAGACGGAATGTTTGACATTAGAGGATGATTTTGCTGTTTTGAAAAAGAAGCATCATGATATTGGAATGCAGCCTAAATGTTGATTGTGTGCACTCTTTCTTCCACTTGAATAAGTGGCCATGGGTTTCATAACTGCAAAGCTATCAAGTTTCATGTTCAAACCCTAAACTGAAAGCAAACTGGAGAGTAAAATCTCAGAAATATTAAGCATAAAAGGAAAGGAGGAACTAAAGTAGGAAAAAGAAACAATATCTAAAACAGAACCTGGACAAGAAATGGGAAGATTGCTGTCTGTGTCTAATAAGGATAAAATGGGCAATGATAAATGTAAACTGTAGGGAATTTATAATAATGTTGCAGTTTAGGGAAAACCAACACCAAGGCCAGTAAATTACTGGAGAAGACTGCCTTGGGAGGCTGTAGAACTCCAGTCAAGGGAGGATTTCAACACCAGACCAGGGAACTTTCTGTTAGGAAGGGTTGAGATGAACTTGCTGTGGAGAGCACAGGATGCTGGGCCAAGTCACACACTCTGCCCCATTTCTGTCCTATTTCACATTATTTGTCTCACATTCCCTTTCACAGATCAGTACACTGAGTCAGCTAAGTCTGTAGCTTCAAACTTGGAGACTTTTTAGTATCATCCAAAAAAATATTGCAACCAGAGTTGTGCTGAATATACATAAACACTCACTCCTCTCTTTTTCCAAACAAGTGATTCTTTAACATTTTATCTGTTTCAATGGATAATACAGATTTAATTCCCATGTGGCTTTAAGCTTCCCTTATAAACTGTGTTCCTGGATATAAGTATTTCATGTGTCCAAAATCAGCCTTTTTCATTAGCTACTACACCTCCCTCCTTCAACAGAGTAACTGCTACTGAGTTTATGAGTCTCTGCTCCTGCTGGGGGTTCAGTACCCACAAAAATCTGCTGTAAAAAGATTGCAAGACTTTTCATCTAGTCTGCTTTTTGTCTAGTGCTTTCACGGGGGCTACTCTCAGACATGGTGGGAGGTTCCTCCTGGGTCACTCAACAGGTACACGGCCTCACGTGTCTTCCCTGTGCATTTCCTCAACACAGGGCTCACATTGTACAGATGGAATCAATGTTCAGGGGTTGGGATGGACCTTAGAGATCATCCAGACCCATCCAGGGATGCCTCCAACTGGACCAGGCTGCTCAAGGCCTTATCCAGCCTGGCCTGGAACACTGACAGGGCTGGTCAGCCATAACCTCCATGGACAACTCATTCCAGTGTCTCACCACTCTCACAGGGAATAATTTCTTCCTAACATCCAGCCTAAATTTCCCCACATCCTCCTAAAGAAGAGTTCCTCTCCAGCTTTGCTGCGGCCCCCCTTCAGATACTGGAGGTCTCCAGACAACTTTCTCTTCTCCAGGCTGAACAGCCCAAACCTTCTCAGCCCATCTTGATGGGAGAGGTGCTCCAGTCCCCTTATCAACTTTGTGGCCCTCCTTTGAGCTTGTTCCAACAGTTTTATGTCCTTCTGTAACTCAATAACATTAAAAAAATGTACTAAAACAAATGAAGCTGTTAACTTCATTTGCAGGAGTTTGAACTTAACCACTTGGTCTTATTTTGTGGGAATTGTGACCTTCTGAATTTTACACAGAACTCTTGTTTCTATGCAGCATATACTGGAGCACTGCTGAAGAATGGGAATCAATTGGTTTGCGCAGCTCTTGTTGCATGTCACATGACAAATCAAAAACGTTATTTTTATGTGCAACAGCAATGAAATAAGCTACATCCATTAATTTCTGCCTCAGCAACAAACTTGAAAATAACCCAAAACAAACTGACAAACCCTATTTCACATTTTAAAATAACTAACTGCTCTTAAATCATGCCTGTGTTGCTGTAATTATTTGTGCCTGCAGCCTTCCTCAGATTTTTGCAGCAGCAATCACAAGTTGCTGTTCTCCGGAGTAGTGAAAACCCAGTAACAAAAGTCCTGTGACTGAAGTGCAGGATCAGATGATCAGTTCATTCAAGATTAGAAACACAGGGAGGATAAAACCCAAGCAATTACCTTCCCCTCCTTTGAGAGGCAGGGAGGAAAAGAAGGGATCAGTGTACCTGTAAAGAGGGCGTGGTAATGCAGACCCTTCTCTTTATCCTGATGAGAGCAGACATCAAATAAATATGCTTTGATTGGACCATCAATAAAATCAGCTGCAAAATCAAAAAGTACTACTCCCAGCATGGTAATGACTATTGCCCACGTCCGCTGCTTGTCTCTCTCAGCGATGAAAGCTAAAAAAAGAAAAACACCCTCATTCTGACAGCAACAGTGCCATGTTCTGCAAAACCACATTTAGTCTTTCCTGACACTTCAAAATCTAAACAACAACTGGTTACACAGGAGAGTCCAGTGACACCAGAATCTCATCAGAGAAGCGGGAGAGCTGAGTCTGTGTAGTGCTGAGCTGGGCTAGGCTGACTTACTGCCTTGAGCCAACACTGCTCAGAATGCTTCAAGCTCCACAACCAAGAGCATCACTATCCTAAATCTATTCCTTAACACCTCCAAGGCATGCTCTGGTAGCCTAACACATGCATTTTGTAATACTTTCAGTTTGTTCTCTTTGCCCAACCCTTATATTGCTTTAGATAATCAAGAGTTGACTGCAACATCTCTCTCTGGGTCAATGAAATCAAGTATATTCAAATATTCAAATCAAGTATATATCAATAATATCAAAGAAGAGAGAATAAATCAATCCATAAAACACACACCTCCCCCATCTGCCTAGTCAGCAACAACTTTGTATCAAGACTTTAAGAAGCCATATCCCAAGCCAAAATGTAACAATATGGATGTCACTCCTATTTGATTTTGCTTGTTTCAGCTGCAACTGAGTTTTCAAGAAGTTAAGGATTTTTGTTTATCACCAGCACGGTACAAGAGTCAAGCCAGTGCTGCAATAATTGAAGGCGAGTATTTTGAATACTAATCCATCTAAAACAGGGATGAGCGGGGATTCAGTTTGGTTATGTATTACATCACAAAAACAATACTATCATTTAAGCTAACAAGGTAGATCTTAGCTCATGAAAACTTCTATGGCCTAAGCAAATCTTTACCTGAAGGAGCTTGTCAGGCAACCAAACCAACATACAACAGACTGCAATCACATGCACAGACTACAGAACACTATGCACAGGGTACATAACATGCAGTGTTAGAATTGAATGTACACAGAGATTACGGCGCTCCCCAGCTCCTTCAGTGCACCCGAGTCACATGATACCAAATTTTAACAGTGCATTTTAAGAAGGAAAAGGGGAACCCCTCTCCTTTTTCTGATTTGAAAGGCTAGGATGAGTTTTGTCTGTCAGCACAGCACATGCCCCTCACTCACCTGAGATCATCACGTCCCCATTGAGGTACAAAGCCATGCCTAACAGCATTATGATGCCCAGACCCAGAATGTAAGGTCGCCTCCTGCCCCAGCTACAGGTGCAGTGATCACTGGCTGAACCTACCACGGGCTGCAGCACGAAGCCCAGGATAGGGCTGATGAGCCACACGAGGCTGTAGAGGTTCTTGGGCAGCCCTACACTGAGCAGCACCGGCGTGACAAAGGCGGCCTCCACGGCATAGCAGAACTCCCGGCCGAACATGGCCATGCTGTGCATGACCAGCCTTCCCACCGCTCGCCTCCTGGGCACCGCTGCTCCAGTCCTCATCACTGCCTGCCTTGGGGCCTCCTCCTTCTCTCTGGTGCCATCCATGTCGGCCTTGGCCGCTCCAGAGGCGGGCAGGAGAGCCCCGTGGAAGCTCTCCTTCGTTAAGGTCATAGCTCCGGCTGCGAGCAGCGCCGTGGCAGGCTGGTGCTGCTTGCTCTGGCTGACATGGGGCCCAGATCATATGCTGGGTGGGATCGGTCTGTGCTGGGGGAGGGATCACATACTTTCATGGCTCTGCGATCACAAGTTATGCCAGGAAGGGGGCGGGGAAGCGTGTGTTCACATTAGCTGATCTGAGCTTTTGGGCGTCTGTGCTGCTCCCGACTATCCACAACTGAGGAATGACTGTTTGCGCATGAAGCACACATACAACAGGAACACACATCACATGGTCCGGGCGCAGGATTAGCCTGACACAAAGCTGCTCCTCTTGCTGAAAGATCTTGCTGTAAGATGGCAGTGACACCAGGAACCCAGTCTTCATCTTCCCATGCAGCAAACATGAGCATCAGACCATTCCCTACTGACTATCCTGGGGGGAAAAATTCCTATCCCTCTGGAAGAGGATTTCAAGGCACTTCATAAGGATGAGTAAGTGAACCTATCCATTGCCTTGGAGCCTTAGAGGCAGATACAACACTTGGCAGGAATCTGTCAAGCAGCAACTGATGAGTACTTTTTTGTATGTGATGTGTAGTGCCCTCAAAAGAACTGATTATTTCTTGGTTTCTGAAAACAGAGAGTATCAGAATTACTTATAAGAGTTTTTAAACAGTCTTTCTTGCCTTGAAAGAAACCTGTATTGACCTTACTCAAACTGTACCTTTCAGGTTAGCCACCTGAGGGAGGCAGCTGATCCAACCCATCCTGAAGAAACACAAGGTTTTAAATTGACATCAGTAATTCGGGTTTCAGAACTTATCCATGATGGACATCACATCTGACAATGCTGATTTTTCTCCAACGCAATCAGATATATCTGGGACTAAGAAACTTGTCAAGTCCTGTGGCAACTGTGTATAATGTTCAGTAGCTTACACTAGACTATGAGCTGGAAACCCCAGGTGTTTTTGCTGATGGTTTAGACAACTTGCCAGGACCTACTAGATAATTCTTGCTTCCAGACTGGTTTATGTAGTAGAATGTAAAAGGTTTTCTTATGGTAATAATGTTGACATTTTTGCCACAACACATTAAAATGGGCTAAAGTATAGCTCAGCTTTGGAAGCCTTTGTAACCAACAAACCAAACTTCAAAATTATCTAAATATCCAACCCTTCATGTTATAACTCCTCACACCTTGGACAATACTGTAATAATGCCATATAATTAATTCTTTTTAAAAGCATATTTTCTTTTGTCTTGAAAGAGATGGTTTCAAATGAAAGTTTAAGTTTGAAGGAAATGAAAACCAAATAACCATTGTTTAAAACCTGCACAGCAAAGTTGCCTACCATTTTTCCATAAGGAGAGGAAAGGATTATTAGTTGGCAGATATTTTAAAAACAAAAAAGTTTGATTCTGAATTTAGTTTCTAGCCAAGGTGATAGTCCGAATGTAATGCATAGTAAGGAGACTGCATTGAGAAAATGTAGTCAGGCTGTTAAACAGATCAACTTTGAGATAATAGCTCTGCAGCAGCACATGAAAGAATAGCATTAATTAGACCATAGTTTCAGCATGATAAAACATTATTTTAATTAATTAATTCATTAATATGAAAAATATTAATTCATATGAAACATAAATTAATATGAAAATAGATGAAAAAATCCCTTCTAATTAATGAATAAACAACACAATCACTCATTTAAGAAGAATATAACTATATTTTAGTAAAATAATTGCTTTCAAGTAATTACAACATGTATTACAAATCAATGGTGTAACCAAGAATTAAAATAATCAAACCAAAGGTTACAGTATTTAAACAACATTCTGAGAGTTTACAGGTGCTCAACAAGTAAACTGTGTAGATCTTCAGAACACAACTATAGTATCATTCTAGACAACAGATCATCCAGGTACACAAGTACACAAGTCTCACTGTTTTCAAATTAAATTTAAAATGTCAACAATTTTAAACATATAAATTACTTAAAATCAATATTATGCCAACATTTACTTGTCATATAGTTCAATTTTAAAGCACAAAAGCTTACAGTATCAGCCTGAAATTTATCTCATATGCATAGTCAGAGATTATAAACTAGCTTTTAGGTCCTTGATTTCTATTGTTTTATCAGAACGAAGTTTAGCAATCTCTTCCTTAGTAAACCCATATTCTAGAAGTATGTCTTCTGTGTGCTCTCCTACAAAAGGATCTCTTTTACATGATGGAACAGCAGGAGTCCTAGACAGAACAGGAGCAGGTCTAGGACTTATCTCTCCCGGATCATTTTTGATAAAAGAACTTCTTTCTTTGTTATGCTGATGTGAGGCAGCATCCTCGAAGGATAGAACAGGGGTCACACAGGCATCAGTGCTATCGAATATGCTGCACCACTCAGCCTGTGTCTTCTGTGCAAATATGGATGCAAATTTTTTCTTCATTTCAGGCCAGTGGGAGAAACTCAACTGAGCAGGGAGTTCATCTAAATTTAGCCCAAGACCTGAAAGGAGAAAAGTAAAGTTTAACTATAGTACAGCTTAGATAATTCACTAAGTGCTTCTCACAACTAAGTGTATTCCTCAAGAAGACAAGATTTTGCAGGCAATACTACAGTCACTTTGAACTTTATTTGGGTATCTGTGCAGGGCAAGGAGCAGAATAATAAAATGTTCTATGATACTTGCAATTAGACTAAACTGCATCAGCTACAGCCTTTTAAGTACATACCTATAACAAGCACTCATTTGTATGAACACTTCACAGAAGCAGCAGCTGTCTCGAGGTAATAATGTCCTGAGAAAAGCTTGATAGCAGGATCATATTCTCTACCTGGCATTAGCAACACAGAAATCTGCTGAATGGATCCTGTACTATTGGGACACACATGACAGATGATAGACTTTGGACCTGGTTACTGCAAGAGTGATCTGCTTCTTCACTCCACTGTCCAAAGAGGCTCCAGCAGCGTCTCCTCCTCGCTCTGCTCCAGCTCACTCCCCAGGTTCCACTTCCCTCAGCCCTTCCACTCACCAGCTGCTCAATAACCCTGCTTTCCATCTCAGCTGCAAGGACCACCCAGGTAAGCACTAAGCACATCCCTTCTGAGACACCAGGGCAAAGCATGGGCACACAGGCCTTGTAATGACAATTTCCTAAACCAGGCAAGTCCCAGGTCTATCCCTGAACTAAGCATTCCTTCTCACTGGGGAGCTTACAGCTCTTCTGTGCTGCCAGCTTCCAATACCTCTTTCTGTTCTCATGGATTCTGCTCTCTGAAGTCTCTGCCCTTTCATTCTGCTACTTCAAGGAGATGCAAGAATTTTTATCACTTATTTTAGAGATTATCTCAAAAAGGAGGTAAAACACAAGAAAGAGAAAAGGCAATTGAACTACAGTTTCAAATCGAGACAATTTCAAATGGAAGCTAGTTTCAAATGGAGGTATAAGCAGAATATATGATACTGAATAGAAATCAGAAGTGACATACTGAAGGCTGTTCTAACAGTCACATTTTGAAATCCAGGAGCATGAACACAGCAGGAAAAATTCAGAAAAAGCAGGGATACAAAAGAAGATAATTTGAGAAATTCAAAAGATGAGAAAACAACTATTATCATAATGCTTCAAAGTAACAAAAAAAATTAGCTTCTTAGAAAACAGCAGTTCCCTATAAAAGGCAAAGGAAATATATAGCTTGGGTAATAGAGGGCTGTTTGCAGGCAGAATTTATGCAGACCTCCTCTTGCCTTTAGTTGTAGATAGGCAGAAAATACCTTAAATATCTTGTCTTTCTACAGCTTCCTTACCACTGAGTGAGGTAGATATATTGCTGCTTAAACATATAAAAAAGGGAGATAGTTCCTTTACTTCTGCTCAGTAAGTTCTTTCTCTCCATTCATAAACTGTACAATACACTTGGGGCCCACAGTGCCCCCCCCAGTTTAACACAGTATTTAAGAATGTCACTGTTGATCACAAGATTATTAAACATAGTTTTGAAAATTAATACATGCTTTGAAATTGCACTTTGGTACTTCAAAGGAAAACACACAGAAATTGCCAGTCTCCAGACTCAGAAACACAGCCTTGCAGTTGTTCACTCTCACAAGAAATTCATCACAGTCAAAGACAAAATGAGTATTCTCACATCTTATTAGAAAGAGCTATGGATATCAGGATAAATGATACTACAAATGATCAGTCCTCATGGTTTTATCAAGCCCTTAATGCCCTTATCAAGCACCTTAAATCACTGAACTTACACTCTTGTGTCCATAACCATTCATGTAATCCTAAAAATGAGATCAGCTGAAGGTAACTCACACTGGTTGAACATCATGATCACATAAAAGCTAGCAGTATGTTCAAAATTAATTTTACTATTGATTTTCAAAGTCTTCTACTAGAGATCTACAGCGCAGTATAGTTTACTTATGAACTATAAGGTGAGGCAAATTTACCTTCCACAAAAGGAAATACTCACTACCTGACCTGTCTCAAAGCATGAAATCTTGTCAAGTGGAAACTTTGTTTCACAGTACTCATTTTCTTATTAAGTTGGTTTGGTTTCTAGCAGCCAGTCCAACATGAGCAGTGCTCTACCATTATCCCATTACACAATTATTTTTGATGATTGTGGCAGATGGGAAGTTGGCTGAGCCTCACTGCACATTCTCTGGCAAACTGGAACAATATGCAGAACCTGGAATTTAATATTACATGCTCATTTTCTGCTTACCACTGAAGACTTCAGCTTTAAACAGGATGAACTGAGAGCATTTAGGCACTACAGCTCCTCATTTTCCAGCTTGTGCTCACCATTTGTGGTGCGGATGAGCAGAATCAGAGCAGGAGTGACTGACTCAACAAGGAAACTATTGCATGGCACATAATTGTCTGGGATACCACAGAAGCACAGACTTCACTCAGTGTAATCAAAAGCAAAGTCTCTTCTACACAGAACATCTTATAAAGCAATCATGACTTAGTTCCAAGTCTTTTTGTTTAAATTTTCATCTAGGAGTTTTTGTATGGAAAAGCCTAATCAACCTACTTTAGCACACCTTGAAATTATTTTTGAAAACTGAAAAATTGTCTCCCTATAATAATGTAGCTTTAAATCTCCTTCAAATGCTATAGTTTATTGACATATATCCCCACATCGTTTATTGATGGAGCAAACTGAAATCTCTATTTCTACAGAACTTCTTAAAAAACTCTAGTAAAATCAGGCACTGATTTCAAGAGAAAGAAACCAGCAAAATTCATTAGATCAATCAGTGAAGTTGGTTTGGTATGTCAGAAATTGAAACAGTTTTTTTTATATTATTTCAGTCATATATTTTAAAAGCAGAGTTTTGTTCAGGATTTTCTTGGTTTAACTTGCTAATTTTCTTTTCAAAAATGTATGGTCATAGCAGAGTCATTCTGAAATTATGTTGTCATAATATGACTGAATAAAATCATCTAGCATGGGAAACCTTAATTTTGGCCTAAATAACAGCTGCAAGGTGAAGGCCATTGCTCTTTTTCTTGCTAAATAAAATTTGTTCTCAGTGTGAGAGGGAATTGAATTTCAGAATATCCCACATTTCAGAAGAAAGCAATGGATTTTCATTAAACTTACTATGTAAAGTTTTTTCTCTGATCAAGGTTTCTAAAACTTCAGAATTTTTTAGGAAGTGACAGTTGATCAGGCCCACAGTACTACCAGGCCTCACTGCAAATGCATCCATAGCTGTACTCCAAGCTGACATACTCAATTACCACAACTGCAAATGTTTTGATGCAGCAGAGACTGGCCCTCTACAGAATTTGCACAATGTTTAAGGCTTATCATAATAAATAAATTAAAACAGAACATAACTTTATGTATAACTGAGTCTAAAACATAATGAGGAAAGTGTTTGCCCATGTTGAATGTCTCAATAACAATGTGATATTGCACTCAGTATACCAGCAGATTTTTAATACAGTACACAATACTTAACAATCACAAAATGGAGAGTCCTGTGGAAATCCTTGATAATTATATAAACAATGTTTTTCAATGGCTTCTTAATTTTTTCCTAATATTTTTTTAAACAGAAGTAATACAAATAGGAGTACTGAAAAGTAGTATGAAAGGGGTACTATAGAGTAGGAACTGAAGATCAGTACTTCAGTGACTGTCAGTGCTTTCCACACCAATGTAAGTGGACACTAAGCTCACCTTGTGTAACTGATTTCACACCATATAACTCAGAATCAAACCTTTACTCCCACCTGCTCCACAGTATTTACTGTGTTCTTCACGGCCCTTGTAGCCTGGCTGCAGCAGACTAAGCATCTACTGCTGAAAAACAGAACAAACCTGCAGAAGCAATTCACAGGCCAGTTGAAAGACATGCTGTCTCTTTCTGTTGAAAGATTAAGGCTTAACATTAGTAGCAAATGTTTCTGCTATCAGATTTTTCAACAGATGCCAAGGCATTTTAGCTATTTATTGTCTGATTTTTTCAGTAATAAAATTAATACCAGTGAAAGGACTACAGCTTGTCTGTTAATAGCAAATATTCAATAGTGAGCTCAAAATACTTTTTCACTTCATCTGTTTTACATAGCTTCAGTTTTTCATAAAGCCTTTTGAAATTTATTTGAAATTTATTTAATTAATAAATTTCTGGCAATTTCTGGCAATTGCCCCTGCTGAGCACAATCTACAAAGCCAACAATACTCTCAAACTAATATGCTCTATTTTCTTAAATTTAGTTTCCCTCTGCAGCCTCCTTTAGAACTTTCCTCACCATGTCATTAATTGCACTTGGGTCCAGCACTGGGTTCCTGCAGGAACTCTGCAGGGAAACACTGAACCAAAACCAAAAGGAAATCAGTTCTGCTTTGGCTAAGCAGAATTCTGTGAGCAGAGACAAATTGTTCAGACATCACACTCCTTTCTCAATTCTGCAGTCTTCAAATCTCCAGCTGACATCTGCAACACCCATATGCTTGTACTCTCATTCCATGGGAGTAGCAAAACTAATCTACCCTCTGAATATGGACAGAGAGACATCAAGTGGTTTTTGAATATATTTTATCTGGAACAGCACCAAACTGCTCACCAGCAGAAGTGACCAGAAATATGGAGAAAAGCTATGAAACGAAACTATGGAAATTGCAACTGGACCATACCATTAAACCCACTTCAAAGCTGGAGTTAATGCCTGGAACAGATGACAGCCTAAGTCAAAGATCCTCAGATTTGTGAAAAAGCAATACAATTCTCACAAGCACTTTTCCCTATAATATTCAAAGACTTAAATTCTGAATTTAATTTCTGCAATAGGTATCCCAGAAAGGAAATAATCCCTAAGCCACAAGAAGGTTCTGCTGCTCTAATTTAGTGAACTATTGCTTCAGAAAGATTTAAATCATAAGTACTGAAAGGAATAAATATTTCCTATGTGAAAATCTGAACAGATCACAATATGCACCTCAAACAAAAAACCAAAAAGACCAGCTGCTTTAAATTAAATATTGTGAGAAAATCTTGATTTTGGTAATTTACTTTAAACAACACACTTTTACAAAATAAACAAAGGAAACTCAATGAGTGTAAACAAGCAAAGATAGGGATACAATTAATGGCAAAAAGCAAAATTTCCTCAAAGACTGCAGCATATATGTTGGATTTTTTTAAATATGGCAGAAACAGACTGAAACACATGCAACAATGACTGCAGTTGTTGTCTACTTACAAGTGGATACACACTAGTTCTTTCCTGCTGGAATAACTATTTTTGGAACCTCAGCTGTTCAAATCAAGCAACTTCTCTGCACTGTAAACATAAGGAGTACTTTCAAACATGAAAATGAAGTTGTCCAGTGTGGGTGCCCCAACATAAGCAGAATTCACAGTTGCTCTAAGTTCTAAATTTCTGAGAAACAACTACAAGAAAACCAGAATTTTAGCACTTTCTTCAGTAAAGAGTCATCTAAAGAAGACAGAGACCATCAGTGACATTGTATCACCTGGCCACTGGTTTCATCCATCACAGGCTTATCTTTAGATAACCTGGCTGAAAGGGAAAAGCCCAAGTTTGCCCCATAACAATGATCAATAAAAGATAGCAGGACTGTCCAGAAAAAGTTGACAAAGAGTCACAAACAGAACCACATTGCAGAATTTTGGTGCTTTTTGGACAAGTACAGATTCTATCCCAGTCCTGTAGCTTAACTGTGATTCAACATAGTCTCCAAAGAACAAAATACTGCAGGCCATGAATACTGCAGGCCAGTGTTTGATCACTTAAGCCAAACATATAGGTATTTGAGTATACAGCCTTATTTTTTTCTCATATGCTTTGTACTTAATACAAGCACTTTCCCTGAAGATATTTATTGGAATTCCAAATTACCTAACTCCAAGGGCAAGGGCTTGCATTTGATTTTGATATAGTTTTATATTTACTTTTGTTCTTCAACTTTCTTTTTCAAGGTCAAGTTGCTTACAAATTGAGTTCACAAACAAGTTATTCTCAGGACTCTTAGAGACAAAAAAGCATCATCCTCTTCAGCCAAGAAAGTGGCATTTCCAGATTTGACATTTGATCAGTCCAACATAATGCTGGACATGTCCCTGAGTCACTCCAGAAGCCTTCCTCATGTATTTCACGTAGCAGCATATCCCAATTTACATATTCCACACAACTGCATGGACTTTTTTAAGCTACAAGAGAAGCAGCCATTCACAGCTACAGCTGCACAAGAACCTGGGGAGCACCACAGGCTGCAAGAGACAAAGCCAAAGAATAAAGAACAAGCTCTCTTTGGGATCCTGCTCACCAGGATCCCAAAATCCCAAACCCCACCTTACAACCCCATAACACAAGAAATACAAGAGCTGCAGATGAGAACAACTGCTTGCCCTCAACTGCCCAATGCACACCCTGTCCCTGAGCAGTGACCACCCACCAACCTCCCTTCCAGTTTTATTTCTGAGCATCATGTCCTGTGGTACAGAATGTCCCTCTGGTCAGCTGGGGTCAGTTGTGCTGGCTGTGATCCTTTCCCATTTCTTGGGCAGCCCCAGCCCTCTCACTGGTGCAGTGGGATAAGGAGGAGAAAAGTCCTCAGTGCTGTGCAAGAGCAGCTCACCAGTCTCTGAAACACTCCTGTGTAATGGCACTGCTTCCAGCACAAACCCAAATCACAGACCCCTGCTAGCTACTGTGAAGAAATTCAGTGCTATCCCAAGGCAAAACCAGTACAAATTGTAGCATGGATACAATTCAAGAAATGCTAAAATTCAAGGAAAAATCAGGGGGAAAGAGACTGGGCAAGAATAAGGAACTACTCCCCTGGCAGGCTCACTGACTGGCCACATGAGCCACGCATCGAGTAATGTGGTTCACAAAACGCCGGGTGCGCCCACTTTAGGAATCCTTTGCTGACACTCCTTGAACTCATTAACCAAAACTAAAACTAAATTGAGAACTTCTTATAGCCTTCATATTTTGTGCAAAGAAAGAATAAATACTAAATTCTTTCAAGATTTTTTTATATTTTCATAAATTCTGTATGGAAAGCATGGCAATCTACCAGAGAACCACAACAGAAAAAAAATTTAATTAAATAACCAATAAGAAGCTAAGAGTCCATGGGATAAAAGGGTTGAAGCACAAAACAAGTTCAAAAGTAAAGATGCAGCTGAACATTTGTTTTAATTTCATACAGTTAAACATTTTGCATAACCCATTCTAATTTCTTGAAAAGATAAATCATGATTTATGGTGATATTTAAAGAGCCTTAGTCAAATATAAATATTATATCCACAACTAGACACTAAAAGCAGTCTGAAATTGTGTGGAGAAAATTAATTATTTAAGCAGAATTTGCTTCCACAGTAATTTTTTCTGTCAAGAAATACTAAAACTACTTACTGTGAACATTCCTTTCTGAAACAATTTAAATAGGTTTTATTTGTAATTACAGTACAAATAATAGATATTTTTTGAAATTATATTTGCAATTGCAAAGAATAAGGTCTTTTTAAAGTATAAGAATCATTTAAACTAAGTGATTTGCAGAAAAAGTTTTTAGTGCATCACCATTACAATAAGTCCAAAAGAAGACTTGCAATTTAAGTGTAGTTCCTGGGGGTGAAAAGGAAATAAATTAATGGCTAGAAAGACAATTAACTGTTACACAACTACCCAACTAGCTTCAGGAAGTGTTTGGCTTTTACAAAGAAATCACATTTCCCATTTCTTAGGAAGAAGCTTTTTACTGAAAGAGTGACAAAGTTCTGGAATGGTCTGCCTGGGGAGGTGGTGGAGCCATCACCCCTGGGTGTGTTTAAAAAAAAGTCTGGATGTGGCGCTCAGTGCCAAGGATAGCTGAGGCGCAGGGCATGGGCTGGACTCGATGATCTGGAAGGTCTGTGAACCATGCATCATGAATCAAAACCAACTGTGAAAGAATTCTCTTAATCATGCTTTGCTGTTATAAAACAATTGCTCCAACTTACTCACCTTTTATTAACTGGTTATAAAATTTAGGCTCAATGGCACCAACAGCCATGTATTTTCCATCAGAGGTCCTGTAAGTTTCATAAAAAGGTGCACCGCTATCTAGCAGGTTTTCACCTCGAGGCTGGTCCCAAAGTCCCAAATTTTGTGTCTTCCACAGGAAAGAACTTAGGTATGATACTCCTTCTACCTTGAAGATTTAGAGAAAAAAAAAGCTCCAGTAAATTAGCTGGCATGTTACCTAAATTCTGTATAAAACAAAGCAACAAAAAGCTATTACCAGTTCTGTCTTTTGCTAAGATTTTTAATGACAGAACCTCTGGTAAGGTTCTGTCATTAACCATTTCTTAAAATTTTCAATTACTGTTTACACTGCATATGTGAAATCATCTAGAATTAGAGAATAAGAAAGAACATAAATGTAGTCAGGCAGCTTCAGATGGACAACACACCTTCAATGCACAAAGCTTCTTCATTTAGCAAGTTTAGAGAATGAGTGAGTAATTTCAAGTGAGGGAAAAGCTTCTTGCCTCTATACAACATTAAGCATCAGACAGCTATCACACCTTCTAAACCTCTTGAAACAAGGTATCTGTACAATCCCATAAATACCAAATTTTTATCTCCTATAAATACACTGATTATAGGAAGACTGCTATTTTTAGCAGAAAATTTGAAGGAAGTAAAATAAAATCTTCAACACTAAGTTAAAACATAAACTATTCCCCCACTGTCATCACTGGCAGCTACACACACAGAGCAACAAAATCTCTACATAGACAAGACTTTGATGAATACAGTGCTAGAAAACATGATTAATCCCATTCCAAATTGCTCCTCAAATTTTTGTCTTTGTGCAGTACACCTAGATGAAAATTCAGTTTGTTCAGCTTTTTAATAATTACCAAGAGTGTACAAAAGTCTTTAAAAATAAATCACATACTACAGTTTTGCTCATCAGCACAAATAATTTTCTTTCAAATGTATTGAAATTACTGTAAGCAAAGATAAGCCAGCTAATAGTGCATGGCCAGAAACACACCAGCAGAACAGATTAAAACCTGAGCTGTATTATTCAGAGTATCACTTGATTCATGCATTTTCAGCTGCATGAAACTAACCTAACACTGTCTATAGAGAAAAGCACAGATACTGTGCCAAAAAAAAGGCTACTAAATTTTCATGCAGGCTACTAAATTTACTATTAGTTTATACCTTTCTATGCAAAAATTTAAAACAAGCAAATTGCTGAAGCATGCAGTCAAGAGGGCTTCTTCATTTAATGTGTGTTACTTGGGCTCTGCTTCAAGCACAGGAATACTTCTATCCTCATTGCCACATGTTAAAGTTAATTAAAGTACTTTCATATGAGAAAATACTGCATACCTTCATCTACATGTCTGCAAAATTATTGCAAGGATGTTAAAATAAAGTTTGTTTTACTAATGACCTGATCTTGCACTGCTCATATTAACAAAAAATAATATTACACAAAAAGCACTGAAAGTAAGGATAATAAAAGATGGGGAAAACATTAGAATAAGCTCTAACTGAAAATTAGATTTTGGTGCTGACAAAACTCTTAGTCAGCAGCTGTACAATACCTATGTGCTACTTACCCAGGAAACACTTAAAACAGCACATCTGGTTTTGACTGGTACAGGGAGTTCAGAAATACGCCTGTCTGGGCAACTGGACAGTTAGGTTCTGCCTGAGGCCCACCACAATTCAGAGACAAGTAAAAAAAGTGTCTTAACATCTGCACCAGACCTCCAAAGGCATGTAAAAATAACATCACACACTCACTAATGTGGTCACTTTCTTTTACAACATGAAAAGGGTAACATGGAGAGACTCCACTTAAGTCTAATTGCAGAATGATTATAATAACAGTTATGTGTTTCATGTTTCCCTCATGTTAGAGAACATCTGCAGTCTCTGAAGCAGGCACAAGAATCCAGAGGCATCACCCTAATGGGTGACCTGTCTGCTCCGCAAGCCTTCTGTTCTTTCCACAGACTGAAAACAGCTCAAACAAAAGTGGGAATGAATCCATACCAAGCTAAACTATCCTCGTGACTGATGCAGGCTTCTAGGATGTGGGAGTATTGGTTTTGAGTACCTCCAGGCTGAGAAAAACCTGGAACCTCAAGTCTTCTGTTGCATTGCTAAATGCTCCTGCCACGAGACTCTTATGCAAGCTATTGCTACCAGCATGCCTTCCTGTGGCTGTCTTTTCACAAAGAGTGAGTTATGCTCAGTCAGATGCCCACCACCAGCAGAAGGCTCTGTGGCTGAAACTCTAGTGAACCCCAGCTGTGGGCCTGACTCACATGCCTCTGTTCCAGTGTGGTGCAGGAATGCAGAGGTACAATTCTGCCTACTGTGTCACATCGCAGTGTTCACTCCACGTGGCAACTATTTGGCATCCTGTAAGACAGCCATGATCCCTACAGGGTCAATGAGAAGGGACAGCAACCAGCAGGAATCAGCTCAGGCCAGGCACAATTCTTCTGAGACAGACAGATGAAATGCTGAACCCAGGGTCTACTTTTTGCACAGTTTCTACTACAGAAAATTCTACCATGTGTCTGAGTCTTTAACATATTCAGACTACCTAAACTGTACAAGATCTTAAGTAAAGGGTCTCTTAAAGAAAAAACAGTCTTAAAACAAAACAGCTGAAATGGCATAGTGTTGTGATTTTTAAAACAATTCCTTCCACAAAAAAAAATAACTTAGGTGTAAAACCAGGCTCATCCACCAGTCAATTTACTGCAGTCGTTACTGCTGATGATGCATGGATAATTTTTATCAACGATGTCACTGAAAGTCTATTCAAGAAATGGGGAATATGACCAAATATCAGGTAAAGTACATTCTGTGGTACTGGACAATATTCTGTCCATGTCACAGGTCACCAGGCACATCAGCAGGGAACTGTAAATTCCACAATTCTAATGAGACAAGAAAAAACTGGAAGAGACTATCTTAAGGGCTTAAGGGCTTAAAAAAGACCCACAATACATTCCACTCCAAATGAGCTACAAATTTCATTAGAACATTAGCAGACTTAACTGATTTCTCTTCTAACAAATTCCTTTAATTCTCTGAATTATGATAAGGAAACTTTGATAATACTACAAACTACAAGATATATATTTTTCAGTATTTGAAGGCTTGTCACAATTCTCCACAGTTTTTCTTTCACAAATACACAGTCTCCTTCAATTCTTCTTTTAGATCATGTTTCTAGAGTCATAATTCTTGTTGTGCTACTTGGGCTCCCTCAAATTAGCAACTTTGAAAGATGATGGTCAGCGTCTGAAACATTGTTTTGCTGAGACTTCATAAACATTGACTAGGTTAGAATAATTGCTTCAGAAACTTTGCTGGCTCTATTTCCTGTTTAAACATCCTAATACAGTATGTGTGTGTTTTGTAACAGCATGATATTGTTGACTCATGTTCAGCTTGTGACTACTACGAACCCCCAGGATTGTACTTTAGCCAATTGTTCTCTCACTGTTACTGCATTTGTGCAGCAAATTGTTTCTGCCTACAAAGGACCACAGAGCAGCAATGTCTGTGAATGGCAGCCAGTTCTTTCAGGTCACTGCTCCAATCTGAAAAGGTCATTTTCAATTCTAACCCAAGTCCAGCACACTTGCAGTCCTTCACATACGTGTATCATCTGTAAATTTACTAAACACAGTCGCTCATCCATCATTCAGCTTATTGACAAAAACAAAAGGAAAAAAGTCCCAACAAACATCTATAGAACTCCATTTGTTAAGTTTTTCATTTTGGCAATCAGCTACTAAAAACTTTTGTTGCAGTAAAAACATTAGTCCTGTTTTGCACTGCTCCCATAAAATTTTGATCTAGACCACAATGCCATGGACTGCTTCTGAAAACATCTTGTGAATTTGTAAAAAACTTACCGAAATCAAGAAATCCAACATCTCTTGCTGCTCTACTCTCTTCAAGACCCCTTCAACAAGAGGATTTGTTTCAATTAATGTAATTTTTTTTTCAATTTATATTTAAGGCCAAACCTCAGTCTTCACTAAGGTAGTATGCCTCAAACGGAGGTCAAATTTTAATTGCAACAATCTTTAAAAAGAAAAATGAAGAACAAGAGAGGAACAACAACTGTAGATAACATAAGTTCCAAAAATTAATGTAAATAGTTATTTTTCCTCTGTGTTTAAGTGGGTGGCCTTCAGTGGAAAAATATTCATTAAGCTAATTTAGCCTTTCATTTATTTTACAGCACATTCACAAAGTGTCTGAAGTTGACTTCTTGGCAATGATCCACAGGCAGTGTAACTATCCCAGGGAACAGTGTTTCTAAATAAGATATGACCTGTCACAAATTCATAAGAAGATGTATCTTGAAGAAAGCTAATGCGATTTTACTCCAAGAGTACTGCAATTTTTGCTGTTATGCAGTAAGCCAGTTGTTTACTATACACCCTATCTCCATACACCACACTTACTCTTCAAATACATAGTGCTAATACTTTGTGAAGTAGGCAGACAGGCAAAAGCAGGGAGAGGGGAAGAGGCTGAAGTATGTGCTCCGTGACATAAGGATGTTATGGCAGCAGTGATACATGAGAATTGCTTGCATGTGAAGGAACAGCCATCTTAGGAGATCCCTCACTTTCCCTTTCCCAACTTCTCAATTCTAAACCTTACAATCTCCTCCCTTTCCCAGATTTAGAGTAGGAGAACACCCAAGCAAGCCTAAGAAACCCCAAGTTCCTTGAGAACTTACCATACTTGCATCAATGACCTGCCCTTTGCCAGATTTGGCACGTTCAAAGAGGGCTATAAGAATGCCCAGTGCACACATGACACCTCCACCAGCAAAATCAGCCAGAAGGTTTACAGGTGGAAAAGGATTTTCATTCTTTCTACCCAGCTTTGACAGCACACCTGACAAAAGAGAAAACAAAGCAAGGATAAGCATAAAATTATTATAAACATTCATTTCTACAAGTAAAAGTTTCATTCTTTTCAAACCATGCTAATAAATAAGGCATAAAGCAATCTTCTAATGTTTCCTGTTTCTGCTTGGCTGACTCTTTAATTCACAGAAGAGTGAAAATATATGAAATCACAATAGTGAAGATGTAATTAATTAAAGAGATTAACAAAACTCTCACAGCTAAACGTTGATATTTTGACTTAGGAGGGACAAAATTTTAGTTTAAATAAAATTTTATAAAAATCCAACCCTGCATGCAGTAATTCTATATTAGTACTTTGTACATGCATTGGATCTCACCCATCAAGAGGCACTATGAATGTCTCAAAGCCACTTTGATAAAGTGTTCTTCTTTGAATATTTTAAAACAAAAATGCAGATGTATAGTCTTATGTGCTCATAAAAAAGGAACTAATAATCATAACAAAGGATGTCACACTGACAACGGTTCTTCAGTCCTATCCTCTCTCTCCAACTACGTCTGGGAAAAAAAAGGTTACACATAGGAACAGGTGACTAACTCAGGAAGGTTATCTCTGATTGCATGCAATGTAAACACAGGGAACCTATGTTTATGCCAGCAATTATGCAAAAACAAATGGAATTAGAGCAAAGGCTAAGCCAGTTTACTTCAGTCAGAGCTTTGAATTTGTTAGCATTTCTCTGCCACCCTGAGCAACCTCTATACTGTAACCTTACTCTTTATAGTTCCCACACAGCAATTCCCTTTGGGCAAGCAAGAAACTGCAGTGTGATCACCCGTCTCCTGTGTCTGCGGCCTGAGACTTGCACAATACATGGTCAGAAATTCCTGAGAATTGCATGGTTCTGATGGACTGTTTAATTAACAAATAGTCTAATGCACTTCCTATGGGCAACAGAGAGCACAGTATAGTAATTTCCAAATCCTGTAGTGCAGGAATAAAACCCCTGCTGCTGCCTAAAACCTTCCTTTTAATAGTTTAAAAAGTTGTCACAGGCACCAGAAAATTAATATACCGACTTCTTTAGAGTTCCTAACACAAAATATTTTTCTACTTAAAGGAAGACAAAGCTTACTAGAAAAATACTCAAAATATGAGATCTCATTTTTGAGGAATGACACCTCTCAAACACCTTGCTCTATTTCTTTTTAATAGGCAGAAAAACTTGATCTGTGAAATTTCAAGCAAAATTATTTTACGTAGCTATCACAAACCAAAAGACTACTGATTAAATCAGCTCCAGAGCTAAAAATCACTCTATTTGTAAACCAGAAAGTAGTACAAACTAAGGTAGGGATGGACCATGCTGTTTCTGTACCAAGTCTTTCCCTGCACTAATAGACACAAATACCCTAATTCTTTGAAATCATCTTAACATGAAGTCAAAGTGTTTCAAATGAGACATCTTTTCTTTAATCTTTTCTACTCTCCAACAATTTTCCATGAAGGAAGACTGAATCCATTTCTAAAGAAATTTAATTCCACATCATTATGACTCCTCATAGTAGCAGATACCAGACCACCACGTTGGCATTGCCTCTGCTCCGTCCCTTTCCTGGGGCTACAAGAACTACTTTATCCAGTGGGAAGCCCAGAACTTTTGGGCCACTTTCCTCCTTCACAGGCATCAGTGACAGAAAGCAGCATGAAGAGCAGGAGGTAGGGCCATGCATGGATGGGCAGCGCCGGAGGTGTGTACTTTGTTTCTGTTTGCTACTGCGTACTTGTAAAGCCATACCACTTAAAACCAGCATAATATCCACAACACCTTAATAAAATGTAGCATTTCCACTTTATTTGAAGCCTACTTCCTTTCAGTTGGGATCAGTGGAGACATATTTACAAGCAAAAAAGCACAAGATCTCAATTGTCTTGTGCTGCCTACTTTTTCTACGCTCAAAAAAATCTGCTCACAAGCACATAAAATAATCTGCAGCCCTTTCAGGATTATAAGTAAACAGAGTTTCTAGGAGAGGGGTGCTGAAGAAAATATTCAGTCCTCTCTTCAGACAAACAGGCGGATACTTTATTCAGATAGAATAGCACCAAGGAAGGAAAATAATGTACAGCCTGGGAAGACATGCTGATCCAGCCTGTAACAGTTGGCTGCTGCAGGAAAACATGTCCAGTACATGCTTCCTCCTTTGGTGTGCTGACTGTTGGTTGGATCCCTCATTGAATGCTTCACCGTAACAACCCGGCAGAGACACCCTCATTTCTTCTGACCGGTTTCTGACTTGTGAGGAAGTTTACAGAGGGGCTAGGCAAGTGCCAGAGCTGACTGAAAGCATCAAGGAAAAGCACAGAGAAAGGAAAGCTCCATTTCAATGAGAGCGACAGTGACACTTCAGATCAGCTGTTTTATCACACTGCACATCAGATAAATTTTGAGCTACCTGCTTTCATCAAGTTCTTGAGTCTTGATCAAAGGGAGGAAAGATGCTTTATTTAACAGGAAATTTTACAGCCTACCTGATAAAGCCATGTAATTGATGTCATGACCCGCAGACTTGGCATATTTTCCTGTCTGGCCAAAACCAGTAAGTCTAGCATAGATGAGTCTGGGATTCTCCTGTAGAAGGACCTCTGGGCCAAGCCCAAGTCTTTCCATGACACCTTCAAAAGACATAAGCAAGGAATTCAAACTCACATTTAATATTACACAAAACATAATGGCTCAAAGTTAGATTATGCAACAGCAGAACTCAACTGCACTTTTTGAAGTAGCACATTCTACTTCAGTGTCCATGTTACAACACGAACATTATCAATTACCAACATACTGCATAAATTTTTAATATAAACCAAGCAGAAATTAGGCTTTAGGGGATCTTTTTTTCAGCTTTTATTCCTGTTTTACCACTGGACGAGAAAGCCACCCAAATCCCTTGAATATTCATCTGTACTTTTCTGCAATATACCTTCCTCACCATTTCTCAGTAGCTCTTGTTCCTGTGTGTTTTAACTCACTGATGTGACTGGACCATGCCACTATTCCACAGATGATCTGTAGGAACCACACACCAGTAAATGTGTTCTTTTTTATTGCAGGGAATAAAGAATTTTTAGAATCAGTGGTATATAAGCTGAATCAGCATGGATTTACAGAAATCAAAGCTAAAATTTTAATCTTGCAGTGGTTTTAAGAGAAGGAATTTGAATTGCAAATGTGAATTGTACTTTCTTACTGGTTCAGTGCAGTTTGGTCAGACTTTTACCAATAGTCTATAATGGCACTGCAAGGCCACACATTTCAGAATTGAAGGGATAACATAATTTCAATTCCTGCTCCACCCCAGAATCTATTATTCCAGCTTGTTTCACAAAATTAATCTACATTTTTACTACATCACCAATTTCATACAGATCCATTTCTACTGCACTAACTACTGGGCAGCTGCAAGTGATTACTCCCAAGAGGAAAGCAGTGAAATTTGGCAAAATGCATGATTTTCAAGCACACGAATGGAAACAGGGTGACAAATAACCCCTCTGTTGTCACAAAGTCATTGCTGCAAAGTTACACATGCCTTGCAAGAAACTGTTCTGCAGCTCGGGCCCCCAGCTTCTGTTTTCCAGCTGTCTCATGATGGGCCACAGATTTATGTAGTTCACTTACAGGCCCTTACAACCTACTATCTATTTACAAAATTGCCTGTACCTCCAGCCGAGGTAAAAACCCATCAAAGTGCCCATAAAAACAAAGAAAACAAAATTTCATTAACAAAAAACCCAGGAGACTAGCTACAAGGAAAAAGTGGAATTTAACTTCCGTTTTCTTTTTGCTCAGCTTGTGTAAACGAACAAGGTAAGGTAAGGTAAGAATAAACCCATTTTCTGAAGAAAAATAATTACTTGTGACACACGATCTGTCCACGATGTATGATGTCTAAACAACAGTATCCTATTTCTAAACTGTCTGTAAAATCTCCAAAACATTTCAGCTAGCTCCTCAATGAAGCATGATTACAGAATGGTTTGGGTTGGAAGGGACCTGTAAAAGTCACTTACTCCAAGCCTCTGTTGGGAGCAAAGACATCTTCAACTAGATTTGTGTACACAGAGCCCTGTCCAACCTGACCTTAATGGCATTTTTTCTAACAGAACAGCACCCTCAAGGAGCACGCAGGGATACTGACATAACCATCAGGTGAGTGCCTGTGTATGGTTTATAAATGGAGGAAACATGGAGGGAACATGAGACATCTATTGATCTTAAAATGGCATCAATTTTGCTACTGAAAATCAGACGTTATGCACGCCTATATGTGGTAAATTAGGAAATATGCACACTATAATTAAAAAATGAACTGAAAGTTCTCTTTAAAAAATTCGTTTTGAAAAATTATGTAATTGATTATTTGAAGATTTTGTCTTACTTTTAACCTAATGTTAAAAATGTAAAGTACTTGCAAAAACACAAGGAAGTTTTTCAAAAAGTAGATTTGAGACTGGCAGGAAGTGATAAGTTTGTAGAGCACAACTTTCTAAAATTAAACATGATGTTTAAAGATGAAGACTGTAGTTCATAACCTGGATTTGATCCTGAATCAGAGTAACCCTGTATAACATAATCACACTACTCTATTTAACACACACAACTCTTATATTCCTCTCCCTGGGATTTGTGCTTTGTACATGTGTACCCATAATGTCAGATCTCCTGTCTTCAGAGGAACTCTGAAGATCAAACTCTGACCGGCACAGCAACAATGGAGTTGCACTTTAGCAACAGGCCTGCATATCACACAGGATGGTGCCCCCAGCTCGGTGTGACCCCTCGGCTCGGACACCCTCCTGTTCGCCTAGGATTCGCAGCTCGGTGTAACCCCCCGGCTCAGACACCCTTCTGCTCATTCAGGGCTCCAGGCCCGGTGTGACCCTTCGGCGCGGACACCCTCCGGCTCCTCCAGAGCCCGGCCGGGAGCACGGCCCTGTCTGAGGGCTCTCGGCGGTTCCTCCTTGTGGTTTCACATGGCGGCTGCACTGCGCAAATCCCCCACACAGCAGGCGGCCCTAGCGCCTCCAGAGCTGCTCCCTGCCCGCTTCCCATTCAGAATCGCAGAGGCCACAGACAAACGGGAGCCCCTCAGCGACTGACCGGAGCCCCTCACCACGGGACCCGCAGCCCCCTAGCTCCAACCTCCCGCTCGCCTCCCACGGCCCGGCCCGGGCTGCCGCGGCCGCAGCGCCGCCCCAGCGCGGTTCCCGGCGGCCGGGGCCCCTCACCGTGGCGGAAGGGCTCGATGAGCACGTCCGCCCCGCCGCACAGTCGCCTCAGCACCGCGGCGCCCTGCGGCTGCTTCAGGTCTAGCGCCAAGGAGCGCTTCCCGCGGGCCTGCACGTCTCCGTGCGCTGAGGCCGCGGCGGACTGGGACAGGCGGTCGACTCGCACCACCTGCGCCCCAAAGTCGGCGAGGATCATCCCGCAGAGCGGCGCGGGCGCCAGCCCGGCGAGCTCCAGCACCCGCACCCCGCTCAGCGCCATCGTCACGGCCTCCTCGGCCGCTGTCGAGCGCCCATACACCGATCGCGGAGGCGGCCCGGGGCCCGCCCCGCCCGCTCCCGCGCGGCCCCGGGGCCGGGGCGGGCTCCTGCCCCCCCTCGCTCGGAGGCACCGGTCCCACTTCTCCGGGTGTTTCTTCACCCCGAGCCCTGATCGCCCGCGGGCGGCTCCACTGCCCGCCGCGCCGGCTCGCGGTGAGGAGGCGTAGGCGTTCTCTTGCAGCGGGATCGGCACGCAGCTGCTCTTGGGGGAATCTCCCTGTCCGACCATGCAGGAGCCAGCCCCCCTGGCCGTCAGACCCGCACCACCGGAGCTGGGACCGAGGCCCTTGGCAGCCGCGCAGCCCCCCACACTCACACTGGCTCTCCGGTAGAAGAGGCCCAGACGAGCAAATCCTTCAAATAATTTAATCGCAATGCAATAACCAAACAACAAAGAGTGATCCGCTGCCTCCATGTAGGGACCCCGAACAAAGGAAACCATGGGCTTTTACATCCCTACAGCCCAAGGGCAGGGAAGTCACAGAATCACAGAACCATTCAGGATGGAAGGGACCTCCAGCATCGTCAAGTCCAGACTTTGAAGTCTGACACTGGGTGCCATCGTGTCCAGCCGGTCTCCTGGCCGGGCCACAGGTCCCTGTGCCTGTTGTTAGGAAAAAGGTTAGGAGCCCTCAGCCTGGGGCTCCAGCCGTGCCCGGGGCACCTGCATGGGCCAAAACCCCCACACCCAAGGCCCCCAGGTCACAGGGTGGGATATTAGCTGGACACATGATTAAAACTTGGCATTTCTTTTCACCAGGTATTTCCTTAAGGAGGGCTGCCTGGCCCTGTTACTCTCGTGGCATCAGCTGCTTGCAGGAACCGACATAAATCCAGAAAGGGTAATGAAATCTTTGGCATTGTATTGACACAGCTTTTCAAACTTAGGCTCTGCTCCCAGTATTTCAGGTTACCGGGATGCAGACAGAGCAACTCATGCTGACATTATAAATTTCTTTAAATTGGTTAGACTGTGAAAACCTGTAAAGGCTGCTAATTTGAATGCAGAAATTTTTCTCATTATATAATAACAGGTCTGTTATACACCCTTCATTTTTTGTGCAGACACCAGGTCCTGTAATGCAGGCACTGATTATGTCTACTACTATGGTGGTACCCACAAGAAATGGCCAGGAGAAAAGTATTTGCATTTTCATTCAAATGAAGCTGGCTAGTTTTGTTTGTTATCCATCTCCCTTAGAGACACCATTACATGTAAGAGTTTGTTTTCAGAGACATTAGGATGTTACTGTGACACTGTGTTTCTCTAACTAATTTTCAGTTTCATTTGTCTCCTCACACCTTCAGGTCTTGGAGTTTATGTTGAATACGAACAGGCAATTTCTGTTGTATCCCCTTTGATTTCACCTGATGCTCTTTAGTTTACCCCATCTAAATAACACCATAATCACACACTGGAAAATGTCTGGATTTTGCTATGGTTTAACTGAGCAGTCCTTTGCACCTGCTGTTTAGTTGTCATCCAGAATTACAGCAAGTGATCTGTGGCAGAAACATTTAAGTCAGAACCCTATTAAGTTATTTCAGTCTCAGGGAGGTGAGGGCAGCATTTTATGAGCATTAACTCCAGTTTCAAAAATTGGATTTTACCAAACCAAAAAATAAACAGGCATGAGAGAGAAACAGATATTCTAATCAACCATGAGATGAAGGCTAATAATTTGAGTCCAGCAAACTCTCCTGAAGCAGCAAGTTGGCCAGCAGAAAATACGTGTTATAAATAAGATCTTCTCTACCATGGGCTTGCAGTGTGCAAAAACCAGTGTGATGTTAATCTGTGTGATGCCTTTTAATACTTCTAATTAATAAGCAGCAGCAAAGAGAAGGGCACATGAATTCACCATTGCAGAGGTAATGTGTATGTGAAAGGAGTTGTTCTGGGATTGAATCCACACTGTCAGAGTGCTCGTGTGTGCTTTATTCTATTACATCAGTGAGTTGCTGTCTGTGTCATCCTGTGAAATGCATCTTTCACAGTCAGTGTTCAAAGACTGAAATTGTTTTTACTGTGACTTATATCAATATATCTTGCAGAGCTGTAGGCACTTTTGCAATGAACACTGCATGCCAGACTATTACTTTTGGTCTCAGATTTGTTGATTACAATTATCCATACATTTCAGTCCTTTGGAAAAATACTAAGGCAGCAATGTGAAGTTACAGATGTACACAAAGTCTGGATTCTCCTCTTTCACATGTATATTGTTTATAATTTAGTCCATCCTAATGCATGGCTAAATACATGATATTTGTAGGGTTTGTATTGATTTTGTTAAAGGAAGAAGCAAAAATTACATTGGTTACAATATTTCAAATCTTTGTAACTATAATTGCCTGAAGATGTAAGTAGCAGGTGAAATTTCTCTACTAAATTGAAAGATACCTGCATTAAACTGAAATTGAGAACTTTAAATATTCTCATGGAATTTTATGATAGTTTTTTGCCCCAAGCTTGTAAAAGCTTTGAAACATGGTTGCTTTATCCCAAAGCTTGCATTCATGCCTTGCCTGAATAGAAGCTGTGCTCCATTCATAGCGCTTGATACCCACAGAGGTGGTGTGGGGGATCCTCTGCATTTCTAACTTCGTTCCTTGTGCTGTTGTGACAGACACACTGTCCCTTATACAATGTTCTTGCTAAACACAGCACCTTAACCTCTGCCATTTCAATGGATCCATCAGTTTGGAGCATCACTTTGCTTTTCTGTGTTTCCGTGCTTCTGTGTGAGTGTGGATTTGTGCACTGCTGCTCTCCCAAGTGTACATCCCACCACTCAACAGCAAAAAAATCTATCCTGAGATCATTGCATCCTTCTAAAGCAGCTATGAATTCATGCTACTTGAAAATCTGGCTCTCTGTCTGAAATAATGAATTACAGATGTAGAAATAAAATCTCTGTCTCATCCACAGAAGGTAATTGTATAAGCTGCCCTGTTCACTAAAGTAGACATATTCTTGAAAAACTGCAGTTTGCAAGTTGTTTTAGTCCAGTCAGTCACTGAGGTGGTGACCTGTCCCAGCTCTGCTGAACAGGCGTTGCCTTTAACTTTCACATTGTCCGAAATTTGCCCTCTCCTACTCTGGTAAGTATGAATTTCAGGTTACTGGGATTACAAATTACTGATGTCTGTGACGGTGGTTTCTGTACTTTGGACCTCAACCCTTGTACCTGAAGCAAAATATCTTTCTGTCCTTTGAAACAGAGCATATGGTATTAATGTGCTTTCATGATTCAGATGAAGAGAATGGCAAGAAACTTTATATAGCTAATCTTTATTTTTGGTAATCAGGAGAAAATAAATACTTTCCTGTGAGTTTATTATTAACTAGTATTGTAGAGGCTGGAAACTCTAGACTGGGATTATTTCCACATTTTATTTGCCTGAATACTGAGCTTGAAATCTGTGCTGGATGCCACATGAACTCCTGATTAGCCACCGTGCCCTAAACTTACCTCCAGTGAGCCATTCCTGCCAGATAACACTGTCTGCCACATTCACCAGAGACAATTTCTCCTGCATTGCTAGGGCAATGGTTTGAGAAATCTTTATTTTTATTAACTGTTTCCATCATCTTGCCCATGAGCCATTTACGGTGTGTCTTATGGCATACCTAATACTTGTAACTTATTTTGTGAGTCTTTAATGATTTGACAGAACATGCATTCTGAGGAGCAGGTTGTCTTGCAGGAAAGAAAATGTTGATCTGAAGTGATGCAGTATATGAAAATTTTTCCTTAAAACAACTATGCTTCTACTATTTTCTAGTTAAAAAATGAACATGAGACAAATTAAATTCCATCCAGCGCTTCCAGCTGCAGACCAGGACTTGCACAAGGCAGAATGGCACAATCTCTGAATTCCAGTTTCCTGGCCTGAAATTCTAGTCTTTCCTTGACTTTCATCATCTTTACTATGCTGTAAGAGCCTGAAGTGTTTTTCTGTCAAAAAACTTCTAGGATTGGGAAAAAAAGCCCTCTTATAAAGTATTCTAAAATGAAGGTAGCTGCAGTTAATTTAATTCTGCTAATCTTTCTTACATATTAGTGTTCACTATTTTTACAGTAAAGTCACTTTGTTAACTGTACATTTGGATGGAGTTACTGAATGAAGATGTTCTCTATATTTTTCTTCCTGTCACATTCCAGTATATGTGCGAGTCCTTATTCAGCAGGAATCTTATACTTGCTGCTGGACATGGCCAAAGAGGTAGCATGTGACTAGATGATGGGAGGATCACACCATGAGACACATTCACAGGAAGCAGAAGCTGAGATGTCAAAGATCATTTGAACATGGGTGTTTCCACTCTTAGTGTTATAGCAATGTGATTCTTTTTAAAAACTGGGTTTTGTGGATTTTTTTTTTTAATGTCTGATGGACTGTTTCCAGAAAAGCAGGAAAATAGCCCTCAATTTGTGCAACTTTTCAGCAGCTGATACAAGGAGTCTCTGTTTAATAAAACCTTGCCACATGTGTGTTTTATTATTCTGTGAATGTGTTCATGGAGGATAACTTGCTCCGTTCCAAATGCAGATGCGCAAAATTGAGCCTCTCCCACTCTCATCCTTAAGTCTTCATGTCAACATCTGTGCACTGAGTTTATCAGTCCAGTGGCAGAAGACTGGAAATTAATGGGGGGCTGCAGATGCTCTAATTCCTTCTAAAACTGTGTGGTTTGGCCCAAGAATTAAAGGAGCACTTACCCTTTGGTGTAAGAGTGAACCTGGTCATACTAGGAAGTGCACTTTCTATCAAGTTCTTTTAGTTTATGAGGATAGTTTCTAGAGTTTTCTTCACTGGTATGTGAACATGACAGCCTTTGTTGTCTCAGATTTTTAAATCTGAACTGATCACCCAGGTATTTTCTTTGGTTGTTGAAGCAGAACTAACTGCAAAATAGAGGAACTTTGCAACGGATTCACCAAAATTAAGAACTGTAGGTCTTTTCACACACCACTCAATGACTCCCTGCATGTTTTGTCCTTGTGTGATTTTTTTTTGTGCTGAGCACAAAAGAATCATTTTAATAATCTGAACTAAGAAGGAGGCAAAAAAGTTTTAATTCAAAGCTACTTCTATTAAAAGCTGCTTCAGAAAACAGTAGATTGTAACATGGGAAGCTCAATGAAAGAAAGGGGAAGATGAAAGACCTGAGTGTAAAGTTTTTTCCTTATTCTCTCTTTAGAAAAATACTACTTTATTTAAAGATCTCCCTTTGGCAGGCTTCTCAGGGAGGCTGAGACTGCAAACTATTGTCAGTCTAAGCTGCTTTTTCAGTCAATCAGTCCACAGACTTAACTTCTGGAAGTAAAACCATAAACTTATTTCTTTTCTCTCAGAGTTCTAATTAAACTTTCTTTAAACACCATTCATGAAATTCAGACCCAGGCCTGTAACTTTTTTCTCCCATTTGGTTTCATTCTAATTCATGTTTTTCTTGCACAGAGGTTGTGTTTTACCCCTGCCAAGGGGGTGCACTCAGCATCTCTTGAGTTGAACGCAACCCTGTTTTGCAAAATGCTCGTGACAGAGCTGGAGATGAGAGTTGCTGGCTTGCAAGGATGTCACTGCAGATCCTGGAACTCTGGGGGAAGGGAGGAACAGGACTTGGCTCCGTGTCGAGAAGCATTTTCTGCTGCCAGGATGCCAGCACCTACCACAGAGGTCGAATATCACCTACCAAACCACAGCTCTCCTGGCAGGCAGGGACTTGTGGGTCTTGCCAAGTTTTGGTTAAATCTAGGAGCTCAGGAAGGGGGAGAGATACAGATTCATTTTATCAGAGACAAGAAGCCATTAAGTATACTCCAAATTACAGCTTTGCAGTTTCCAGAAGGTTTTTCAGCTGTAACATAAATTACAAGATACCATGTATTTTATAACAGGGGATAAAAGCCTCTTGTAAAAGACATTTTGTCTTGAGCATCTGCTAAGCAAGAGTCTTTCAGTTATCAGCAGCAATGGAAAGATGACTAATCTTCATGAACATTTCTGAGAAAAAAGATCATATATTCCACATGACTTACTGAATATAAAGCATGTTAATTTTAGAGAAGAACATAAACACACACACACACACTTGTATTCACATCAGTTGCTGTATTTTGAAGATCTTCCTTCTTCTTTTGAAGGAAATGAATACATAAATTAACTATTTATTTGTAAAGTATTATGACACTTAATCAGCAGAGATTGCATGCAGTAAATTGTGGAGAAAAGACTGCTGAGATTTCAGTCAAAACCTAGGAATTTTAACTTTAATGTAAAAAACTGTTTAGCTTTAACATTGGAGCTGCTCTTTGTTTGTCAAAGGAGCTTTTGTGATAATTCTTAGTTACCTTCCCCTCTTAGCAGGCCATTGCACAAAACTCATGAAAACAATATACAAAATGGCTAAGGCAAAACATGACTTTCTTTTATATTATGGCCATTACAGTAGATAATAAGATAAAAAGTAGCTTAAAATTAGTGTTTGTCATACAGTTTCTAAGTGCTTCCTTCTGATCAAAATGGCTTAAAATGGCCATGTTACAAAAGAAGAGTAAGTCCCCAAAGGAAACCTTACAGATTTAAATTTTATGTATATATGTGTGTATATATATACACACATATAAAGTAAATGTATTTTAATCCTTAATACTGACTTTCTCCCATTCAGTAGCAAATGAATGCTTAGGAAAAGCATATTAAAAAGAACATCTCTCTATTGTCTCCAAATGGTAATGTCCTTGGTAAATACAGATGTCAGCAAACCAATATAGCTTTGAACCATAATCTTTATTGAATAAATGTATGTTTTACAAAGTAAGCTTAACAAAATAACATGGTCTCAGGTTTTGAAAACCTATGTGGCACAGACCTGATCCAAGCTGATAAAGAAATTATTAAAACACATCAGACAACAGTTCATTAAAGCTAATATTTTCAGTGGTTGATGCATAAAACTGAAAAAATCACAAGTCATAATCATCAAGTATCAACATGCATTTTTCTTCATAAGATGTGGTTACATACGCTAGGAACGTGTACAAGGACATATAAATTCATGGGGCAGATTTCAATTCATTTGCTCTATTGTTGTTCTACTGATACCTGTATCCAGTATAAAAGAGTTTCAAGTAAATATTTTCCTAACCCCATATTCCTGTTATACATTAATGGCAGGTAATATCTGATTAAAATGTAATGTCTGTAAAAAGGAATTTATATTTCATTCATTTTTGTGTGGGGAGTCAGAACAAGGTACATTCAAACTTCAGTATTGATTTTAGTGCTCATTCAAATGAAAATAGCAAGATAGAATTTCAGGTACCCAAATTTTGAAAAGTCAGTGGCATGAATGCTGAAGAGTGGCCCAGTGTATTGGGACCAGAACTACTAAGCCAGCTAGCATTTACTTTCACCAGTTTAAATACTGAACTGGCTTAGCTGCTGCTTTGCAATGGTTTTTCCTGAAATTCTGATTCTTGGAAGACTGCTAGGAAAACTGTTTCAACAACTTCACTGTTAAGTAAATATGCAATATTATAAGGTATATCCTTCTGGAGGACCTCCAAACACCACAAAGTTTGTTTATCTCTGTGCTGTTGGTGTATCCTGATTTCTCTAGCGTATCTGCCTTTGCTTTGACACCCTGCACTGGCTTACATCAGGTTTTAAAAATTCTAAGGCTAGGGGGAGACATTACAGTTCCCCTGCCTGATCCCCTTCACACTGCAAACTAAATTACCTTAGCTTCAAGCTGCTACTAAGGCAAGAACTACTGACATTCTTCTTCTAACAGAGAGAGACTAAGCATAAATATGTGCTAAAAATCTTTGAAAAATGACACCAGATACATCTTCAGAGGTTTGAGATGGGAATGCAATAAACCTGAATCCTTGACATCTATATTTTCACATTTTTTGCTTTGATTTGAGCTCATTCCAATCCAGTACAAACTTCCTTTAGATCTGGTCTCACCTGAGCCTGCTTATAATACATTCAGGCCTGTTTCCATGATGCAAATTTAAATGAACATTTAAGATGAACTGAATAAATGATCCAAAACTTTTGAATCAGTTGTTCAATTCCTGACATATAACTAAAATATATTTAGAGATGAAATTGATTTCATGTAAACTGCTCTTTAAATTCTTTAAACTCACTTTCCTTTGTTTTTCATCACTTTTGGGGAAGAGAGCAATAGCAACATTTAATGATTAAATAGGTGCAACTCAGATGACAATAGATACTCTGTGAATCTGTGTCAGCTACCCAATGTATTCAGCTTATCTCTGATACACGGGTAGCAGCACATTGCATCAAAACAAGGCTTCTTGATCCTCCAATGTTGTAAAGTTATTTCACAGTCCAGTGAAATATACAAGTTCCAAAAAAGATGGTTTTTTCACATAAACATCTGTTGGGTTGTTTCCTTTTTTTTTTACTTGGTTTCAAAAAGAAGAAACCCAGCAAAGGTGGAGAAGCGTTGATGGTCCCCATGGAGGGCTCCATTTCCCATTCGCAGCCAAACTTCATCTCCTTTGGCAAGTTTTAGGACTGCACTGTTTCCTGAAGTATCTGCTTTCCCTTTGGATTCATAGCTAAGGATGAATATTTTAACAAGTCAGGTTTTTGTTTCTCAATAGTGACCAAACAAACAACTTTACCAAAAAATCCAAGTACATTGTTATCCTGAGCAAAACTTTCTTGAAAGACTTTCCAACATTTTTTCGGCTTTATAAGGAAATTCTGGCAACTTTCTGCATTTGATCTCCTAGTCAAATTTCGCACCTTACCTAAATGCATTATCTCATTCCTTTCTGAAGTTCTGGAATTGAAACTTATTTTTTTTACAGGGCACAGGAACAAATTTTTTGTTTAAAATGAAATGCTGCTCATTGATGACAACACTACAGATTTCCTGTGATGCTTTTTTCCCCTTGAGTTCATCCCAACTAATTTTAAGAGCTGAGTCCCTGTACTCCCAGCACAGGCAGTGAGCAGACACAGGCAGCTTGCTCCCTACTGAGCCTTTCATTGGAATATGGGTACATTTGATGTGGGCTAGCCTCCTGGCTTTGCCTCCTCTCTTCTACCTCTTGCCTTTTCTGACATCAGTGCTTCAGGGGAAACAGAAATGAAGCACTTTTCCTTTTGCAGAGATCTATTGGGGATGAAGCTGCCTGTGGTGGTGTGCTAATGATAAAAAGGCCAGTAAATGGAAGACTTTGCTTCTCACTCAGCCTTACTTCTGCAGCTTAAACACTTCCCAACTTTAAAGTAAATTTCTCTTCCCTCGTGTTAACATGACTGTAAGTAGTCACTGGACACTTCATAATTTCCTTTCTCTGACAAACAAAATGAGGATGAAGACATATTTTAGCGGAATGAAAGCATGATACCACTGAACTCCAACCCTGACTTGCTGTGCTAAACCCTGAGTTTGAGGAAATGGTGATCAAGGCTGAACTTTAGGTCCAGCATCTGTGGTGTGTATGGTCCAAATATGCATGCTGAGGATTGCAAGAAAATAGGTTTTCTTGTTGGTTATTTTACCCTAGAGAATTTCTTCCAAAAAAAATGAACAATTTTACAGTTCTTGAAAGATGAGCAAGCTGTCACAACCATACAAATGTTTTTACATTGAGATGTCCTGGCCCTTTACTTACCTGTATAAGCTGAACACTGTATTACCATTATGCATCAAGTACACGTACACTTCCTCCACATCTTCATGTTTCATCATATTGAAAGTAAAGAAATATACCCCTGAAAAGGTTATAAAAAACAACTTGTTTGCTTCATAGAAAGAAGTAATCATGCCGCACATTTGTGCTTCTTGGTTAGAAACCATAACAGCTGTAGACAAAACTGCCTTCCAGTTGTCAGCAGATATTTTGTTTCTGCTTATAGCATTCCAAAATCTGATTAATTTTAATTCTGCATATGGCAAGTGTTCTTCCTGCATCACAGCTGCATAAGAGGGGGATTGATGCAGCTGAGAAATAACCATGAAGAGCTGTAATGCCTCATTTCCAGCCACACATCTGTTGCAGGTCAGCTCTCAGCTGAATTGGCATGGGGGAGGATGAGGATGAAGAGATTGACAGGAGGCAGGAGGTGGAGGAGGCAACTGTGAAGCTGCTGCTGCTTGCTATAACATTAAGACTGTGGTTCTGTCATCACAGTGGCTGAAGGGCTAAGGAGCCACAGCAAAGCAGACAGTCCTGCTCCCTCCCCAGCTCTGGCCATGCCTCTTCCTCCCGCCTTTGTGTCAGCACTGGTCTCACTGGCTGGCAAGACCACTCTTGGCTTGCTCAGCTTTCAATTAATTTTTCTGGAAAGTAGGTAGCAAGAGCTATGCAGACGGAGTGCAAAGGCAGTTAAATGTGCCTCATCCTTTTTGACCACATGTCTCTCTACATCTCCAATAGTCACATTATTCTGTTTTGCAAATGCTCACCATTCACTGGAGCACCGAATCTCCCAGTCATGACATCAAAAAAATTCCCAACGTTGGTTTCAACGCTACTGAAGATGATTCCACTGTTCTGGTTGCTGAAGTGAGTAGCCATTGAAGCCATAAATGCGACCTGCAAAAATCCAGTTCTTATTCAGGCAGTCGTTCATGAAAAACACGTGTGTAGAGCAACGAGGCAACAGATTTTTTTTCCTGTATTTGCAGTCTGTTTATTTTCCTGACAGAGATGTTCTTCTAGGGTTTGCTCCAAGGCCAATAAACTCCAGTTAACAAAACTCCCATTGAATGCAACTGGAAGAAGACTAGGGTTCTCATATTCAATTGGACCATTCATGACTGTAAAGTAAGTGTATGGTCAAGTGTTTGCAGTTCAGAACCTTAATTTCAGATTTTATTTACTTTTAAGTCTTACTAGAATGATGCAACAGCAATATAGTATTGGAATGGTGTTTCTGACAAAAACGTTTTATGTAGTTTTATGTACTCCCCAATGCATTTAAACTGGATATTGCTTTTAACTGCATGTGTGAAAATGAACAATGGTCAGTAAAATCCATGAAGATTAGTGTTTCTTGCTTAGAGATACATGAAGCACTTTTATTAGAGGTCCTCTGGAAGTGCTGCAGCTGACACTCCATATTCAATAGTTTTTCTGTCTTGTCAGTTGCCCACAATTTTGAAAACAGAGGGTGGTGGAGACCAAGAGGTGAAAATAAGAAAATTAAAACTGTGCTTCAACTTCGTGTTTCACTTCTTGTCATAGAAATGTTTCATAGGAAGTAGTGCAAAACATCCTACACCAGACAATTTAAATTATCCTCAGGAAGATACCAGGGAATGACCCTGCCAGCTGGCCTGGCGAGGGAAGGGAGTGACCTTTTCTGTAAGTCTATCATTCCCCTGCCCCCATTATGTGAGCAAATGGCGTAGAATCAGAATTGCTGCACTTTGTTGCCAAAAGGTTACATATACACTTGGCTTTTTATTTCTATCTCAGCTTCTTAAATGACAAGTGTTCAATTGCATCTGTTACTGCCCATCACAAAAAAATTACATTTTTTGTGAGAGTCCAGCTATGCTGGTATTTAAAAAATAAAAAAATAAAAAAAAAACCAGCCCAAACTCCTTTTGATTTCAGATCCAAACCAGAACAAAATGAAAACAGACAATCAAATGCAAGTCTGGATCCAACAACGGAAATCGTTAGCCATCTGTTCAGAAATTTAAGGAGCTCCAGATGTGAGCTGAAAGCTTGGGCTGATTTTCCTTACCCCTGCATGGATGCATTTTCTATTACGGCAAATTGTTAATATCTGGCTTCTCAGCCAGGATCACATCAAAGTCTGTTAAAGGAAAGCAGCTGCAGTGGCAGATTGATGGAATTTATTGCTTTTTGTCTAGATTCCATTTCACAGTCTCTTTGACCCTGAGTAACATTTTGTGGGCTGAACAGAACAGCAGAAAAATATATCTTTTCTCACTAGGTCTCATTATGAAGTAGCAGGTCAACATGGATGCACAAAGTTTTTCAAAATAATCCTGTACTTAAAACAGTTTTGTACTCAAAAGTGTTTCCTCCTATATCACCACTGATTTTAAAATTCTTAAGTATGGTGGTAAGAAATACTGTAAACATTTTTAAACACATTTGATAAAAGGAGTGATGGAATTTTAAGTATTGGAAATAGGTATTACAATATGAGCTTTCCTTGTTCATCTTCTGTCATCACTCAGTTTTAATTACAATACTACCATTGTCTTTATGTAAGGAAAAAAACAGTGGTAGTTAATTTTAAAATTGTAGAAGGATGTATGTTGAATGTAATTAAAGGTATGTTTATCAGATATTCAGTTATACCATGAGCATATATTATATATATTTCTACATGCATATATTATATCTATATGCACATGTATGAATATGTATATATGTTTATCTGTGTGAGTGTGTATAGAGATTTATATACACATACGTATATATTTATATATACATACACAAACTCTCTGCCATCTGCCAGATTCCTGGGATTTGAAGAGGCTTTAATCCAAGAGCTGTGAAATTGTGCCAATACAAGAGTTGAGCTCAACAACTCAGGCTTGAACCCATATTTAATTGCTCATCTGGCTTTTGAATTATTCATTCATAGGCAGAACCTACATGGCCGTGAACATATTTAAAATACCTAGACATATAAATATACAGACTACTACTGAGGGGTATTTTTTGAAACTAAAGGACTTTTACTGCACTCAAAAAATTTGAGTAGCTGGATACATGTGCTTCTGAGAGTCTCATAAAGCCTGGCTACCCTGAGAAACATGATTCCTTTACTCTTTCCATATGCTGTGGGAAGTGCAATTATTTATGTGATACAGCTTGGTAGGAAAATGATAGTCCCCGCTATTCTCTTTTAATAACCCAGATACTGGCTTTTTGCCCTCAAAGGGAAGCATATATGTTTCTTCCTGCCTATTTCTCAGCTGGATTCTGACTAAAGCTTTTCTTTTCCAGAAAGATCTGGCAGAGCACTTTTTTTTCAGTAAGGACAAGGGCTGTATATGCCTGTTACAGTATTAATTTACAAGGGGATTTGCTTCTTAAGTATCTTACAGTAATAAGGTGCTGTTTTTTCAGTGAAGAAAACCATGATCTGAGTTTTGCTGCAGCCAATAGGAGCCAGAGATGTTGTACCTGCAGCTCTGGGGGAATCCCAGGGTAACCCTTCTCGCCTTTGGGTCCATGATGGCCACGCTCTCCTCTTGGTCCAATATCTCCTTTGTCTCCTTTCTCACCTTTGGCTCCTTCCTGGCCAGTTGCTCCATTATTTCCATTGTTTCCATGATTTCCTGAAGGGAAGCAAAACTTTCTGTTTTATTTAAAGAATTTATCATATTTTAACAAACGAGTGTGACAGGATCCTCTTCCACCAGCTCTTCAGCGCCATAAACCCCAGGCTGAGATGAACTGGATAAGACACTGCTGCATGGTCAGGTTGATGGTAAAGGTTTTGATGAAGGACATAGATTTTGGGAGTTAACCCTCATGTTGCTGTATAAACTGGTGGTGTCTCAAGTCATTGCTTTGTGGGGGAGATGTGCAGGAAGATCTCAGCAGAGAGAAGGCTCAAGGAAAGCAAAAGCCTCTTTCAGTTGCCACATACTAAGTAGCCTGCAGAAGTAGTTTTGCTTTAGCATAAACACCAATTTCCTGGTAAATTAAGTCAATCATGATAGGATAAGCTAATTTTGAATAAGATTTTGCTATCTTTAAAACACACAATCCACACAAATGATGAATGGCTGTAGCATTAAAGTTGTTAAAATCTGTGCTAAAAAGAGGACAGTGTGTATTTGCAGGGTGCTGGCTAGGGGCCATTTGACTACATAGTCCTAGATTTAAAGAGAGACAAAATTTTTATAATTAAGCGCTTTTTGAGATGGCTTACTATGAGTAAATGAGTAAAACAAGTCATTGCAAAACGTACTCATGCATCTGCAGTATTACTTGCTTCCTGGTGTTGACTGACTAAATTACTAAGCAAATGTCTATGCAGCTGACAGGATTTTAAAGCTGGCTAGAAAAACTGAGCAATTATTATTCCTCCTGCAGCAAAAGCCTGATCTTTCAGCTCAGGGGATTAATTAATGTCATCATTGTTCTAATTCAACCTGAATTGAAATTAGGTTCTTTGCCACTCTGCTTGTTCTTTGATTATTCTCTCTGGTTACAAATTTACAAGAAGAATAGTGTTGTTTGAGATCAAATCTGACGATGAAGTGATCCATCAGAGTTTTTCTATTAAGAAAAAAAAAAAAAACTTCAAACAAGGAAGCCAAATGCTGAAAGAAATTATGCACATTTTTTTGTTTGAATAGAGGAATCTGCAGCTCTTAAAAATAACAAGATCCTTTATGTGAAGCCAGAACTGCTCTACCAGTTCAGAACAGAAGTCTGCAAGCAACATTTGATTCAATCAAGGGGAAAAGCAACTGCTGCTGTTCCCCTTACAGGCACAGCAACATGAAATCCAGCAAATGAAGGAGACAGAAGTCCCAGGGTGCGGGAGGCTGCTGCCAGATGTACATTTGTGGTATCCTGCAGTGACAGAAAGTGGAACTGAGACAGGAAGGAAGGGCAAAGCTGGGACCAGGCCATGCCCCAGTGTGTCCACTGCAGCCTTGAAAACGTGGCTGTAGTATAAAATCATATCCTGCTTCTCAGAATCCAACAATTTATTAGTAAGTAATGGATCACTGAATTGCATTTTCATTGTGTTAACAGAAGATGTAAGTTTTTCAAGATGTGATTTCCACATCTCTGAAGGCAGATGATATAACAAACTGACACCAGCATGAAACAAACATTTTCCCTTCTCTAGGCTCTTATATTTCCATATCAATTATCAGATCAAAGTATATACTTTCTTGTGTATGCTGTTCTACTGAAGACATTTTTATGTTAAAAAAGGGGATTTTTTTATTATGAAAGACAAGATGAAAGAAGAAAGTGAAGGAATTTCTGTGGGAGAACAGAAGCATTGTGTTTCTGTAAAATATTAGCTAGCAGTATGCTAGATGAAGAAAAGCCCTTGAAAACAGTAACACAGCTGGATATACAAAGGTGATGACAATAATCAGCTCCAGGGAACAAGCTCTTCCAAGTTTATTGGGAGCTTCATGCTGTTTTAAGAGAGACCAGTTTTTCCTAGAGGTGTGATAAGATTACTTTCAGTATGAATTTGTGAAAGCTGAATTTTAATAACAAATAGGTTTTCAATGGAAAATATCTGTCTCCTCTGAAATGATAGAAAAACTTGTTCCTGAATCTGTCCCCAGATACTGATGTTTGGACCACTCTCTGATATTTCATAGAATAGCCTGTAATTTATGGCCTGCAATTAGACTGATAAAAAAAGTGGGTTAAACTTCATCTTTACCTGGCATCCCAGGGGGCCCAGGGGGTCCTGGGGGCCCTTGGTAGAGTCGAACTCCAAAGTCACCTCGGCAGCAGGAGCTGCAGTCTGGGTTCTGCGGTCCAGGCTGGGGGGGCTAAGTGCACAAAAATAAGCTTTAAGTAGCTCATTCATGGAGGACATCAATCTTATGCATGTTGGTTACAGGGTCTTCATTATGTATTTCTGTTTATATACTTGGTAAGTTTTCAAAACAGTTCTTATCTGGCATGAAATTCCCACACAGGTGATCCCTGAAGGTGTTATTTTTGGAAGATTTAAAGGAATAGCTCTTGAAGCATTCAAAAATCTATAACGAATATTAAAAATCCCAGCTTATCCTGTTAAATAATGAATGTTTTTAAAATAAATTAATAACATCTAATGAAATTTAGATGAATATTTCAATTAGATTCACATCCTGATCCCACATTTTAACTGACCTTTGATGACAAACCTGCCTATGTACAACCAGTAGTAGGACACAAGGGACTTGATTTGACCTTCAGCAGTGAACTCTATTAAACATAAATAAAATTGTGTTGGAGCACACAAAGAAGATACTAAAAAAATCTCTGTGCAGCATATTCCTCTTCATGATCCTAGACCTGTGTATTTACAGGCTACTAAAGTCAGGAGACCCTAAAAAAGTGCCAAGACACAAGACAAAAATTTGAACTTAACACAAGGTGTTAGGGGTTTTTGATCATTTGTAGTGGTGAATGTGAACCCATGAAAACCTATATGCTGACCAATACAGCAGCACAAATAAAGTAATCAGTTCATTACTACTGTAGCAATCAGTTTATAATGGCTTTGTTTGAGTGGTTTTCTTTTCCATATTATTGTGTTTGTACTAATGGAGACTCATTCAATTCTGATTGAGTTTCATAACTTAGTTATCATAGATTTTCCAGTATGTCAGATAAAGCCAAGATTCAGTGTTTGATTTTACTTCTCTACCTCCTCATTTGTTCCATCTTTGTTTCTTTTCCCTACAATTCTTTCCGAATATCCTGAGATGCAAACCTTCAGTTCTTAAAATCTGGAGATGGATAGTTACACCAATCCAACTACTACTTTTCTTTAATCACTCTATTATTTGCCTTCCTTCCCTTTCTTTTCCCTAATCTTTATCATTGTCAAATTCCTTGCCCAATGCAGACTTATTGGTTTAGTGTCAGAAAATGAGCCCCTGTCAGGATGGGAGCTGTCAAATGAGCCCACAGATGTGCTGTATTCCTGCCCTCAGTGTCACCACTGATGTCACCTGAAACATTCTGCCTGTGTTTTGGATAATACCAAGCAAACCCTTGGAATTCATTGATTTCAGGAGGCTTAGGGACTTATGGATATAGGAAATTCATTTCATGACACCACCAAAATACTGCAGCTCCTCCAAGGGGACAGACACAGCCCTGTCCAGCTGGAACCAGTGATGGTGAAGTTACCATGGGAATAAAGGCTGAGTTGACAGCTAAACAAATATCCTTCCTATTCAAAGAGTTATGGAAAAGTTAAGACTTGCTAATGGGCAGAAGGGCTTCATACTTATGGGGTTTGGTCAAGGTTATGCTTTTTAGATTAATTCTAGACAAGGTCTATACTTAATGAGAAAAATAGGCTCTGCCTCTTGAACTCCCACTTCCTGGAGAACCTGTTTGTATTTTTCTGGCTGTTTTGTCTCTTCCAGTTGTTAGGCAGGACATAACTGACAATCACCAAATGCACTTTTTATAACATTCCTGCTATGAGAGAAGAAGTGGCTCTGGTTTCAGCCCATTTTCAGTCCTTGAAAGGGAGCCAAGTACAAGAGGATTGTACCCCCTAAAAGAATAACTGATTTTTGCATTGAGATTAAAATCTCCATCTTCTTTTAGATAATGTTTCATATTCACGTTAAATGGGAAGGTGAGCTAAGTACACATCTCCCAAGAGCAAATAAGTCATATCAGCCTAAAAAAATCCAAAGACTTAGAAGAGATTGTAATTGAGGGAAGACATGAATCCAGCAAAGTGGACTGCATGTGAGACTCTCTCTGTGCAGATGCAATTTGTCTTTTTCAGACAATGTAGTGAAATCTTGAACAACTTTATTAGAGAAACAGCTATTTTAAAATAAAATAGATACTAGTGATACTAGGTCATAACCAAGTGCTATCAGGCATTACCTCAAAAAAAGATCATCAGGTTCTTAGGTGTGAAATAAGGCAAGTCCTGCCAGTCTGGTTGTATGCAACAGTTCCACTGATTTAAAAATAGCTTTTTATGCAAGTCATAAAGTAATTAATTTATTACCTTTACTCTTTCACTAGGAGAAAAAAATTATTCGTGGTCAGCTGCCAAGGATGAGTATTATTTAGGATTTTCTTCTAATCTTTAAAATCAGAGAACTTCATGAAGAGTACATTTAAAGGAAAAATATGTTCCTAAAATAAAGTTACACTCAAATGTGACATAGAGATTAGTTGCAATCTACTTGCCAAAGGCATCCTTTGCAGCCATTTGTGCATAATTTTTGTCAGTGAATCTTTGGCTTTGCTGCCAGAACCTGAATATAATTTAGGAGGTTGGGAAATGCATCTGCCACATTGATATCCTAACATTGATAGAAAACTGGAACTATTTCTGAAGCTATCTGCTGAATTTCCCATGATTTAGTATGTAGGAGAATAATCTAGGCAACAGATGGTCTATGAAATTCCCTTAAATTAAAGCTGTGAACAAGTCATAATTGGAGACCCAACCTTTGACCCTTTTTGACTTCCTGATTAATTTTATGAATTTCTGTTTTATCGTCGAAGACAAAGCAGAAGATGAGTGATGCACCTCCACCATTCTTGGCTTCTGTTCTGAATGCAAAATATCTGTCTCTGTGGGCACTTAGGCCCTCCATGCCCTTCTCCAAGCAAAGAAGCAAACAAAAGTTGCCAAAATTCAGGCTAAAACACTGCTTGGCTAGTGATACTGAAAGATTTTCAAAGAGCAACCTGAAGTGGCAAAATGGTCTGACGTGACTCTGCTTAGTCACTAAGAGTTCTTGAAAAATGCACGTTATATTTTACATGATTTAACAGCAGTGTGGAAGCTGGCCTTGCACTCGGTGCAGCAAAGACAACAAATAGCAATAACATACAATAGATAGTAACAACAAATACTATCATCTCTTTTCCACAGCAGGGAACGAGACCTTTGAAACACTTTATCAAGAGGGTGAAATTCCCCAGCCTAAATTCTCTTTAGCTGGGTAGAGTTATTCCATCTAAAATAACTAAGAAAGCAGGAAATAGGAATTGAATAGTTTCCATATAACTCAAGGGAAAGAGAGAGATTTGACATGAATTAAAACATGTCAGTGCCACCTTTGTTCTTCCTCTGCCTAGAAATTCCTGGAGTCTGGAAGTGGAAAACACATATTGCGTAACCACTGTGTGATTGATTATCCCTGTCGCGCATCTGCTAGTGCTCCATTTCATTTCGGTAAGCCAAAAATTGCATCATTTCCCCACAAAAGATTGCTTCTTGGAGATGGGCTGGCAGGTAAATGGCTGCCATCAGCTGTACTCGGATCACTGGGCTTGATTTTATTGTCACAACCTGTTCCCCAGCAGGCAGCTCCAGACAAGTTGCATTAAACTCTCTGACAAGAGACACATGCAGCCTGAGCACACTTTCTGTGGGGGAAAGTTTGAGCCCTAAAAAGCTGTGGTTTTGCATTAAATCCTGCATTATCTGAAATTGTGTGGT
This sequence comes from Ammospiza nelsoni, assembly GCF_027579445.1. Classification (NCBI taxonomy): domain Eukaryota; kingdom Metazoa; phylum Chordata; class Aves; order Passeriformes; family Passerellidae; genus Ammospiza; species Ammospiza nelsoni. The sequence goes on along the minus strand of NC_080669.1, from coordinate 77,331,033 downwards.
GTTAAAGGGGAATCTTCTGTACAAGGTCTGCAGCACACAGAATTCTCCCTGCAGTAAAGGGGTCTGCACACACTGGCTGGCTCTTTGGACTGTACAGCTTATGTTTTACACTGCTTACACTCTGCAAGCACAGTTGAACATGCCTACAGTTAAATATCTGCTCTGCTGACTGCACTGGAGGAACATTTAACTCCTGCCCAAGAAATACAAAATGCAAGGCACTGTGGAGTTTTAATACAGGGAATACAGTGTATTAAACCTATTCCCTTACTTGGATGTGTTTCAGTTCTTCAAGCCCAGGACAGGATGAAAATCAGACCTCTTCTCTGCTTATCATAATAATAACCTTATTATTCAACACTTATCTGCATGTCTTTGATTTTGGCAATTCAAAATATCATATTTTGATCTTAATAAATTTTAAAACCCCAAAGGATAAAAGGTGAAGTGTACAGGACTCAAATATTTGTATCAGATGTAGGAAAAACCACTCATGTTCTTGCTGTTAATAAAACACATTGATCAAAAAAGCTCCTTCATTTGAGTGGAATTTTGTTTTGCCTAGTGCTAGAAAAAGCTAAATTTTCTGCCCTTCAGATTTTTTTCTTTCAAATTTGGACTGCAATATTTTGTGTATAATCAAGTTATGCCATTTTTCCTGTGTTATAAATTAATGACTATAGTATGTAAAGTGCCATGAAAGGCATAAAAATATTCTCAGTTTCAAATGCAGATACTGAAGACTATTTACAATTTCATTGCAAGCTTTTTTTCTTTATAAATTCTCAGTTGATTTATATTATTAAATCTACTCATTACAGTACTATCTGTTTTTTTCAAGCTACTCCTTAGAATAAAATGTTTGAACATTCAGAATTTCCTTATTTTTGTCTCAAGCTCAAGAAATATTCTTTATATACATCATTTTAAGGTAAAATTATTCTCTGCTAATTGAATCTCTCCAAATACCTCTAGAAATGCTCTCTTTTCCTTCACATCTGAATGAGTTAGAAATATCTAATATATTTAATATATTAAATAATTAATACCTTAGGATAATTAAGAGACTGTATTTCAGCATATATGATTTCACAAGCTCACAGTTTCAACAGAACAAAGCACTGCTGCCTGTGTTGAAATCAATGTCCCCAACCACTGCTGGTTCTACCAGCTCATTAAAAGATCCTGTAAAGCAGCCCAGCAGGATACAGACCAATACACAGCCTTAATAAAAACTATTCCATAAATATATCACTAGTAATGTTAGCAAAAAAAAAAGAAATTCTCATTAGTTTTAAAGATATCTTTAAAAGATTAATTCAGAGTACCTGGACTCTATCTGAGGTAGTCAGTTCTACATCATCTACCTCTGGTCTCAGGACATTGTGGTCTGTAGATGTGCTATTAACAACAGTCCACTCTATAAGTTGATGCCGCTGTTTCAATATTTCCCTGCTTCTGGAACCTTTGTGACCAGTCTGGTGGTGACTTTGCAATATTTTGGCCACTGGTTTATAAGATCTTCTGCTCACCTCCATGTATTCATCTTGACACAGGCAAAATGGAAGAAAAAATAAAGCCAGCAGATGCCAACTGATGAAATCCTTCTCTGCCATGTTAATCAAAATAGTTTTTCAGGAGTCCAGCAAATGCCTTGCAGAAGGAGAACTTCTTTGCTGCACCAGACGTTATGTGGTCCTTTCAGCTTTTCCACTAGTAAGCCTGGCACTGAGACCAGTACCAGGTTTTATACGCTTGCATGCAATAAATAAAACTAAAAATGCCAAAGTGACAGGATCCTTCATCCAAAATCAGTCATGCTCCTTTAAACAAACCAGGCATTATTCAACACTTCACCACCACAAGGAAAATTGATTTGTATGCTGCAAATGACCACAGCATTTAATGGACTCCTGTGGTTCCTATTTGGGGGCATTAAAAAATGTAGCACCTTTCCTTTGGCATGTTTTTGTTTAAGTGTGAAAAAATGTGATGGAAATGGGGAACATGTGGCTAATGGTTTACGCTCCTTGATTAGACATGGAAAGGCTGTGAATTCACACTCTTAAATGTCTTTTGGACACAGTCACCTTTCTTATTTGCCAGGAAATTCACACACACAACTGCGTCAGCCCAGTCTGAAAAACCCTTCCAAAAGCAATTAGGAAACAAAAGCACAAGAGGAGCTTTTGCATATGAACCTGACCCAATGACTGTTTCTGACTATGCTTTTCATTCACTAGAAGAAAAATATTGAATTTCTGTCAGTTGGCCAGCAGTGGAAGGAGACCGGGTAAGTAGCTTTAAAAAACTGGGTTGAATTCAGATTCACAGAGCCCCATTTCTCAGCATTAGTTAAACATGCTTGGCCAAGTAGTATTTTCTCCCTTGAGTTCCTAATGTTTTCCTAAATGTAATTGCCAAACCAAGTTTTATGTTTTCACTGCCAAGTAAATATAAATTTACCGGGGGCTTATTTCAGACTAAAAGAATCAAATTATATGTGTATAATAATAATATCCTTATTTTACTTCTTGAACCACCCACTGGTATTCTCTGTAAAGCCATAACTGCAGGATGCCCTTCTGCACACGCATCCACAAGCACACCCAACCTCCCCAAAAGCAAGCAGCTCCCTGGTCTGTGAGCAAGTCTTCACCAGTACCTGGCTGCAACAGCATTGCTGAGGAAGGCACCATTATTCCCAGGAATGATCCCCAGCCCTGCAAGGTGCTGGCTGCTGAGTGGTGGTAAGAGAGCTGCTGAATGATGGTGAGAAGGGATTCTCTGTTCCATGTCCTGCTTCCTTGTCTGGGAGACAGCAGGACGATGCCACAGGAGAGGCCCTGGCTGCAGAGGACTGAGGGGGGTGAGCCCTTTGCAGCTGGGGCTGTTTGCCAGTGTCACCAGCGCACAGAGTGCCACTGTGGGCAGGTACCCTGCCGCTGGCTGGGGTCATTTCCCACTCGGCAGCACACAGAGAGGGATGTGGGGCTGCAGCACTCCCCCAGGGACAATGCTGGCCCCCACAGACACGACGGGGCTGGGACAGTCTTCCCTTTTGCTCATTCTCCACCAGCCAAGTGTGGCACAGGAGCAGAAACCTCAGCTCCTGTGGGCTCAGTGCTTGCCCCAAGGGTAAACACGACCGAGTTGTCCCGGTGACACTCACTCTTCCCTGCCAGGAACAGAGGTGCTTATCCTGATTATCTCAGCCCGCAGGCTGGCCAGGCAGAATTGCATCTTCTTGCTTCATGCTTTTGTTGTGTTTACTGCTCCTGTGTTAAAGATTTAATGGCAGGAACCCTTAATTGAAACTTAATTCAATTGCAGTGAATTTCAATCTTGGATTCCCCAGGCAGATATTCAGAATTATTAAATAACACTTCATAGATTAGCTCTTGAGCCTTGCTGCAGCATATAAATATTAATTAACTAAATTGTCTTGCAGAAGATGCTCATTAGCCTATGTTTATGACTACTGAAAACTCTGATTTTTAAAAAAATGCAAATATTCTGGCTATTTCACCAAGGGAACAGAGGTGGAAGAGAATTTACAGAAGAGTGAAGCAAGATTTCAGAAAACATTGTTGCAGATTCTGCAGAAGCTGCTGCCACCAAAATGGGGTCACTTTTCAAACAGAGAGGACTTTCTTGGTAGGAAGGGAGTTTGAAAACCCTGGATTTTGCAAAATTTGGGATGAAAAACATTAATTTATCTTGGCACTTAATTTGATTCAGCAAGTGCTGGGAGAGCCCTGATGTTTTGGGCTGACATTAGGGCTTTCATAGCTTTCCAAAGTCTGTTCCAGGAGCTTCCTGTGGCAAATGTTTCCAATGTGAGTAATGAACATCCCCAGCACCCATATCCCAAAAGGAGAAAGAATAAAACCAAAGAGATTCAGGCTTCAAAGCCACCATCTATCATTTCATGCAAAAGCTGAAACAAGTATGTTTCTTGGCAGCTATTAGGAAGAAGAAAGATTCCTTCTCTTCCTTGCTCACTAATAGAGTCCACCTGGTCCCTGCCCATCACTGCTCTTGTGGTTTGATGCTACATACATTTTTTTGGTCCCAATTATAGCAGAGTTTAGACTTTGCTCTTTTATTTCCAATCTTTTTGAACAGAATCCCATCTGCAGGAATATTTGCTGCCCATTATTCTGCTCTGTGCCTTCAGCTAGGAATAGCTGTCCCACAAAATCATTGTCAGAAGGCAGAAATTCTGGACTCAGAAGTAGAAAAAAACAATGGAGGAATTGATTTTAATTCTCCATTCTCGATCTCCAAATGATCAAATACACTCATTCAAACATGTGGCCGAAATCTAAAATAAAAAGACATCAAAATAGAAGTGCTTTGAATTAACTTTCTACAAAAATGAAACACTGAAAATTCTTCACACATAAACAGATCTTCCTGATCTGGAGAAAAGGACTGAATTAAAAGGTTTGGTTTTGCTTTTAGGTGCAAGGCTGGTGTGTGTTGCAGGTGTGCTGACTAAGAAAATAAAATATGACCCCTTCCCTTCCTCTTTGCTATGGATTTGCACATCTAGCATCACCCTTTGCCAGCTGAACTCACACACGGCTGCCGCTGTGCTTGTCCTGTTGGTGTCTGGCAGCAGGATGTGCCTCTCTCTGCTCATCAGCACCCCAAGAGGAAGTGAAGCACATGTGTCTGTCAATGTCAGGTAATGAGACTTCTGCTAAAACGCAAAAACTGTTGAGGGAAAGCTGCTTCCCACCTTGTCTGCAGGCAAAAACTGCTCCATGACAAAGGGACTGGCTCTTATAACCATGTTATTCATAATGACATTGGGTAAATGGGTTATTGGTGAGGTTAGTATGTAAAATTGATGGCTACTGTTTCAAGAGGCAACAAAACAGAAGTATTACTACCAAAAAAAAAAATTTGTAAACTATTCTGTGGCCCAGAGAGGCTTGTATCTGTAATCAAACTTTAGTGGCTCCTTCGCTTGCAGATAATCCTGTTTGCAGTGATAATTCCTCCATAGCAGACACAGAGATAATCTGTGTCACAAGCAGGTCTCCACTGAGACAGTAAAAGAGACAGGCCACAGCTGAAGGGATGAGGAGGGATGAGGGTCAGCCTGTCCTGTGCCACCACAACACACTGACCAACTCCAGATTCCCAGGCCACAAGAGCTCTCCAGGCTCTTTGCTCCCTGGGTACATTCCTCATCCTGCCCTCATAGGGCTGCCCACCCCCTGATCTGGCTGGAATTTCCACCCCTCCTGCAGCTGCACAGGGATGGAATCTTCTCTCTCTGGTGCCAAGGAGCAGTACCCAGCACTGCACTGCCCTTTGGCTCAGTGCTATAGCAGCCTCAGGCAGAGCCCTCAGACCCCAACCTGGCACCTTTGAAATCTTTTCCCATGTCAGTGCTGACCACTCCAAACCCACAAATGAAGAGTTTTCACTGAAATCTTCTGCGATCTGCTCCTTTTTCTGTGGCAGTTTTGGTCAGTAACAGGGATGCAGGCAAAACCCACCACCCTCCTCCCCAGGAGAGGCTCCAGAGTGGGTCACCAAGGGGAGGACAGATTCATGGGGCTTTCCAGGTCTTTGTCACCCAAAAAGGGCTTACAGTCACTGCCCTGCATCACCTTCTCCATGGTTAAACATTTTGTCCTCCTGTGACCTGCAGCCACTGAACTCTGCAGGCAGTGGTGGGGCAGTGAGTGCTTTGTGCAGTTTGGTTGTGGTGCCCAAGCTGTGTGTGGTTTGCAGTCACACCAGCTCCCTGAGGTACACAGCAGAGAAGTGTGCTTTATAGGTGTTTCCCAAACTTACAAAAGGAAGCCATCCCACCAGCTGTGGAGAATGAGGGCAAATCCAGCTCCATTACCTGGCTTCTGCCCTCACCCAGTGCAGATGACGTTTCAAAAAAGATGCGGGTTCTTCCTAACTCTGACTTTTCCATCAGTCAGGAAGTCCTCTTGCCTGCTTGACATTGAAATTTCCTTTCCAATATGAAATGAGACCTGGGGCTGAGGTCCTGTGTCTGCAGCACTGTCCAGCACCCCTTGGATTCCCCGGGGCAGTACCCTGACATGCTCCAGCAGCCTGGGATTACCACTGCTACCCCATCCCTCCATTTTCACAGCCTGAAAACATTTTTCTCACCCCGTCCACATACCCAAACTGAGTGATCCTCTAAAAGGGCAGAAGCTCAGGCCTGAGCTCCCAGATATGGGAGAGATGCAGTCTTCAGCTCCAGATGCTCCAAAACACAGCTCAGCCTCTGCCAGCTCATTGCACAAACCCTTGCTCCAAAATATGTACCAGAGACACATTCACTCCATCAATGCCCTTTTCACTGTCTCTGACAAACTGCCTGGAGCAGACACTTGATGGGATGGCCAGGTGGTTTATCCAAGTCCCTTTCAAACTTGAAGAAATAGATTTCACAGGGGTGGTGGAACAAATAATGATGGAACAAATAATGATGGAACAAATAATGCAGCGTGATAAGCTTTTTCCAGTGTGCAATGCATCAGTTATCCGTCTCTAATTGGAGAGCCAGAGCACAGTGACTTCCAAGAAAGCAGGGTGGGGAGAGAACAGACACGGTGCCAAGAGAATGGCCGTGGTCAACATTTTTGTCAGGGATAGATATCCTAGTTTGGTTTAAACAAGATCTAACCCTAATCTTTGGCTTCCTCTTAGTTCATCTTTTTTTTCCCCTCAAGTTTCAAAATGTTTAAATTTATTGCTTGAAATATGCTCTTCTCTGCAATTCCATTGCCCTGGCCAGGACCAAAGCTGTACACAGCTAAAATACCACAGAAACAATTGCTCATTATTTTAACCACCCAACAAGCAGTAATGAACGTCTTGTGAGAGCCCCTGTTCTGACTGCACCCTCAACTCAACCTCTGCACATGCAGGAGGGGTGCTGAGTTCAGGTGAGCTGTGCTGGTTTTGGGTGGGAAGCTGAGAAGCAGTTTCAGGTCTGCAGATTTTTTTTTATGCCCTGCACAACGAAAGGCACAAAGACAAAAGGTTCTCAGTGTGCTCTCATACTCAGAATAAACTGTAAAATATTTGTCTGGGGACTGTAAGCAGAATTCCAGAGTTTGCATGACCCAGTGTCACACGAATAATTCCTAACAGAGTTTCTCAGATTCCCAAGGTCTATGAAAAACAATACGTCTTCAAGAAAGCAGACTATCAAGTGAAAAACAGAGTTTATATTAATGGTCAAACTCTCCCAGCTTTCCCTCTCCTGCTTGGGCCCAGGAGGAAAATGAACTGTGGCAGATCCGTAATCCATTAACATGGTAAGATCTTGTTACTGGGATAGTTGTTGACTGTTGTGGTTATATCTGATTATTAAAGTCTTTGTTTTATTAATATATTGGGACATGGGACACCATCGTTCAAGGGTGGGGCCGTCAGGAAAGTGGCAGCACTCTGGGTTTGGATTTCAGCTTCCTCGTGAGCTCTGCTGAGATCATTAGGCAAAAGGTCCAAGCCCTTGCTTAGTGTGAACACACTACGTCCAGGTTGCAGTCAAAATAATAAAAACCTGTGTCACCATGTCTGGGTCGTGAAAGGGATAAAAGAAATCAGACTGTGGTAGGAGGAGGCATGTCCATCACCACCTACCAACACCTACCAAATGGCTAGCTTGAGAGAGGATCTAAGAAACCAGCCTTAGAAAGGTTGGGAAAAAGTTTGGGAAATAAAGCCAGCAGCTCAATGTGCTGCTAAGGCCTAGCTTTTTGTTCTGTTTATTCTCCTTGTAAAAGGTTTGTGATAAATACCCTGTCCACAACCATCTGTTTACCCTAGAAGAGGGAGAAAATGGGTAGACTGGACAGAATTGAGAGGACATCTGGCACATTCACTTTCATTCATTGCTTGCCTGCTTGAACTAAAAATATTTTTTAAAATTTATGCTGTAATAAGAACTGGGAAAGAGCCACATGGACTGAAGACAAGTAAAACTGTCTTAGAGGGCTGGCAGCCCTTGCTGGGTTAAAGCCGAGCCAACTAGCACCATTTATAACAGAGAAGAATGAGTTTCCTACAAGGAAAAGCTAAGCTTGTCTCCCTAGTTTGGGTTCTAAATATTCTTCATAGGTTGAAGAAAAAAAAAAGGTATTTTGAAAAAGATGTTATATATGTTATATCACCCTGGTGGGGGGTTTATATTACACTTTTATACAATGGTTTTATACATTAGATGAATCCCTTATTCATCCATAGGAGAGAATAGATACAATGGTTCAGACACTTGCAGACCATTTCTAGACCTGTTACCAACCACATCCAGCCTTTGGTCTTGAGACTGTCAGCAATGACTCTGGCTGAGGGGACAGCTCCTGCAAGACTTTCTGGAGTTCCTCCAGCTTTTTTCTGCCACATTTGTTACCAAATGTTCATGTCCTTATGACAGCCCCTGGACTGATTTGGAGGGAGTGAAGTGGAAATAAAAGCAAGCTAGACCTAAAGGGTTTGGCTGGATTGTTCCCTAGCAGTGCCACAGGCACAGCTACTTCTGCTGCTGCTTCAAGGGCCTGTGTCATCTGGAGTTTTCCCTTTGTCAAAGACACAAGAGCAGTCTGCCACATCCTTGCTGCCAGTTAAGGATTGTGAGAAACCTATTTATGGCTGTGTATCAAGGGAATGATGTTTTACCCTGCCAGATCCACCAGGACAGCCTCTTTGGGACAGAGGGGTGGTGGGAAGAGGTGCTGCACAGAGCCAGGGGGCCTCTGAGAGCAGTGATGCCATTTCAGCACTGGTCAGGTGATGGAGAGAGTGTCCCTCAGTCCTGGAGAAGATCCTTCTCCTGCTCCCAGGCAGTGATGCCTTGGAGTGGCTACCTAGGACAGAGGATAGGCAGGATTAAGAGAATAAAAGTCAGTGTTTATTAAAGGCCTTCAGCAGATGCACCTTGGTCAAACGCCTCCAAGAGGGGCTACATCAAGGTGGAGGATGGTCATGAGTTTTTCAGACAATTATAAGTTTGGTCTATTTGCATATTAGGGATTAATCCTCCAATTACAGCTTCAGGTAATGAAGTCATACACCCCCAGTTTTCCTCTCCCCCAATTCACTTCTGTTTGTACCTTCTGGGGCCTGGGGCAGTAGGGTGTCCTTGAGCTACCAGCCTGGAGAGGAATTGTTTTGTCTGAGTAAAACAGGAGAACAGTGGCTGACAGGCTATGGAGTTTTAGAGCTATACCCTAAAGCAGTACAGGGTTTGAGAACTATGAAAGCCAAAATCCCAAGGCATCACAGTGAGGCAGTGTCTCCAGCCCATGGTGCCTGCCCTTGGGGAAGATGCATCATGTGAATCCATTTCTGTGAGCACAGCCTCTGAAGATGAATAAAATGCTCTGTCATGGAGTAAATAAAAAAGGCTACAGTTCAGCAGACAGTGTAAAAATTAATGGTGAAAACAACGCTGCCTAAGGTATTTGCCCTTTAGGCCTTCAAATGCTGAAGGATTTCCCCAAATTCTTTCTGCTAGCAACACTGGGAGTCATCTTTTCACCTTCATGGTGAGACAAATGCCCTGGACAACCCAAAGTGGGTTAGAATAGCCTTTTTGGTGGTGGCCCAGCTTCAGAGAGTGGTGTTTCCATCAGAAATAGCCATGGGGTTGTAGGATTGTGGATAAATCCTTCACAGAGCAGTTCTGGTTCTTGTTCTCCCTGCGCTTCTGTAAGTGGGGAAATCTGTGAACTTTCTTGAATTGAGTGATTTCTTATGCTTTGCTTTCATTCCTTTTTACCTCCCTGTTGCTTTTAGGAAGGGTTAGATGTTTCTCAAACTTGTAGTGCCAGGATCCACATGGTGGGTTATGCCACCCCACCTGGCACAATTACCCTGTTGCTGAGGCCAGCAGGAGCCTCTGCTTTGCTCCTCCCATGCTGTGGTTTTGTCAACAAACAGGGCAGCCAAAAAGCTTCTCTTTCAGTAACAAAAAACTAAAATTCATGTGAGAAGCTGAGGACCTTGTATAAGCAATTAATTGTCTCCAGTAAAGTGTAAGCCCAAACACAGAGACTGGACAGTGAGGCCCTGCCTCATCAGCTACCTCATTGCCAGTTCCAGGTGAAAATGATCCCTGCAAAGTGCACACATCCTGAGGTTTTACTCCAAATAATAAAGTAAAAGTATTAAATTCATTTAAGAAATGGGTGGACTCTGAGCTGGTGCCTTTGCTCCCATCCCCTGCCAGAATGTTCAGTTTCACAATCACCTCTCCAGGATAATGCAATGCAACGTAATGGCCACCCACAGCAGGACTGTGTCAATTTGCTTTGTTAGGAGCATGCTATGGAAAGACATGCTGCTTTTAATTTTTAATAATACCTTATGGAAATAAACCAATTCTTTGTTAAATTATTACTGTTGCTATTTTTAGGAAAAAATTTGGGTTATTTTGATTTTTTTTTTTTTTTGAGAAGTCAGTCATCTTGGCATATTTGGCAATTTAAAGACAACAAGGTGGAGTTTCTTGTCTGGTGAGGCTGAAAATGGTCAGAGGGCTGGAGCACCTCTCTAGTGAAGACAGGCTGAGAGATGAGATTGTTCAGTCCAGAGAAGAGAAGGCTGCTGAAACCTTCCCGTGGCTTTTCAATACATAAAGGAGGCTTATAAAAACAATGGAGGTACACTTTTTAGCAGGGTCTGCTGTGATAGGAAAAGAGTCCTTAAAATAATTAGCTATAAAGACATATTTTTTAGTGAGGGTGGTGAAACACTAGGACAGGTTGCCCAGAGGGTCGGTGGATACTCCATCCCTGGAAACATTCAAGGCTGAATTGCAGGGGATTGGAGCAGGTGACCTTTATGGGCCACTTCCAGTCCAACCCATTCCGTGATTCCAAGAGTGGAAGTCTGGATGTGTTCATAAGAGGTATCATTGTTTCAGATTCATTCAGGCAACACAGGCCTTGGAGAGAAATAAAGAGAGCTGATTTCTCTAGCACATTTCTAGAAAAGCCTCAAAAAACCTCAGGACACAGAAGCTGCTAAAGCAGACATTAAATGAATGATCTGATTTTAATGTAGCTCATTAGTTCCTAAGAAAAACAGATGGGACGTTGAATTATGGCCAAGAGTTCATCTGCAGTGGGACACTTTTGGCTCAGCAAGTATCACTGCACATCTGTAACTTCTATTAACTTCTTCAGTAATGTCAAATTCAGTTTCTGGTGGGAAAGAAACCTGAGTATTTTTATGAAAGGCTCAGCCACAGGATTGTCAGCAAATCTCTGAGAAGAGACACTCCCGAAGCACGAGGCAGCCAGCCCAGCCCAGCCCAGCCTCTCCTCCATCTCCATCTCCACCTCCACCTCCACCTCCTCTTCCTCCACCTCCATCTCCACCTCCACCTCAACCTTCACCTCAACCTTCACCTCCATCTCCTCTCCTCCTCCTCTTTCACCTCCACCTCCACCTCCACCTCCACCTCCACCTCCACCTCCACCTCCACCTCCACCTCCACCTCCACTCAGGCTGGGTTAGGAGGGTGGGTGGGCACAGGAAAAGCAGAGCTGTTGCTGCCATCAGCTCATTCTGCTGCTCCCTGTGCCCAGCTGCAGGCACGGGTGAAGCAGGCGGCTCCCAGAGAGCTCCAGCACCAGCAAGGTGAGCAAGGGAGACAAACTCTGCACCTTTGGACATGGATCTGCTGCTGCAGCTGCAGAGCCTGCCTGCCAAAAGCTGGTGGAACACAACCTCACTAGGGAACTTGGATGGCAGTGACAAGGATCATCTCCACCAGCTGGGCAAATTGGGGCTGGGGCAAATTGTACCCCCTCTCCCCAGGGCAGCAGTGTTTAGCTCCTCTGAAGACTCAGTGTCACTTGTCTACTGACAAAATTGATGCAGGAGACCAGCCACAGATCCCTGCTTTAAGTAATTATTTTTCAGAGAAAATATGCATTTGTCAGGGTGACTCTGAAAGATGAAACTCAATCCTTTCAAGTAATTTCTAAAAGTGATATCATTACCATGTGCTGCAGCTGATGGGATTCTCATTCCCATTTCCCCCTGCCTCCTGAAACACACCACGTGGCACAGATTACCTGTGTCCTAGGAAACAGCAAAGCATGAGTTTTCCTGAAAACTAGGAAAAATCAATTCCCTTCGGCAGAAGGATGCCAGGAGGTTGTGCAGGCAGAGCAAAGAGCAGCATCAAAGACTGAGGCTAAAGGAGCTCACCCAACCCAGCAAGTCAGAAACACGGATTTACCATTCCACAGCAGTGAATGTAACTGGACCTGGGAAAACCTGAAGTGATCTGCTAAAGTTGAAATTATAGCTGGCCACAAACACTTTGCTAGACTCACAGCTTCTGTCAGACAGGTCTGTGCCAGCCCCCTTCTGCAAGGCATCTACAGGGCAGAGGGACCTCATCTGCCTCCTTTCTAGCAGCAAGCCTGAACTGAGCCCTCAGTATGAGCCAGACACTGCCCACCACATATGCAAATTTCTTTTAAAATACACTCTTCTGCTTGGCTTAGTTGCAGGTTCTGCTGTAAATTAATTTCTGCATCCAAACAGGTTCATGCCTTGAAGGAATTTGCTATGTGACACAGGATCTGTCTATGACGGGTGCTGCAGAGAGGAAATATTTGCTTTTGGGTAAGGGAAACCCTAAAACAACCAGAATTTCTAATGGTCTGACATTACTATCAGAGCAGCTAGGATGCTCTGTGTGCAGTGAGCAGAGCAGCAGGAGCTGCCACAGGAGCTCCCAGGAATCCAGTATGCATCCCTGCCCTGGACTGAAACACTGGAGCAGAGGGAAGGCAAAGAGGGTGAAAAAGGGGAAAGGAGCATTTCAGCTGAGGCCAGACCCAGCTATCTAAAATATGATTATTTGATACAAGCCTCATCACCAGAGGCAGGAGGCAGCCCCGTTTGTCTCCATGCCCCGAGTGCATTGCGTGCCTGCAGCTTGGTGATGAGGGAGACAGATCCGGCCCGGTGCCACACATCCCTTTTAATTGAGGAAAAGCTGGAGCTGAGCCTGGCGTGAGCCATGGCATGAGGTCTGCGGGAGGATGTTGCCAGGGAGCCTGGGCAGCTGGAGCTGCTGCTGGCAGGCACTGCCAGGGGCTGCTCTCCCTGTGCCAGCTCTGCGACGGGCACAGGGCTGGGCATGGGTGGGCATGGAGCCTGTGTCCTCCAGCACAGCACCAAACTTCCAGTGCCAGTCCCACCTGAGGAAAGTCCTTAAACCTGTGTTTTCATCTTCCTCTGCTCAGCCTGTTTTCTGGTCTGGGGCTCCTTCAGGAGCTGCCCTCTGTGCTCAGCAGGTAGGATGCTGGAGGGGCTCCAGAAGGAGCTGCTGGCCCCAAGGACCAGGGAGAATTTGGGAATTCAGTACTAGGCTGTATCTCAGAGCTGCTTGTGGAGGCTTGTAAAGGTCATTCAGAACCTTCCTCCAGCCCACAGGAGGAGCATATGTCTGAGCAGCCGTGTGGGTTTGATAAGCTTCTGAAAGAGCAAGATCAGAAAATACAGAGAGATCACTAGTTTCGATGACCAAAACCATAGATTAAGAATATGAACTTTTCCTTTACACAGGATATTTCCTGTGTGTCAGGATTACTGGGGCTTTGCTTGCCAGCTCTGAAACATTTTGACTGCACAGAAAAAACGGTGTGTAGAAAATCCACTCTTTGAGAAATCAAGGCAGAAACTTGCTGAACACTTTTAATCTAAATTATCTTCTTATGCCAATCCATTTCAAAACAGTGTCTATAATTACTCTGGATACATACTTACACAACTAACTTATTTTGTACTTGTGAAACTTGGGTTTTTTACCTCCCGTAAGCATTGCATGGTACAGTGTAGTGAGTAGTGCCATCATCCTTGAGCAATCACTGGGGAATTTTGCCCCATGAATGTCTTGCAGGGTACTATAGCACACTTACAGATGCTTGTGTGAGAAACCATCTGCTTTTAAACTTGTGAGAGGTGTTGGAAAAGAATACAAAACTAGAAGTATGAGTTATTCTGTTATTTTTTTCTTAAATTTAAAGTTGGTGTGTATCTGAATAGTTGACTCAAAAGATAATGACATAGCTCATCACAAAAAAAAAAAAGTGACTAAGAAGATAAAGCAATGCTATTGAATGGGGTTATTTCTCTCGTCTTGCTTGAACAAAGGCAGCACCATCTGTTGCTATCTGTGCTGTCAATCACAGGAGCTTTTTTTCCTGCTCAGAAGTTGATTAGGAGAAATGAACCATATGCTAGAGAAATTAAATGAGGAGGAAAATGTTTATTTTCAAGGTGGGCTTAGACTGGAATAATTTAACCTGATCCATTGGACACATAGGGCTGAATCACCACTGCTTTTTCATTTTACAGGAACAATGCCCTATCTGTGAGGCTTTTTTTAAAACCTGGTAAAAGCAGTGCTGATTCCACATTTCTCCAGCAGCCTTGCAGTGTAGGAATGACCCTACAAGAAGTTATAACCACTGAGAATGGAAAATACATTCAAGGCTCGTTCTGATCCCTAAACATCAGGTTGAGTCTATTCCTCAGGATGACTCTTGTCCAAGCAGCACCACCCATCGCTGTCTGGCTGGTTGGGGAGCTGCATTTCCCTGGGCTGCTTTCCTGCCCCTTGCTCCCAGAAGGGCTGGATGACACTGTGCTGAGAGCCCTGCTTCAGCTGGCAGCTGTCTGGCAGCCAGGCTCTCACATTGCTGTGGCTAGCCCCTGATAGCAAGGGTGGAAAATTCCTCTCTGTTTCCCTCAGAGCAGCGTGAGCCAATGTGTGAAGGAGTGTCTGGGCTGTGGAGCAGACGTGGGCAAACCATGGAATGCGAGCAGGGATCTCCTGGGCTGTTGGGCTCGTGCTGTTCATTGCCCTGCAGCTCACTCTTACAGGTGGGGATCCTTGTCCGTGGCTTTTGGGAGGAATGCTGCTGTTTGTGGAGGTTTTGCTGCTCCCTTGGTGAGAGCTTGCTCTGGGGAGTGCCTGCCTTGCAGAGGGCTGGAGCCAAGGCAAGCTGGGCAAACCCTGCGTGCTCACAGACCAGACACGGGAGAGGGCATGTTTTATTTCAACTAATCTGCTGTAAAGAGTGTCTTACAGTCTAAGTTGCTCAGAAAAGCATTTGGCAATTATGATCTCCAGGGCTGATTGCTGCTTGCACAGCACGGAATGTGCTTTTTGCAGGCGCTGGAGTAACCCAAGTCATTGCAATCCATGTGTCTGCAGCAGCGTAGCACCCAGGAGGACACTCAGGGAAGAAGTCTTGCATCAGTGCTGTGTTCCTCAGGGCACAGAGCTTGGTGGCATGCATTGCCACAGGACCTCCAGCATCCACCCCAGAGCAGAGCAGAGCTACCAGGAGCTGCACACCTGCTCCCCACTGCAGTCCCTGCCCATCGCTTCGTGCAGGACGAGGGCCAAATGTTCCCTTTGTCTGAATTTTGAATATGAGGTGAGGAAAACAAATTTCACTGTTCTGAGCAACTGAAGGAGGGTGCTGAAAGAGTCAGAGGAGAGGGCAGCTGCTGTTCTCCTTTACTTCAAAGTTATGTTTGGAACATTGGATATCGGTGTTATGGTCGAGATACCTTAAGGGTGCCTGATGGAAAATGTGACTTCCTCCAATCCCCTCCTCATTCCCCACACTCAAGTGTTTGGTTTTCTTACATAAAATATCAGAATAAAACTGACATTTGTTTCACATCAAGTCTCAGTTTTCACTTGAAATTTTAAAATGTGAAGAGAAATTAAAAAAAAAAAAAAAGGGTGGCGTTCTTCCAACTATTTTGGAATGGTTCTTTCCTTTTGTCATCCCACTGTAAAAGTGTGACAATATTAAAAAAGGGGGATAAGGGAAGATTTAAAAAGGCAGAAAGAGAGTAAACTAAAGCACACAAATTAAACATTCTGTCTTTGTTACCTGCTTTTCAGAATTACATTAGGTTACTTATTTGCACTTTTCATGTTGAGATTTTGGTCCAAAATCAAGGCTGTTTCACAGAAGTTTTCACCTTCAATAACGTAGCAGGCTTTGATGGAAAAATACTCATCAAAATTGTTTGAGGATTCCTTCCTGTGCAGACAGACCCTGTGAGGGCTGCCTGGAACTGGCAATACCATTCCAGACGTCCTTGCCACCTGATGAGCACAAACCAGCACAGGAAGTGGGAGGTGGGTGCATTTCACAGCCACGCAGGGCACAGCCACAGCTGGTTAACACTCTCATTAAGCACCCACATCTAGACCAGGGAAGCACCTGCTGCTGGAGAAAGAAGCAGTAAATGCAAAGTTAGGCTATCACTGCCCTCCAGTGAAAAGTGCTTTATGTAGGAACACTGCTGCGTCTTCTGTGAGGTCTGGGAAACTGCAGAAAGTAAATTTATACATCAGTGCTTGACTTTTGCCTGCTCTGGCTTTTATGTTATGAGAAAATAAAGGGAATGTCTCAGAGGAAGGAAAAAGAAGTTAAAAACAAATATTCCCACCTCCAGTGGTGGGATCTCAGCTCCACAGTTCTCTTTCTCGGCTGTTTTTTATGGCCTGGAAAGGCTCGGGATGGTCTTGGGCAGCCTGCGCTCCAAAGGACGAGAAGAGTCTTCAGGTTTTTTCTCAGTCCTCAGTGTTTATTAGTTTTTTATCTACAAGATTTTCTCTCAGCCTGACAGAGATCTGCACAGCAAGCCAGCCATGAGCACACTGCGCGCCCCCGGGGCGGTCACCTATCTTTATACTCAAAATTACGTATACGATATTTACCTATTTTCCCCAATACCTTTCACCCTTATTGACAAGTGCACTTTTAGTAAGAACCAATCCCAAAGTGCCACCACCACCACAGAAGATGGAGGCCAAGAAGAAGAAGAAGAAGAAGGAGGACAGGACACGCCCCAATTCCATCATCTTACTTCTCTAGACCCCTCTGTACTGAAATTCTAAAACCTGTGTTTCATACTCTAATTAACCTATCCCTACACCATTTATCCCAGTGAAATCCTCCCATCCTCATACAGGTGTCGTCTCCCGTGTAGGATCAAAGTCCAGCCACCAGACACTTCTGGCAACATTCCAGGACTCCTGAGCCCGCCAAGGGTGGTCTCGGTCACTCTGCACATCAGTCCTGAGGTGCTGAGATCCCACACACAGCATGGGAGGGACTGCTGAAGATGCTCTGTCATGGCAGAGAACATTTCCCAGAAAGCAAATTCAAGGGAGACTGACCCACAGAAAAAGGCACCAGGCAGGGGGAAAGTGCAGGAAGCTTCATGTTGGAGTCCTGGACACAAGAGAGTAGTGTTAAAACCAGAATAATTTCTGACCAGAAAATTCATCAAGATTCGATTTTATTCACAGCATAAATCAGAGCTCACATCACTGTTGGGGAGAGCAATTCTGGGAGCGTACACTTGTGAAGATGCCCAGGGAGTATTGTGTGTACAGGAGGTAGAATTTCACTAAAATCTGAGTGCAACACCCTTGTCACACAGACACCTTCAGCTTTGGGTCTTGACCACCACATGATACTTGCACAAGCCCAAATAAACTCATTATTTTAATGAAGTGTGGACTTGTCCTTGTTTCAGTCCTAACACAGAAACCTGAATGTTGGCTTTAGAAACTCCACTCTGCTTCAACACAGCAGGGCAAGGCCAGCACAGGTCAGGGACCAGCCCCAGGGGCAGGAGTGAGACGAAGAGTGGTCCAAGAGAGGTTTCCAATCTGGCCCCTGTGGTTTTTTTCTTGGGCTCTCTTTGCAGCTGGGTTGGTGGTGCTCATGCCAGCCCCACTCCACCATTTCCCTTCCACTTTCCCAGCCCTGTGGAAAATGTTGGTTAGCTCCCACAGAAGAAATCTGTGCCTCAAGATAACCCTCAAGGGAAAGAAAGAAAAGAAAGAAAAGAAAGAAAGAAAGAAAGAA